>NC_049259.1:18694264-19894264 GCF_011100685.1 Canis lupus familiaris | reverse complement strand
GTGAGCATTCCCTGAGTGAAGACTGGCCCTGCCGCAGTCCAGGCAGTCCCCCACATCTTGGTTATTTTATGAATCTCCCCACTATTGCTTCACATTAACTGCTATGAATCACATGAGAAAACCATGAGGAACAAAACCAACCAGTCAACTCATGTAGAAATTCAGCTTTTACTGCCTTATGCACAGCGCTTTTTTTGTTAAAAGTTTCTGTCATGAAAGTTATGGTAAATTATAAATTTTCTCTTCCAGTTATGCGTTCAAGATATTTCCCCATCATGATTTCAAAATTAAATTTGTAAAGACCCATTATTTTAAAATGTGATGGTAATATTAAGCAAAATGTGTATAGTTGCCAATGTTATTTTATTTTTAAGAACTATGTTAAAGAGATATCAGAATTCTCTGAGGAAATGAAGGCAAGAATGAGACATACAAATCTCCATTTTGAAGCTACTCCAAAGAACCTTCCTGTGAGGGCTATAAGTCTATCAGCTCTACCCACATACAATCAGATTTTTAGGGTCTAACTCTTAAATATAAAGGGATAACCAGAATCACCACACATCAGAGAAGAACACTTAGCACATAAGCTAGAGACCAATACAAACAAACAGGAAAAAAGGGGGAAAGGGAAAGAAAGAAGGAAGGAAGGAAGGAAAAAGGTAATAAAGGAAGTGGCTTGGAGAAAACCAGAAAATCATAGGGAATAGAAGAAAAAAATACTATCATTAATATCCAAATAGATATTGATTTCATGAATAAAATAAGGGCAAGATTCTATGTATAGGGACTTTCAAAGAGCAAGAAATCCCCCCCCCCCACACACACACACAAAGACAAAGGAATAAAAATCAGGGAGAAATCATAAAATTTGAGGATAAACGCATAGGGTCGAATATCTGAACAATAAGAGTTCTAGAAAGAGAATAAGACATTACTGAGGTACCAACATAATATATTTCCCCAAAGTTAAGCAGATAAATCTGAACATTGAGAGGGCCCAGTAAGAGCTCATCACAGGGGAAGGGAATAGTTCTCCATCAAGCCCACCATGGTAAAGCTAAGACCCTGAATGACCTAGATGGTTTTTGGAGAGAAAAAATAGTTCCTGTACAAAAGATTAGGAATCAGGGTGGCATTTTACATGATAAAAACACTGAAAGTCAGAAGCCGGTTCAAAAGTGAGAAGACAAAAGAGAAATGTCTTTAAATTTCCACCTCGAATTCTTACTCAGCTGGATTAATCAGGCAATGGGTAGAATAAAGATGTCCTTAAGAGTGACAAGGTCTCAACATTTTATTTTCCATGCATACTTTCTCAGGGACTACTGGAAAACACTCTACTCCTCCATGAAAATGTGTGAAGTGATCACACTGGGGAAGATGGAGAGTGGTAGGTACGTGTGTGAACGTGCGCGCACAGGAAAATGGACTCAGTCTTGACCTCACAGATGAGAAAAATCAGAAGACAATGTCCACAAATGTAAAATTAAGAAATATCAGAGGAAGCAGGTTATTAAACAGCAAGGTAATTGGTTCCAAAAGAAATTGCTAAAATGTTGAATGTCACTGCTTGCTGGAAACAGGCCTTGGAGAGGGATGACTATGGTTACTGCAGGATTATATTGTTTTTCATCAGATCTTATGGAAATATTCATCTGTTTAAATCATCAATATCTATTTTATGTGGAATGAGTGTATATTTCAGCATGTAGACTATAATCTTCCATAATACCAAGTGTCAATCAACAAATTTTGCTGCTGAAAAACAAACAAAAAAAGAAAAAATAAATGGGAAAAGCTTTCTTTTCAAATCTGTTGGAATAAAAACAGAACAGCTCACTTTGTAATTTTTAAAGGGCTATGGTGAATAATGTGTACATGACCATGTAAACTTCATTTTCCTGACAAGCATTAAGATGTGTCAATAAGTCCATTATACACAACAGCCCCCCCTTCCACAAATGCCCATAATTATATGTATGTAAGTAAAATGAGGTAGAGAACTGAGATCGTTAAGTGATTCACAGATCACCATTTATTTACAAAAAAAAAAATTATCAAGCAAATACTCTGTGCTTGACATTGTGCTATGGACTACAGATATTGAGATTAAAAAGTACTTCTTTGTATCAAGAAAAAAAATAAGATGAGAGGGAGGGTCTTTGCTTCTCGGTGCTTCCAATTTGTGGTTCAAACCTGCCTGAAGAGGGACAATCTTTGCCTCAGTTTTCCAGAGCACACACTGCAAATGAGTGGGGTCTCTGGAAACAAATCTTTTTTGTCTCTTTGTTTGTGGTCAAGGAGGAAGGTTGGAGAAGCCTCAATCAATGTTTGCTTTGAAAATTAGAACTAATTATTTTTTCATGATTTAATTTAGCTCCTCTTCCCCTCCTGGGCCCCCTCCAGGCTGTTTGTGTGGGAGAGAGCACAGTGAGAACCCCAAACTACGAATGTGGGAAGCTGGGCCTCCCATATAGCTAACATAATTAGCACTGTCCCTGTAAGGGCAGATTGGGGAGCCTCCCAAATTGTATTTAAGCAATTGTCCTATCTTCCCTAAGCCTAATGCCCACGTTTGGCCTGACAGAGGACAAGCAGGCTTTTTGACAGCCTTACCCTCAGAGTCCTCAGTCGTCAGGTAATCAGAGCCTGAACCAGCCCTCAGCTGAGCATAAGGTGCCCTTCCCAGGCCCTAAGGATCCTCTATCTGTGCTCTGGGTTTTTACTGTATGATGTTAAGAGTATCAGATTCCTTTACTCTTATGACAGCAGATGAGAGGTTTTCGAGCCCTGCTTCTCCAAGGCAAGATTCTATCCAATTTCACCAAACTCTGCATTATGCTTTGTGCAAGTATATTTTTGTTGCTGCATTCAATTTTAACTTTTTACGAGAATTGCTAAAATTCATTGCCTCCCAATATGGCTGGAGCAGTGTTGGGAGGATACAGACCATCATGCGGAACAAGAATTGCCCGTGCCCTGATATATACATCAGGAACAAAAGTCATCTCGTAGACCTATCCTTATATTGAGATTGTCCTCTGAAATCTCCCCATGTGTGGGGAGAAAGAGGAGTGACAGTCTAAGAGAAAGCAAAATGATATTATAGGCACTTTCATGTCATTGTAACTCAAATTTCACTTGTTCAACACAATCCCATGACTTCAAGGGCTAGGTTCCCATTGTGTAATGAGTAAGATAGTCTTGGCCAAAAACTCAAGTTCCAGTGGTATCCTACAACCCAGTTCCAACCCACTCTCAGATTAACCCGGTCACACACCACAGCCATGTGGCAGAGAGCAGGACATTGGTGCTAAGGGTTGTCACAGGGCGAGGCCCTGATGGAGAAATGGGGGTTGCATACTCTCAAGTATCCTCTGAGGACCTCACGCTCTAAGGACTTCACCAGGGAAGCTTCCTGGTAAACTCTTAACAGTGTATAAGAGGGGATATCTTGGTGGGTGATTGAGAGGGGCAAGAGGCAAACTGGCTCTTGCTGGAAGCTTTATTTTCCTATCTGTTCAGGTTTGCCTGGTTAAAAAGAACCCTCCAAATACACAGCAGGAGCAACATGGTAAAGTTGACTTCCCCTCACAAGGTGTCCCGTCCCTGTACTGAACTTAAAATCTACGTAGAATATTTGAATGCAAACATTATTAAATACTGGCAGTTTCTTTGTTCCAGTCGTACTTTCTCTTAAAACAAAAAACCTCTAGGGAAATTATATGCAAAAAGCTATGTTAATAAAGCACTCAGGTACAAATTTATACTTAAAAAAAAAGTTAGGAGATACAAAGCCTGAGAGACTCTTAGTCACGTACAAGCAAGCGTATTTCTCATATTCTATATAAAGCTATTTTAACAGCTTAATGAGTAATCTGAAAAAATTATGTACAGAGTAAGTGAATTAATGTTACTGGAAAAATGTTAAGCCTTGATATTTCCAAAGTTTTTCATGCTTCCATCCATTAGCTAAATGTGACAGCTCAGCTTTTTGGGACCATGTGCATTACAACAATCACCTATCCACAGGCTTTAAGATCGCATTTCCTCATCAAAAGCAAATGTCCTTCGTTCTCCCTTCCAGGCTTCCACTTGAGGTAGATGCACAAATATGCTGAGACAATCCTCCCACTGGCTTAGCTTTACAGTGGGCAGGGTCAGCAGTATAGACAGGGCTGCTTGATGTGAGTTTGTAAGAAGCCAGTACCTTTAGCAGCCTTTTCCCTGTTGGACCAGTCTCTGAAAAGCCAGTCTTGGGTTTGGAGCCATTTCTTTCAAGAAGCTAACAACATTTATAAACCCCAAACCCCAGAAAGGGTGACACTTGAAGCTGTTTCACTTCATTGCAAATCTGATAGTTCAAAACTTTTATACTTTTGGCCCTATGCACAGAAAACCCCATCTGGATGTACAAAAATGAATAAGTAGGGGGCACCCCCCTTGAGCTTTCGATTTGAGTCATGTGCTTATGGACTGTTCATTCCCTTCTCATTATGTCGGCAACTCTTTGTAATGCCCCCAGTACCATGATGCCATTTTAGTGAAACCAAATTTGAGTAGCCCAAATTAATAATGAGTAGCCAAATTAATTAATGACATTGAGATTCAAGCACAGTCGCTAATTAATTGATCCCAGCCTGCTAAGAGGACACCTGGTGGCAGGCAGTCACATGGCAATTTGGGCAGGTAGAGGTCCTGTCAGCTTGCAATTTGTTTGGCCTGGCTAGTTTAAATATTTACATATATACTTATATCACTTTAAAAATATATAGTATATATTTATATCACTTTTATTTATTTATTTTTTATTTATTTATGATAGTCACAGAGAGAGAGAGAGAGAGAGAGAGAGAGAGGCAGAGACACAGGCAGAGGGAGAAGCAGGCTCCATGCACTGGGAGCCCGATGTGGGATTCGATCCCGGGTCTCCAGGATCGCGCCCTAGGCCGAAGGCAGGCGCCAAACCGCTGCGCCACCTAGGGATCCCATATCACTTTTAAATATATCTAAAATATATGTATCATTTTAAAGTCTTAGGCAGGTGATAAGTTCAAATATATATACATCACTTAAATATATATAAAAAATACATGTAAATATAATAATAAAATATATTATATATTTTATAATCAATGGATATATATATTTATATATATTTTATATATATCAATGCATACATATTTTATATATGATATATATTTATATGTTTAAAATATATATTTATATATGTGTTAATATAACACTAAATATTATATATTTATATATTTTATATGTAATTTATATATTTTATATACTACATTATATATATGAAATATATACAAAATGTGTATATATAAAATGTGTATATATAAAATGCATATAAATAAAATAGTAACAGAATATTATATATTTATATATTATCAATGTGTATATGATATATATACACACACACACACACAAATAATATTAAACAACATGGGGGTTGTGGCACCAACTCCCTGGGCAGTCAAAAATCTGTGTATCACTTCTGAGTCACCAAAAAGTCAACTACTAATAGGCCACTGTTGACTGGAAGCTTTACCAATAACATAAACAGCCAATGAACACATATTTTGTATGTCCTCTGTATTATAGATTATAGTCATAATAAAGGCAACTATGAAAAAGAAAATATTTTTAAGAAATCATAAGGAAGAGATAGTACATTTACAGCACTCTAATGTATTCACTCCCCCCAAAAATTCTGTGTGTACATGAACCCACAGAGTCCTGACCCATGTTGCTCAAGAGTCAGCAGTACAGAGATAGCACTTTGCAGTCATAAGCAGGTGGTACGTTAAAGACACAAGGGTCCTGTTTCCACGTGGGCCACCACCTGGGATGCGAATGTGTAGACTCTGAGAGGAGGTTCCATAAGGAGATATCATTAGGTATGGTACACGGAAGAGGGGCCTTTTAATGTGCATCTCTGGCAGACGGGGAGATGACAGTTTTTATTTTTGTCTTACATGACTTTCTTGGCCACACAGTACTCAGATAGTCAGTCAACTTTGTTAGTAATGGTTATTCTTTCTAGGAGTAATCCTAGATCTTCTAAAGCTGTAAATCCTAAGCCACAGCTTTTTGGGACCACGTGCATTACAGCGATCTACACGTACTTATCACAGATGTGGAAGGAAGCAGCAGCATAGACTAGGAAGTCACTGAGGAAAATGGTTCTCTGACTGGGATTACCAGACCAACAGCAATGGAATCACCTGGAAACTTATTAAAAATGCATTTTTGGGCCTGATTCTAGACCTAGTCTGTCAGAAGCTCTGGGGCCGGGAAGAGTCGTCTGCATTTGCACATGTCTTCCTGGTAATTCTGATACGTGAGGATGCAAGACTGAGAGTACCACAGCTAGGAGGGTAGAGCCAGGAATGAAACAGGGAAATCAGACTCCGGAGTTCTTGTTCTTGGCTTTCATACTCAAGCATTTATGATAGTATCACCTTCCAAGGGGAATTGTAGCAAACACAGCATTCCAGGATCCCAATGGTTAAAAAGGAAACATTACTCTAAACTCATAGCAGATTAACAAGCTATAGCAAACATGGAGGAAATAGCCTCCCTCCACATCTACTTCCATAAAAAAGGGAGTTGTTTAAAGCCCATAAAATTGGGACACCTGGAAACACAAATCCTGCTCCTGCTGCTGTGTTAACATAACATTGTGTGCCTGCTTGTGCCATTCTGTTCATGTTCTTCCTCAAACGGAGGGAGGGACATTTTCCTCTTGGTTGCCCTTGTACATAGGGGTGTGATGGGAAAAGCTGGAATTCAGCCCAATGCTTTCAAATCTAGCCTCCAGTACCCTCCGTTAGGAGCCCTCAACGTGCTCCACAGCCTCCTTGCACTCTCCCCCTACACGGCCTCCAGACTCAGGTACTGGCTTGGCTCACAAGAAGACATAAAGGAATTGAGGGTGGAAAGGAAGAGAGCAAGAGAGAATCAACCTCACCAAAGGTGGGTTTTGGAGGGGGGAGGTGGAGATGATTGTGAAAGAAAGAAAAAGAGGGAGAAGATCAAATTAAAAAGAAAAGGAGAAAGGGAAGGAGAAAGAGAGATGCCAGGAGCAAGGACCCTAAGGAAAGAGTAGGGAGGGTAGATGAGACAGGAACACCCAGCAGCTGTTTGGAATAGATTGCGTGCACCATCCATTCCGAGTGGACTCTTTCCTGTGTTCGTCAGCCGTCTGCAATGTGGTGATTAATCATTCATGTCAGAATCCCTAATCCTATTCAATGGAAAACAAATGCCATGGCACCCAGCCCTTTGCTTATCCCATGCACTTCGCAGGCTTGCCTGGGCGAGGCCGTCTGGGACAAAGATGGTTTTCTCGGGACCTCCAGTGCAAATTCTGGGCAGCTCCACATGTTGAAGATGCCCTATGATCTCAAGGGTCTTGCCTTTTACAGGAAGAAAAAAAAATCACTAGCGATAAAGGTCAAGTTGTGCTAGTTAAGCAAACAATCAACATTGACTTAATTCTCTTTTAAGGAGAAAAGTAGCCTCGGTTATTTATAAAGCTCCTTCCTCCAAGGAATACAGAGTAACTCCCACCAGTTACTTCATCAGTGCTCCTGGTATCGCTCTGTAGCAGGAGTAGCTCTGCTGTGGCAGTCTGCAAATTCTTTCTAAGGTTGTGTAATCTTTTGTCCTGCCCATTTCAGCCTCTGGCTTCACTTTCTTTGACACTTCTTTTCTTCATTCAAATAATTTGCCCTAAGGCAGCCCCTTTGATACTGATGTTGGAAAACAGGACAGCTATGTGCAGAAGAGTGAAACTGGACCGCTCTTCTGCATCATATACAAAAATAAATTCAAGATGGATTAAAGACTTGAATGTAAGACCTGAAACCATAAAACTTCTGGAAGAAACCACAGGCAGTAAGCTCTCTGGCATGGTCTTTGCAATATATTTTGGACCAGATTCTTCAGGCAAGAATCGCATAAACAAATGGGATTATATCAAATGTAAAAGCCTTCACACAGAGAAGGAAATCTTCAGCAGAACAGAAAGGAAACCTACTGAATGAGAGAAGATATTTGCAAACCATAAGTCTGGCAAAAAGTTAATATCCAAAATATGTAGAGACCTTACAAAATTTAATATCAAAAAACCAAAACCCAATTAAAAGCGTACCGAAGACTCAAAATACCTTTCTCCAAAGAAGACATCCAGATGGCCAACAGACACATGAAAAGATGCTCGACATCACTCAGCATCATGGAAATGCAAATCAAAACCACAATGAGATGTCACCTCATACCTGTCAGAATGACTATTATCAAGACAAAAAAACACGTGTTGGTGAAGTTGTAGAGAAAAAGAAATCTTCCTGCACTGTTGGTGGGAATGTAAATTGGTGCAGCCACAATGAAAAACAGTATGGACATTTCACAAAAAAAAAAAAAAAAAAAGTAGGACTACTATATGATCCAGCAATTCCACTTCTGGATATCCATCCCAATAAAACAAAAACACCAATTTGAAGAGATATTTGCACCCCTGTGCTCATTGCAGCATTACCTATAATGGCTGACACATGGAAACAACCTAAGTGCTCAGTGACAGATAAGTGAATAAAGAGGATCATACATATATATGTATATATATGGAATATTACTCAGGCATAAAAAAGAATGAAATCTTGTCATTTGTGACAACATGGATAGATCTAGAGGGTGTTATGCTAAATGAAATAAGTCAGACAGAGAAAGATAAATAGTGTATACTATTATTTAAATGTAGACTCTAAAAAAAGCAAAACAAATGAACAAACAAAACAAAATAGATGCAGACTCAGAGATATAGGAAACTGTTGGTTTACCAGAGGGGGCTGGGATTGGGAGAAGACAAAATGAGGGAAGTGAATTATGAAGTACAAACTTCCAGTTATAAAATAAGTCATGGGGATGAAATGCACAGCAAAGGGAATATAGTCAATAATATTGTAATAACTTTGTACGGTGACAGATGGTAACTAGACTTGCCATGGGATCATTCTATGATGTATAAAAATGTCAATCGCTACTACGTACACCTGAAAGTAATAGGATATTGTATGTCAGTTATAGTTCAATAGAAAATAATAATAACGTGCTGTAAAATGCATTAATACAGACTGCCTTGGGAATTGCCCTTTAGGAAAACAGTGAGATGGTCTAGTGTAGGGTGAAGCATTCAGGCTCCAGAATCAGAAAGACTAAGCTTCAAATCCCAGCTCTCCACTTGGGTAGCTGCATAGCTCATGGCACATGGCTTTGCATCCATAAGCATCAATTTCTTCATGTGCTAAGGCTAGGACACTGGCAAGATCCAAATGAAATGATCCGTGTTAACAGCCTAAGATGTTGTAAGTGCTCAGTAGCTGGTGGCTTTTTATCTATTGAGTCTTTTCGCTACCATTGGGTTACCCTTTTTGAAGAAGTCCCTGAGCACTGAGAGCTGTGCTCTGAGCATGGGTATTACTTTTAGCACTTAACTACAAGGCAGAGTTTCTGGTTGTCTACTAAGCAGGCCTAAAGCCTTTAGCAGCTGAGAAGATGATAAGAAAAAATGTGGCTGTTCCCAACCTCAAACATCCCTAATTCGACAGAAAGTAAAGGTGAAGGGACTCCCAACAAAATCCTACTTTTTTCTCATGATGACTACCATGTTTTTAAAACCTACAAAGTTGTTTTGTTTTGTTTTGTTTTTTTCCAAAACTTTTCCTCGTTGTTGGTTGGTATGCCTTCTTTGCTGGTGCCTCTATCATGTGTGTAGCTGTCTACCATGCATGGTGGGATTCTCAAAGTAAAAAAAAAAAAAAAAAAGCTGGAACTTGATTCTACTTGAAATACATTTGCTTACTGAAGTTGTATTATGAGCCAGGCCCATGTAGGGGTTTTATATTACTAGACCTATTTAAGCTTCATTCTAACAGTGACCTTACGCGGTGTTACTCTCCACATCTCTCAGGGAAGAAAGGGAACCTCAGGAAGCTAAGTGGCTTCCTCAAGATCACCCAGTTGATTAGCCACAGAGTAAATTAATAAACCCTATTAGTTCTAGACTCCGTAACCTATCTGATGTGAAGAAAAAAGGTAAGAGACTGAAAAGCCAGGTATATAGGAAGCTCAAGCACATTCATTTATAAAAACCATGACTCTTTGGTCCAAGTTCACTAACAGAAAGCAAGACAAGACATTACAACGTTAAGCCTGTATGGGGTCGCTCATACAGGGTCAATTATTCATGGAAGGCCTTTACTGTATTCCACATTCATGAGAGGACAGGGTTCGGTGATGAGGGATGAGCTAGAGAGAGTAAAGGAGGGTAAAGGGAGTATCTACATAGGTCCTGGGATATAGTAAGCCCTGAGCAGATATTCATTTGATGGATGTATGGACAAAAAACAGCTGCACATCAGGTGGGCTTCTGGGGAGGCAGATACTCTCCTGGGCCTGGTAATTTTTGAAAGACCCAAAACACCCAGGTTTGGGGGTTGTACCAAAAAATGCAGAAAGCCAGCCGGGGTTGCTGGGGTAGGAATTGCAGTCCTTTTTTCCTTCTTAATATGGAGAATGTTTGTTCCTTAGCTTCCTCTGCATCTGCTAGAAGAAATGTAAAGTCACAGATAAACAAGATAAACATTGACTTTAATTAATATTCATATTAAATATGTTTTATTAAAACCAATACATATTTAATGACATAAGATGCAAAATCCAGATCAATTGTAAAGTTAAGACATGTATCTCTTACTAAAAGACCCCAGACTCGAGAGGTTCAACCTTGTTGGAATACTTCAGTGGAAAATGTTAAAGGATAATGGATTAAAATAAGGACAAGTGAAAAGAAAGGTACAAATAGCAATAAATCCACAACCAACCAACAAGTAATGATGAATTATATGCTACTCAAGAAGGAGAGGAGCTCAGAATCTTGATTTTAATGTCATTCTTTCTCTTAAATAAAAGACTCAAGAAGGGCCACCCCATGAAGTAGTAAGAGGCTAAAAGGGGCAACTAAGGAGTGCTCTGATGCAGAATCCTGGTAAATATGTTCCAAGAGGAAAGGGCATTTAACATAATGCAAGTCCAGAGTTGGAATTCAAGAAATGTGAGTTTAGTTGAGGAAAAAGGCAAGACGAAGCGTGTCAGCGGGAGGTCTAGAACTGGGAAGCACGTGATGGTTCTTTATCATTCATCAGTTCCCAATGGGATTGCATGAAGGACAATTGTGGCATTTGCCATCGGCTAGATTTTGGCTCCCTAGAGATAATCCTGGGCTGGATAGGATCTCAGGATGGCATTTCTTATGTATTTATGCTGTTCTGCATCCTGTGAAGAAGCAAGAGAAGCCTTGCTGGCACAGAGCTACCACCCAGGCTGATCAAGAGGAAGTAGGACCTTGGCGATCACTCCCAATGAACCCTCCTACCCTTGGTTGTCAAGGACTTCCCATCAACAGAGAGCACGTGGTAGACTGCCTCACGGTCCAGGTGCTGATTCAAGTATCAGATGGTCCTTGGATTCAAAGACTTATGTCTCTTCCACCCTATACTTCTAAGAAAGCTTGTCATTCAGTGGGTCAGAATCAAATTCCCAGACAATTCTGTGGTGTGATTCTAATTTCTCACTTTAGTTTACGTCAGAATCTGAGATATTTACAAGTGGGGTCTTTATTCTTACTCTACAGGGTTATTTGTAGGAAAACAGAAACAGGAGGGCCCCATGCCTGCTGCATGTGTGCCTTCCAGTGCAAGGTGAATTCGCTGCTTTCCCCAGCCCCTCCCTCAGCAGCTAGAGGGAATCTGGGCAGTGGATTTATTCCTTTGAGAACTGCAGTTTATCATTGCTGGGTGCTCTCTAAATCCACTTTTAATTCACTCTTGTGTCTCAGAGGGCGTGGCTACATGCCTAAAATGTCCTCCCACAAAAGAATGAACAAAGGTAGCGTGCTCAGTTCTGATGGCACACACGGGCTTGGCCCTGATTGTCAAGCATCTTCTGGGTGCTGGAGGAGCTGGAAACCAAAAGAAAAGAAATCCAAACCGCTTTAATTTTCCTCCCATATTCCTGAAGGAATTTAATCTCAAAACATAGAAGCAACTGCCTTTCACCTCAATCTTCTTTTTTAAGAAAATATAGTGGCTTTATGTGGACATCTAAATGCCAGGAACATTTAGAACAGCAGAAGTGGGGGCTCAGTAAATGTGTGGGATCAGCAAAGTGCAGTAGATGTCATCCATCAGTTGTAGTATTTTGTGCATCCCAGCAAAGTTCTCATGGTCAATATCTCACCAACACTGTTTTATTAGTTCAATTCCTTCATCTAATGTCCTTCGTACAAATGATGATACCTTCCTATTTGCTATTCTAGCAATGTTCTTTCAAAGAGATAAACATTTAGATTAATTTCAATAACCCTCCTTTTTTCCCCTTCTTTTAGGCGGCACTGATTAAAACTGCCATGCTCTGTTTTTTTTTTTTTTTTTTTTTCTACTGGTTTTCTGTATGGACACCAGAATGAAGAATGAATAAATATTCTCTGTAGTTATTTCTTTCTTGGTGTTCACTGTGGGGAGACTAATGTGCATCAGTCACTGTGTCTGCCTCCACGTTATTTGTAATATTAATAATAGGGGATCTATTTCAGGGTGACTCTGAAATTATTTATTGAACATCTACTATGTTCTAGGCATTTTGCTGGTGATAAAATAGTGAGCAAAAGTGACACAGTGCTTTTATTTACAAAACTAATGGATTAGTTAGCGTTGGAGGTAAATAAATAGTGTAATAAATGTTATACTAAAGGCAAAGCACAGAGGAGGAACACCTAATCCATACCTAGAGGGCCTTTGAAGGTGTTCATATGAAAGCGTCTGCCATCTAAGTTGAAAAGTGGAGAATCATGATAAAGAGGAGAAGTAGGAGTGAATTAAGGAGGCAAGATTGGAATGGAGGGGAAAATGTTGCAGGCATAGGGACCACGATGACAAGCATCCAGAAGCAAGCAAGTATGGCCAGTTCTGAGTGTGAGAGGGAAATGGCAAAATGTAAAACTGGACAAGTAACCAAATGACAAACCATGGAATATCCTTTAAATCATCCTAATGGCCTTATGGAAGTGCTGAGGTTTAATCAGGGAAGGGATATAACCAAATTTGCATATATAAAAAGTTCTCTAGCTACAGCATTGGTGTGGGCTGGAAGATTTAAGAGGCTCTTGCAATCATCTGGAGCAAGAAAAAAATGACCTGGGCTAGGAAGTTGTGATGGGCAGTGGAGAAAAGGTCAAATTCTAGAACTATTTAAGAGGTAGAATTACAGGCTTTGGCAATTAGTGCAGGTGTGAGGGAGAGAGAGAGAGGAGCCAGGGATGCGCCCACATTGGTGGTTTGGGCACTTGGGTGGTTGATAGTGATGGTTGCTGAGATGGAACAATGGTTACCATAGTGCCTTTTGCCCATTCAAAAGTGTGTCTCCAAGTGAAAAAAATATGGAAAATTGTATATAATAAATACCTATAAGGCAATGGTCTCCATGTTGGCTGCACAATGAAATTATCTGATAAGCTTTAAAAAAAATATGTGGGGCACCTGGGTGGCTCAGTCAGTTAAGTGTCCTACTCTTAATTTCAGGTCATGATCTCAGGGTTGTGAGATAGAGCCCCACATCAGACTCCATGATGGGTGTGGAGCTGGCTCAAGATTCTCTCTTCCTCTTCCTCCTCCTCTGGCCTATCCCCCACTTCATCTTCTCTAAAAAAGAAAAAAATTACATATACTAGGATCCCACCTGTTGAGATTCTGATTTCATTGGTTGGGGGTGTAACCAAAGGTAGGACTTTTTAAAGCCTCCTACCCCCAGGTGCTTCTAAAGTACTGCCTCTGTGAGGGGAATATTGGATGGGAGACTAGGACAATGAGGCAAGGTCAGAAATCAGAGGTCTCTGACTATCAGGTTAAACAGCATAGAGGTAATTCCATGAATTTGTTGAAAACCCATTGCAACATTCTTCCTCTAATCACTGCTTCCTTCCCTCAGACAGGAACAGACCCTCCTATGCCTGCAGCCTTCCAAACCTTCTGTCAACTCACAAATTCAAAATCTTTGAATCATCTCTGAATCCCTTCTAACTTCCTATCTAATCAGTCATCAAATCCCACTGGTTTCCTCTTTGCAACGCATTCATAAGTAGTTCTTTTCTATGTTCCTAATTCTATCTTAAACCTCCTACCTGACTTATTACAAAATCCTGCTAATGGGTATCTCCCCTCTACCCACCCACCCCTGCCACTGCTGGTCATTCCCATTCGGTATTCTTTTTAAACAGAGTTTCATCACGTTACTTTCCTGATCAAAATGTTTTTCTTTAGCATGATATTTATATCCTCCATAATCTACATTTCCAGGTTATTCTTTCACTAAATTACTTTTGAACAGTTGGCTTCAGTTAACGTGGGTCTATTCATTACTCACTGATGATATGCTCATCCTTCCTCTGCACTTTTGACACTTTTTCTACCTCCAAGTTTCTCTCCTCTTACTTCTTTATCCAACTGCAACTCAGCTGAATGCTCATCTTTTCAACATAGCCTACCCTAACGATTGCAAAGTATTCTCTTCCCATGAACTCATAGCAATAATTGTTTATACCACTCATTGTGTACTTAAGGTTAAATCCCTCTGTGAAATTCTCTTAATTTATGTTTAAATTTAATGTCTCCTTTTCCCAAATAGCTTATAAGCTGTTGGTATAAGGATAAAACATGGTTCCTATAAAGTTCCTTGAACATAATAAGTGTTTGAATTTATTATTTAAAGGAATGAATTAATGAATGAATAATGATCTGGTCTTAACACAGCACAGTGACATGTCTTACTTTGGATACTGAGGGAAAGACCCATCTTCATGCCTGGATTCCCTATGTCATAATCTTAGGAAGACCGATTATAGCAGTGCCTGATTGTGAGAGTCAAGTGCACACACAAAGTCCAGAGGATAATGCAGAAAGGTTTACCACTTTTTCCTTAAATTGGAATTTCAGTCCACAGTGACTCTACTTTGGGGTGTGAAGTGAAGAGCCCCTCCCACACTTTTCCCTCAAAGCACTCCTTGTTTCCTTATTTCTTATTTTTTAGACTCCTCTGCTTCCTTCACACTCACTCCTTCCAGGTCTGCTTTTTCCTCCTCTCAACCTCTGACCCAGATTTTCCCTCCATGGAGCCAACAGGAAATGAGGGAACCTCAGATGTTGGGCGGGAAGTAGGGTGGGAAAAGAAAGGGCCTCCTCCCAGAGCAGCCTGGCAGGGAGGCAGCACCCTTAAAAACATGCTCTTCTATGAAAATGGGGTATATTATTGTGTTCAGGAATGTCGGTCTCCTTTCTTGGCCTTGCAAAAAACTCATTCAATGATCCCTGTTTGGCAGGAGTCAGGGTACTAAGACCAGTGAGTGGGGATGTGTGGTTCTGTCTCCAGGAAGAAGAGAGAGGAGGCAGATACAGGAGGAAGAGTGGTTTCGTACCCGAGAAAGTGACCTGAGCTATACTGGCCACCATCTTCTGCCTCGTGTGAAGGACAACATCCTCTTCTTAGTTGGCAGAAAGTGAAATGTTTCTCATGAACAATGTCATAGCTTCCTCCAAATTATGACTTCTTATTAATCCCAGAAACCATCTGCAGCAACCTGTTGTGTAGACCAGTGCCAAGGAATCATGAATGAGTCAGATCTCTAAAAGAGGCCATGAATGCGCTAGCTATGGCTCTAAATGGTGGGCAGTAAGTGGAAGCTCAATTTAAGGAAGGAAACTAAAATGTGTACCTTTACAAAAATAAAACTGCTTCTCTCTGATTTGAGTGAGATTTCTGTGCTGGAATTACAAGTCAGCTCAGCTGTGTTATTCACATGATGAGGCTGTTCCAAGGCAGTGTGAGCGCTGGATGAGCAGCTGGACTTGGTGACCAGGAAGGGCTCTTCCAACAGGGATTCCATCTGCAGTGAAGGTAGTGGCAGCTTCACAGTTGGGGTAGAGAGAACCCAGGACTCAGCGTCAGAAGATCCGGGCTCCAATCTACACCTGGATTAGCTGTTCCTCTCTTTCTCGGTGTTCGACCCACGCGAGTTCCAAGGTCCTGCCAACTGCTGACATTCTACCTTTGTGACCACCATATTGCAAATCACATCAGGTAGTGAATATGTCACAGCACAAAACACTCAGTGCCACTGAAAGTGAACTATTTCAATCTACTTATTTTACAAATGAGTGAAGCAAGGCCCAGAAAAGTCAAGTCTCGTGCATCCCTTTTGGTTCAGTACTCGGCAAAGCATAGGTGCTATAACATACAAACAACGATCCTTCCTAGATTGAATTTGCAAAGCACAGGCTTTATTTTCATGAGGATTAGACGGTTCTTTGGAATCAGTCTGATATTTTTGGTTTCCCCTTCCTCCCAGAGTTTGTCTTCCTATGTTCAGATAGCCAGCCCCCATGCCTCGCCCATATGGCAGTGTCTGCTGTTGGATTCAGCCAAGCATGGCTAGCAATGCCTGCAGCCACTCCTGCTGCAGTCCCCCACTGTCCGAATCTTCCTGGGGATACCCCCGGTGCTCGGGCCATCATATGTACCATCATCTCCCCACCTTGTCCTGGCACGGTCTACACACATTAAAGAGGTCGCCAGATACCCTCCCACATGCCCCCAAATCCCACTCTCTGTCTTCTCATCCCAGAACTCAGAGCCATAGGACAGGCTCCTGTGAGCAGCACTGGACTTGAAATCAGAAAGCAGGAAACATCTGTCCTGACTCAATTGTGGTGGTGTGGGTAGCTTTGAGCAGGTAACTAAAATTCAGGTTATTGAAAGGGAAAAGATGAAGTAAAAGACTCAAAAAATGCATACATAACAAATGCACATGTGCTTGCCTCTGATCCTTGTCCTCACAATATTCTGGTCTGAGGATTTTGTTCTGTTCTGTTTTTTAGAGCTAAATACTTCTCTCTATGGTGCAGTGGAATAACCCTGGTCTTGTCAATCCTTTAAGCGGCATGTTCTTGGACAAACACTTGATAATTCTCGACATCGGTGTCTTCATTTTTAAGTGGGTTATTACCCTCTTGACCTGTGTATTTCAGAGCTGCTATGAAGATCAAAGGAGAGAGTTTAAGTAAAAATGCTTTGTATCTTAAAGAAAAAAGTTCCATAAATGTATGATGTGGTTATACTGCTATTGCTCACTTATTTACCTTATAACCTCCCTGTAACCTGAACAGCCATTTTATAACCCACATCACCCAATCTCGGCCACCTTTTCTGCATCTCAACTACATTCCTTCACTGATGCACAAGGTTCTTTCACTGCCAATGAGAAACTGTCTTTCCCACATACACATTCTCACAGAGATGTGAAGTAATTAATTAAAAAGTGTGAAAAAAAATCCATCTTTGTCTCCAAAATATATTCACACGATCTATGTTTGAGAAATGAACTTGCATTTACCAAGTGTTACTTTATGCACTTCTATTATAATCTCTTGTTTGAGGATATTTTCCCATTCATGTCTTCATCTGAGTGTCACTGAAAACCAGGGAAGTAGGTAGGGCATCTGTAAATGAATAAGAATACCTATTTCACAGATTTGTCCAAAGATGGAAGTAAGAAAGTGGATGTGAAATGTTTCTCATAATGCCTTTTGAGTGTAGTAAATGCTTAGCAATGGCAAATATGTTTATTAATAAAAAACTGAGTGTTCCATTTTCTTTTCTTTTTTAATAATAATTTTTTTTATTGGTGTTCAATTTGCCAACATACAGAATAACATCCAGTGCTCATCTCATCAAGTGCCCCCTTCAGTGCCCGCCACCCAGTGTTCCATTTTCAATGGTTTTCTCCATTCACCAAGGTCCTTAATTTTTGACAACATAGGCATCTTCACCTCCTTGTTAGCCCCAAATTGTCTCATGTACACTGACACTGAACTTCTTTCATTACCTAAGAATTGACTATTTTGAATGACTGTACAATCTGCCAGCCAAGAGCCCAGCTTTAGCTGCACAGCTACCTTTGTTTGGAAAAACGTTGTGTAATTATTTGAACAATCCCTTTGTGCTTTTCTTTTATTATTTTATGAAAATGAGTGGGAAACAGAAAAATGAATGTGCTCATACTGGTAGCATGAAACACAGGTGCCATAAATTTACTGTAGTTGAGACAAAGATGGCAGTCCCTAGACATCCTAGAATTGATGAATTTTCATTGAGGCCTTAAGCTGATCAACTGGGCACATACTTGTAAAGAAAAAGAATAGGAAACTCTGAAAATACACCTCTTAGGATCACATCTAACTGGTAAAGTTTATTTAGGAATTGCTTTTATGCCTTTCAGGGACCAGAAACTCCTTATACATGTTAAGTCAATTGTATGAATTTCTCATATTTGATTTCCATATGAGAGAGATTAGAAATTCAGTGTCTGAGAAGATGGAGACCTGCTTCTGTGGAAGAAGAGGTTAATGTGTAAAAATGACTGATAATAATATTTCTCCCTTAGAGTAGGTTCAGTTAAATACAGAGAAAATCTGAAAATGCAAGATAACTTTCCAAAAAAAAAAAAAAAAAAGCAATACAGGCATTACTGCCTGGTGCCAAAGAGAAGGCATAATATTGTGCCTCTGTGCACTGTTAGTGTGTTACAGAGCATTTCTAAGGATGGACATAAGCAATGTCTACTATACTTAAGGAGGAGGGATACTGCTGGCTGGTATCTGCCCTGACAATAGATGAGACCAAAGCTATTTCTTTGAGGCTGTATAAGAAGTATCTATTGATACCTTTCTGCATTTATAGATGAAAAAAAAAAAGAGTAGGGGATCCCTGGGTGGCGCAGCGGTTTGGCGCCTGCCTTTGGCCCAGGGCGCGATCCTGGAGACCCGGGATCGAATCCCACATCGGGCTCCCGGTGCATGGAGCCTGCTTCTCCCTCTGCCTGTGTCTCTGCCTCTCTCTCTCTCTGTGACTATCATGAATAAATAAATAAAATCTTTAAAAAAAAAAAAAGAAAAAAAAAGAGTAGATTTTCTTTAATAGCCTTTATCGTACTCATTGTTGAATAAAGATGTTTAAAGGTAAGCCACTAGGGAAGTTTGAAACTCAGACCATGTTCCTTTAAACAAAATGACATTTCTTAGTAAAGAGGTTCCCAGTGTCCCCTGCAGAAATATATCTGATTTCAGAAAAGGATTGATTCAAATAAAAATGTGTTTGTATAAGAAAAATTATTTTCTGCTGAGAAAACACATAGTTTGGGGTAAATTTATAGTTGTGGCCAGGTCATTAATATCTGGTTGTCAAAAAGTATTGGTTTGAACAAAAATATGTTGTAATAAAAATGCATTGTTTTGAAGAAATTTATTGGCCCCATGAAAACCTATTCGATTCAGAAAGATATGTTGATTTCAATGAAAAATCTATTTGTTTTAGGGGAGATAGTGCTGGGCTTTCGGCTTTTCTATAGGAAATCCTCTCTGTGACATTGATGTTCACTTAGAAAAATGAAACATGGACATAATTAGTGGAAAGACTGAAGAAAGAGCAGAAGTTTTCCTTAATCAATACTACTTAACACAGACATAAAGAGATTCCATCTTCAGAACACATTGACAAATATTTGCCAATGAATCCTTCCTAATAGCCCCCAAAAAGGTGTGGCTGGCTGAGAATTTAGGGGATGTACCCTCACTGAAAGACAAGTAATAAGCAAGTATATGTGGAATCTGAAAAAATCCAACAGAGAACAGATTGGTGGTTTGGTGGTTGCAAGAGGCTTGGCTGGGGTGGACAGAAGAAAGAAGTTGGTGAAAGTGGTCAATAGGTTCAAATTTGCATTTGTAAAAGTATAATATGGAGCATGGTGATTATAGGTAGCAATACTGTATTGCATATTTAAAAACTGTGGAGAGAGTAGATCTTAAAAGTTCTCATCAAAAGAATTGTATATGTGATGATGGATGCTAGCTAAACTTAGTGTGGTGATTATTTTGCAATGTATAAGGTATCAAGTCATTATGTTACACACCTTAAATTAATGCAATTATATGCTATATCTCAACAAAACTGGAGGAAAAATTCATAGGAAGTTGGAAAGAGTCTTAAGTGGAGCACAAGACACAGATCCCCAAGGAAACCACTGCTCTAGAAAAGAAACTCTTTATATAGTGATTTCAGCCTGTTGTCTGGCCCTTCTCTCCAACCACTGCCTACAATAGAGCAGAGTCTTGAAAGAGGTAAGACCCAGGTGAGACCCAGGTTACCAGATCATACACCCACCAAAAAATATAATCACTTTTGAAAGAGAGAGATACGAAAATGGTATTTGGGCTTAGGTTTGCTCAGCACGGGTGAGGTGATTTCTATCTTCTACCTAAAACAAAAATCTGTCTCTGGAGATATTGGTGAAAAACACTGATTCCAAAAGTGGTCCTGGTATCTTCAGTCTTTGATTTAAAGCAGAAGTTGACAGGTTTTTTCTGTTAAGGGCCAGATAATAAATACTTTAGGCTTTGCAGGGACACACATTCTCTGTCACAACTACTCAGCTGCACCATTGCAATGAGAGAGCAGCCATAGATGATAAGTAAATGAATGAGCATGGCTGTGTTCCAATAAAACTTTATTTACAAAAACAGATGGTGGACCAGACATGGTCTACAGACCATAGCATGCTTAAAGGATCAACTTCATTGCATAGCTTACCCATGTAATTGTGCAGAAATCTGCCATTAAGAAAGCTAGAATGTAGGGAGCAGGGGCGCATAACTTACAGGTACAGTTCCCAAGAGAAGCTGATGGATGCAGAGTGAATCAAAAGAGGGGAATGTCTTGAAGGAGGAAGATTCTACATGGTATTCACAGTAGCTTCAAAGAATCAAATGTAATTACAGAGTTCAGTCTCTGCTTCATACTAAGTAAAAGGTCATTGTATAACATCCTTTTTCCTTAGTATTTATCAATAGCAAATAGCAGGAGTAGGGTTTTAGGTGTGAGCTTTCTTTCTGCAAAGCACCAAAGGGATGTGTTTTTTATTCTCACAGAAGGAAGCTTCTAGGTGTAGCAATAGATACATTATAGAAGTAGTAGAGCTCGTGGTCAGGTGTCCATTGACACATTTCCTTTGCTTTAAAGTAGTTGCTTTGGTCCAGTGTGGTATTATTATTCAGGATTCTATGATGATAGATTAAACATTCTAGAGGTCCTATGATAGTGATATTGGCTGGGGCCCTGCAGGCAGGATGGGCAAACCCATATCCAGAATATGTGTTGATTCTATTTATGATAAATCACATTAACCACTTCTCTGGGAAAAGCAGTAAAATGTAGTCAGCTTGCTGCCAAGTGGCTAGTTGTCCCCTTGAGAAATGATGCAGTACTAAGGGCTAAGCTTAATTTCTGTTGTTGTTAAGGTAGACAATCACCAGCAGCAGTACCTAGGTCAACCCTGGTAAGTGGGGCCCCATGCTCTTGACCATACCTCATCCCCATTCCTGCCACCATTGCCAATCCACTCTTGCACCTATTGTGCTACCAAAGAGAGGCTGGCTGAGCTCAGTTGTCTGAGTCATTCTGTTTACTTTTTATTCAGTGTCCTCTTGAAATGATTCAAAGATATTCACACTTGCCCACTCCTATAGGCTTGCCACAAATCCCAAATGGCACCTTTTATCACTACAGATTCCTCTAATATCCTGGGCTCTGCAAGTCACATGCTCCAAGTAGCAGGACTGCTTGAATCACGGGCTGAAAATGCAGCAAGCCCTTAACATACTGTTTTTATTTTACTCTCTTGGTCAGGGGTGGAGGCAGGTTCAGAGGCTTTCAACTGGTCTTCCCATGATGGTAATCAAATCCCATAGCAAGGGAACCAGTATGGAGTTCTGGTAAACACCAAGAAAGAGGTAGAATGGGGGATGACTAATGGTAAGTCTGTAGGTCAGTGGATTCAGTAATTCAAGCTTGGGTCAGGAAGGGGGTTATTATCATGTTTCAAGTTCCTAGGTGTCAATGTGATCCTGGACCCAATGCCCAAGGGCTTTCTAAATATTTGAATACTCCCTGTGTATAATTTCCTAAGTAAATGGCCATAGCTCCTTTGCTGTGTTGGTGGTGCCATAGAAAGGACTGAGGGAATCATTACCTGATAACACTTACCATGATATTCCAGAGTCTTTTTTTCCCGGGGACCTCAACTATCCTCCAGTCAGCGAATTCTTGACTTGAATGTGGTCTCAAATCTGGAAGCTAGGCATGGAATTATGAAATTTGGGGAGGTACAGCTGACCTCGGACTCCTGTTTTATATCATTCATTTTACAGATAGAACAGTACTCTTATTGGCTCCCAACTACAATTCTAATCTTGTCGCTCCTGTTAATTCCACCCAACCTGGTTTTTATGGTTTAGAACTACCACATATCCTGTTAGTTTGAAATTTTGCCATTTTTTTCCATCCAGGGCCCTTTCCTGAAATGGAATCTTCTACCATCAACCTTGGCCTGTGGAGAACATGGTCTCCATGATGCTAGTGCTTCCCTCACCAGCACATTCCCCACTGCTTAGATAAACAGTTGGTTTTCCAGGCTGTCATGGGCTGAGTCTTGAAGAATGGATAGAAGTGAAACACATAAAGACTGATGGAATTATGTAGGATATTCTAGGCAGAGAAGAGTAAAACAAAATAAAAGACTGAAGAACTGAGGCATTTCATTGGTCCCAGGAGAGTACAGTATACACGAAGGAGAATAGTGAGATCAAGTTATATTTTGCAGGATAAGCTAGACCTATAAGTTGGGCTTATGAGTAAGGCCTTGCTGTGTTGGTACTAGCAAAAAGAAAAAAAAAAAAAATAAGAGAAAGCCAAATGGGCTCTACAAAGAGCAAAGGACAGAAACCATTCCTCACCGACCCTGGTAGACATGATGTGAAAACCAGAGAAAGAAAATAGAAGCTGGAGAACAGGGGAGGAGAAGGTGGCAGTGGCCCAAGCACTCTTGACATGTGTAAGGTAAAAATTTAATGTGCCCTGGACGCACAGAGCTGCCAGCCTCATGACACGCAAATGAGCTGGTTCCACTCCAGCAGATAACCATATTATCTGCCTGCCCTGGGTGATGAGGCTCCACCGGCAGGAACTCAGGCAAGGCTCTGATAATTTTCTCCAGGAACCAGGCCTTTTTGTTTCTGTTGCAAAAGATTTTCATGAAGACTCTTGGCACAAATATACTTGAGAAATGTAGGCATTTTGCTTTGAGAATCCCTTGCTGGGTTGTGAAAAAAGATGAAGCTGAGTTTAACAGAATTTATCTTTTGTTTCTCATTTTTCTTCTTCCTAGCACATACTTGGCCCCATATGGATACTTAAGACACATCAAAAAGCCAGCCTTTGAGAATAAGAATAGCCTAGAATTACAAAGGCAAAGTATATACATGGATGGCGAGAAGTTGGTGAAGAAAAATATAACTCTTATCCAGCATGTAGGCACATAGTGAGCCTCAGGTTGTAATGTCAGTGTTGGAAGGGACCTTATGGATCATGAAGTCCACCTGTTCATCCAAGTGGTTCAGTCTGCTCTAGGACAGTCACACCATTTGGAATCTCACTTATACTTACATGTACCTGCAGCTCATAAAAGTCACTAGATTCAGAGAATACCCATCCTGTCTTGTAAAGTCGTGTGTTTTATAAAGGTTTTTCTTGTACTGAACTTGCATATATTACTCACAACCTAGAGCCATAAAGAATATATCCACAGCTTTTGTCAGATAGTTCACAAATCCTCTCAAATGCCCAGGATCTTCATGCTACTTTGGACTTCCCACTCAGTCCTAGCCACAAATCAAAATTAGCTTATTTCCTGTTTCTTTCAAGAATTAATTTTGACTTCCTAGTTTCTTTCTCTTTGTCCAGATCCCCAAAGCTTCATGGCCACAGAAATTACTGACCTCCAGAGCTGGAAGTAAGAAAGAACTGGACACGCATATGTGTATGCTGCAGAAGGGAAGTGAGGTCTTCTGAACTTGGAGAACTTTATAAGGAAAGCAGAATTTGCCAAAGAGAAAGGCAGAGCCTGTAGGACCAATGGTAGAAGGACTAAGATATTAAAGAGGAATACCTACAGAAGGAAGTAACTAAAATACAAATGTCTGAATAATCTTGGTAGTCTGGCTCTAAAAATGTGTGTGAAAGAGTTGGAAGCCAAGTGCCCGATGCAAGGATAGATTTTTGGGTTCTAGGAATAAGAGAAAGTCCTTGAATATATATGCATTTTTGGGGTGTTATTGTATATTTATTTATTTATTTATTTATTTATTTATTTATTTATTTATTTATAGAAGAGAGATGGAAGTGCAGGCACAGAGGAAAGGGAAGAAAGAGAATCCCCAAGTAGACTTCCGACTAAGTGTGGAGTCCAAGGCAGAGCTCAATCTCACAACCCGTAGATCATGACCTGAGCTGAAATTGAGGATCAATGCTCAGTGACCAACTGAGTCACTCAGGCATTCCAAGGTTTTGTTTTTGGAGGTTTTTTTATAGTTATTTTTTAATGTGGAGCTGGAACTCATGACCCTAAGATCAAGACCTGAGGTGAGATCAAGAGTTGGATGCTTAACCAACTGAGCCACCTGTCATACTCTTTCTTTTTTAGATTTTATTTATTTATTCATGCATACTCTCTTTTTAAATTGAAACTTTGCAGCATCTGATTGAATAACTTATAACTCAGAGTCCTCAAAAAAACTTTTGTTTAATGAATGAATGAATGCATAAAATTCTAATTCTTAGGGCAAATAACAGATCTCATATATTCGACAAAAGAAAGCAATCTGATTTCAGGCTTGAGTGATTTTAAATTCCCTCTAGTGAACTTGTATTTCAAAGGCAAAATAGTTGTTGAGTCTGAAGCCTAGGATCCCCAGTGATAGCATTTCATATGACCCTGGACCACACATCATCTTACACGTGACACTTCAGAGCATTTACAGGAAGAGAAAGGACAACTTTGATTCTGCTTGGAATGTTAGAGTATTTTTTCTAATAGATGTTCTTTCATTATCTTTTGTAATAATACTTTTTATGACTAAAGATGCATAATCCTCACAAGTTAATTCTAAGATGAAAAGTAGGAAGATCATGCAAGCATCTGATTAAGAGTTACAAACAATTCCACTTGGCAATAGACAAAGTTAATGGATCTACTTTGACTTTCTTAACACACTGAGAAGAGGAGTCCTATGCCCATCTGTGCAATAGGTTTAGAAATAGGATAGCCAAGTATCAATCCTATCTCTGACACTATTAAGCTCTCAGTCCTCAAGCAAATTATGTAACCTTTTGATTTCCAGCCTCATCATCTGCAAGATGGAAATAATGAAATCTGTCTTATATGGTTATTGGAAGGCTCATAACATAATACATGCAAATGTACCTAGAGCAGAATAGACCATTTTTTGAGGTAGTTTTTCCTTATCTCTTTGTAGAGATGAGTTTCAGAACTGAGGGTTTTTGGCAGTCAGGATCCAATCAGAAGAGCAGAAACTACTCTATATTTTTCAAGCAGAAGTATTTTAATGCAGAAAATTATTTATACAGATGCTGAAAGAATTAAGAAACTGAAAAGACAGTGGGGCCACCGAGAGATTAGCAAAAACGGAAAATCACTACCACCCTTAGGAATGAAGCCTCACATCTAAGGTACAGGGTTACCAGAGCCCAGGTCCCAGAGTCATTAGACCAAGCTACAACTGCAGTAGGTCTTTCTGGCAGAAGCTATGGTTGTAGAGAAAGCAGTTCTCTGAGGGAGGTATAGGGGAGACACTGCCCCCGCCAGATACATCATATGAAGTAAAGAGAGAAGAGACAAGAAAGATGTCCTGGATTTTCCCTTCTACTCACCCTCCAGTCTTCTGCCTGTCTGGCCAAACCCACCTTGAAGCACAGGGGCAAGAGTCCAGAGATTATAGTTTTCTCTCAGACTTGAAACAAGAAAAGAAGGACAAATGAATCTGAGTCTAAAAACAACAACAACAACAACAACAACAAACCCAAAAAAACACAAACCAAACCAAACCAAACAAAACAAAAAACCAATTCAGTTCAGTGTCAAATAACTCATGGTGTTTTTCCAGCAGATGGAAGTCTTTCTTGCTTCCTTACTCCCTTTCAGCACAAAGCAACCAATTCCCTCTGCCCAGTATGGTTGCTTATATTTCTTGAGCAAGCTATTGGTGGTTTCATAAAATGACTGAATGTCTCATATAATCCTGCTCAAAGATTCTGCAAGAAGTCAAGCAGTAGGTAGGGCCTGAGTTTTCCTTCTGATATAGAGAATCTGAACTCCCTGGAGTCAGAGACTACAAAATTCTTATATACATTTAAAATGAATGGTCCAGTAGTTATACTACTACTTTGATTCTAAGTTTTAGATTTTTATGAACTAAAATGAATTTCATTTATTTTTTACTATCTCAATTTATGCAATAGGTATGTGCCCTACAGAGTTCAGTTAAATTTAACTGTGATAAATCAAATAATATTCAGTGCATTAAAAGTATTTGAAATTTCAAGGAATTTCACAGCAAATTATCTTGTCAGCCTAAAAATCTTCTGGCTATGAAAATAATAATTTCCTAGTGAATGTGTTTTATAAGTTCTGATTTTTCATATATTGGCTTTCCTTTAAGCGAATGACAATTCTATTTATCAGCCCTCTGACATTAGCTATTCTATAAGACAGGTGTGTTGAATGCCACAAAAGAGGAACCAACAAAATATTGTGAGAACACAGGTAAGGGGAAGCAAGGAAAAATTAATTCTCATTAGAAGAGATAGATTCACAAAGAAAGTAGCATTTGGCTCACACTTTAAGAATTGATAGATTTTTGATAAACAGAAAATGAGCAAAGGGCATGTCAGTGGGAAAATAGAAGGTGTGTTGAATAAATGACATAGTAGTGTCTGACTGGAAATTATTAGAATTACTAGGTAAAAATGACTTAACTATTGGGTGTGGTCGGATTATGAAGGATCTTGGATGTCAAGTTGACATATATGCACTTTAGTTAATAGACAGTAGAGACTCATTAGAGGTGTTTTTGTTTTAACAGCAGAATGATATGATGTGAATTCAACAAACTGATGATTGTTTTTATGTCTAAGAACATTTTTAGATGATTTGTGAAAATTAGTGTTGCTCTGGAGAATGATACCATGAGCCATTTATATATGTGGTTGTAATACTAATATATATATATATATAGTTTATGACTTCCAAATTAATTATGCTGCTTCATTTTTATTTTATAACAGTAGTTACCTTTGCTGTGTATTTTATCTAATTTATCTGTAATTCCATTTTAAGCTAAACTGGAAATTACCCTAAATATATCATCTACCAATATCTTAGTTAAAGATATAGAATTGGTGACCTCAAATAAAACTGTTAACTGAAATATACAATGACTTCTCCAAATTTTATTAAGAGATTTCTTTAGGAAGTTGAAAGATAACACATATTCATATAATCCCATATCTAATTTGAACCATATTATTAAAAAACAGTTTAAACTAGAATTTGAATTTGCATCATCCCCAAAGTATTACATTTTTATTCAACATAAATATATATGCATATATTTCTTTATGTCTAGGGCTTTGTTTAGAACACTTAATTAAAAGTCAATAAATTAAATAAGAATCAAAGACCAAAACTTGGTTGTAAAACACAAATTACATTATATACAAAATGAGATGGCTGGTTGTGCCTATTTTATAGAATTTCAGAGATGAAATGAGCCTCTTGAATCATTGGTACCACTATCTCATCTCACTACTGGGGAAACGGAATGGAGAAGTAAAATGGCTGATGGAGGATCACACAGCTAATTAATGGTAGAGCCAGACCTAGCTGCTCTTGTCCCACTCACTTAAAGTTCGGTGACCAAAGCATTTATTAGCACCGTGGCATTGGCCCTCCCAGTCGAAGAGCTGATGTATGATGAGGTCAATAGAGAAAGGGGAAGGGAAGGATTTTAACTGCCTTACAAGAAGATGAAATCTATTGGTCATTTAAAGATCAAACCCAGAAACTAAATCTCCTTGACTTTTTTTGGAATTTATAGTGTGAGTAGTTGTGCGAGGTTGACTCATGAGTTAAACCCTTCACAGCCTGAAGAGAGTATGTTCAAACAAAGCAGACAGCTCAAAGTAAATGCTAAGCCCGGTGAAGACGTCACAGTCTCGGTCTCAGCCCAAATCCAGTGACAGCAGATACATAATGCATGACCAACAAGATTTCTTTTTGCTCTTCTGTCTTGGCCGTTGCACAAGCACAAACCCCAATGGAACCAAGTAATCAAATACAGATTTGGAGTCATTAAATCTTCAAGGGGAAAGTTTTTTAAACATTTGGTTTGAGCAGTGCTCACAAGCTGGAGAAGCAACATGAGAAAAATCAATTAGAAATGGGAAGTTGGCTGGCATAATATGAGAAATTATTGTAAATTTTCATTATGACCTTGAATTTTATTCATGCTATCCTGTAAATGGGAGAGTTTAGAAAGAGGCATTTTCTGTCCACACTACTTCCCAATTTCTCTGTGAAAAGCAAAACTGGAAAAAAAGGCACCCTGAACTTTGTTACTATTTTTCAGTTAGTGTATTTGTAGGAAAGTCCCTTAAGGTCTCTGAGTCTCCAGTCCTTATCTGTAAAATGGGAATAATAATGCAAAACCTTGAGCATTCTCTTAAGAGCTGAGTAAAATCTTACAGAAAACTGCTTTGTAATTATAACAAACTAAACAAATATAAGGTTTTATTGCTATCATATGCTAAAACAGAGGTTCTTAAAATGAGGAAAATATCTGTCCCTACGTCCCCTTGAAATACATTGTACAAATGATATTTTTGCATTGTTCATTTTCTAAAAAGTACATCTATAGCTATGAATCTAAAGAATGGGTTCAAGAGAAGGTGGGAGAAACCAACTCAAACTTAGCTTAAGCATACAACCTTCAAAAAAGGGCGGGGGAGGTGGCGGGAAGAGGAAATGGAGACAATTTATAGACTTGTTTAACCGGGCATTTGAGAGGTAAAGATGGTTGGATTTATTGTTTTAATAGTATTGGCTCATTCTCTCTCTCTCTCTCTCCCTCTCTTTGTACCCATTTCCTTTTTGTGTCTCTTTAGGTGCTTATCTCATTGTTTCTTGCTAGAGTCACATCTTCTTCTTCATACGTTGGGAAGACAGAAGTAACACTGGGTTTACAGCCTACAAAAAAATAAAGGTGTAATTCTCTATGTTCAATTCATTGAATTATTTGGAAAAACTATGATTGGTCTTCATGTGACCCATGTCTGCCCCTTGAACCAATTACTGGCTCCAGAGAATTGTAATATTATGATAAGCCTATACTGGGCCATATGCTTCCTTCTCTCCCATTAAGACCATATGGAATTAGGGAGAAGATTCCCAAAGGAAAGGATAATGGCAAGCAAATCAAAGAATGTCTACTACAGTAACTTTTATCAGATTCTCAAAGGAATCCATAATTACAAAACATTTAAAGACTAGTTCTATAAAATCACACCAAGAAATGCATCTTATTAGGGACTCACAGAATTAAAGAAACTGAAGAATCTTGGGCAGTATTACATCATTACTCTTATTTTTAAAATGGGAACATTGAGGCTGAGAAAGGAAAAAGAGCTTGAGAAGAGGGCAGTGTAAGAAGTAGAGAAAGATCTTGAAACCTGATTCTTGATGTATAGGTGCTTCTACCTTAGTGACCTAATTAGAAACTGTAAAGGACAATCCCAACATTTTGATAAGATAATGCTTATAAAACATCCAGCATAATTTCATGGATATAGAAGAAACAAAATACATATCATTTTCCCTTCCTCTCCATCCCCACTCCAGTTTATTACAAACTCAACTGATCATGAGTTTTCAATCTGCAGTGTTCAAATTTTGGTGGCTTACTTATTCACTCAAGACTTTTAGCCAGATTTTCAGAGATAATATTTAGTTATGCAGGTTCCTTCTAGTATTTTAGATGACGTTGTCATGTGATTTTGCCTGAGCTCCCTCAAACATGTAGGTCAGGAAGTAAGGAGAACCTAGAGATATCGAATAGTGTACATGAAAGGAAAAAGCAAGGCAAAGCCCAGGGAAGGAGTCCTGGACATGGGCATCAAAAGATGCGCTTGCCTGGCATTTCCCTTTCATTGCACGTCTGCCAGTTAGTGTGAGGTACACCAGCTTAGGTTTAAAGCACAAAGTCAAATACAAACACATGCTGATTGTGTCCAGACATAATGAAATAACATTCAAGGTTTCTAACTTGCTGTAATAGGTGAGTTGGAGGTGAAAACCCCCAAAATAAAACACCTGGCCCTTGACCTTGTTAATATTGTGAAATAGAATCCTGGTACCTCTTTGTACTCAGGGAAATTTTTTTTTCTCATCCCATTTCAAACTGCCCACATCACTTGGAGAAGCCTGAGAGATTTCAGGACCTTAATGAGCTAACACAATTTTCCAAAGCAGAGGTTACCATCAGCGGCTTCTTTCTCTCAGCTTGTAATATTAATAACAATATTGTCAGATGCCAAAGAAGAAGGCATGTGGCGCTTGGCTCATGGGCCAGCCAGCAGGGACTTGTTGAAATCCAGCTCCATTTTGTAAGCCAAATGAAAAACCACATGGCAGCCTCAGTCGGGATTAGAGTAACTGCTGAGCTATCACCTGAAATCCACCCTCCCACACATTTGATTTAAAACAATCACTACATATTTGCTATGGACTTTTCTTTCATTATAGTCCAACCCTGATATTTAATCAGTCTCCGCTCTTTTTTGTTTGAACAAGTTGATGCTAAACCATCAAAAAAGAAAAAAAAAAGGTCCAAGAAATGGCATCACTACCATATTATCCCCTCTCTGTGAACACATTCATAATGCATTATGGTTTCGATAGAAAGGTTGCTTATGATTAAAATTAATAAAGAATTAAAGCTGTATTTGTGGTGATGGCCTCCTCTAATTTGGCTTTAATCAGTTGGGCCAGAAAATTGGAAGTTGGGGGTTGGGGAATGGGCAGTGAATTAGCAATACATATTAGATTCACTAATCATTATATAAGAGAAGGTTTCAGAGTCTGTTTCTTCTTTAGCTATCACCTCATACTGATACAACATGATATTTACTAGAATAGTGGGGTTGTGCCTTTATCAAGAGTAGTTAGTAATAGTGAATGAAGTCCAGGAGGGAAAAAATATCAATCAGGGTATTGTGACTTCCATGTGGTCAGAGACTTCTGAATTCATTGTACTCTGGTTGTTATTAATTTTGGCAACTAATATGCCCCATCATTGGTGCATCATCACTTCTAAAGAGGCCTCAATCCAATATGTTGCAAGAGGATAAAGAAAAACATGATAGAGAAAGAGAATGGTATGTGTGTGTTTATCTGATGTATGTAGGACAATAAATCTGTAATTCATAGGGATAATATGCAAACTATTTAACAACATATATTACAATTAGAGTGGATACGAGCCAGAAACAATCACTCTGCTATATCTCCTGTACCATCTGAACACCAGCTCTCCCTGTATAAATGTGAAAAACTGTCTCAAAAGGCATCAGAGAAGCTGGTGTGTGACACTTAAGAGTGTAGGTCCTGCTAGAAAGTACAACTACTAAGTACTACTACTAAGGCTAACTCAAGAAAGAAACGACCTGAATAGACCTATAACAAGTAAAGAGATTGAATTAGTATTTAAATACCCTTCCACAAAGAAAAGCCAAGCACAGATGACTTCCCCACTAAGTTCTACCAAATATTTAGAAAATTAATACCAATCCTTTGAAAACTCTTCTAAAAATAAAAGAAAAAGGAACAAGCAGCCTGGGTGGCTCAGCAGTTTAGTGCCGCCTTCAGTCCAGGGTGTGATTCTGGAGACCCAGGATCAAGTCCCACATCAAGCTCCCTGCATGGAGCCTGCTTCTCCCTCTGCCTGTCTCTCTCTCTCTCTCTTTCTCTCTCTCTCTCTCCCTCTTTCTCTCTTTCTGTGTCTCTCATGAATAAATAAATAAAATCTTAAAAAAAAGAAAAAAAACATTTCTCATTTCATTGTATGCATTGTATCCTGATACTAATATCTCTTATGAATATAGATGTAAAAATCTTCAACAAAATGCTAGCAAACCAAACCTAGCAATATAAAAAGGAATTATACATCATGACTAAGTGGTATTTACCCCAGGATTGAAAATTTTTATTTAAAAACCCAAAAATAAATTAGTGTAATACATCCTATCAGAAACATGAAAAACAAAAATCACACGATCATCTCAACATATGCAAAAAATTCATGTTAAAATCCAATATACTTTCGGGATGCCTGGGTGGCTCAGTGGTTCAGTGACTGCTTTCAGCTCAGGGTGTGATCCTGGGATCCAGGTCCTGGGATGGAGTCCTGCATTGGGCTCCCTGCAGGGAGCCTGCTTCTCCCTCTGCCTGTGTCTCTCTCTCTCTGTGTGTGTCTCTCATGAATAAATAAATAAGATCTTAAAAAATACAATATACTTTCATGATAGAAACAGCAGACTAAAAATAAAAGGGAACTTCCTTGATTAGATAAAGGGCATCTATGAAAAATCCACAGCCTACATCATAATTAATGGAGAAAGACTGGAAGATTTCCTCTTAATATTAAGAATAAGACACAGATGTCTGTTCTCACTACTTCAGTTCAACATTGCATGAGGCAAGAAACAGGTTGTAACCAAAGCATGAGGCAAGAAACAGGAATAAATGGCACTCAGATTGGAAAAGAAGTAAAACTATTTTTATTTACTGATAAGATGATATTATACATAGAAAATCCTAAGTAATATGCTAAAAAACTATAGGAACTAAAAAGGAACTCAGCAAGGTTGCAGAATACAAGATCAATTTACAAAATCAATTCTATTTCTTTCACTAGCAATGTACAATCTGAAAACAAAATTAAGAAAACAACCACTGGGCTCTACCTACATATGGAATTGGAAGGGATCTGGAATAGCCAAAAACAACCTTGAAAAACAAAAATACAGCATAAGAACTCACGTTTCTTAATTTAAAAACTTACTACCAGCAAGTATAATCAAGACAGTGAGGTACGGGCACAAGGATAGACAGATTTAGCTATAACATAGAACTAAGATTCCAGAAATAAACCCTAACATCTCTGGTAACCTAATTTTAGAAAAAAGTTCTAAGTCCATCCAGTGGGGAAAAAAGAAAAAGACAGTCTTTTTCTGATGCTGAGATAACTGGACAGCCACATGCAAAACTATGAAGTTGAGTCCTTCCTCACACCATATACAAATTTTATTCAAAATATGGATAAAGACCTAAGTGAAAGAACTAAAAATAAAACTCCTAGAAGGAAACACAGTAGTAAATTCCCATGACCTTGGAGTCTTAGAAATAACCCCAAAAGCTTGAGCAACAACAACAATAAACATAGATACATTGGACTCTATCAAAATGTAAAACTTTTGTGTTTCACAGGACACCATCAAGAAAGTGAAAATACAATCCACAGAATCAGGAAAAAATATTTGCAAATCATCTCTTATAAAGGTCTTAGATCCAAAATGTGTAAAGAACTCTTGCAACTCAGTAATAAAAAGACAATTCAATAAAAAAAAAAATAGGCAAGTAAGATGAATAGTAGTTACTCCAAGAGAGATACACAAATGGCTAATAAACGCATGAAAAGAAGTTCAATGTCATTTGTCATCAGGGGAATGCAAATCAAAACCACAACAAGATACCATTTTATACCCACTAGGATATCTAGAATATTAGCTACATATTTAACAATGGGGGAAGCATGAAAAGATATGACTAATACAAGTTCCCGCATAGATTTTAAAATTTCCCTTTGGTTTGGTCAATATTTTTAATCCTTATATTTGATTATTAGTGTTCTAGAAATTCTCAGCACTCATTAAGAGTAAATCAGAACCTCAGAGGGTAACCCAAATGTCTGATCTGTCTGCATCTAACATTAGGAAGAACAAGTTCCATCCCTCTTAAGAATATCCTATGAACGGTCTGTAACTAGCAATCAGTGCACAGGAGTTCAATTTCCAGCAAGCCCATCTAACTGCTCGTTGGCTCTAAGGTTCTAATAGCTGTGCAGGAGACACACTGGACCATTTTGCATTCCCACTGGTGATGAATAGGAGTTCTTGTTTCATTATCCTCAGTATTTGATATTGTTGGTTTTATGAATTCTGGCCATTCTGATGGATATGCAATAATAGTTCATGGCTGTTTCAATGTCCAATTTCCTAATGACATATGGTGGTGAGTACTGATTTCATTTCCTTTGGATAGATAGCCAGAAGCTGGCTGGATCCTGTGGTAGCTCTATTTTAAATTTTTTGAGAAATCTGAAAACTTTTTTCCATAATGGCTGCACCAGTTTATATTACCACTAATAGTGCACCAGATTTTCCTATTCTGCACGTCCATACCAACATTTGTTATCTCTTGTCTTTTGGATAATACCATTCTAAGAAGTGTGAGGTGATATCTCATGGTGGTACTGATTTGCATTTCCCGGATGATTATTGATGTTTAGCAGATTTTCATGTACCTGGCCAGTTGTTGGCCATTTGTATGTCTCCTTTGGAAAAATATCTATTCAGGTCCTCTACCCATTTTTAACTGGAATTCTTGGTATTCTGCTATTGAATTATATGAGTTCCTTATACATTTTAAATACTAACTCCTGGGTGGCTCAGTTGGTTAAGTGTCCAACTTGATCTCAGCTCAGGTCATGATCTCAGGGTCATGAGATCCATCCCAGTATGGGGCTCCACACTGAGACTAGAGTCTGCTTTAAGATTCTCTCTCCCCCTCCATCTGTCCCCTGGCACTCTCACTCTCTCTCTAAAATTAAATTAAAAATGAAATGAAATTGGAATATAAGATAAATAATAATAAAAATAAATTTTAAAACATTAACTCCTCAGATATATGGTTTGTAATTTTTTTCTTCCATTCTGTATGTTACCTTTCCATTTTGTTGATTGTTTCTTTTCCTATGCAGAAGGTTTTGGGTTTGATAAAATCCCGCTCTTCCTTCTACTTCTGGAACCTAGCTCGAGTGTTGCCTCCTCTGTGCCATCCCTGTACCTGGCACTTACTGATGAAGTATCTGGAAAGTCTAACATGAAAGCATGTTGTAACATGGTAAAACACTATTTGCCAATAAAAGGAATTAATAAAATGAAGATAATGAAGAAAATGGACACGAGGCCATTTGATTTTTTATATTTTCTCCATTTGTCTAGATCAGGTCATGATGACCCTAAATAATATCTACTCCAGTTGTGATGAAAGGAGTCAAGACTAATAGTGAGTTACGTGCCTAGTAAAGTGACTTTGCTCTTATGACTCCAGATAATGCACAGGGTCAACTTACTGAGTTATTCTGCCTCTAATTTCCCATCCCTTTAAAACTCCTTCCTTCCAGGGCATTGAAGTGTTGGGGCTACAGAAACAGAGGGGGAGGGAAGGAATAAAATCCTGTTTCCGAGGTTCTCTGCTGGATTGATCTGGTATTATTCTCTTGCTGACAGTGACAGCTGTGCTGCCCAAGGCGATGCTGATTCATTCTCAAATTAAAACAATAAAATTTACTAACAACTCTCCAAATCCTCAAGCTAAGAGATCTATAAACTGTTTCCTCTTTTCCTAAACTCCCTGAAATTACTTCTTCATCTCTTTTTCCTTTTTAACTACAGAATTTAAGTACTGTTCTAAAACCCTAGAACTCTATTTCTTCTCCCAGTTGGCTCTTAGCCTTGGTCTTGCTCAGCATTATTCCCTTTCCCTTTTCAAACTGCCTGGATCTCTAAAAAGCAGAGGCTGGAATCAGACAGACACAGACTCTGATCCTTGCTTCCCCTTTTACCAGCAGTGAGCTAGGCCAGGGTACTCTCATGATTTCAATGTTCTCATCCATACAAATGGACTTATAACACTGTTGCAGAAATTTTCTGACAGTTTTGCAGTCAAACACACAAAAAGTTGACTAGACCACTTGAAAATGGTCTCAGGCAGAGGATACAGGTCTACATTTTCTGAAACTCCCACACAAGTCTGCCTCAAGAACAGAGGAGAAACATCTGTACATTGGATTCCTTGCATTAAGGTCAGAGAAACAAATCAGCAAACCTAAATGATGGAGAGCAAAAAAAGCCCCAAAGGTGAACAAAAACTTCATCCCTGGGCTTGGGAATAGGAATGCATTACAGATTTAGAGTGGTGTTTTCATGGAATTGAAATTGATTATGGATAGAGCTTTCAACTTCAAGGACAGAGATTCTTCTCAAAGTCGCCTTTTTATATGATGAGGCTCTCAAAAAAAAAAAAAAATCTTTCCTAAGATACTATGTGTTGTATTTAATTAGCTTTTTCAATGAACATTCCCACATATAGGTTCATCGTATCCTCATAGTTACCTTATTAAGTAAGCCAGGCAAATGTTACCCTTGCTTATCAAGTGAGATGGGTGAAACTTGCAGGGAATAAATGTGCAAGGGAACACAAGCAGAAAGTGGCAGATCCAAGAGTAGGCTATGTATATTCAGATGTGTAATGGACACTGCAGCTGGAATTCTTGCCTGGAGAAATTGTGCAACTTGATCCTAAAATGCTGTAGGATTTACTGCATTACGTAATACTCTCATCATCATTATGATGATGTTATCTTCTGATGTTAAGTAACACACCTGATTCCATATTTAGATAAAATAGTCAAGACCTTTGCTCTCTCATAGAGAAGGAACATTATGTAGGAGAAAATAATTATACACTGAGACCTGAGAAACTCTATTCAGGTCTCAATACTGCTATGATAGATTTTGGGCAAGTTATCTAACCACTTAGGATCTCATTCTTTTTGTCTAAAAAAATGGGCAGCACACACTTGATGATATTAAAGGATCCTCCTACCCCAAGCTCCATTTTAATAAATAAAAATAAAAGCCAAATAAAATAAACATTCTCCACAGTACTTATCTATGCTCCAAAAAGGTTTTCCACTACAGAGTTTCTTTTCCTCTTCCTTTCCAAACTGACTATCAACAGTCAGTTCATGGCATCTCTACACAACTTCAGGGAGGTAGAACTGGTCATAAATTAATAAATAGTAAGCCTAAAGAAGAGACAATAGCATATGCAATCCTTGAGCAGATATTAGCTATATTAAACTCAGTCCCAAGTGCTAGAGATGAATATTGGTTCTCAAGTTCCCTGGAAGCTTCCCAGTTGTAATCTGAGGTTAGACCCTGTGCACAGAAGACAGGGAGAAACAAAAGAAAAAGGTATCCCCTCAAGGTTGGGAGATGGCAGGAGAGCCTATATACAAGTCTTGTCTTGAGCGGCAGCCAAATGAGTAGATAGATCTCTGCACCTACTCTCCAAATCTTAGAAGTTGATTTAGAGGCCTTAACCGGGTTCATTCATATACACAGGCCAGATGGCCTCAGCTCCACAGCACCATCTCAAGGCTGTGTCCTTGGGGCAGCTTTACAAAGCTTCAGGGGCAGCTTTGTGGGAAAGGCAAGTGGAAACCACATTCCAAGGACAGGGGAGATGGTGAGGAGACTGAGTGCCTGGGTCCAGCTCACAGGGCAGCTGGTGGTCACATCTGCTCATTGAGTTTCCCAAACACTGAAATATAGACTCTATTTCTTAAACATCTTTCAGAATAGTTTTGTGCCTTCATGGAGTTTATGATCTTACAGGGAAGACAAAGCATTAAGCAACATAGGACATTATCAAATGCGGCTAAAAAATTAAGAAAAATGGAGCCTGAACACATTGTAAGGGAGAATGTCCCAAAGCATAGGGTAACTCTCTTTCTTGGAAAAAGAAGTAAAAGGATATGTTTAGATTCATGTATATAATATGACCTCATCAAAATAATGATTGATTTCCTATAAGTATCACTACTTTACCACAGAAGGCACAATAAATTTTTTTGAGCCAAAACTGTTAGGCAATGTGCCTCACCCCAACACATATTAACACACCTCACACACCTGCTTCTCTGAATAAGTCTTCAGAATAATAGTAAACATGTTTGTCATGTTTTTCTCTCTGGCCAGAACCTTCGACAAATTTTTTTAAGGAACTTGCTATATTTGATCTCCTCCTTTCCAAGACAGAAGCCAGGATGTATGTGTTTCTGGTCTTCTAGCCGCTAAAGTTGCACATGATCTGGGCACCACCTATCAAAAATACTTTCTGGAAAATATTAATATATCGTACATTTTTTTCAATTTTTCTCTAAGTTCAAAAACCACAGAGTCAAGCTATGGTCCAGCAACCCTTACACATTAACTCTACTCATCCCAAGGAAAAATATTGGGGCTGGAGGAGTATCCAGCCCTGTGACAGGTGCCCAGGGTTATATGAACAATGTTGGATCTCGTATGTGGGATTTGGAAGAACCACTACATTTCATTTGTCTTGACCAGTCATTCCCAAACTATAATGTATGTGAGAATCTCCTGAGAAGTCTGCTACTATACCATTTCCTCAAATATTGCCTCTTGAAATTCGGACGTGGTAGGCCTGGGGTGAACTTGGGCTTCTGTGCTTCCACATTCCCAGGTGATGATACTACCATTCTAGAATCCAGAAGACACTCTGGGGAGCAAGGCTCTAGGTATCATAAAAGCTATCTGCAAGTGCTCATTAGATTTGTAACAAACTGGGATCCCTGGGTGGCGCAGCAGTTTGGCGCCTGCCTTTGACCCCGGGCGCGATCCTGGGGACCCGGGATCGAATCCCATGTCAGGCTCCCGGTGCATGGAGCCTGCTTCTCCCTCTGCCTGTCTCTGCTTCTCTCTCTCTCTCTCTCTCTCTCTGTGTGTGTGACTATCATAAATAAACAAAAATTAAAAAAAAGAAAAAAAAAAGATTTGTAACAAACTACCATGGGCATCCTTGCGTGAAGCTGTTTCCATGAGGTGATAGAGACCAAAACCAGATTAAGAGTCTAAGAAATTCAAGAAGTCAAAACGCAAGGAAGATGAGTCCTAAAAAATGGGAGAAACTCTTAAAGGTTGATAGGGAAGAGTCAACAGAAAAAGAGAGGTTGAAACTATTGGAAAGAGTCACTGGTCAATGAGTAAAATTCCTGGGGATGCTAGAGAAGATACAACCCCAGGAACAGATTAGGGAATTGTCTTTGACAAAAAGAAGCATCTCTTTCACTGTAACAGGTGAGCAAGAGAATTGAAGGGTGGGAGGATGTGTTTAGATTACTAAATCTGGTGTCAGAAAGTATAGGGTCCTGGTAAGAAGGCAAGGTCTTTGCTGATAGTGAGGAGACATAGGTAAGGCTGCAACATTTGAAGAGTCTGGGGAACGTTGGAGGCCACCGTATAGGTTTAGACCATACAAGAAAATTAGTTAGGTACAGACATATTTGGCATTGCAAAGTCCAAAAGTGTCTCCAATCTACAGGTAGTATATGTATTTTTTGTTTTCCAGTAACACTTGGCACCCAAGATACAGACTCAAATAAAGTAGATCATTAAATTCGTGTAGAGGGGCTTTTACCAAGATAGATGCAATGGAAGGACAAAGGAGCAGGATAATTTATTTCTTGAAGGTCTGATTTTTGTGTACTTGTTAAAGAAAGAAGTGGGAAGAGCCCTCAATCCAACACTGGGGAGAAACATTAAGATTTTAATTTTTCACCATTTGTAAACTGCTTAGATAATAATGAGCAAAGGCATTCATTAGTAGGAAAAACTATATAAATTGTGACTTTTGTAGTGCATTAAAGTGAAATTTCACTCTGCATTTTAAATTCCTGTTCTCAGGAACAACTATTAGAAGAATAAAGAAATAAGTCATTTCCATATATTTATAGCACATATTCGTTATTCTCAATCGCTTGGAAAGAGCAGCCTATACAAATGAATTTAAGTGCTTTTTCATTAGGATAAATAAAATGGAAAGTAGTGTAAGGAATTGCTGTAAATACTGTAGGGCTAAAGTACTTTCCGTAATCTTTTTCTTGAACGATGGTGGCAGTTAAAAGAACATTTCAATACTTGTTCTTGGTAATGAACAACATAAACCCGAAGATGTAAAATCTCTTTTCTTGGAAGGCACACGACAGCCACGGTTGGAAGGTAGGATCTTAAAATGACTCCCTCTTCCTCATCTGGTGCCCACAGGGCCAGTGCAATTTATTTGGAGAAAGGGGGAGCTGCTGTTACCAGTCACCTGTGCTCCAATTTCAGCCAGCACCACTTCAAGATCTTTTGTACTCTTTCATTGCACCACATCCTCAGAGAAATACTTCCAAAAGCTTTATTAAGGCCTGCAAGGCTCTCCATGATCTGGGCCTGAGGATCTGGACCTACCCTTCCCTCCATTAACTGTGAAAACAACATGAAACTTCTACCTCGAAAAGCTTCCTGAGCCTTCCCCGGTCTCCAGGTGCTTGGACTCTGGGTTCCCGTTGCCCAGAAAACTCTTCCCTCAGAGAGTCACGTGGCTTACCCTTTCAATTCATTTGGACCTCACTCAAAAAGCCATCTCCTGGTTTCTAGCAGCAATGTCCACAATAGCCAAACTGTGGAAGGAACCTCGGTGTCCATCGAAAGATGAATGGATAAAGAAGATGTGATTCTATGTATACAATGGAATATTACTCAGCCATTAGTAATGACAAATACCTGCCATTTGCTTCAACGTGCATGGAACTGGAGGGTATTATGCTGAGTGAAATAAGTCAATCGGAGAAGGACAAACATTATATGGTCTCATTCATTTGGGGAATATAAATAATAGTGAAAAGGAATAGAGGGGAAGGGAGAAGAAATGGGTAGGAAATATCAGAAAGGGAGACAGAACATGAGAGACTCCTAACTCTGGGAAATGAACTAGGGGTGGTGTAAGGGGAGGAGGGTGGGGGGTGGGGGTGGCTGGGTGGCAGCACTGAGGGGGGCACTTGGCGGGATGAGCACTGGGTGTTGTTCTGTATGTTGGCAAATTGAGCACCAATAAAAAATAAATTTATGATTTAAAAAAAAAGCCATCCCCTTGAAGCTAACCTCCCTAATCTCTTCTTGAAAATCAGCCTCCATCCCTCTGTCCTTTATTCTCCATGGAAGAGGCTGCTATCTGTAAAAGTCTATCTACCTGTGTTAGTGACCTTTCCTTAAGCCCTTCCCCCTGAAATGTAAGTGCATGTGGTAATACCCCTGCCTTCAGGCCAGCTCCCTAGGCCCTGGGCCTGCCTTCATTTTGCTTTCTTTCCTCTGTCTGCTATCTGAGGCTGAAAAGTCACCCGGTCACAGTCATGCAGATAACGACATGGCCCTGGGGAATTCTGAAGCAACATGGGGAGAAACCAGACCTGTATGGAATACAGTTGACCAACCTAGAACACTCATCTTAAACTACAGGTGAGAGAGAAGCAAACTCCTTCTTTAAGCCACTGGGTTTGTATTAGATTTCTTTGTTACAGCAGCTTAGTCTTACCCTAACTTACTTTTCTACATCCCTCTTCATAGCACTTACCTTACATGTGTTTTTGGTTTGTTTAATTTGCTTATTGTCTGTGTTCCTCGCCAACCTGTTGCCTTGTTGAGGGGAGCAGCTTTGTGTTGCTCCTTGCTGCTTCTCCGCAGGTAGAACTGAAGGAGGCACTCGAAAACTTTGGTGAGTGAGTGATGAGCAATGTGTGCTGAATTAATTATGACCTTCAACTGGGGCCCTGCTCTTCCTTCTCTACTGTGTACCTCCTGCCCTCCCACATGTGCTCCACAGTGTGTGTACCTGGACTGAGTCAACAACCCCAAGTCTGGGCTGGGTTGCAGGGATCACAGGCTGCACAGTTCATAATCATGAGCAGCACTGTAGCTTCCTCCAGCAAGTGCAGCTGAGCTGGATGGAAATGTAGTTCAGTAACTTGGCTTTCAGGGAGTGTACACCTCTGTCAGGTACCTTTACACTAACGGCCATTTCAGAAAGTAGACAGGTTGGCAAAGCAAAAGGAATTGAGCCCTGCAAGGAACTCATCTCCAAGATTAAATCTTTGAAGATCCTCAGATAGCCATTATTACCCTGGCTCCCTTCCAACTGAGAGAGTCAGCAAAACGATCAGTGTCTTATCTCCCAGGTAAAGGAAGATACTCAGAGCCCATTTCTTTTTGAGTGTATAAAATAAAAAATTCGACTGAGTGGTTACTTCCTGTGTTTGGCAGTTTTAAGATAGACAGTACTTTTCTGGAACCGAGGGGGAGTTGGCAACAGCAAGTTTTCACAAGCTAAAATAGCTCATCAGCTTCCCCTGGCATGATTGTTAAGTGGGTTTAAGTGCTGCATTTCTTTAGGATAATTTACGGAATTGTTGATTAAATATATATTGTATTTCATTTCCAAAGGTAGCCCAAGTTTCCAGTTAATTCAAAGCAAATGTGAGCTAATAGACAAGAAATGTTGTAGAGATTCCCTTCAATTTCACCTTTTGACTGACTTGAAAAATTAAATTATCTACACACACACACACACACACACAGGAATTAATTGTTTGAAATAATCTTTTCTTGTAGTCAAGCCTGGTCTTCTACTTATTTGTTATATGTATTTTACTTATTTAGTCTTTCCCCCTAGCTTTTCTACGTTGATTATAAATTCCTCGAGAGCAAGATTTAGGTTTGATATTTTCCTTGCAAGGAGTTTAGCATAGTGCTGTAAATATGATACTCTCTCAATAAATACTCGATTAAGTCATTAGGAATTGAAGTTAATTTGTTGTTACAATATATAAAAACCTTCAAGTTGTTCTAAATTCTATCTATTCAGAGATTATGAAACCCCAAGTAATTAATGCTGATCCATACACTGAAGATCCGCATTGAATCAGCCTGTTTTGGAGGAATCAAATCACATTCATCATCAACTTTCAACCAAACACTGAAAATTTCACCAGAAATTTAAAATATATCCTCCTCCATAGCAATATACTTTACTACTTTAGTATGTTAGTGACTTTTCCTACTACTGCCCCTAGATCCAGACAAGCAGAGCTTTGACCCAAGCTCTGTGCCTCAGGGGTCCAAACTCTGCAGCTTTGGAGTACATTCCTTAAAAATGTCTAAGTCCTAAAAAAAAAAAAAAATTCTAAGTCCTCTTCCAGTGCTTGGGATGAGCTAGGGCCATAACTGCCATCCTCACAAGGTGTCCCAAAGCCAGACTAGGACCCGCCTGGGCCCTGGCCTCATCTTCTCCCACTTGGAGCACCCTCTGGCCCTTTATCAGACACTTGGAGTTGGCCAGATGTCTAAGAGAGCTCTAGGATTCATATCTATGGATTGTATTTGGGTGCCATACCTACTAGCTGGTTCTAGGAAGATAGCCTACCAAGTAGGTTACTCTTTCAGGCAGATGAGGTACTTCTTTCACAGTATTGTGCAAGATCTGGCTGCAAGAATGGTATTAGCACACCAATTTGGAGCTGCACTCACTCACATGGGAACATGAGTTCCGGGATATGAGTCACCAATTCTTTATCTTTGACCATTGGGCTTTACCTGGACATGGAGACCCTTGCATCAGTTCTGGCCACTTTGTGTTCTGGCCGTAGTATTGCCTCTGGTCTCCAGAAACAGAGGGAGCTGAGAAGAATGGCAGAAAGTTTTTACCTTCTGAACCTCCCCTCCTACCACTAGTACTAACCCTGCAGTATTTTTGCTTTGTGTTGGGTAATACTGTGTAGGTGGTTTAGCCTATGTTCTCTGAGGGATTTCAAGACAGTTGCTCCATAATGCGAGCCACTTCCTTCAGTCAATAACCTATCTTAAACCAATGTGTGGTAACATCCTGCTTTCCTGGGCCAGGCTTAAGCCATGCTAGATGTATTGACTAAGGCTGCTGTAACAATACCACAAACTTGATGGTATACAACAAAATAAATTTATTCTTACATGATTTGGGAGGCTAGAAGTCCAAAATCAGATACCCTGGGCTGAAATCAAGGTGTCACCAGAGCCATGCTAGTTACAGAAGCTCTAGGGGAGAATCTATTCCTTGTTTTTTCCAACTACTGTGGCTGCCAGCATTCCTTGACTTACAGCTGCATCACCTAATTTCTATCTCCATGCTCACATCACGTTTCCCTCTTCTGAGTCAAATCTTCCCCTGCTTCTCTATTATAAGAATACACGTGATTGCATTCAGGGCCAACCTGGCTAATCTAGGATAATATTCTCATTTTAAGTTCCATAATTTAATCCCATGTGCAAAATTTCTTTTGCCATATAAGGCAAAATTCACATTCACAAGGTTTAAAAATCAGGACCTTGATCTATTTGTGGGCCATTATTCAGCGTACCACCGTGGAAAAAGGATGGAAATTCCATGAGAAAATATGCCATTCTCCTTGTTCCCTTTACCTATCCTCACCAGTGGTGGTGATGCATGGAAAGTAGAGATGCAACCAAAGTTGTAAAAGATTTCCTCGCTTTCAGTCTTAATGCTGTGATGCCTGCTTAAGTGTTTAAGAGAACACATGGTTGTAAGATCTGTTGTTTATATTATAAAATTCTGAGAGGTGAATTAAAAATTATTGTGCACATTTTTCTTCATATCCTAAATAAGATGTGCATTTAGTAGTTATCAATGAAAGACACTATTCACAGGTGGCATGATGAGTGATGTAGCATCATTTATAATGAGGTAATTAGTAAACAAATGGTATTGGGGGAAATGCACAGGCAAAAAGACCTATATTGTTTCAAAAAAATATGTTTCAAAGACTCATTTCTCTCACCTTTTCCTGATGGTGGCAGATATGAAAATGGCCAGGAATGGCATATTTGACAATAAAGAACAAAAAGAAATGATTCATAGACATAAGCAGTAAAGTATGGTTCTTGGATGATACAAATAGTCCTATTGTGCACTGATTGGACAACAAACAATATTTAAGTACCTCTTTTCTACTCATTACCCTAAAACTTTATTAATAAATTACTGTATCTAACACGAGTGAGATCACAAATTGTGTAATATATTTTTAAATCAAATTATTTACATTGATGGGAGTCTCACAAAATTTGTTTTGTCTGGGGCCCTGCAAGTCCTAGACACAGCTCTGAACACCTATATACTATTTCCAGAGAGAGGAAATAAGACTAATGTTGGAAATTTAGATACAAAATTCTTGTCCACCTGCCTGATTATTTGGCAAATTGTTATGAACAATTGCTGTTAGATTTGGATTCATACTGAAATTATAGAATTTTTGTGAGGGCAAGAGTTTTTAACATTTTTTTTTGTATGCTTTATCTCCCCAACTGAGTAGGAAGCTTCATGAGACCAGGAAGTGACTGTTTTACTTCTTTAATCTTCTACAGCATTGAAAGCATAGCAGGGAATAATAATATTTGGCAAAGGAAGAAATGATTATCTCCATCCTTGAAAATTTCCAAGAGAGTTACATTCCCATTCTGGAAATCAGATACATTATATTGAGAAAATAGAATGAAATGGCAACTAAATGAAGCTGACCCAAAACCCAGTTTCCCTGCTCATCACACTCCTATCTGGCCATCATGTTTGGCCAGAACCTGGAAATAATACTATATTTGATATCAAATAGTAGCCTTGACTTTCCCATTACAAGTGTCAAGTCTTTGATCAATTTTTTTTCAAGGAAAATTTTCTTTCTTTACAAATTTCCAGATAGATTAGTTTGCAAACAGCCCTAGCAGTGACCATTAACAGGGAGTGATACTGCTTCTTAGAACTTATTTTTAAAATGTGCAGCAGTTTTCTTGGTTGGCAAAATGATTATAGAGAATGATGGGCATTTAGCGAACAGAGGCCAACAATCTGTGATGCAGTCTAGCACAATAACAAAGAAGGGAGACCTTGTTACTTAGAAATCTGCTTTAAATGTTCTGAATTTTAAACCTAAATCCACACTACATGTAAAGTATTATATATATATATATATTCATTTGAGAGAGAGAGAGAGGTAGTGGTGGGGGGAACAGAGGAGACTTCCTGCTGAGCATGGAGCCCAACGTGGGGCTTGATCCCAGGAGCCTGAGATCATGACCTGATCCAAAATCAAGAGTGGGACATTTAACCAACTAAACTACCCAGGTACCCTAATATTACATGTTTTTATATTCTTTTAGTATACACTGAGTTTTACAAGATTGTAATTTCATGCCAATTGAAGAAAGACTTGGCTTCATTTTGTTGGAAGTTTTACATAACCTGGTAATAATTTTGGAAAATCACATAATTTCAGGAAAAACTACTGGTGATATTAGGTACCCAACACAAGACATATGTTACAGTTTGCATCAGTAACTGTCATATTCCCAGCAAATCTACATACAGAAGCAAGCATCTAGCAACTTATTCATGACTTCAACTACAGCATTCCCAAGCATCTCTATATTGAAGTGTATGTCTTATAAATTAATTTCCTTTGATTTCTCATTTATATTGAAATTAGGGAATCATTTATTTTTTAAAATCACGTCTGTGGGTAGATTATGTTAAAAATGAACTTTATTTCAAGATACAAAATGGCATTTCAAGTAATTTCTGAAAACCAGTAGTAGAGAGCATTTAAATGCCCCCCTCTCTTGCAGAACTGGAGTGTAGTTGAGAAAGATTAAGCATGCCTGGAATAGTTTGGTGTACAATGGAAGAATGAGGGGGTGCTCGTGTTCAACTATTCAATCTCAGTTCAAGTTCTTTCTGTCCGTCTGATGTTATTTACAGTGAATGGATACTCGAGGAGCAGAGCAAAGCAAAAACAGACCATACAGAAAGGCAATATTCTGGGAACCATGGGACAACGAATGGAAGCAATGATAATTATACTCTATTCAGTAACCAAAACTCAACCAGTTGCTCTATACAAGTAAGTTTAGTCAATAATAGATAGATATGATACAGTTGTCGTGGAAAAAATTTACCTTATCTGAGATTATTTGAACCATTTCGAGTACCAGTCAAACATATTTTCATAAAGAAAGCTCTCAGGACAAACAAACAAATGCATTTTAGCAACACTGGAACATAAGCTCCATGAAGAGACAGATTTTGTATTTCTTATGCATATTGTTTCCCCAGTTCCAAGAACAGTGCTTGAACAAAGTAGGCACTACGTACATTTCTCTATGTTCAATTGATGTGTGAAGGAGCACTAACCTTGGTACTTTAGCTTTCTGGATACTATTATGTTATTATTACTAATTATTTTTGTAGGACTAGAACCTAAATCCAATATTGGAAAGACAACCTTATGATGATGCCACAGTGAAAGAAACCATCCACAAAGTGAAAAGACAACTTATTGAATGGAAGAAGATATTTGCAAATGATAGAATGGACAAGGAGTTACTATCCAAAATATATAAAGAACTCTCACAACACAATATGAAAAAAAGTTCAATTAAAAAATGGGCCAAGGACCTGAAAAGACCATTCTCCAAAGAAGATGACATATAGCCAGCCAACAGGCATATGAAAAGATGAGCAACATCGCTAATCATCACCAAAATGCAAATCAAAATCACAATGAAATATTAGCTTACACCTGTCAGAATGGCTATAGTTGAAAACACAAGAAATAACAAGTGTTGACAACAGTATGGAGAACAGAGAATTCCCATTTACTGTTGACGGGACATAAACTGGTGCAGCCACTATGGAAAACAGTATAGAGTCTCTTCCTTTTCAAAAACTTGCAAGTGGAACTACCATAAAATTTAGCAATCCCTTTCCTGGCTATTAGTCCAAACTAAACAAACACACTAATTTGGAAAGTTATATGCACCATTATATTCTTTGCAGCACTATTCACAATAGCCAAGATTTGGAAGCAAACTAAGTGTCTGTTGATAGATGAATGGATAAAGAAGATGTAAAATAGTTAGATGTATATACATGCAGTGGAATAGTATTCAGCCATAAAAAATGAGATTTTGCCATTTGCAACAACATGGATGAGCTTAGAGAGTATTATGCTTAGTGCAATAGGTCAGACAGAGAAAGATAAATGCCACATGGTTTCACTTATATGTGAAATATAAAACAAGCAAAACAAAACAAAACAAATTTAAATATATTTTTGATGATTAAATATGGAAGATTTTCACGGGTAAGGAAATTAATCTTCCATCCTGAAATGTGAATTGAGAAGCACTGGAATCTGCCTCAATGACATGGATTCCTACAAAGAAACCTTCACTAGCCAGAAATTTGCTTCAGTTGTTTATTGGAAGTTATTTTGAAGCTGCTTGTTATTCAAATATAAGAAGAATTCAGCAAAATCATGAATCACTATCATTAATTATTCACCGGGATTAAGGAATCGGTTATAACCATGTCTCCCTCTAATCCTGTTTTATTAATTTATATTCTTGGCAAACTCCTCTACTAAATGGATTCAAGCTTACTGTGGGGACCTAGAGAAAGAATGGAAGGTCCCTGGGGTCAAAGAGCAGCATTTGCTTTAATTTGATAAAATAAATTAGCATGGGATTATGGGTGCTATTAGCATAAAATCCTCCACTGCTGCCATTCTGGCCTTCAAGGGGATATTGAATGATTATATTGACTCTGGCCTGATTTTCTATCAAATTGGAGTTTCACAAGTAGCTATACTAAAATAGGTAGTGTGAGAGTGTGAGAAATTGCTGCTTTTTGTGAATTTGTCTTTGTGTGTGTGTGTGTGTGTGTGTGTGTGTGTAGACGCGTGTGTGTGTGCATACACGGTTGGTGTTTGTACATGCTGGTATGTGGGGGAAAAAAAATCAAGGTGGCTTTGAACCTCAGAAAAGACCTCCAGGTCACTAGTGGTCCATCCGGCATTATTTATCTACTCTGGCAGTTGAACAAAGAGGAAGAGAATATTTCCCCTGAGATACCACTTTCAAAGGTTAGAACCGAGCAAAGACGTCTCTAACTTTACTTTCTCTCTTCTATGACTCAAGCTATGAATTCCAGCACCTGAATCATCAACATGATTTAGCCTTAGGTTTCTCTCAAGAAAAACAGAGGTTTATGCCTTTGACATCGACTGGTCAAAGTTCTGCTTCTTCATTGTTTTTAAAATTAGCTCATCTGGAGATAGAATAGTGTCTAAAGTTTTCTGCTTTTGTTGAACACACCTATATGTTCCATCGTGTGTTCTCTACAGTGCTTTAGATTTCAGTGCTATTTACAACTGAGCTTTAATTTCTCAGCCAAAGGCAGGGTGTAGATTTTTACCTTCGAAGAGACTGGAGCCCATCGCTTCTGCTACATGGACCTTCTAAATTCTTCCATCAGCTATACCCTTAATGTCTTTATTTGCATTCAGCATATGGAACACGGACCCAGGAATCTCACAGTCTTCCAAAGACCAAAGGTGGAAACGTGCATGTACTTTATTTTATTAAATATATTTCTGGATTTTCAAATCAGTCGTATTTTACATTCACTAAATCTATTTTTAAATATACCAATAATTAATTTTAGAATATTTTTATGGTGTTAAAAGTCACCTCTGCTTTTTTCTAGTTTATCAATTCCAGTCTAATCATTGGTTTTGCTTTTTTATAAAAAATGAAATATTGAAGTCTAGATTCTCTTTTCAGTTTTTTTTTTTTTTTTTTTAATTTTTTTAAACTTTTATTTATTTATGATAGGCACACAGTGAGAGAGAGAGAGAGGCAGAGACACAGGCAGAGGGAGAAGCAGGCTCCATGCACCGGGAGCCCGACGTGGGATTCGATCCCGGGTCTCCAGGACCGCGCCCTGGGCCAAAGGCAGGCGCCAAACCGCTGCGCCACCCAGGGATCCCTCTTTTCAGTTTTATCACTTGTTAGCGGACGACTTTGGTGCTCTGGGGGATTCGAAGAAAACTGAAGCTTAGCCCCACCCTCAGAAAGTGGGAAATTAGATGGAGAAGTATCTGAAGGGCCTTGCCAGATACTTATATTCTGACACTGTTGGTCTACGGCTTGAGAACAGCTGTTCTGAAAAAAACTGGGTTTGAACAAAGTCTCTTCCTTCTGCTAATTTGAGCAACAAGAGACTTAAACTTCTAGGACCTCTATTTTCTATGTTAAAATGGATATAATAATTTATGTGTCATGTAGTTTTCAACCTAAAATGCTGAATGTACATTTCCCAGCACAGGGCTGGATGATGCGCTGGAAATACTTAATAAACGGGGCCATTACATCCAGCCCCATAATCCTATTTGTGACCAGTCATTTTGTTCTTGGGCCAAACTGAATTGCTATCCTTAAACCTTAGCCAGGAAAAATGTGTAACCACAATGGTCTTGACCAGGGCTTCACAGCACTTTAGATACCATGAAATATATAGAAAATTATAGTATTTGTAAGGCACATGGAACCTGTCTGAATATGGCCTAAGTTCTCTGCCTACCCCCTTCCCCAACACACAAATGCACACTGGAGGCTGAAGGAATCAATACACCTGCATACCAGGCCCTAGAAGTATGGGACGCTATGATCTAAGATTCTGGACAATGTCATAAGGACATTTGAGGAGTGCAGTTTCCTCCATCAGCTATTTAGAAAATGACCTCACAAGAGTTTAACAAACACATTGCTTACAGTATGTGTTAAGCATGGTATCATTAAAGAGGATGCTATATCACAAAATCACAGGCTAGAGTTCCTTGGTACTGTAAGACAAGCCCCTCTACAAAGAGGTAATAACTGACATTTCGATTGGAGGCACTATTCACCCATTCTTTCTTCACTCATCTGTAAGTAAAATTAAATACTGTTTAGAACAGTATAGGTAACTGTTGCACACCCGCTTTTCCAAATCCCACTGGGCACGGATGACATCACTAATAGAGCATCAAAAATCAAAATATGGCTCCCTTCACCATTTCCCTTTGCTCTGTGGCTTTCCTTCTCCACCCCAATATAGATGAGAAGACTTTGAGTATTTCACACTTAGGCGTGGTACAAGACCTCCTCCAACCCACTGATACCAAGCAAACAATCTGCTGGGCAAGGATGGAGATTCTCACCAATGCTTATTACCCTGGAGCTACTGCTATCAGTTAGCAAATGAAAATCCTGAGATTGCTTTGCAAAAATGAGTTATTTTATTTTATGAAATTTGTATATGGGCTGTTCAAAGTTATTTGATATTAAAAATGTGAGAGGGAAACTCCACTGGGAGTCACAGAGCAGCAATAACATTTAAATAAATTACCAAGCCTGACACTCAAATAGTTTATTTTTCAATACCCTACCACTCTTCATGATAATTCCCAGCCATAACCATAATGCTTTTGGTACCAGCCTTGTTTATCACACCCCGGGAATGCTACCTGTTTTGCCTTTAATCCGATTCTAAGTGCTTTATCTTAAGAACGTACTGGACTACTTGCACACATAAATAGAGGAGCAGGAAATGATCCTGCCCTGGTTTGCTTCTAAGCAGCTCCTCTGCGGAGAGATGCCTCTGGAAGTGTGATCCAGTCAGAATCAAAGTCTCTGAAGGAGGGGATGCTTTCAGTGGTCAATCCTACAGCAAAGAAAACTCATTTCATTTTTTTTCCCCCTATTACAACTTGACTCCTCTGAGTGCTTATCCAGAGACAGGCAATTGGTTTTAAGGACTATTCTTGCTGTCAAAAGTAGATATTGATTTCTTAGGTTCTTTGTCTAAGAAACCCAGAGTAAAATGGTCACTGGGCCTGAATTTCAACACGAGTGGTGGTGTGGGCAACCACAAATGCTGATCCAGACCCTGTCCCTAATGATGTCTTCTGGTTTGGCAGATCTGCAGGTGAAAATCAGATTGAAAAAAGAAGGGGCCACTATGCCTGTGTGCCATCCCATCATGTCCAACATGGGGGCTGGGTACCGAGGAGGGGTTCAGAGCCCAGTGTGCCACATTCTGCTCATTCAGACTTACCCACTCAGTCTCGCGATAGGGAGGCAGAGTAAAGATGGGGATAAACGGTGACATGGGAATCCCCAAAATCAGATCCTTTTCCTCATCCTGTGATTAAATCACGGTGTGCCTTTTTCCTGCTCTCCTCTTAAAGCCTCCTCATTTCCTCATTTGTAAGAAGAATATTGGACTGGGACATACAATCTCAATGGGGCTTCTATCACCCCCGAATAGACAAAAATTAGTTCTTGAAGGAGTAAAAAACTCTTGACTATTACAGGTTCGTGACCTTTCAAAGTTCAATCCAACCCAGTAAGTTTATATTCATTACTATTGAACTTCTCTGGAATTTAAGTATAATTTTTAATCCACAGGAGTGTGATAATAAAAAAAGTTTGAGAAACAATGTGCTAAATGAGCTATAATGTCTTTAAAATTCTAAAAGTATGGGATTTGAGGAAATACAGAGATCCCCATGAGATGGTGGGTCATAGACAATGAGCTTAATAGTGCAATTTTCTGTACTTTATAAGTTTAGATTTTCAAAATTAAAACTGAGGTTTATTTCTTTATAAACTGTTACAAGATAAATAGTGGCACCTAACTATGCCTATCCTACATTGTTTTCAGGCACAAATAACTAAGAGAAATAGAACTTTCTGGAAAACTATGATTTTCTATAAAAATCATTTTAAAATAGCCTACGTATTAACCTATCATTTTATGGAAAGGCATATGTAATTTAGAGAAAGGTATAAGAAAATAAAAACTATTATATAGAGTTCAGTATCTACTGTAAGTTTCCAACCATTAGCAAGTACAGCTTCATTTAGTCTCGTTCCAATTCTTCTTCAAAAACATGGTCAACTATTTTTCTCACCCTGTTTGCAAAAACCAGAGTCTTCCTGTTTGGATTTAAGTCTCAGATGCTTAAATTTTACAGAGATGCCTCAATTCTTTTAGGGTCAAAAGATCTTACCTGCCAGTTTATGGAGATTTAGCTGGCAGATATTCATTTTGCATTCTTCAAATTCTGAATTAGGTCTCTAGTTGTTCTCTCTATATTTTCGCCTTTGATCCTTCTTTAAACAAAGAAAAAGCAGTTTTCTTGAATGAACAACTTAAAGGGGGAATGTTTGCTAGGAAATGCATTGGGCATTATGATAAAAGCATGGGCTTTAAACACAGGTTCAAATTCTTTACCTTGGGAAAATTCACAGGTTGTGAACCTCAATTTCTTTGTAAACTATCTGCCCTAGGGATAGTGCAAGAACTCAATGGATAAGTATGAAGAATCATTATAGAATCTGCACATAATGGGCACTTCTTAGATGATGGTTATTGTTACTATTAAACAGGATTTAAAAGTATAAAGCAGGTTTCTTTACATTTCAAACCTCCTAAATTGGTGGATGTCTTGTGTGCCTCCTCCCTTTTCTCAGAATATCCCAATAAGCAGCAATCAGTGTAGAAGAGGTAATTAATCTGCAGTCCTCTTAAGAACTTTCCAAGTGTGTACTGTTCAAAAGATAAGATAAAGCTTATAGGAAAAATAGAACCAGTCAGATAGGAATTGGCCGGCTTTTGGATGGGCAATCTCCCATGTTAGTCAAAGCAGAAGTCCTCTCCACTTCTAGAACTCTTATTTCAAAGTCCCCTGAGCTTTACATGCTGTCATCTAACACAAAAATGATGCCCTCCTTGAAACTCTTACATATTTTCCAATGGTAACGTTTGGCCTCTTTTCTTCTCCTCACTTGAGCAACTATTGCTTTAAGACAGCTCCACATCTGGCCAAGAGCTGTTACCATGTTTAATGCCCTATGAAAAATTAGGCATTTTATAGGAGTAATTGCTGTGTCAGGCAGCTGGTGGTCAGATGCAACAGAGTTGATCGATTAACAGCTCACCCCACCCATAGGCAGAATGTCTGTGTGTGTGTTTGCACACTGAAGTCTGCAGGCAGTGGTTATAAACTCTTGCTCTTCCCAGGTGAGCCCGAAGACTGAGCCTAAGATGACAAATAGGCTGAGTCTCTCTGCGGTAGTATCAGCCCATCCTGCCAGCACCTAAATCAGAATATGAAGCATGTGATGGTTTGTAAAATGATAGATTGTTTTTGTAAATATTCTTCCTCAAACTTTTAAAAGCGTAGAGCTCTCAATTTACTATATACAACATTTGTATTATCCCTTTCCAAGGGAAGGGGGTCTGGTCTACTACTTCTGAAGATCACTGAGCTAGACAAGTGATACATTGGCTAGAACAGTGTTCTTTTTCCTCCTCTTTCCCTGATTTTGGAAAGAGTAATTTTTGACATCAGAGGAATTAGGAAGCAGTAGACATTAGCAGTGGAAGAAAGCTGAGACCTTATCTGGTCCAACTTTGAGTGAGAAGGGAACCAAAGCCCAGAAACATCCTGGCCGGTGAGTGAGAGTGTGTGAGGGAGGCCAGGATTGGGATGCTAAGGCCTAGCCAGTACTTCCCATAGCTCTTGGTTGCCTCTGGAGATTTTTACCAAAGCTAAGGAGGAAGGTCGCTGCAAATGAGTGGCATATAGTCTCCTTTGCATAGAGGGCGATTCAGATCCTTTTGAAAGATCATTAATGGATCTTCTGTACTATGGCTGACTCTGCTTTATTTATGCACAGAAAAGCACTTAATAAATGCTATTATATTGAGTTTAAGTCAGGTATGCTTCTTAAGTCTGGGTGCTTCTTAACAATCAAATTGAGCCAACAGCTTATAAGCTGGAGTATCTATAACATGTAATCCTGTTCCATATTAACACATGTCCTCAATTTATATGGTATCATCACCACAAATTCACGAATGGTTTTCTTCTGGGGTATACATCTGAAGAAACAGAATACAGGTATAAATTGAGATTTTAATAAAAAATGTCTAGAATCCTAGGATTAAAACAGTCATTACATATCTTAAAAATTTATTTGGACTACAGAAAGAGGTTGTGGCCAGCAGTCCACCAAAAATTCTTCTCTTCCTTATATGGTAATGAAATGTGAGTGGCTATGGCTGGGCTGCCCTCACTGAGATGATACCTGCCCGCTGAGGTCACATGACTCGTTTTCATGAATGTGAGGGGAAGTGATGTGTGTCACATCAGCGTGAGGACCCCTGAGAAGCAGCGTAGTTCTCTCATTTTCTTCCCTCATCTACTGATTGAATTCAGAGCACTCCCAGGCCCTGGGGGCACGATGGCAGATCTGCAACATGGAGGCACCTAAGGTCTTGAATCTCCATATGGAAGAAAGCCACTTGCCAACCAGGGCTACCCTCTTTGATTATTATCTGAGTCGAAATAAACTTTTACTGTGTTAGCCCCTGATACTGAAGACTCTACATGACAGTAGCCGGAGTCAGCTTAATCTACGGGTCAAAGCAAAACTGATCCTCACCAAATATCGTTTAAAAGGAAACTACCATTTCACAAAAGAGACGTCCAATTGTACCAAGTGTTGTCAGTGCCAAACAAAGAGTTGTGTATCTCATACTCCATCTCTGCGATATATATATACTTAGAGTCATGAACTGGGGATAGTAATTGAAAGGTCAGATTGATGAGACTGGCTCCAGAGATAAGATTTCTATGACAGGTTGATGGATACTCCACTATCAAGGTGTACTTTTAATCATAATCTCATTACTTTACTTCTGATGGTTGGACTCACCTTGTGAGAAAATTTGGTTCTGTTTTCAAGCTAAGAATGGGCTTCAAGGCCAGGGGGGAAGTGATCGGAGTAGCAGAGAGAAGGGAGTCACAGAGAGAGGGAGGGAGAGAGCAAGAGAGAGAGAGAGGAAGACAGAGGGGAGAGAGACACTCAAGAATATGTGGGTGGAGAGACTCTACCCTTGAAGCCGTGGAGAGAATGGAGAGCTCATACCGAATGCAGCGTCTGCAGATGTCTCTGTAGAACCAGGAGGAAGTCATCCCAAGCCAATAAGCATGTCATGGGGAGAAATGAGGATTTAAACTTAATAGCAAATAGATCCAGCAATGCAGCTTTGTAGAGCTGTGGGGGAGTTTGGTTCTTAGCCCAGAGAGAGCTTAATAGAAGTCAATAATGAAATCATCAAGATGCAAGCATTAAATGCTTAAATGTGCTGTCTTTGCCTCTGATTACAAAGGCTTTGTTTCTCTCCAAGCACAACCTCAAAGTACACCACGGAATCCTCACTCAAAGGAAAACGAAGTACTCACTTTACAAAAATACAAGTCATGTTGTCTTAGTTCATTATCTCTTTCTTTCTGGAGGGAAAATCGAACACAAGGACACAGAAATAGCTAAAGGATGGAGGCCAGGGAGAGCCTCAAACATAAATTGAAATGCCTGTTCAAACAGCTTTCCTGTAACAGCCATTCAGTTAAAAATACTGCTTTTTACATGATCCTCTCTCCCCACAAATTTAACAGCAGTGGACCAGTTCCTTCACCCATTTCCAATCTTTGTCAACATTTATTTTTTTAAAGATTTTATTTATTTATTTATTCATGAGAGACACAGAGAGAGTGGCAGAGACATAGAGACATAGGTAGGGGGAGAAGCAGGCTCCATGCAGGGACTCCAGGATCACGCCCTGAGCCAATGTCAGGCACTAAACCACTGAGCCACCCAGGGATCCCCTCAACATTTATTTATTAAACTTCATCATACTCTAGATAGGAATGTAAATACATTGTACTCACACAAAGCAAAGGCCAGGTGTTATTTTTAGTGACACCACACCTCATGCTAGTGGAAGCACTAAGAATAAATCTGGTGGTAATTCTTGAGGAAGTATCCTAGAGAAACTCTCCCTGTAGAATTAGAGATACTAAAATCCTAATCCTAAAGATATTAAAACTATGATAATATTATTTTTAAAGATACAAAGGACAAATCTTTGAAAATATGCTTTTTGTCCATACTTGTATTCATTCAAGCAGCATGTACTCAGAAGCCTCTCTGAATTAGCCACTGTCCCTTATAGAAGGCCATTGTAGAGATGAATACGGAACAGTTTCTGCCATTGAGAGGGTCAAATGGGACTATTTTACTCTCTTCTAGAAATACATTTCAAAGAAGAAGAAGAAGAAGAAGAAGAAGAAGAAGAAGAAGAAGAAGAAGAAGAAGAAGAAGAAGAAGAAGAAGAAGAAGAAGAAAAGGAGGAAACCGAAGATCAAGGATTACATAGAAAATTGCATGGTATTTTCCAACAGAGAGAGGAGCAGAGGAGCATCAAACATTTCCAACGTTTCTGCTGTTTTCTGTTTTTCTGCTGCTTTTCTACATGAAGATTAGAACACAAAGGGTAAAGTGAGGGTTTTCTCTTCTTATGTTTTGAAAACAGGAATATTCCTTCTAAATCTGACAAAGAACCTTAGGCCTTCCTATTTCTTTTTCTGGAGCGTCTTTCTCACCAAACTCAAGCAAGGAAGGACATCACAGAGAAAAGACACATTGTGCTTCAGTATGTTACAAACAAAACATCCCAGATGAAGCAAGTCAGAAATGGGAATTTAAAGACGCTCCTGCTTTGGGGCATCTAGGTGACTCAGTTGGTTAAACCTCCAGCTCTTGATCTCAGCTCATGTCTTGATCTCAGTGTTGTGAGTTCAAGCCCCACATGTAGCCTACCATTACAAAAACATGGGTAAAAACCCTCCTCCTTTGCCTGGTCAACTTTCCTGGAGGTCCTAAGGCAAACATTCAAAAATGAACATCAGGTTTCCAAAATTATGGATTCAAGCTATTGGTTTTCTCCTTCTATTAATTGGACAGAGGATACAACTGTGAATATATGCACTGCCTATTATAGGCTCATTTATTCTATTTTCTGTAGTTCATGAGTCTAAGGGCAGCACTGAAAAAGGAATTCAGACCATTAAATAGATATCTGTAAAGAAATATAAAATTCAGAAAAGTTATTTTTTTCATTTATTTTTTTATTTTAGTATTTTAAAATAAAGATGCAATTTACATAGAGTAAGATGTACAGATTTTCACTGTACAGTTAGATGAGTTTTAAAAAATGTATGTTTGTATAATCACCACCCCAACAAAAACAGAACATTTTTATCACCCTAGAATGTTTTCTTTCCCAACAGTACCTATTCTCTCTAGGCAATCACTGTTCTGGTTTCTCTCCCTCCAGCCTAGTTCTGCACTTTCTAATATAAATGAAATCATGCAGTATTCTCTTGTGCCCACCTTCATTCATTCAACATGGTGTATTGAAATTTTCTAAATCTGATGTGAAAACTCTTGCTTAAGCCTTTTTGTGTTTGCATATTATTAATCCTCTTGGAAGTCCAGTTACTCAGTCATTGACTAAATATATGGTCAATGGCACAAGAAACTGCACACATTTTTCCAAATGGGAAGCTATTTATCTACCCCTTCAACAATTTCTACATCCTTGCCAACATTTGGATTTGTTCATCTTTTTAATTTTAATCATTTTAATGAATGTGAAATGGTATCTCATCAAGGCCTTAATGTGCGTTTTCTTGATTAATAACATTGTTGAGGGCCATTTCTTTTTTATTTTTTAAGATTTTATTTATTTATTCATGAGAGACACAGAGAGAGAGAGAGAGAGAGAGAGACAGGCACAGGGAGAATCAGGCTCCACACAGGGAGCCCGATGTGGAACTTGATCCCCGGACCCCAAGATCTCACCTTGAGCCGAAGGCAGACACTCAACCACTGAGCCACCCAGGTGTCTCATTGTTGAGGGCCATTTCAGATGCTTATTGTCCATATTTCTATCCCTTTTCATGAAGTATATGTTTTTAATAGATTGTGTCTTGCTTTTTTTTTCATTGTTGATTTGTAGGGGCTTTTTTTTTAATACTCTAAACATTTGCACATTGTCATATATATGTATTGCAAAAATTTCTCCTAGCCTGTATGTAAATATTCAGTTTCTTAATTGTGCCCTTTGATGGATAAAATTTTTAAATTTTGATGGAGTTCAATATATGGTTATTTTTTTCTTCTTAAGGCTATTGCTTATTTTTCTTTAAGAGATCTTTGCCTAGTTCAGGGTTACAAAAAATTCATTTACGTTTTCTTCTCTAAGAACATGATCCATCTCACGTTAATTTTTATATATATGGTGTCAGGTAGGAGTTCAGGCTAAAAAGAAAGAAATTTCTCCTTTCCATCACTTGGAAACAAATTCAATATACACTTTGTGTGTGAGCCCACATATATTTGTACATGTGTGTATATGTAAAACGTCATGCGTGATCTATTGCTATATTTAGATATATAGAGAATAAGCACCCTTAGTTCATCATGATTAATAAATTTTCAAGGGTACAGGTTGGATAAGGCCATGGCTCCTTTTCTTAAAGGAGTAACTCCAGGAGGTCAAAGCTAACAAGTGATTTGGAAAGTTTTTAGCATCCTAGTTAAAATTGATATCTTCGAATCAATAAACTGAGAAAGAAGAGGAATATGCTGGCCATATAGGAAGATTTCAACCTCTCTAGAGTTAGAGGGTTTGGCTAACATCTCAGGAAGTGACTGGTCAGTCTCCAGAAATCCCTTGGGAAGTAGACTGGAAAGAGAAATCATTAGATTTTGATTTACAGTTGGAAAAACATATTACATCCAGTAATCATGTAAGACCTGTACCAGGAAATGATCCCAGATGTGGAAATACCAGCAGGGAAAACAGCAATGTATTAGTGATGGGTTCAATATCTTGGAAAAAGGTGCAGTTATGAGGCATGCATTATATTCTAAAGTCTCCTAGAAAGATCTCTTTACAAATAAAGAATTTAATTTGGGCATATTTTGTGGACATTTGTATCTTAATTCACCTCTGCCTACTAAGGTAGGTATGCAAGACAATCTGATTTTGTATAAAATTAATTTTGCTACATAATCTGTCAATACCTGTGAAACTATGCCATAATAAAAATATATATTTTTCCTGCATATCAATCATTACTCATTTTATCTGTACCAACTTTACCACTACTACATGCTCTGGGGTTTTTTTTTTCTTCATTTTCATGGGCAAAAACATGGCAAAGAAAGGAGACTCTCCAGTTTGCTAAGGCAGCTTCACGGAATCATTAAGAACCATTAAAAAAAAAAAAAAAAAGATTTTTAAAAATCTGGAAGTTTCCCCAAATGGGATTCTTGTAATTGTAATTTATTCATGTTTAAATAAAATTGAATTGTCTATTACATAGAAATAAGTGAGGTTTTGCTTTAGAATGTCTCGGGTACATCAACATGATAATATGTGCTACGAATATGTTTCTCAAATATGTTTGATAACAGAATACTTTATTAACATCTTCCAGAATCGAATCCTATTCACATTCTCTGGAATAGTGTCCTCTGGAACACAGTTTGAGAAATGATGATCTAGTCTAGACCAATCTGTAACATTATCCACGAGCCACCAGCTCTTGTAATCCTGAATGCCCACAGAAATCCTAATTTTCCCTTATATACCTTTTTAGCTATCCCGGAACACTAATGAGGAAAGACACAGGAAAATTTGATGGTTTTGTACAGAAATTCGGTGGGCCTCACACCGGCCTATAGCAGACTTCTCTGTTCAAATCCCATCCAGTAGCCCCTAGCCTAATAGCTTGTCAAATCACAATGTAATTCATTCTTTTTCCCCCCTTGAACCTGCTGGAAGAGTTAGTATGTAAATTTCAACCTATTTTTAAGGGTTATTTTCACTCAAGTGAAATCTATCAAGGAAGGAGGGTTATTTTTACAGCATACAGCAACCGCTGATCACCATGGCAACCGGCCTGGTGAAATGCAATAAAGCATCCCTCTGTTATCGTAAACACAAAAGGGAAACACTGAAATCTAAAAGAAAGGCAATTATTGTAGAGGAAAGAAACAACACGCCAATGGAACATTTGCAATATCGAGTGACTTCACCCAGCCAAACAATATTTCCAGAGCTAGCCCTGTCCAGCCTTTGGGCTCTGCTAGTTGGGACTGAACAAAGGTTGGATGAAGAGTCTCTGGAAGAACCAGGGTTGTTTTCACTTCTAAATGACAGAATCACACACATGATTTCAAACCAATATAAACTTTTTTTTTTCCCTTTTCTCATTTCTTAAAACATGAAATGGGCTTAGAAAACATAGACATTAGGGAGGAGGAAAAAATACCCATATAAGTCTGGTTTTCTTTAGGGGCATATTTTCTTGTTGGCTGTGGAATTGTGGATGGAAACAAAAAAAAAGAACAGTCTGCTTGGATCGCAGCAATTGTTTTATATAGCTTCTCCTCTCTTAATTGTCTTTTACTAGGATTATTGGTAAATTCCAAGTAGATGAAAGCAGAACCACTGTTAACTATTACTCAAATTTAGACTCAGAAAGCTCCAAGATTCATGTAAAATCCGGTGAGCCAAGAGTATTAGAAGACATATAAATTGACATATAAATTGAGATAAGTTAAAGCGTAAGAATTTTTGTGCCAATATTGTAGATTAGGGAATTGAGGTCCATAAATGTTTGAGTTAAAGATGAGCTGAATACAAAGAGTGTCTTGGAAGTGTAGAAAAAGCACTAAGGAAACTTAATAAGTCATTTTATCTTTTGAGGATTTGTTTCCGCACCTGCATGTATCTTGAGTAGGTTTTTCTCTCCCTATAAGGATCACATCCGACTTGTGTATTTAGAATTGAAGGAGGATTTTCTCCTTTCTGTTCTCAGGCTCTGACCTTGATCACTGCTCTGATGCTCTGCTCTGGGCACAACTGCCTTAGCCATACTCTCGGCCCACAGATCACAGCACATACTCTCCCCTCAATATGGAGCTCTACGGAGCCGGGCATGGTGTTTTCCCTCAAACAACTACCAAGCTGAGTTTAGTTTTATGGACTTTACTGTGTTTGCGTAAAACCAAAGGGAATTACATCATATGAAACAAGACAATAAAACTCACAAGTCATATATAACATTTACAGTCCAAAGGGAAAGTGCCCAAGGTTAAAGGATTCATGGGTACAGTTCAGTTACGAAACTTGCCTTTTGGTCCATAATTCTCTCTGAAAAAAAGACACCTTCCTTTTGTCCTCATCTTATAACTTTCTCTAGCCATTTTGGGGAGCACTGCTTCCTATTCACCAAGGTTGGGTTCATTCCAAGATCCACACTTCTGCCTCTATCAATATGTTTCATTCGTCATTGAAACAACACATATTAAGTACCAAAATCATGATCCACACTTTAGCCATAGAGCAGTGAAGAAAACATGAAAATCCAGGCCTCCTGGAGCTTCTGTTTTAATGGGGGGGGGGGGGAGAGGGAGGGAGGAATGGACAACAACAAAAATATGTAGTCTATGAGATGGAAATAAGTTCTACTGAGTAAAATAAAGGAAGAAAGAAGGCTGGTGAATATAAGGGTGAATAGGAGAAGGGAAAATACAAATTTTAATAGGATATTGAATAAAGACCATAGTGAGATGGTGACATTTGAGTTAAGACTCAAAAGAGGTGAGGAAATAAAGTACATAAATACAAGGAGAGATGGGGAGTCTTGCTCAAATGAATGAAATTGCAAAGGTGCTGAGACAGGAGAATTTCCAGAATGTTCTGGGAGACCAGTGTGGCCGGTAGCTAGAGCCCATTGAGCAAAGACAAAAATAGTAGATAATGAGGTGGGTGAGGCAGAGGAGCAGCTCCTGCTTATATATTCATATTCAACTCTTGCTTATATGTATATACATATAAATTCTTGTTTATACATGAATACTATTTATATTCATTTTCATCTCTTGTTTATATGTACATATGTATTTTGCCATTATGAGTGTTGATATATGGTAATAGAAGTAAGGTGAGACCATTTTTTTCTGCATATATATTTGTAAACACCTATATATTTAAGACTTAGACTACAGGATTTTTGATGGTTTTCTAAACTTTTGTTAAGCCACATGTAGCCTTAGAAATGGTCTGTACTGGTGTCCTGGGGGGAAAAGTATGTATGATTTGATCATGTTCATAATTCACTATTTCCTTCAGTAGTGGGTTAGGATAATGAGTCCCAGATTGACCAACAAGTTGTCATGGGGAATAAAGTTGTACAGATTGGCCTTCCAATATATCTTCTTTTATTTGCATACTTGTTTTTCTGCTGCTATTGTTCAAAAAGTATCATTTTTCGTTTATATCATATCTTGCAAAGTAATAAAAAAGCATTATAATTCCTGCATTGTGGCTCCTTAGCGATTCACAGCATTGTCTTTTAATCCTTCTCCCTCATTCGATTCGTGTCAGGAGCTGTTTCAGACTCTGTACACCTGTCATTTCATCCACACATAAAGCCAAATACCTGCCCCTAGACATAAATGGTAGCATTTGCTTTTTCACTTTGTGCCACTGCTGCTCCGTAATGTCCAGACCATGCCTTTCCATTTCAGGATTGTTAGTGTTCTAATCTGAGTTACCTGTAAAAAATCCCTTTATCACTAATGTGTAGGTTTCAGAGGGAGTCATGACCTGGACCCACATAGGGTGTGTTCTCATCCAAAGAGTATCATTTTGATTCACACCTATGGAATTTTTTTCTTTTCCCTATTTTTGATTATAAAAAATTCTTTCCTTTTTTTTTTTTTTTTTTACTAGAAAGCATTATTTTAATTTCATCAAGGGGAAAACAATCAATTACTTACTAAAAATGTTAGCATGTTTCATTCCATAATAATGCAAAAAAGTTCAATGATTCCATGTTATGGTTTGAGAATAATATATGAGGCATCAAAGACTAAAGATGAATGTTTTTCTTGCAGTTCCAAATGATCCGATTTTCAGAAATTCATCTCCATACTTTCTATTCACCAACCCATACTACTTTGTTCTCTGAGACTACTTGTTGGTCGAGTAGTGTTGGTCGAGTAGTATCCTATCCATACATACTTTTTCCGCCTTGGCACTCTGATATAGACTATTTCTTTTTTTTTTTGGTATAGACTATTTCTAAGACTACATGTGGCTTGCTTTAGTGGCCTAACTTAGTGACAAACTGCATGCTTATCACTTTGGGGGCAAATACATTTTTTTAAGTGTTGAGGTTAAAATATTAACCTCAAGTGTTTTAGAAATCTGATCTATATGCAAACCCTCCAATCACCAAAATTTTTGTCATTGCTTGATTTTTATCACTTAAAAAAGAGGTCAATTAACCATGACATGTAATACTTTAGAACCATGTCAAAATACTGCGATGATAATATGAAGAAATACTCTCCAGAGCTCAATGAAACCGAAGACTGAAACATCCAGCTTTTTAGCATCATGGTTCTCCACCTTGATATACCTCCCCCTTCACCATCATATTTGTCAAGTGATATAAAAAAAAAAAAAGTTTTTCAGTGGTGCCTGGGTGGCTCAGTTAGTTCGGCACCTGCCTTCTGCTAGGATCATGACCTCAGGGTCCTGGGATTGAGCCCCATGTCGGGCTTTCTGCTCAGTGAGAAGTCTGCTTCTCCCTCTCCCTCTGCCCACCCCCTCAGCTCTCTCTTGCCCTACCTCAAATACATAAATAAAAACCTTTAAAAAAAAAAGTCTTTTAATTTCTGGCTCTTTGTTTGATCTATGCATCCAGAACTCTCTGAAGGAGCCACCAATACGTGCCTACTCTTTACAATGAATTACATGGGTATATTAGCATTTTTTACATTAATAAAGGAGTATAAAAAGAAGTTAAAAGAGGTGCAAAGTGTATAACCAATATATTGAACAAGCCACAAGTCTCTCTTTTTTTTATTTTTTAATTTATTTTTTATTGGTGTTCAATTTGCCAACATATAGAATAACACCTATTGCTCATCCCATCAAGTGCCCCCCTCAATGCCCATCACCTAGTCACCCCCACCCCCGCCCACCTCCCTTTCTACCACCCCTTGTTCGTTTCCCAGAGTTAGGAGTCTCTCATGTTCTGTCTCCCTTTCTGACATTTCCGACTCATTTTTTCTCCTTTCCCCTTTATTCCCTTTCACTATTTTTTATAGTCCACAAATGAATGAGACCATATAATGTTTGTCCTTCCCCGATTGACTTATTTCACTCAGCATAATACCCTCTAGTTCCATCCACATCGAAGCAAATGGTGGGTATTTGTCATTTCTAATGGCTCAGTCATATTCCAGTGTATACATAGACCACATCTTCTTTATCCATTCATCTTTCGATGGACACTGAGGCTCCTTCCACAGTTTGGCTATTGTGGACATTGCTGCTAGAAACATCGGAGTGCAGGTGTCCTGGCGTTTCATTGCATCTGAATCTTTGGGGTAAATCCCCAGCCATGCAATTGCTGGGTCATAGGGCAGGTCTATTTTTAACTCTTTGAGGAACCTCCACACAGTTTTCCAGAGTGGCTGCACCAGTTCACATTCCCACCAATAGTGCAAGAGGGTTCCCCTTTCTCCATATCCTCCCAACATTTGTTGTTTCCTGTCTTGTTAATTTTCCCCATTCTCACTGGGGTGAGGTGAGATATCATTGTGGTTTTGATCTGTATTTCCCTGAGGGCAAGTGATGCAGAGCACTTTCTCATGTGCGTGTTGGCCATGTCTATGTCTTCCTCCGTGATATTTCTGTTCATGTCTTTTGCCCATTTCATGATTGGATTGTTTGTTTCTTTGCTGTTGAGTTTAAGAAGTTCTTTATAGATCTTGGAAACTAGCCCTTTATCTGATACGTCATTTGCAAATATCTTCTCCCATTCTGTAGGTTGTCTTTGAGTTTTGTTGACTGTATCCTTTGCTGTGCAAAAGCTTCTTATCTTGATGAAGTCCCAATAGTTCATTTTTGCTTTTGTTTCTCTTGCCTTCGTGTATGTATCTTGCAAGAAGTTACTGTGGCTGAGTTCAAAAAGGGTGTTGCTTGTGTTCTCCTCTAGGATTTTGATGGAATATTGTCTCACATTAAGATCTTTCATCCATTTTGAGTTTATCTTTGTGTATAGTGTAACAGAATGGTCCAGTTTCATTCTTCTGCATGTGGATGTCCAATTTTCCCAGCACCATTTATTGAAGAGACTGTCTTTTTTCCAATGGACAGTCTTTCCTCCTTTGTCGAATATTAGTTGGCCATTAGGTTGAGGGTCCACTTCTGGATTCTCTATTCTGTTCCATTGATCTATGTGTCTGTTTTTGTGCCAGTACCACACGGTCTTGATGACCACAGCTTTGTAGTACAACCTGAAATCTGGCATTATGATGCCCCCGGCTATGGTTTTATTTTTTAATATTCCCCTGGCTATTCAGCGTCTTTTCTGATTCCACACAAATCTTAAGATAATTTGTTCCAGCTCTCTGAAGAAAGTCCATGGTATTTTGATAGGGATTGCACAAGTTTCTCTTGATCTTTCACCACAACTCTAAGACTGACGAAGGGGAAAAGCTTTCCCTAACTCTGGATTTTTTTAAATTAATTAATTTATTTATGATAGACATAGAGAGAGAGAGAGAGAGAGAGAGAGAGAGAGAGACAGAGGTGCAGAGATACAGGAGGAGGGAGAAGCAGGCTCCATGCCAGGAGCCTGACATGGGACTCGATCCCGGGACTCCAGGATTGTGCCCTGGGCCAAAGGCCACTGAGCCACCCAGGGATCCCCCTAACTCTGGATTTTAAATGGGGGAATGTAATTTTAGCCTTCTGACTCTTCTGCTTACTGTTTACCCAGAGAGAGCCCTTGGCTACTTGAGTTCATAAATACTGTCTCAGTTCATGAATAACTTATTAAAGTCCAAAATGCATTTCATGATAAGTCTCTCCACCGTAGGTCCTCGTGTACTGTCTGCTTACAGAGCTAGAGGCATTGGTTGGTTCTTTCTTTTTCTTTCCTGGCTGAGCATTTCCCTGTCTGCTCCCACTTGATAATCACTGCTTTAACCACCCCTGACGGAGAGAACCCTAAAAGAAAAGAGTCTAGTTAGACACAGACAAGGCACTTGTCCTTTGGTCGTAGAGCTCTTTCTGGGCAGCAGGACAGAGGACAGCTGTCCTGGGATTTTATCCCAGGTCGTACTTCCTTAAGTGGGGCTTTCTGGCTGCAGCTCCCATAACGTGGACAGGACATCCTCTGAGGTGGCCTTTCCCCCCTCATCCCCTGGTTCACTCCACATCCTCAATCTCTCAGGGAAACTTCATTGTCCTCTCCAGGTGATCTCGAGCAGGATGAAGAGGTCTCCAAGCTGGTGTTTTTTCCCACTTTGGGCCATATCGGTTTTACCAAAAACACTTGTGCATCACTGCCACTTATTTTGAAGTTTTGCATTTTGTTCTGGTTTGGTGCATCCATGATGTCTTGGTATCTCGGCACGGCCTCACTTTGAACACTTCCTACAATTTCAAACAATACCTTTCCTTTAACTCAGGACCACTCTCCTTGAGCAGACGAGTAGGGCTGCCTGGCTCTCCTTCCCATTTCTCGAGTCACATCACTTTTCACTCTTCCAAATTAATATTTCACACCCCCTGCACACGTCTCCGGCCACCACAATTTCTCTCCAACTGATGACATTCCTCATTTCACTGAGAGACTAGAAGCAACCAAATGAGAACTTCTACATTCCCACCCCCAAATATACCAAGCAATCTGCCTATGTTGCCTACACAAGACATCACCTCCCCAGCCAGTAAATGCATGAGCATTCCCAGCCCTTATCTAAAACTGATCCTCTACTTATTATCTGGACCCCCACCTGTCCACTTCTAAAATAACACTCCCCTTCAATTTTTTACCCTCTCTCCTGTGCCATCAAAATTTCCCACTTAATTGGGTCATTCTTATCAGAATACCAACATACCACTTCTATCTTTCTGCACCACCTTATTTTTTACTCCCCTTTACAGCAATACTCCTTAAAAATGGTTTTCGACGTTTTCTATCTCTATCCTTATTCCTCCCATTCTTTCTTGAATCAACTCCAATTAGGCTTTTATCACCCCACTCCAATAAAACTGATCTCAGGAAGGTCAGCAATGGCTATGTCTGTAAATTATTTTAACTTGACCTGAGAGCATTTGACACGAGATATTTCCTGTCTTCGTGAATCACTCTCCTCACTTGGCCCCATGACATCACTCTGCCTTGGCTCTCCTTGCTCACTGGCTGCTCCTTCACTGTCTTCTCTTTTGGTTCCTCCTCTTCTTATTAACTGTGACCTTGTGTGAATTACTTAACCTTTCTGAGTTCCCTCATTTGTGAAACAGAATTAATAAGAATAGCCAGCTCGAGATTATTTTGATGATTAAATGAACTAATATAAATAGTGTCTGGTACAAAGTAAATACTACATAGGTGTTAGCTTTTATCACCACTACCACCATCATCATCACCATCATCATTCTGACCACTTAATACCATAGTGTCCCCAGGGCTCAGTTCTCAGAACCTCTCCTTTTTACTATTTACATCATTCCTGTGGTAATTTCATCACTTTTATGACTTGAATTACCATGAAGAGACTGATAAAACCCAAATTCCTATCTCCAGTCTTATTTCTACTGTGAGCTCTAGACTTGCATGTTTAACTCCTTAGTGACTACCTCCACTGGATGTTCAACAGTTATTTCAAGCAAACTTTTTATTTTTTCCCCCTAAACCTAAAACTCTCATGAGTTGGAACTTCTCACTTAATTGTAACTCTGTTCCATTGCTCAGGCCAAAACCTTGACATCTTCTTAGTGGTCTCTTCACCTATAATTTACTTTGGAATGTAAAGTATAGTCAGTAGGATCAGATTCTGGTTAGATCAACTTTGAATGTTGGGGGGGGCACCTGACTGGCTGTCAAGAATCCCCACTACAGACGTAGCCACCCAGCATCTGATCAGTTGGGAGATTTGGCAGGTCTCATTCCAGATCTGGCCACTCCAAGCCCTTCTATTAGCCCTGTCTCACTGGGCAACCAACATTTGCTGATTAGCTACTGGATGTCAAATTTTATTTTTATTGGTGAAACTAACAACCTATTAATTAGCATGATAATGTTAGAAATGGGCTGTCTTTGGTGAAATTAAGGCATTTAATATAAACAGCTTAGAGATACAAGCAGATATTCCCCTGAGGCCTATATCCTGAAGGTCTTAGGGATGGGTTCCTGGAGTGGGATTCCTAAGTAGTCTCTCTCTGTCCAGCCAGTAATGTAGGATTTCTGAGTGCAAGATTCTGACTATAGGGCAAAGAATCCTACCTCCTGCCTCGGAAAAGGCCCTGCTTGTACCTGGAGTTAATTATACTTCCAGCATGGGAAAGCTTGACTGCCACTGAATGAGTCTACGTGAATCGATGAAATATTTTGTTTCTCTTGACAAAGAATGTTTGTTTGGCCAATACGCAGCATGCTGCAGAATGTGGTCTGAGATCTGTGTTCATTATAACCAGATATTTCGTTGTTCCCTGACAATGTCGGACTTCAGCAGTGACAAGGATTTCCTGAGAATAACCTAAGGATATTGCACATGACCAAACTGACTTAGATCTTCTTACCTCACACCCCCTACTTTGTCCATCAGTGGATCCCCCACCAAGCACAATGAAGCAGGGGCTGTTTTGTTTCTGGCTATATCTCCAGTGCTCAGAACTGGGTCAGGCACATAGTAAGTTCTGGATAATTTTGGTTGTCAATTAAATTCTTAACATTCATATGGAATAAAAGGTGATGTTGAAGTACTGTTTTCATTCATTTAAAAATTGTCTGGAATCATTTTAAAAAACATTTTCTAAAATTGCTATTCTGTGTGTGTATCAAACATCCCTACTAGAACAGGGAGTCCTTGGAACTCTTGGCTTTGGAAGCAAGAGTGGAAGACAAATATTTGCAAATTAACCTACAGTTTGCGAGGCTTTGTCTGTCGCTGCCATACAGGTGTTTATCATTCCCAAAGAAAGCAACAGTCATTTTGTTCATTGGAGCTGCTCCTGCTATAAGTTGTACCCTGTTGGGTGCCAGGACTCCCCCAGACCAGGTACCTCTAAGGGCTGCTCACCTAGCTACACAGAGACCCCTCAGAAGCCTTGAAATTACCTCTTGTAAGGTCTTGATTACTTTCTTGCATGGGACTTCGTGTAGATTGCAGGGAAAGGGGGAGAGAATGATAGAGGACAGAGAGACTGTTTCTCTTCTCTGTTTCCTTAAAACAAGACTGCCGAGCCCCTCTCAGGTCCCCTCTCACTGCTCCCAAAATGGTCCTCAGAAATCTTGCCCAATCAAATCCTATGATGTAGAAGTTAGGGATTAAATTAGAGGAACTGATTCTGTCTGCCCCGCCCCCATGGCCTGGGGAGGTGGGTGGGGAAAGGGAAGGGGATGAGTGGAGAGGGGAGGGGACAAGGGTGGAGAGGGCAGAGTGGGAAGGGAGTGGATGGGTCCCCGGGGTCCTTGGCAGGTCTAAGGACAGGAGCCAAAGATACACGGTGTTATACTATATGTTGACAAGTTGAATTTAAATTTAAAATAAATGAATAAAATTAAATGAACCATAAAACTAAAAAAACAAAGCAAAACAAAAAAGCAAAAGATACCAAGGGATAATAAAACTGAGCAATAGATGAAGAAAGTGGGTGGAGGGTGCAAAAGAAAAATAAAAACGTAAGTGAGACAGAAGAGGAACCTAGAAAAATAAAATAAAATAAAAAGAAGAGGAACCTAGGTTACCTATTGAACTTACCAAGTTGAACAAAGGAAATTTCATTTAAATGAGTCCGGAGGCCCACTCTCCACCCTCTACCCTCCACTTCCCAAACCCTCACCCTCCATCCCCGCCCTCTACCCCCCCTCTCACCCCCCACCACTCCTGGTCCGTTGCAGTACCTTGCAAGTGACACCACCTTGGCTGCTGCTTTTCTACCCAAACAGGAGGAAGGGGGAATTTCCCCTTATCCAGAAGAGGCAAGAAAATACCATAATTCAGTCAATGACACTCAACCACCTTGAACTCCCTTTCCTCCAATGAACTTTCATTCAAAGCAGCCTCTCCCAAATTCCTCCTTTTCTCTATTAAGTTCTGTTCCTCTTTTTTGACCTCCTGACTTGTCAGTGGTCAGCTTGCTTGTCCTGAATGGCAATTCCTCTCATATTCCCCAATACACCCATTTTGCTGATAAAATAACTGACTATTTGCCTTTAAAGGTCAACACCTTTTAATTCTGTTGTGGGAGCTCTGATCTGGTTTTCACAACTACAAAGTCTCCGCTTTGGTTTGCTCTTCTCATTCTACCTCCTTCTCTTTCTGATCTCTCTACCTTTCTTCCCTGCTCTCTGCCAAAGTGCAAAACACTGATGAGGCTTCAGAGTGAGGGAAGCAGGGCCCGCTTAAATTCTTGTGGTTTACAATTCCAAGTTTTATTTTTTTTTAATAGAATATATGGTCAAGAATCATGTCACATAGGGGTGCTTGGGTGGCTCAGTCAGTTAAGCATCTGCCTTTGGCTCAGGTCTTGATTTCAGGGTCCTGGGATGAAGCCCTGCTGCTGGCTTTCTGCTCAGAGGAAATCTGCTTCTCCCTCTCCCTCTGCTGGCAGCTCCCCCTGCTTGTGTTCTCTTTCTCTCTCTCAAATAAATAAATAAAATCTCAAAAAAAAAAAAAAAAAAAGAATATCATCACATAGAGAGTAAGGCCCTGTTGTACCTCTGAATGACGGATACCCTCTCAATGCTGATTGTTATTGATCCCCTGATTATATATTCCACTCATACAAATCTGCTTACTTTCTTCTACCCTCAGTATTTAATCCTAAATTCTACAAGACAAGTTCATGGGACAGAAACTCAGAAATATAGTCCTTGGGCCTGAGCCCAGCCCCACCACAGGCTAGTTCCGAGGTTCCCCCCACATGTTACTTGCTTTCAATTGTAATTATGATTCTGTGTTTTGTCCTTTGAGTTTCTACCTTAATCTCCCATTGTGGTCACTCTAAACAGAGAATATTCGGTGTAACGGGATCATTATATATGAAAGTGACTTACATATGATTGGGGGAACCCCTTTGTATTTTATACAAATCATATATGATAATATATATTAAGTACTTTGAAAACTGTAAAGCAGGATACAAATGTGATTATTCACTCTCCCTCCTCACTTTTTATCCCCTTGTCTTTCTTGTACAGACATGCACTAGAGGATGTGACTTCAGTGATTGTATGTAAGTTCCTCTCCAGAAATGCCACTGTAAGTGGTAGTTATAATGTCAAATTTCAGCAGCTGGCTCTCCAATGCAGACTTGTTTAACCCAATTGTCATTCAGCTGGTAATCACCTTTCTTTCCTGGAAAAACCGCAGGAGTGGTGCTGCATCAGCAGTGAGATGGATAATAAAACAGAGCGACTCGGAGACAAAAGGAGAGAGAGCTGGGCCCTGCGCATTAATGGACAATGAAAGCAAATTTGGCTCATGGTAACGTTGGCTTCAAGCTGTAGATCATCTCTCTTCTCCCTGCCACTCTCCTAACAGAAGGAAGGAGTGTCTCCAGGAGAAGAGAAGCCATCAGGTCAAACAAGATCTTACCTGGAGGACAGGTGACCATAGTCAATAATTATGTGACTAAATCAGTGAGAATCAGAAATGAACTATTGGTTCTAAAATCTTACCTGTGATCTGACCTGTTCTCCAAAAAGTTTATAGTTCCATCTAGAAAGTGCTCATCACTTCCACTAAGAACTATTAGAAGATTTGGGATAATTTTAAATGTTGGACAACCTGAAGATACTCCATCATTCCCTGAGATCTAAGTTTAAAAATACTGAAATCACAATCTTGATACTTGCTTAACCCACTCTACTGAGTCAGTCAGGTTCAAATGGCTTTAGTCTTGCCTTTCCTACTCTATGTTTCATAAGTAAATATTAAATTGGCCTTATGGAAAGTGTGAAAGGTCAAACTATAATGTTTTAGGAAAGAATTTCACCTAAAGATTTAACATTTTATGCTAAACATCTTAGAGAATTTCTGTCTCTGTACTCAGTCTACACAGGGATGCATTCTTTTCAAAAGATTCCAACAGAACTCAAGCCTTTTTCTATTATTGCCCAGGAGAATAAAATACCTGCTTCTCCATAGTATTTAGGTTGCAGGGCTGTCGTTATGTGGCTAGTTGAACATTCCCATTCTATAGCTTTTGCACTCCTAATTCAATATCTGCAGGATGGAGAGAATCATCATCCTTAAGGCAAAGCTTTTTGGATATGACCTTAATGTCTACATATTTATTAAGAATTTTATGTACATATTGACATGTCTAGTTTCTACAGATAATAGACAAGCACTTGAAGATAAGGAGCATGTTTTATTTTACTCATTTCTGAGCTTCCTATGGTGCTGTATTTTGCAAGCACTCAATATGTCTATGTTAATTGATTCAAACATCCTTATGGTCACGTCCAAATGTTAGGTTGGACTGTCTAAATCAGGGATCAGCAAACTACTGCCCAAGGATTTATGAGGTCACACATAATAATAGGAAAGACAGGACTCTCAGAGAATTCCAGAAACTTCTGACTGCCCTGGTTACTCCTTTATTTTTTTTTATTTTTTTAATAATAAATTTATTTTTTTATTGGTGTTCAATTTGCCAACATACAGAATAACACCTAGTGCTCATCCCGTCAAGTGCCCCCCTCAGTGTCTGCCACCCAGTCACCCCACCCCCCGCCCTCCTCCCCTTCCACCACCGCTAGTTCGTTTCCCAGAGTGAGGAGTCTTCATGTTCTGTCTCCCTTTCTGATATTTCCTACCCATTTCTTCTTTAGCAGCAACTGTTCCTTGCCCTCATTCCTGGGGCATTTACATTCACAGGAGCCAGTTGCTTTCTTTCTTTCCACTTTGTACTCCTTCTGAGAAATTCTTAGTTCCTATTTCAGATTCCCGAGAGAGACTCTAGTCCACCTAGCTACTCATTGTCATCCCTGTTAGGTTAGAGCTCTTTCATCTGGGCCACAAAGCAGTCAATGGGCTGATTGCCCTTGAGTCCTGTGCCCACCAGTAATTCAATCAACTACTATAGAAGTGCAGGAGGGTGAAACACAGAGTTTGATGATACGGAACATGACCACTGCTGAAGGAAAAAAAAAAAATTCTTCTTTCAGCAAGAACTAGAGATAACACTTTTTTCTATTATAAAGAGGATTGGGGGTATACGGCAGACACTGATTAACTTGTCCAATATCTTGTGTTCATTCAGAACACATTGCTTACTATGTGTCAGGCTCTGCTCTGGGCTCTGCAGATACAAAACACAAATAGCCCTGCCCTGGTGGAGCATGCATTTTTACCAAGAAGAAAGAAAACAATAAATCAGGAAAATATGTATGTCAGCTAGTAATAAGTACTATGGACAAAAATAATGCCTGCAGAGTGATTAGCACATCCTGGAGAAGACTGCTTTGATTTTCTATCAGCTGGTCAGGTAAGGCTTGAAGGAAGTGAAAAGTTAGTCCTGTGGTCATCTGAGGTAGGACTGGGGTAAGCCCAATCCAGGCAAAACTGAACAGCCAGTGGAAAGGCCCTAGAATATTTGAAGATCCGCAGGGAGGCTAGTGTGACTGGAGGGCAGGGCAGAAGAATGGAAACGAGATCAGAGAGGCAGTGGGAGCTGAGCTGCCTGGGACCTTAGAGATCATGATAAGGACTTTCACATCCACAAAGAAGGAAATGGGAAGCCACTGGAGGGTTTTGTGCAGTGAAGTGACCTGAACTGACTTTTATTATTAAAAATAAACAAACAAACAACACTGTTCAATCATGAGGAAAATATAAGGAGATACAAAGGCAGAAACCAAGAAACCAGTTGAGAGGCTATTGCAACGCCAAGGAAACAATATTGGCGTCTTGGAAGTGGTGAGAGTGGTCAGATACATCAGAGAAAACTCCAGATTGGAAAGAGCTTGATCAGCCCCTCTGAGAGCTCTCCCGAGTTGGGAAAGCTGGCCTCTCTATCTCCTTTGTTTACCTGTAATTGCCCATCTGGACATAGACTGTGGCATTATAAGCCTCCACCACCCAGGGAGAATTTGGTAGTCCTCCAGACGGCTGACTTGATAAGGCACTGTGGTTCTTGATGACTTATTTCTCAAGCTGGATATGAAATGGAAGGAAAATATATCCGAGAAAGAAACCAAGCCCTTAGGTGATAATGGAAATGACCTGTATAAGGAGGGACCAGTTATTTCAAGGTCAACAACATACTATCTCCTAAGCTGGGTCAACCCTGGGATTGGAATTATGGCAGTTTCTGTTTGCTGCCTTTACTTAGTGAGCCACCCATTTGGCTTCTGGTTGCAGCCATCCTGACAGAGGGCACCTGCCCACCCATGGTGAGTGCAATCAGATGGAAGGTGCGTTCCCCACCCAGCTGCCCAAAGCCCATGCCAACCATCTGGAGTCACTAGAGCATGACTACTCCAGCTGGGGTGGGTGAGGAAGCGCTCTGAAGAGAGCTGGAGAGTTAAGGAATCTGTGCAGTTCAGTAAAGAGAACTGGGCTCCAGTATCAATGGTCTCAAATCTGTTCTCTACTCTCTTGCAAGAAACATGAGAATATAACATAAATTCATTTCAATAAACATATATTAACACTGTGTCCAGCATATACAGGGATGATAAATAACACACATCCCTAACTTTAAGAAATTCATACTATACCAAAGGAAATAAATGCATCATTGCATAACTCAAAGAAAGGCAAATATTATTTTTAAATGTATGGAAAAAAGATAGTGGGGACACAGAATAGGGTGGTCTAATGCCAGCAAGAGGATATCAATAATGTCCTGTTTTGAAGAAAAAGTAAAGTTTGCAAATGGACAAGAGAAAGACATTTCAAGTCGAATATGTACTTGCAAGTTACATGAAAAGGTATGAAAGTAAGTAGTGTGAATAAAAGATTTTAACCAGAAAATAGTATGTAGGGCAGAGTGTCTAGAGATTCAAAAGGTAAGTTGTTAACAGTTGTAACTAGCTGCTCTATTGGGTGGGAAATATAAGCCCATAAAGCATTTCTTGTTTCCTCTTTATCAGGAGAGTACAGTGATGATTTTATAAAATAGGGCATAAATGTCTTCAAAATCTGAACTTGACTCTTCTCTCCTTCGTATCTCTTTATTTTGCTTCTTCTTACTTTGTTCCCTATTTATTCTATATACCACTCTTGGTTTTCTTTTTTACAACTCTCTCCATATTTTTCTCTATGTTTCCCCATCCAGATGAAAACAATGAAACAGTGGACATCAATAAAACTAATAAAATATTGACAAGGAAAAACCAGAAAATATCCCTCCTGTATGTTTGATAGACACACAAACTTAGAGAATGACACTAAAATTTTTCTCTGGCTTGAGATGCAATCTATAAACTATGATTCGTTTGCATGTTAAAATGCAAATATTAGAAAATACTCGATTTTCTTGAAAATTAATGCCTCTACAACTGCGTTTTTCTACCACAGAGACAAAATTTATATGCACTCATTACTTTATTATTTTTTTAATCTTATTCCCTTTCCAAGATAGTTTTCTGGGTTGAAGAAATTCTGGTTTTATTTTGTTCTGTTTTGTTTTGTTGTTGTTGTTTTGGTTATTCAAGTGCTACAAGGCAAAGGATACTGTACATCTAAACAATCAGTAATTTCTTTTTTGAGGGGGATTTCTAATCAGTCTTATTGATTGATTGATGCATAATGGACATACGGTGCTATTTTAGTTTTGGGTTTACAATTTGGTGATTTGATGATTCTGTATATTATACGATGCTCACCATGATGAGCGTAGTCACCATACAATGTGATCACAATATCATTGACTCTATCCCTCTGCTGTACTTTTCACCCCCATGACTTATTATTTTATAACTAGAAGTGTGTGTCTTTTAATCCTCTTCACCTATTTCACCCATGGCCCTGCTCCCCCTCCTCTGGCAGCCCACCTGTATGATCTCTGTATTTATGAGTCTGTTTCTTGGGTTTTTTTGTTTGTCTTGATCATCATAAAAGCATTGAGAAAGCCCATCTAGATTCCTATGAATCGGCAAAATAAGAATGATTTTTCTTCAGGTGTGGCCTTATGGTATCCTGAGAAGAGCAGTAAACCAAGTATCAGGATGTCTGGTCTGCCACTGACTAGATGTGTGACATTTGACAAGGTGCTTCAGTCTTCTTGATGTATTATCTTCACTGGAAATGAAGGGTCTGGATTTAATTCCACTTAACTGTTCTCACAGCTTCAAAATGCAATGACAATAACCTTCCTAGGGTTTCCCTATTTGTAGGATTTTCAGCTACCAAGTACATTTCATGGAAATTGCTAGTTGATTCAGTAGATCTCCCAAAGCACACTCGCCCACTGACTTTCCAAGGCATGTCCCTATTCATTCAGATCACAAAACACCAAATCTGGTTATTATAAGAGCCTTAGATAATTTTTGGATCATTTGCCAGCTTACGTAAGCAAACCCTATAAATCATCAAGCAAGAATTCCCACTCATCTGGATTATAGTTTTGAAAAGCTAGATAAAGGGCAAAGCAGAGGGGGGAGAGAAATAAAGGAAAGATGGGCGATAGAGAATTTGAGATCCAAAAAGGGATAATCCCTGCTTCAGGATTGAAGTTGGCTTTTTCATAATTTGCCCTAATGGCTCACCCAAGCAGTGAAAGGTCAGAGATTCTTATCTCTCAGAGAGGTGACACATCCATTTATCACACTCAGGCTAATGTAAATGCTTTGGATAACTCCAAAGGGGAAGGGGGGTACTCTTTATTCTAGTCTCTATATTCTTTCTTCTTTTTCTTCTTTTTTTCATTAATAAGTTTTTGTTGAACAGAGAAAATATATATGTTAATGTTCATCTTCAATTGTAAGCCATTTAAAAGGATTTCTAATGATCACTTTCAAATTGAATTATTAGACAGTCAATTAACAGACACAGAACCAATCTCTACCATCTCTTACTGGAGGGAGATGAATTACAGGCTCTTCTGCAGGCAGAGAAGATTCACCAAGTAGTGTGAGTCACAGCAGTCTGGTCTCTCAGTAGGAGACAGGAAATTCTCCAAATAATATGTCCTATATATTCCCAGGTAGTGTCTTTAACAGGTCTTTGTTTTCCCCCTTTAGTATTCATTTGTACCCAAGTCATCATGACTCCTAGATTATAAGGTTTTTTACAACAATGGGGATCCAGTGTTTTAAAAAAATCAGCCAGCTTCTGGGGCATCTGGCTGGCTCAGTCAGTTAAGCATCTGACTCTTGATTTTGGCCCAGTTCGGGATCTCAGGGTCATGAGCTGGAGCCTACAGTTTGGCTCCGTGTTCAGCGGAGAATCTGGGATTCCCTCCCTCTGCCCCTCCCCCACTCCCTCTATCTCTAAAATAAATAAATCTTTAAAAAAAAAAATCAGCCAGCTTTTTCCTTTAAGAGAATTCAAAAACATGACCATCCTCAGGCTAGTGAAATTGTACCTTCTCACTGAACGTGCATTCTTTTTCTTTTCCCTTGTCTATACGGTTTTATAAAGTCATAAGGTTATGCTAGATAATCCACAATTTTCTTAAATCAACAACGACAAAAGAAAAAAAAAGAAAAAGAGGGACAGAATATTTCTGCAGATGTGCGATGCCTGCCTTCTTCCATGACAATACTCCCTATGGCAGGGTCAGCGCTCATTTTCATAACCTATTTCCTCTCTCCACATCCAAGTAACATAGACACAGCACAATGACCATCTATGCAACTGGATCATCCTTGTGTGTTTGCTGAGCACCTGATTGTGTGTTATACCACTAGTAAAGGAACGGCATTCCTCCCCTGCACACCATAATCACATCTACATGATAACAACACTACTACTACTACTAATAATAATAACAGCTGCCCTTTAGCAAACATTTTCTAGGTACTAGGACTGTGCTAAGAACTTCACACATACTGTAACACTGAATCCCTAGAACTACCCTTTGAAATGGGTGCTGATATCTTAATTTTATAGGTGAAGAAGCCAGGACTGAGAAGGGTTAAATGATCTTCCAAGATCACAAAGCCAATTAACGATGGATTTGGGAATGTACAGCAGGTCTCTGACCCCAAATCCTCTGCTGATTTTACTATAGCAGAGTTTTTCAACACTTGGTTTGTGACTTATTCGTGCTCAGAAAATTAATTTTAAGCATTCAGAGAGTATTACATGTCATAAGAGTATTGTCTTGTGAAACTTTTAGCTTCCATATCTGTGCATTTGCATGTGTGTGTGTGTGTGTGTGTGTGCGTGTATAGTAGTAGTAGTAGTAGGATGTGGTGTAAACTGTATTTTCACAGTCAAAAGGAAAGCCACTGTGCTATATTATGCTTTTTCCACAATGTATGAACACCTTGAGGTAGGGATTTAGCTACTATTGTAGCTCATTCTTGTAGCTGATGGTTAAGTAAATATTTTTGACTGGATATGGCCATTTCATAATCAAAACACCATTCTATTATTACATCTGTGGGTAGGGGCAGGGTCTCACCTGAATGGTGAAGTGGCCGCAAGGAAGTGTGTCTTCCAACCAGGAGGTGGAAAGGAAGGAGAAGCCCAGGCACTGAGGCTTTCTACTCATGGCATTGACCTTGATGGAATCCAGGGTTTCCCAGCTGAGCTCCTGCACTAGGAATTCACAGACCCGCATCCTTCACGTTGAAGCAGGCTTCTGGCTGGGAAGTATAACATCAAGGTAGGGAAATGTAAAGTGCTACTGACTATTTGGGGATAGAACATAAATATCTCTGAACAGTAACAAACAAGAAAGACCCTAACAGCCCTAAGAGCAAAGCTTCTATACTTTATTAACTGGTCTATATTTCTGTGATTCTTTTATTTTCTATGTTCTCTGTTATTTTCCCACTGCACTTTGTCCACTATTGGAAATTTCCAGTATTTCAACTCTGCCTGTCAGAGGCAAGGGAAGGGAAGGGAAAAATTGTTATTCCCATTGTTAGTTTGCTTTCAAAACAGCATCGGTTGTTTCTTTTCCTATTTTTTTTTTTACATGTTCTTGTAAGAAACTAAGAAAATGCAAAAAAGCATTAAAAAAAAGCTATAAAAGTTACTAGAATTTATAAACCCAGAGAACACTACTCCTAACATGTTGGCATATTTATTTCCAGTTTTATTTTTACTTACTTGTGAGAAAATATTTTTAAATGCGGTCACGTTCTATATATGGCTTTATATCCTGCTTTTTTTCTCTTCACTTTGACTTTCAAGTATTTTCAAGTATTATCTTTTGACTTTCCACTGTCTTTCAAAATATGATTTTATGTTATTGTATGGTTGTATCAAAATTTTTTTAAATAAATCCGCTTTTGTTGAACACATATTGCTTTTGATTGTAAGGAAGAGGATTTTGTCAGTCTGTTTTTTGTTCACTCTTACACTTTTTCAGATAGACATCTGATATTATCTCCTGTCTCCTGAGACCTTTAACAACTCTTCCCTCATCCTCCTTTTCGGCTCATGCTTTTTATTTCATTAAAAATACGAACATTATCACATAAGATTCTCCCACCAGCTCCCTCTCCCACCATATGTTTGCATGTATGTATTTGTTGGCATCTTTTGCCGGTTATTATTGAACTGACTTTATTCCCATTTTAGACTCACCCCTCCAATTGTGGACAAGATCACACACCCTCTTGCTGCCTGAGGACAACCCTCTGGCAATTCCCCACTGACCACTCAGCATTGTACACTCTTCCTCCATCCTGAATCATTCTCATCTTGCTTAACAACAAATCTGGGGAATAATATTATTTATATTTTATAGACACAGATACTGATCCTGGTGAATGCTAGTTTGTGATCTCAAACTGTGTCACTGTCTCTTTCCCCACTACATCAATTAGCTCTTGCTGGATAATAAGCACCCCCACAATTTAGAGTCTTGAAACGACATCCATTCAGGTGGCTCATGACTCTGCACGTTGGCTGGGCAGGTCTGTCATCCAGGTCAGCTCGGCTATCTTTTCCTGGACTTGCTCAAGCATCTGCAGTCAGCTGGCAGGCCAGATGGAGGCTGGACAATCCAGGATGGCACCACCTGTATATTTGCCTGTTGGCCGGATGTTGACCAGGGAACCTGAGTTCTTCTCCACACTCGCCTCCCACTCTCCAATGGGCTAGTGTGGGCTTTTTCACATGGTAATGGTCTCAGGGCTCTGAGCACAGCAAGAAAGGGCAAGTCCCAAAACACAAGGGCTTTTCAAGCCTCTGCTTGTTCACATTTGCTAATGCGCCATTGACCAAACTAAGCTATGCTGTAAAATATAATGGATGTTGTACTGAGAAACAAAATGGAAAAAAAAAAAAAGACAAGTGAGAGAGGCTGAGGGATCCTGACACCCATTCTATGTATAGGGCAGCACATACAGAGACATCACTAGTTTAGCCACTTCACTTCCCTCACAGATGTTATGAAAATGTCTTAATATGCAATAGATATTCTTAATATTAATTCTTTATCCTTCTGAGATGGAGATAAACTGAGGTGATCAGCTGATCACAGATGTATGAATGAGTTCAACAGAAAGCATTCAGGTGCCTACAGAAGCTATCACTTGTTACCATCAATCTAGGAGATGTGGATGGGTGGTATAATATTGATTATAGTATCTTTTACTGAATTTAGGAAGAAGAAACACACAAACAACTGGTAGCAGTTGTTTCCTAGGACAGGGGATAAGAATTGATGATAAATAATTTTTATGTGAATTTAATTGACTTCATGTAGCATCAGAATCATGGGAAAAAACAATGCATCTCAATTCTACTTCACATTAGGTTTTGGTCAAGGCTTATATAAACAAAAATCTATTTTTTCCCTAACCAGTCCATTACATAAAGCCTCCCTACTAATTTAGGAGAGGAAGAAGATAAGAGGAAATATAGGTTATTTTAGATGACTGTTTATTTGAATTTTAAAAATGTGCAGTACATAGTCCTAGAGATTACCACGAGAGGAAACATAGGTGGTAAAGACTTTGTAAGGGGGTGATGGGGTTGGGATCTCAAATTTGGGCTTAACCTATGGAAAGGGATCAGGTGAGGGCAAAGTGCAGAAGGTCAGGAGCCACAGGTTCAGGATCAGCAGTCAGGAACAGGGTGGGAAATTTGTACCACAAGAGCGGGGTGGGGGTGGGGGTTTGGCTAGAGATTTACTTCTCATCCTTCATGTAAGGTGTAAAACCAGAGAGAACACAGTCTTTAGGACAATATTCAAATGTTTATGATTTCAGCTTTGAATTCTGCATAGTGAATATGTAACCACCCAAGCTCTTTCATGTCATGCAGTGAAAGACACTCCTACTCTGAAGTCAGAGACGCTGAGTTGGAGTGCAAAGTGCTTGGATCTCTGAGTCACATGCCCCTGTGGCTGAATCCAGTTTCTACCCCCTCACTAGTTGCGTGACTTGGAATAATTTACCTAATACTTCTCTGAGCCTGTTCTCTTTTCTATAAAATAGAAATAACAATACACAATTTCCTAGACGATGATGAGGATTAAATGGGGATGTTTGTTTAAGGGGTGGCAAACAGATGAAGTGTCCAGTAAGTAGTGTAATTAACAATGTCAGAATGGGTCCAGTTTCTCTCTCAGTTATTTATTTTGTGACTTGGATAAGTTACTAGTGTCCATAGACATTAGTTTTCTTTTCAGCATAATAAGAATCCTGTTAATTTGTGAGGTTCAGAAAACCGCCAAAAATCTTTTAAAATTCAATACAAATATTGTAATTAGGATCTACAGCACATCTTTTTCCTGCACCCTTGAGAAGGCTTGGAATTGGTTATTAATGCATCTGTCCTTTCCTTAGATGGTGGTGAATAATTCCACAGAATCTAACTGGAGTTCTTGGACTGGGGTGAAGAAGGGGAGAGATGTACAGCTGGAATGCATTGCTCATGTACAGTACCTGCCCCCTTGTGAATATGCTAGCATACTTTGCACAGATGTCTCTTTGTTTCCAAACAGGAAACTAATTGCCTTTCTTGTTTGAGTCTGAGAAGTTTTCCTACATTGTTCTGCGATAATGGGAGACATCTCTCCAACTTTGCACAATCCTTTCCCAAAACTGTCTCTGATCAGATGCCTCTCAGATGTCCCACATCTCAAGAGGCAACCTTCATCTTTTCAGCTGCATATCACCTTTGTTTAGTTATCTTATATTTATTGTATGCCGATCATTTACCAACACGCAAGCACACCCGCACGCACGCACACACACAAAAATCTGACTGAGGAAAGGTGAGTGGAAAGAACATGTTTGCAGGCTTCATTCTAAAGTCAGGAATCTTTTTCTTGTAATTGTTTGTAACTGGTGATTCCAGGGATGATGAAATCTGCCAGACTGAGATCTCAGTAGTTGGATATGCTCCTCCCACAGGATGTGTACCTTACAAGCAGCAGCTACCAGCCTAGCCCAGCTTCCCCAGTGCCCCCTGCTGTTGTTTCCCTAGCAACCAAGCAGAGCCTGGTGTATCCCTCAAAGCCCCGCACAGTTGCTACGGAAACCCTAGGGTTTTGCTAATTAGAGCCAGGTTGAGCTGTAGCTAGTGGGGGTGGGCAGACCTGCTGGCTTTGGGTAAACCCTCCTTGAAAGGCAAACCAGAGCACCCCTAATCCATCCACGTCTTACCTCTCACCCTGGTGAGGTAATGCACATGTGAGTCTCTTCATTCTATGGATGAACAGTACTGGGCCTCTGGGCCTTGAAACAGCCTTCAAAATTCCTTGGGGTAACAGAGTCTCATAGTCAGAGGAAGTATAGCTTCCCAGATGTTCTGAGACAGACCTACTTTCAACTACTCTGTCTCCCTGGGCATGGATATATTTGACAGTATATCATGTGACTTGATTTTCATTTGTCATCAGGGGTGGCAACAGTGTGAGGATTTTCAGAGAGCTGGTTGGTTGATGAAGGAGATATCCTTTGGAGGGAAACTGTTCATACCCTCAAATTACAACCAGAATGGGTGGCAACTTGCTCTTCTCAAAATGTCGACAAGCTCTCTGCTACAGAACCTACTTTTCAACACCACAAAGTCTCAATTTTCTTGATCGTTCAAGAAAGTTGCTTTTGTCAACTTGGATTACAAGTCTGATCACTGAAACCACTCTCTCTCTTACTAAGACTTTCAAATCCCCATGGCTTTCTTCCTGTGCTCCTTCCCAGAAAAGCCCAAATTCTCCATCTACCAAGTAGACTCTGTGTCTTTCATTTAACAGTGGGCAAGCAGATAATCATGGTCTCCAACATTTGCTGCACCCTTTGCTCACTTGTCCTTGATCCAACTCCTTGCCCATTTTCCTCAGTGACTGTTCCCCACCTTCATCTCATTCCTCCAGTCCTTGTTCATCTGTCACTTCCTTCACTTTCAGCAGATGGGTTCCTATACATCATCCAGAGACTTCAAGCCATCTGAAATGAATGCCTTTGACTTCTGAGCAACTACCTACAAATTATCTAAATAAGAACACCTACGTATTCCTTCCCTCCAGTCTTCCTCTTTTCTTTTTTAATTAGGGTATAATTGACATACAACATTATATTAGGTTCAGGTGTATAACACGATTTGATAATTGTATTTTTGTAGAATAATCACCCCAGTAAGTCTAGTTAACAGTCTTCTTAACCTATATCTTGAGACAAAATATCCCACTTTCACAGAGTTCTCCTATATCCCCACAGACATCAGTTATTTCCCAATATCTTCAACCTCTCTTTAAATACTAGTTCTATCACCTCAGACTATTAGAATATTCATTTAGAATAACTGCAACATAAAACAAAACCAATATTCTTAAATCTCCTAGCTACCACCCTATCTCTCTCCCTTTCCTTAGCCAAGCATCTTTAAAATGAAAGGACATAGACAATAGCAAAATGGTAAAATTAAAGCAGGGGAAGAGACAATACAAAAATGAAATTTTAAAAAAATGGACAAGTAAACTAATAAAAAGGCAAACAGACTCTTGAATACAGAGAACAAACTGGTGGTTGCTGGAGGAGAAGTGGGTGAAGGATTGGCTGATATAGGTGAAGAGCTACAAACTTCCAGTTATAAAATAAATAAGTCGGGCAGCCCTGGTGGCTCAGTGGTTTAGCACCACCTTCAGCCCAGGGCGTGATCCTGGAGACCCAGGATCCAGTACCCCATTGGGCTCCCTGTAGGGAGCCTGCTTCTCCCTCTGCCTGTGTCTCTGCCTCTCTCTCCCTCTCTGTGTTTCTCATGAATGAATAAATAAAATCTTTTTTAAAAACTTAAATAAAATAAAATAAAATAATAAATAAATCATGGAGATGAAAAGTACAGCAGAGGGAATATAGTCAATAATTTTGTAATAACGTTGTATGGTAACAGACGGTGACTACACTTATTGTGGCAAGCATTGAGTAATGTATAGAATTGTCACATTAGTACACTGTACCCTGAAACTGATATAACATTGTGTGTCATTTATATGCCAATAATAAATTCTTTAAAATTCCAAAATACTTACAATTTAGAACAATGTCCAAAATTAAATACTTAGGGATAATTACAATAGAATATGTAAGACCTCTACAGAGAAAACTTCAAAATACTATTGAGGAAAATAAATAAAGGCATTACCAAGTTCTTATATTGGAAATTTTGATATTATAAAAATATCATGTCACTTCAAGTTCATCTACACATTCAATGCCATATCAATCAAATTCCAACTCAAAATGAAAAGGACCAAAAAAGTCAAGGCAATCACGGGAGAGAACAAAATGAGAGGACTTAAAGTAATTAAGACAGTGTGATATTGCCATAAGGGTTAATTAATCAGTGGAACAAGAAAGACAGTCCAGATACACCCCTGTAAAGATAGCCCCGCATAATAGTAGAGAAGAGTGTTTCAATCATGATTGTGGGGCCAACCGAAGATTTACCTCTACATCCCTGTATATATAGATATAAATATATCTTTATATGGTTATATAATATATAGATTTAAACATAGAGGGCAGCCCAGGTGGCTCAGCGGTTTAGCGCCGCCTTCAGCCCCAGGCATGATCCTAGAGACCTGGGATAGAGTCCCACGTCAGGCTCCCTGGATGGAGCCTGTTTGTCCCTCTGCTTGTATCTCTGCCTCTCTCTCTCCCTCCCTCTCTGTGTGTGTCTCTCATGAATAAATAAATTAAAAATCTTAAAAAAATATAAACATAGGGATATCTATCTATCTATCTAGAGAGAGAGAGAGAGAGAGAGAGAGGGAGAGGATATCCATAAGGAAAGAAAATAAACTTGACTCTTGCCTCACATCATACACAAAAATTTATTAGAGATAGATAACAGAAACATAATAGCTAAAAAGCTGAAGCTAAGGAAGAAACAGGATTATATTCTCATAATCTTGAAGTATGAAATATTCTTTGAAGGACATAAAGGATTAAGTTTAAAATTTATTAATAGAACTGCATCAAATTTAAAAACTTCTATTCAACAATAAATAAATAAATAAGTACTTCTATTCACCAAAAGAAAATAAAAAAATAAAAAATAAAACAATCCACAGGTTAGAAGAAAATATTTATAATACACCTATATGATAGGGGACTTGTATCCAGAATTTCAAAAATTTCCAACAAATCAGTAAAAAGGACACATTATCCAGTTAGAAAGACACCTTATGAAAGGAAATATATTAATGGTCTAAAATTATGTGAAAAAAGTTTAACATCATTAGCCATAGCAGAAATGTGAATTAAAGCCACAGAATAGTCACTGCACACTCACTAGAGTGGCTAAAGTTTAAGACTAACAATAGCAAATATCGATAACAACTGGAGCTACAGAAATTTTTATACACAGTTGGTAAAACCCTAAATGGAAGAACCACCTTAAAATCTTTTGGTAGTTTCTTATAAAGTTAAGCATCGCCTATGGTATAACCAGAAATTCTACTTCTAGGAATTTATCCAAGATAAATGAAAGTTTATGTCTACAAAAGGATCTTCATCCATAGCAGCCCAAAACTGAAATCCCAAATGTGCCATCTATAGGAAAAGGGGTAAACAAATTGTGTGGTGCATTCATACAATGGGATGCAGTAAAAAGTAATGAACTGTACGGTGCATGCTACTTGTATGCAACAACATGAATTGATTTCAAAAACATTAGAGTGTATTAAAGAAACTAGGTAGAGAATGATAGTGATATTCTATTTATTTGGAGCTAAAGAATAAACAAAACTAACAGAGTTGGCTAAAAATCAGAACAATGTTTATCTCGAGTTTGGAATGAAATGTTAGCTGAAAAATAACAGAGGAAAATTTTCTGGAATGATGCAAATAATATCTTCATTTGGGTTTTGATTTCAAACATATATACATTTGTCAAAACTCATTATTAAACTACTTTAAGATCTGTGCATTTTTCTATATGTAAAGTACATGCCAGTAAAGAAAAAAAAATATGTTCATGTAAGGGTGCCTGTGTAGCTTAGTCAATTAAGCAAACAACTTTTGATTTTGGCTCTGGTGGTGACCTCAGGGTCATTAGATTGAGCACAAAGCCCAGGTTTGTGCTCCACACTCAGCAGGGAGTTTACTTCTCTCTGTCCCTGTCCCTCTGCCGCCACCCCCTTGCTCATGCTCTCTCTCTCTCTCAAATAAATAAATAAATCTTAAAAAAAAAAAAAAACAAACAGGTCATTGAAATGGGTAAAAGGGGCCCGAGTCTCTGAAATCTCAAACCATCACAATAGACCTGTATTACTTACCTTTAACTTCCACATGAGAGAAAATTAAACTCGCAGTTTCTTTATAAAAATAACTAACCAATCATGGCAAATGAAGAAAAAATCATGTCTTAATCATCTTATTTCCTAACACCTAGTATTAGGAGAAAAATAATTATTTGTTGAATGAAAAAGAACATTTATATAGAGAAGATATTTCCTAAGATATTTCCAGAATTAAATGATTTAGTGGGTTCAATCCAATCCAGTAGTCCCAGGGCCTTACCCCGAGTCATCTTACCTGGATTATTAAAATATCTCTGTATGCAATACACATAATCTGGTATTGCTGTACAGAGAAAGAGTCCCTTTCATTATGATTTATTTTGTATACTTCCAGTTTAGTTCTTCGTTTTCCTTTGAAAGTGGGGTGGGGGGGGAGAAATTCAGAGCCCCTTTGAGGAAACGTGGAAATGTGCTGAATGTGCCATCAGGAAGGGAAGCTTTCAAAGCATGATTTATTGTATATTGTTGCATATTGGAAAATTCCTGAGTTCACCACCTCTCCGGGATATTTCTGTACAATTACAACACTACCAGTTCAGTTCCCCCAGGAATGTGTGCCACAGCAAGGTTGAGTGGATGAACTTTGGGTTGTGTCTGATTCTTACACACACCTGAAGGTGGGGGCCTGTATTGACTTGAATCATAACTATCTCTAAAAGAGAATAGCATTAATGAAACTACAGCAGGCAATCTGAAGAGATGAAGAGACAAATGTTATGTACGGTCAACAAAAGCCAGCCGTCCCTGGAAGAGAAAAATGGTCCTGCTTGCCTGTTCTTCCTGCTGGTGAGGCCATCCCCAGTCCATCCAGTTCTCCCTTCAGGCAGGAATGATTTAACAAACACAAACTATACCTTATGGATCTAGTACTCTCCAGCCTCATCCTTCTTTATGCCTGCCCCTGCTACATATGTCTTGATCTCATCATTAAATGCCCATCTCCTGACATTGCATCTGTATCCAGTTCCAGAGCTTATCTCATCCTGCCTACCACTTTCCCCCTATTCTCTGATTCCGCATCCTCATTGTAGTTTAGAGCTGATACTGAAGGAAGTTGTTTCCATAGCTTAGACCCGAACTTCATTAAAATCCATAATTCAGCTCCAATTTCAGGTCATTGATGTTAGCCACCAGGAGTCCATTTTTAGGACAGTGGACAGCAAAGAGCATGAAGTCATCTTTTCTGATGGTCTCACTCTGGGATTGTTCATAGGACTGAGAGGATAATACAGTGGTTAAAAGTGAGGGCTCTAGAATCTGATCCCTGGATAGGATTTTTCTTTTTTTTTTTTTTTTTACATTGGCCATGTTGATTAACCTCTCTGTGCCTTGATTCCCTCATCTATAGAATAGTGGTGATAATAAGACTCAACTGTAGGGATTTCATAGGAAGTACTTAAAATTATATATGTATCCCAGGCAAGTATCTGAGGCTCTGTCAACTACCATTGACCTAACTAATTTGACTTTACAGGTCCTCTCTCCTCTTGCTTAGTCCATTGTCATGGATTGGATGCCTGTACATACACCCTGGGGCATTAGCTGAATCTTCCTCATGCCAATGGTTCCTTAGAAGTTCTACTTCTTATCTACCACCATTACCTTTGACAAAAGACTTCTTCTAATTCCTGTAGCTGGATCTGTTCCCCAGCATCTAATTTTCCTTCTAATTCCAAAGTGTGACCTATTTGCACTTACTTCATCTCACTTAAAAAGAATCTGTCTTCCTTTTTTTTTTTTTTTTATTCTATAGCCTGGCTATAGAATTCACATTTAAGTGCTTGTATGTTGGTTCACCTCATGAAGAAAACAGATTAAATGACTCAAGGCCTCTTTCAAGACAGTCTTTCAGCATCTATTTCTGGGCTCTTTTTCTTACTCTGAAATATATATTTGACATTTTTAATCTTGTAAAATAATGTTAACTTTCATCTGTAGAATATTTTAATTTGTCAGTCAATTTTCTAGCCTTAGTTCATTTGATTTTCATAACTACCCTTTAAAAAATGTGAACCAAGGATCAGCAAGTTCATACAACTTGCTCCAAAATATATTTGAAACTAGCCAAAGTCACCTCAATTTAGAGTGAGTTCTTTTTTAGAGAAATGAAATTCTCTTCCAGGCATTAATTTATGATAGACACAGAAATGAACATTAAAATCCCTTTATTCTTCTTTATTTGATCAAAATGAACAAAATGACATTTCATGTCCATTCATGAGTTTCTTATGTACGACCTTCATTTAGGCAGAACAAAGCCAGGATCTCAGTGATGTGCACTGGGTCTTAATTAAATCCACAAGGTACTCTTGTCTCCCAACAAGACCCATCGTTTATAGGTCTCATGCACCAGGAAAGATTTGAGGGCCATTCTTCTCACCGACTAGAAATGTTTATTAATGAAGCCAAGTGGCCACCAATAAGCTGTATTATATACACTTCCTGAGCATGACATTGAATGAGAACTCCCTTTGTGCCTAATGCAGTTGTTCTCAGCACGTGCAATGAGGTCACAATAACATAGCACTTAGTTTTCCGAGAAACTCTTGTCCTCACCAGGCCACTGTGATTGGGATGCAGCACTAGTCAGAAGGCGTCAGAAGGAGAGAAAGTTAGTTAGAAAGATGTAAGCATTTTGTAATATTATTGCAACAATTGGACCATCTGGGAAGTGTATATTATAGATAGCACATTCTGAAAATTGAGAATATAGCCATTAAATGTCGCACAGAGGAAATTAGATTTGGCCAAATGATACGGAGGAAGAGTATACCAAGGGAATGTGACCCTCCCTGAGGATTTTGCTAGCTAGACCATTTCTGAGTAACTTTTTAGACACTGGTTCCTATATTCCGACCACTCAGGATACATTCCACAGAAATTAGTAGCACTGGCCTTCAATTTACGTTAGGAAAACATATATTAGAAATGACATAATTGTATGCATACATAACAAATATTTGTTATACATAAATTATGTGTAAACGAATAACAGTTGTTATGTTTATTAATACATCAACCAGCATGGCACACGTTGACTGCGTTCATACTGAAAGAGAGATGTGGTGATCTGAATGCAGTAGGAGTAATAGGGGAAGGTTTCTAGAGGAATGTGTTTCAAACTAGGCCTCAAAATATAGTAGAGGGCAGGGAAGAGCAAGTTCCAATTGGGGTGAATTGAATAAGGAAAGATATACACAGTTTAAATATGAAAAATGGCAAAGCAGTTAGCTTGTTTCCTGCAGAATGATCATATTGACAGAAAAAAAGAGAAATAATGTTGGCATATAAAGATGGCATTTTAAAATGCAAGAATGATGTGTATCTAAACTGAAAATCCTACCATACCGAAATTAATCTTCTTATAGCACTGTTTGGATAACATTACTCTCCTGCTCAGAAGTTTTCATTGATTCCCATTACTCATTAGGCAGAGTGACATCACCAGAGTGAGCTCCACAGGCCGACTTTCGCCTGTATCCTGCATTTCTAATTTACTTTCTCGTTACACACCATGCCCCCTACCCCAACTACACACTCATCCTTTTCTCCAGCCAATTAGACAACTTGCCCTTCTTTGAAGTTGTTTTATACCAACTCAACCTGAATCAACCTGAATATTTTCTTTTTATTCTTTCTTTCTTTTTTCTTTTCTTTTTTTTTTTTTTTTTTGCATCTTGGAGGTATAATTCACATTGCAAAAAATTCACCCATTTAAAATGCACAATGCAGTAGTTTCTGTATATTAGGGAGTTATGCAACATCTCCATAATTTGTTTATTTATTTTTTTTTTTTTTTCTGATGTGGCAATTTTATTTATAGGCTTCTAAATTGGGGAAATCATGAAAAAATGTGAACAATGATTTATCTATAAGGATATTTAATACAGCACTATTTATAATATCAGAAGTTGAGACCAATATAAATGCACAACATTTAATATTGGTTGGACAAAGCGTAATAAATGCATAGGAAGTAATTTTTTTTTTCTTTTTTTTTTCTTTCTTTTTTTTTTTTTTTTTTTCTTTTTTTTTTTTTCCTTTATTTTTTTTTTATTGGTGTTCAATTTACTAACATACAGAATAACACCCAGTGCCCGTCACCCATTCACTCCCACCCCCCGCCCTCCTCCCCTTCTACCACCCCTAGTTCGTTTCCCAGAGTTAGCAGTCTTTACGTTCTGTCTCCCTTTCTGATATTTCCCACACATTTCTTCTCCCTTCCCTTATTTTCCCTTTCACTATTATTTATATTCCCCAAATGAATGAGAACATATAATGTTTGTCCTTCTCTGACTGACTTACTTCACTCAGCATAATACCCTCCAGTTCCATCCACGTGTAGAATATTTGCCTCACCGCCCTAAGAAACGCCTATCCCCCTATTCCTAGCCTTTTCCACCCCTGCCTTATACAACTGCTAATCTACTTTCAGTCTACAAATTTGTGTATTCAGAACTTTTTATATAAGTAGAATCAGAAAATATATATGGCCTTTTGTGACTGGATGTCTTTATGTAATGTTTTCATGAACATGTTCACATGTGTCTGTACTTTGTTCCTTTTTATGGCTGAATAATGTTGCATTTTATGTATATACCACGTTTTATTTACAGATCATCTGTTGATGTACATTTATGTTGTTTCCACTTTTTGGCTATCAGGAATGATGCTGCTACAAACACTGGTACACAAGTCTTTGTGTGGACATATGTTTTCAATTTTCATGAGTATATGCTTAGTAGTGGAATTCCTGGATCATATGGTAACTATGTTTAACATTTTAAAGAAATGCCAAACTGTCTTCCAAAATAGCTGCACCATTTTACAATTCAAGAGCAATGTATAAAGTTACCGATTTCTCTACATACTTGCCAATATTTGTTATTTTCTGGGTATTTTTTTTAATAGTTACCATTCTAATGGGTGTGTAGTGGTATCTGGTATGTATTGTGTTTTTGATTTGCATTTTCCTAATAGCTAACTTTGTTGAGCATCTTTTCATATACTTTGTGTACATCATGGCCATTTGTGTATGTCTTCTTTGAGATAAAGAATGCATTTGAACGTCTATGTAAATCTTTTGCCATTTTTAGATTCTTTGATTTTTTTTATTATTGAGTCAGATGAATTTTTAAATATATTTTGTATGTGAATCTTAATCAGATATATGATCCCCAACTATTTTTTCCCCATTCTGAGGGTTGTCTTTTCACTTTCTTGATGATATTATTTGCACTACACAATTTTTAATTTTGATGTAGTCCAATTTATACATTTTTTTTCTTTTGTCACTTGCTCTTTCGGTATTATATCTAAGAGGACATCGCTTAATTCATAGTTATAAAGATTTCTCCTCTAATGAGTTGTATAGTTTTAGCTTTTAGATTTAGGTCTATGTTCCACTTTGAGTTAATTTTTGTGTCTGGTGTGAAGTAAGGGACAAAATTCATTCTTCTGCATGTGCATATCAAGTTGTCCCAGCATCATTTGTTACGATAAAGACTCCCTCCATTGAAATGTCTTGGTTCCTGTGTCAAAAATCAACTGTAAATGTAAAGATTTACTTTTGCACTCTCAATTCTCTTCCATGGATCTATATGTCTATTCGTATGCTGGTATCACACTCACCCCTGCTTACAGACAGGCAGTAGAGGGGCTGATGGCACTGGTGTTCTTGGCTTGCCCCTCTCAACACGGAACCTCCGCCATATGAGTGAGCTGGAGCAGGTGGGATCAGAGCCCAATGTTCTTAGCCTGCAACACCTGGGGTGAACCACTGCCCTACTATTTGAGACTGGGTGGAAGAAGAGAACCCAGTCTACCTGGCTATGCAGAATAGAGCTTCTGCAACCCTGGGGATGGGAGAGATGGAAACACTAATTGCCTGCCCCTCCCAGAGTAAATTTGTAGTTCCAGACTTGAAACTGGAATAACAAGGAGTTCCCATTTTGTTGACCATTCCTATCTTGATTAAAGTTCTCCAAGTATTTCCAAAGAAACCTAGCTTGGTGTAGGAGGGAAGTGGGTCATGGCTCAAATGCCACAGACTTCCGCTGCTGTTGTGGAGAGATTTCATAGGTCTTCTTAAGAATGTTTCTCCACTTGCAGTATGCCCTTAGGACAGTTTCTAGATATTTTATTTAATTATTTTTTGAAATAATTTTCTCAGGTTAAATGGTTATTTGCTGAGGAGAGAGTCTTCCACATTCCCTGCTCCTCCATTCTCCAAGAAATCTTAGTATTTTCCCTTCAAGATAATCTATCTCTTCATCTAATACTTTCTAAACTTACCACCCCACCTGGGGCCCCCACCACCTGCCCAGTACGCATACACATAGAGTTAATTTAGGCTCCATTTCTTTCTGGCTCTATATTTCCCTGTCAAACAACATCACAGAGATTAAACTCTTTAACTTGCCACTATTTAGCACAAACCACTAATTAACCTTTCTTTTATTTTAATCTCATTAATCTCTTTGTTTTCCCTAAAGTATAATTTGATGTAGGGATAAATTCAAAAAGGATACTTTGATGCTTCCAGGTCCTATCCTGATAGCAATATATTTGGAGTGCAAAATTAAATAAAATGTGTTCACTTACTTTGATGAGCTCACAATAAAGTGTAGATGGTAGGTTTATAAAGAAATTATTATAACTCGATGTGTTCAGTGCCATAATATGAATGAAGATAGATTTATTCACTTATAGGGCTTATAATGAAGCAATAACAACACTTCCCCACTACCTCCTTCAGATATGTTTCTTTTTTTTTTTTTCATAGACTTCCTATCAGAACTTCTTGAGAATTATTTAGTGCGTTGACTCCATGCCTTACCTCCTGTCCTCTCTTCAAACCAATGCAATGTGATGTCTCCTCTCATCACTCCACAGGACGTGCTTTTTGAAAGTCATCAGTGACCTCACATTGCTATATCCAAAGGGTCTATCAGTGTCCCAATGTAGCCTTATTACTTGTGTCCTTGGCAGTCTTCAAACTCCCTAAGATGAGGATGTGTTTCGCCCTATACCTTGCATAGTTCTTATTACATATTTGGCATCCAGTAAACACATACAGAATGAGTAAATTAATATGTGCGTACACAAAAGGCACAAATAACAGCCAATAATGTGGAGATACTTGAAGGGGAAACTATACACTTTTTTACGTTGTGCCTAGAAAGTAATACAAACAACGAGCTCTTTAATAAATGACTCAAAATTATGGTGATAAAACGTGAAGGAAATGTGTCCATGAAAGCTTGGTAAAGCCACAGCTGAAGCCATTATCCTTATGTTGTTCATCTCTTGAACCATTTTAATTTCTATGAGGCTGAACTCTTTTTTTTTCCCTTCATTTTCGAGGAACAATTGACTCTGCTTGCCTGGCCTGTGGAGGGCTCCTGGGTATCATTGCTCTGGCAAGTGGTTTTCATTTGCCTGTCCAGAGATGCTGGCACTCCTGCAGACATAGCTCCCATCTCACGTGCTCCCAGCCAGATCCCCAATGCTGTCTGCATGTGATACAATGGCTTGTTACATCCCAGAATAGGTGGTTGTAACAGTAAGGCAGGCTTCTCTTCCTTCAGCAGATTTCAGGGGGGAAAAAAAAAAGGATTTACTGGATTATTACATTGCCAAATACATTTTTAAATTTTAAATTAAATACACTATTTTTAAAAATATCTCTTCTGCAATAATAAAGGTTGTCCATTTAACCTCTGACAAAGGATGCTGAATTGGAGTGGGACCTCATTGTTAAGCCCTGGCAGCTGCTGCCTAGGTTTAGTTTCCTAAGCAACCTGGAAACTTAATTATACCCAAACAACAAGGACAAGTATTTAGAGGAAGAAGATTAAGTGGAATCACTATCATCAAGCATCTAAGAACTGAGATTATAGAGGGAGAGAAAAGCAAAAACTAGAAAATGCTATTTGGTGCTCAGACAAATTAGCTGCAGAGCTTTTAAAACAATAATTTTTAAGTACTTTAGTATTTTAAATCTTTCTTAAATAATCTTCAGGTTTTCAGTGAAAGATCAGACTTACAGCTGAAACTGCATTGCCTGGGATAGGGCTTGCTCTGAGGAGCTACTAAAGCTTAGAGAGGTAGTCCTTAAGGGAATTTTTCCTCTAGCCTTTGAACTAGACCTTGAAAAATGGGTAGAATTTGGATGTGCAGAAGTTTTCTGTATGCTGATGATTACAATTAGTCTATTTATTCAAATCTTTCATGTGTTGCTATCACTGTTCACTGTTAACCTTCTTGGGATTCCTTGCTTCATCTCACTTCCTCCCTCCCCTCCATAAACACTGGCTTTGAGGGGGTCAAAGAGTTGTGGAGAGTGTAGCTCCTCCTATGATTCCATACTGTTGTCAATACAACCTCCAACTATTGTTCTTTTTAAATTGGGAATCTTAAAGTCAAAAGACCTACAGAAAGTATATCTTGGAGCAGCCCGGGTGGCTCAGTGGTTCAGCGCTGCCTTCAGCCCAGGGCCTAATCCTGGAGACCAGGGGATTGAGTCCCACATCCGGCTCCCTGCTTGGAGCCTGCTTCTCCCTCTGCCTGTGCCTCTGCCTCTCTCTCTCTGTCTCTGTGTCTCTCATGAATAAATAAATAAAATCTTTAAAAAAAAAGTAAGAAAAGAAAGCAGATCTTGGGACAAGCTTCCAAATAATTTACCAATCCTTTTATCAGATGATGAAAGAGAGCTGCTTTGACATGTCTCAGTGAAGGAATTTCCCCAATTCATTCAGCAGCCTGTTGTGGTATTGGAAATTTCTTTTTTTTTTTTTTTTTTAATGATAGTCACAGAGAGAGAGAGAGGCGCAGAGACACAGGCAGAGGGAGAAGCAGGCTCCATGCACCGGGAGCCCGATGTGGGATTCGATCCGGGGTCTACCAGGATCGCACCCTGGGCCAAAGGCAGGCGCCAAACCGCTGCGCCACCCAGGGATCCCTGGAAATTTCTAATTGAAAGTCTTCTTACTATTAACCCAAAATCTGGCTCCCTGTGTAGTCTACCTATGGGTTCTAGTTAGCCAAAGCTAACTGTGTATTCTCCTGATTGGTCCTAGTTAGATGGTCTAGACAAAGCTAAACCATTTCTGTTTTATTGGACTTTTTAAATACTTAAAGTAGATGCTATGTTTCTCATGTTTCTTCTCTTCCCCTACTGATCTCTGTTTCTTCTGATCAATTCTCAGTTTCTGAAGAATAAAAGATTGGGAAATCAGAGGAATATTTCTTCCATTATCAGATTTAAATCTTTCCCTTTCATAATTTTTAAAATTCTTTTCTCAATTTGCTTCCTGCTGTTGACTAAAACTGTTCACTATTTCTTATTTGACAAGACTCTAAGATGGAAAAAATTCACTCATTGTTCTCATGCTTAGTAGCAAATCCCATACCCTTAACTTATTTTAAACAATCCACTTCACTGCCCTGGATAAAAGTAGTGGATCACCTTTCAGACTTGACTACCGTGGAGTGTGCCCAACACAACCTGCACTACTGTACACTTACCTTTGCAGATTTGAGTCTATGGAGTAGTAAAACTATGCTACCCACACCCATAACTTGCTCACTATTGAAACTAGAAGAGAATAATTATTCAAACATTTGCTTTGAACCACAACTATTTGCTCACTGACCCCCATATAATTCTTGCTAATTATCGTATCATATCTTTTCAAGTTTTCACTTTTGGAATCATTTTCTGCTGCTTTCTATGTCAATTAATCTTTGCTTCCTCTGTGGAAATTTTTAGCTTTTTCATTTTTTTTAATATACAGACTGTTATGCTCCTACATTTGCTCCAGAAATGCATTATTAAAAAGAAAGAAAAAAAGAAAGAAAGAAAGAAAGAAAGAAAGAAAGAAAGAAAGAAAGAAAGAAAGAAAGAAGTGCATTATAATCCTTATATGTGTATATCCTTGGAGGTAGTGAATAGGGACATGGACATCTATTAAGCTGAGAAAAGTGCTCACATGTATCTTCCTCAAAGTTAATTTATTTGTTCCTCAAAGTTAATTATTATTTCTTTCACTTTGCCGCTTTCCACTCCTAATCTCAACTTCTTGGTGCCTATCACATGCTTGAAGAAAAGAGCTAGAATTTTCTTTAAGTGCTTACCTTTATTCTTAAATACATATAAGATTTAAACAGTACTATTTATAGCCAGAAAATACTTTGAAGCAAAAACTATGATAAATATGTAAAAATAAATGCAAATGTAGACAAAATGCTGTGTGTATAAATTAGTATAAAATAGCATATTTGAAGCCAGAAAACTAAAAAAAAAAAAAAAATGGATTGAAGGTCATAACCCTATGCATTAAACCATTTCAACAGCTGAATTCCCATTCAAATTTTTTAAAAAATATTTTATTTATTTATTCATGAGAGACACACAGAGAGAGAGGCAGAGACACAGGCAGAGGGAGAAGTAGGCTCCATGCACCGGGAGCCCGACGTGGGACTCGATCCCGGGTCTCCAGGATCAGGCCCTGGGCTGAAGGCGGCACTAAACCGCTGAGCCACCCGGGCTGCCCCCTATTCAAATTTTAAGAGATAAATATGAATGTCTTCAGTTTGATGTTTAGTAAACCATTAAAACAAAGTCCTTCTGCTTTTGCAGATATATACAATTTCTGTCTCTTCACAATTCTGAAAGCATTATGAAAACACAACATCTTTTCCTGTAAGTATGGAGAGTCACAAAACCAATCTTGTGTTATGTGGGTGGCTGCTAAATGAGACCTCCAAAAATCTTCCTAATTTGTGACACCTCAATTTTAGCAGAACCAGTAAGTCAATCTGTTTGGTCTAGCTTTCTCGCACTAGTCAAGTTTCCAGCGGTGTCTGAGCTGTTCTCCTCTCTGGAGGGTTGCAAGGAGTCTATACAGCTTCTGGATATTTATTAATTTGTTTTTACCAAGGCTTCCTTTGGTGACCTTGAGCTTTATGGTTCTTAGATAGCTCCTCCTGAATGGAGCCCTGGACCATGAAATGGCTTGGGGGATCCCCACATCGCTGCCCTTCTCAAGGAGCCAGCTCTTAGCATTCGCCAGGCTTACATGGAGAAAAAGGGTGCCTGACGATGGTCATGTTCCCTTTTAATAAGATATAGTTCCAAAAATCAGATCAAAGGATTTTTTTTATTAGCAAGAACTAAATCCAAACTATCTACAGAACAAGTTAACTACAGTCTTATACCTGGTCTTCACAAAACTAAGCAGCGTAATGGCTCTGTAATTGGAACCAACTTATCATGGGCATATAAAATGCAGATAACTCCAGAAATATTGTGAGATCTATAATAGTATGAACAAGAAGTAGCTGTAGATGAGCAACCTCTTGACCAACAGGAGAAAAATTTCTTTTCTTTTCTTTTTTTTTTAAAGATTTTATTTATTCATAAGAGGCACATAGAGAGAGAGGCAGAGACACAGGCAGAGAGAGAAGCAGGCTCTATGTAGGGAGCCTGATGCAGGACTCGATCCTGGGACTCCATGATCATACTCTAGGCGGAAGGCAGGTGGTAAACCACTGAGCCACCCATAGATCTCCAGGAGAAAACTTTCTATAGCAGTATTTATTCTTAAGGTCTTCTCTTCCTGCAAAATATTGAGGTAGCATGTGAGAGCTGCTTTCCATAGCAGATGGACAAAGAAATAAGCTGTTCCCAGGCATCTGCATTAGGCATATTTTAACAAATATACTCTAGAGGAAAACAGAAAGAAGGCTGACATCCCATTTATGAGTAGTGTTATAAGTCATAACTAAAAAAGTAGATTTATAGACATTCAGCTTATGAAGAATTTAGATCGTAGATACTGAACCATGGTCAATGGCAGACAGAGTAAACAAGAATCTGAGTTTTCACAGAATAAGATATAGACTAGGAAACAGCAGAGAATAAGTGTGTGAAAGAAAAAAAAAACAAGGCTAAATGAGAAAGTAATGAAGTTTGTGAAATAACACTAGAACTGTATTACAGGTGTTTAAGAATATTAATTATGGTTAAATACTCATTTTTATTTATTATCTGTAATAAACTGCATGCAGTACGTTTAAAAAGCTTCCATTCTCTTCAACTTATTCTTTTTTAAAATTATCTTTCCATATAGTAACCCAAAAAAAGAACACCCTTGAGAATTTCTATAGTTTTGTATCTTGAAAAGAGCTCTTTGAAATCAGTAGACTAAACGGTCAATTACAGTCAAGATTTGCTGCTTAAGTGATAAGACAGCATGGAAGTGAAAAAAAAAAACTATTTGCACTTGGGTCTTCCAAATATTACAGTAGGATTTGGAAAAGGTGAAAATATCAGGAAGAAAATGAAACCACAGCCTCTGTACTCAGAGTGGCTATCCCATGGTTCACTGTTGCCCTTCATCCACCCCTCCCCTATTCATCCTGGTAAAACCCTCAGTCTTTATCTCCTCTACTCTGTCTAAAGTATGCTGAACATAGCTCACTTCAAAATTGGTTTTTGAAAATCAGAAGCAGGTTATAAAGGTATTGAGACATGTGGCCATGAGTCCAAAATACCCTACTCAGTTGACAGATCTAACGATGTTCCATTATGAGATGATTACTAAGTGAGAGTAATGTCTTCTCTGTATTGTTATCAGATTAGAGGGTTTTTGATTAGACCTATCTAGGGTTCAAGGACCTATGTTAGTTGAGTTTTGAAATGTCAGAATTTAAGATTGGGAGATATTACACTAGATTTTATCTGGTCCAAGCCCACATTAGCTACTGAAGAAAAAGATGGATCCAGATGGATTCATACTCATATCTTTTTTTTTTAATTTTTATTTATGATAGTCACAGAGAGAGAGAGAGAGAGAGAGAGGCAGAGACACAGACAGAGGGAGAAGCAGGCTCCATGCACCGGGAGCCTGATGTGGGATTCGATCCCGGGTCTCCAGGATCGCGCCCTGGGCCAAAGGCAGGCGCCAAACCGCTGCGCCACCCAGGGATCCCCATACTCATATCTTAAGTTTAGCAAACGTTTTGCTCTACCACATGTGCCTCACAAGTAGAAAACAGCTACAAAGTGGCTGACCATATCTGTCTGTCTCTCTTTCTTTCAATTTCTCTTTTTTTCTTTTCCACTGAATATGACATGTAGTGGTTAAAAGACATGGGCTCTGGGTTCTAATAGACTCTCAGGTCAAATCCTATCCAACATGTATTAACCCTCAGGAATGTTAATACATTTCTTCAGACAATAGTTTCCTAATATATAAAGTAAGGATAATACCCAAATTATGGGGTCGTGGCAAGTATTAAATGAGATATTTCATGTAATGATTTCAACACAGTGTCACTCATAAGTGCTCAAGAAATGTTAAATATTATAATTACTTTAAGTATTCATACTTTTCAAAAATATGGAAAGGCTAAGAAAGACAAAGTAGAATATTAAAATAGCCAATAATCACTCAATTTAAAGATAACCCTTGTTAATATACACACACACATACATATAAAATATCACATGTACTTACATGTTCAAACATATATTTTTGTATATACATTTTAGCATGTTATATTACTATTTTATATCATTGAATTCACGAAATGGAATGAAATTGACTTGCTAATCACAAAATTTTTGGCAAGTCATTCCAGACTTGATGATTTCTAATGCTATCTTCATCCTGAAAATCTAAAAATGAATAAAGGAGCCTCAATCTTGATGGATTTGTTATCAACTTCAGGCTGACAGAAATGCAGAAAATAATAAACTGAGCAATAATCATTTACCTTTAGACTGCACTTCTTATAAAGATTTTCAAGATTTGTATAATTACAACGTCTCATTAACCTTTTGAAGAGTTCTGTGGCATAGCGTACAGCACAGCGAATCTACTGTAATATAAAATCAGTTTAATCCAGGAAGAAGCACTGAAATTAAATGCCTCTATCTAGAAAACCGCACTATACAAGGCAGTGATAAGTGCTAAAAGGTTGCGTGGTTTGGTGGTTCTTGGACTCTTTCCTGACCACCTCTAGTGGGTTTGGTTTCTTAAGAGAGTGACCTTGTCTCATTAATCTTTGTTCTACTTATTTACTCATTTATTCATTTTTTTTCATTTGCCTTATTTAATGTTTAATGTAATCCCAATGATATGTTAAAGGGTCCAGAGCTACTAAAATTAATAAGATAATATCATTATTTTAAGGGGTTAGAATTTTACCAAGATCAACAAGTAAAGAAAAGGTTTTAGTGCACTGTGATAAGCATGACACAATAGAAACAAACAGAAATCCACATTCAGGCTAGAAGTAGTCAGAGAAGGGCTCTTGAGAAGGGCTCAAACTTCATTGGATCTTAAAGAATGTCTAGGAAGGATGCCTTTCCTAGTGGTCCACTTGATCTTTAATACTTTTGCTTAATATTTAAACGATATTTTAAGCAATATTATTTATAATTTAATATTTATTAATATTATTTAAGCAATAATATTTTTTGCTTAATATTTAAACTCTCATTGTCTCAATTTCCACATAAGCTTGTTGTTGGAGTTAACACAGATTATGCATCCAAAGTACCTAGCAAAGTGCTTATCAGTAATAAATATTCATTCAATGAAAGTTTATTCTTTTTTACTGTTGTCTTGTGTTGCTTTCCCAGTTTATTTAGTGTCCGGGAATGCTATTCATTCTCTACCTAATTGATAATGTTCCTTTCTGAAAATATCTTATAACTTTGGAGCTGGACCCTACCTTTGGGTAGGACACAAATTCAATTACCCCTGAAAAGGATTGCTTTCATTCTGAGAGAGCAAAAGATTTGTAATTTCCCATGGAATATTGATAGGGAAGTAGGCAATAAAACTAGCATGTCACAAAATCCAGATGTCCCACAGGGGCTATATAGTCATCTGTCGCTTCCCTTAGCCATAACTTGCCCCTAATTTAAAGGACAATCCTATTCAAAGTTATCTTCTTAAAAGATATTTTTCTCCTAAAAATCCCTTAAATCGGTTACTTGGATGTTTTAAAAATGATGTACCTACTATAATAGAAATAATATTTTGATAGATTAAAAAAGGGGAGGTGATACAGCTATCAGGATTTAAGAACAACATGCAACACGGTATTCAAAAATTTCAGAAAATTATAAACTAAAGAGTGTAGGAAAATAATTGACTGATACCCAATTTGATCTCCCATCTTTGCAAATGGCTGCTCCAAGTTCTATTCCAAAATGGTGTTAGGGCTTTCACTGCTGTCATCAATTGCCATCAGCACTGCCTTTAACTGACATAATCACTGATTGTTACAATTAGTGCCCATTAGTATAGAGTAAAATTAGAGTCTCAGTCATATAGAATTGCCCATTATGTCCATAGAATACACAAAGTTCATCACTTATGATTAACATTACCAGAGTGAATTCAAAAGAAATTATGAAAGACCTGTCACTTCATAATGCCGCCAGATGCGAATATCAGAGATGATGTACCAACTGTCAAGACTCAATGCTCTGCTATGGAACACCCAGATTCTAGATATGAAAGTATGGAGAATTATAGAAACCATGTGTTCAGCCAATAGGAAACTTCAAGTGACCAATAGACAAGGTAGATTGAATAACAGAAAAAATGTACAAAATGTGTTTGATATAGTTAGATCCCTCTATAAAATTATTCACCCCTCACCTTTTGTTTTTGCTTTAGCTTCACTCTAGACTATAAGCCAAAAGAGTTGCCAAAACATTGGTGAAAAAAGGCCAATGCGAACATCATTTTTAACCCCCTGATGTTATAATTACCATAGAAATTGGATGGTTGTAATTTTCTTGTGGTCGTGATTATTAACACTCCACTCTAAATGAACATATTCTAATATAGGACTCAGGAGTTAAGAAGAAACCATGTGATGCATGGAGCGCCAGGCTCCATCTTGATCATGCAGTGAGTGACCTTAAGTCTGAAATTTGCAAGGATGGTGGAGCCAAAGCACAGAAGGAGCCTGAGTCATCAATAACAGTGAAGTTACCATTCCAGAGTTGGAAAGCTTATCAAATGCAAATTGTATGAGCAAATACTGGAAATAATACTAAGAGAAAAAAAAATTCACTTTGTAGTGCAAATAGCTATGGAATCTTACTTATGTTTTGACAAGGTGACACCAACCCAATACGAATTTCAAACACTTCAATAAAATCTTTTCTATAAAATTATAAGCTTATCTGTGTATATAGTAAATAAGGTTTCCATCCCATCCCCAGAAGGACAAACTTTTAACTGGTACGCATGTATCTTTTCAGACATTTTCTCTGCATATAAAAGCATTTGTACACTCTAATACATAACATTCGCTTTATATGTCAAATGATATATAGACCATTCTGTTGCAACTTGGCTTTCTCACCATTTTTCTATCCTTATTATAGATCTTTAATACATAATGGCTACATGGTCTATTTAATTCTATGGACAGATATTATGTATTTAAACTATATACTGTTATCACTATTTACCTTGTGTCTATTTTTTCACTGTATCAAACATGTTCATGCATAATTTATCTATTTGTAGGGTATTTAGGATAGATTTCTAAAAACAGAATTGCTGGATATATATATATATATATATATATATATATAATTTTATATAATATATAAAACCATCTATATAAACCAAAGTTTTCAAATGGTGAGATATTTTTATAGGTAAGCCTATATCTACAGCTTACCTAAGTATTCAAATCCCTTCCAGAATGTTAGCTCCAATTCACATTCTCACTACTATGTACTAGAGCATTAACAAACTTTTAAATTCTTGCAAAAATAAATAAAAAATATCCTTTAATTTTATTTTTTAAATCATGAAGATAATTCATCATCTCTGTTAACAGTTATTAGCAATTTATATTTCTTTATCCATGTCCTTAAGTTTTTACCAAAATTTTTCCAATGAATTGATAGTACTTTTCTTCTTTAACAGCTTTATTGATATATCTGTCACATGTCATAAAATCCTACTTAAGACATGCAGTTCAGTGTTTTTTAGTAAATTCACAAAGCTGTGTAAGCAACATTTATTATTAAATTATTAATGTTAATTTAATAAACAATATTATAATTAATAATAATTAATGTTGATTTAATAATTATTTTATATTTTAATATAAATTATTAAATGTTATTAATGTATTAAATTAACAATTTAATGTTAGGATATTTTTAGCACCCCTAAAAGAACTACATATACATTAGTAGTCATTCCCACTCCTTCTTCCCCTACCCCTGCCCCAACCACAGGTTAACATAAATTTATGTTCTGTATCTATGGATTGCATGTTCTGGACATTTCGCCTAAATGGTATCATACTATATGAAGTCTTTATGCTTTTTAAAATTTCACTTAGCATGATATGTTCAAGATTAAGCCATTGGCATGAATCAGCACTTCACTCCTTTTTTATTGCCAAATAACATTCCATTGTATGGATATACTACCCTGGGTTGTTTATTCATCATGGATGATGATTTAACACCCATGATTTTTCATGGTAGACATCCATCATAGATATCCATTGATGGACACTTAGATTGTTTTCACTTCGGGGATGTTAAGAATAATTTGGCTATAAACATTTTTATTCAAGTTTTTTATGGACATAGGTTTCACTTTTCTTAAGTGTACCTACTAAGAATTGTGAGGGGTCACATGTTTACTCTATTCTTAATATTGTGAGAAACTACTAAACTGTTTTCCAGAATGACTGAAACATATTGCATTGCAATAAGAGTCAATTGCTCCAACGACTATGCCACTCAGGTGCCCCATCTTCACATTCTTGATGGTATCCTTTAACATCATTAAAAGTTTTTAATTTTGTGGAAGTTCAATTTTTACCAATTTTTCTTTTTGTCATTAATGCTTTTGATATCAATGTTTTCGGTGTCATATCATGTCATTAATCCTTTTGGTGTCATTAATGCTTTTGGTGTCAAAAACTATGGCCTAACCAATGTCATGGAATTATATTCCTATGTTTTCTTCAAGGAGTTTTAGTTTTCTTATATTTAGATTTATGATCCATTTGAGATAGTTATTGCATTTAGTGGGAGGTAAGAAATAAAATTCATTCTTTTACATACAGATTTCCAGCTGTAGGAAATCATTTTTATGAAGACTATACTTTTCCTATCAAATTTTCTTAACTAACATTTTTCAAATTGATTGATATTAAATGTGGGAATTTATGTCTACATTCAATTCCATACCATTGATGTGTGTCTTTCTTTATGACAGTACCATATTGTATCATTTACTGTAGCTTTGTAGTATACTTGAAATTGAGGAATAGGAAACTACTCTTTCTCTTTATTTCTTGTTCTTGATTGTTGGTAGGTCCTGTGCAGTTCCATATGAATTTTAGCATTAGTTGGTAAATATCTACAAAACAATCTAGGATTTTTAGAAGGATTTCAATAAATCTATAAATCAATTTGGGAGTACTGCCATCTTAACAATATTACATAAACATGAGTAAACTTTGCATTGACTTAGATCCTTCTTATTTATTTAAAAATGTTTTGTAGTTTTCAACGTACAAGATTTGCACTATTTTGTTAACCTTATTACTAGTATTTCATTGTTTAGGATGTTATTGTAAAGAGAATTTTTTTTTCCTGGCTTTTTTTTTTTTTTTTTTTTACGTTTTAAGTTTTTATTTTAATTTCAGTATAGTTAACATACAGTATTATATTAGTTTCAGGTATACAATATAATGATTAAACAACTCCATACATCACCAGTGCTCTTCACATCAAGTGAATTCCTTAAACCCCATTGCTGATTTCACCCATCCTCCCCCTCACTTCCCCTCTGGTGACCATCAGTTTGTTCTCTGTAGTTAAGAGGCTGAATTTATTTTTAGAATGTCTGTTGCTTATTTTTAGAAATATAATGGGTTTTTGTATATCAGTCTCATATCCTACCACATTGAAGAGATTATTTATTAATTCTAATACAGCTTTTTGTGGAATTTTCAATCCTCATGCTTTTCTCTACATAAGATGATGTCATCTGTGAATAATGATAGCTTACTTCTTTTACATTACAGATGTTATTCATTCATTCATTCATCCATTCATTCATTTATTTATTTAGACAATACCCTAAAAACTCCAGTACAATGTTGAGTAGAAGTTTCAAAACAAACGTCCTTGTCGGTCTTTGATTTTAGAGAAAAAGTATTCACTTATTCTCCATTAATTATGTTAGTTGTGGGGTTTTTATAGAAGATGCTCCTTATCAGGTCACTTTCTACTCCTATTTTGTTTTTGTTTTTCTTATCATGAAAGTATGCTGAAGTTTGTCGAAAGCTCTGTCTGCATCTATTGAGATGGTTGTGTAGAATTTGACCTTTATTCTATTAATATATTTTATTGATTTTTGGATGTTAAACCAATTTTGCCTTTCTGGGCTATCTCTCACTTTTTATGTGTTACCATATTCAGTTTGCCAATGATTTTACAGTTTGTTGCAATACATATTCAGAAGGAGTAATAATCTATGGTTTTATAGTGATATCTTCCTCTGCTTTTATTATCTGGATAATCTTGGTCACATACAATGAACTGAGAACTGTCCCATCCTCTTCACTTTGTGATGTGTTGACATAATTTTTCTTCAAGGATTTGGTAAGCAGAATGTATGATTAGAGCCACCTTGGCATGAGTGTTAGTTTCTTGCAAGTTTTTAAATTATTAATTTGTTATTTTTACTTGCTATAGATCCAATTAGATTATCAATTTTTTCTTGGCTCAGTTTTGGTAGCTTGTCTTTCTAAGAAATTGTCCATTGGATCTAAGTTATTTAATTGATGGGCATAGAGTTGTTCATGGTGTTCTCTTTTTTCACTTCTGTGAGGTCAGGAGTGATATACCCACTGCCATTCCTGGATTTAGTAACTTGTGTCTTCTCTTTATTCTTAATCAGTAAACTTAAAGGTTTGTCTATTTTGTTGATCTTTTTTTTTTTTTTTTTTATTTTGTTGATCTTTTAAAAACTGTAACTATTGATTTTCTCTCTTGTTTTTATATTCTCTATTTCATTAATTTAATTTATTTTCACTCTAGTATCTATTATTTTTCAACCATCTTCCCTTTTATTTCATTGGTTTTACTTTGCTCTTCTTTTTCTAATGTTGTAAGGTGGGAGATTAGTTTCCTGATTTGAGATCTTTCTTGCTTTTATGTTTTATTTAATTATTTTAAATAATCTCTATACCTACATTGGGGCTGGAATTCATGACCCTGAGCTCAAGACCCACATGCTCTTCCATTTCAGCCAGCCAGGCTCCCATTGATCTTTCATGTTTTTAATAAAAGCATTTCTAACAGTATTTTTCCTTAATACACTGCTTTTGCTCTGCCTGGTAAGTTGTGATTTGTTATTGTTGTTGTCATTTATCTTAATGTATTTTCAGTTTCCTTTATGATTTTTTGGCCTATTGGTTATGAAAAGGTGTGTTGGTTAATTTTATCATATTTATGAATTTTCAAATTTTCTTCTGCTGTTGATTTGTAATTAAATCCATTGTACTTAAAGGAACATACTTTGTATGATTTTAAACTTTATGAACTTATTGAGGATTGTTTAATGACCTAGTACAGGTCTATTCTAGAGAATGTCCCATGGCTTTTAAGAAGAATGTATATTCTGCTGTTATTAGCTGGAGTGTTCTATGGATGTGGGTTAGATCTACTTGAATTTTAATGTTTTTCAATAAATACTATCATATTTAGTGACTATTATATTTAGTGTTTTATTTTTATTATATTTAGTGTATTGTTTTTAGTATTTTTTTACTAAACACTAGCCATCTGTTTCCTTATTCATCTTCTGTCTAATTCTGTTATTTAACATGGACATTGATATATCCAACTTCAGCTGTTAAATTGTCAGTCTTTCCCCTTTATGTCAATTTTGCATCACATTTGGGCTCTGTTGTTAGGCGTGTGTGCTTGTAATCATTCTATCTTCCTAATGGATTAACCTTCATATCAATGTAAAACATTCTCCATAGTCTCTAGTAACAATTTTTATCTTAAAATCCATTTTGTCTGATATAAGTACAACCACTCCAGCTTTTTGTTATAACTTTCATGGTATATCTTTTTACATCCTTTTACCTTTTTTGATTTTAAAGTATATCTCTTGTAGATATATATAGTTGAATTATAATATTTAAAAATTTATTTTGCCAATCTCTGCCTTTTGATTTTTGATTCACTTACATATAACTCCTCATAAAGTAGGATTTATACCCACCATTTTCTCATTTCTTTCAATATGTTATCTTCTATCTTTTTTGTTCCTCAATTTCTGTCTTCTTTTGTGCTAAATAGATGTATTCTAATGTAGCTATAGTGGTTTGATCTGTGTCTCCCAAAAGTTCATATCTACCTGCAATCTCAGAATGTGACCTTATATGGAAATAGGATTTTTGCAGATGTAATTAAGGTAGGAATCAAGGAGAGATTCTACTGGATTAGTAGATCAGTGAGAAGATCAGGTGAAGACGGAGGTAGAAATTAAAGTTATGATGCTACATGCCAGAGAACACCAGCAGCCACCAGGATGTGAAAAACAAGAAAGGATTTGCCTCTAGAGCCTTCAGAGGGAGTTGGCTCTGCCAACATTTTGATTTTGGACTTTTGGAATCCTGAACCGTGAGAAAATAAATCTCTATTCTTTGAAGCCACTCAGTGTATGATTCTCATGGAAGCCCTAGGAAACTAACAGAGTACACTTTTAATGACCTTATTGTTGCTTTTACTATATTTTTGAGTTGCAGATCTGGCCAGGATCTTGTTTGTCCCAATTGAAATTCACAATACTGGTCAACTGAGAGTCACCAGCAGTTTGCAATTACTTAAGTTAAGCCTCGGGAGTAGGCATTTCCCCACTTTTTTGCTATGCTTTTGCTATGCTTTTGGTGTATATGTATAATGCTTTTAAAAGAGTTCTAAGAACCGTCATATCTTTCCATTGTCTACAATGCACATGGTCTTGCACTGTCATGCTACTAAGCTAGGGAGATGGGAAGGATACAAATAGTCCCAAGTTAAAACATCATATACTCTGATGTTTTACAGAGATTTAATCATGTCTTTCAGATATATGATTTTCAGTTTATGCTATGGCTTTGGTAAATAGAGTTTTGAAGTGTTGAATTTAGTTTTTGGTTCATATTTTCATTGTTTTACCAGGAAAACAAGTTCATTAAGGATCTCACTCTGCCATTCCACTTACTGGTTTTTAACTTTTCTCTTTATATGAAGGAAATCAGCCTTTTCTCTATCACATATTTAAAATATTTTTTTCCAAATGTGTCATTTGTATTTTGATTTTGTTTATAGTAATTTTTTACAGCTAAGAATTTTCTCTTTAAATGTTTTTCTACTCTAATATACCAATATCTTTAATCAGTTTATTTTTTAAAGATTTTATTTATTTATTTGAGAAAGAGTGTGTGAGAGAGAGAGAATATGAGCAGAGGAAGGGGCAGAGGGAGAAGCAGACTCCCCACTGTGCAGAGAGCCCAATTCGGGGCTCAGTCCCAGAACTCCTGGGATCATGACCTGAGCTGAAGGCAGATGCTTAACTGATTCAGGCATTTTTAAATTTTTAAATATTTTAAAAATATTTTAGTGCTATTTATATTATTTTGTTTTTACATATAAATCTATGGTTCATGTAGTTCTTTCAAATGGCTAGCCAGTTACCCCACTTTAAAAAAATGATGAATCCATTTTACCACATTTATTTGAGAAGTAATTTTTACCTCATACTACAGTCACATATGTATTTATATTTATATTTGTTCCAGTGATCTTTTTCTGCCCGAGATGTGTGCTATTTTAGCTATTGTACCAGAAAATTATTTGTAATGTCTGGTAGGAATAATCTTTCCTTTATAATCTTTATTTTCATATTTTTAAAAGCTGTTCTAGCATTATTTTTCCCCAGGGCACCCTAGAATCATTTTGACAAGTTAAAAAAAATCCTATTTAGGTTTTGATTAGGATCATACTGAATTTATAGATAAACTTTGGCAAAATCAACATTGTTCAACTAAGGATACTCCTATCCCCCCAAAAAAGTATTGCCTTCTAAACTGTACACTTTCTTTTATGCTCCTTGCTAGTTTTAACTTTTCTCTTTTCAAGTCTTTCACATTCTTTAGTTTATTTAGCTATTTTATCCCCATTTTGTGAATGGAGTCTTCTATTTAATTATCCTTTTACATAGCTTCATAACCACATATTCTCCATATTCTTTAACCTTCACAGACTTTCCATTCCTTTAAAGTTTAAATGAAATTGCTTGAGCATCCATGTCCTATAATAGTGGCATGTCAAGAGATCTTCCCCATGTGCTTATGAATTTTTTTTTTTTTTTTGGTGTATTTGAGGAGAGGATTTTTTTTTCCTATTAGCTCCTGTGATGGGTCTACTATGCATCTCACTCTTCTCTGCATCCCATGAAGACTGCTCATTTTTATGCTTCTCATGCTTGAAATTCTGAGACTGTAACCCTTTTTGCTTCTTTCTTTATAACAACACTAAATCAATGCTGCTAATTATACAGATTTTATTGAAGAATTGTGGTGAACTGTACGCAATTAGAGTTCAGGCATAAAATAATTCCAATTTGAATTTCAGATAGACTTCCTATAAATTCTGTGGATCAGAATATCTGGATTTAAAAACTGGTCCCATTACTTAGTTTCCGTGGAGTGTTAAATAATCAGAGAGAGAATGAACATTCTTTTCTCGTTACTGTCTTCAATGGGATTGCTTCTATGGTACTATTGTTTAAACATGGTGTTAGATTTTGGTCTGATATATTTTCAAAGTTTTTTCTCTTGGGGGGGTATTTTTTTGGTGGCTTCATTGTACTTTGATATTGACAGAGTTCTTTCTTAGTCTTTGAATAGGATTCAGTAACTTACCCCCAAATTGTGTTGCTCTTGAAATTTTCGACTATTTTTTAAATAATTTTACTCATATCCCTTTGACCTATGCTTTCTTCCAGGGAAGTATTATTTTAGTGTATCTTTGACTATTTAACTTTTCCATCTGTTTTATTCCTTTCTTCAGGAATATCAATTATGCAAATATTGGATCTCTGTTTTCTCTCTTCTAATAATATTATCTCATGGCTTTTTGCTCTTCTTCATTTTATTTCATTTTTTTATTTAAAGATTTATTTATTTATGAGAGAGAGAGAGAGAGAGGCAGAGGGAGAAGCAGGCTCCATGCAGGGAGCCCCATGTGGGACTTGATCCCAGGACCCCGGGATCACGCCCTGAGCCAAAGGCAGATAGATGCTCAACTGCTGAGCCACCCAGGTATCCCTTCATTTTGTTTTATATTATTTATCAAGCCATATTTCACAACACTGACTCTGTTTTAAGCAATATCTATTCTAATTTTGAATTCTCTAATTCTGAATAGTTGGCTTTTAAACAACATGGGTTTGGGCTGTGCTGATCCATAGATAGATAGATAGATAGATAGATAGATAGATAGATAGATATAGATATAGATATAGAGATATAGCCATATATATGGATTTTTAATAAATATAGTACGGTACTACAAATCGTTTTCTTTTCCATATGACTTTCTTAACAACAATTTATTTTCTCTAGCTTACTTAATTGTAAGAATACAATATATAATACATATCACATACAAAATACACGCTAATTCACTGTTTACATATTGGTAAAGCGATTAGTAGTTAAGATTGGGGAGCCAAAAGACAAATTTTTGACTCTGCAGGGGATTGGTGCCCTAACCCTTGCATTGTTCAAAGGTCAACTGTATATATTTCTTGAGCTCAGTCATGTCATCTTTTAACAACTTCTATTGTTTAATCCATTTCCTCTTGAGTGATTATATTTTTCTTGAATGAGACAATATTCTCTATGATTCATGTCTGTGTAAGAAATTTATATATTTTCTCATATAATTCATCTTATAAAACATGTCTTCAACTCATTTATTATGTTTTTCCTTGTTTAAAATATTTACTTTGCATAGGAAAAATACTGGATACTTTTTTTCCCCCTGCATATTAATCCTATTTAAAAAGGAGAATTCTGTCTGGGGCACCTGGGTGGCTGGCTCAGAGTCCAGGGATCGAGCTCCCTGCTCAGTGGGGAGATTACTTCTTCCTCTCTCGCAGCCCTCACCCCTGCTCATGTTCTCTTTCTTTCTCTCAAATAAATAAATAAAATCTTTAAACCTAAAAAGGGGGGAGGAGAATTTTGTCTAAGCCCACTAACAAAAATGAATTGAGAAAATGAGCTAAGGAAGTCATTATTTCTTCAATTCAAGGATGTTGCCTTAAAATAATCTTTTATCAGATCTGCTGAATCCTCCCATCTGGGTGAATGATTTTACTGAATATGGCAAGTTTGCTTCTTGATATGAATAGATTATGTTGATAAGAAGACTGAATGACACACTGAAACTTTTGTTTGTTTTATTAGCTTTTATTAATCTCTGCTCAGTTGACTTTCGCTGGCAACTTCAAGGCTGTTAAGTATGCAGTTCTCTCTTCCTAAATATTCTACCCATGATGTTTTGTTTTGTCTTGTTTTGTTTTGTTTTGTTTTGTTTTTGCAGGGAGAGTGGGGTGAATGAAGTTGGAAACATGGACAAATCCTTCTATCAATGTCCTTCTATCCTACACACCTCTGGGTAGAAATGAGTTGCCCTGAAAATACCTTCTATGCCTCTTGTACCTATCTTCATTACCTACACATAAATCTGTTTCTCTTCAGTCCAAGCAAAACATCATTACTTGGATCTTTCTAGACTTTAACTTATTGATGAAAACTATGTGCTCTGAGATATGTAGTAGTATGTGTGAGTTTGTATTGTGCCTTAACTTTACAGTCTTTACACTATTTGACAGATATTCTTGCCTTTTTGGAAAATGCGATTTCCTCCTTAAAACAAAAACAAACAAACAAAAAAAAAACCAAAAGACACAGTCTCTTTGCTTTTGTGGAGCAAGTCTCAGGGGATGATATGGAATAAACATTTTACTCCACTATCTTTTACCAGCAGTCTTAAAAATAGAACATTTTAATATAATATTACACAGAAATAAAATCATTCTTCCATTACCTAGATTGTCAAGCAAAAATTGAGATATATATTGGAACGTAATTTAAATTAGAAATTTTTAGAGTTTTTCATTTCATTGGAAAGAAGGAATTTCTCAAAGGAGAATCCTTCATGGACAGGATATTTTTTCCCCTGCTATGAAAACATGTGTCTAGAAGCTGGAATATGTCTCATAAGATAGCTTTGATGAGAAGTCCATGGTAGTTATAATACACATGCATAGAGCTTGCCTTTGACCCTCTGGGTTTCAGCTTTATCAAAAAAGCAAACCCCAATATTTTCTAAGAAGAGATCTGCTTTAAAATTCAATGAATCTCCCATTGTGGGGGTTTAGTATTCCAGGCTCAGTTTGTGATGGGTCTTCATTTCTTGACTTCTGCCAGATTTGGCCACCACTAAATCTCACTAGGCTTTCCTGGGGGAAGTCAGGCCTTATTTCTTCATAACCTTCTGTTCTTTTGTCAGCTACTCCTCCTCGTTCACTATTCATCCACGACATTGTTGAAGAAGGGTCACCAGTCCACGTCTTTATCTGTTTGACCCAAGCCAGGGAGTTGTCAGATCCGAGAAAGCCGCCACAGCCTCTTGCCACTGCTCTGGTCATAAGTTTATAGTTCAGGCTTCTCTTCGCAAAGGATCATCAACATCAACATGTTGTTTCCAGGGTCATAAATTTGCAATGTGATGAGACATAACCAGATGTTGCCAAACGTGAACTGATTCTCAAAGCAGCCTCTTGCCTGCTCTGTCTTGCTTCCCAACTCATAGAAGCTGGTGGTCCATGTAGTTCATTCTCAGCTGAGGGGCTTGCTTGTCCAGATTGAAGTCAATTGTTTTCTGGAGCAATTATATTTTTCAAGCTGAATAATAGAGTGGCCATTATCACCTACTTCACAGATATTTTCCATTACTTAATGCCACTATGCAGTATTTATTGCCATTCTTTGGACACTCTTCTGTTTTTCCTTTTGTTGTTGTGAGGGTAGCTGTTGTGTTGTGTTAGGTTGTAATATTGTTCCCTATATATAGTAATGAGAGAAAATGTCATGATTTCTGTAGTTCATATGCCCATCCCTAGACCTAAGGACTGATTTTTGAACCTGATTCCAATTCTTTCAAATTCGTTAGAATTTGTTTAATACCTAGGATATAGTCAACTGTAATAAATGTTCCAAAGTGTAATTCTAGGTACAGTAAAGCTTTAAGGCCCCTTGGGCTTTTGCACATTCTTTTCATTTAAGTTGAAGTAACAGAGGTTATGGAAGTTAAGTAAATTATTCAAGATTGCACAATCTGTTATTCCAACCCAAGGCTCTAGCCTCCTGTTTTGGCACATTGTTGCACTTCTTTAGGAAACCAAGAGTTTATTATCTGGACATAACATCAATACATAATCATCATCTCAGCCCTTTAAATGTGAAGCCAGGCTAAATTTAAAGCAAAAGTCAATGGAAATAAAAACATTTTAAATATCAGATGTCATAATTCTTCATCCCTTCTCAGAATTCTGGCTTTCTCTTTTACAAAACTTGCTGAATAGTAAGAGTATATCACCTATCATAATACTGTTGGTAAGAAATACTAACTAAGGGTCCTCAGAGAAGGTTCTTTGAATTGTCCCATTAAAAAGCTCCACAATGTAATTTAGTTTATGATTTAATGCCTAAAGTTGTTTTTTTTTTCCTTTCCTCTTTGCTCTTGATTAGGATTGTTTTGTTAGCTGATAATATGGAGCAGAAGCCTGGTCTTCTATGACTGGCAACGCCAGAGAGACACAAGAAACACTGCTAATGTGAAAATCAAGCTTTTTTTTAGTACATTAAATATTCTATAAGCCAGTTCCATTTTTCAAGGGAAAGGATACTACCAAATGTTTACATATGCTGTCTTTGTGGTTGCTGTTGTTTTATTTTCTATTGTTTGTGTTATTCTTATTTTATGTGACTTTAATTACCTTGGTGTATATTCTTCAGATAAAGGACTGATTTTTGAAGTTCCATTTTTTTTCAGTTTAAAATAAAAAAATACTCTATTCTGCAATTTTAGTTCTTCTTAAAACGTGACGAAATTAAAGTTGAATTTTGTACTACAGGAATTATTCTTACCAGAAGTTTAGTGTAAAGTAAAAAATATTCTTTTTGTTTGTTTATTTGTTGTTACTACAAGCAACCTTAAAAATGATTTAGAAGACCAACTCCCAGTGCATTAGATTAAACTAATTTTAAAGAATTTGAGGGTTTGTGCCCATTCCTAGTGATTTTGATTGAATTTATTGAGAATTAGACCTAGGCATTGATTCTTTCCAAAAGCACACAGGTGATTATAATGTGTCTCCAGAGATGAGAACCATTAATATAGTACCACCCTTTGTTGATGAAACAAGGTAAAGACCCTCAAGTTCATGGAGGTTCTGTAACTTTCCAAAGCACTCAGTGGCCAAGCTGGCTCCAGGACTTAGCGCTCCTGTCACTTATTCTAGGTTCCTCTTCTCTCACAATTGAACACAGAACCTGTGACATTTCTCAATGAACTCCCAGTGACTTACACAGTCTCAGCCACATCAAAAATATTCAATAAGACATTGGCTGAGTATTGAATAGATGGATTATTGAATGAGAGTTAGATGGCTTCCTGTGTCACATACACTCTGCAACTTCATTAAATTAACGGCGACGCTTGTTGCTGAGAATTCAGGCAAGAAAAGAGTATGCAACTTGGTAGAAGCCCAACATCCTCTCAGGTAGAATGTTGTCATCTGTGGAGATCGTGGAAGGATCTTCACTTAGCTAAGGAGGGAGAAAGAAAGAAATTTGCAGTGAGGGGAGGTCACCACAACATTGAGGATGGCGCTCAGAGGAGAGCAGTGAGTCTTGAGAACGCGTTGGATCCCGGAAGAGATGCTGTCACAGTTGCCACAACCAATCATATAAATGCTGGGAAATTTATCAATCTCGACACCAAGAATTCGAAAAGAAAGGCGCTTTAGGCTCTCAGGGACCAAGGCCTGTCTATTGTGACTGCTAATCCAAGTGGGTTTGGGTTAAAAGGGGTTAACAGCCCTCTGCTGTAACACATGATTGGTCTTTATGAGGTTGAAGCTCTTGTCTGTTTGAGGCCTACAGATGATGCTAAAGAGCCAATAATGACAGCAATTCAAAGCAATCTAATTATGCAAACGGGAGGCTAAACAATTTCATCATCCTTAAATTAGATTGTCCTAATGAGATAAAGACACCAATTAATCCTGAATTAATTTCAATAGCCTATTTCAGGCAAACACTTTAATATGCAAATGTAAATGAGAAACAAAGCCTACTGTAGAATGCCAGAGTTCAGAACCTCTCTCTTCGCAGCTGCAGCGGGTGTAAATAGTGCCTAATGAGTTTGCATGGAAAGATACAACCAGTTGAAAATTTTAGACTTCATAAAGCACAGCCGGTGCCTCAGGTATACTGGATGTGGGCTGGAGCCAGACATGCAAGGAGGGGGAGTTTTGCAGGGAATGGACTATTGTAGGTGTGCACTGCTGAGTCACAGACACCTTTTTTCTAAGCAAAAACTGGGTAGTTCTTCCTTCCAGCTGAGTCCTCAACCGAGTGTGTGTATGTGTGTGTGTGTGTGTACATATGTGACTGTGCATGTGATACACATGTATGCCCATGTGTGCAAGTATGAGTGTGCCTGAGTGTGTACACGTGTAAGCGTGTGTATGTGTGTGTGTGTGGTGAAGGGGAGGTAGGGAGTGGACATGGTGAAGTAAGAGGAGCAGTGTGGAGACACTTTAATGAGTTGGTATTTGGAGAGCCAAGTTGTCATAACACACACCTGGACAGAAGTCTCTTCTGGACATAAAGTTGATTTTAATTAGTGACCACTTAATCATTTTAAATTAACCATTCCCAACTCATTTAATATTTCTAAATAATTAATTTCCTAAATAAGACATGGGAACAGATTCAAAATCTTAGGTGCCTATGCTGAATCCAAAGATCTGTGATTTAATGATATTTGGCTGGAGGGCTCTTCAATGGGCTAATTCCTTTTTATAACTACCAAAATAGCCCCACAGGTAATAACCTGGGTAATAATCTCTTCTGTCTAGAAAAGAAAGTGATAGCTGATATCAGGAATGAGTCCAAACTGAAACTGGGAGAGAGAATAGTACTCATCGAGGTTGTCTACATCAAATTAAATTGTTTGGGTTTAGTTATAAATGACCAAGTAAGAATAAGTTTGCTTATTCTTCATGACACAATAACCCTCTGGGTACAAAATAATGCCTAAGGTTGCCATATAAAATATACAATGCCCACGTAATATTTGGAACATATGTACATATACTTTTAAAAGTTCATTGTTTATATGAAATTTGAATTTAGTTGGCTGTCCTGTATTTTTATTTGGTAAATGGGAACCATAACAGGTGCTCAATAAACATATGTTGCATAATGTCCAATTGACTTGTAATCAGAAATTTGGAGTACCATTTGCAAAAGAGCATAATAGATATATTTTGAGATGTGAGTCTCTATTTTCAAGGAGTGAATTACTTCTTGGACTAAGATCCTCTGGTTATAGAGGATGCATCTTCAGCTAGGAAGTTTGTAAAGTGTGACCATCTCTATCAGAAATGTCCGTCTCTTCAATGTAGACCAAGAAGACCCTATCCCTCAAGGACTCAGGCTGGGTCTGAGGAATTAGAGTTATGCCTTTCTGGTATCTTGACCTATAACCTGTAAATCTGATATTTATAGAGAGAAAGCACCAACCCCCAGATAAAAGAAATGTGTCATAGCGGTTCATAGTGTTAGGCGTAGATTCCGACCTATTTTCAATACTTTGTTCTATAAATTAAGAGTTTGGAAAAGTCACTCAACCTCTCTGAGCCTTGAAGATGAATTTCTTCATCTACAAAAAATGAGAGTGTGTAATAAAAAATGTAGTGGGTGTTAAGGTTAGCTACTACATAAATGAGCAGCACAGCAAGAACTCAATAATTATAGCTAGTAACAATAGGGTCGTGCAACTGTTAGAGAACAATAGGGCAGAAAAGAAAGTTACAGATTTGCATGTGAAGTTGAAATGAGAAAGGAGGAGAAAGTCCTCCTTTCCTAGCTATGACTCCTCATAGCTTCCCTATTCCTAGTCACGTGCTAGACTTTGAATTTCCATAATCCTCTATAATGGACTCCCATATTTGGCCTCTGTTCTTTTAGGTTTGATGAATTCTAATTAAAGATATTTAAACGAAATTTTTTAAAGAATTTATTTATTTATTTATTCATTTATTTATTTATTTATTGAAGAGAGAGAGCAGGAGGGAGAGGGAGAGAATCTGAGGACGACTCCATACTGAGCACAGAGCCAGATGTGGGGCTCGATCCCAAACCGTGAGATCATGACCTGAGCGGAAGCCAAGAGTAAGATGCTTAAGACTGAACCACCCAAGCACCCCCAGTTATTTAAAATTTTGTGGGGCTCAGTGAAAGTTTAGGCTGAATGTCCAAGCTGAGGGATGCCCCTCAGACGTAAACTTCCAAGTGTTGTAAATCTCCATAATTAAAAAGGGCATCAGAAATACCTTTAAATACCTAGCTTTTTCTGAATTGCCAAACCATTTTTCTCCTGATCATTTCTTTCAAGCTCCTTAGGGATAAAATCTGAAAATATTATGATCATTTTAAAGTTTCTGAGTTGTCTTTAAATGGAGTAACTATATTTTACCACAAAAACGGGGACATGTGGTTTGACAGCATGAGTATACTTATGGCTGAAAACAGGACAGGCTACTTGATATAAATGCTGTTCTGGAAAATCTGAGACATATGGTTCCTTACTTCTTGACTCTTTGTTAGCCACCTCTGACTTCTGCTGAAATCCAAACTGTACACTGGTTTCCAGGTGAAAAGTGTAGCACTCCCCCACCCCAGTCCAATATTTGGGAATCCAAGTGTAGGGACTTTCTAAAGAAATCCTCTTGAGAATCGTTTCTCCAGTCTATTTTCTTGATTTGTTAAAGGGTAAAGAATTGTAGATGACTAGATTTACAGATACTTCCTTCTAAATTCTGCATGGGATTGGTGGGAGGGCAGTTGTAAGGACCTTTCTCACAATCACTGTAGTACCTTTCCTCTATCATGTTGATTTTGGAGGTGAAGTCAAGTTAGGAATCCCATCTTAATATCCTACTACCTTAGACAAAACATGTTTGGGCTATACCTAAAAGATACTTTGTGCCAAGTCACCAGGCACAGATATCCAGGATTTGAACATAAATAAAGAAGTCATCAAGAATTTCAGAGTCTAATGGAAGAAAAAAAATCCTACTCACAATTCCTTGCAGAACAGTATGAGGTTTGTGTGCTAAGGCAGATAGGTAGAAGGGACAATGTTAACACAACAGAAGGGATTAGGCCCTACCTGAGAGCAATATGGAAGGCTTCTTTAGGAAAGAGCTATAGTTGGTCAGGCTAGAAACAAAATATTTTATGATTTCCAGTTGTGGAAAGGGAGATGATATGTGGTTAAAAATCTCACTAAGGACAAATGTCATCAATGGGTAGATAAAGCTGATTACTAGTTGGTATTTCTGACCTTTCACACACATTTATGGCAAATATATAACTGTGGAGAAGGTAGCGGTATAGTACCACTGAGTCTCCTCTTTCCCTCCTCTTTCTCCTCGGTGATCCAGTAGAAAAACTGCCTTAGTGTTGGCATTTGATGAAGCTGAAGTGTGGTTATCAGTAGAGGCTAGATGGCATCCACCAGTAGCCATTCCACATATTTGGGAAAAAAAATTTGCTGTGTTAGGAACTAGATCATTTGTGGACAGTACACTACTTTGGCTGCTGTGACTTATGCCCTGAAGTAAAATATTGCTATTAAGATTATACCCTAACCGACTGCATTTTAGCAAATTAATGATTAACACTATGGGCAGTTCTCCTATCTCTAAAAGTAGTTAACGCTAGGGCAAACTTAAGCTGTTGGTAAAATCAAGAAAAAAGGAACACTGTTTGTAAAATATAAAACAACACACAAGAGCAGGTTCTTTTCCTGTATGACGACAAGGACATGTGGTAGTTGTTTCTCTAGAAAAGAGTCAAAGCCCTTAGAACTTAATTTTCTCACCACTAAAAGAGGATCAAAGCTTAATCTATTTCCTCTCATATGTACGAGTCAGTGCCCTGCCTCTATTGCACTTTGAATGGACTCTCTACAGCTTTAATGGAATGCCAGTCATATTTTAAGCATGAATGTGAGATGCTATTCATAGACCACTGTTGTGAGATAAAGTGGGATAGAGTTATGATCACAGATAGGCATATCCTGGCCAGCAGACCAGATAGACTGCTGTTTGATAAACCTAATAAAACAGTAGAGCTTATTGATATTGCCACTCTACGAGGTCGAAGCAGCCTGGGATTGTCTGTCCTCTGGCATTGAAGCTGAACTCAAGGTGGAATGGAGTGACAGCCTAGTGAAGCCAGCTGTCTCAGCAGCTAGGGTGGCTCTGGGCACTCGATTCAACAGTGTCACAAATTCATTGTATTCTGGTATTTATGCTGCAGATAAGGATAACTTCTTGATAAATGTCCTGTGTTAATGGGAGTGATTTGTGGCTTCAATTCCTCTCTGAGCTCTATTGTGTTGGTCTTGGCAGGACATTACAGAGCAGGGTATGGATGGATCGCTGAGACTCCAGCCCACTCAAAGCACAGGTCACATACTATGACAGCCAGAAACATCCCATAGAGATGTCTTGGCCAGCATATTATTATTGCTTTTGCTACATTAAAAAAAAAGTATGGAACATTAGTGCCTTAAAATATACTTATTTACTTATTGAATACATTTGTCAAGCCATAAAGAGCAAATAACATTTGAACAAAGATTAGGTTATATAAACTCCATGATTTTTGACCAGAAAGAAAATGTTATTTTCCTAATACTTAAACCTGTTCTCTATCTTCTCCAGATCACTAAAAGGCACACTTATCTAGTCAGTTTCTCAAGCACTAGACCTGGGCATCTTCTTTGGCTTGAAACCCTTGAGCTTCCATATCAAATCCACTGGAGTCCTGTGAACTCCAGTTCCAAAGTACTGCCTATAATTCACTGGGATGGTGAGAGAAATTTGGGGGATCCCGATGAACAAGAAGTCAATTTCTATTTTTTTACCTGAGGCTATGAAATAGCCTCTTAACTTGGTCCTGCACACTCTCCTTTGCATTTGTTTATCATAATGGCCCAAGTAATCTCCCTAAACATACTGATCAGAAGATGTCTAAAATCTTGCAAAGGTATCCCATTAGAATAAAGTCCAAATTATTCCTTCCCCCAATATGATAAGGTATCTTGAGTATGCTGATGGTGAGTGAAGAAAAAGCACTTCAGAGTCTTTTGTTCACATTGCTACATAATTTAAATAAAGAATGAAGTTTGGATTGACCCATTTGATGAAACCACTTTGAAATCACAACTGCCTCATTCAAGAAATCCCCCCATTATAAATATACAGACTTATAATGGTTGAATCTGCAAGTCCTATTTCTGTGAACAGAGCTTGCACATATTTGTCCACTTGTCTTCACTAACTATATTTTCTATATAAACAATGTGCAATTTAGTCATACTTTTAAGCATGTAAGCTTATATTTCTTTGTTAATTACTAGAAAAAAATCCAAAGTAGAAATCATTCTAGAATCTTATTGAGGGATCATCTTTTATTGATACTCTCTTGACCTGTTTAAAATAATGAAATTTTCATAATTGAAATTATATTAACAAATTGAACCATTCTCTACCTTACTGGCATGATAGGAGTAATATTTTAACCCCAAAGCATTAGAAGTCTATTTGCCAGGATGCCTGCGTGGCTCAGTGGTTGAGTGTCTGCCTTCGGCTCAGGTCATGATCCTGGGGTCCTGGGATCGAGTTCCACATTAGGGTCCCTGCATGGAGCCTGCTTCTCCCTCTGCCTATGTCTTTGCCTCTCTCTCTGTGTCTCTCATGAATAAATAAATAAAATCTTGTTTAAAAAGTTCATTAGCCTCAGTCAGTATATTTAACTTCTTAGATAATTGCGGTATCATGCCAGAAAAAAAAAAAAAATGGCTGTATGACATAGAACAACCCAGGAAGAAGCACCTAGGTGGCTCGGTTAAGCTGTGGACTCACAGTTTTCACTCAGTTCATGATCTCAGGGTGGTAAATGGAGTCCCTTATTTGGCCTCTCTTTTCAGTGGGGAGTCTGCTTCTCCCTCTCCCTCTGCCCCGCCCCATGCTCTCTCTTTCTCTCCCTGAAACAAAGAAATCTTTTTTTTTTTTTTTTTTAAAGAATAAGCCAGGAATACAGAGGCCCCAAAACATATCCCATCATATGCATTAAGCTGGAAATAATACTATTCCTCATGAGTTGCACTTCCTTGAAGTTATTTGTTTCAAAAGAAAATAAAAAATACTTGGGAGGAGAAAAACACATGTCAAGGACCCAAATTGTTGAGGATTTCCCCTATGTTAGACAATGTCTTAAAAACTGTATAATAACCCTATCATAGAGGTGCTCTTATTTTTCTTATTTTATAGATAAAATAACAAAACAACAACAAGTGAATCGATACTAAGTATCTTGTCCAGGGTCACGCAGACACACCAGATGGTCTGGCTCTAGAGCCCTCGCTCTACCTCTACCTCATATGGCCTTACTCTACAAAAGATTGACAGAGAATGTGAGAGAGTAGAAGGAAGATGTTAAAAGAAGCAACTGAGCCTAGAAAAAATGTCAAGGACAACCAAAGGGGCATTATCAGTAAGCTACATAAAGACATTCATTTTACTATTAGTTTAGTGTTTTGTCCAAATTATAATGCACATTTCATGCTATTTTTATTTTGATATGATTTCAAATTTTAAGGGAAGTAGTAGCAAGGTTGCAAGATTAGTATAAGAAATTCTATTAAAAAAAAAAAAGAAATTCTATATACCCTTGAAAGAGATCCCCCAATTTTTTACATTATGGACAATTTACTTTATTATCTATCATTATCTATCTATCTATCTATCTATCTATCTATCTAATCTTATTTTTGTGAACCATTTAAGAATACATCAGAAACAACATGCTCCTTTGTCTCTAAATACTTCAATGTGTATTTCCTAAGAACATAACTATAGTCCTATAGAACCAGAGAACAATGAACAAATCAAGAAATTTCACACTGGTATGAAATGATTGTCTAATTCACTGTCTATATTCAAATTTCATCAATTGTCACCCCAAGAGCTTTTCTGTTCTTTTCTTTCTTTCTTTTTTTTTTTTTTCTGGTCCAGGGTCCAATGAAAGATTAAGCATTTTCATAGTTGTCATGTCTCTGTATTTTCCTGCATTATGGAACGGTCCCACAGGTTTTTGTTCGTTTGCTTTTATTGATCTTAACATTTAAAGAGTACAGGCTAAATATTTTATAGAATTCCCTCAATGGGGTTTTTCTGAAGTTTCTTTATGATTAGACTCAGGTCATGCATTTTCTACAAGAACACTGGGGACGTGCTCTGCTATCTGTCTCACTACATCATATCAAGAGGCATATAATTTGGTTTGTCCCAATATTGGTGTCGTAAACTTGGACTACTTGGTTAAGATAGTGTCCACCAGAGTTGTCTATTAAGCAGTTACTGCTCTCTCTTTGTAGTTAATAAGGAAATTGTTGAGAAATACTTCGAGACTTTGTAATATCCTGTTTCAAATCAAACTTTACGCATTAATTTTATCTCACTTCTTCTATATTTATTAGCTGACATTCTATGGTAAGAAAAAGATTTTCCTTTCTTTTTTTCCCTTCTTTCCTCTTGTTCCTTCTCTCTCTCCCTTCTTTCTTTCCTTCCTCCCATCCTTCTTGTCATGACTTATGTTTTCTTCAAATAGCCCTTAGAATCTGTAGTATTTCTGAGATCCAGTTTAGACCCTGATCATATTCTATATACATTCCCTGGTTTACTTCACCTAATCTCATGGTGTGAGGTACTATATGTGTGTGATGATTTGCAAATATATATATTTGCAAATATATATACATATATATATGTATATCTCCTAGATATCCCTGTTAAGCTCCAGAAATTTTTGAGCTACCAGACACTTCTATTTAAAGGTCCCATAGATTTCTCAATTTCCTCAGGTATAAAATTTAATTAATTGTCTTTCCCCAAAAACCTTTTTCTCCTCATCTATGTCTTTTCTCCGTGGAAAACATCACCACACATCCAATCACGGAAATCAGAAGCCTGGAATTCATCATAGACTTCTCTCTTCCTTCCACTCACCTAACCCACAAATGTAATTACTCATCAGCACCTATAATTCCACCAGATAAATTGTCTTTCAGCTCTGTCCTTACTTCTCTATTTGTACCATCAAGACCTTAGTTCAGACTCTTAACGTATTTTCCCTAGATTGGTGTTCTATTCTAATGGCTTTCTCTATATCCAGTTTTTCCTGCTTAGAATCCATCCTCTGTATTTCAACCAAAGTGACCTTTCTAGGATACTCATGTATTTATGACACTCCCCTGCTTACAATTACTCTGTGGTTCCCATAGTTTTCAGGATTATGTTCCAATTCTTTAGCACAGCACCCAAGGAGAGATCTTTCACTATTGAGTTTAAACCTACTTCTATGGACTTATCTCCTATGAATTTTCAACATATAATTTCTGCTCTAGTCATTCAGGATTTTGTGGCCATGTGTTTCATGTGTCAGTGGATTTCCCCATGCTCCAATGTCACCTCATCTAGGAAGGCTTGCTAACCTCACTGATACCCTGCTCGTTTAGAGGATGCAACTCTACTTCTCTGGTCTCACATATCACTCCAAATCCATATTTGGATTTATCCCTTTATTTGTCTCTCTTCTCCACGAGACTGAGATCTCTTAAGAGCGAGGTATCCTCAGTGCCTAACGTAGTTCCTGGCAAAAAGTAGGTCAGAAACAAATGCTAATGAATGAATTAATCAATATATGAATGTGAATATGTGTTAACTAGATAAAATTAAAGTGTGCTGAATCCATAGATGAAGTTGATGCATCATATTATTCATGGTATTTGCAAGATGGAAGACTGTCCCAGAACGGTGCCATTAGGCCTAGTCACAGCTGAGCTTTAGATAATAGTGGGAAAGGTAAAACATGACCTCCAAGTGGAACTAGAGAGCCTGGAAAAGATCAGATTTTGGAATATTATTCAATTATTCAACCTACTGCTCAATATTGTTCGACAAGGTCATGTGTTGGTTATTCCAGAAATGTATAAAAACAGGGATGATGGCTTAAAGATAAATGCAGAACTGGGAAAACAGTCTCCGTGGTAAAGGAGAACTGGAGAGATAAATCTATCAGTAGCTAAATAATTTTATCTAATCTAAGATATGAGGAGCCTATTCAAAGCAGGAGCAGGCAAGCAGTTTCCTTTTTACACTTGTACTATTAACACAAAGAGAAATCAAGAATGGTAGCAAATCTAGTAATGAATAGTGTAAATTTTGTTTGTGATATGTCGGATTTGATATTCTAATAGGATGTCAAGGAAAACATTTGGAAATTCATAATCAGCTTTCAGGGAAGCAGCCAGGGCCGGTGGTGTAGGTTTGATATCCTTTCCCACAGGGATAGAATTGGTACCTGTCCAATCTCTCTTTCATTGCTAAGACTGTGCTTACAGTCTTGCATTTGCCTTCAGGTTTTCATCTGGTTTTTCAATGTCCTAAATAACCAACTAGCCATCTTGCTAAATATCCTAAAATATTGTCTTTGCTTGACTCTATAGATCTATTCAAACTTGGTATTTTAGCTTTCCTAAAATTGCATAAAAGCCAGATTTGGTGAACCCTCAGTGTAGGGCACAAATGACACAATGGATATGTATTCAAGGGGAGAAAACTCAAAAAACTACATGGGATTTTACAGAGGAAAAAAAAAAAAAAAGAAGTGGGCCCTATGGACTGTCAGAAAATCCCGATTTCAACTGGGAGGTGACAAGAGAAAGAGTTGCACGTCAAGACTCAAGTGTAGAGGACACATTATCATAGAACATAAAGAAATTAAGAGGCTTCAGGTAAAAGGGCCATCTTTATTTGCAGAAGCTAAGGAAATGTAGAAATCATGAAAATTGAGGAAATGTCACAAATTTTTGTAACCAGAAGATTAGTGATGACCTTCAAACGAGCATCTTGTTCTTCTCAATTTGGCGATTGGGTTTGATTGCTAGCCTCTTCAGGTGGTCATAAAAGATTTGTATGTGACCCCAAGTATCACCAAGATCAATTGGAGAAAAGTGTTGTCATACAGTATTACCACAAAAGGTCAATTTCTCGATGCCCTTATACATTTTATTGTCAAGATGAAATACAGTAACTGTTGCTTAATGGGCATTTGGTTTGAGTCTCCATTCCTGAATGGAATGCATTAATCCATGACTTTTAGCTTCTTTCTCCAAGTAGCCTCTTTTTAATTAAAGCAGATATTTAATTTTGATAAACTACTTATGCAAATAATTTTGTTGTGTTATATCAGCTGTTCAGATACCAATGTTCTGAATTCAACAGATTTGATCTCTTATTTTTATGAACTCAATGTAAATAAATACATTGCTTGAATCAGCATTCAGCTTTCCTACTTGGCTTGAGGAGCATGGCACACACGCACGCACACACATGTAATAACATGTTAGAAGCTTTATTTCAGTATGGTTTATGAACCATTGTTTCACCCACAAATCTGGACAGTTTCAGCTTTTCTGGAACTTGACTATTCTCACTGTGTGTGGAAAGTGCCAGAGTTTGATCACTGGCACCCAAATCCTAGAACCTAACTCAACTGAGTGAATAGATGGTCCCAGTTTTATTTAAAAAAAAAAATGATACACACTCCAACTTCGTAAAGATGGCCCTTGGGAAACAGGAAGTGACCCAGAAACATTATCTTCTTCATTTCATGCTAGACATCTCTAAAGTAGAAGATTTGTAACTCCCTCTTTCTGAAACCCAGTCACACACAGAATGCTGAAAAGAATGAATTTTCCCCTTTGAAAATGTCACAGGGCATCCAGGAAATCTCTTTTAGTTTTATCTTGGCAAACAAATGTCCACTGATCAATATAAATGAGGAACAGGCGCATCAACATCAATAGGAAATGACTTTTGTGAAGTATGATTTGATTCATGGCACGGAGTGGCCCTTACCAAGTTCTGTTCTATTATCAGCTTGAAAGAAGAAGATATCATAAAAGGGGCCTCCAGATGACTGTCATTTTCAAGTGGGGTGTTCTTAAGTTATAGACTCCTGCCACCTCCGAGATAAATGACTAGCTGCCCTTGGCTGACCCTGTCTTTAAAGAAGGGAAGGCTGTCTTTACAGACACAGGGATGTATCCCGGAAAACTTTGAAAGACACAGCATTTAGAGACAATTTTATTTCTTTATCAACTGATAGTTCTCTATTTCACTTCTCAGGTTTTTATCACTTGCTGGCATATGTGTCGAAATGAGATCATGAGGTCTCAGCACTCTTTCCCTGGCCTCTTAAAGACTCACTCCGTTGAAAGTGCAATCTTGTACTTAGTGGAGGTAGCAAACATGATGATGTCACACCCCCAAGGGCAATGCCTGACTTTGTGCTTGGAGAGCAGTCTGAAATTATTAATTATTTAATGATCACATCCTGTTTTCTTCACGGTATCCTTAATAGTAAGAGAGGGGAATAACCACTCTGCGATATGCGGTCGCTGATGGGGTTATTCAGAGGATTTCGCCGCACGATGCATGGTTCATGAAAATCTAGTTCAGAAAGTTGGAAAGGTCCTTAACCAATCTCAGCAGTTTCCACGAGACCAAAATAACTTTCTGATTCGTTTTGAAAGGCGGAGTAGAAGAGCAGTTGACATCTAGACCTTGAAGCTGGAGTGACTGGGTTAAACTCCGAGGTCCAGCCCTTCCTCGCTATGTGACCTTGGATAACTCCTCTGTGCCCCAGCAGCCTCCTGTGCAAAGTGAGGATAATGACAGGCCCCATTCATAATGTTGTTGGGAGGATTAAATGTGTAGCACTTTGAATCATGCCTTGAACATATTAAATGCTCAATACCTATTAGCTGTTGCAATCCATCATCTTTCTTATTCTCCTCCTCCTGCTTCTCCTCCTCCTCATTCCTGTTATATTATTATTATTATTATTATTATTATTATTATTATTTTGGAAACTTTGAGCATATTTTATTTTTAAATAGAACCTTCCTACGGAATAATCAGGCTAAACCCTAAGTTCCGAATGGCAAGAGCACTTCTACAACGTAACAGCTTTATGTCCAGTATCTGTGATCTGAACTTGACAGTGAAGTGAAAGACTTCTAAATCCCACAACTGTCAGGGAAGGTTCCTGTTTCATCTTCATGCAGCTTTAGTAAGCCCTGTCTTTAGAATAAATGATACAAGGTTTACCGGCTGCTCTCCTTTATTATTTTAAGCTGTGTAACTTCTTCTCGATGATATGGTTTGGGGAAGCTTTTTTAAAAAGTTCCTTAGACTCCAGTCCATAATGAGCACTAGATTTTATACTGAGATCTGTCACATGTACTTGTGGGCAAAGAGGCACTGCTAGTTTTTATGGTGACTTTGCAAAACTTAGACAAAGATGCTCCCTCTTCGTGGGCATTAGAAACAGATGTCATCTCCTGCAGACATCGTCCCTGGGGCTCATAATTCGGCCTATGTGAAGGTGGATGCATTTATCTTCCCTGACCCCATAGCTGGGTACCTGTGCAAAGTGCCCAAACTGCACGAGCAAACCAGTGAGACTCATGCGACATCTATACATTTCTGGAACGAGCATTTCACACACACACACACACACACAATCTCCCTTTCTTTGTGGAATGCATTCTAATACTTCCTACCTTTTCAAACGTAAGTTATTTTTTTAAAGATTTTATTTAAATAAATAAATAAATATCGAGAGAGAGAGAGAGAGAGAGAGAGAGAGGCAGAGACACAGGCAGAGGGAGAAGCAGGCTCCATGCAGGGAGCCTGATGTGGGATTCGATCCCTGGTCTCCAGGATCAGGCCCCGGGCTGAATGCGGTGCCAAACGGCTGAGCCACCTGGGCTGCCCTCAAATGTAAGTTATGACCCTGAACTATTTTGCGACTACTACCGAGTCACTACTTGAAATCTGGAAAACATTGCAACAGGGGTTTAAAAACATGGGCTGGCGATGCTTCCTGATGCTACCACTCACTACCTTTGTCCTTGGGCAACTTCCTTAGCCTAACTCGGCCTGAGTCCCCTTCTCCATCAAAATGGTTATACTGTATCAGGGTATGACCTTCATATGGCTGATGTGTGGGTAAATGAGTTAATGTATTTAAGACGGTTAGAATGTGGCCTGACAATGGCCATGTTATCATCGCTAGCGGTCGTCAATTACAAGTTCACTAACCTTCCTTCTCAAACCCAGTTCTTTCTGTACCACTACCGTATGGGGGTCACAGGAAAGAGAATGAGGGGATGCCTGAGGGGAGGGCGGCAGTGCCCCCCGGCCTCCCCACCCTCAATCTGGATGGGAAAAGGCCACACTGGTGCAGGTGGACCTGCTGTAGGATCACCCTTTGGTCACGAGGAGACTCATAACACTGTAAGACTTTGTAGGTGAAAGTATGCTAGAACTCTACAAACATTTACAACTGCTATTGAACGAGCATTGATGGAGTGATCACTGGGGTCAAGCATTGTGCATCGTGCTGGGGATGAATTGGCTGCATTCTGAAGTCCAGGAGGACCTGGACTTGTAACTGATTGTAACAATCAGGTGACTGAAATGTGAAGGTGTGAATGAGGCCCTGTGGACCAGGGAAAGGAAAGGAGACAACAAATTGGGGTTCAGGGGTATCTAGAGTAGACCCATGTCTTCCAGGCAGATCACAGTGGGACTTAGGGCTGCCTGCAGTTGGGTTAACCATCGCTGTTAGGATTGCTGACAGGAGATGGCATTCACAACACTTCCTGGGTTCCTATAGAAATGAATATGGCTAGATATTAGGTTTGCGAGGTATTATGGATTGGGTGGGAGGGGGAGCAGGGAAAGCTAAATAGGGCTGCATCACGAAGTACATACTTTATAACTTATTATGTCGTCTCACGGTTGGCATGCTCCCCACTGAGATATTATTTTCCTTAATTTTCATCCTTGTGTGTCTTCCTCTGTCCTAATTTCTTGTTACGAAGATGGAAATCATTACTGGGTGAGCAGCTAGTTAGTGAATGGAATGAGTTAAAATTCAGTTCCCTCAGAAGGACTTTTGGAATTTAAGATGGGAATAAAACGGATAATGAGGGTGGTGAAAGTAGACATTGGCAGTCCAATTACGTTCCATGTGAAATTGAGTGGCATACTTTATTCCACTAATTACTTTTAGTTATTTTTTCAGTAATGCATGTTAACAGAAACTATTCTCTTTTCAGAAAAAAAGGCGAATACACATTTGAGTATCTTTTGTATCCAGAGTTACGTACAAAACACCGAAAAAGGGCACCTGGGTGGCTCAGTCGGTTAAGTGTCTGCCTTCGGCTCACGTTGTGATCTCAGGGTCCTGGTATCGAGTCCCACCTTGGGCTCCCTGCTCAGTGGGGAGTCTGCTCCTCCTTCTCCTTCTCCCTCTGCTCTCTCTCTCTTTCAAATAAATAAATTAAATCTTTTAATAAATATAAAATAAAATAATAAAATAAAATAATAAAATAAAATAAAAATAAAATAAAATAAAATAAAATAAAATAAAATAAAATAAATAATAAAATACAAAACCCCCAAAGCTACTCCATGAAATTCGGTCTACGAGATGGAAGGGTTAATATGCACACACAGACCCATATACAGAGCGGTGTGTATGTATTTGTGGTGGGTATTATATAGAACGGGTCTGAGCCCCGTATCCATAGTATATGTTGCAAATGTGTTCTCCCAGTTTATCACTTCCCTTCTGACATTACCTACATTGTCATCTGCCGTGCAAAGCTATTTATTTTTGCAGAGTCAAGTTTATCAGCCTTTTCCTGTATGGCACCCTAATCCTGAGTCCAGATTAAAATGCCCTTTCTTATACCCAAATTATAAAAGAACTCAGCCACATTATCTTTTAGGACATTTATAGCTGAGTTTTATAAATCAAGATCGCTGGTTCCTGGGGCACCTGGTGGCTCAGTCGGTTAAGCATCTCACTCTTGACTTCAGCTCAGGCTATGATCTTGGGGTGCTGAGATCAAGCCCCGTGTCATGCTCCATGCTCGATGCAGTCTGCTTCTCCCTCCCTCCTTCTGCTCCTCCCCATGATCATGCTCTCTCTCAAATTCATAAATACATAAATAAATAAATAAACAAGCAAACAAGCAAATAAATAATAAAATCTTTTTTAAAAATCTCTGATCATTTAGAGCTTATTCTCGTGTTTAGTGTGATAAATACCTCTCTCTTCTGTCTTCCAAATGGCCATTCAGTTGTCCCAAAACACGAAAAAGTTCTGACTTTACCTCAATGATTCATTTTGTCATCTTTATCCTCCAGGAACAGTCCTTAAGTGCTTATTTCTATTGATGGACCCTCTACGTTCTATTTCAATGGTTGTTCATGGAGGGACTGGGTACTATACGGTTTTAACTATTAAGACTTTTTTTTTAATATTTTATTTATTTATTCATGAGAGAACAGAGAGAGAGAGACAGAGACAGAGACAGAGACACAGGCAGAGGGAGAAGCAGGCTCCATGCAGGGAGCCCGACGTGGGACTTGACCCCGGAACTCCAGGATCATGCCCTGGGCTGAAGGCAGGCACTTTAACTGCTGAGCCACCCAGGTGTCCCAACTATTAAGACTTTGTAGAATGTTTTATACCCGATACCTCTTTTTTCCCCCCAGTCTTCTCCCAGCTATGTTTGTGTGTCTATTTTTCCACAAGAACTTTAATATTAGTTTTCTAGCTTCAGAAGATCAGCCTGTGGTATTTCCTATTGGGATCATCCTCATGTTATATATTAACTAAAAGGAAACTAGCATCCTTGTCCCAAGAGACATGGATGTTTTTCCATTTGTGTATTCAGGAGTGTTTCAAATTTTCTTAATATGGGCTCTGAACATTTTTTGTCAAGTATATTTATTCTTAAGCGTTTTAACTTTTTGTTGTTGTAACTGTTGTAAATTAGGTTTCTCTCTTCCATTACATCTCCCAAGTGGCAATTGATTTTTACACGTAGGTTTATAACTTCATATCTTGTTGAATTCTTTGTTTGCTTGAATTATTTTTACCACTGATCCTCAAGGTCTGTTTTGTCTTTTTCAGCTAACATGAAGTTATCTTCAAGAGAAACTCTCTCTTTTGCAATCCTTATGCTCTAATGCTTGAATCTTTTCCTACTATATTAGCTAATTCCTCCAACACACTGTTAACTAGAGATAGTGGATATCTTCACCTGCTTCCTGAGCTTAGTGGGAATATTTCTGCTGTGGTTTTTGTTTTGTTTTGTTTTGCTTTTTCATTGAGTAAGGTGTCAGCTCTCGGATTAAGGAAGCTACTTACCCATTTCTATTACCTCAAGTGTTTTCATGAGGAATATGTTGAATTATTACAAGACTTTTTTAGTGTCTGTGGGAGATAATCATGATTGTTTTGTTTCCCTGAGACGTTAAAATGATACATTATATAATAGGTTTCCTAATGCTGAACCATGTTCACATTCCAGGTATAAATTCTACTTAGACATGGTATGTTATTTTCTTAATTTGATGCTGGCGTTATTGGTATGTTATTTTATTAATTTGGTGCTGGATCACTAACACTTTATTTAGCATCTTTGCATCATTTCCCTGAGTGCTATTGTTCTATACCTTTCTTTTACTTCACCATATCTCTCCAGTTAGGTGTATCAATGTTATATTTGCTTCATAAAAAGAATTTGAAGTTTTTCTCCGTTTTCTACATTTTAAAACAATTTATGTAGCATTAAGACAATCCCATCTCTAAATGTTGGAAGCAATTCCCTTCTTTTTTTTTATTTTTCTGGACTTATGGAGTTGACAAGTTAATGTTTAATTTCTATTATTTTATTTGTACTGATGTAAGTGCCAAAGTCTATAAATTTTCCTCTGATCACAGTTTTAAATATTATAAATTCTGATTTATAGCATCTCCATCATTGTTATTTTTCAAATACCTTGTAATTTCTGTTTGTATTTCCCAGTTAACCAAGAGTTTTTAAAAGATTTTTAACTTTCCAGATGGAGATGGTCTTCTTAAACGTAAGATCTTTAATTTCTAGTTTTGTTGCATTGTGATCAGAACTGTTCTTTAGCAATACTCCTACTTTGTGAGACTTACTGATGTTAGCTTTGTCTTCAATTTTCATGATTATTCCAAGTGCAAGTGAGAAAAGTGAGAAATTCTCTGTTTTATATACACGCTCACTCACACAGCCATAAGGTTAATCTGATTGATGATGTCATTTATATCTTTAGTATCCTTAATTTGATTTTTGTCCCATTTGACTGTGTTATACTGACCGTGCTGTTCCAGTCTACTTTCATTCATGGGTTTCTATTGTTCTCTCCTTTAATCTCACACAGTTTCTGCCTTAGGTTGCTGTGATGCTATATGGTGCAGAAATACTCATAACTATTATATCTTCACGGAAAATTATGGATTTTTGCACTTAAAATGTTCTATTTTATCTCAATTCATACTTTTTATTGGTAGTCTACCTTCTCTGGTAATAGTATTACAGGAAATTTGCTTTCATTTTTTTCTCTCATTTGCCTATTATATCTTTGCACATTTCTTCAGATTTAGTCTTCGTGAACCACTTTATTTTAGGTGTGCCTCTATACAGCATAAAATTTGGTTTTGCTCTATGTGCCAATTTGAAAATCATTTTCTTTTTACTATGCCAGTTAAGCTCATTTAGTTTTATTGATGAAGTTAATATGTCTGGTCTCAATTCTGTTCATATTATCTTATACTATAATTACTGTGTATATTACATTATATTATATTCACTGTGTTTCTAAGTCATGTGTCTTCTCCACTCTCTTTTCTTCCTTCTTTTTTTTTCTTTTGTATTTAAGGCTTGCATTTTGATTCTAATGGCTACATTTACATCTGTACATTTTAAATGTCCCTAATGCATCACCCCTCTCCCCACTATGTAATCTTTCACTCACTGCTTTGTCAGTTTTACACAGTATTCTTTGACTCCTGCCCATCGCATTTACAATAATAAAGGATTTTATTCTACTTTCTTTAACCCCGTCTTCACCCTTGTTTTGATTTTTGATCTACATATGATAAATGCTCACCATCATACTTTTTTTTTTTTTTTTGCCATTTATTTCTTGGTTGGGTGAAGCTCATCCTTTAGTAGCTAGGTTGAATGAAGTGCTTGTCAATACAGTATTACCTGGACTTCTCCATGTTTAAAATGGTTCATATCCATAATCCCTGAAGGGCACATTGACTGGATATAAAGTTTTGGCTGATACTTTTTTTTTTCCTTTTAGTTTCTTGAGAAATGTTTTCCACAATCACCTTATAATATATGCTACCCTTGAGAAGTCAGGTGCCAATCATACTTTCTTACTCTTTTAAGTAACTCTCTACTTTTATTTTTGGACACCTCAAAGGTTTTTCTTTTTTCTTTTTCTTTGTCTCATAGTTTACCAAAATATATCCCAGAGTTGACCATTCTGTGTCAATTAGCTGGTCCTAGTTAATGTGTATGCCATGATTTTGCCTTATTTCAAGAACATTTTCTTGGTTGTTAACTATAAATGTTTTCTTTCATTGTAGTATTTTTCCTCTTCAGGAAATCTAAGTAAAAATGTATTGTATCTACTTTTCCTGTTTTTATACATTTTTATTTTTTAAAAGATTTTATTTATTTATTCATGAGAGACACAGAGAAAGAGAGAGAGGCAGAGACACAGGCAGAGGGAGAAGCAGGCTCCATGCAGGGAGCCCGATGCGGGACTTGATCCCAGGACTCCAGGATCACGCCCTGGGCCAAAGGCAGGCACTAAACCGCTGAGCTGCCCAGGATCCCCCCTGGGTTTTAAAAAATCAACTTTGAGCTAATTTCATTGCATTTCATCTTATTTTTGTCAATTTCTCTTAGTTTTTGAACTTCTGATTCTAGGCATATTAGTTTTCCATGCTACATAATAACTTACCTTGATTCCATTCTCTTAATATCCGTTCAACAAGGAAACTCAGGGATATTCTATCCTAGTGAAATTTCTAGTATCTAGTTATCTGGGGCATGTCAAAGTATATTCCTTCTAAAAGAAAAAAAAAGTACTCCGTCCAAGGTGACAGATAAATTGTTGTATTTGGCCTCTCCTGCAGTGGGTCTCTTTGGATTTGGGCTATACCTCATATGGATATACTTATTCCAACCCAGTTATTAAGTGATCTAAGGCTGCTGATTTTGAGAGCGGTCCAGAACAAGATAAGATGCTTCAAGAGGTCCAGCCTGTCATGCAAGACACCCTGACATTTGGGCCATATGATCCAGCAGATAGAATGGTGCTTGAAGTGTCAGCAGCAGATAGAGATGCTCTTTGGAGGTTTTGGCAGCTCCGTATAAGTAAATTACAACACAGACCCTTAGGATTTTGGAGCAAAGCCACACCATCTGTGAATAACTACTCTCCTTTTGCAGAACAGCTTTTAAATTGTTACTGGCCCCTAGGAGAGACTGAATAGTTAACCATGGACCACCAAGTTATCATAGAATCTGTGTTGTTCATCATGAACTGGATGTTGTCTGACTCACCAAACCATAAGTTGGGGTGTGCACCACCAGACCCCAGTATGAAATTAAATTAGTATTATGAGATTGGGTTGGAGCAGGCCCTGAATACATAAGAAAATTTCATGAGGATATGGCCCAAATGCCTCTGCTTGACTCCCACTATACTAACTTCTGTCTGTTAGCCCACATCTATGTCCTCATGGAGAGTCCCCTACAACAAATTGACTAAGGAAGGAAAAGAAGCACCTGGTCCTGGTTAATTGGTGGCTCTGTATGATATTACAAGTGCCACCAGGAGTGAACAGCAAAAGCACCATGGCCCTTTTCTAGGATTTCAGCAAAGGACTGTGACGAAAAAAAAAATCCACTCATTGGACATAATTTCATGCAGTACACTTATTCCTTTCACTTAGCAGAAAGAATGGCCAGAATTATGAGTCTATACCATTTAACAGACTGTGTTCAATGATTTAGCTAGTTGATAAGTGTCTTGGAAGGAACACAATTGAAACATTAATGGGAAGAAATTCTGGGGAAGGAGGTATGTAGATAAACCTCTGAGTGGGGAAGTAACATGCAGATAATTGTGTCCCATGGGAATGTTCACCAAGGAATGATTCAGCAAAGCAGGATTCTAATAATTAAGTGAATAGAATGATCTGTGGATTCCACTATGTCTCTTTCCCTTGTCATTCCAATAATTGTCCAATGAGCTCATGAACAAAGTGGCCATAATGGAAGGAAGGGATGTTATGGCAGGGATCAAAGCATGGACTCTCACTTAACCAAGACCACTTGGCAAGAGCCAACGCTGAGTGCCCAAGTGCCCAAGTGCCCAGTCTACCAGCATTAGAGACTAACACTGAGCCCCCAGGATGGTACCATTTCTAGAGGGTTCAAACTGATGAAAGGTTAATTATATTGGATGGCTTTCTACTTCTTTTTTTCCACTGTCAAAACAAATTTTTATTTAAAAAAAGACTCCAGAGTTAGGAGTCTTTATGTTCTGTATTTTTTTAAAGATTTTATTTATTCATGACACACACACACACACACACACACACAGAGGCAGAGACCCAGGGAGAGGGAGAAGCAGGCTCCATGCAGGGAACCCGATGTGGGACTCGACCTCGGGTCTCCAGGATCAGACCCTGGACTGAAGGCAGAGCTAAACCGCTGAGCCACCGGGGTTCCCCCTATATTGGATGACTTTCATCATGGAAGGCACTTTGTTTTTACTAGAATAGACATTTGCTCTAGATATAGATTGTGAGACCTTCCTGCATAAACTACCATCATGGTATCCCACACAGCATTGCATCTGACTAAATGAAGTGTGGCAATCTACTCATGTTTATGAAATTTACTATTCTTACCATCTTCCTATCATTTTGAGGAAGCTGGTGTGATAGAATGTAGAATGGCCATTGGAAGATTAAGCTATACTTTGCAGAACTCAGTGTCCTCTCAGATGAGATATATACTCTGAATCACCACTCAATATATTCTTGCCTCACTGTTTAAGGTGGGACATCTAATCTCATCAACACCTGTGCTGGGACTGGAATTTACACCATCAGCTCCTCTGACTCCCAGGCCTTTGGGTTCAGGCTGAGTTACACTACTGTCTACCTGTGGGTCTCCAGCTTGCAGACAACAGATTGTACAACTTCGCAGCCTCCTTAATCACATGAACCATTTCCTCAAAATAAATCTCTCTCTCTCTCTCTCTCTCTCTCTCTCTCAGTTTCTCTCCCCAATTGATTCTGTTTTTCTGGAGAATCCTAACTAATACAGCCAGTCCTGTTTTATATGTCCATACTCTGCTTTCCAGATTTAACTCTGAGTAATACACCAAGCATGATTTTTATATCTCACAATGTTTGCTTGAAGATGTTTAATTCAATCTGGAATAATTTATTATCATTTTATTCTGTTCCATGGTTGGTTTTTAGAGGAAGTTTCATCAGCTGAAACATTTTGCTACTCATTTCTTTTTCTTGCAGTAATTCTGCATGAAATTGGTCTTATTCTTCTTATTCCTAGGCTTTTTGTGGATGGGGTTCCTAGTTCATGAGCCAATATGGTAAAAAGCAGTTCTTTCATTGCTTGCATCCTTGTCAGGGAGAGTGTTGATGTAGCTAACAATGTTCCTATGAGTAAGACTGCCAGATATTTCATGGAAAATGAACTAATACTAAAAAAAAATATTTTTAAATTAAATTTAAATGGGGATTCTACATTTCTATTTGCTTCATCTGCCAACTGTACTATGAACATTCTTGGACCTTCATCCTAATGCACAAAGGTAATAGCTCCTTGTAGGCTTTCTCAACGGAGATTCTTTATATGTACCACAGAACCACAAAATAATGGGAATTACTATTTTCCAGATTTCCCCAAGAATGGTAAATAACTAGTATCACTCTAGAAGCATAGGCAAAAAGTTAATTACACTCTTTGGATGCCTTAGGGCTTGAGAGCTTGACTTAGAGGAATCTCCATGGTAAAAGACGATCCCAAAATGGAATTTCTGGGACAGAGAATATGGGACTATTCACTAGAATATAATTTGCATAAAGGCAGATATTTTTCTTGTTTGTTCAGTTGTATCAATGTGTTAACATAACAATAGGAGCCAGCATGTGATAGAGGTTCAACTATTATTTTGTAATTAACTCTACAGATAGTGCCCATAGTTTTCACATAGATTTAAAATAAAATAAGATAAAAACAGAGAGGGAGACAAACCATAAGAGATTTCTTTGTATTTTCTTAATCATGCAGAACAAACTGATGGTTGCTGCAGGGGAGGCTGGTGGGAGCATGGGGTAAATGGGTGATGGGCAATAAGGAGGGCATGTGATGGGATATGCAAGTGATGAATCACTAAACTCTATCCTTGAAACTAGCACTACACTATATATTAACTAACTAGAATTTAAATAAAATCTTGAAAGAGAAAAATACAATAAAATGATTTGTAGTCTCACCAATAGCATATAAGGGCTCCCAATGATTCACATCTTTGCCTTAACGTGATGCCATTTATTGAAAAGATGGTCCTTTCTTCACTGTTATAAAGCACTGACTTTGTCATAAATAAGTTTCGTCATATGTGTTGTTCTGTTTCTGGGCTTTTTATGTTATATTGGTCTATTTGTCAAACTGCAAGTTAATATAATGTAAATGATGATTCTTCTGCCTGCTTGGTTTTGGAATACAGAAATGCAATTTTATTTTGTATACTAATTTTATATCCAGCCAACTTGATAAGTTCTTTTATTGACTCTCACAACTTATTTGTACGTTGTTTTGGATTTTCTATGTCTTACTGTCTGTGATTACTGACAATTCTCTCTTTATTTCAAATATTTGTTTTATTTATTTCTTCTTGTCTTATTTTGCTGGCTAGGGCTCATAGTAAAATATTGACCCATATTTGATCCTGATATTTTAGAAAAGGCCTACATCCTTAAAAATAAAGTCATTTTTGTAAGGCTTCTATAAACACCCTTTACCAAGGTAAGAAAGTTTACTTCTATGCTTCACTTGTATTTGTTTTTTTATAAGCAATTGTTAAATCTTTATGTTGCTTCCTTGAAATAATTGTATTTCCTCTTTTAATGAATTAATTTGGTGAAAAAATAGTTTTAGAGATTCCAACATAATATTCTTATATTTCTAGGATAAATACACTGAATTGTGTTTATCTTTAGCTTTATACATCTCTGGATTTGGTTTGGTGATATTTTGTTTTGGATTTTTGCATCCAGATTTTCATGAGGAGACTGATCCTTAAATTTTCCAGTTTCTTGCTAATCTTCACTGGGTTCTGTAGCAGGGTCAATCTAGTTCCAAAAAATGAATTGTGGTATGTCCTCTTTGTTCCAGCCTCTGAAGAGAATTCCTGCATGAATTAAGAATTGCCCATCCCTGAAAAATTTGGTGGAACTTCTAATAGAATAATATTTTTCCCTAATCAGTATTACCAAAATTTTAAAAATTTATTTGCCTCTTCATTGTATATGTTTTCTTATTTCATTTTATTGTATCGTTTATTCTGCTTTCTTTGTCTATATTCAGCTGTTCTTTCCCAAACCCTTAAATCAGAAATACCACGTTCATTTACTGCCTTTCTTCCTTCGTATTAAGCATTAAAGTTTAGACGTTTGATCTGAAATGCCATTTTTTCATTCTATTTTGTATACACAATATTTTGCTATTATTCAGTTTTTATAATTTTATTTATAATATGATTTCTTATTTGACCTAGAGGTTAATTAGAAATACTTTGTTATTTCCAAACAGTGGAGTCTTTACTTGTTTTTTGTTTGTTTGTTTTGTTTGCTGTTTTTTTTTTTTTACTAATTTCAAACTTAACTGTATTATTTTCAGAGAATATGGTGTCTCTGATAAATTCTTTTATATTACCAAATCTGGTATATAATATAATACCTAGTTACCTATTATACATATTTCATAGGTGTTTTAGGAGAATGTGGGTTTTTTTTTTTGCATTGTTACATGTTAGTTTTTTTAAAAAACTAACCAAATTAGCATGTTAATCTTATTGTTGAAATCTTTAGTAACTTTGGTAGCTCTTACTTATCTCATTGCTATTAAGAGAAGTATTTTGAAAGCTGCAGTTCTAATTGTGAATTAGTCAACTTCTCCTTGCAGCTTTATCAGTTTTTTAAAAAAGATTTTGATACTATTTCATTAAATGCATACAAGTTAGATATATCGCATTTTCCAAGTGAGTCAAACTTTTTTATCAATATGTAGTAACTATTTTTATCCTTAGTAATGCCATTTTTCTTATATTTCATCTGCCAATGTATCTTTTCAGATTATTTTTTAGCTAGTATAGCACATCTTTTTCCTTTCTTTGATTTCATTATTTTTGCATCCTTATATTTTAAATGTGTATTTAGTGAAAAGAATATATCTGGACTTTATCTTAAATGAATTTTGACACTCTGTCTTTAACTAGAAATTCTTATTACTTGTATGTATATTTATTCTTAAAATATTTAGTCTTTTTTCAACCATTTATTTTACTTTACCTTCTGTTTCTCACATTTATTTTTTTCTCTCATTTTGCCTGTTTTGAAGCAAAGTCGATACCCTGAATAAAGTATCCTCTAAAAACATAATGCTAAGAAACACGCAACTAACATTTTTTCTATGCATCATGAATTAGCAATAAAGTAAAAAAATAAAAAATCTAAGAGACAAAACACTAGATGAAATCCAGGAAAGAAAGCAGAGAACCAAAACTGACTGAAGAAATTTGTCAAATTGGATGAAATTCAATTTTCAGTTCTCAGACCCATCTGTGAATCACTCAGTGTGAGGCGGCATCTAAAAGGAACGTGAAACTCCACACCACATACAGGTACAACTCTACTGTTCCATGCTCCGTGTAAAGGGAAACAAGAAATAAACCTATCACGACTCTTCAGGAAATTGTCCATCTTGTACTATATATAACATTGAAAAAAAAAAGGAGGAAAATATTCTCTGAATATCTGTAGTTACAAGTTGGAGTTCATACAGTTATGAGGCCTGGATTCCTACTACATAAGTATTTGGAAAAACCTCAATCTTAAAATTTAATTTAAAATTTTATGAGTTGATAGTGCCCCTGGGTGTTTGGCAGAAGATAATGAAAATTCTGTCTGTAGGAATTTACTTTCTATGAAGTTTTTCAAAGTGTTTCTATGGATTAGCTTTATAGAAATATGAGCTCACAAAACACACACACACACACACACACACACACCCCTCACAAAAAATACATCAACATAAATAAAACCAACAGAAAAAAGAAAAATGATACCTTAAGAACCTCAGGTATTAGAATGATCAAACACAGACTGTAATACAAGTATACTTGATTTGTTTTAAAAATGAAAGAAATGATTGAAAATATGAGCTAGAAATAAGAGACTATAAAAATATCCAAATAAATTTGGGGAAAAATTGAATTTTGAAAAAAGAACCTGAATGGATAGCTTTCAAAGCAGATGATACAGATAAAGAGAAAATCCGTGAACTGAAACAGAGATTTCCAGAAAGTATCCAGAATGCAGCCAGAGATACAAAAATATGGAAAATACAAATAAAAGTTTAAGATACATGGAGAAGAGAGTGAGGAGCTCAGCACACATCTAAATTTCCAGATGAAAAGGAGACAAGGAACAGCAGAATCGTAGTCGAAGAGACAATGTCTGAGAATTTTTTAAACATCGTTTCTGCTGAGAAAGCTGTTGTCAGTGTGTTGTTCCTTAAAAGATATATTTTCCTCTCCAACCTTTTTATGATCTCTTTGTCTTTGATGGACAGTTTTGAGGTGTCTGTGTGTGCGCACACATTTTTTGAGTATGTACATTCATATACACATACACACTAGGAAGTTTTGGACCTGGAAACTGGAAAATTCTGAAGTATTATTTCTGTAAGATTTATTTATTCGAGAGACAGCGAGCGGGGGAGGCACACAGGGAGAGGATTTCAGGCAGACTCCCCACTGAGCGTGGAGCCCTAGGTGGTGCTCCATCTCAGGACCCCAGATCACAACCTGAGCTGAAATCAAGAGTTAGGTGCTTAACCTACTGAGCCACCCTGGCACTCCTGAAGTATTATTTCCATATTATTTTTTCCACATCTCCTCTGTCTCCTCTTTTTGTTTCAAAATCAGTGTATATTAAATCTCTTGACTCAAATCTGCTGCATCTTCTAACATCTTTTCCATACTATGTGTTTTTTCCTTGTGCTTTTGAGTTAATTCTATCCAGCCAGTTATAATCTGTTGTTCAGACCATCTAGTATTAATTTAACAATTCTATTTTTAGGTCTAAAAATTATAGTTGACTGTATGTAAAATATTTATTTTTTATAGTCTTCTGTTTTCTGCTTTTCTAAATGTCTTCATTTTTCTAAATATTTTACACATAGTATTTGATAACAAGGACCCAAAAATTGCAGTATCTCAACTTCTAGGAGTTGTGTACCTAGTGCTCATTTTTTTTTCTACCAGCTCTTACTCCTGGCATTCTGTTTGTGTGCCCTCATGCCACTAAATGCAGCCGGGGACATTTTGAAGGCCTGTGTTGAAGATACTCCTGCAGAGAGGAGTTGTGTTCCCTTCTCTTGGATATAGAGCACTTCCTGATATGGCAACAATTTTAGGTTCAGGTTCATTTCTTCATCTAGAGGTGGGTCATGACCTGGTTCCCCGATTCCAGTGGCATAGGATAATCCAAAGATCTGTTCATGCTCACTCCCTTTGAACACACATTACTGTTTCAGCTCATTTTGTTCCTAAATGGTGGTGTTTGGCCCCTGGGAGTTCCCTCTATGTGTGCTATAAAAAAAAAAAAAAAAGAAAAAAGCATCAGAAAGTAGTTTGGTTCAAGTTGGAGGGCCCTTCAGTGCACCACACCAAAGTATGTTAGTTTTCTAGACCATCCTCAGAAATCATGATGTTTGCTTTTCCCAAACAACAATAGTCTGAAAAGTAATAGAACATGGCCACAGGTAGTCTGGTTCTTTACCATATTTTCTCCTCAGACAGCTCTGGGTGTCTGTGAGGAATGTTTTCATGCGACCCAGACCCAACTCACTCTTGTCTCATAACCGGGTAGCACAGCCAGGCAGCGACCCCGGCCCAGCCCCCACACTCACCTCCTGCCTCTGCATCATGAGCTGCCCCTGATCCTCACCCTCCATTTTGCCCTGAGTGAGAGGACATTCCCACTCCCTGGTTCACCAAAGCATCACCAAGGCCAGGCTTTGTAACATTTCTCAAAATTCAAAATTTGACTGATAGTTTGAGGTATCTGAGAAGAATTAAAGTTCAGGGAAAAGATAAATGAAACCAAAAAACATGATCTGAAATATGATGTGAATATTTGTTTGTAAATACAGTGTCCTCTAAGGAAGTCCATTCCTAACATCCAACAAAAGAGAAATATTTCAGTTTCCTTCTTACTCTGAGTCTAGGGATGAGGTTTCTCTTAGTGTGTTTTGCAAGAATGCAGCTCTACAGTAAAGGTAACTGTCCATGTTTTCATGAGAATGCATAGCCTGGACCCTTGTCATTATGGGACAGCACCACATCTTCCACTTTGTATATCCAATTGTGTAATGACGTTTCCCCCAAATGCAAGAAGATACTTTACTTAAAAAGAAGTAAAGTCTCTTCTCTACAGGAATAGAAGAATTGCCACCAGCTTTGGAATATAAGTCTATTTTTTTCTGGCCATAAGGTTTCAAAAAAAAATTGAATTTCATTCCTAACTAGACCACCTCATCTTCTTGCCACCTTGTTGGTCCCTTTGCAAAACAAAACACCCTGCAACCTCTTCATAGGCAAGTGTGTCATCTTCTTTGTCTTTTCCATTGCTAGTATCAAACCAAATCCCTGGAATCTTTTCATGCTCTGTAAGTGTCGAGTGCCCCAATCCGTGAGTGACTATGTAAATGCACTTTCTACTAAATATATGGAGAAGTCCAGTAGGGGAAACTTTATTTTGTTCTTACTAAATAAGTCTCCCAAAAGAAGGAGAGAAAGAGAGTAGAGAGAGAGGAAGGAGAGAGAGTGAGAAGGAGAATGTGTGTTTGTCTTCCTTATGGGAACAACAGGTTTGAATATTGATGAAGTGGAACCTCAGATCCAGTGTGAGCACTGAACAGGAGTAAGAAAAATCCAGCAGACTCATGACCCAACAGGAAATGCGGGGGGTCTGTCGATGCAGCATATAATCTGGGCCCGACAGGTGAGCAGCAGAAACAGACATGAATGACTAGGGCTACACGCGAATGACACAGGCATCGACAACATGTGTCCTCCTGACTCGGTGGCTGCAGGCTCTGGGAGGCACCCAGCCACAAGGACATGCGAATCTGCATAAAATATTCTGAGCAGAGCATGAGTAGCTGGTTCCAGACTAGATAAACAATTTAGCAAACACCCAGGAAGAATGTCTCTAACCTTCATAAAACTGAAAGGACAGACAAGAAATGAGACGGAGGACCCTGTCATGGAAATTACGGCCTCAGCGATTTGCAGGCATTTCATTCTGCAGGGGGGCTGGCACACTGGAGGAGGGATAAACAGGAAGTTTGAAATCTGTCTGAAATGGCAAGGCATATTTTTCTTCGCACATGATATTAAGTGAGACTGGAGTTCTCTCCAGAATGCAATATCACTTAAAGTTCAACCCATCTTTCCAACAACTCACACGATTGACAGGCATTATTTAAGCGATTGCTAAATGTCGGTTTCTAAAAAATCATGAAACTAAATGGTCTCGGGGAAAAAATTGCTCAGAAAGGAAGAACCATTGCTCTATTAGTAAAAGTAAACTGGAGAAAAAGTAAATCGTGAGAAAGGCCATCTGCACGAGAAGTCCTCTTGAGCTTAGGGCCCTAGTCTAGGTGCTCCGAAAGGAAGACTGGTCATGGGCCAGGTGGCTCTTTTTGGGGGAGACAGGATACACCCGGCTCTACATGGGTCAGTTAGGGCAGGCTGATTGCTTACTCAGCTGCATACAGAGGTCAGGAGTGATCCGAGGACGTAGCAGTTAGATGAGGATGACTTCTTAAAAAAATTAAGTTTTACATTATGATTTAAAGCAGGGTATTTGAAAGGTATATCGAACAATTAATATATAAATCTTGAAGTATAAGTTTGATCATTTATATGTATACATGACACACACACATATGTTTTTAGCTTTCTGTGCAAAGGCAGTTTTTTTTTTTCATCATACAATCATATATTATTTAGGTTAAAAGTAGTCCCAGCATTTCCTGAAGTGTTCGGTGGAATTCTGTTAAAGGCAGTGAATGGAAGAATAAAAAGGAACTTTGGTCAAGGTTTTATGATCTGCCTTTCATTCTGTGTCATTCTTGGACTTCTGAGGCACTTAGATTTATTAAAGTTTTTGAGACTTCTTCCAGTGAAGAAACCTTTTTAATTTATTTAACCCAGAATTTTCTAATCTTATTTGACAGTTTTGGTTTTTTTGAAAGTCTATCTACATGTTAAGGAAGCCAATAAATAATTTTGGAATCACTGGTCTAGTTCAACTTTTCCCTTTAGAAGAAAAAGCTACTTGCCCCCGGTTATCAGCTTCCTGATACCGAAGTAAAGCCTAGCATGCCGTTGTTGGGAAAACGGGCTCTACTCATCTTTTGCTTTCAATTGTGCTGAAATCAAACATTGTGGATTTAAGTTTTTGTTAATACTAATGGCCTCAAACCTGATGATGAGATTTTGATTAGGAGGTAAAAACTGAAAGTAAGGAAATCTGGCTAGATGGAATGAATTTTTAAAGTGAACTTGCTAAAAAAAAAAAAAAAAAATTTGTCCTGAAACCATCAGTGTCCCATCCCCAGTGGTCCTCAGGCAGAGTCAGGATAGTTTGTGGGGAGAGTTGAGGGACTTTCTCAATCCATCAGGTGATGAACTTTGAAGCACCATTTTTGCTCTCAGAGATTGTTATTCTGTTTATGGCTTTATATGTCCCGGTTTTTTACAATAGGACTGGACAACAAGAAATTCTGGACTTGAAACCACCAGCCAATTTGGCCAGCCAAGTGCCAGGAAGAAAGTTCTAGTTGCAAGTGTTTAAAGGAGACATAGCTCTCAGCGGGGCTAGGTGTTCATAGAACTTGGCATGGGACCCCTGGTATTAATTCAGGCAGGCAGTTACGTGAGGGCTAAGCACGTAGAGCCAGAGTCAAGCATCAGGTTGGTAGTACGGGGCATCAGTAAGTATCTCAGCAGGTGGTAAAGCCACCAGCAGGGGGATGAGAGGCACAGACAGCCTGTGACTCCATTTATAACGTTATCTAGTGCCTTTTCTATGACAATGGGTGGGTTCTGAGCTACATGGTTGTTTACTCTCAGTCCTAGAATTGCAAAGGCTGCAAAAGGCGGCTGAGAAAGGTAAGGTGAGAAAGGTACATCTATTACACATTTAGGGGTAGGCCACAGGATTTTATCAAATTAAAGAATAATGTGAGAAAGTGTCAGGAGCTCAGTTAGCAAAACTAGACTATGAATGATTATCAGAATAACAGTAAGAGTGACATCTTATGGACTCCCTATATCTCTGTGTGTATTCCAAGAGACAATCCTGAAGACCAGGGTGGGCTGAGCCTATAGGTGGAAGTCCAGTGTCTTTGGCAATGGAAAGAGGACACATACAGGGGCTGAGCTCAACAGCTGCTTCCTTCTCCAAAATGCATCTCATCAAGTAGAAAAAAAATATAGGAAGCAAACCCTTAATTACTTCAGCATCTTCCTGCCAACAATTTATGAGGCAGACACAGCAAGCTTAGAGAGTAGTTAGTTTATGTTTGAGACTATGTGTTATGTGAGCCTGAGAGGTGATATTCCTTATTTTAGTACAGTGATGGAAAGGTGTGGGGAAGAAGATGAGAAGTGAGCCAGAAGAAGTAAAGGAATAGTTTCATGGCTGATTATTACAGCATCACCTCAATCTGGGAGCGATTGCATTGCTTTCTTTAAAGTCTCAGGAATCAGACCTAGGAAATGTTACTGTAATTGAGAGAGCAGACTATCATGTTGGATTCTGGATTCAGTTCTCCTGTTTCATATCTTGGTCTCATCATTTATCAACCTGTGACGTTAGGCAAGTTCCTTAACCCCTTTGTAATTTATATTCCTCATCTACAAAAATAAAGATAATAATAGCAGGCATTAAGTAAAGTTGTATTATATATATATATATATATATATATATATATATATATATATTCATATGTATGTGTTTATATACCAAATAAGTTAAAATTCATAAATCTGGTAACTCTACCCAAACTCTTCCAGAAAATTGAAGTTGGGAGACTGTGTCCCCAACTCATTTTATAAGACCAGTGTTACCCTGATCCTGTCCAGAAAAGGACAAAATAGAAAAATAATAGACCAAGATCCCTTGTAGTTACAAAAAATTTAGCAAATCAAACCTTACCATGTAAAAATAATACATCATAACCAAGTAGGGTTTATCCTAAGAATGCAAAAAAATGTTTAAAAAGTAAACAATATAAGTCATCATATTGACACATTTGAAAAACCAAATTATTATCTCAGTAAACATGGAAAAAGCATTCAACAAAATCCAAAATCTACTCTTGATAAAAATCTCTCAGCAAACTAGAAGTGAACTCCTTCACTCTGATAAAAGGCATTTACATTAAAAACAAAACAAAACAAAACAAAAAACAACAACAACAAAATAAACAGAAAAACCTACAGCTAATCTCATACCTAATGGTGAAAGATTGAATGCTTTCCCCATAAGTTCAAGTCAAGGTCAAAGATATCTACTCCCACCATGTCTACGCAACATTGTACTATGTTCTGGTTCTACCCAGAGCAATAAAAGGAAGTAAATTACTGATGGAAGCGACAATATGTAGTGAATCTCAAAATATTTATGGTGAGTGAAAAAAATCCAAACCAAATAAAGAACAAACTGTATGATTCCATTCATATAAACTTCTAAAATGTGCAAAAGAATCTATAGCTAAAGAAAGCAGATCAGGGGCTACCTGAGAAAGGAAAGGGGTGGGGCAGTGATGGGGAGACCTATAACAGGCAAGAAAAAGTATTTGGTGTGACAGCTATGTTCCTTCATATTATAGTGGCAATGAGTCCATGTCTGTCGACACATATCTAAATTTATCAAACAGTATTCTTTAAATATGGTATGTTTATCATATGTTAATCATGAAAGTTGTTAAAAAGCAAATTGCCATTTTTGTGTGTGTACACATTTAGTTTTATTGTAACAAAGCAACTTGTACACTTTTAAGTTTAAAACTGAGCATCATCTTTCCCTACAATTGCCATTTAAAAAAAAACAACACAATTTTTGCTGTTAGAATCATCAGATCTCTGGGACTGGGTCTGGTTGATGGATGAATGAGGAGCAAAGGTGCATTTGGGATTTGGAGTGAGCCCAGGGTACTGCTAATGCCATTTACTGAGAGAGCTGAGAGAAGCTAATTATTAAAATTAGTCCTGAACTGACTCATCCACATATGTTTTCCCTTCTAAATAAAGAGAGCAAGACCCATTCAGTGACTCAAAACTGAAAATCCAAGGTTTATTACCAAAGCTTTGCTCTTCTCTCCAAAGTTATTCAGAATGAAGACGTTTTTGAATGGGCAAATGCATAAACAAGTGCTCCTATCAATGATGAATATGCCAAAGGATATATCAGGAGTTTAAAAAAGAGAATCCATTGAGTAAACTAGGAGCAAAAATAATTCACTCACATTACCTTCATATGTAAAGATTCTCTGAGAATCTACATATTCTCACTGAATGTTAATATGATATAGTGCTTTATTTTATCACTTCACAGACTAAATGGATGTTACAGAATACTATGAAATTGTCGGCCACTGATGGCATCACCACATGAAAATTTGCTAGCAGGAGAGTTCTCTGATTTCCTGATATTTTAAAAAGTTTATTAAGACAAAAGTAAACAAAGTGATGGTCAAGAAATCCTGAAGCTCTAGTGTAGAAAGCATGTTACAAGTGCCTACCATGTTCTCAATAGAGAGCATAATTCCACATTTCTGAATTTTAAAATGGCAATATTACACTTTTCCTATTAGCAACGGATTTATCAATAAAAGTAAAGGAAAAATGAATTACTCCAGGGGACACCTGGGTGGCTCAGTCAGTTAAAGAGTCCCAGCTCCCAATTTCATGGCCTCAGGGTTGTGGAATCGAGCCCCATGTCAGGCTCTACACTTAGCACAGATTTTGCTTGAGACTCTCTCTCTCTCTCATTCCCTCTCCCCTCCCCCCTTGTGCTCACTCTCTAAAATAAATAAATAGATCTTTTTTAAAAAATGAATTATTCCAACCCCACATGCTCTGGATGAACATTCAGTTTTAATAATTCATATGGGTTCAGGTTTTCTTGTTTTCCAGAATGTTGATTAAAAGCCTGCCTTTAGAGGGAGATTTTACATTTGAACATTTCCTGTAAGCTATGGGCTTCTTCTTGCCTTGTCTTGTATTTTTGTTCATCCACTCACCAGTGAAAATGATTAAATCTCCAGGTATCATTCCATCTGAGAGAAATGAAATCACTGGAACAGAACATGTTCCAAGGATCATCTGTCTATTTATCCAGCCAAGAGCTTATGTGTTACCTGTCATTTGGTTGCCACTTCAACAGAGCTCTGGGCTAGACCGAATAAGGGAAATGTAGATGCTCAGAGCTGAAGAGGAACACGAGAGTTCCTCTAGTGAGTTCATTGACATGCATGAGAGCAAGATTACAATTTTCACAGGTCCCCGAGGCCCTCCAGAGATTCTCTGAGATCCCTTGAGTCAGAAGCCACTCATGATGCCCTTAGGAACCAAGGACAAACAGGCAGTTTGGGGAGTATTGATGGCAAGCATGACAATTGCACCAAAGTCCCTCGTCTGACAGGATCTTGTGCAAAAGGCTGGACATGGACACACTCCACTTACTCACACTTTAATCTGCCTTTGCCTCTCATCTCGTTTGTGGTCTTCTAATACATACTATTCAATCTTTATTGCTTCTCTTTCTATAGAACCACATCTGTCTACTCATCTTTGCTCTTTGATGCCACCACAATGTCTAAGTTATTGATTCAGTGGTCCCCAAGATCCTCAGCATCAGCCTCTACACAACATTCTTAGTTCTTCAACTGCCGTGGTCGGTTCATCTTATCCATGTGTGGCACCCCTTGAGTGATCCAACATGAGCGATGGCCCCATCATATAACAGACCTCTGCCCCAGGTGGAATCCATTGTATTTCCTCTCTTCTGTCCCCAATGAGTCACTTATTTAATGATCTTTACCTTTTAGAAAATTATTTATTTATCTATCTACCTATCTATTTTATTTATTTATTTATTTTACAGATAATGCTGACTTTTGTGATTAGTATGAGCTAGTATGCCTTATTGACTGAATTTGCTTGTTTGTTTGTTTGTTTTCAGAAAAGTATAGATACCAGTCATCATGTGGTAACCGAATTATCTTGGCTATATGAAGAGAGCAATGGCAAATGGACTATAAAAATAGAGAAGCAATTGATGAAGCATCTGACTATTTAATGATATGATATAAGCACATTTTGTTAGTTACAGCATATATCCGCACATACACACAAATGTTACATGTGGGCAAAATCCCCAGTAGTTTGTGAGATATTTCAACTAATAAGGACTATGGGCAGATGGCCTCAAATAAAATCCTAGCCCTCTTCCTTTCTTTTCTTTTTAGAATTTATTTGTTTATTTTAGGTAGAAGAGTGGGGGGCAGAGGAAGAGGAAGAGAGAATCCAAGCAAACTCCAAACTGAGCATGGAGCCGAGCCCAACATAGGGCTCAATCCTAGGACCCCGATATCATGACTTGAGCCAAAACCAAGAGTTGAATGCACCATCCAAGCGACCCCTAGCCCTCTTCTTTATAAATGTTTGGTCTAACACAATTTAATATTTTTTTCTAGCCTGAGTTTTCTCATCAGTAAAATAGAAATAATACCATCTTTCCAGGGTTGTTGAGAAAAATAATCATGATAATCTAAAAACCGCATTTGGTTTAGTGCCTAGGACATAGTCACTACCACCGAAGGCTTATTATTAAACACCTCAAAGACAATTGTTAGTTATATTTGTTTATTAAAATTACTTGAATCTGTTTCACTATTGCATATTACCTATATTTATTATTATATTGTAGGTCATTTCTAGGTAATACCTCAGAAATCTTTTTTAGACTAAAAAATTTAGATTTCTGTAGCTTTTCTAAATAGGTCTTTTTTTTTCAAAGATGCATTTATTTATTTTAGAGAAAGAGAGAGCATAACCATGGGGAGGGGAAGAGGGAGATGGGGGGGGGGAGAAGCAGTCTCTCTGCTGACTGTGGAGCCCAAGGCAGGGGCCACAGGGCTCCATACAGGGCTCCTCTTGGGGCTCAAAGCAGGGCTCCATGTGGGGTTCCATCCCATGACCCTGAGATCATGACCTGAGCCAAATTCAAGAGTCAGACTCTTAACCAACTGAGCCACCCAGGTACCCCTCTTCATAGGTCTTGTATCTGACTTACTAAGATTTTCTCTGGAGTAATGGTAATCAAGTGATGTGATGGAGGAGTTAGCTATCAGTATGGTGCTAATCATTGCAATATGCAAGTGTATCAAGTCAACGTGTTATATACCTTAAAGTTACACAATGCTAAATATCATTTATATCTCAGTAAAGCTGGAAAAAATATAAAGGGAAAAATGGAGACATAATTGACTTTTAAATAATAGTGAGAGAAAAGGCATGGGTATTGTACCCTAAGTTTTAATAAGGATCATGTCATCACAAAGCATTAAATTTGCATATTGAGCTTTTGCTGAAAAGCTGTGGATCCATTGACTTAGTCCTTGGTTTCTGAGCTTCCACTCTGGGAGAGACAGCAGTGATATGTGTCTAAGGGAAATACAATTATTTGACCCCTTACTGAAAAGATATTAAATTCTATTTGACTTATTTCCTAAGCTGGGTGGTGAATACAGAGGTATTAGTTGTGTAATCACTTGGACTTTCAAATGTTTCATGTTACAAAATTTAAGTATTTAGAAATGTAGGGGCAGACTTGAGAACAGGTGAATTAATTTATAATTTTTGCTTTTATAGACCATGACACTGCTCAATTTATTTTACATTAAAATTTAATTGTCTGTGTATAATAATTTGAGGGGGCTTTATGCTTTCTATAATGTAGAATGAGATATATTTCATGTTTATTCATTTCGCGGCCCACTCTGAGTGCTGACTCTCAGATATGTCTAATCTGAGAAATATATAGGTAATTCTGCTTATATATTTTATCTTTCCATAAGCATATTTCCTCTTATTACATATTCTGTATTTCTTATCTCTTTGCACTTTGTCCTAGTTGTACTGATTTTTAATATACATTCCACTAACTAGTATGGTATCATTTGCATACCTAATGAACATGGTCATTCAGATTATTGATTGAACTACTAAGTACCATAAAATTCAAGAATAATTATAATTGAAAATCTGTTGTTATGTCATTCTAGGTTGACATAACCCGTTGATATCACTTCTTCATATATTTACTAGTTAAATTTATACCCACTTTGATATTTATGTATGGCCTATTATGCTTACCCAGTTAATGGATAAATATATACCATCCAAAACAGAATCAAAAGCCTAACTGTGGCATAATAGATTAGGTCCACAATTGTTCCTTTATCTATAAAATCAGCCATCAGTTGACAGTAAAATGTAAACAGTCTGGCAAAACGACTTTTCAAAAAGTCAAGCAGTCCTCTGGTGAGCAACTCATAATAATTCTACTTAATATTCTTATTTTCAGATGACTAAACTATGGCCCTGAATGCTTAATATGGTTGCTTGTAAGATTTTCAACTTCTCATAGTTTTCGAAAACAAACTTGGAAAATATTCTGGATTACCTATTTTATTTTAGAGGACAATTAAATGGTTTCTGGATTATATTTTCTGATCTTATTCCCAGAGATAGAAATTAACAGCTCAGAAATTTTCCATCAACCTTCTAATAATACTGAAATATGGAAATAACAGACATATAACATAAAACAGTTCAGGAGTTGTTAAGTATTCTGAAGGTCAATTCACTCTCGTTGTCTTAGGAAGTTTTAATCATTTACTTATTAATTATGTCATTCTGTGTGATAAGATAGAGCCACGGTATCAAAAGCCCAAATACTGCAGTCATAAAAACATCATTGAAGGCTTGGGGGTGATGATATGTTTAGCATGACCTACAAACAGTCAATGAGAAACTCCATCTTGTAGCCACTAACAAGACTTATTTTGTGTTTGACTTTTCTTCTCCTTTAATAATTACATTTCATGAGCTAATCACAAGGTTTGTTGATTTTTTTTTTAAAATACAAATGATCCAGAACAGGATATTACCTCACACATGTTATAAACTAAGGTACCTTGAAAGGTCCCTGAGAAGTGCCCAAACTGGAGTATTCAACATTATTTTACTCAAATGAAGATGTTTTTCAGATTCTCAATTTCACAGTTGAACATTTTAAAATTCATATTGAAATTATATATAAAAAAATAAAGTGATGAAATGAAGCAGTCCCGGTACATTTGAACAACTGGTGAGATATTTTTAGGCTTAAGAAGCCTATTTTGGATTCTACATACTCTAGAAAATTAAATAATAAACCAAATCCCCAAATAAACCAGGCAACTGTCCAACTGGATCTAACTGAATTAACTTTGAGGTAATCCAAATATTTCTAGGAAAGATAGCTTTCATATTTAAAGAACTGTATTTTGAAGAAACTATGAAATATTACTGAACATTATAAAAAAAGACTTGGATGACTGTAGAGCTCTATCACATTTCCGGTTGGAAAGATAATATTGTAAAAACATCATTCTAAACAAATTATTTTAAACGTTTCTTGCAACTCCAATCAAAATGCCAATGGAGTTTTTGAAAGAAACTAGGAGGAAAGCACAAAATGGTATTAGAATTAATTCAGAATAATCCACAAGAAAGAATAGAATTTTCATAAAAATCAGTTGTGTGTGGGAGAACTTTCCCTGTGAATACACAGTTATTAAAGCCTGGTGCTATTGGCACCAAAAATATGCAGAGAGTTCCATTACCACCACTAAACCAAGAATAGCCCTTGATATATAGAATGATCAACAAATACTAAATTAGCATTGTAAATCAATGAGAAAAAGTGATAGTTAATAAATGGTGTTCCAGAAATTCATTAGATGCAGGGCAAAAAGTAAAATTAGATCTTTACCTTACCCAATATATATATTCAGGTCTATGTGAACCCAGATATTTGAATACTTAAGCTATCACAATTCTGAGTGCTCTCTTTAGGACAAAGAATACAATATTACAAATTCAAAATTAGTTATGAAAGTGAATATTAATTAGAATGAGAAAAATCACAGCAGAATACAAATATTATACAAGCTAGTACATCCCACAAACATAAAATCTGGAAGAAATACATATTTCAATTCAATAATTGTCTGATACTTCTATAATACTTTTCCCTACATACATTTTGGTTATTTATTCTTTGATAACTTTTCATAAAAACAGCGATTTTATTTTTAAAGAAATGTCTTCAGATTCTCAACTCATTGTTGATATGTCACTTAAGTGTTTAGGATTCTTGTCAACTTTGGGAAGGCCTCTATAAGTTTCTTTCATAAAGGAGCTGCTAAGAGTTGAAGAACTTTCCACAGATTAATTTCTGGCTTCATACATTTCAAATCTTGGTGCTCCCCCGTTAACCACATGCTTTCAGTGCTGAGCAGCAAAGAACAAACATATTCATATCCCATTAGAAATTCTACTCATCCATCTTAGGATCAAAACACCAGGAGGCTGGCCCAAATGGGGAAAATTTATGGAAGTCTTTCCTCCACTAGAAGGGCTAGCCAAACATTAAAAGTAGGGGCGAACTTTATAAAAATATCCCACTAAACCCAAACTGAATGTGTCCTCTTAGAGGGATCCCAACATACCCACAGGTACTACAGTGCAATCTGTCACCAGGACAAATACAGAGAGGAACGTTGTAATCGAGGGAAAAGTGATAAAAGGAAAATTAGAATGGAAAGAGACAGTGTTCTCAACTGAGTGTGGTAAAGTATTTTACTTTTGCAAATTTCTAAAAAATGTATAATCATGTGAACACAATTCTAAGGTCCTTTATTGGCTTCATGGTAAATCTATCTCTGATTATCCCCACTTTGTAGCTTAAAGGTGGGAAGGTAAAGTAACTTGTCCGTGATCACACAGCTTGTAAATTGCTAGCTGAGCCTAGAAGTCAAGGTTGAATGATCCCAAAGATAATACTCGAAAACACCAAGCTGTACTTCTAATAAGAGAAAAACAGTGAATATCCTTAATATATGAAAAAACTATTTTGAATCAGTACAAGATCACCATATTCCCAGAGTAAAACGGACAATGGGCCAAAAGGGAAAAAAATGGTTAATTATGATTAAAAGTCACTCCACTTTAAAATGGATATACATTTTTATCAAATTTGAAAATAATTTTTAAATGGTAATACACAGCATTGATGGATTGTGATAGGCACATACATTGCTTCTGAGAATATAAGTGTGTACAAGTTTCAGGAAGTTAATTTGTCAATTTGGCAAAGTGTATTAATAGCTTTAAAAATGCTCATTACATTCCGTGCAGTCACCCCGCTTCCAGGAAAATAGTCTGAAATAAATACAGACCAAGTTTTATACACAAAGACATGGCACGATTTATTGGGGTGGGGGGAGAAACAATATGAAGGAAATGGTTAAGTGAATTATGGGATTATGATATAGAAAATGAAATATAGCATGTGCCATTACATTATATTCATGGTATTTCCATAATACTCAGAAACACTTAAGGACTGCCAAAGTGGGGAAAAAAAGGCCTTTTATGTATAATATACAATACAATCTCAATCATGTAAACACACACACACACACACACACACAGACATTAAGCAGAACTATAAAGATACTTATACAGATTAGGAGCCATCATTTCAGAAATGACATTATACCATTTAAACTTAGGTTGAAAATGCAATTTCAGATATAATCGTTTTTATTTCGTGATCTACAAAATAGGACATTTGTACCTATGTCTCCACTTCCTGTTGGCAAGTTCGAGAACTGAGGCGAGTGTGCGTAACCATACGTTGTTATCAAAGCAGTCAATTCTGTGCCATTCGGAACAGGTGCCTGACGGCCTCGGCTACATCTTGGCCCCCCCTCCCCCCACTGTCTTACAGTGAGCACGCCTGCAGCTGCCTGTCTGGTGGTCTCCAGAGGTGGCTGTGTTTCATTGTAAGGCTGTATTAGTGAAGCCCCTGGGCTCTTATGTGAGGAAAGGCACTATATAAATGCAAAACAGTCTATTTTATTCATGCTGTCATATAAATAGAGATCTACTTTATGCTAGCAGTTTTTCAAGGAAACTGGCTATTCTGAGTCTCGTGCTTCTCATTCTCAGGGCCTCCATAATCTATTGGGCAAAATTATTTTCCACCCCAGGACAACAGGTGCCTTCTTGGGTGCGGAGCAGTCATTAGAAATGTCACCTTGAGCCAGGACTAGTCCACACAGAGAATTAGACGATTGTCTAGATGGTTCAGACAATAGTGTGGCGTCAAGCTGACTCTGGCTCCGGCCCAGGGACAGATGCTCGGCTGCCAGGACACAGTGAGGTGACACCTTCCTACTGGCCTCGGCCATGCCCGCCTTTCACAGCACCTCCAGCTCGGGGACAGAGTGAGGCAGGCAGGCTCTGCCATCAGGTGGACGCAGGCTTAAAGCCCAGTGGTTCTCTTGGAGAGCTCAGTTGCTTTGTAAAATGAACACGTTGGCCCATTAGGGCTGTTGCAGGATGATCACACAAGGTGTACATGGAAACCTTCACCACAATGCCAGGCACACGGCAGCTATCATCCCCCTTCACCTGTTAGAGGCAGTGCTTGCGCTTCCCCCCCTCCCTCATTCAGCACCAGCCTGAGAAGCGTGCCTAAGACACGATGCTCCAGGCCAGGGACCAGGTAAGTCGTAGTAGAACAAGATTATAGGGCCTTGTATCTGCCTCGCGGGGAGTTTACAAACTCTAAGCACACAAAGTTTAGAACTAGAAGTGACCCGGGAGATTATCTGTTCCACTGTCCTCATTTCACAAATAAGGAAAAGTTTATTAAGACAAGTGCTATTTCTTATATTCCATGCGTAACTGAAGCCATAGGAGAGTCGTCTTTCTCTGATTGACTTATTTAACTCATTATAAGACCCTCCAGCTCCATCCGCGTGGATGTAAAGAGTAGGTGGTCATCCTTTCTGGTGGGGTGACTGGGTGACGGGCACTAAGGAGGGTGCACGATGAGATGAGCACTGGGTGTTATACTATATGTTGGCAAATTGAATTTACGTAAAATAAATTTTTTAAAAAAGCAAGCAGTGCAAGGGGTGCTTGGGTGGCTCAGTTGGTTAAGGGCTGGACTCTTGTTTTCAGCTCAGGTCATGTTCTCAGGGTCCTGAGATCGAGCCCCGCAACGGGCTCTGTGCTCAGCCTGGAGTCTGCCTGGGATTCTTTTTCCCTTTGCCCCTCTTAATTGTGTTCATTCTCTCTCTCTAAAATAAATAAATACATCTTAAACACACACACACACACACACACACACAGAAAAACAACCCAAGAGGTGTGTCCCCCCAGTTCTGTCTCATGTCCTGTGTGTCTCAAAATAAGTCAAGTCCACTTGCCACATTAATTTGGTTCATGGAGAATTTAAGCGATTTGCCCCCCTCTTTTCTGTTTTTTCTTCCTCCTCCTTTTAAAATACTAAAATCAACTTGCTCTATGGGGGGACCCAATCTCTTCATCATGTGCTACCTGGTGACCACCACCCGCATCACCGCAGCATCTTGCCTGGTTACCCTGGACCACTTTGCATTGCTCTTCTGGGATGAAGGCTCTAGCAAACAACTGCTCTCTTCAGACCTTGAGTAGAATCGCATCTGGTAGTCTTGTCTCACCTTACTTTCCCGGCTTTTGAAACCCTTAAGAATGAATATGGGTTTAGTGAAGGGGCGCCTGGGTGGCCCAGTCTGTGAAACAACTGACTCTTGATTTTGACTCGGGTCGCCTCGGGGTTTGCAGATCCAGCCGGGCATTGAGCCCTGTGTGCAGCTCCGCGCAGAGCATGGACATATTTCCATCACAATTTGCCAGGACACTGATTCCAATATTCACTAAATGGAGTTGAAATTGGACAGCCCTATCCCTGCCTGCCTTCCTGAGGAATCCTTTCGTTCTGGATCTAGAATTGAGACCCCCCGCCCCAGAGGAAGACACTCCCATTCTGTTTCAATTCTGTAGGAAGGGAGGACCAAGGCCTCTTCCCGGTGCTACCACACCTGCCCATCCCCATTCCAGCTCTTTCTTTTAAACAATGAGGGGTGAATGATCAGACCTCACAGAGAGTGGGCCATTCTTCAGCCCAGGTGTTCCTGGTAATCCCTTCTTCTCTCTAGTCCAGGCTTCTTAATTTTCCTGTGTCATGGACCTCTTTCTGTCATGGACCTCCGCCTGGAAAAAACCTATAAACCACTCCCAGAACATTGCTTTCAAACACAAAACTAAAATGCATAAGTGACAGAGGAAACTCATACTAAAATAGATACTAAGTCATGAAAAAATTGTGATGTAAGACTCTATGGGTCTTGGGCCACCTGGGTGGCTTAGGCTCAGGTCGTGGATCCCAGGTCCTGGGATCGGGTCCCACATCGGGCTCCCCACAGAGAGCCTGCTTCTCCCTGTGCCTACGTCTCTGCCCATCTCTCTGTATCTCTCATGAATAAATAAATAAAATCTAAAAAAAAAAAGACTATATGTGTCTTTAATAACACATTAAATCAACAAGATCTTGTGTGGGTCTAATAATCATTGTAATCTCTACATAGTCATGCGCACAAATGTTATTTCTAGACAGCTGCAACGACTCTAATGTGGTATAAAAATATTATGATTTCCATTGATGACAGCCATCAGTCCTGATAACCCTATTGTGATTTCTTTCCTACATTCCTAATGGAAGGAAATGCTAAATTCTAGTTAGAAGTTAGTGAAAATGAAGATCTAACTCCCCATGTAAATGGACTTTCCATTTATATTCAGGGGCCTGCGATTTCTCTTCAAGACTCCCTTGGTCTCTACAGACCAGGTTAAGAGACCACCTTGCTTCCTGGTGCAGACCTCGGCCTTCCGCTCTCCGCCTCCTCCTCCTCTTCCTGAGGCAGAGCTCAGGAGTGGGTCTGCTCCTCAGGACCAGCTCTCTCCCTTCCCCATACCTTGCTTCAAGAACAGCCAGGCAGGAAAGTCTCAGATTGCAGATTTAGGTGAGCGGGAAGCAAATGGAACTTTCCAGTTAGGAAATGCTTTACACAGGCATACCTCATTTTATCATGCTTCCCTCTGTTGCTCTTTGCAGACATGCTTTACAAATTGAAGGTTTGTGGCAACCCTACATCCAGCAGATCTTTTGATGCCATTTTTCCAACAGCATATTTTTTTTTACTTTGTGTCTCTGTGTCGCATTTTGTTAATTCCTGTAAAATTTCGAATTTTTCATTATTATTATATTTGTTATGGTGATCTGCGATCGGGGACTTCTAATGTTACTATTGTACAGAATCTTTTTTATGCAGCCTACCATTGGGTTTTCCTTTTCGAGTAATCTCTACAGGAACTTATCTTTCATAAATACAGGTGTCCTATTAACATTTTTGTATATGACAGATACGTTTGGTCTTGATTCTGCAGATGTGCCTTTGGTTGTAAGCCCTGTTCCTATTTCCTCTGGGAATGGTATGCATTTGCTGGGATTTGTATGCTTGTGATTTTACTCCAAAAAATTTTAGGTTTGTTATCTCTTTATTTGTTGTAGTGATGATTCTATAACTTGAGAAAATATCCTCAAGCCTCTATTTCTTGAGCTCTGACCTTTAAGCATAGAGGACAGGGGATTTGTACACTGATGCTCCCATGTTTTGTCCTCTTTCCACCCACTCCCTGACTCCCAGGTGTCCTGAGGTTACATTTACACCTTTGAGAAATACAGTGAGATGGTGATTATTTGATTCTCCACTTTTAACAGGATATGGAAAAGCCTGTCCTGAAAGATGAAGAAATTTACTTATTTCTACTAACCTCATCCCCCTCTTCCCCACAAGTTCAAACTTTGAAATACTTACTGATATTTTTATTTCTACATTATTATTCCCTCAATGGTTTAACCTTAGTCTGTATTAATTTAGAACAATTTTCACCCAGTCCCCTACTTCCGGAAGTTCTCTATTGATTGTTTAGGTGTCTGAAACTTTTCAAGTTCATTTTAAAGGGCTCATGGCTGCTAATTTTTAGACTCTTTTCATGTATAAAATGTCTATTTCTTGCCTTAATTGCAATGACCCCTGGCTTTTTATAAAATTCTCAATAAAGCTTTCTTTCCCTTCCAACCCTACGGCATTATTCCACTGACTTCTAGTGCCGGATTTTGCTGTGGTTTTTATGCTAGTCAGATTTTTAATAAGTGGCTTGATTTTTTGAAGAGGGGGAGGCACCTTATCAATGGATTCTGCTTTGTCATTGAGGTATAATCACTTTACCAGGCAATGCCTTGGTGTTTATAATTGTCTATCTCGTGACACACTGTGAATCCAGTTTTTCATCTGTTTCATGATTTCTTTTATATCATAGCTTTGAATATTTTTTAATGTTTCATTTATGAGGCTATCTTCCTAAGTGACGCCTGTTAGATCTTCACATGAATTCCATCTCTGTTCTTTTTCTTTTACTCATTTCTTGTCATTTGTGTTTCTTTTCTCAGTTGCATCCTCCATGACCTTGATTGCGGTTTCAGGGGTATCTGTTGTCCTTTTCACTGCTATTAACATGACTTTCAATTATGGAATCTCCCCCTTCTTGCTGGTTCCTGATTTCTGTCAGCTAGATTTTTCACCCCCTTCCATTGTCTTATTTCTTCCTCAAGACCTTGTATCCATGTTTTTGAACTGTAGGTCAAGAGGTCATTTTTCTTTCATTTCTTTGATTTCCTGGGGTTGTGTTGACTCATAATTGTCATCCACTTCACGATGCAATTTGTATACTTTATATTCTCCCTTTTGGTCTTATTTTTCATTTTTCTTTCTTTTTCTCTTGCAGTGTCTAGCAGGGACTATGTCTCATTTTTTCTTGCTATTACTTTGAATGCTGACCGTTTATTCAAATGATCAGCTCTTTGTTGATGCATCGTGTAAGAGAAAAGGGGACAGCTGGAGTGAATCCACAAACAGCTTTGCTTTTAGTCTGAAATCTCTCCCGGGTCTGGTCAGGGAGAGATGCTCTGGATTTGAAATTAGAGTATACAGATCTGAATTCCAGTGCCCACTTTTCTTGGCTTTCCATAAACAAAGTTATAGAGGCTTTCTCAGGTCACCTCGACTCCCTGAGCCTCACGTTCTGCATTTTTGAAATTTGTGTAACAATAACACCTACGTCACAGAATTCTGTTGAGGATTAAAAGAGATAATTCATGTAAAGCACTTAGTACAGTACCTGGCACATGGAAAGTGCTTAGCAGTAATTATTATTATTATTATTATTATTATTATTATTATTATTATTTTATTATTAAAGCCAAGCCTCATTTAGCAGTCTCTGGTGCAAAGATTTAATTTAACATTACATCCCTTTAGTAGGCTAGACTTGTCAACTGCAAGATTGATGGCCATCTACTATTTCTGCTTTGCTCTGTCACACCATGTATCAGTTTCCAGTGGCTACTATACCAACTTATCACAAGCTTAGGGGCTTCAAACAGCACAGAATCATTATCTTACTGTTCTGAAGGTCAGGAGTCCAATATTGCCTTCACTGGGCTGAAACCAAGGTATTTGTGGAGTTGTGTTCCTTTCCAGAAGCTCTAAGGGAGGATCCACTTCCTTGCCTTTCCAGCTTCTAGAGGCAGCCTGCACTCCCTCACTTGTGGCAACTCCTTCCAACTTCAAAGTCAGCAATGTTTTCTTGCTGGTTTTCACTTTTCTGCCTCTATCCCATTTAAGGACCTTGTGATTATATTTCTGCCTATATCATACAAGAAAATCTCCCCACATAAATGTCAGCCGATTAGCAATCCTAATTCCATTTGCTACCTTAATTTCTCCTTGCCTTGTAATCTAACATATTCACAGGTTCTAAGTATCAGGACATGGACACCAAAAGCCCACTATCCATGAAAACAACCTGTCTGGTTTCTCAGTCTGTCCACTCTGGCCTTCCTGTCTTTTGTGTCACACTGGGTTGTTCCAGAAACCCTCCACGTACCTAGACTTGCATACCAAGTAAAAGGTGGTTGAGTTTTGTCCTTTTCCTTTGGGGCTTAAGTTCTAGGGGATGGATCTACTGTGTTCTCCTTTGCCTCAGTCTGTTTTTCCTATGCCTGGAACACTACCCTTCATACCCTGGATTGTAATTGTTCTTCGGCATGGTTGAAGATGGAGTTTTCTGCTTTCATTATTCTCTGTTTTCAGTTTATTTCAGGAAGGGCAGATAGAGGTGACTGTGGTCTGTCATCTTTACCAAATATATCTAACTATATTCTTTAGTTAAGGCAGGCAGTTTTAGATTCACAGGAAAACTGAGAAGAAACTGTGTATATTTCCCATATGCCTCCTGCCCCTATGCACACATAGCCTCCCTCATTATCAACATACCCCATCAGAGTGGTACATCTGTTTATGTGATGAACCGACATCGACACGTCATCATCACCCAAAGTCCAGTGTTTTGCATTCTACGGGTTTAAGCAAATTTATGATGACATTTTTTGCCATTATAGATTCATACAGAGTGTTTTTCAAAATGCTCAGTGCCTCACTTCCCTCCTCCATCAGCAATCCCTGGCAACCACTGATCTTTTTACTGTCTCCATAGTTTTGCCTTTTTCCAGAATGTCATATACTTGGAGTCATTCAGTATGTCGCCTTTTCAGATTGGCTTCTTTTACTTAGTAATATGCATTAAAGTTTCCTCCATGTCTTTTCATGGAGGGATAACTTTTTTTTTTTAATGCTGAATAATATTCCATGATCTGGATATACCACGGTTTATATATGTCCATTCACCTACTTTAGGACATCTTGGTTGCTTCTGGGTTTGGCCAACTGTGAATAAAGCTGGCCTAGATATCCCTGTGCAGGTTTTTGCATGGACATAAATTTTCAACTCTTTTTGGTAAATACTAAGGAGCACAATTGCTGGATTATGCAATGACAATATGTTCAATTTTGTGAAATCTAGCAAACTACGCTCCAAAGCAGCTGGACCACTTTGCATTTCCACCAGCAATGAATGAGTGTTCCTGTTGCTCCAAAGCCTTGTCTCCATTTGGCGTTGTTAGTAGATTTGGGTCATTTTAACAGGTGTGCAGTGGTATCTCATTGTTGTTTTAATGTGCATTTCCTTGACAACACATGATTGTGGAACATTTTTTCTTACATTTGTCGGCCATCTCTGAATCTCCTGTTTTATATCAGGTTGTTTTCTTAATGATGAATTTTCAGAGTTCTTTGTATATTTTGAATAACTGTCTTTTATCAGATATGTTTTTCGCAAGTATTTTCTTCAGTCTGTGACTTGTATTCTTATTCTTTTGATATCCTCTGAGGTTTTTAAGTCATTTGTATCAGAAATTTCTTGAAGAGTCTAGATGTAGAAGGCACCTTCCTAATCTAGGCTTTTCTCTAACATGATATTGTCTTGGGTATTTCAAGAGTTCAAATATCAGATTCAAGAAATTAGATATCAAATCTCAAAGTTCCATGTGATCTGAAAGTTCCTCACTTATTTGCATATTTTATAAACTGCAACTATATATTTTTAAGATATTTTTCCTATGTTTTTGCTGTTTTTACTATCTAGAAAGGAGTGATAGTTTAATCTGATTTTATATACACATATTATGATCCCATAAATAATTTGAACCATTCTTTTTGGACCAGTATATTAATTGCTAAGACATTTCATATGTTGGAATTTGGAACGATTTCAGAAATTATCCTCCAGCTCCTCTAAACATCTATTGCATTTATAGATCTGGTAACATAATTCCCTTAATGTCAAATATCTTGTACTCAAAAACTTAAAAGAATCCAAAGCAAAGGTGTGTTTGGAAGTAAATTATCCCCTAAATAGGTGACCCTGAAGCCTTATGAACTAACTGTGCCTTCCTCGCTTATTAATAAGCATCATTTCCAAGCAACCAAGATGTATTGAGTTGGGAGTCCCTAAGTGCGAGAGGGTCCAGAAATAGCTTTGACTTTTCCTTTTTTTAATTTACCTTGTGGGGCTATGGGGAATGAGCAATCCTTTAGTCTGTCAATATCACCAGCAACAGCACCACAGGAAGAGACGATGGGGAGGGGAGGAGTGAGGTGATGGGGGAGGCTCGGCCAAGAAGATGGAATATCTATTTGACACAGAAGAGGGTCCTCAGAACTCCGTAGAGCTGAAATGTCAAAAGCAGCCACTGAAAAAGAACTGAGTCATCAGAATTCTGACATTGACAAGGCTACACTATATACAATATGTGTGACTTCTAATACCCACCAACTGTTATACCATGGACTAAGACATTTTCTGTTTCTGTCCTTAGTCCTTGGTAAATTTAATTGCTTTGTTTTGTTGCTGTTTCTCTTCTGTTTTCCTCTAATCCTTTCACTTGACAAATAAACACTAGTATGCTCAATGTCTTAAAAACTGTGTCTAGATTTGCTTATAGAGTAATTTTTTTCTTAACTAATTTTGAGGGCTATTCAGGAGATCAAATGAATTAATGCATTAAAAGTATCACAAAAAAGCAGAAAAATAATACAAATCCATGTTATTTCTCTTAACCACGATTACAAAATTGATGTTATATAATATATAGTGCAGATTCTAGCATAGTATCACTTCATTATAATTTTATAACAGAGCAGACATATTGTATGCACAAAATGCAGAACCATATCTTCTTTGCAGAAGGTTTTCTTTGAATTTCATTAAATAATATCATCCTGAGCTGAAAGAACTAGATGCCACTGTTTTCATGCCCTCATCTTATTTAGCAATGTTTTTAGGCAGGATTCGGCCTCTGGCAAGGTCATTGCTAAACTGAGCATTAGCTTCTGAATGGAAAGAAACTTCTCATGATTTCAGTATGAAAACATGCCACTAAAAAAACAACACAGTACAGTGCCATGAAAATACTGTTAGATTCAAGCATGTATCCACCACTAAGGACCTATATATTCTTTGTCAACCTATGTATCCTGTCTATGTCTGTTTACACATTTGTAAAGTATAGAAAAAAATAGCTACCACTAAGGTGGCTATAAGCATCAAAAATAAATTATTTATGGGAAAATGTTGTGTATTTGTGTAATTACACACAGAACATGCCTATCTGTGTATTTTATTGGCCTGAGGAAGAGGAGGAAAACCAGAGACTCATAGATGGCATTGTCCAAAATGGCAGCCTGTAGCCACATACAGCTATTGAGTTCTTGAAACATGGAGAGTGCAATGGGGAGACAAAATCTTCAATTCTCCTTCATTTTAATTTTAATTTAAAAACCTGAAGCAGTGTAAAATATGTTTCCATTAAACACAACTTCATTGGAAAGTTAGGACTACATTTCGTGTTAACCACTGAAAATTTAGCATGGGGATTAAGATGTGTGATAAGTAGAGGATATGTACTGAAATTCAAAAACTTAGGACATAAATTGTAAAATATTTTGTTAATAATTCTTACAGTGTTTGCATTTTGTGGTGGTCTGAAATAATGGCCACTGAAACATATCAGGTCCTCAAAACCCTGGAACTCGTACCTTATTTAGAAAAAGGGTTTTTACAGATATGCGAAAGACTTTTAGATAAGGAGATTATCTGGGATTATCCTGGTGGGCCATAAATGCAATCAATATTTCCTTATCTGTGAAAGGTACAGGTAGATTTGGTTATACATGAAAAAGAAGGCAATGTGACCATGAAGGCAGAGATGAGTGATGTGGCCACTGGCCACTGAACGCCAGCAGCTACCAGAAGCTAGATGAAGTAAGCACAAATTATCTCCTAGAGCCCTTGGAAGGGATGTGGCCCTATTGAAACCTTGATTTGAACTCAATGAAACTAATTTCAGACTCTGGCCTCCAGCTCTGTGAAAGAATAAATTTCTATTGTTTTAATTCACTAATGTTGTGGTAATTTGTTTTTTTTTTAATATTTCATTTATTTATTCATGACAGACACAGAGAGAGAGGTAGAGACACAGGCAGAGGGAGAAGCAGGCTCCCTGCAGGGAGCCCAGTGCGGAACTCGATCCTGGAACTCCAGGATCATGACCTGAACGGAAGGTAGATGTTCAACTGCTAAGCCACCCAGGCGTCCCAAGAGGTAATTCGTTATAACAGCACCAGGGAACTAATACTGAAGTTATGAGATTTGAGTCATATTCAGTTAACTATTATATATAAAAATTAATTTTCTTCTTTTAATGTGGCTTCTTGAAAATATAAATTTACTTATGTAGTTCTCATTAAATTTCTACTGGACAGTGCTATCCTAAACCATGGCATTCTATAGGACATGGGAATCATAGGCCTGTTAGTTCCTCCCTGCTTGAAGATCCCTGAGCATCCAAAGAGAAAAAAGGGGCTCCTGGATGGCTCAGTTAGTTAAGCATCCGACTCTTGATTTCAGCTCAGGTCATGATCTCAGGGTGGTGAGATTGAGCCCCAGGTCAGGCTCTGCACTGGGCATGGACTTGGCTTGAGATTCTCTCTCCCTCTCCCCCTCCCCCCGCTCATGTGTGCCCTCTCTATTTCTCGCTCTTGCTCTCTCTAGGAAAAAAACAAAAACAAATAAAGAAATAAAGAGAAAATGTATCCATCCAGGAAAGGACTCCCAACAGCTTCGGTTCTGTGTGCTCAGATTCGTTAACTGTCACCCTAATATTTTCTCATCGATGTTTGTAGAAATAAAGATGTATAAGTCAACATGTAGTCAAAATTTAGTCTATCTATTTCTCCATTATTTTGAATAAAACTTCCCATGTAAATATAAGCATCCTAAAGAAAGGGATTTCTTTCTTTCTTACTTCTTCCTATCCCCCAACTCTCAAAATTCTGCTTTTTAGGACAGAGCACAGAGGGTACAGAGTAAAGTCCTTCCTTCTTGGATTTGCTGTTTAATGCGCATCCACATTGCCTTTGAAGGTAGGAAAACCAAATACACACACAAAAACGGGACCCAACATATCTCAAAGACCTTACTAATTTATACTCCTACACACACTTCATATGCACAGACCATTTCACTAAGCACTTAAAATATATTATTGGAATTTGCACAGTACTTTTCTTCTTCAAAATGGCTTACAAATGTAAACTTGTGTTTTTGCTACCCTTATCAGCCTCCATATGATGCTGAGATCGGGGACCTGAGTGAGAGGTGGTGAGGGATAATTCATGGTGCGTGGTCTCATGTTTCCTGGCCTTACCATTATGCAAGCCAGCCAACAGAATAACAATAATTATGGTGGTGCACTGTAATGAGGTAATTTGGTACAAATAATCTCCGCTGCTACTCTATGAACATGATCCCACAGAAGACCTGCAAAGAGCAAAAGCCGGATTTGCTGGAGCCTGTATATTATAAGCCCATCACAGATGGACAGGAGTTTGTCTGTCCTTGCTCTGCTGCGCTCCTCCTGGAAGCCATATGGGTTCATTAGCTAACACTTGATGCTCTCATTCTCTAGAAGAGCAAAGGGGGACCAGAGAAAGGCAGTGTCTTTTCGGCTTCCTGGAAGACCCATTAGTTTATGGGAAATTATCCTTGCTGCTTTTGAAAGTGATTGCAGGTCTTTTCTGGGGCTTTTCCCATGTGTCTGCTGTATCTGGTAGTAATGGTGCCATTTTCATAACACGCCACTTCTCCTCCAGACAGTCCCCTTTCTCATCCCTCGCTTCAAATCCCAACTCCTGTCTGCTTTCTGAACCCATGTAATGTCCCTTTCAAAACATGCTCTCCTTGCTGCTCCCACAGTGGCCCCAATTGCTTTTCAACTTGGTATCACAATAGGTTTTTCACAGACCATTCAACCATGTATCTTTTTCTCCACCCCCACTCCCCACCCCAACCCCTGTACCATTCCCTCCTAAACTAATTTTCATGGTGTTGAGCTGGGTATTCTTTTTCTTAAAGCCAACCCCTCATCATGGTCTCCCAGTCAGTGGCTCTCTATTCCTTTAGGAATGAAGTGCACACACCTGAGTCTGGCAGTCAACACCCTCTTGTCCCCTGACTGCACTCCACCCTCCAGCCCCTCTGACCTCAGGCATTTCAGTCAACCATGGCTTCTCATTCTTTTCTGAGCTTCCCCTTCTCTCTCGTGCCTCCATGGACATGCCTACAGTATTCCTGCTTTTGTCATGTCTCCATGGTACCCTTCCGATACCCCTACCCTGCCAGCAATTTTTATGCATCTTCAATGTCCAGCATGAACTACCATTCTCCCTGAGGCCCTGTGGTCCCTTCTATTGAAATAAAACTGTCATACTTCTATGTTTCCTCCACTTTCTTGAGAATCTCATGACATTCTGCCATAATGTATCACTTTATTGGTGCTCACCTCCCCACCAAAGAAGGAAATCCATTCAACTGGGGACTGTGCCTTCTTTCTTCATCCCTTCATTCTCTGTGATGCCCAGCAGAAGCCAGGTGCCCACAGAGTGGACAGAGTGACATGGACTGAGCCAATGTCAGGTTGGGTTTATGAGTAAGAGGGAGAACACAGTTAGAGTTAGCTTGAAACTTCTTGGGGTGGAAGTTGTATGGAAGAGAGAAGACAGCAAAATGTCATCTCCTGAACTGGAGCCAGGCCAGAGCAATGGGGTTAACAGCAGTGCTCTTAGGGAGAGTGCTTGACCACATAGAATCATTAAGGTTCCTTTGCTCCCTTCCTGCTGGGAAACCTCTACAAGAGGGATTTGCTTTGAGAGAAGGAGTTCTGTGCACAGGATTACTCTTTCCCTCTAAACCCCAGGGGTAGAATGCTGGTAATTACTTTTGGATCTATTCAGTGTAATTACACAATAATCCACAGCCACCTATAAATACTCTGTCATTACATGGCATTGTCCTGGTAAACTCCACTAGACTTCCTTGTGGGGTAATTATAGCTGTGCCATGGGGCGAAGATTACTGGCACTAAGAATTTCTAGCATCACATTCATGGCTCAGCGTCCGGACACGTTCCATGTGTAGAAACATAAACAGCATACTTTACCATGTAAAGAGGCAACAGTTTGTGAAGTTTGGGGCAAAAAAAAAAAAAAAAAAGGAGCTTTTGGTCTTCATCTTGAGGAGTTGGGACGAGTATATCAGAATCTTTGATCTTCCTCATTCACAAATCTAGCTGGAAAGATTAAAATAGGATATCTACCATGATTCCTCTAAAGAATAGTAGAGAGGACCAGCAAAATCTGCCAAAGCCATAACTCATCTTGACATGAAAACAAGAAATAAAGGACCAAGGTAGTGGTTTGCATGCCTGCCCTTCTCACTATATTATGTAAATCTCTGAGGAGCATTTACATTTTTTTCTCACCTTTATAGCTCCCTAATCTCCAAGTGCCTAAAATTGGAACTTTTTCATGTGACCTACAATAAATAATTAATAAAGAATGAAATAGAAGATGGATAAAGGGGAGAAAAGTGGTAAATAAGGTAAAAAAATGGGGCAGGGCAAATGGAGGAAGGGAGAAAGGAGGGAAAAAGGAAAGGAGGGAAGGAATGAAGAAAAGAAGAAGGGAAGGAAGGAAGGAAGCAAGGCAGGCAGGCGCAAGGGAGGGAAGGATGAAGAAACATTGACTTGGAAATAAACATCTCATGTTTATTTTGCCTCCACAGCTTTCTCTTATTTTAAAAAGGGTAATCTGGCTAAGCACATTCTGGGGGAGAGAATAAAGTCTGAAGTACAAGACAGGACCAAATTAAGATACTATGAATGTGAGGTAAAGCTGACTTGGGCCTGATGACGACAACGGGGTTGAAATAAGGAATATGCCAGAGAAAACACACTAATTTGGAAAGAGCAGAATTAGATTTCAAGCTTGGCAGACTCCAGGATGAGGGAAACCAAAGGGAAACTCATTTTTATTTGGGGTATAAATAAATAGAAATGACTTCAACTGTAGGTACTCTACCTCAGTGATGACAATGTGAGATCCAAATAGAAATGTCTATAGGGTTTTTGAAGATAAGAGAATTCTCTGGAGAGGAGACTTTTGGACTAGAAACACAGATTTAGGGGTCATCTACGTGAGATGACATGTGTTTTCCAAGGATAAGTCACGTGAGAGAGAAGAAAAGACTTCAGTATAAACTGGACCTCAGAAATTCCCTATACGAGGTCAGAGACTAATTTTTATTCTTCATTTTATCTCCAGCACCTAGAAAAATGTATATAAAATACAATTAATATATTTAATGAATGATGCAATGGAGACTAGCTAATTATGAGAACATTAAAGAAGTTCTAGAAAGACAAAGATTCCATCTTTATTTATGACTTTCTCAAGAAGTTTATTAAAATCCCAAATTCCTGGTTCACATCCCAAAGTGTTTGCTTTGGCAAGGCTGAAGCAAGCTCCAGGTACCTAACCATGAAACCAGCATCCCAGGTGACTCTGGTGCAGATCCCCAGACCTTCCTTGGAGAAGTGCTGCATTTCACACCTCCATTTCACAACTTATCTTTAGGGGTGTCAGAAGTACTGTGCTGAGAAAGATGGCATGACAATGAATCTTGTGAGTGCACAACAGTTACTGGGAGGCAGACAGAATGACTCGCAGGCATAGATCCTCTGCACACTTAAGGGTACATGAGCCCTTTATCCACTCTTCTTCCCAGACTATGGGCAGGCTATGGAGCTCAGAAGATCTTTTGAGCCCTGGGGTCTGCACTGACATCTACGACCATGAGCTCTTTTTCCAAGGCTGACCCTGGCAGACTTGGTGCTGTGGAGGCATGGGGAAGTGTTGGGACTCCATTGATTGGCCAGTCCCATATTTGTTAATTAGCCAGCCAACCAAAGCAGACAGGGGAATGGCATGTTAAGGAAGTGATGTGGAAGTGAAAGATAAACAGTTATGGAAAAAAAATATTTTATGGAATTCATAAAGGACAGCCTCACCCCTATACTTTATTTCTCCTTCTTCCTCTTTTCTTCTTCTTCTTCTTCTTCTTCTTCTTCTTCTTCTTCTTCTTCTTCTTCTTCTTCTTCTTCTTCTTCTTCTCCTTCTCTTTCTCCTTCTCCTTCTCCTCCTCTTCCTCTTCTTCTTCATCTCAAACTGTGGTTTTAACTTTATTTCCTATTAATGCTAAAATTAATTTGTTGAAACATGAGGCCTGGGATCCCTGGGTGGCTCAACAGTTTAGCACCTGCCTTTGGCTCAGGGCATGATCCTGGAGTCCTGGGATTGAGTCCTGCATCAGGCTCCTTGCATGGAGCCTGCTTCTCCCTTTGCCTGGGTCTCTGCCTTGCTCTTTCTCTCTCTCTCTCTCTCTCATAAATAAATAAAATCTAAAAAAAAGAAGAAAGAAAGAAAAAGAAAGAAAGAAAGAAAGAAAGAAAGAAAGAAAGAAAGAAAGAAAGAAAGAAAGAAAGGAAGGAAGGTTAGGCCAGCACATCCCAAATCATCTGGCTCAACTCTTTCAGTGTTAAGCAAAACAAGGCCGGTACAGGGCAAGTAGTAGATAGTTAGTGACTGGTTCTAGATTAGAACTCACATCTCCCAATTTATGTGCCATTATCTTGGTTTGCATTTTCAAAACTGAAGGATATTGGCAATGATTAATTAGATTTCTTTTATTTTTTTTGATTAATTAGATTTCAAATGTTAAAAACGCTACTGCCTTGTCAAATAATACAGCTAGACAGACATACTACAGTGGTAATCTCTGGGAAGAGAAAATAGGATGAATTTCATTTTGTTCCTTCACGGATTGCCTACATTTTCAAGATGAGTATATCATATTTAATAGTCGCATGTTGTTTTCCGTTTTATATAAAGCTATTCTGGAATGTTGTTGAGCAGCAAAACTGGTGATGGGTATGGGGGCAGGGGTGTTACTGGTGACTCCTGAGCAGAGTCTGAGAATTGGGAGAGATTTCAGAATTGCCTTAAGTACCTTGTTTTTTTTTTTTTTTCGTTTTGTTTTTTTTTGTTTTTTTTTTGTTTTTTTTAAGTACCTTGTTTTATAAGAGAAATCATTACGGTCCAGATAGATGGAATTACTTAACCTCATTGAAACCTATAAATAACATAAAACAAAAATATAGATATTCTGCATCATAAATTAAGCAAGGCTGTGCTTAATAATTTATGGGACTCTAGCCCTTCCAGTTTTGAAGAACTAGCAAGTTGTGTTGACCTCCTTGGTCGCTGACATTGCTATGGAATGGAGAGCGCTCCCAGGAATCTCACTAGAGCACCCCTGGACTCCCTAGCATGCTGCCTAAGTTTTAGTTTACTCTTTTCATTAAAAAAAAACTTAACCAGCCTGAGGACGTTGCAATAATTAGACCCCACAGGGCCATGACCACAACGCAGGCCCTCATCCTGATGGACTTCTGGCCTTCCCTCCATGCAGCCCTGTCTTACAAGTGCTTCACCAGGGAGCCGATGGTGCGCGTTGTTCCTGATGCAGGCTCTCAGCCCCCCTTGGGGCAATTGCATCTGTTGGCTCCTCCTTGAAGACTTCACAGCAGAGAAAATGCTCCCTTTCTCTAGGCCTCTCAGACCCTAAATGCTGAGGACTTTGCAAAAGTGTTGGTTGAAGGTATGCCATGAACGGAGTGCAGTCACGGGCCTGGCTCTCTCAGTCACTAGCAAAATTCAAACAGCAGAACTCCAGAGGTAGTTTTGTCTTCAAAAGTATCAATAGTTTAAAACATCAGCGATTGAACTGAAATCAGGACCAAATCTTAGAGTGTCATCAGGTATCTCTTCTTTCTCCAAGACCTTGGGAGCGGGGTGAAATCTGATCTTTCCAGTGTGTTCTGGTTTTAGATCTGAGGCATTTTTGTATTGACAATGGTAGGAATATAAAGGACTAGCATTCTGTGCATTTCTTGGCCGCAGGCATGTCCCATGCAAAAGCCTGTCGTATAGACGTTACCAAGTGGACTGGGCATTTCCCTGTTGGTTATAAAAGAATTGAAACAAAACTATGATCCTAGGGGTGCCAGAGTGGCTTAGTCAGTTAAGCCTCCAACTCTTGACTTCAGCTCAGGTTGTGATCTCAGGGTCGTGGGGTCCAGCTCAGCAGGGAGTCTGCTTCTCCTTCTCCCTCTGCCCCTCCCTCTTGGGTGAGAGTGCACATGCATGTGCGTGCTCTCTCTCTCTCAAAAATAAATACATAAATCTTTTTTAAAAAGCAAAAACAAAAAAACAACTATCTTATGCCTGTGAGTGGGCCAGGTATGAACCCAGGTACATTTGGCCAAGGGGGAAAAAAAAAACAACAACTCAGTACCATTTTAGTTTATTTATTTCTCAACTCTATAAGACTTTTGGAACCATGAATGCAAAATTGTTAAAATATAGACCAACTCTGTGGCTTTTTATGTTAATAAATAAAAAGAGAAAGAAAATTTGGCTCCCACTTTTTTTTTTTAAATAAATGAAGCAAGGCTCAAACTCATTTAGGAAAAAAAAATAACGTTCCTTGAGTGACTTGTACCTTGCACATGGCAGGCACGCACACAATCTGAATCTTCTTTCATCTGCACGGTTATTCAAAGTGAAGAAATACTTAGATAATAATACACTTATACTTGGTGACTTCAATCTAGCTCTTTCTATACTCGATAGGTCTTCTAAGCACAACATCTCCAAAGAAACGAGAGCTTTAAATGATACACTGGACCAGATGGATTTCACAGATATCTACAGAACTTTACATCCAAACTCAACTGAATACACATTCTTCTCAAGTGCACATGGAACTTTCTCCAGAATAGACCACATATTGGGTCACAAATCGGGTCTGAACCGATACCAAAAGATTGGGATCGTCCCCTGCATATTCTCAGACCATAATGCCTTGAAATTAGAGCTAAATCACAACAAGAAGTTTGGAAGGACCTCAAACACGTGGAGGTTAAGGACCATCCTGCTAAAAGATGAAAGGGTTAACCAGGAAATTAAGGAAGAATTAAAAAGATTCATGGAAACTAATGAGAATGAAGATACAACCGTTCAAAATCTTTGGGATGCAGCAAAAGCAGTCCTAAGGGGGAAATACATCGCAATACAAGCATCCATTCAAAAACTGGAAAGAACTCAAATACAAAAGCTAACCTTACACATAAAGGAGCCAGAGAAAAAACAGCAAATAGATCCTACACCCAAGAGAAGAAAGGAGTTAATAAAGATTCGAGCAGAACTCAACGAAATCGAGACCAGAAGAACTGTGGAACAGATCAACAGAACCAGGAGTTGGTTCTTTGAAAGAATTAATAAGATAGATAAACCATTAGCCAGCCTTATTAAAAAGAAGAGAGAGAAGACTCAAATTAATAAAATCATGAATGAGAAAGGAGAGATCACTACCAACACCAAGGAAATACAAACGATTTTAAAAACATATTATGAACAGCTATACGCCAATAAATTAGGCAATCTAGAAGAAATGGACGCATTCCTGGAAAGCCACAAACTACCAAAACTGGAACAGGAAGAAATAGAAAACCTTAACAGGCCAATAACCAGGGAGGAAATTGAAGCAGTCATCAAAAACCTCCCAAGACACAAGAGTCCAGGGCCAGATGGCTTCCCAGGGGAATTTTATCAAACGTTTAAAGAAGAAACCATACCTATTCTTCTAAAGCTGTTTGAAAAGATAGAAAGAGATGGAGTACTTCCAAATTCGTTCTATGAGGCCAGCATCACCTTAATTCCAAAACCAGACAAAGACCCCACCAAAAAGGAGAATTACAGACCAATATCCCTGATGAACATGGATGCAAAAAATTCTCAACAAGATACTGGCCAATAGGATCCAACAATACATTAAGAAAATTATTCACCATGACCAAGTAGGATTTATCCCTGGGACACAAGGCTGGTTCAACACCCGTAAAACAATCAATGTGATTCATCATATCAACAAGAGAAAAACCGAGAACCATATGATCCTCTCATTAGATGCAGAGAAAGCACTTGACAAAATACAGCATCCATTCCTGATCAAAACTCTTCAGAGTGTAGGGATAGAGGGAACATTCCTTGACATCTTAAAAGCCATCTATGAAAAGCCCACAGCAAATATCATTCTCAATGGGGAAGCACTGGGAGCCTTTCCCCTAAGATCAGGAACAAGACAGGGATGTCCACTCTCACCACTGCTATTCAACATAGTACTAGAAGTCCTAGCCTCAGCAATCAGACAACAAAAAGACATTAAAGGCATTCAAATTGGCAAAGAAGAAGTCAAACGCTCCCTCTTCGCCGATGACATGATACTCTACATAGAAAACCCAAAAGTCTCCACCCCAAGATTGCTAGAACTCATACAGCAATTCGGTAGCGTGGCAGGATACAAAATCAATGCCCAGAAATCAGTGCATTTCTATACACTAACAATGAGACTGAAGAAAGAGAAATTAAGGAGTCAATCCCATCTGCACGGTTATTGATACTTGGCAGTTTACAATTCAGCAAACGGATACTCAAAACCATTTAAAATGGAAGAGAGATCAGACTGCAAACCAGGGTCTTGGGATTCTTATTCTATTAGTCTTTCCTTCTTTTAACCACACTCCTTCTGAGATGAGCTTTCCCTGCAAGGGAGAGAAGGACAGTTCCTTTTCATCCATTATAAAATTAATCAGCGTGCTTTGGGGAGCAAGTAACCTGATCATGGCCATGGTCTCTTTCCATTACCTGTGTCTGCTAGACCAACTACATGCTTTCTCAGTTAGGAGAAAGGTCCCTGATACACATGGGGACTACTTGGACATTGTGAAAGAGCGGGGGACCAACTTGTACCCTATGGGGATAGATAACCTTGTTGTAACAGTTCTATTACTTTACGTTGCTAACTCACTTTACATTATTCAATGGTTTTCACAGGAAGGGGTAATCTTATCGTATGACAGGGAAGATGAAAACACAAAGGGGACACCAGCCATTCTGGAGCTTTCCTGGGACATGAGACTTTCGGTGCTAAAAGCAGGACAGTCCAGGGCAGGTGAGGTGAGCTGATCAGTCTGGAGAACAGAGACACAGGAAGGTCCCATTTCTCATCCCAGCTCACACAGCAAATTCGTGACAGACTGGACTAGGACCCAGAGCTCCCAGTAACTGACTCTGGACCTTTGCAACTCAACCACAGTGACTGTTAGATTTTGAAGCACAGAATTTGACCCATCCTGTGATCTCGAGTGCTTATGGCAAGTGGATGGCATCTTGGCAATCAAAAAGCAGCAATATAATATTCTATTCTAATCCATTCTCTGCATCCTGACTCACTTTAAGCAACACACTCTGACCCTCAGCCATGACAGGTGGTCGGTGACCTTATGCCAACCAGAGGCTCACCGATCCGTCTTTATCTTCCCCTCTGGAGCTGTCGCCCAGGTAAACAACACAGGCCCACGCAAGTTCACACACAAAAGATTCCGCAGTAGCAACATTTATCTTGTACATGTTCCATTTATCTTTGGCAAAAAGCTTCAGACCCAAACTATCTTAAGTGATCTCAAAAAGACAGTGATAAGTACCTTCCCCCGTCATTATTGCTCCATTTTATCACAGTGGTGATGGCAGTAATGGTGGTTGTAACCCCATCAAGCCCATTTAACATGGCTCATTTTCCAAAGCCACTCGATGCCTTGTGACAGTCTGGCCAGGCGGTATGAAAGGATCACTTAACCCCGGTGATCTGAGGAAGACTCGGAGTAGGGAAAGAAGGCCCGACAGTCAGAGGCTAGACGGTGAAAGAAGGGAAGGGATAAAAAAGACCATTGATTTTATGACAAGGGGCAGAGCCACTGTCAAAACTGAACAGCACAATACTGAAGGAATGTTTCAATTAGCTGTTTGCAAGCGAAATTCCTCGGAAGTTGGGATGGATGCACCAGCTCCGGCTTATTGTTGCTTACGTTTATTCTTTTCTTTTTAAATATATGTGTTTATTCTTCATGCGAAAAGGGGAATCGAAAAATAGAATCTCCATTAGGTATCATTAAAGACAGCTCATGACGATCAGTAAGGCGGTGTTTATGATGCTACAGTGACCCGCCTGAAAGGGGGGGTACGTGGAGCCCAGGCAAGCCACCTATCGCCCACGCAGCCCAACATGAGACTGCCTAACACATCGCCACATCTGCAGTCCGCAACCTGCCTGCCATTTACTTAGCAGGTGTTGAAATTGTTACCAAAGCACACTGGTTTCTAACAGCCCTGAGTGTGGACAAGGGCCAGGGATGAATAAATAACAACTGGAAGACAAAAATCAATAACACTCTCTTCTCTGCAACACTGGCTTGCTCAAAGCATGACGAGGAGTTGCTGTGGCCGGAGCAAACTCAGACTAAAAACATAGACATACTCACAGTGGTAACAGTTATTAAGACAGCAGACTCAAACTCCAGAGTACCTGGTTCAAACCCCACTCTTGCCATTTCCTGACCATATCATCTTGGGTGAAGGTTTTCTCACTCCAGGCCCCAATTTCTTTGTCGGCAAAATGGGAATATTACAAAATAGTAATGTTGTATGAAATTTCAATAAAATAACTCATGTGGAGTGTTCAGCACAGTACCTAGTGTGTAGTAATTTCTGTATAAAGGTGCTTGTGATTGCAATTAATCCACATAACATACATTTTTAGCTTGATTTTCTGAACGTAGTTAATGAATTCACTTTCTTTTTATCCATTTCAAAATGTAAGTCTTGCCATAAAATTACAGATGGCACCAAGTTAAAAAAAAAAAAAAGGAGTCCTTGATCCTATATTTGTTTTCAGGTGCCATTATCTATGGATCTTATGATCTTGATAACTCATGATTATATTTAACAGCAAGGACGATATTACATGATGCTTAAAAGTTCAAGGCTTGGAGACATTTTAATCTGGTTTTTGAATATTCATTCTACCACCTTCTAATGACATGATATTTTATATACTCATAGCACCAGCTTGGGGCTACCTATCCTTCAGATTTCAAGTTAAATATCATTTCTTTCAGAAGTCTTCCCTGAACCCTATTACACATTCTCACTGCTCCATGTACTTACCCCTTGTGACAGTTATTAGAATTACTATGAAATAACTATGTAATTAATGTCCATCTTTCTTAATAAACCACAAGGTCCAAGAAGGCAAGAGACTTACTTATTTTCGTTTACGCCGGTATCCCCCTCATTGGCACATGATAATTATTCAGTGAATAAAGGACTTTGAGTAGAAGAGAGACATGACCTGAATCACTTTTCCAGAGGATCACATTGGCTGCTGTTTTAGAAAGAACTATACGGGGACAAGGGTGGAAGCGGAAACTAATTAGGAAAAACTAATTAGGAGAAACTAATTAGGAAATGATTGCAATAATTTAAGTTAGAGATCTTGGTGGCTTGGGCAGAAATGGTAGTGATGCATGTGGTGAGAAGTGGTTGATTCTGGATACATTTGCTAGTGAGGTTTTTTAAAAATATTTTATTTATTTATGAGAGAGAGAGAGAGGCAGAGGGAGAAGCAGGATCCATGCAGGGAGCCTGACATAGGACTCGATCCTGGGTCTCCAGGATCACGCTCTGGGTCAAAGGCAGGCACCAAACTGCTGAGCCACCCAGGGATTCCCTTGCTAGTGAATTTGATATTGGGGGTAAAAGAAAGAAAAGAACCAAGGATGATTCCAGAGTTTAGAGTCTAGGCAACTGGAAGGCTGGAGTGCCACTACTTTAGACAGAGAAAACTACAGAAAATCAGAATAATTGCAGGAGTTCATTTTTGGAACATGCTAAGTTGTAATGCCTAGTAGACACCCTAATGGTCATGTCCAGCAAGCCATTACATGCCCAAGTCTGTGGTTTAGAGGAGAGCGATCTGGAGATACAGGGTTCATGTGCAAAGCCACAAAACTGGGTGAGATCACCAACAAAAGAGAAGAGGGACAAGGAATAATCCAATGTTAGAGATACTGAGGAACCAGAAAAGGATAATGAGAAGTAGTAGTCAATAAGGGAAGGTGAGTACATACTGGGAACCATCAAAAAAGCTAGAGCGATAAATCATGTCAAATAATAAGAGAACTAAGGATTTCCATTCAGTTTGTCAACAGGAAGATCATTGGAAACCTTGCCAAGGGCTGCTTTAGAGTGACCTGGTCAGGGCACATGCCTGATGTAAGTGGATTTAAAAGAGAATGAGAAGTCATCAGAGGAAACGTAATCCAAAACTACCAGGAGATACCATTTCACACCCACTAGAATAGCTAAAAATCAGAGACTGCTCACAATAAACATTGGTGAAGATGTGGAGCAAATTGAGCTCTCAAACATTCCTGGTTGGAATGTGAAATGTTAGGAGTATGCTGAAGGAGTATTTGGCAGTTTCTTCAAAGTAAAATATGTGCTAACCATAACACCCAACCCATCTGCTCCAAGATATGTGTCCAAATAAATGGAAACATATATCCACTCAAAGACCTGTACTCAGATCCTGAGAGCAGCCTCTTCACAAGAGCCAAAACCTGGGGAAAAAAAAAAAAAAACTAAACTATCCACCAACAGGAGAATGGATATTCAAAATATGGTTTATTTATAGGTTATTTATCCTATAATGTTAACAATTCAGCAATAGAAAATAATGAATACTTATCAAAATGAATGAATCTTAAAAACATAATGTTGAGCAAAAGAAATCAGACTGAAAACAAATAATTCCTGCATGATCTCATAATGACACGAAGTCCAAAATCAAACTATATAGAGATAGAAATTCACATGGGGAGGAGGTTCATTGATGAGAAAAGTGCCAGAGGAAATGTTCTGGGGTGGGGCTTATGTTCTATATCTTGTTGTGGGTGCCACTTAGATGCGTGTAAGCACTTGTCACAATTCACTGAACTATACCCCTGAGACATTTTTTTTAATTTTTTTTTTTATTTATGATAGTCACAGAGAGAGAGAGAGAGGCAGAGGCACAGGCAGAGGGAGAAGCAGGCTCCATGCACCGGGAGCCCGAAGTGGGATTCGATCCTGGGTCTCCAGGATCGCGCCCTGGGCCAAAGGCAGGCGCTAAACCGCTGCGCCACCCAGGGATCCCTACCCCTGAGACTTGTACATGTCATTGAATGTTTATTAAATCTCAACTTTATTTTTTTAAATATTTACTTATTTTTGAGAAAGAGAGAGAGTGGTGGGGGAGGGAGGGGCAGAGGGAGAGAGAGAATGTCAAGCAGACTCAGAGCTCAATCTCATGACCTGAGCTGAAACCAAGAGTCAGACACTTAACTGACTGAGCCACTCAGAAGCCCCTAAATCTCAATTTTAAAAAGGAGAATCAGTGGAGAAGACTAGGAGTCACTGAATTATGTCCTAATTCACAATTAGTGGATCAACATCTACCCCAGCACCCTTTTTGAGAGCTAGTTCTAGTTAGCCTTCTATTGCTCATACCTGAACAATTCCTGACCTCTAGAGCTAAGTAATCTAGTCTTTGGTGGTCAAATAAGGCTCCTCTGGGTAATTCATAATTATGAATTATGGTCACTGAATATTTTCTCATTTAAAGATGAGAGGGTTAAAAGAATTATATAATATTTAGAGGGTCAGTCGAGAGAGGGTTAAATGAATTAGATAATATTTAGAGGGTCAGTTGAGAGAGAGTTAAATGAATTAGATAATATTTAGAGGGTCAGTTGCAGTTAAAGAGGTTTTTTTTCTAGTTTTTAAAATGAGAAGAAAGGTATCATATTTGTATAAATGATCCAATAGAGAGAAAAAATTAAAGATGACATGCAAGATTATGACACTCATCTTTCCCAGTTTGTCATTAGGAGAAAATTAGATAATGAGACTGAAACCCCTAACACAGTACTTGAAACGCACTCAGGACTCAATACACCACAGCTAACGTGATTTTGTTGCCCTGCAGTGGTTGTGGACTCTCTGCTTCCACTCTCATTGTGGCTCGTGTGATGATCTTTTGTATTGGAGCCTTTTGCTTTATGCTTTCTTTCTCCAGCAGCATCTCACCATTAGGCAGACACCCCCGCTATCCAGCCAACCCTGCTCACATGAAGACCATTCTATTGGTAGGTCTGAAATTTGCACTGTCCTCTTCTCCTTGTCTTCTATCTATAATCTACAATGTGCTCTGGTCACCTAACTGCTATAATTGAATCTATCATAGGAGAGTGAGTAGGCTAAGAAAGAATCCATGCATGCCATGTTGACTGATCCTTCCTCCTGACTCAGTAGGCCATGTCAATTTCTACTTGTTCTTCAAGTGTCCTTCAGATTTTACTTACCCTGAGAAGCCCTCTCTGACCACCAAAGACTAGATTACTTAGCTCTAGAGGTCAGGAATTGTTCAGGTATGAGCAATAGAAGGCTAACTAGAACTAGCTCTCAAAAAGGGTGCTGGGGTAGATATTGATCCACTAATTGTGAAATTCCACAGAAGAATCTGGACACACACAGGGCTGTGTGTCACACACACAGGAACTCCAAGAGTTCAACAGATGTCTCAGGAATCTATCTGCCCACCATTCCCTCAGCCCCCCAGCTTCTGGACTCTGATTTCCACTGTGTTGCTTCATTCTCAGGCAATCTCCTTCAAACTGTTGACAAAGATGACCAGGTCGTCATTAAGAGCTAAAAACCTATTGACAAGAACATTCTTTTTTCTCTTTAATTCTAGTATGGATCCCAAGGGAAACTATTTGCTTGACATGGATCAAGTGTTCATCCAGTGGCCCTTAGGGGGTAGAGTGCTCTGAATGGCCATATGCCTGGACATGAGAGCAGGGGTAGGTTACGCAGCAGCTGTGAGTCATTGACTAGGAACAGGAAATTCATTTGGGGCAGTTTAAGACGTAGATTCTCCATGGTTTCCCTCCAATATACTCCCAAAGCACCTTAAATGAACTTTGTCTTAACACTTCAAAGTAGCTGCTGTCATTACTATGTGCTAAGTACTACACTGAGAATGTTACAAACAGCATTTCAAATAATCTTCACAGAACCTCTCTGAGGTAGGTACGAGGTCAATTTTATAGACAAGGAAATTAAAGCTCAAAAAAGCTGTTGGACACCAAAAGTCAGACAACTTGAGAGAAGTGGACCTATAGACAAAAGACCAATTCTGAAGCTTTTAATGGTTCTGGAGCCTTTCTCATCATGCATTCCTGATAACTTTGATAGGTGGTCTGTCCCCTAGTACTCCCCGTGGAAATATAATCATTTGGTATTTCTTCCAGCTGTTTATAGTATATACATCCCAGCATACTAACCCTCCCCAACTTCTTACTCCCTTATAGACTGCAGTGCTAACTGTGGCATTTCCAAGTTGGTTCACTGTGGGGTCATGTCTTTTCTAATGCCTCTAGGAGCCATATCAATAGCAAGTTTAGAGTATTTCCTTAGGTCCTTGGCAGAATACTAAATCCTGCATGTCAGAAAAGAGCTCCCAGGTCAATAAGTTCTTCTTTATAGCATTATCTGTCCTGGCACTCCAGATCTAGCACCCTGAGCATCTAGTCCCGGGCATACCATGAGCGTAGGTTGGCTCAGTGACATAGTTCATTTGAAGCAGAGTCCAACTGGGTGGCAAGGCCTTCCTTTGAAAGGGGGGGAAGGGTCTGGGCAGTGTGTCTTGATGCCCCTCATATTTCACAGATGTCTCAGTCTGCTGGAGCAGCTTATTATGAACTCGGGTGCATTGTATATGACCATGAATTTGGTAAATACATTCTTCCCATTCCTAAACAGAAAAGGGGGTTTAAAAAGTTTGAATTCACGTAGAATCTACAATACTATGAATTTAGAATTTTCCTCCAGTTATATTAACTGCCTCCTTCTGTGCTAATATAGCTTTAAAACACCTGAAATGTCGATATTTCACAGAAAAACACATTGATCCACATCGACAATGATGTTGATAGTGCTGGACAAGCAATCTCTAGCCAGAACAGTAGAGATCTCAGGAAGGTAAACACACCATTCTCTTCCATAGGAAGATTCAGGGGCCAAATTTATCTGTAAAATCTGTGGTGGCCATACAGGCAGAGCTGTACCAGGACATCCTCTTCAAAGTAAAAAAAGATTATTGCATTTTGCACTTCCTACCACGAAGAATGAAGTACAATTCTTTCATATCCTGGGGCGGCACATATCTCACTTAGGAACAAGGCTTTGACCCACATACAGAGAGATGAAAAAGTCTGTCAGTTTTGAGTGAGGGCTGGAGTAGGAGAAGGCTCTTCAGAAGGTCCAGGCTGTGGTATTAACTGTCTTGCTACTCAGACCATGCTCCTATGGTCCCAGAAGTAACAGTAATAGGAAAAGATGTCAAGTGTGGTTTGTGGGAAAATTGCATTGCAGCATCTTGGAATGATGGATTGGACTTTACCATCTTTGAAAACAATCATATATATATACATATATATAAATCTTTTGAAAAACACATGCTTCTCAGCCCTAGTAAAGCAGAGATCTGACCATGATACCAGGTGACTCTGAGGCTGGAACTTCCCATCATGAGTGAGATCCTGTTGGACTCAGCAGGTCATGAGGTCAGTGGATACAGCAGCAGAACACTGTGGGATGGAAGGGGCATCTGAGACTGGGAGCGAGTAAGACCAGAGGGCAAGAGCAAGCTGCATGGGCAGATAGCTGGTACCTCCACTGGCATCCACCCCTGTGGTAGCAGCTCACCTTCCTCAGTTTGCATATCTAGTACTGTGGGGATTCCTGAAGGAAGGGGAAAAAAAATCCAAGCTGAGTTTATAAAAGGACATGTCTGGTCATGGGGTAAAACCTGAAAATGGACAGCAAGCACCCTGCAACCTCATTTGGGTGGGCCTCACTAGGTCTGGCAAGAGAAAATCCTCTCAGCGAGTGGATAGTGGAACAGTGCTCTTGTTCATGCACTTTGTCTAAAAGAGAGTGACCCCACATTCAAACACGTAAGGATTCCTGGGCAGTGGTGAGTGACTGGCCAGATGGAAAGAGACCAGGGAGGAAACAGACTGGCATCTTGAGGACAAAGAAATCTTGGGTAGACATTGTAAGGAAATATGGAGTATATATAAAGTGTATCTTTTTTTTTTTTAAGATTTATTTATTTATGATAGACATAGAGAGAGAGAGGCAGAGACACAGAGGAGGGAGAAGCAGGCTCCATGCCGGGAGCCTGACGTGGGACTCGATCCCGGGTCTCCAGGATCACACCCTGGGCCAAAGGCAGGCGCTAAACCGCTGAGCCACCCGGGGATCCCTAAAGTGTATCTTTTTTTAAAGATTTTATTTATTTATTCATGAAAGACACAGAGAGAGAGGCAGAGACACAGGCAGAGGGAGAAGCAGGCTCCACTCAGGGAGCTCAATGTGGGACTCAATCCTGGGTCTCCAGGATCACACCCTGGATAGAAAGTGGTGCTAAACCACTGAGCACCCGGGCTGCCCGAAGTGTATCTTTCAAACATTTGTTTGCATCTCCTAGAGAGCACCCACCACAGAAAGCCTGCATAACCAAGTACACCAGGTGACCGAACCAGCAACATGAACACAGGGACAGAGATGGAGTTTATGCATGAGCTCAATAGCACAAATTCCTACTCAGAAAGGCTGATTCTAGCTCCTGCTGCTGCTGAAGGCTCAAGTTGACAGCAACAGACACCCACACTCAGCCCATAGGATGACACTATTTCTCTAAGATATCATCTGGCCACGTGATGACAAGTGGACTTCATTGGGTCCCCTATATACTGAAAGGACCAACAGTTCCTCCTCACAGGGACTCTTCTTTCCCATGTCAGTTTGCCCCTTTTGTTCACAGAGTCTCAGCCTGCACCACTCCCCCACAGAATGTCCAAGCATGGAACCCCCTTCACAGTGTACTCGATGAGGGCACAAGAACATGGGGCCCAATGGTCATATTAGGTACCCTGCAACCAGAAGCAGCTGGTCTCGTAGAATGCTGGAATGGCCTACTGAGGCACAGTTTTAGCTTCAGCTCCCACAGAGAGGCTATAATTTTGAGCAAGGGTTGGCAAATCCAGCCTGCCACCTGTTTTTGTAAATAAAAGTTTTACTGGAACACAGCCATCCTTATTCATTCACATATTGTCTATGGCTGCTTTCGCACGACAAGGGCAGACTTGAGTTGTTGTCACTGAAACCATATGGTCTACAGATTCTAAAATAATTACTATCTGGCTCTTTACAGAAAAAGTTTGCCAATCCCTGTTCTCAAGAATATAGTGCCATCAACCAGGACACAGTGTATTCTGTGTCCCCAGTGGAAAAAGTACATGGTTCCAGGAACCAAAGAGTTGTACGAATGGCCTCACTGTCACATCTAGTGATTTACTGGACTTTGTGTTTCATATCCCTGAAATTCTGGGCTATTATAGGTCCTGGTCCTTAAAAATGACACATTTTTTGTCAGATGACACAACCTGAATCCCACTGAATTATAAACCAGAGTGCCACTGTGTAGAAAAGTGTATCTGAGTGGCATCAGAAATAGAATGTGACAGATGAATAATCCAAATTACTCACTAAAAAATGGACCTGATGCCTCACCACCCCAGAAGGAATGGGGTCAAAAGCTCCTGCTGGTTCTGCCTCAGATGTGAACACTGGGTTTCCCTGGGGTCATGACCTTCACAGAGCCATGTATATCCAGTAATGCAGCAAAACAATAGTATAGATTCTGGTCATTTTGGTCTGATGTGACCAATGGTGTCCTAGAATTGGGTACATTTCTCCTCCCCTTCCCACTGAGTGACATCAAGTTGGTAGCTTGAGCTCAGCCCTGAGAGGCGAATTTACATAATGTAAATTGGCAAACACTACAAATCACAACTTTCTCTTTCTCCAGAGAGCCGTTATTAAATATTTATCAGCACAACCCTATTGAGCAATACTCACCCCACAAGTCACTGCCAGAGCGGTTGAGGCTTGGCTGGGTCAGGTCCCACCCAACCATGCTTCATTCCCCTTCCTTTCAAAGTATTGATCCCTCATAAACAAGCTAAATTCCATCTCATATTTGCTTCCAGAGAACCCAGACTGCAACAAAGGATTTTATAGTATAAATATTACTGTTATTAATCTTGGCATACGCACATTACTTGCCATTATTAAGAGACTTTGCATTTATCTTAAATGATATTAAGCATAACACAGCTCTGAGTCAGACTTCTGAACACCTCGATGATAGAACTTTAATTCTTGGCACCCTTAGGAAAACCAAATGGTAAACAACGAATAGTGAAGTTAAAGACAAGAAATCCTGTATTATTTCTGAAGGGCATATTCATATGAAAACACGGGGAGTAGAAGCAAATATCACAGGGAGACTGTTGTGGTACAATTAAAGACTCATGATCAGCATTTTCATTTGAAATAGTCTGATGGAAATTCTCCCAGTATTGTTACTCAATAACCACGTATAAAAATAACTGCAACGAGGCCTTCTTAACCATATTTTAAGATCTCAAAATATTAATACAATTATTTGCCCACATGGCTCATAGAATGTTCAATAAAATATTGAATAAAAATTTCCCAACTAACCTTAAGCCTGGAAGCGTCCTCTTTCATGGGTACGGTCAATAATTCTTGGTAATTTGGTGGGGGACCAGGAATGTGTATTGATGCCAAAAGGAGCCAATCACAATCTAGGAATGGCCTAGCAAATTAAGGTGAAAAAAATGCAGGTCTGAGACCTTCGGTCCAAAACATGACAAAGGTGTGTCCTAAGTCCTAGATTAATGCTGTAGCACTAGCACACACGTACACACACACACACACACACACACACAAGCATTGTCTCACGGATCCTTCTAGATGTTTTCCCCAGAACATATGTTATTACTTTATGTGTTTTCTGTGGCTTTCCCATTTTAGGGAAACCATCATAACTCCTCATCCATTCTCTTGAACATGGTATTTTGACTCATCTCTGGCTTTCTAAACTGCCCTTGCCTTCCTGAAGTGGATACCACTTTCCCTTTGATGTGCATCCCAGAAATATGGATCCACCCTTACCCCTGCCCAGGATTTAGAAGTTAGCTGTGGGTAGCAGATAGAGGTCAGTTCCATCCACTTCCATAAGCAGATCCTGAAACTATGGTCTGATAAGCTATTCTAGCCCTCCCACATCTCTCTTTACTACCCTAGCTCTCCAGAAAGAGGTAACCAGAGAGTCACTGACTCTTGATGTCTTTGGGGAATGGGAATGATGGCAGCACTCCTGCAACAAGAGAGAAAATTATACGTGTAACAACTTGTGGAATTTTACCCATCAGAATTACAGTATGGCTGATTCTTAGGATTAAGGCTGTCATAGTGAAGATCAGACCACATGCCCCAAAGGGCTGCTCCCAGTAGGGGAAGCCATGTGTCAAAGCACAGCGTTTGAAGGTGTAGCTAGGAGTTGGAAAAGTGGACAGGAAAGTACAGTGTCGATGAGACAGTGGAAATGGAGCAAGGGGAGAGGGATCTAGGGAGAGAAATAAAGCTTTTGGAAGAAGATGGTATGTTTAAAGAGAAATATAAAGGAATATTTCTGTTTTCTGAACTGTGGGATGACCTGCATAACATTTTAACAGAGATCAAGAGTGAAGATTTATATTATTCTTCAAGGTTTCTGGAGGCAGATTATCATTTCCTTAAATGTTGCTGTGAGGCAGTTAGGCTTATATAGGATATATGGAGAAAAATATATAGCCTACATCTACTTCCTCCCTCCTGACAGGATATACTTAATTTACATCAGCTAGAGTCAAAAGCCAAGTAGTTGTGAAGATCCAGCCCACACACACGGAGGATACTCAGTGATTTCAAAATGTTCTACATTTTAATGAGATGCTGCATTGTATATACAATTCCAGGATTTGTGCTGACCTATAAGCAGGACCCAGTAAGGATTTATTTTCTTTTCCCTCCCCATATCTTCTCTTCAAATGGCAAATATTAGAATGTGGCTCTTTTTTCAACAAACAGCTCATCAAAATACCTTAGTTGGGGAAACTAGAAATCAGGCAGAAAAAGAAACAAAAAGGCTAAGATGTCATTCTCGAAGCAATTAACCACTCACTGGCTTCCAGCCCTTCAGGCACAGTGAGGGATCAGTGTGCCCTAAAACTCACAAAATTTTTGCTCAGGCCAATCCCCAGAGACATTTCAAGGCTATTTCCTTCAATTTCTCTTTAGGGATCTCAATCTCTTACTCTGTATTTATTACATTTCTTTCTGTTCTCATTTCTCTCTTCCTCTTTCCTTAGGCACCGAGCACCACTACCCCTACTTCTTGGGGAATTATAGAAACTACTCTTATTTATTTACATCTTAGTGTAGGGATGACGATTGGTTATCATCCTGTCAACTATGATCAATTCACATGATGGCTGCCCAAAGACTACCTCAGAATCCTTCTCAACAAGGTTGGGTGTGGGGGTGTATGCTGTGACTAGTTGATGCATTAGTGATGTCTGTGATGAGTTAGGAGCTCCAGCGGTGTCACCGTGTAGCTTATTTGTCAAATCTGCCTTTGTGTAACTTCAAGTCAATATTTAGCCATGATCCTAACTTCACCTGAATACTTGCATTTTAAAAAACCCTTATTATCACATATTTTAAATACCTTACTAATACAATAGAATAATGAACCTTATTAATCCATGACCCAGATCCATCAAGTATCAGTACGTGGCTAGCCATCTTGAAGTTATACTTCCAACTACCACCTCCCCCTACCTCAGGATTACTTTGAAATAAATACCAGAAATTACAGTATTTCATCTGAAAATGTTCTAGTATATATCTCTAAAGAGACAAGGACACTTTTAATACTTGCATTGTCCATTTCTTCTTAATGAAGAAATGAAAGACTTCACACAAGTAGAAAATTTTAGGAAATAGGTGCCCTCCTCTGGGTTGCCAAACTCACATAGCGTAAGATTTGCCCACCTTATTCTAGAATGGCTGTTTGAGAAGTGCGCTTGACTGTGTTCAGTCAGAAAGGAAATTTTTGCCTGATGTTTCTGAATGGCCAGAATCTGTCAGCACATGCAAAGGCAGAAGGGTAGGCAAATGATCATCAAGCAGGAGGAAATGAGAGACACGATGTGAAGGAAGCCCCCCACCCACCCACCAAGACAGATGAGAAGAGCAACCAAAATGGCTCCAATTTCATTAAGATAAAAACCAAATTGGCCACTGGCCAACTAAAATGATGAAGCTGGGTGCGAGGTTGTTTTGACGAAGCAATGGTTCAGTATTAGACAAACTATCAATAGAGAGTCCTATTAGATTTTGCTTTCTAATTCTGTACAGTATCAATAAAATTTGAGGAGAGTCAGGAAAACTAGACTTGGATTCCACTTTGTAAGAGGAGCTTAAGCTCACAAGGTGAATTTTAGTCACGAGAAACTGGAGTCAGGTTTATATGTAACTAACTAATCTGTCTGTTCTTGGTGAAGCCATGATAAGTGAGCAAATGCCCCACAATAGACCATGTGACCATGATAATTTGAAAGGGCCATTTAAACAAGCCCAAACCACAAGATCAATGGTTTCTCCCGACCCACTGCTCTTTTTTCTTCTATAACCACAGTCTACAGTATAATCTCAGCCCTTGGTTAAATAAAATGCTTTTTATGTGCAACGCCGGTGCTTGCTCTCTGCAACCCCTCCTTATTTCTACCTGAGTGCAAGAACCAGAACAGCATGAGCCAATCTGTGTTGTTCACCTTTGCTCATCTGAGACTCCGCTGCCCTATCCAGGGCCTTCTCGTTTCCAGTGTATTTCAATTTACTCAAGCTGCTCATTTGAGCTGTTTTATTCCCTCTCCCCAGATGTATGCCCATCCATGAAATGTCTATGAATAATACCCTGGTTTCCTAAAGCACATTAAATAAGCCCCTGCATGAGTTTGCATCACTTATTCCCCATTGCCTTAGAAAGTGGATTATGCAAAGCAAGCTGGCTGGCTGTTAATAAACGTACAGGAGGCAGCAAAACAACATTGTGCCTATTGTTCACCTGGAGTCCCTCTACCTTATGCTGGGCAGAGCTGGCTCATCTCAGTGAAAGAACTATCTGCTTGGTGATCTCTCTTCCATGAATGATCTGTTTGAGCTGCAATAACAAAACACCATAGACTGAGTGACTTACATGCAACAAAAATTTATTTCTCACAGACTGGAGGCGGGGAAGTCCAAAATCCAGGTGTGGGCAAATTTGGTGTCAGGTGAGAGCCCACTTCCTAGTTCAGAGATGCTGTCTTCTCGCAAAGGCTTCATGAGGCAGAAGAGACAAGGGAGCTCTCTGGGTATCTTACAAAATCACCCATCCCATTCATGAGGGATCCACCCTCATGACTTAATCACCTCCCAAAGGCTCCCACCTCCTACTACCACCACACTGGGGGTTAGAATTTCAACATATCAATCTGAGGGGGTGCACATAAGACACACATCTTAACCATGCATTGCCATATGCTTTAGACTTAATACATAGTTTTCTACAAGTGTGTTGTGATGAAAGGCACAACATAAACATAAGTTCTCATTACTGCTTGCATTATAGCTTTGCTACAATCAACTTTACTAGAACAATCATAAAATTACATATTTTCCCAATCATCAGGTAAAATACAGAGTATCTTTTCCTGTGCACAAAACAAACACACATCAGGTTGTATAATAACTTTGAAAAATATTATTTTACTGGTATTTTTTGTGTGATGCTTCCAAACTTTCCTTTACACATCACCTCTTCACATAATACAGAAGCAGTTCCTCAGCGATCGGTTGGAGTTTCACTGTTGCAAATAAAAGAGAAACTTCTTCAGTCACCTTTTCTTCCTTACAGAGGAGGTCATTGCCTACAAGGACTCACAGACAGGGTCAAAGGACACCGTCATGGTGAAAATGTCAAAGTTGCCTCACTTGGACCACACTGGAAGTGAAGGGGTGGTCTAATCCATTGCCGTGAGGCTTCATGTGGTTCTTTAGAGCATTGTGTGCAGTCTTTGAGGCAACTACAGAAAAACTAAAATTAAGTAACAGTAACAGTTTATGGAAATAAATAACTAAACATTAAAAAGTCATTGAGTTTGTATTAATTATGCATTTAAATCTCGAGATCTCACACAGAGGGCAATATGACCAGCAGAGTTGCCTTACGATGGGCTGGATAGATTGCCTCACAAGTGGTGAGAATTCAAGCATTGAACACACTTAATCAAAGCCAGATGCTAATTCGTCAGGGACACTGAAGAGAAAGTTCTAGAAGCTCCCAATTGCTCTCTTTCCCTCATATCCCTCCCCCATCCACTTGTGCAAATCCCATTGGTTCTATAGCCAAAAAGGTGCCTGTCTACTTTTCACACTTGACGTGGCCAGAATTACCTCATCTCAACAACTGGGTCTGCCTCCTATTCAGTCTACCTCTTGTACCCAGACTTCATTTACACTCAGCAAACAGGAAATCAAATTATGTCACTCTCCCACGTAAAACACCCAGCGCTTAGAATAAAGTCCGAAGCTTCTACTCTGGTCCAATAGGTCTTGAAAGATTTAGTTCCCTTTTAACTTTCCAGACCATTTTTCTTTCCTCCTCCTTTCACTACATTCTGGCTACAGCAGTCTCCTTTCTGCGTCTCAAGCAAATCAAAGTCGATTTCACTTCAAGGGGTTTTTCAGTGCTTAACACTCTTCCCCTCAACTCTTCGTCTTGTCCATATCTTCTCTGAATATCAGCCCTGACTGTGCCATACACACTTGCTTACTTTCTCCCATGGCCCTGCTGTTTTCCTTCATAAACCCATCACCACCTCATATATTCATATTCATGTATTTAGTCGTTTATTTACTTTAACCTGCTTTCTCCCCCAAAACGTTATCTTCATGAGGACACAGAGACAGTCCCTGTGTGTCTTTATCATCACTGAAGCCCCAGGTTCGGTGCAGTCTCTGGCATAGAGTGAGCATTCCAAAAAGAGTCAGCAAGTAAATACATATATGGGAAGATGAAGGGCAGGAGCAGATAGATGGCTTTGGCAGTTCTCAGTGTTCAAAGTCGATCTGATCCTCAAAGATACAAGGCCTTTGGCCTCACTGAAAATTCGACATCTGAAAAATCTATATTTTAGATTTTTAGATCTGAGGCAGATGTTATGTATAAACCCTTTCTTTTTTTTAGGCTTGACTCCTGAACTGAGATGGTCTGGGCCCACCAGCTGTGACACCAGTGGTCCCAGTTGCAAGGAGCTGAGATGACTCGGGGGAGGAGCTAAAGAACAGGACTCATGACACCAATACCAGCCCCTCACCCTGCTCTCTGGTGGCACATCATTTATACCTCTGTTAAATCCCTCACCTTGGGTTTGCACTGTATAGAGGACTGACTGTGTCCTCCACTACCAACATGTGACCTCTGCAGACAAGAACATGTAATGCATTTATCCCTTTGTTCTCACAGCACCCACAACTCTGCTTTAATAGATTTGCTCAATAAATATTAGATGAAGTAAATGTCTCCTTTCTAAAGCCTTCTCAAAATTCTGCCTTTGGAACTAAGTAGCTCATGACATAGCAGTTAACTCATAGGAATAAAAGTTATATATGAACTGAAATAAAAATTTCAGAATTATTCTCTGTGCTATGTTATTTTTTTTTTCTCCAGATACATTTTTTTTTGCCTTCCTCTGCCATGCTGGTACCCGGAGTAGGCTGATATCCATAGGCACCTTACTCATGCTCTCTTGCCAGCTGGCAATAGTAGGTATGCACAGGAGATTGGGAAGTGGAAGGAGATAGATCAGAGTATTTCTTCTACATTCACTCATCTCCTCAAGGGCAGCCCTCTGTCCATGGTTCTGGTTTTTCCAGAACATTCCTTTTTGTTTTACTCCTTCATTAAAAACTAGTCCCTTTGAAGCCTGGGTGTCGTAGCAGTTGAGCGTCTGCCTTTGGCTCAGGGCACCTGGGATCCACGATCTAGTCCCGCATCAGGCTCCCTGCAGGAAGCCTACTTTCTCCCTCTGCCTATGTTTCTTCCTCTCTCTGTGTGTCTCTCATGAATAAATAAATAAAATATTTTAAAAACTAAAAATAAAAACTAGTCCCTTCTTCGATGTCTTTTGATTTGCATTATCTGGGAGGAGTTCCGTTTTGCTGTGGCCCTGACTTCCACACTCTCTCACACCTAGAACTACCAGGGGTAGCTAAGACAACCAAATTTTCCAGGATAGACAGTTTTAAGATAAAATGTCTAAAGCAACATGCAAAAGCATAAGAAGAAGAGCTGATTGTCAGAATCAAGGCAAAGTTAGAAAAGGTAAAAATAAAGTGAAGATCTGAATAGAAATCAATAGGATAAGAGAACAGTAGTGAAAAGGGAGTTTTAAAAAAGAGCTCCTGGGGATGAAGAAGAATGTTAGAGAATTAAGGAGACAAAGTCTGTGGGTAGGAACTGCACCACTAACAAAAGAGCTCAGAAACCGATATGCTAATATTCCTTATGGAATGGACACTTTCAGATTTTGTGTTCAAACAGCAGGTCTGCAATTTAAACCAAAGCCTTAGAGAATTCAAGGGTTGGAAAAAAAGAGTGGCATTATTAACTCAACCTTCTAATATATATGTTTGAAATTATTCCTTACATTGATCGTACAGAAGACTTGGTTCCACGTATTTGTGGAAATTTCTCTAGAAATCCTATATTACTAAAAAGCCATTGAAATAGCATATAAATGTATTTATATGCAACAGAGACAGCATCTATTAATGTATGAGAATTCCCATATTTGGATTCCCCTGAGCAAAACTAAATTTTGTATGTGGTCTCTCTATCTCTCTCTCTATCTCTCTCTATCCCTATCTCACTGGTTCTTCCTCTCTCTCTCTTTCTCTCTCTTCTCTTTCTTACTTTTCACCATTATCACTCTCTCATTGCTTACATACACTAAGCTACCCCTGTTAAAAATGTCTAATTCAATAAGTTTTAATGTATGTATACATATACCCATGAACTTATCATCAAATCAAGAAAGCGAACACATCCATCAGCCCAAAATTTCCTTATGCCCTTCAGAATCCCTCCTATTGAATCCTCTCCTCCACTACCTCCACCCCGATCTGCAGGAAATCTTTTATCTGTTTCCCATCACATAGAATATCTTCAATTCTCTATAATTGTATATAAATGTAATCACCCTGTATGGGCTCTTTTTGTCTTACTTCTTCAATTCAACATAATTTGAGACTCTTCCATGTTGTATCCTGTCATGCGTCCATTCCTTTTATTGCTGAGTAATATTCCATTGCATAAATAGATCACAATTTGTGCATTTCCCTGTTAATGGTCATCTGGATATTTCTAGTCTGAAACTGATAAAAAAATAAAACTGCTCTGAAAAACTATGTACAATTCTTTACATGCTTTCATTTTATTAAATACCTAATAATGAAATCACTGGCTCATATGGTAGATTTTCGCTTAACTTTGTCAATTTTTTTTCCCAAAGTGGTTATACCATTCTACATTTCCTCCAGTAGTGTATGAGAGTTTCAGTTCCTCCATAGCCTTGCCAATACATGATAAGGTCACCTTTTTTCATTTTATCCATTTTAATATGGAAATTGTGGAGTTTTATTGTGGTTTTAATTTGCATTCCCCTTATTTGTCATCCATGTACTTCCTTTTGGAAAGTAACCACTCAGTTTTTTGTCCGTTTCTTTTATTGGGTTCTTTTCTTCTCCTTTTATTCTCTTCCTTGAGCTCAGAGAGTTATTTATATATTCTGAATATGTCTTTTATTATGTATATGATTTTCAAATATTTTCTCTCAGTCTATGGCTTGTTTTTTTTTAATTCCACTAACCATGACTTTCTGAAAGTAGACTTTATTATTATGTTTATTATTATTATTTTGATGATATCTAACTTATCAATATGTCTTTTCTTACATTGTATTTTGGAGATCATATCTGAGAAAACTTTCCCTAACCCAGTTTATTCTCTTTTCTTCTAGAACATTTAAAGTTTTGGGTTTTACACTTTTAAATCATTCTTATATACAGTGCAAGAGTGTGTCAGTGTTCAATTTTTGCATATGGATGTCCTAGTGGTCCAACATCATTTGTTTAGAAACATCATTTGTTTATCCATTGAGTTACCTTCATCTTTTTGCTAATCAGTTGTCCATATACATGTGGACTGATGTTATGACTTTCTGTTCTGTTCCTATTCTATGTGTCTATCTTGAAGGTTTACAACGAATCTCATGTAGTGAGTGTCAGGTAGTGATCTTCCAACTTTGTTCTTTTTCTATGTTGTTTTGTTTATTCCTGATCCTTTATATTTCTGAATGAAATTTAACATTTGTTTGTCAAGTTCTGTCAAAGCTTGCTGAAATTTCCATGAGGAGAGCATTGAATTTCCCTACCAATAAATATGTCATATCTCTCCCTTTACCTAGGTTTTAATATTCATTTCTCTCAGCAATGTTTTGTAGTTTTCAGTGTTAAGATCTTTCATCTTTTGTCAGATTTTCCTCTAATTATTACATACTTCATATGATTTGAATATTTTCAAGTTTATTGAGGCTTCAAGCATCAAATATGTTCAATCTTTGATATTTTGTGTGCATTTTAAAATAATGCATATTCTATTTTTTTAAAGATTTTATTTATTTACTCATGAGAGGCAGAGAGAGAGAGAGAGAGAGAGAGATGCAGAGACACAGGCAGAGGGAGAAGCAGACTCCATGCAGGGAGCCCGAAGTGGGACTCTATCCTGGGTCTCTAGGATCACACCCCGGGCTGAAGGCGGCACTAAACCGCTGAGCCACCAGGGCTGCCCTGCATATTTTATTTTTGTTGGGTGGAGTATTTTATAAAGATCATTTTTGTGAAGGTGCTAGATCATGTTATTTCACTATTTTATATTTTTATTGATTTTCCACTTATTCTATTAATTACCTGATAAAGAAGCATTACGATCTTTGTTTATAATTGTAGACTTTTCTAATACTTTTAAGACTTTCATTAGTTTTCATTTCATATATTTTGAAGTTTTGTAATGGTGCATAAACACTTGAGTTGTTATGTGCTCTTGATAAACTGACTTAATTATCATTATGAATTAACATTTTTAACACCTGGTAATACTTTTTGCACTGAAATCCATTGACTGATATTAATATATCCATTCCAGCTATCTTTTGATTAGTGTTGCATGGTACATATTTTCCCATTCTTTCATTTTAAATCTATTGTGTTTTTGTGTTGAATGTGCTCTTCTTTTTGGTCTTTGCTATTGATCCAATCTGATAATCTATGACTTTTATTGGAGAGTTATATTTAATAATGGTCCATTTATATTTAATGTGATTATTGATCAGATTGGGATTAAACCAGGAAGCCCGGTGGCTCAGCAGTGTAGCGCCGCCTGCAGCCCAGGGTGTGATCCTGGACACCAAGGATCGAGTCCCACGTCAGGCTCCCTGCATGGAGCCTGCCTCTCCCTCTGTCTCTGCCTCTCTCTCTTTCTGTGTCTCTCATGAATAAATAAATAAAATCTTCAAAAAAAATGGGATTAAACCTATTTAGAAGACTATTTCTTTTTCCTCTTTTTCTTCTTTCTTTCAGATTAACTGACTTTAAAATTCTATTCTTTCACCTTTGTTGGATTTTAAATTGTAAATATCTGTCATATTATTTTAGAGGCTACTTTGAGGTTTATCATATATATCATCAACTTATAGTCTACCTACAAGTGAAAATATACTATTTCATATATGGTATGAACCTCATATATTATACTTCAGTTTCTCCTTTTCCATGTTTTATACTATAATTGCCATACCTTTCACTTTTACTTAGGTTATTAACCTACACACAAGACTGATATTTCTGTTTTAAATGTTATTATCATTTACAGATTTAAACAATGAGAAAAAAATCCTTCTATGTTTACCCATGTTGCAGCTTTTTCTAATGTTCTTTATTTCCTTGTCAAGATCTACATTTTTATCTGGTATCCTTTTTATTTCCCTCAAGGAATTCCTTTAATATATTCTGTAGGATTGAGTGTGCTGATGATGGATACTTTCAGCTGATGTCTGAAGAAGTCTTTATTTTGCCTTCAAATTGAAAAGTTATTTTCTCTGAATCATAGGATTCTGGAGTGACATCTTTTTAATTTTTTCTTTTAGTACTTTAAATATACTGCTTTACTGTCTTCTTGATTGCATTGTTTCTGGCACACACACACACACACACACACACACAAATCTGTTGCCACATTTATTGTTGATTTTTTGTGCATAATGGGCCTTTGCCTCCACATGCTTTTATGACTTTTTTTATCATTGGTTTGAGCAAATCATTACGTTCTGGTATAATTTTCTTCATGTCTTTTGTGCTTAGGGTTCATTAAGCTTCTTTGATGTATGGGATTTTATGTTTCATCAGGTTTGAAAAAAATGTCAATATGTCTTCAAATATTTTTCTTCCCCATCCCCTTCTCCAAGAACTCTAAATAAGTATATATTAGGTGTCTCTGACTTTTCCACAGCTCATTAATGTTCCCTTAATTGTATACTTGGGTCTTTTTCTGTGCTTAACTTTTGCAAAGTTTTCACCACAATATTGTTACATTCATTGATATTTTCTTCTACGGCGTCTGATCTGTTTTTGGTCCCTTCCAGTATGTATAAATGATCTCAGACACTACAGTTTCCACTCAAAGAGACTGACCTGGGTTTTTAAAAATATCTGCTATGTTTCTACTTAATATTTTGAATGTAAAGAATGCAGTTATAATAATTGTGTTAATATACCTGCTAATTTTAACATCCGTGTCAGTTTTGCATTTGTTTTGACTAATTCTCCCTACTATCGGTTGTGTTTTCCATCCTTTTTTCACATGCCTACTAATTTTTGATTGGATGCCATACATCATCAGTTTTATCTTCTTCGATGTTGGATATTTTTGATTTCCTATAAACATTCTTAACCTTTGTTCTGAAATGTAGTTAAGTTAGTTGGAAGCAATTAAATCTTTGGGGTCTTGTTTCTAAGATTTGTTAAGCAGTCCTAGGTTGTGGTTAATCTAGGAAGAATTATTTTGTATTATCCAGGCAATATTTCTCTGCATTTTGTACCAGTGCTTCATGAATCATGTGATTTTCTAGTCTCATTAATGAAATCAGGAACACTTCCTGAACCCATATCACTCCAGGCATGTTACCCCTACTTCTTTTAGGTGATGCTTTTCCCAACCTGCCATAGTTTCCTTACACACATATGTTGATTAGTACTCAGGTGAATACTCAAGGGTGACCTGGTGCGGATCTCTGGAGTTCTTCTGTACAGTTCTCTCTTCTCCAGTATCCACCCTATGAATTCCAGTTATCTTCACCTTCTTAGTCTTTCAACAATGTTTCCTCAATTCAGAGAGTCCATCTGTCTCCAACTTTGGTTCTCCTTCCTAGTGTCATGATGCAAGAACTCTTTCCATACAGTACCATGAGGCAATCACAGTGAACTCCATTTGTCTGATGTCCAGTATTTGAATACAATTGTTTCATATGTTCCATCCATTTCTGTGGTTTTATATGAAAAGGTAAATATAGTCCCTATTATTCTATCTTGTTTTGAAGTATAAGTATGATTGCTGTTTGATTTTTATTTTTTTTTAAAGCAGAATTTGGAGAATACATAGTTTAAGTCTAGAGAGTTTAAAGAATGAGGGTGAAACAAAAGTCAACAATGGGAAGCAGTGAAGAGTTTAGGTAAAGGCAGAGAGTAGGGGACTGGAACAGGCAAGATCTTCGTTGCCAGTAGTGACTCGTGAAAGTTGGGAATAGGAAGGTATATAAGAACTATAAACATGGATTGCCCCAGGTTTGGTTCACATGAAAATTTTCAGGATATGCAGTGAAATTTGAATTTTTTAAAAAATATTTTTGATTGTCAGGCTATGTCTTCTGTTTTGATTTGTTTTAAATTTGATTTGTCTCAATTTGTTTAAATGCTGTGCCATGAAAAAAGTAGGTAATAGGCTTTTATGCAGTCTTTACTGTCATGGACTTCAAAAGTCTATATTTTATCATGTGCTTTTACTTCTCTTTGGAATGTGATTCCACCTTGACCTCACTAAACTCTTTACATCTTTGTACATTCAGAGAAAATGTCATGTACCCTGTGAAATCTTCCCCCTCTGCCACCCATGCTAAGCCTGCTTCTCTCCCTTCTCTGCTCCTTTTAGGTCTTTGCTTATATGCACACAAATTCTAACACATTTGGTATCATATGGCAGTTATGTGTTTATCGGCTATTTTCCTCAGTGGACTGAAAGCATGTGAAAGGCAGAAACCACATCTCAATCACTTTTGATAGAGTTTCTCTGTGCTTCCATAAAATTATATAAACTTCTTTCCTATTTCTCCTTCTAGTGTATATTGAAATATTCCTCATCTAATAGATATGTGATTTATACTTCACTCCTTGTTCCAAACTTAATCCTGCAAAAAGCTGCAATTATCACCTGGTCTAGTCTTATAAGCCTATTAAAATAATGAATTGCTTTTATCAATTTGGCATTACCAGAGCCATGTGCTTTATTACATGGTTCCAAACTTGGCTGTGCATCATCTCCCATTCCAGATGCAGAAAATCAAAATTTCAGAAGAGTGATTCCCAGGAATGTATATGTTTTTAAATGCTCACCCGAGTATATCTGGTCATTGACAGATATCTGACTTTATTCCTAATTTAATGTGCTAAGATCTGGAATTGCCTTTCTGGACTGAAGCATTGTGGGAGAGCTGGTTGCCCAGGGACCTAGTTAAATTTGAGGATTTACAATAGAACCAAGATGCTAAAGGACAAAAGATTTGGATGGAGATGTAAAAATTAATATAGACACATACACACCTCTATTTCCTATCTAGGCTGGTGAGTATAGTTAGTAAATATGTATGCATTTATTGAAAAAGATAAACAACTGGATGGTTAGGTGCCCTTGCCATTTGAATAAGTGAGTCTATTAAGAATAAATTATGCATGGTCACTTTCTTTTTTTTTTTTCCCCTGTCCCTCTTTTGCCATTTTCTAGGAATCGCATCCCATAATTTGGTTGTAATAAAATGTGACTGCTTGGGAAATGTTCACAGAGTTGGCATTCATTTGCATGCTACTGCCATTTCAGCCCAGGGCATTCTCTCCTTCTTCCTGGTTCTCCCTCATCTCTCCGCCAACCCCCCTTGCAGAGCACTGATGAGATGTGACAACAGAAAACACAAGTGCATTTCCTTGAGATTTACCAACATCCAGAAGGAAAGCTCAGAGGAAAAGGAACAATAGAAAAGGGGACTTGTGGAGGGAAGACAGTTCCTAAGCCTATCATTTGCAAATGTCAGCTCCATTCTCAGAGAGCTCTGGAGACTGTTAAGCAAACCTGTTTCTAATGAATACAACAAGAGCCATTTGAATCCTCTAGACTTGAACCAGTCACATTTAACAGATCACCCAGTCTATCTTCCATTATCCTCAGAGGCAGCCTGGGCCTCACAGCATCTTTTCAATTTCAGCTTCAAATGGCCCAAGCTATGGATTTCAACAGGATTCAGTAGGTAAATGATGTGAGAGGGTTAATATACTTTTCCCACAATATTATATAATTGCCATGTACTTTATGGTGCTATGTACTATAATATTATATAATTACTTTACTCATCCCATTCTCTTAACACATTGGATTTCAGTGATCGGTTAATCTTCATTATTTATTAACACAGTCAGGGGAGCAGCATAGAAATGCATAGAGCCGGTAGGTTTTCTTCTCCACTCCAGCATTCATTACCTGGGTAAAACATTTATCCTCTCCAGGCCTGTTTCTACATCTGTAAAAATGAGATGAAATTTTATCTTACCCAAAATTTTTGCTGAAAGGAAAAGAGGCAAGGAAGGATGTATTAGAAAAGTATAAAGTAATATAAAAATATGAGTTCATAGAATTATTGGTATAATTATTTCCAAATATCTCAAGCTGACTTTTTAGTTCATTGAGTTCTTTGTTGAGTTACATTCAATAAAAAGGAGAATATTCTATTCCTCAACATTACTTGGTTGAGCATGCTCATCATTCCTTTAGTTGGCTGTTTCAATTCACAAATCATTCTTGTCATTCTGAAATCTCTTCCCTTTACCACCATATATCCAATCCTGAGGGGTCCATTGAGCAAGAATATTAAATAGGGCACAGTGCTGATAAGATTCTCCATCACCTTCTTCCAAGGACATTAATTCCACTGGATCCAGTCCTTATACACCTCTTTCCTCTGCAACTCCTAGTCCCACTATGATCTTCCCCAAATATAAAAATTGTAACAAAAACTTATAGACCAAAAAATTAGTAATGATTTTCTTTAAATGAACAGGGAACTGGCCCTGAACAAGGATCTGTACTCTTTTGCATTTATGAAATTATTTACATGTATTGATGATGATGCATTGTCTTATACTAAATAGTAATTTAGCAAAAATAGATAGGATATTATGCTACGTACTTCTTCAGATAAATGAACATGCTAGATGTACCTCCTCACTGGCTGGGAAATCTTGAAGAACCACATGACTTTCAATAGTCCTGATGCCCAAGTGCCACTTCACAGACTCTGATGTGATGATGTTCTTGTTTTAGCTACTTTCATACAAAAAGAAAAAAAAAAGCCAAAGAAAAGGAAGGGAAAGGAGATGAGCAACAGGAGAATGAGAAATACAAAAAAGAAGAGAAGAAAGAGAAAAAATAAAAGGGGAAAGATAAGAGAAGTAAGAAGAGGGTTGTATGTAGCATATTGGTATATTTTGAGATTAATATTCATTATAATATATGTTGAATGCAATAAGATTTTCTTTTTCTTTCTCCTTTTTTTTTAAAGATTTTTATTTATTTATTCATCAGAGACACAGAGAGAGAAAGAGAGAGGCAGAGATATAGGCAGAGGGAGAGGCAGGCTCCATGCAAGGAGCCCGATGTGGGACTCAATCCCAGAACTCCAGGATCACGCCCTGGGCCAAAAGCAGACGCTTAACCACTGAGCCACCCAGGCATCCCTCTTTCTCCTTTCTCAATTCCTATTGGCAATACCTGGAATAGTGAATAATGAACATGTATCAGAGATTGCAAAATCAACAGCAAAGGTAAGGGATGCAGCATCATCCCATATAAACAAAGCATTTTATAAGGTGAATACAAATGCCATGTTAAAAATGAACTATAATAGTACTTTATGTTGAAAAAAATCACTTTTCAGCATTAAGGCATCTCCGCATTTCATTTTATATAATGAAGAAGGTCAGCAGAATCATATTTAATATTTTTCTTGAGAAGTGGTCGCTATCCCATTCATAATCTTGTGCCGACGAACTGGTCCAAATGAATTTCCACATAAGCCATATTCAACCCCATTCAGATTAAGTTTGCTCTTTCATGAGATGGTCAGAATTGGAAGATTCTGTGGTAGGAAGGTATAGACAGAAAAGGGTCTATAATCAGAGATATTCACTGAGGCACAGCAGATATGTGGGTGGGTGGGAGCCATTCATAATGGAAAAACTGTGTACTCTGATATGTAGCAGAAAATAGTATTTAGAACAAGTAGCTGTCATTATGCAGTTGAACCAGAGATAGTAGGTTGCCCAATCCAGCCAGGGCACAGATGACAACAGGCAAAACCACAGACTGGGTTAGTAGGTTATGCCTTCCTGCGCCCTGCCAAAGTCTGGTTTTCAGATATAGCCAGAACAAAGGGGGCTTGGTGAAGAAAAGACTGGCTGGTGGGGGACGGGGAGGTGGAGATGTGGGTACAAAAAGTGGCAAAGAAAGTGAAGCCATTTGTTTTGACCTGGATGGAACTGGAGGGTAGTATGCTGAGTGAAATAAATCAATCGGAGAAGGACAAACATTATATGGTCTCATTCATTTGGGGAATATAAAAATTAATGAAAGGGAATAAAGGGAAAGGAGAGAAAATGAGTGAAAATATCAGTGAGGGTGACAAAACGTGAGAGTCACCTAACTCCGGGAAATGAACAAGGGGTTGTGGAAAGGGAGGTGGGCAGGGGGTTGGGGTGACTTGGTGATGGGCACTGAGGGGGGCACTTGACGGGATGAACACTGGGTGTTACGCTATATGTTGGCAAATTGAACTCCAAAAAAAAAAAAAAGAAAAGAAAGAAAAAAGAAAGAAAGAAAGTGAAGCCATTCCCAATAAAAGGCAGAGTACAAATTATGGTTGTGTAGGATTTGGGACAAATCCTAGGATTATGATAGAAATCCTAAACCATCAGAGCTGCAGAGTTGGCTTGATGCTAAGTCACCTGAACGTTGAACAAGAATTTCACAAATTCCTACCATGGAAAGGGAGGGTTAGCCCACATGCTGGGACAAGAAGAGTTTATAGAAAAAGATCAATGGGGTTAGGGAGGGTTGTGGGCTCAAAGTATTGCTACCTTACCTTAATGTGTGCCTAGGGCCCCCAAATCATCTGGTTCTTTCTGTTGAATTGTAATATCTAACTTTTACATAAGATTCCCATGTTGAAACTTTGTAAAACACAGTATGGACCAAGCAAAACATTTCCAAGGACTGTTGTTTTTTTTTTTTAAAGGGTTTTATTTATTTGAGAGAGTGAGAGAGAGAAAGCAAGAAAGAGAGCATGAGCGGGTGGAGGAGGGGTTGCAGGGAGAGGGAAAAGCAGGCTGAGCAGGGAGCTGGGCACAGGGCTTGATCCCAGGACCCTTGGATCACGACCCGAGCTGAAGGTAGACACCCTAGCGACTGAGTCACCTGGTGCCCCAGGATTGTTGGTTTTAAAATCTCTATAATCTAATTCTGTAGTAGAATTTAGCACTTATTTATATTGAGCCCTATAAAGTTCTCTACTTTTTAGTATATATATATATATAATTTTTTTGGTCAATTAAATTTAAGGCAGAAGGGACATGTCATGTCATGACTGGTCATGGTTTTCATGTTACCCAGTCCTGTGCCCAATAAATACTGATGGATCAAATGATTGCCTATGATAGTATATAGCATGACGATTAATATGCAAAAAGACATATTGGCATATTATAGAAGGGAGTAGAAAAATAGTGACTGTGTTCTAACATCCCTCAGGAATTGAGAAAAAAAAAAACATACTAGCAGGGAAGTCTCTATCAAAAAAACAAAAAGAGAAACTAAAACTTATAAACAAGAAACAAGCAAAAAACAGAAGTATGCCAATTCATTGTTTTAGGAAAAGAGGTGTGTTGAAATGAAATCTCATGAAATAAACCACTTGACAAATAACTCTGCTGATACTGAAGATAGGAGGTGAAAAAGGGAGAGAGAAAATAAGAGGAGGGAAGAAAAGGAAAGGGGAGAGGAGAGGGAGAAAGAGGAGAGGAGGGAGGGGAGAGGAGAGGAGAGGAGAGGAGAGGAGAGGAGAGGAGAGGAGAGGAGAGGAGAGGAGAGGAGAGGAGAGGAGAGAGGGAAGGGAAGGAGGAAGGAAGGGAAAGGAAGGGATAGGGAAGGGAGGGAGGGAAGGGAAGGGAGGGAAGGAGGAGGAAGGGAAGGGAAGGGAAGGAGGGAGGAGGGGAGGGGAGGGGAAGGGAGGAAGGGAACGGGAAGGGGGAGAGGGAGGGTGACAGAAGGGAAAGGAAGGGAAGGGGAGGGAAGTAGGGAGGACGGGAGGGGAAGGAGGGGAGGGAGGAGAGGGAGGGAGAGGAGAGAGAGGAAGGAGAGGAGAGGAGAGAGGGAGGGGAGGGGACGGGAGGGAAGGGAAGGGAAGGGAAGGGAAGGAGGGAAGGGAAGGGAAGGGAAGGGAGGAGAGGAAAGAGGGGAGGGGAGGGGAAGGGAAGGGAAGGGAAGGGAAGGGAAGGGAAGGGAAGGGAAGGGAAGGGAAGGGAAGGGAAGGGAAGGAGGGGAGAGGAGAGGAGAGAGGGGAGGGGAGAGGAAGGGAAGGGAGGAGAGGAGAGGAGAGGAGAGGAGGGGAGGAACAAAAAGGCACAGAAAAGCAATGATATTGGGGCAGAAGTTTAAAAAGCACACGTAGAAGTCCGAGAGGAGGTTCCAATACCCTGGACATGGTCCCGAGCAGGAGAGCCGTGTGATGCTGCGGGCCTGGCTCCTCCCGGCTGCTACGACCTGACTCCTGCCTCTCCGCTCCCGTTGAAGGACTCCCACAGGTAACTTGAAATCAGTGTCGGGGGAAACACTGGCACCCAGGAAATCAGCAGGTGCTGCGCATAAGAGCTTCTTTTGCTCCCACCCCCAAACAGCTTTCCAGAAGGCCCTCAAACGTTCACCAGCATATCCTTGTATCATGTAGAAAACCATGACTTCCTATTGTTCAGAAACAACAGCTGGAGATTTAGACATGTGGACAGTCAGGGGGCAGTGAAGAAGGAGCCTGCTCTGGGACAATCTCCCCCCCCCTCCCCCCCTCCAATGCACCTGCCACACCTCTCCCCCCCTCCCCCCCCCCCTGCTGCTGCCGTCCAGGTGACCGACTCCCTGGCTGGGTTCACAGATGCCCAACTTTGTTCCCTTTTCAAGTAGTGTTTCTTACCAGCGTCCAGCAGCAACATCTGGGCTGCCTACACCCATGATGACTGTAGGTCAATTCCTGACCCACTCAACCACCCACCCCAGACCATCACTACTCCTGTGCGGGGGGTGCGGGTGGGGTGAGGGGCAGCATAAAAGGAGAGACCACCATGCCCACGCAGAAGAAGTAGCTCTCTGCAAACTTCTGCCAGCCTCGGAAATAATGTCTTTTCACTCAGCTGGGATCAATGCGGATCTGGCTCATTAAACAAAACCCCATATAAGAAAAGGTAAATTTGGTAACAAGTATTTATTTTAATAAAGAATTCACCATAGGCTAACACTAAATAACTGGCTTCCTGAGTGCACTTACATAAAATCTTTTTAAGAGCACTGCCATTATAGAAAGTGAGCTAATATTTAGGCTGAATATACAATGACTCTTTAGGGGAAAGAGTGCTTTAACCACTGAGAATAATTGTGGGTCTGCTTTAAAATTTAGGAAGTCACTGGTTTCCACGGTTCCGCTGCAATAATTTCTCGATTCTGCACGATGGCTGGCTCATCACAAAGAATGCAGCCGGAGGAGATGGTGGCTTGGAAGGGTAGGGATCGCAGGGGCTGGAAACAGACATGCTCCAGATGCCATTACTTTGTCAACACAAATGAACTATTATTTATATATCCATTGAAATAGGCACTGAGTACATTTACAACAACCCGGTAGCTTTCCATTGCCACGAAATATCAAAATTGGAATCCTATCAATGTATGGTCATTAAAGACATTAAAGTTAGAACATCAGGAGGATATGCATCCTGCCAAGTTTTCAACCGATCGGCTTGTTCTGCTACCCATGAAACTCAATTAAGCACGTTAGCTTTTGCATTATTGTTTGAAACTTAACCAAACAACTGTAATTTTGTCTCCAACGTGGAAAAACTGATGTCGCAGGAGGACGCAGAGGAAAGAGAAGAAGGAAGAGATTACGGAGGACTCACTCTACGGCGGGTCATAGTAGACAAGTTTTTATGCAAGCTTTCTGATGTGTTCACGCCACCTCCCCCCTCCAGAAAATAGTGCAGAAAAAACCTCAAGACGCTGTATTGCGTCTGTTTTACAAATGTGCAAATTCAGAGAGGTGAATTTGGCTTGTCCACATTCACAGAGATGGCTGTTCAGTGTCAGAGTTGGGATTTTGAGCCTATAGGACTCAAAACCCATTATTTGGGGAGTCATGGATGGTGTCCCCCAAATCATGCACATTCATTTCACAAAACTAGGAAACAATAGAATGTCTAAAAATTGGGCAGCCCCGGTGGCACAGTGGTTTAGCGCCGCCTGCAGCCCAGGGCATAATCCTGGAGACCCTGGATCGAGTCCCGCATCAGGCTCTCTGCATGGAGCCTGTTTCTCCCTCTGCCTGTGTCTCTGCCTTTCTCTCTCTCTGTGTCTCTATGAATAAATAAATAAAATCTTAAAAAAAAGAAATGTCTAAAAATTAAATGCAAATATGAATTATCTCCTCTAGAGATGTTCCTGGTCCATCTATATTTCTTGCCTTTCGGTATCTTTCAATACATATTTTTTCTGTTTTATGATGTTCTATTTTTCTTCTTATAGAAAGAATACATTTTTATTGTAGAAGATATGGAAAAGAATAGAGAAGGTAAAAGCCAGCTGTCATTTGCTGTAGTTCCTGGGCCAGGCATACAGTGAGCCGATTAATAAGTGGTCTATTTTCCTATTTATTGTTCAATACTTGAAATTATGCTACATATGTAGAGCATTCTGTGTCAGCTTAATAGAGCATGAGTATGCTTTGTAAAAGACTGCATAGTTTTCCATTGCATGAATTTACCCTAATTTATGCAACTATTTCCTTTTTATTATAAAGTGGAGTCGTTTTCAGTTGTCCAACCGTACAGCGAATATGCTGGCTCATAGCCCTGTATCCCACCTTGAATCGCTTTCTCGGGATAAATTTCTACAAGTGAATCATTAGGTTAAAACACCTGAGATTTTTTTTTTTTTTAAGTTCTTGATGCATATGGCCTAAATTGCTTTCCAAAGTGATTGTACCAATTTACAAACCCACCTGCAGAGCCCAAGACTGATTTTAGCTATAACAGGGTTTTTATGTTGATCAGAATTTGTTCCCTCTTGCTTTTATTTCTAAGGACTGTGCTTTTTCCATCTCAGAGCTTACCAAAATTTGTACGTCCTTTTGTGTATTTGTTCAATGTAAGCCTATTTTATTAACTGTAACCTTGGTGAAAACAGGAACTTCCTCCCCACCCCACCCCACCCCCTTTTTTTTCACCATTAAACAGCCAGTACTTAACCAGTTAGGGCCTAACACAAGGAAACAATGTCTGTGTTTGCTGGACAAATGGAGAAATTTGTTCAGCAGAAGATGATTCTTCTGTATATTTGTACACCAGAATCATCCAGACAAGATAGCAACTCTGCAAGGACTGTTTTTAATGATCATCCATTTTTTAAAGAAATCGTAATGACCGAAGGATTTGCTCTGGCATTCAGCATGCCATCAGGTCCCGGGCTCTGGAAAAGTAGACCAGGATGTCACAGCCGACCAACCTACATGCGAGGCAACAAGGATCTCTGCCGATTGCTGTGGGGTCCCAGTGTGTGCTTGTGGTTGGGGACCGAGGGCGGCTGGTGGGGCGCAGGGTGTAGCCTCACCATTTACACACAAGTTATGACATTTCCATTAGGTAACCATTCCAGGGGAAGCCTACTTGCCCTCTTGGAAGCCAGGCTGCTCAGTGTGGCTTCAAAAGAAACAACACCGCAAGGGACCTGGGTGGCTCAGCGGCTGAGCGTGGGCCTTTGGCTCAATTCGTGATCCCCAGGGTCCTGGGATCAAGTCCCGATTTCAGCTTCAGGAAGCCTGCTTCTCCCTCTGTCTATGTCTCTGCCTCTCTCTCTGTGTGTCTCTCATGAAAAAATAAATAAAATATTTTTAAAGAGAGAGAGAGAAAGAAACAACGCTGCAAAATCACTTAAGAAGTAACAATGACTTTTGCAACCAAAGCCAAAAACCAAACACAAGTGTGGGATGGTCCTGTGTGTAACCCTGTTACTTTCTCCCAAGGATCTTTTTGTGTCTAGTCACTGGGGCCAGTTTCTCTCTCACCCCAGGGTGAACACCTTGGCTGCTCAGTGAATTTCCTGGGGCTTGGTGACACTACTACAGATGGTCACATAAAGTGAATGCCAGCAACACTGACACTCTCAGTTCTATGGTGATTTCCAGTTGCCAAATACACTCTTGATTTAAAAATTAGAATGCCCACCCCACAGGTAACACAGTACCCACCGAGTAGGCCTGGCCTCAGCTAGGACTTAAACGAGGCCAGTAATCGAGGCCAGTCTTCAAGGAGAGGAGTGTGACCCACTTCTCTCTCTCCCCCCAAACCTCCTCTCCATCTTTCTGGGTCTTGTTATTCCCTTCCAGGAGGTGAGGCACGTGCCCAGAGGAGGAGAAAGCATGTCTACTCCGCTGTAACTGTGGTCACAAGGCTTTCTAGGTCCCAGCAGATGAGTGGGGTGGTCCCCGTTGTCCTGCAGCAGCTTCGAGGTTTGCTCAGAACCTGCTCTGATGGCCCAGAATCAACTCTGTGAAAGAGACCGCATCCTGCGTTGCCCCCTCGTCTGCTCCTCCCCACAAGGACTCCCCCCAGGGCCACTAACCTTCCAGGCCAGAATTAAATGGCTCCAGCCAGTCATCCCTGCCCTACCCCACTCATGACCAATTTCTGATTTATAAAACACTTGTAAATCCCTTGCTCCTACAAGCAGGCTGTCACGGTGCAGGAGCACCCCTCCTTTGCTTTCCCAGATGTCGCAGGGGCACCTGCTTCCCTCCTTCGACCCTACCAGAGCCCTGTCCTTGGTAATCCCATGGCCGGGAGGAGACAGGCCCACTTTGCTTCTCCACCTACTTCATCCCTCTGCTCCCACCAGGGAACCCATATTTCCTTTGCTTCACTTTGGAGATGTAAATAGCGAGATAGATCTCTTCGTTAGGTACAGTGAAGACCCCCCCCTTTAGGTGGTCACCCAAGTTACCCCGAAAAGGGTGGGGAGGGAGAGGATGCCAAGCAGGAGAGGTGAAGCACTGGTGTGGTAGCTGGAACTGAGGACGTGTGCGTGTCTGGTAGCAAATGTTCCACATAAGGTCAGTAGCCTGAGGACCGAGAGCTAGCCCTTCGGGGGAAGAATCAGGGCCAAGGTGTTGCCCTTCAAGAGAACTATTTAGTGAAGGGAGGGGCCCACGTGAAAATGCATTTCTGTATTTCTCTATCATCCTCTGCAAGTTCACACCTGATACAAAGTTCAGTCACCGTGATAAGCAGGCGGGGTGCCTCATATGACTTGATGCAGTATGTTCAAGCCTGTTCCTCGTTGTTTTTTGTTGTTGTTGTTGTTGTTGTTTGTTTTTTTCTAGACACAACCATAGTATGTAAACCTGACTTTCCTTTTCCATAGGTATCCAGTGGCCACACAGCTTTAATTAGTCTCTTGATACACCCAGGTCTCTGGGCGTCTCCAGCACGATCCTCTTACACACCTGGCCAAAATGAGGCTGTGAACACACACAGTGGGATGGTCTCTTCATATCCCCTGTGCCTCTCTAATAGCCACTGTGACCACCTCAGGAGAAAACGATCCCTTCACCATCTGAGCTCTGTTTCTGTGCTCTGGTTCGCTCACTGGCTTTCCGTATGCGTGTGTCACGTCTCCCGAAATAGAGTGAAGACCTATACACCAGAGGGACGGAGTGTATCCTACGCTGTGTCTCCACACCAAGCTATCCTGCCTTAATTGTTAACATTCCATTTCTCCCCATTTCCTGCAGGGCAAAGCCAAAACCTCCGAGTATCCCATACAACTCCATTATGTTATAACTAGTTGTAACATAATTGGAGTTTTATGCATCAAAGCTTTGCACAGACACAGATGGAAAGCAAACTCCTGGAATTCCCTCAGTAACCATGGTGTAGGCTTTCATTGCTGGATACAGAGATATTAAATATTAATTGTGTGCCAGACACCAGACGCAGAGGCATTACCTCTAAGGAGCTTGCATCGTGCTGTTTGTGTTCCTTTTCTATCGCTGCTCTAACAAATTACCACAAACTCAGTGGCTTAAAACAATACAAAAGTTATTAGAGTTCCGGAGATCAGAAGCCTGCAAGGGTTCTCACCAAGCTAAAACCAAGGTGAGAGTGGGGCTGTGTTCCTACTGGAGATTCTAGGAGAGAATCTGTTTCCTTGCCTTTTCCAGATTTTAGAAGCTGATTGCATTTCTTGGCGTGTGGCCCCTTCTGCCACCAAAGCCGTCAAGTCCTTACATTACCTTACCTTACCTTACCTTACCTTGTACCACTGCAACCTTCCCTCTACCATCACATTCCTTCTCCAAGTTTTCTTCTCCCATCTTCTACGTTCAGGGACCCTTGTGATTGCATTGGGTCCTCTTGGATAACCCAGAATAATCTCCTTATTTTAAGACCAGTGGATTAACGGCCTCAATCCCATCTGCATCCTTATTTCCCGTGTAACACAGGCACAGGCTCTAGGGCTTGGTTAGGTGGACATATTTAGGGTCTATTAGTCTACCTACCATATTGATAGGATAGTTTGCCATAAATGAGCAATGTAATATATTATTTTGTTAGAAGACAAGCCCAGATAGAGGGCCTGTTACAGGGCCAGATTATTGCTCTAAAATGAGATGTCTTTGGAATTAGAGCCCTAAAAATGGTACAGTTTTCACCAGGCTAAAGAGATGAAATAATGCTAGAAGTAATTCTGAGCAAAGGGGACAGTGGGAGGGAAAAAATTTTATTTATGAAACAGCATGACAAGTTAATGCAAATTGAGAGAATTTTAAATACATTGCAAGAGTACAGCATACCAAGATATAAAATTAGAGCAGGGAGCAGGGCCATTTCATGGAAGCCTTGCATGATATACTGAAGATTTGGGACTTTATCTTGAAAATACTAACACTGTTTTTTGTTTTGTTTTGTTTTGTTTTGTTTTGTTTTTAAAGGAACAGACCAGGACGATGAGGTTTGTGCTTTCAGAACAGTTACTCTAACCAAGAGCAGGGCAGGACTACAGGTAAAGAATTCAGCTGTGTTTCCGTCAGGAGACGATGAGAGCCTGGACTGAGAGACTTGCAGTGACGATGGAGAAACTAATTTGATGAAAAAATGATGAGCAGAATTTGCTAGACTTGGTGACTGATTGGGTTTATAGAGAGACAGAGAGGAGAGTTTCCAGGATGACTCACAGGATTTGTTTTGAGTGACTGATATGATCCAGTGAAAAGGGATCGTAAGAAGAAGAGCATGTTTAGGGATAAAGAGGGAGTTATGTTCTATTTGGGATGTATTTATTTTAAGATACAGCTGACTCGCAAACAACACAGGTTTGAATTGCACTGGTTCACGTATGTGCGGATTTTTAAAATAAATACAGCGCAGTACTGTAAATGCATTGTCTCCTCTTTATGATTTCCTAAATACCATTTCCTTTTCTCAGTTCTCTTTATTGTAAGAATACAGCATGTAATACATATAACATACAAAATATGTGTTAATCAGTGGTTTATGTTGTCTGTAAGGCTTCTGGTCTACAGGAGGCTATTAGCAGCTAAGCTTTTGGGGAGCCAAAGGTTATACACAAATTTTTGACCATGTGGAGGGTCGGTGTTGTTCAAGGGCCACCGTACTTGCAAGAAATGTAATGATTTCCAGGAGGCAGTTAGCTGTATTAGTCTGGAAATAAGACAATGTGGGCTAGAAATTTAGATGTGAGAGACATCATTGTATAGATGTTAGTTGAGGCTATGACAATGGTTGAGTATAAAGTGAGGAAAAAGCTGGACAGAACCCTGGGTGCCACTAATATTTATAGGATGGGAAGAATAAGAGGACCCGGTTCAGGAAACTAAGAGATACTGAGGAATTTGAGGAGAAAACTGAGAGAAAGAAAAAACTGTCATGGAAGTCAAAGGAAGAGAGACTTTCCAGAAGGGAATGATCAATAGTGTCAAGTATCAGACGAAGGTCAAGTAAGGAGATGATGATTAAAAGCCCATTGGACTTGGTGATTAGGAGGACAGTGCTGACCTTTGCTAGTACCATTGGAGAGATGGAACAGAAACCTAATTGCAGCAAGTTCAAGAATAAACTAGTGGGAAGCAAGTTAAGACTATGCTTTCAATGTTATTAGCTTTGAAGGAAGAGTCGGCAATAATTAGAATCAAAAGGGGTTTATTTTGTTTTGCTTTTTTTTTTTTTCAGATGAAGACATAAGGATTTCCAGTCACCATTCCTTCATGAAATTCTTCACAGCTGCTTCAATAAGAATTGAGTGCTCTTTCTCTGAACTCCCGTAAAATGGTACTTGCCATGGAGAACTTCTCAATAACACAGACAATATCCTGCTCCTCTTTGTAATCTCATGCCTGGCGCATGGAAAGAGGTCAACAAACATTTTTAGATGGATGAGTGAAAGGAGGAAGGAAGGAAGGAAGGAAGGAAGGAAGGAAGGAAGGAAGGAAGGAAGGAGTAAAGGAATGAATGAAAATGTTTCTATTGGCTGACCAATTTTTGGAACACCAAATTGCTCACATATGCTGGTCGAAAAATAGATTTCACTGATGTTGTTTTGTCACTGGACACCAAGAAATACGATGCTTAGACAGTATTCAATATATTTCTTTATAACCAACAAACAATAACAGGCAGAACATTTCCCACCTTAGGGATTTAATTTTCATTACAACGCTCTCTTTATTGCTCACACTACCCTTTCTAATAAGTAACCTGAAGTAAAAGCATCCTGGAGAGATGATTCTTTAGAGAGAGTTTCACTTTGCTATACAATTCTTGCTGCCTGACCCCTACCAGCCTCAGGAGATGAATGGAGCTACTTTCTTTCCACATTAAGCCTAGTGAGAGAAGGGACCTCACGGGCTCCCCTTGGGGAGCTCAGTATGCTTCCCCCCGAAGATTGGGGTGGCTGATTTTTACCTAAGGAAGACTAAAGATGAAAGGGATGCCTGCTTAGAGACAGAGGAAAGAGAAGTGGCTGCATGGGAAGCCAGGTGCACTCACACCAACAATGAGGTGAGAGGGTTTGCTTTCTGGGTACAAGACATGAACCCTTCAGAAGACAGCTGGCTTAAACCAGCTTTAAAAGGGGTCCTGCTGGAAAGGACTACTCTGCGAGCTAGTCCACCACGGAGAGGCTCAGGGACAGAAACGGTGGAATTGGGGTGAATGACAACTGGCAAGCCACAGGAGAGGTACCTCCCATGTCAGTGTAGTAGCAGGAATGCTCTGGTTCCAGAGCACAGGTGGAGAGTATGAGTCTATGAAATAAGACAGTGGCACTGAATGGTAAGCGGAACTCGATGACCTATCAACCAGGGGACATAAGTGACGAGTGTCAGGTAACTTGAGATGTCATCCAGGAAGAAAGGACACCCAGGGGGAGAAGGATTGGGTAGAGAGGAAATGAAAAATTAGCTCATTTGCAGATACGTTTTCATCTTTGGTGTAGATTTAGTCATTAGCCAGGAGTAGTTAGCATTCAAACATGCAGCTAGACTTCCTTTTTTTTTTTTTTTTTTAAATCATTGTGGTAAGAATACTTAACATGAGATCGAAGTTCTTCACAAAGTTTTCAGGGTACAATACAGTATCATCAACTACAGGTATAGTGTTGTAGAGCAGATCGCTAGAGGTAGTAGATCTCTGGCCATCTTGTATAACTGACAAGTTATATACATGGAATAACACCTCCCCACTAAGGCCCTAAAATTTCCATCAAGGAAAATCTTCTTCCCAGCTTGCAGACAGCTGCATCCTCTCAATGTCCTCACATGGTAGAGAGCAGAAGCTCTGATGTCTCTTCTTCTTATAAGGGCACTAATCCCATTCTCGAGTGATCCACCCCTGTGACCTCATCACCTCCCAAAGGCTTTACCTCACTGGGGGTTAGAACTTCAACATAGACAATCAGTGGGAGATAAAATATTCAGTCCATTATAGTCTTCTCTTTCTTCTTTTCTTCCCAGGTTTGCCCTATGTCCTGGAAGTTGGGGAGGAATTTAGGTATCATCCTGGAAATGGCCATGGAGGCTGGGGTAGGACAACTGGGCATTGGTCATCATTACCTCTCCTCCATGGTTTCCAATATGATGTAATTCATGTCACCACTCTCTGTCCTGTGTGCTGAGGTCCCCAGGCCTACCCAACATAAACCCTCTTTTCCTGAGTGTCAAGGTCCCTTTGAGGTTTACAGGCTCACTCAGATTTCCCAAGCTCTTCCTGTGGGCTCAAGAACTCCATGAACACATTCTGGCAGGGGTGGGGGGGCGTTAATAGACAGCACGGTGACTACAGTTAACAATACTGTATTGTATATATCATATACATATATAATACTGTATTGTATATTATATAAATATATTTCAAATATATTTTGTATATAATTCAAAGTTGCTAAGAGAGCAGATTTTTATATTTCTCACCACACACACACACACACACACACACACACACACAGAATGTAACTAAGGGAAGTGATGGATGTGTCAACTAACCTTATTGCAGTAATCATTTTGCAATGTACACACATATCAAATCACCCTAATATACAATGTTAAATGCAAATTATGTCTCTATAAAGCTAGGGGGGAAAAAAGGACTCCATGTTTTCTTTACTATTTCTCTCACAGGATACTGTAGTAGATGAACTTTGTGGAGGAAGAAAAAGTTTTCCTCAACCTCAGACCCTTACTGGGTCTGAAAAGTAGACTGACAAAGACAGGTTAACAAAAGAAAATCATACACCTTTTTTTTTTTTTAAAGAATTTGTTCATTTAGTTAGAGAGAGAGAGAGAGCATGGGGGAGAGGGGGGTAGAAGGAGAAGGAGAAAGAATCTCAAGCAGATTCCATGCTGAGCACAGACCCCACCATGGGGCTCGATCCCACCACCCTGAGATCATGACCTGAGCCAAAATCAAGAGTCAGATGCTTAACCAACTGAGTCACCCAGGCGCCCCACACATTTATTTAAGTTTTCCACAACATGAGAAACTTCATAACGGTATGATGACCCAGAGAAATGGTTCAACTCGAGTGTTTTGAAGCAAGGTTTCCTGAGGAGTACAAAGCCACGGAGAGATGTGATAGGGGCAAAAGTGAGTTAAATGTAGTCAACTCGGGGTACTTAGCAAGACCTCTTCTTTAAGATCCCTCCATGTGTCCCTTGCTCTTCAGAGAGAATGCTCTTTTCCTCGGAGTATAGGCTGGGTGCCTCTCACATGAGGGTTTTAGGATCTACTCCAGGGGAGTTCAAGCAAGTCTTTCGCACATGCCATTTCTCAAATTCTCCAGCTTGAAATATTCAGTATGTCAAGGGGCCACCTTTTACAGCAGCCCGAGACCCGTTATCTTGTAAGACTATCTTCATGCACAACGCCTAGATGCCTCTCATCCTTTGTTGCTCTTTTGTTCTGGCAAAAAGCTGGCCTCATATCTGATAAGCAGCCTCTCCAGACCACACCCTAGGAAATAAAGCACAATCTTCTTTCAGGCTGGAATTCCCATCACACTCACCTGGGTTTATATTTTCTGCTACCCAAGCCCAGGGGCTCTATGCTGATACGGGACACTGTGCAGGCCCCATGTCTCCGTCAACTGTCCCTTCTCCACCTGACAAAACCTTGATGGCCCATGCTTGGAAGACTTCATATCCCTTTTCCTAGGAGGAGGGGGGCAAGAAGAGCAACCAGGTCTCTACCCACTATTACTCTAAAACCTTGGCTTTTCATATTGAAAAATCTCTTTTGACTGAGGAGTTGTGTCACCCGCCAAGCCAAATCCCCTGGGAGACTTCATGGAGAAGTCCAGAGGCCTACATTTGACTCTGTATTCTCCGTGTTGCCCCTATACCTGGACTAGACAATAGGATGGCAATACCATGGCCTAGATGGTGGGGAAAGGAAGTGTTAGGGAAGAGCCCTTACCTAAAAATCTCAGAATTGTGTGTGCCATGTCACAGGAGCACAGAACATCCCTTTCAGTGCTACAGCAGCAGCCAATATGGTTCAGCCTTGGATCTTGCACTTGCAGGTTTTTATAGGAAGATCACATCTCCTAGCTCCCAACCTGGTTAAATAAGGATCCTCTCTGCCTTATTAGAGTTTTCCAAATAGCAGTAATTAAGTAACCAGGGATCACCGACCGAAGACCACATCACCCAAGTCTTCGGGCTTTAGGGATGTCTGGGTGAGCAACTTCCCCTCCTGCCATCCCACCCTTGAGAGTCACTTTAAAATATTTCCAATTATTTTCTTAAATTGAATTAAGAAAATGGCCCTCTCTGCCTCTCACAGTGTGGTGCTGATGTTGTCAAGTGTCTCCTGGAAGGATACCACAGAAAGATTGAGCGGCTCTCCCTCTCCTGCCACTTCTCCCTCCCACCGGCTCTCCCACTGAATTGTCAGGAAAATTCTCGGTGCCTCTCTCCAAAGGCACCTTAACAGCTGTGAACTCCTGACCTAATTGTTCTAATGGCATTCCCAAGCTCCCCTGCTCAAGGCCAGAGAAATCACAGCCCTTTGGACCTCCAGCCAGTAATTCACGGTACTTAGTCAAACTCCTTCCCCGCTCGCCCTCCCTCCCCCCACCCTGTCCTCCTGCTCCCACTCTCTGCTCTCTCCTCACACCAGTCTGAAGCAGCTTGATCACCTGCCAACCGGTATTGATTTTTGCTTCCCAATCTCCAGGCTGGATAGAAGGAAAAGATTAAAAACAGTTTGTCAGTTTGAAGTTGAATAAGAATTCGGCACAAGGGACGTCTTAGAAATGTGAGCAAGTTGGAGGGGGGGAGGTTGGGAGTGGGCCGTCAAGGCCAAAGCAAGTCTTAACAGGAGTTTAACCCTTTGTCCCAAGCAGCCCCGGCATTCTGGGGAGGGGACGGGGCTGTGATCCTGCACACTCCCCTTTTCCCGGGGCTCCTGTGCTCAGAGCCCTCTCTGATTTTCTCTTAGCCTGCAGTATCAGCCCAGATTTTATGAGGATTGCCCCAGGCCCTAGGACACCACTCCCTCCAGCTCGTGATCCCTGCTACCTCCAGTGGGGTCATTTGGCCCTGACCAGGAGGTGGACACCTGCATTTCTGCAGCTCCAGGTTTGGGCAGGGTTGGGGGGCGGGGGTCTCTGGCCCTGCATCCCCACTCCTCCACGGGCTCTGTTAGTATTCACAGAGCAAGGTCTGCCGCTGTCCTTGTCAAGATGGAGTGGGGAGACCAGAGAAATTTGCCCTTCAAAAAAAATGAGTATCGTTGACTCATGAAGGATCCTTTTGGTTTCTTTGTCAGCTACAGAGATGACAAATGATTTACAAGCATCTGTGGAAAACCTGAAGGGCCGAGCACAGAACATCACTGTGTGCAGGAGTCACATCCAGGGCACTAATATTACACTCACTCAAGAGCCAGGTTCCCAGTCCGCTGAGAACTCTGGGGCTGGGTCAAAGCAGGAGGGCTGCCTTCCCCTTCCTGGGAGCAAGACACTTGGAACCAGGCCGGACCCCTCATGGTCACAGAAGCAGCCAATGAGAGATTCCCACACAGCAGTGACGATGAGGCCAATTGCACAAAAGGTGGTGTAGTGGTGGGTCCCAATTCCCTCTTCTTCTCCCCTCCCCATTACTTCAGGATTTGGCACTAATGGTTCGCTCCGTGTGTAGCATAGCCAGACAGAAATCTGTCTTTGTTTAATGTCAAAGTCTGGTTGGTGGGCTGTTGCATGGTTGTATCCATTTTGCACACTCCTATTTTGTCACTAATTAACCAATATATTCTATTTCGTCCAAGCAGACTATGGATGTAGACGTTCCGTAAGGCGGAAGCTCATGAAGATAACAAGAAGATGAGTGAAAAATAGTTAAAATCACGCTGACTATTGGGAATTCTACTCCATCTGCTAGAAATATTTCAGCAAAATGAGTGGTTCAGAGGAACCCCTGGTTCTTCCTCACCCCCACCCCTTGCTACGGGAGGAGGCCTGGGCCGGTCTAGACACCCTTCTGCTTGTCTAACACGTTGCTCATCTTATGCCATGGGCTTGGCCATCTTGTTTTCTTTTCCAAGCTCGTTAGTACGCGACTCAAGTTTATCTTCTGCACATGTTCTAACTGTGATTCCTGAGTCCTGACTTTATCACTCAGAAACAATTTCTTCCAATATGTTCTCAGAACCACAGCATGTGGCTCTGTGATAATACAACTCCATACCTCTGAAAGCCTGGGACTCTGCTTCTGTTTTGAAAGTGAGTTATTATTTGTATAATGAGCAACATAGTCTATGGCAAAGGAAATACGATTAAAAATATCATTTGAGGGACACCTGAGTGGCTCAGTGGTTTAGCCACCTGCCTTTGGCCCGGGGCATGATCCTGGAGTTCTGGGATCAAGTCCCACGTTGGGATCCCTGCATGGAGCCTGCTTCCCCCTCTGCCTGTGTCTCTGTCTCTGTCTCTCTCTCTCTCTGTCTCTATGTCTCTCATTAATAGATAAATAAAATCTTTAAAATATATATTATAGATATTATTTATATATTTAAAAAATATATATATTTTATATATATATATACCACTTGGTCTTGGAGTAACTGTCTACATAAAAGTGATCTGAACACAATCATCTATCAGATAGGTCAAGTGGACACTGTGATACCACTAACATTGCCCCCTTAAACGCTCACCCACACTTTTCCCCAAAAGCAAATTATCACAAATTTCACAGCTTTAACAGGAACACAAATTTATTCTTTTTTCCTAAGATTTTATTTATTTATTTTGAGAGAGAGAGAGTATGAGCTGAGGGAGGCAGAGGGAGAAATAGACTCCCCACTGAGCAGGGAGCCTGATGAGGGCCTCGATCCCAGGATCCCAGGACTGTGACCTGAGCCAAAGGCAGATGCTTAACCAACTGAGCCACCCAGGCACCCCACAAATTTATTTTTTACAGTTCTGGAGGCCAGAGTCCAAATTCAGTTTCACTAAGCTGAAGTCAGCATGTGAGTAGGGCTGATTTCTTCTGCTGGCTTAATGGTGTAATCCGTCTCCTTGCCTTTCTAGCTTCTGGGGAAGGGGGGAGTCTCCTGGGTCCCTTGGCTTCTGATTTCATGTCACCCCAACCTCTTGTTTCCATCATCCCACCTCCTGACACTTTATGGACCCTCCTGCCTCCCTCTGTAGGAATCTCGGTGATTACACAATCCCACCCAGATAACCCTGGACAATTTCCCCACCTCCAGATCCTCAATTTAATCACATCTGCCAAAGCCTTTCTGTTATGTCCAGTAGGATTCACAGGTCATGACATTTTGGGGGAGTTGTCATTCAGCCCACACATAGAGCAACTTTACTCATTAATAGATAAACACTATAAAACAAGTTAATTAATTAACAACTAAATGCAGTATGCATCTAAAGCAAAGATAGTGAAAATTAAAAATAAAACGTCCGTGGTCACTACTTTTCTCCAAAGTGCGTTTGGTTGTAACTTGGATTAAGTTAAACAAACTGATCCCTCTTACTCCATTCCATCCTCAGCCAATCCATGCTCTAAAATACAACTTCTGAAATGCAAAAACAGTCACGTCCACCACCGCATGCCCTGCTTCCTGAAAGCTACTTGAAAAGTTCAACTGTCTCCAGACTCATTAGTAGTCCTTACAATATAATTTATTACCCACACCAAACTTCTTGTTCATAGAAAGTAGGTATGTAGCCTCTTTGCACGTACAATTCTGTCTTTGGAGTATTTTTCTTCCACCTCATTACTTCTGAAGCCCCTTCTTCTCCATCATATTGCAGCTTACATAACACAACCTCCCTCTTTCTTGCTCCATCCTATTCGTTCTACTGAAAGCCAAGTCAAGTTCTCTGCCAAGTTCACCTTTAGAACTCTCTGCTCCTCCTCAAATACCTCCTACCACATCGTGTTGATTTTCCTGCTTCCTGGAGTATTTTTCCTATTAGACCAGAAGTTATAAAACAGATCCTGCATCAGGTTTTTTTTTGTCATATCACCAGAGCCTGGCACCTAGCAGATATTAAAAAAAAAAATTTTTTTTATTAGTAGAAAAAAGCACAATAATGATTTGATCCCCAAAACAGCAATCTAATAATTTTCTTTTAAGGAATGTCTCTTTCTTGGAATCTGAACAATGAAAAAGAACACTCCCTAATAAAAACAAGCTTCCATAATTACTAGCCACAGGTTCAGACTGAATCAGCATGTAATTTTCCCGTTATGCTTTCTTGCTTACCCATGATGACTTATTCGTTTCAGATTTACATATATAATTTATTTATGTAGTTGTGTATACATATGCACGTATGTGTGTGTGTGGTCATCATGTCGTTCCTGGATCCCAGAGCCTGCCTTTCCACTTCTCGAAACCTGAATTCTAAATACATGTTCAATCCCATTCTGGTTTGCATGTCCAGTTACACACTTAGACAGGAGATACTTAACAGATATAGTTCACCCTGAAAAATTCAGTGTCAAATTTTCCATGCAGACAATCTGTCTCTGAATATATTTTTGTGCCCCTGACAACATAGCTCAAATGTGTCAGACATCTTCTAGCACTGGGTCCCTGTCATAATCACTATTTTGACCAGTTCCCTTTCCAGATATTTGAACCATATGATTAAACCCCAATCTGTGAGCCTTCTACTCATGGTGGCCCTCTTCCCCACAGGTGTGTACTCTACTTTGGGCTCTTGGAATAATCACCTACTGCTCCAAAATTCTCCACCATCATATCCATCTTGATAAAATGTTAATTATACTTCACACTGGACCTTCAATACAACTGTTTTCAGAGAGATAAGACATCTGCATTTGTGACTGTTTTCTCCAGCACCTAACTCACTTTAGTGGCCGCTTGAAGTTCTAGGTCCCAGGACTTCCAAGTCTGTCCAGCTTAACCTATCTACAATGAATTGAGCATTCCTAACTGTGACACCAATGTCTTAAAACAGAAAAACAATATGACTTTCAGGAAGGAGGAAAAATATTATTTCCATAAGATAGAAGTTATCTACATTTTTAAACCTGAGGAAATCAAGTAAAACTTAAGAAATTTATATGTGTTCCAAAAAATGGTTAGTTGTAGAATAAGTATATAAAAACACAATAAAAATCAATTAATAAATTTAATTTGAAAAGTTGGCCAAAGTAACAATAAAATAAACTATCTAGAAATGCATTTAAAAGTTATATATAAATTAAAAGAACTATTACTTCCCTGAAGGATATATGAATAAAATCTGAATAAATGGAGTAACATTGGTGTTCTTCAATGGCAAATCCCAATAAAGTTAAAATATCAATTATCCCCAAATTTATCTATAGACCTAATGTGATTACATTCAACATCAAAAAGACATTTATTTAGAACTTCAAAAATTATTTGAATTCCATTTTTAAATATACATAGGCTGGAATAGCTAGGAAGTTTCAGAAGAAAATAAAGGTAAATTTTCATGTTTGAAATGGCAACAGATTATAAATCTAGAGTAACATAACCATTATAATACCAGTGTAAGATATAACATCCAGTGGGACAGAATTTTTTAAAAAGCAGCTGGCATTCTAAAATAACAGAAATACTGATTATTTAGTTAACTCAGGAAATAGTAGTTAATTATTTGGGAGACGTAAATTTTACTTACTTCAACATCAAACAAAAATTTGGCTAAACTATCTAGTACAATAAATGAAAAAACTAGAATTATTTTTACTTAGTTTTTCAAAACATAAAGAAAAAGAGAAGAGGGGCACCTGGGTGGCTTCATCGGTTAAGAGTTTGATTCTTGATTTCGGCTCAGGTCGTGATCAGGGTTGTGAGGTCGAGTCCCATGGTACACTCTGGGCATGGAGCCTGCTTAAGATTCTTTCTCTCTAGGTGCACTTGGATGGTTCAGTTAATTGAGCAACCAACTCTTGGTTTCAGCTCAGGTTGTGATCTCATTGGTCATGGGATCAAGTCATGGATCCATCTCCCCGCTCAGCAGGGTGTCTGCTTGAAGATTCTCTCCCTCTGTTCCTCCCTCCAATTTCTGCATGTGCTTTCTTGTGCTATCTCTTTCTCTCTCTCTTTCAAATAAATATATAAGTCTTAAAAAAAATATTCTCCCTCTCCCTCTCCCCCTGCCCTCTCTTTCTCTCTCTACAAAAGAAAAAAAAAAAACACCTAAGTATATTTAAACTTCTAAATACCAAATTTAAAAATTTACTTCTGCACATGCAACAACAACAACAGCAACAACAAAAATCAAAACCAAAATGAAAAAGGAAGTGCAAAGGTGGAGAAAAAGCTTAACCTATACAAAAGAGTTAAGACTCTCATGACATAAAGACTAACTTCACTAATATACAATTCCTAAATAATGAGAAAAGCAAGTACATAAAAAATATGAATAAAGGCCTTGAAGAATGAACACACACATGAATGGGTACACACACACACACACACACACACACCACAAAAAGCCAAAACCATGAATGTATAGTCAACCTCACAATAGATGAAATACATATAGTTTTTTTAAGGAAAAAAGAATAATATTCTACTTAGCAAATTGGTTAGGTTTGTTGTTTAGGGATGATCCCCATATATGAATAGATTTAGGGTAGAAAGTTACCCTAATATATTAGTTGAATTATAAATTAATACAATTTTTTTAAGAGTTTTAAAATTATATAACAAAAAAATAAATAAAATAAAATAAAATTATATAACAAAAGCCTCAACATTCTAAATAATCTTTGGCACAACAATTTCATATCTAATAATGTAACCTAATAAAATATATACATACATAGGAAAACTTAAATGTAAAAAGTACATATCAGTTGATAAAAATATTAAAACTTTACGAGCAACTATAGTGTCTAATAATTGGAAATTGATTATATTATGTTGCATTCTATGTTTCCACTAAAAACCCTGTTTCACAAAAATTTTTGATAAAATGAAGACAGTGAAAAGATATCCTGAAAGTGAGACACCTGGGTGGCTCAGCAGTTGGGCACCTGCCTTTGGCTCAGGTTGTGATCCCACGTCCTGGGATCGAGTCCTACATCGGGCTCCCTGCATGGAGCCTGCTTCTCCCTCTGCCTATGTCTATGCCTCTCTCTCTCTCTCTCTCTCCCTCTCTGTGTCTCATGAATAAATAAATAAAATCCTTTTAAAACAAAAAGATATTCTGACATTATATTGTTGACTTACGTTGGGTTTTAAAATAATTCTATAGTATTATCCCAGTTTTCAAAACATATGTCAGTGTGTGTGTGTGACACTATAACAAAAATGCCAACAAAGACTATTGCTTGGTAATATTATTAAGGAACATTTTACAATTTTCTCTATGATATATATTCTCTGGATAAAAAGATACAATTTTATAATAAGAAAAAGACAGTATTTTTAAATCCTAATTATATGATACAAAGGACTTTTGGGAATAACTCTTTAGAGTCCTCAGATTTGAAAGAAGAAGAACTATGTTTCAAAAAAATAGTTTTATTATTTAAAAAAATATTCAATTGCTTTTATTTACTTGAAGACACAAACCTTTTCCCAATTTGAAGTGGGTTGATTATGAGTATAGTGAAGAAAAATACACTTCAGTGTTAATGGACCAAGAAATGCAGAACAATCTTACCTAAGAGATAAACAGCTGGATGAGAGGCTATTTAAAACTGCTTGGCTGATTTTGAGAACCAATATGTAGCAAGGAATTATCATATGAAGAGGAGAGCAGAGACCCAAGGAGTTGTGTGTTGTGTATCACTTGTTTTCAGAGGGCTTTAGCCAATTCCAGAGGGAGCACTCAAAGATTGAGCTGCGCTTTTGAAAGCCATACAAGACCACAGGGACATGAATTAGAATTAGAGTCTGGGTCTCATGAAGGAAGAGGAATGTATCTTAGTAAATACTTCCTCCTCTTTGGGTTAGGATCTGGAATGCCACATCCAACCATGAGAAAGAACTGGCAAAGGGCCACTCTTCAGAGGATTGCAGTCCAGCTTCGAGTGGACTTGGTCTCTGAATTTGGAAGATGATGCCAAATTGCTAATACTTATAAATCCTCGCTTAAGTAAATTTAAATCTTCTCTGGAAGAATGTAAAAATATCTGATCTCAAATTATTGTTACCAAGAGTCGTATAAATACAATGCACAGCATAACATCGAAAGTAGTCCAAACAGAAGAGGAAATCAAATATTCTAAATAAAAGCCAGCAGAAACAACAGGTAAGAGAAATTAGTCCATCGGATGTGCTAATACTGGAGTTATCAGATACTGACTTTAAAATAAAATATAAGATTAAGAATTTCAGTAGAGATCTAAATTTTTTTTTAATTTTTAATATTTTAAAATTCTAGAATTAAAAAATATATATAACTGTCAATATTAAGAATGATTGGGTTAAGGGGTGCCTGTGTGGTCAGTCAGTTGAGCATCTGATTCTTGATTTAGGCTTAAGTCATGATCTGAGGACCACAATATTGAGCCCACGGTTGGGCTCAGCAAGGAGTCTGTTTCAGATTCTCTCACTCCCTCTCCCTCTGGTCCCCCCACTCTCTCTCTCTCTTTCTCAAATCAATAAATAAATTTTTTTTAAAAAAGAGGTAGTGTGAACAGGTGTATGCAAATAAACTTAAAATTTAGGCTAAATGGAAATATTTATTTTTAAAAAGAGCAACTTACCAAAATTGACTTAAGGTAGAAAAAAGAAAGAAAGAAAATCTAAAGAATCTTGAAAGTGCTAATGAAATTAAATCTATTATGTAAAAACTTTGCCAAAGAAATGTGCAATCCCAGATGTTTTATTTTACTGGTGAATTCTTACAAACATTTAGAAGAAATAACACCAATCTTACTCAAACTCTTTCAGAGAATGAAAAAAAGAATATTCCTAAATTCATTTTATGAAATAAGAATAACTTTAATATCTAAATCTGAAAAAATAACTTTATAAGGAAAAACACAGACCAATATTATTCAAGTGGATTAAAAATCATAATAATAATCTTAGCCCAAAAAATTCAGTGGTATACACAAATTTGGCTTATTTCAAATAGTTAGGTGAAACATTCAAAAACAGATTATTTTAATAAAGGAAAAATCATTTCATTAAATTCAATACCTATTCACATTTTTTAAAAATCTAGAAATAGAAGAGAAATTCCATAGTCTAATAAAGCATATCTGCAAAATAACATAAAGCAAGTATCATAATTAATTATGAAATGTGAAACTTTCCTTTGGTAAAGATTTAATCAGTGATGCCTTCTAGGTCCACTTGTTTTTGTCATTGTGTTGGAGATCTTAACCAATTAAGTAAGACAAGAAAAATAAATAGAAGATATAAAGACTAAAAGGAAAGGAGCGAAACTCATTTGCAAATTGTATAATTCCCTATAAAAAAAATCCAAATAAGGGGATCCCTGGGTGGCACAGCGGTTTGGCGCCTGCCTTTGGCCCAGGGCGTGATCCTGGAGACCCGGGATCGAATCCCACATCGGGCTCCCGGTGCATGGAGCCTGCTTCTCCCTCTGCCTGTGTCTCTGCCTCTCTCTCTCTCTCACTGTGTGCCTATCATAAATAAATAAAAATTAAAAAAAAAATCCAAATAAGAAATGACAGTATATTTAGCAAAGTTAATGGATGCAGGGTCAATATACAAAACTAAAGTGCATTTCTATATATAAAATATCAGCAAAAAAAAGAAGAAAACTAATGTCATTTGTAGTTGTATCAAAAAGTATCAAGTCCCTATGATTAACTATATAAAACGGTAAGACATCTGCACAGAAAACAAAAGAACGTTGAGAGAAACCAAAGATCTAAGTGAATGGACAATAAACTTCATAAATTGGAAGACTCAAAACAGTGTTGTAAAGGTGCTAAAACTCTGCAAATCCAGGGGCACCAGGTTGGCTCAGTCAGCTAAGGTCCAACTCTGAATTTCAGCTCAGGTCATGATCTCAGGGTTGTGAGAATGAGACTGCTTAAGATTCTCTCTCTCCCTCTCCCTCTGCTCCCCACTCCTACTCAAATGCACTCTCTCTCTCTAAAAAGAAAAACAAAAAACAAAAAGCAAAAAAAAAAAAAAAAAAAAAACCTCCCCAAATTGATCCTTAACTTTAAAAATTAAATTAAAATCCCCAAAAGGTGTGTGTGTGTGTGCGTGTGCATGCACACAGTGTTTGTCTCTAGTGAAATTTGCCCAAATAAGTCTCAACCTGATATGGAAGTGCGAATGGCAAAAATTCCTAAAACCCTGTGAAGGAAGAGTCACAACATGAGAGAACTTGCTCCACCAGAGATCAAGATGCTACAGATTTACAACAATTAAGATCATCTGAGAGTGGACGTTTAATTTATGACAAAGGTAACATTGCAGATGAGTGGAGAATAGTAAATGTTCTTGGATTTATTGAAATACCCATATTTTAAAAAAATGAATGTTGATTTCTACTTCAGAAGCCAAATAAATAAACATCTATTTCGGTTGGACTGTAGATGTAAATGTATAAGGTAAACCAATAAAGCTTATAGGAGATATTCATGACCTTGTGGTGGAGAAAGAGGCCTTGAAAAGAATATAAAAAACAGACGCTAAAAGAAGGGATTGATGATTGGCATATTTTAAAATTACAAACTTGTTTTCATCCAGAAGCATCATAAGAGAATGTAAAGCTAAGACATTAGTGGAGGAAAAATTCAACACATATAATGAGAAAGGGATAAAATGTAGTATAAATACATAAAAAGTCCCATAAATCAATTAGCAAATAACAAAAACCAAATACAAACATGAGCAATGTTTGAATGGGTCCTTCAAAAAAGAGAAGTTTTCTAAAAGATTTTATTTATTCATGAGAGACACAGAGAGAGACAGAGATGCAGGCAGAGGGAGAAGCAGGCTCCCTGTGGGGAGTCCGATGCGGGACTCGATCTCAGGACTGTGGAATCACAGCCTGAGCCGACGGCAGACGCTCAACCACTGGGTCACCCAAAAAAGGTGCCCCTCAAAGGTGCCCCTCAAAAAAGAGAATATTTAAATGGCTAATAAAGATGTATTTCTAAAAAACAGCGTTCAGTGTAATTAGTAACCAGATAAATTAAAATTAAAATCAAAATGAATCCTAAATTTTGTTTTAATATCAATACTGATTATTGGCTGGATTGTGGACAAATACTCTCATGCCCTGCTGGTGAAAGCGCAAATTGGCACAGCCATTTAAAAAACAGTTTGGAATTATTAACTACAATTAAACAACCCCGTACCCTATGACTCAGAAATTCCACTCCCAGGTGTACAGCTAAGAGAAATACACGCACATAGGCATGAAGGGTCACATACAAAAATGCTCATAGCAACACTGCAACTCAAATGTGCGTCACCAGTAAGAGGGGAAAATAAGTAAGCTATAAATAATATTTATAAATATATAAATTTATTATTATAAATAATGGCTTAAATAGAATAAAATGTGGCAATGAAAATGAAGGAATTAGAACTACACACAACAAAATGAATAAATCTGAAAACCTAATATTGAGCAAAAGGAGTCAGGTGAGGGATAAAAAATGTATAGTGTGATTCTATTTTATAAGAAATTCAAATAGCAGGCAAATTTGACTATATACTTATATCGCACACTCAGGCAGCAGAACTTTAAGAAAAACAAGGGAATAACTACCATACAATTCAAAAGATTGGTTACCTTTATGGAGAAGGGAGGAGGTGGTTATTTTTTTATTATTTTTTTTTTAAGATTTTATTTATTTATTCATGAGAGAGAGAGAGGCAGAGGGAGAAGCAGGCTCCATGCAGGGAGCTTGATGTGGGACTCGATCCCAGGACTCCAGGATCACACCCTGGGTTGAAGACAGGTGCTAAACTGCTGAGCTACCCGGGAATTCCCCAGAGGAGGTGGTTATTGAGAGCAACACTGAGGTGCTAACTGTGTTCTATTTCTTATCCTGAGTTATAGATACACTGGTCTTCGCTTTGTGAAAGATGAGTGAATTGTACATCTTTCAGTATGCTTTTCTATGTTATGTTATGAATTATAATTTTTAAAAATAGGATGAGGAAATGAAAGATTGTTGAAAACTATTTGAAATTTTCACATCATTTTATGAAATATATACATGTTGTTATCAGGGAAGCACTCTCTGATAAGGCACAATTTGAGTTAACGACTAGAAGAATGTAAGAGAGTGAAGGTACATGGGTAGCTGGGAAGAAGGCTTTTCGGGCATAGGAAACAGGATATGCAAAGGCCCTGAGGTGGGAACATGTCCCATTAGTTGGTGGAACAGTGGGGCTGGAATATGATGAGTGAGGAGGATGGATGGAGGTAGGAGACACGAGCAGAGCGTTTCTCACGCATTGGAAGTGGATCACATAGAATCCTATAAGATACCATAAAGTGTTTGAATTTTATTCCCAGTCAGATGGAAAACCACTGGAGGGCTTTGAGCAGAGAAGTGATGAGAATAAAACTGCATTTTAAGAAGATCATTTGGCCTCTGTGTGACACATTGACTACAAGAGGTGTAGGAAGGGAGACTGGCTGGGGGGCTATTGTAGTAGTCCGGGTGAGAAATGGTGGCCACGTGGGCCAGGAAGGAGGGGCGGGCGTGGGGAGAAGTGGTTGAACCCTGGATATAAGTCAAAGGTAGAGGTGATGGATCGTCAGAACGAGGAAGTCTAAAGGACAAGACGCTAGGATTTTTGGTCTGAGAAACTGGATAGAGCGTTGCCATTTACTGAGACGGGGAGATACATGAAATATGATCCTTCTCTGCTAGGGTGTAATGTACTATAAAGTCATTAAAAAGAAGTATTTCCGATGAATAAATTAGAGCCTCTTGCAAGTTACTTTATTGAAAGTGGTGGAGCCAGTGATGAGTTGAATGGGCCCCATTCACTGGGGTTTCTAAACATGTAAAGGCTCTGCAGCATCTCGAAGGTTTGATTAGTGTGCTGTTTAATTTCTTATGATCTCTAACGCGCAATCCTTTATTTCAGGGACTTGAAGAGTAAAATTTCGTTTTTGAAATAAAAAATAAAATGAGTTAAAAGTTAAAGTTTGGGCTACATCGCCAAATATATATCTCCCCACCCACAGAGAACATGTGCTCTTGAAATTTCCTTATATTTTTCTGAAACTCATAACGATCCAGGGGACTTGGATCCAGAGCTGAATAATTCACTTTGCATTATCGTGCTTGAGGATAAATATTTACAGCCTGGGGGGTCTTTAGGTACACAGTCAGGTCAAGGTATGAGGTTCCAGACGTAGGCGAATGGGGAAATTTAATGTGCACAAAAGATTCAACTTATAATCTAGGGTAGTAAAGGGCCTAAGCTTTGGAGGAAGACAGTCATGGTTCAAATCCTAGTTCTGCCCCTAAAGATAGTCTGACCTTGCTCTGTCACATTGCACTGGAACCTCCTCCCCATCCTGAAAATTTGGGTCAGTACCAGGGCCCTTCTTGGAGAAGTGCCGTGAGCAGTAGGCAATACGGTCTACATGATGAAGTTTGGCAGAGTACCTGGCGCATAATTTGAAATGCTCAATAAGCGTCCCGCAGGTACGTTTGCCAGAAGACAGAGCAAGTAAGGATCCAGCCGGCTCCAGGGAGGGCAAAGGCCCAGCGTGGGCCAGGCAGGCCCAGCCTAGACTTCCTCTCGGTCCAGTCTGACCGCTGGAAATAATGACCTGTAGGCAACGTTTCGCTCTCACTTTTTTTCTCAAAGGTAGATGAGCCCATCTGTTCGAAGTCCTTATTTGGGGTGGCTCGAAGAAAGAAAGAGGTTGGTCTGGAACAACGATGACACTCTGTGGCTTTGAAAAATCACGACGGTTGCCCTCGCTTCAGCTCACACTAGCACCTTCCCCCTTGAATTAAAGTGTTTCCATTGAACCCGCATTTGGTTCTCCACCCTTGCAACAGGGAGTTCCAGTGGTTGATTGAAGTCCTGCATAAAGAGATGTATCTTACACCTTCGCCTGAAAATTATTATGTCAGCACCGAGCCTGAACGCCAGTTGAATTGAAATGTATGATTTCCTTAAGAACATGTGTTGACAGTTACTTTCCTCTTTGGTCTTCCCGCCTGGTTCCAAGAGCCCATAAAAATCTTACAACCGCACAAACCGAAATTATACAGGAGACACTTTGTTGTGTTTGGCACAGACCAGATTGGGTGTGAGTGGAACCTAACACTTCTTCCTTCTAGGGACTCCCTCTCCTCTGCCCCCGGACATTGGTTCAACCTCTTCTCTGGTCCAACTATTGCTCTCCGGTCCGCTCCTCCTCTCAACGCACCTTCCTGGTCCAGGAGAGGCTGTCGGCCTCTCTCACTTGTTAAGGGGAACAGACAGGTCGTGTCTATTCACTTAACAATTCCGGCGACATATCACTGAACTAAACTTAAGCTCTGGATTATAAAGCTTTCTGGCACTTCAGTGATTTTTCAAGGCCACTCAAGGAGCTTTGCTAATACAAGGAGGTATTTAACAGACAGCTCTCACTCAATTCAGCGTCTCCAAGCTACACACGCCCAGCTGAAAGAGAGACTCAGCTGTCTAATGCTGCAGAGCCACTTCCTCTTTCTTTTAACACGGTGACATCGATCAATTCTGACCCCCTCCGAAGCATTGTCCCCAAACATTATTTAACGTGCGTTAGGTCAGGTGGAAATGCCAACTATTTGGGCAAGCCACATAAATGGCAGAGAGTCATTCGCAGGGCCCGCTAGGCCATCTCCACAGAAGTAAGGACACATCTTGGAACTTCTTGTATTAAAACCTTTTAATTCTCCAGGATGAAATTAAATTTTAGATTTTATTTCAAAAATATCTGATACGCTCGCATAGGAGCTCTCTGGTGGGTTGGTTGGTTTTGCCACTGATGAGCAGACCCAGGTCTACAGCTAATGGGTAGGAGGCCATATCACCCTCAAGAATTTTTAATCCCCGCTTACCACAGCCCTCAAAACCGTGCAATCCCCAACGCAGGCCCTAGCAGAGCTGCTGACATTTAGCACATTTTTCTTTTATAATATTCTTCTAACAGTTACTAAAGCCTGGAAAAGAGTCTTGGGGGGTGTGGGTGGGCAGCAGGTGCTGCATTTACACATAGAGGGGATAGTCGACCTGGAGAGAAAAGAACTTTGAAACTCAGAATGGAAGGCGGGCAGGTGCCTTTATTTAAGGTCTACCGAGATCCACCGGGAGAGCTGAGGGAAGTCCCTTCTCTAGGTGCTCCAAGTTCTCTATAAAACAGACTCTGTCTCCCATGTAAAACAAAATTAATCTTAAGTACCCAGAGAGGGAAGATTTAGACGAGATCGGGCATGTTCAGGGTGGTATGGCCATAGACAAGAGGGAAGATTTAGATTGAAAGATGAGCTGCTAATTTAGGAAGATGGGGGGGGAGTTGAACCTACATGAGCAGTGGCTTATGGAGAGACAACCCCTAATTAGAAATTCCAGAACTCGGGATCCCTGGGTGGCGCAGCGGTTTGGCGCCTGCCTTTGGCCCAGGGCGCGATCCTGGAGACCCGGGATCGAATCCCACGTCGGGCTCCCGGTGCATGGAGCCTGCTTCTCCCTCTGCCTGTGTCTCTGCCTCTCTCTCTCTCTCTCTCTCTCTCTCTGTGACTATCATAAATAAAGAAAAAAAAAAAAGAAATTCCAGAACTCCCAAGGCCCCCCCAACCTTCACAGCTGTCAAAGCCTGTGGTCACCCTGGCCACCCAGCACCACGCACCACTTCACTGGGTCTGATTGTACGAAAAGATCTTCACATTTCAGTCTGTTGTGTGTTTGTGCAGTTTTGAGCTTTTACTAACTCTCCCAGAGATAAATATGTCTCTAAATACGCATACGTGTCCATTCAAATCCCGACCATCAGCAATGACAGCGACAAGGAGAAATGCAGCCCCTCAGTGGCCCTGCTTGCAACGTGGTTTGATTGTCATTCCGGTGTTCTGTAAGCCAGTAGAGCCCTCGGACAGCTCTTCCTAATGCAAACATGCTTTTAGAGGTATTAATTTGTGGTAGATAATAACCTTAGGGACCCTTTTCCACTTTTTAAAAAAAAATGAATAGCTGTAAATTTCTCTTTTTTGAAAAAAGATTTTGGAGCACCTGGGTGCTCAGTCAGTTAAGCTCTGCCTGTGGCTCAGGTTGTGATGTCAGGGTCCTGGGATCTAGCCCCATGTCAGGCTCCCTGCTCAGGGGGACGCCTGCCCCTCGCCCAGCTTGTGCATGCTTCCTCGCTCGCTCACTCGCTCTCTCTCTCTCAAATAAATAAATAAAATCCATTTTTTTAGATTTTATAGGGAGACAGATACACAGAGAGAGCAAGGGGAGGAAGAGAAGGAGAGAGGGAGGGAGGGGGAAAGAATCCCAAGCAGGCTCTGCATTAAGCACGAGCCTGTGGTGGGGCTTGATCTTGTGACCCTGAGATCATGACTGGAGCTAAGACCAAGAGTCAGATGCTTAACCAACTGAGCCACCCAGGTGCCCCTAAAGCTCTAAATTTCTAAATCCTCTAACTTGCTAAAGATAAGCACTTTCACCTTTTGAGATTTAATGTATTGACACGTTTACGAAAATGGTAAATGACCTTAGTTTTATCCTCCTGTGCTCTCCTTATGGACAGTTGCTAGTCAGGCCTCTCACTCTCTGAAGGAGGCTGGGAGCTGGATATCTATCCCCTTTGCAATCGAAGGACATTTTTAAAGATTTTCTTGACATCAAAAATGTATCGAACTCCCACCACATGCAGGCGGAGTTGGAGGCTGTGCTATGGTCAAGGGCTCCAGCAGGACTGTGAACAGCAGTAGGCCACGGTACATCAGCTGGAACCTTTGAGGTGGGTGTGCCCCAGGATGAACCCCCACACACACAACATGATAATAACACCCTCCAAACAGTAAATGCATCTGACATATGTACAATTCAAGCACTATTTCCCATAATTGATTTCACTTGAGGGAAAACGTAACCTTGCAAAATAAACAAGAAATATACGATCTCCACTTTATCACTGAGGTTATGGAGGCTTGGAAATGTTCATTGCTCATGCTCAAAAGTTAGAAAGTGGCAGAGCCAAGACTAAAATCCATGGCTGCCTCTTGGAGCATTCCAGATTCTAATTGGGTCCAGTCTTGAGGGACCCAAGAACGAAATCAAGACCTGGATTGAGCAGAACAGGTGATTTCCAGTGACTCCCCTTACCCCCCTACACTGATTGCTCCGTATCAATGGAGTTCAGAGAGTCTCTGTTGTTTGTCTGTTTTGTTTTTGTTTGGTGGGAGCCACCTCTTCAACCTTTTGCTGCATCTGACAGAGGGAACACAGGGCAGGTACATGTTTGCTCAGAGGCACTCTCGCCCTCTGCCTCCACCCATAAATCACAGAGCCTTTGAGAAGGCAGCCACCTCTGGGCTGAACACAGCAAGTGTTGAACTGTGAGTAATAATTTATACCACAGAGTAATTTCAGACTGAAAGTGAAAAAGATTTCTCGACCCTCCCAATGCTGAAAGGGGACGTAAGTCATATAATTTTATGCCAGCAACACATGTATCATATGAAGGGGGAAATACTCTTTCGATGACCCGAATGTTATGTGTTGTCATTAAAATATGTTTAGCCAAGGCTGTGGCTCAATTTGAAACCCATTTGAGGGTATGTGTCATACTTGGTCTCAGGCCGGACCTGAAGCCAATTTAGAGAGTGTGTGTTATGAGAAGTCTTCATGGTAGAGGTGTGAAATTTACAGTCAATAGAAAGTAATTTTCTGATTGGAACTTGGCCCAAACATTGCAACGGATACATTGAGAATGCCATGGGACCTGTAATATCCATCAATGACAGATTCTGGAGTTTAAATTCTCTTCTCGAAGCAAAACCAAGGCAAGCAAGATGCAGAAGTGGACGGAAAACATAAGGAACTAGCATAAATTAGTTAAGTTCTTCCCGACACCATCTCCTAGATAAAACTTCTCCGGAAGTTACCAGTAAGCCTTTGTTAATTACAATCTTGACAAGTAGATCTCCAAGTATAATCTGTTTCCTTTATCATGTCCTCCTGTTTCCAATCGTTGCATTTTGGGGACCTTTGCCATCTCATTTATGCCCATGTGTCCAGGTAGTCTGCTTTTTGCCATGCAAGCTTGCTTAGAACCCAAGCATCAAGAAAGTCAACACGATCATTTCCAGATCTCCTATAGTTGTACCTTGGAGAGTTGGAAGAAGTTCTTAGAATCTTGGGACTCTACCTCACCATGGCCATATTTTTTATACCTTGAGACTCAGCCTGCGAGATCCAAAACTCATGAACAATTATATAACATGTGTCTGTAGCCATACCAGACCACAGGTAGGTGCCTCAATATCTCACACATCCTCATGTTTGGACTCCATCCAGGCCAGTAGAGTGAGAAACTCTAGATACAGTGACTCTGGGCATTTTTTTTGTTTTGTTTTTCAAAACCCCCCAGATGATTCTAATGTGAAGACAAAATGAGAACCATCACCCTAATCCTAAGTGTAACCCAAACTTCAGTGTACATAGAGGTCACCCGAGGATCTTGTCTGAATGTAGATTTTGCTTCAGTTGTCTGGGCGATATCAGAGATTCTGTGTTTCTGACAAGCTCCTAGGTGAAGTTGATGCAACGGGTCCATGGATCATATTTTATACATCAAAGTTCTAACCTATTCCTTCAAAACTTAGCTCAAATGAGGTATCTTCTGAAAGGATCTTCAGAAGAAAGAAGGAGAGGAAGAGAATTTAAGGACTTCCCTATCTCTCAATCACTGCTAAGTATCTGCCACAGAGCAGAGCTGTGTCCCTAATAGCTTAATTCTACGTTGTAATTCTGCTGAATTTATTACAAATCCTGTGTTTGCAGTTCTAGGAGCTTCTGATGCATAATTTGTCAGCCATGGACAAATGTTTCAGTTAGCTACTGCTTCATGACAAACAATGGCAAAGTTCAGCAGCTGAAACAAATAAAGAAGCATCTATTGCTCACAAGTTATGGGCCAGCTGGTTGCAAACAGGGTTGAATAAAGAGGATAACATATAGTCTTTTCTCTAGTAAGAATATAGGATTTCAGTTACGAGACTTCATCATGGGGCTGATAACAAACTTCATTTTCTATGGTGATGAGCCTGCTACCTTACTCTGCATCACATATTGGACAATCAAAAGCTCTTGAGGATTTCCTTCCTCAAGATCAGTTTGGTTTTTGAAGTTACTTCTGCATTTTTTAATGTTATTTCATGAGGTTTATTATCTTATCTGCACAAGAGAAAGAGAAATAGATACTTTTTAATCAACTTATTACAAATAAAAACATATATACATTTATATATGTTCCTTGTTCAAGAGGTCATATAAACGTTTTTAATGTGAAGTCTCTAGAAAAGACTTCTGTGCTTAAAAAGATTTCTTTCTAACCCTGCCAAATGTCTAAAATTCTAACCAGAATATCTAAAATTCTTTTGAGTATTAAAATGCAAAGATTACTTGGGAAGATTAATGTGTGATTTTAATAAGTATCCACGAGTTGCTTCTTTTGAGTTCATGAATATGATACATGTGGATGGAACCCTGAAGAAAAGGATCTCAAACAGTTTACCCCTAGATTAGAATGGGACGTGCCCCACACCCATCCTCTGAGAAAAATGCAAGACACAGAAAACCCCTCTGAGCTGTGGTCAAAACCTGTAGGAGGCTGAGGGTCATGGCGAGGCTTCTAGGTTGCTGAGGAACAGATGGTGGAACTGAACAGGCCCAAGGGGAACAGCAGGTGGATTTGCAGATAAAGCCCATCTTCTGTGATACATTCCCAGCGTTCAACTACCAATTGCCTAGACTTCCCGCATTATAGGAATAATCCCTTTCCACCAGAAGTCTACTAGTTTTGCAATTATCCAAAAGCAAGAAGGCAATTTGTGATATTTTTAGCCTGGAGACCTAGAAAGCACATTTATTATACAGGCACGCTTCTCTCCTTTACTTCCTTCACCTTCTCTTTTCCTCCACCTCCTTCTCTCTTATCTCTTCCCCTTTTCCTTCTCCCTGCCCCTTTCTTCCTCCCTCTATTAGTCTCTCGTTGTTATAAAAGCAAGGTGATCTCCAGAGGAAAAGAGAAAAACAGTGAACAAGTGAAGCACAAACAGCTCCCCTAGAAAGGTCATAAGGAGTTTTAAGTGGAAATGTCATTGTTACTTTGCCACAAAAAAAAAAAAAAAAAAAAAAAAATAGGCCTAAACTGCTTGCACCAGACATAGATTCTAGTTTTCTGGAATGGGAAATGGTGAAATGCTCCTTCTGAGGTCTGACTTTTAGTCCAGGGTTGCGTTTGAAAAATGTCTTAATCCATCTGTTATTCTCCCCACACACTGCTTCGCAAATGCGGTGTGTCATTTGGCTTTGCTTCCGCACAGTTAGACAGGAGGAGACAAATACAGGAGGTATCTGGAGTGCTTTGCATGTGTCCTTCTCTAGGCTATTAGAATCTCTGATTGACTCAGGCTAACGGTTCTGATTGGCGTTGGAGCCCGAAGGCCAAAGGAACATTAAACATGTATGCTGGCTTCCCCTCTCTGCCAGCCTTGACATTTACCAGGCTTGTAATCCATTAGCATCCCTCTTTCTTTCCTTCCCTCTCATAGCTCACCAGGGACCAAAAAGAGCTGATCAGTAGAAGACAGGAACCTAATAAGATGAAGCAGTAAAAGAGAATAGGTCTTTTTAATCTTCGGATAGAGTATGTACATTAGTCCTCTCTGCAGCCTCGGTCTGTTTCTTCCTGAAATCTGGGTTGGGAATGAATGGTGGGCAGAAAGAATGATACTTCTTGGGTCTTCTCTCCCGTGAATAGCAAAGAAAGGTCCTCCCTGACTTGCTGGCTGGAAGAGGATGAAAAATACTAACCCAAACATCTCCTAGGAGCAAAACTTCTAGTGACGGCTGATGAGGTCCCAAGTTCAAATGCACTGGTCAATCTGTGGCCCATTTGGTAATTAATATCTCATTTGAGGACAGAGACAGCCAAGGTTTAATACCAGATCTGCCATCTACAGATCGTGTGAGTATGGACCGGTTACTGATTCATCGTTGCCTTAGTTTCCACATCCATACAATTGGGTATAACACTTCTTTGGGATATTATGAATATTTAACAGATAATGGCTATAAGTGTCTGCTGCATGGTGAGCACTCCATGTAAGTAAATGATACTTACTGCTATTATTATTATTACTATTTTTGCATTCCTTGTGATATAGGCAATACTTCGCAAAACACAGTGAGTATGATGGAAATTGATAAACTCGCTAAGCAATGCAGAGTGGGATGGTCTGAGTATGTGATAAAGATCTCCTCCTAGAGGTCACCCAGGGTCCCAGGATTCTTCTACCTATGTGTTTGTCATCCTCAAAATCTGGTTATTCCAAGTGTGGTCCTGGACCAGCAACATCAGTATCAGGTGAGATCTTATTAAACATGCTAAAGGGGTGCTTGGGTGGCTCAGTCGAGTAAGCCTCTGACTCTAGGTTTCAGCTCAGGTCATGATCTCAGGATCCAGAGATTGATCCCCAAGATGGATTTTGCACTCAACGGGGAGTCTGCTTCTCTTCCTCTCTCCCTCTCCTTATGCCCCTTCCCAGGTTCAAGCTGGCTCTCTCTCTCTCTCTCCCTCTCTCTCTCAAATAAATCTTTTTTAAAAAATGTTAGGGCTCAGGCCCCACCTGTGGCTTCTGAATCAAAATCTCTGTTTTAACACCATCACTGGGTAAGCAAATTAACATTCACGAAGCATTACCTCAGAATACTGCCATCTGCGTGGTTAAAATCGACCCATTAGTATCACATCCAAGAAGAGAGGAAAGAGTGAGGAAGTGGAGAGTCAGCGATTTCCTCTAAGAAGATGACATGGAGGTCACACCTATCACCCCGCTCACACTGGCCACACCTAGCTCAAGGGACATCAGACAACGTGGTCTCCTGATGGATGGTTAGGTGCATGGGAAGGAAGGAAAGGAGAAGAAAAGAAGGAAGAAGGCACATTCTTTGCCAAAACTGTTATCATTTTTTTGTTGTCATTGTTATTATAACATAGGATGGGCTAATATGGCTGTGGGGTAGATCTAACTGGTCCACCATGGGAAAAATAATATAACCATGGGCTTTATAGTGTTAAGCTACTCAGACACAAGCTTACAGAAAGAGAGAGTAACAAAGAGACTCCAAGCTCGACCAGCACACTCCCTTTTTTAAATAGTAAATAGGTAATATTTTCATACAAAAAAAAAATGAAGTTAGTAGGAACCAAGACACTCTGTCTTTTAAGGGATACATAATTCTCAAGGAACATCTTGACGTAATTTGGAACGTTGATATTTCTTGGATGGTGCAAAGTTCTTACTGAAAATTCTCCATCTAATCACTAGGAAATTAGAGATATCCATGAGCCCAGAACTGCGACCCAGCAAATGAGAGGAAAAGACACACAGAGCAGTCACAACAATAATTGCAAAGATGAAAATGTAATACCAACTTCCCATATGACAGGCCCCAAAATCTGAATGGTGTCACATCACAGAGGTTTATTTCTTGCTCACGTAAAGCTCCATGTGAGTCAAGCAGTCCTGTAATGATGTTATCTAGAACAGACACCATCTACGAACCTTACAGCAAGGGAGTCTTATGGGCCCTCAAGTGCCTTGGTCTGGATTGTTTGGCAAGGACTGTCTTTCACCAGGATACACAGATGTGGCATCACACAGAAGAGAAAGTAGGATTAAAGAAAAAATATCCCATATATTTCACTTAAAATAAATTCCCTCAAACTATCTTTTTCCTTTCACACCTAGATTCCCCTAAACAAAAAGTTCCCATCACATTTGGAGACATCTAGAAGAAATTTAAATCAGCAAGCATCCCTGTTGCTAGTTGGGACTGCACCCTCTCCCCCAAAATCAAAGAATGACTAGCTTAAAATCCGAACAAGTATTCAGAAATTTCATCTGAAAATACACTGGTTTACTTCTGTGTAAGTTTTGGAAAATGGACTTTATTTTCCCAACACCTCTGTGAGGGTGCTTTGTGTAGAGGCAGCCCACTCTAGAGGAGAGAGACCAGGCTAAGGGTCCAGACCCAGACTTGTAACAGCCGAAGGTGGTTGACTGCAATCCTGTGAGCCTGTCCATTTGCCTATTAAATGAGAGAAGAATAGATAATCTACTCAGATTTCTTTCAATCTTTAAATTTCAGGAATTTAGCACTGATAGAAGGCAGGTGGAAAATCACCTTCTTAGTAATCTCAAGTTCGATTTATGTATCTGTCTCCTAGAAAAATCTTCCTATAGACTTGTAATATTCAAGTTGACAAACTTATTTCTTCTGCCTTATTGTAAAACATTCATACAGGCCTTAGGAAGGAGAATCAACTATATAGACCTGCAAGCAACCCACAGTTCTGATAGCCGTGCCTCCTAGACTTAAGAACTATTGGCTAATATTTTTTAAAAGGATTAATTTTAGATTAAACACAGTCCACAGACTGGAATTGGACAATGATTACAAACCCAAATCATTGCTGGTATCATCAAACAGGCAGCAGTCAGCTTATCATAAATAGCCGTACTTCATGCTCTAAAGTAGACACATTCCTGAAAAGCAGGTTTAAAGGAAATTTAAGTAAAATCATATTTGATTTTTCACATTGATCTCCACGTAAGGGGTGAGAGCCAGAATGGATAAGAGTTTTCTATTTGAGCATTGGAGAGAGCTAACTTCCCTTTTCACATTTGTTCAGATACTATATTCAACAAATATTCAGTGTTCCCAACACTAAATTGTAGGCACTACCACTACCATATTTTGGTTTCGCGTCTACATTTGCTGGAAAACAAAGGAATCGAGTCCTGATCGCAGGCGCTTTCTAGTTCTTATTTCTTATCACTATTTTCCTCTTGTTGTTCATGTCGTCTTATTTCTCTTTTTTTCTTTTTTGGTTATTATCTTTCTAGCTTTATACCACCACCTTCTAGCAATTCTCATAGCATATAATGTTCATATATGTACATTTCCTCTCCCATAAATGCTCCTACCCTTACTCTAAAATATCTTCAAGATAATGTGCTCATGTCAGCCATCACTGACACCCTCCCTGGGTTTTGTACCGGAGATCTGGGTCTACTCGATCCTCAGGACTGGACCCTACACAAATGGCCTCCATGTTAGAACATGCTCCTAAGAGGATGCTTGGGAAAGCCATCTGTAATGACACTTGATTTCTATGCCATGCTTCCCCCCACCCCCAGAGTGGTTTCTCATGATTTCACTGCCACAGGGACTCCAAGATATTGGGCAAATGCAATTTCCCCATTTGGAAAACAAGGAAGGAACTGGAGGTTAAAGGCAGGGAGGCAAAAGCCCTGGTATCACTCAGTTGACTTGAAAAGATCATGGGAACATCTGGTCCAGCGGTTGGTGTCAGCAGAAGGTCAGTAAGCTTTGGCTAACTCTTCCGGGCTGCCTTAGCTCCTCACGCGGTGTCCCCACTAGGTCTTCTGCATGTGTGCATGTGTGTGTGCGGGTGCTAGCACACGTGTGCAGCAGAAGGCATGTTTTTTACTTATAGAAAACACTGTGATATCAATGAACTTACTATGATCTAGGAAAGATACACTTCCTTCATAGGCAACCCCAGAATTAAAGTAATTCCTTTGATCTTCTACCTTTAATTACTAAATTTTCCTATCATCACAACCCAGCAGTGGATTGACAGCAAAGGCTAGGGCTGCACCCCTGGTTGCCATCGGAGACAAGCCACTCTGTCTGGAGGATGCCTCTCATAACGTTATTTCTTACTCCATCTCATAAAGCCTGTTCTGTATAAATATATTTTAATTAATTAATAAACAGGATGTAATGAATTCTGGCAGGGTGACATTTGAGCACAAAGCAAGGGGTTTAAACAGATCTTGACATGTGTTAGCCAGGAAAACACCCCCCCCACACACACACACACACTCACACTCACATTCACAAAAGGTCTTTTTATTCATCCCAGTTATCATGTAAAATGGAGTTTCAGAAGGTTAATTTGACATTTGAGGGGAACTGAGCAAGAGATGCAGAGGTACCGGAGAGGTAAATGTTCCAAAATAGTTGGTTAGCCATCAATCGCGATGTATCTGTATTTTACAACTCAAAACATGAGACAACGCTAGAATAGATTCTTTCTAATAAGCTTGAAATGGCTCATAAATAAATTGGTTTGTTGAGTGAGCAGCTTTATTGTTTCTTACCATAATGTTTTCTAGTAAATCCCATCTTGGTATTCAGTGAAGTGAGCGTGGGGACTTAACCTGACACACAAGTGTATTCAACAAATATTGAATCATCATTTCCCTCAGCAATTTCCTAGAGCACAGCTACCTTGATTGTGCAGACCTGGGACGTCCCCATGGCAGGGGTCCCTGCCCTCAGGATACGTCCGTGTGGAATATCACGGGTACATGGTCGGAAATTCAGCTCAATTGTGGCAGCCCATTTTGAATAGAACTAGAGAAGAAAGAGGACTGTTACCATCAAAGAACCTCCCTTACGACTTCTCTCGGCCCTTTGCAACTTTGCTCTTTCCAAAAGGGAAACTCTTTCAAATTTTAATATAAAAATTGAATAATACAATTTGACTATTTTTTAATCTCCTTTTGTGACAATGTGCGTGGTAATTGTGCCTCCCTCTTTCTCCAGCTTTTCTGAACTCCTCAGTGGAAGAGACTGTCCCTTAATCACCCTGTACCTTTATGCTCCGAATATACAATGCTCCTGATACGTTCAGCAAATGAATGAAAGTTGACCCTCAAATATATTTCTTGGATGAGCATAATTACATGTCTTTTTGCATTCTATTGCCAATTGCTATTTGAGAAACCTTTAAAAATATTGTCAACCTTAAGCAAGTTTCATAAATGAGTGAGGTGAGTCCTGTGTCCCTCCTCATCTGCCCTTCCCATCCCTCACCCACAGCCTGGTAACTAACCTTGCTTCCCCCTCACCTAATGGCCGAATGCATTGATAACACTCCCCTTTAGCCATAAAAATACTCCTCAGGGCTCCATGCTGTCACTTCCAAACCACTAACACCACTCGCACCAAATCCACCCAGGCAGGTGAGCAAACGCAAGTTACTTCGCTCTGAGCCCCAGTTCCTCATCTATAAAATTAGCAAGTAAAAACACGGACTCCTGTTGCCAAAAGGTTCTGAGCCGAGCCAACAGATCCCTGAGATGTCCCAGCAGAAACAACTTGGGCTGCCAATCTGACCACGATCTGGTTTCAGCTTTTTGCCTATTGAAAATTGTATATATTGAAGAAAAAAAAAAAGAGTTGACTGATCCAAATAGAATGAATGATCTTCTACAGCTACCTTTACTTACATGGAATTTACAGACAATAACCTGCTATCTTTCACCAAATCTCAACTTCAGACAGATTCATGAAGTGCCCCAAAACATGCCCATCACATAGTAAGGACTGCATAGGTGTTGATGAAATACAATAAATTTTTAAATTATTTGATTGTCCTCTATTCAGATATTCATGTGAATTATTGTTTGTGAGAAAAGTTGCCTGGTCACAATGCCAAAAGTTTGGAAAACAAAAAGAGGAAGGAAAATCACCTAATCCCACCACCATTAGCATTTGGTTTATACTACATTCCAGTACTTTTCATAGATGTTATAGAGAATAAGAACATCATTTTTATCGGTCAACTTTTTCTCTTTAGCACTTAGTGCTGTAGAGAGAGGACTTTCTATAATTCTTGCAACCATTTCCATTTAATACTTGTGGTCTGATTCCAGACCCTGGGTAATGCCACCATAATTCTGGAAGATATATATATATATATATAAATTATGTGCTTGTCTTCCTTAATGTAGCATTATTGTCACAAAACAGCCTTTCATCCGGGAAGGCTACTACAACTCTCACCTTGTGGTGTCTAGGTTGAGCCATGTGAGCTAGTTCTTACCAATAGAGTTTGGAAGCTATTTGCATCACTTCAGGCCTGAAGTGAGAAACCTAAAAAGATAGCTTTACATCTTCTTTTCCATTTCTGTAGCCTGAAAGTGAAAGACTTCAGGGTCCTGGAGAAGATGGTGAAGCCACAGGGCAGAAGGAATCTTGATGCAGGAATCACCTAGAAAGCTCTTCCCCAAACACCAGCATTGAACTATTAGAGCCTTACATACATAAGAAATAGCCTTTTATTACAAAACCATTGAAACTTCAGGGCTTATCTGTTACCTTAAATGACACCTTAAATAATTCACTAATATGACACACTGACTCTCAAGAGAATATAATTGTAATCATACTCATACCCACATTTTCAAATTACTGTTTAAATTTTTCATCATTTTGTGAATATTGTCCCATGAGGTTGCTTAATTTCAACTATTATCCATGTACATACTTGCAAAAATAGCAAGCTATTCACAGTTTTATATTAATTTCTTATTCATAGATTTCTGTTATTTACTTTTTGTCAATAACTATAGAATAATGGACTATTTAACACCTCTTTTATATATTTTTTTCTATTTATGAATTAAGTAATTGCAAAATATTCCTACAAATCAAGTTACTTTTCCAAAACATATTAACACTAGTGTATACAAATTTATTTCCAAAATAGTTTTAATAATTTTCTTGCAAACAACAATGCTCCAGAGTGTGTGTTTTATCATAACTTACCAGGATGGATTAATCTTTAGAAAAAAATATTTCCAAGTTTAATAGATTAAAATGATAAGTTATTCTTTTGAGTTGACTTACTACCCCTACTAGGTGCTGGCTTTGCTTACCCCTTATGTGTTTTACTAGTAACATAGTGAACATATTTAGCATCTGTAATTTCTCTTGATCTTTAGACAAAAAATATACAGATACAGATAAAAGAATATATGGCTTATGGACAGAAGACTCAATCAGAAAAATGAAATCCACTATATACCAAAATGTTTAAAGGACCATATAAGGGCAGCCCTGGTGGTGCTGAGATTTAGCACTGCCTGCAGCCCAGAGCTTGATCCTGGAGACCCGGGATCGAGTCCCACATTATGCTTCCTGCATGGAGCCTACTTCTCCCTCTGCCTGTGTCTCTGCCTCTCTCTCTCTCTGTCTCTATGAATAAATAAATAAAATATTTTTTAAAAAAAGACCATATAAAATCCATAGGCATAAAAATATAGTCTCGATTTGGCATTACTGAAAAAGGTAAGTGAAAACAGTGAGATTGAAGAGGCCCTCTGTGTAGATGGAACAGGTGACACCAACAAAAGATTTGACAATGTCTTTCCAGGATTTACACAAAAGCTTAGCTGGGACTCAACGTTTTGGCAGTTTTACATTGCCATTATCTAGAATGCCAGCTGATATATCCAATAAACCCACTATCCTTTTAGGTGATTTAAGGGGACAGATACAGGAAGCTGAGAGTCCCAGGGAAGCACTGTTCCCACCCTGGGACCCTATAAATACTCATAGCAGAGATGGTGGCCCTTGCTTCTGATTTGGCCATAGAGACAGAAAAGGCTAGAAAGAGCTGCTATTTTCAACTGGTGAAGAAGACAGGGATAATAGGAAGGCAGAAAAAAAAAAGAGAATCGGTACCACTAAATTTGATTTCATGTGACCTCACTGGCAACTAAACGCCAAAAAAAGCAGACGAATGAGGAAGTCAGATGGTTCAAACCCAAAATTCAAAGCATACCTCCTATTTCCTGAATAATTTGAATGAAAGTGTTACTTTGGCCTGATTTATTCCCATAATTGTCATATAGCCCCACCTCATTTGGCTCCACAGACATAATCACAGATATGAAGTCACTTTTTAACAGGGTAGGGAAGAGGGAAGCATCACTGTATTCTGTATGTCACAGAAATTCTCCTTACTGACAGTTCCCATTAGGAGACACTACAATACCGATTTAAATTAAACTTAGGTCAACTGGTTGCCTAGCAGTAGGATCTAACCTCAACATCAATCTGAATATAGATCTTAGTTGATATTTATTTCAAGCTTACACAACTGTGGCTTATTAGTTTATTTCAGGGGTCCTTCGGTGGCCTTTGTGTCTCTGTTGGGAAAGCATACAGAAATTATTCTGCAGGTCATCAGCTACATTTGTTCTTTCCCAAATATTAATGCTAAATGCTCTAGAAATCCTAACATGTTGGGGATTTTTTTTTTTATCCAGCATGATTATCAAATCAAAATCACCCTGATGGTTTAATTTTAATTAAGCCAAGTCACTCAAAGGAAACCATGCAAGTCTCTGAACCAGTGAAACTGAAGATGTTTAAAATTATGGAGAGGAGTATTCATTTCAATTAATCACAAACAAATCAAGAATTTTAACCCAAATCGAATTACTCTAAACTTGATATTTATACTAATTCTGCTACATATCATTCTGAATTATTTGCAAAACAAAAAAGGAAGAAAATAATGGGGGTGATTTGTGCTTATTATGGATTTTCCACATAAGTATAAATGACCAGTCAACTAATCATTGATTTTCCTTCCTTGTCCATGTTGCTTCAAAACAATTAACTCAACATAAAAACAGAGGAACCCACACTGCAGTCGTTCTAACTTACTAAATGTCATTAGAACCTCATTTATCAGAAGGAATAAAACATTCCTAAACCACTCCCCTTGGTAGATTTTGTCTTTGATATTTAAAAATATATATTTATTATAATTTTCAAAATGTGTGAGATCCATAAGAGCAGGGGTACTATCTTTCTTACTGTCTACTGGAATAAGGGCCTCATGTGTTTATTGGCTTGTGGTATGTGTGTGATAATTTGTTGAATTTTTTAAATGTTGCTGATACATGGGTACTCATCCTACTTTCAAATGCAACGATAACTCTGTTCAGAGTTCAGAAGCTTGGATTTTAGTTTATACTCCAAATTTCAAAACTACTTAAGACTCACCAATCCATATGTAATGAACATATTTTCTTGCAAGTTAGGTTAGAAAAGTTAGAGTTTCTTTTTTTTTTAATTTTATTTATTTATTTATGATAGTCACACAGAGAGAGAGAGAGAGGCAGAGACATAGGCAGAGGGAGAAGCAGGCTCCATGCACTGGGAGCCCGATGTGGGATTCTATCCCTGGTCTCCAGGATCGCGCCCTGGGCCAAAGGCAGGCGCCAAACCGCTGCACCACCCAGGGATCCCAAGGTAGAGTTCCAAATAAATTTTTGCAATCAATTTATTCACTAAGAATATTTTCCTAATTTTTAAAAATTCAAACTCAAGTTAAAGATGTGATGTATTGGAATTAAAGGAAAAAAGTCATTTGTGTGAATTCAATCCAAATATCTAGAGAAAAATCTGTGCACTGAAATCAATAAATACTTATTGTAAAAGATAATAAAATTTTCTTCTACAGCAGGCTTTATTTATTTTTTAATTTTATTTATTTGAGAGAGTGAGAGAGAGCACGAGTGGGGAGGATAGGGAGCAGGGAGCCTGACACGGGGCTCAATCCCAGGACTCTGGGATCATGACCTGAGCCAAAGGCAGACACTTAACCATTTGAGCCACCCAGACACCCCTACGGCAGGCTTTAGAAATAAGATCGAACTTAGACTTTCAGACAGATTCATAGTTGAAGCTCAACTCTTCAGCATATTCCAAGTTATCTATACTCTTGGAAACTCAGTTTCTTCATCTAAAAAATTAGTACGGTAATCGCCATTTCACATGGTTGCATGAGAATGAATTTAAATAATGCATATAAAACACTAGTAGAGTGTTTGTCAAATAGAAGCATTCCTACCATTGAATACTGTAGCTTAAAATACTCAGGGTACAATTATGCATGAATGCAGGTAACTATGTGAACTCTAAAGTTTCCTACAAGCCCTAGATTTCTAATTGTTTATTGAGAATTAAGATACAGGTGGTAGAGCAGTCAGTTTAGTGTCTGACTCTTGGTTTCGGCTTAGGTCCTGATCTCAGGGTCTTGAGATAGAGTCCCACATAGGGCCGTGCGGGGCGCAGAGTCTGCTTGTTCCCTCTCCCTCTGCCATTGTGTGCTTTCTCTCTCTCTCTCTTTCTCTCTCTAAAAATAAATAGATAGATAGATGATAGATAGATGATAGATAGATAGATAAATCTTTTTTGAAAAAAGAATCAAAGCTCAGCTGAACCACTTTATATAGACTTGATCGACTATCAATCACATTGATCCTACTGGCTTTGAACTGGCCCCTGAGGTTTCAGATTGGAAGTTAAAAGTCCATATCATAAACTATATTCTTTATATTAAGTGCTCCTTTGAATATATCTAAATACTATTGTAAATACAAAATACAATGTACCATTGCAGCATTAAATAATCATGGAAAATATAACGTAAAACATACATTTTTTAAAAAAAAACTTTAATTTCACTGGGAAAATTCAGGTTCTGACAATGCTTCTGGCACTCAGCCAAGATCATCAGAAAGCCATGATTTGGCTGGAACAAAGAAAGAAAGTATTATTAGCTATAAGGGATCAACACAAAAGATACTTTGCTTCGAGTTCCACAGGTGCGGAATTTGGGGATTAGTTACTGGCATTCTGTGGGGTGTCGTTAATTGTTTTAATAGTTTACAGAAGGAATGCTGGTGTGCACAGGTGTGTGTATGTCAGACACAGAAACGTTGGCAGCTATACTACTTCACCATGGAATAAATCTGTGATCACTTGTTGGTCTAGAGACAGACCAAGAAATGGGCCCTCCTACCCATTTCTTCATGCTTGTGCAATCGCCTAGAAAGATCATGACCATGTAGTGTATCATTAGGCCCAGTTTTCCTCCCTGTTAAACTGCAGGGTCCGATTCTCTGCAGCTACATGAGGATCAGGCTGCTGTAGTTTTTAAGGGATATTAAGTCAAGACAGCTGGGAATGCCAGCTCTGCCAGTCAAGCAGTGGTAAGGGTCAGAGTGTAGCCACCTGCCTATTCCCTCATCCCCTCATTCCCGTCATAGATTGTGACACTGATCTCTAAGCGAGTCTCAACTCGCTATGAAGGAATGTTTCCTGTTTCCTGAGCCAATGTGATTGTCACTGGGTAAAATTCAAGCTGTAATCACGACAAGAACCAGCAGAGCTATTACTAGGTGGGTTTTTCTCTTGATTTTTTTCTGTTGACCTTCCGAATCGTGTCAAGGGATGAGGTGATAGAGTAGGCCCTTGCACAAGACGAAGGGGAGGGCCGTGAAACGTAGAGGGTGCAGAAGCTAGCTGATTTCAGTGGTTCTCTTCTTGGAGAGGGTTGATATCTCCTGTCTACCTCTTGAGTGATTAATAATACAGTGGCTGATTCTTCTTCACCCAGAGGGTTATTGTCATCCTTGGTAGAGTTTGACATTTTACACTTTAAGTAAGCACACCCTTAGGCGAGGAGACACCAAGAGACAGATTTCCTTATTAAAAGAAGATGTCACCAAAAGAGCAAGTCAACAAATATGCCACTGCCAAGAAACAACCAACATACTAAAGGGAGCGAGAAAATAAAGTAGAAGGAAATGGGAGATTAAAGAGAGAGGGGGGCTAGGTGTCACCTGGAGCGCAATGTGGCTAGCAGACAGGGATGAGCTATTCTCAGTTCAGCATACTCAACTGACTTGCCACTATGAAGTATGAAACGGGGCTTGATATTTGTTGTATATGTATCATGTATATGTCAGTAGCCCTCAGTCAACTATGCTGTCATGGCCAGGTCAAAAAAAAAAAAAAAGATAGATAGATAGAGAAAACAGTTTGTAATGCCAGGTTGTACAGATTTAATTTGCAATTTTGGGGTGGTTAATAGAAACACAATGGCAGTGATCAGCTTATGCACATGGCACTGATAGCAGCCCACCAAGTAAAGTAGCTGAGAGATTTGAGGTGAAGCATCTCAGGAAGTGGGCATCAAGGGTAGCAAAGCAGGCTTCACAAGGATGACTCACATTGCCCTGCTGTGACAGTCCTTTCACTGAAAGGACTCCTCATGTGATGGTCTTAGACCAGGACCCCAGATCTCAGTAATAGATGAACTAAAATGTACAACCACACAGATTTTGTCCCTATATCTTCTGTATATGTCCATGTGCTATTGACTGAAGTGCTTTGCCTTCACTGAGCTTCCAGTCTTGTAAGAACTACATAAATTAAACAAGACAAAGAAAGAAAATATATTATATTAGACAGTGACTGGCACCAAAGAGATAAATAAAGCAAAGAAAGAAGCTAGGAAATGTTGGGAGTTATGGAAAAGAGACAGAAGGGAAACAAATTACGTGGAGAGAAAGAGACTTGATGTTGGAGACAGTAAGTTCTGCAACTCTTCAGAGTTTTAGCCCAAGAAAGGGAAAGGATTGGAGTAGTATTTGGAAAGTGGGGCCAAAGTGGGTTATTGGTGTGTTTTTGTTTTGTTCTGATTTTTTTAATATGGGGGAAATCACAGCATACTCTTGAAGAGGAAAGAGAGGGTGAGATCTGATGGACAGATGGAGGGGCTGGCCTCATGCAGGAACACAGGCAGCTCAGAGAAGCGAGATTTCATAGGCACGGGTGCTAGCAGGACTGTAGATAGGATAGTAACTGAGTGCGGAAGGTTTTTCACAGTGAAACGGAAACCAGAGCCATCAGTGGAGAGTGCGGACATGAGAAGGTATTCAAGACTGCAGGAGGGAGGAGGCTTGAAGAAACGGTCTCATATCTAAAAAGGAATGGACACAAAAGATACGATATGATTTCTGGATAGAAGTAGGGACTCATGTGAGGTTCATAATGGCAGTGATTTTAAATTGAAAGCAGCCAACACAGTTGTGTGTTCTCCTCTGGCCATTTCAGTTGCATGTGCACAGGCGCAGTATCAACTAAGGATTGAATTACAGTTCTGATTTTTCCAAAGAAATATAAGTGCAAGGAAATGGAGGGCTATTCAAAGGATTAGTTACAATGAACAGCCAGAGAGTTTCAGCTGGGTAAGAAGGTAAGTTTACAAGGATGAGGAGAGGACGTGAAAATATATCAGCATCAATGGACTCTATATCTTAACTGGGTTTTATCTTAACTGGGTTTTATGCTTACAAGACTTGAGGAATCCAAAGGGTGAGGGGAGGCTAGGAAGATAAAAAGTGGTGATCAAAAAATAGCGTACAGCCAATTGAGATTGTAGAAATCTTAAGAATTACTGATAATGACAAGGTCTAGGGCATGCCCATGGAAATGAGTGGCTTTAGGAAAGAATAAGATTATCAAAAGAGAGGAGGACACAAATGAAAAGCCAGGCTGTTAGAAGGGACATTCGCATAGATGTTGAAATCACCAAGGACGTATTCAGTGAGTGGCAATAACACAGGAGTATAAATCTTCAAGGACCGAGTATTTACCCAAAAGAATTCAAGCACAGACAAAATTGGTAATTGCACTAGGAACTTCAAAATGCAGGACATTTGGTGTCAAAAATCTAAATCCAATTGTTTTCTCTTTGAGGAAATCCATTTTCACACATGATACTATCATTTTGTCTGTATTAGGGGATGCAAACTATTCAGGCTTTTATGTCTCTAATAGAAAACTAGAAAAGAACTTTATTGTCCTGTAGGTGTTTTCTGAACCTATTAGTGTTGGTAGATCAGTTTTTCAAAATCCTCTATTGTATGTATTCCAAAGCCAGAAGATCACAAACCCATTCCCAGAAGTTCTTGAGACTGAGTTCAAAGCAGTGCTAAGTACAAGCCCCACATAAAAGTTCAAGTTAACTGTTTTATTTTAAAAACTACTATGTAGTGTTTATCCTTATATACACCAGTCAGAGCAAATAACAAGCAATATTCACTGCTAAACGAATAGTCCCCAAAGCTAACTGTATAGCTTATTACTTATTCATGTCACCATCCAATGCTGGGTGGCATCTTCTTAGTGGTTCTAAACCACCTTAGAGGGGTTTAGAACACCCCACAGGATCATTAGCCTCCAGCAAATGGAAGGGGGGAAAATCCAGGGAAAAAAACAAGTAAACATTGAGAAACTTGTAGAAGTTACAGCTCATGCATGGGAGTGTTAAGATTAATTCTACCCACATTCCACGGTCCTGTACTCAGACACATGATGCACACAGAACCTCAATGCAAGAGGAGGCAAAAAATGTGGTAGTGCTAACAAAGTAGACCAACATACATTTAATAGTTGGTTTTGTAGACAAGATACTAGTATATGATATTCAAGAAACAGCGCAAGAAATGGTTTGTATTAGTCACCCTTGAGCAAAGTGGAGGTTCCAGAAAAATAAGACATACCATGTTTATCCTGTGGCCTCTCATACCTCCTTTACAAAATCTACAAGAAGACAGAAATCTAAGCATTGACCCAGGGGAAATTTCTTCCTCCATAAGTTTTTGATAAGTCTTATCAAGCTTCAGTTTGCTTCTCTGCAAAATAGAAATAGTAACTGAGAATTTCATCCTCTCTCTCTCTCTCTCTCTCTCTCTGAGTGGTAATAATCCATTCGTGTTATAATATATAGGAAGTCTCTAGAAAGTGGTACCAAACAAAACAAATTACTTACTTATTTCATAGATATTCCATAGAACCGTTGTGGGGGTTTGTTGTTGTTCTTTTTTCTTCTCTAGAAGTGTCTTCTCTGTAATTGTCTCTGAAGTTAGTAACCTCCCTTTGTTTATTAACTTACCTTTTTCCAGATTATTAAACATTACAAGTAATACTTCATTTCCATGGATCTGTAAGATTTGTTTTCATTCACAAAGTCTGTTCCCTAGGCAATCAATCTAAATCCCAGGGACTTTCAACACTCATAAGATAGATCCCTTTAACACCGATCTATGTGTTGCATAGTTCAATCAGTAATACTTAATATTAAATAATGATAATAAATTAACTTCAAAATATTCACAATGTTATTTAATGAAACAACTGAACCTTCATAATAACTAGATTGATGGAATAAGATTTTATGTGAAAATATAGGAAATGTGCTGATCATGGATTTAATTTAAGTAAAAATTTCTTTTAAACTGGAACTTAAACGAGACTTGGAAATAATTTCCACCTCATGCCAAGTTTTAAACCTGTCAATTGTCACAATAGTAGATACAAATGTAAAGTGCAAAATGATAGAATTTTGGACTCCTGATAATCTCTCTCTACTACTTATTCTCTCTTAAACATTTACTGCATAAAAACATTCATTTCTCATTTTCACTTCTACTCCCCTACCCTTCCTTTGAAGGCAAAAGGGTGACTGAGGTCCTAGGAAGCAATGAGTCCAGAGTCAATAGCAGAACCAGGGGCTGTGGAGGCAATAGGACAAAGATGATGGTGGTGGGATTAAGAGACATGGAGGCAGCCAGAGTGATTGAGAGATCAGTTGCCTCTAGGAGATCGATAAAATAAACATAGTGAGGATATGGGAGTCAGTTTTCACCGTGCAAAAAAGAAACTTATACATATAGAAAGGAGGGAAGCTAGAATGACCTAGGAGGTATTGAATTGGACTATGGAGGGACTGATATAAATTCGATTTTTAAAATATATATATAGAAAGATATGGAAATACAGGTATGTATGTAGATGTGTATGTACATCTATATGTGTACATATACATACATATATCGCCTAGTGCTGTCTTCTGAGAGCAAAAGAAGCCATGACACTCCAGTAGCAATAAGCACACCTAGCACTAAGATCTTGGTTTCTAAGTACCAGAACAACGGCTTCTTGGGGGAAATGTCTGATTTAGGAGTGGGGGCAAGGAAAGTATAAGATGATCTTTGAATACCATGTTGTTCTGGAAATGAAGGCAGTACTTAAAGAATGATGGAGATGTAGCTTGAATGGACCCTGTCAATTCTAGGACAATTTGAGCATCATGCAAATAATGTTAATGATAAGCAAAACAAAATGAAAAAATAAGAATCAAGAGTTCATGCAGGTAAACAAATAAGTAGGAAATAAGAATAGTAAGGTCTTCTTTATAGTAGAATGCCAACTAATGAAGAAAGAAGGATGAAAATAATGTCATAGAAATAGAAAATGCATCAGAGAGAAGATATCAATGTTTGCTAAAACCAGTAGGTAGATATTTAATGAAGAAAATGATTTTCACATACTGTCAGTATTTTCTCACAATGTAAAAGCAACAGCAAAGGCAAAAATGGTGACTTTTATGGTCACCACTATGGCAGCATAACTTTGATTAGGTGATCAAGTTTAATACCACCAGTGAAGGAGCAGATCCACATTATATGCATCTGGATGTGACCCACTGAGAGCAAACCATCAGTTCTATGGTGGTGATGCCCGCTACGCATGACGTGGGTCTGGTCATAAAGACTCAGCTGAGGGACATTCTACAGAATGAAATGCCTATAAATTTTATGATTTTCAAGGTCATGAAATATGCAGAAAGATTGAGGAACTAATTCAGATTGCAGGACCCTGAAGAAACATGACATCTGAATGCAAAAATGTTACTCTGGATTAAATCCTGGAGCAGATGGGAAAAGGAGCCTTTATTGGGACAGAATTGTATCAGTGCTGATTTCACTTGGAAGACTTAATTGTAGCCATATATGAAAGTGTCCTTTTTGGAGAGAAATACATATTAGAGTATCAGTCAATAGGTGCATGATGGAGCATGCATTTGTCTGTAAGTGGCTCTCAACTGGTTAAGAAAAAGGATAAAAATATTCAGTTACCGATTAATTGTCTCTCAGCTTCAAAGTCAACTTTTGTTGCCTACTTTGCAAAAGCAAATCTAGGCCTTGTCATTTTTCTCTCTGCCAGACAACAAGAAGCTGTATCAGTAAAGGGAGCTGGAGAGAGAATACAAAGGAAAGGGGTTTTGTTTCCTGGTTCCATTGCGCTCCCTTGGCAAAGGTCTTATGAAGCAGGTGGCTTCCCCAGTGCCTGGTTCCTAGCACATATCATTTCCTTAGCACCCAGTGCCTCCTGGCCTGGCAGATCCCCTGGACTCAGCTCCTATAGCACGCACAGCTTCTCTGGCACCTGGTGTCTGCAATGATGGCAGCCAAAAGTGCCCAGTAGCCGATAGCTTGCACCTGCAATCACCTCCAGGGAGAAACCTCCCTGTGAGCAGCTTTCCCTGGCATACTAGAGGGTGGGTTTCCAGCAAATTCTACCAGCACAGCACTACCACAGCTTCCTTGCCATTCAGTGGACCACAGCCATGCCCTCTTCTGTGAGGTCTGGATCTCAGCCCTAGAGAGACTCTTCCTTGGGCACTTTATCTCAGCTTTAAGGCTAGTGGCTTCTCCTCAATGTCCACGATAGCCAAACTGTGGAACGAGCTGAGATGTCCATCAACAGATGAATGGGTATAAAATATGCAAGATAGATAATAGATTAGATAGATAGATAGATAGATGATAGATAGATAGATAGATAGATAGATAGATAGATAGATAATAAATAAATAAATACATACATACATACATACATACATACATACATACGATGGACTATTACTCAGCCATCAGAAAGGATGAATACTTACCATCTACATTGACATGGATGGAACTGGAGGGTTTTAGGCTGAGCAAAATAAGTCAGTCAGAAAGACAATTATCATATGGTTTCACTCACATGTGGAATATAAGAAATAGCACAGAGGATCACAGGATAAGGGAGGGAAAACTGAATGGGAAGTCATCAGAAAGGGAGAAAAACCATGAGAGTCTCTTAACTCTAGGAAACAAACTGAGGTCTGCTGGAGGAGAGGCAGGTGGAGGGATAAGGGTCACTGGGTGATGGGCATTAAGGAGGGCATGTGATGTGATGAGCACTGAGTGTTGTATGCCACTGATAAATTATTGAACACTACATCTGAAACTAATCATGTACTATATGTTGGCTAATAGAATTTAAATATTTTTAAAAAGGCTAGTGGCTGCTCCTTTTGTCTGCTATTCCTATATTTTTTTACAGTGCTCTTTTTTTTACTAGACAATTTCTCATTCCTACGATCCCTAGTTATAGTTAGTAATTCTTTATATTAAACTTTTCCTCCTCAAATGACTATGTAGTTCTCTATCCTGAATGAATCTTGACATACCATATCTGGATATAAAGACCAGGAAGATGTTGCTGAAGCAAACATGCTATAATGTTAACAATCGAGAGAACTCTGTAAAGATAATATGGACCTTCTTTGGACTGTTGTTGCAACTTTTAAATAATCTCTTAATTTAACTCCTGGTGTTCTGAAATTTCACCATGCTGTGCCTTGTTGCTATTTGGATGATTTTTGGTATAAAATGAAGCAAAAGTTTCATTTCTGCCATGTTCATTCAACGGAAACTCATTTATAAAAATGAGCATTTTCCATAATATCTATTTTAATATTTATTCTAATCAGATAAATAACTTCTACGCATGAAAATAAAATCTTATTATATATATCTATACTGATAAAAAAAACAAGTGTTTACATTTTTTTTACATTTCTTAATGACCAGAACCCCAACTGTACTACCCTAAGCCTCCACTATCCTTCATAGAATTGGAGGATGAGGCCTTAGAGCAGAGCAAGCTTTTTACTACAAATGGTTCATAAGGTCAGAAGGAGCCCATATCCATGACATTTGGCTAGAACCCCAAATATGAGCTTCACAAAGACTCTTCTAGAAAATCCACTTTGATACAATATCTCTATCCCATCCCACAGCAGGTTAATTATGGACCTCTCGGTCAGGTTCCCAAACACCCTTCTTCCCAATCCCTTATTATTCTTGCTACCAGAGTGAGGGTTTCTTGAAGACAGCTATAGCTTTCATCTCTGAGCCTATACTGATGTCTCAGAAATACTAGGCACCAATTAAATGTTTGCTCAATTAACAGTTATTTTATACTGTTCAGTAAATAACTCCTGCAAGAATCCTAAGAAATTTAATGTGGATTTGCCTATGAAAAATAACTCTACCTATCTCACTCTTTATTATTACTTCCACTTGGAAACAAAAATTGGATCCTGAGGGACGTCATAATATTAATCATTTGAGAAACTAAAATTTGAAGCCATCTCAGATAGCCTGATTCAATTGTTTTCTGGTTCTATTTTTTTCTTGCAGCTAGAAGGCTTTGATCACTCCCTCCAACCTCTTAAAATGACTAGAATCTCATTCTAGTATTTAAAAGAGTAGAAACACAGAGCGGGCTATCTGTTCCATATGGATATTTTCATCAGCTGGATATGGCTATATTATTTAACTGATAGATTCCTGCAAATAGCAGCTCTGTTTCGCATGGGATGAATGCCTCTGGCCATGTCTATATTCCCTACATTGCTGACAAAGGTATTTTGCTCCACTTTATGGAGTATAAGTATCATATACTTAATAGCAGTTAGTGATGTCAGTGCTCTCTGGTATAGTAAATCTCAAGTGTGAGATAATCTTAGTTAATAATCAGCATAAAGCAGAGAGAGGTCATTTTTTTTAACGTTGCCATAAAGCCTGCGTTTACTATGATAGAGTTGGAAGGAGGCAATCCCATTAACCTTTGTATTGTATTGATAAAATTATATACCCTCCTGAATATCAAGGGTGGTGACGCTGCTGCTGGTCTTTACCTTTTAATGTTCTCCAATAACATCTCAGCTGGCCCAGCAGCATAGGACTTGGCCTCAGGTGACCTAGACTCGAGCCCGCCTTGTCATTCTTCTAGGAATGTGACCTTGGGCAAGTCTTAACCTCTTAAAGCTCAGATTTTTGCTTCTATGTTTTTCCCTCCTTCTAAGTGAAGTATATGAGGGTTTGCGTGTGGTTTACACATTTTTTACAATTGTCCAGTGTGACTTCTATAGAAAGGAAAAAAGACGCATTTTAAGGCATTTCTTTAAAAAAAATTCCTTTTATATCATTTTGCATAAAAATAAAAGCATGTCTCTATGTGGGGAATTGGATATTCATAATCCTCCATTTCTTACTCGCCTCATAGAACTGGTATATGAACTGAATAAGAAAGAAAATATGAAAACACTTCAAAAATGGGAATTAATATTATCATCACTCTGCACACCCAAAACTGAAGGGCTTTCCTTGAACTTTTCAAGTCACTGCTCATGGACTTTATAGGGCAAAATGAGCGGTAAACTGGGGAGGGGGATAGAATTGCTCTCTTTTGCAACCCGTAGCCTAATTCGAGATGACGTGGAGTAATGGCAAAGAAGTTTTCCCAGGGCATAGAAAGAGATGAAAAGGAAGTGGCAGCTTGGATCCCCCAGCAAGGTACTCTGGAGATTGGGCCTTGCCATTTGGCGGTCACCTAGGAAACAAGAAGTGGCTGCCCCGTTGACTTATGCAAGGGTGCTGAAGGTTGGGTGGCTTCGGCCCTGCATTGGAGGACATGGGGCAGCTTCTCAGGCTGTTCTTCAGGCCCACCTCCCATCCAAATGGAAGAGAATGTTCACACGTTGCCGAGGATGTTAATGCAAGGCTATAGTTCAAAAACTTTAAAGGTTACAATGCCTACAGAAAAAAAAAAAAAAGTGGAAAGGAAAAATGAGGTCAATTAGCAGAAACCCTGCTACTTAAGTGGCATGCCTATAAATTGTCTCAAAGGTGGCCGCGCATTTGAAATGCTTTCGTGGTATAGGTTAATTCTTCCTCTATGTAATTAAAGAGAATGGTGACAATAGTGTTGTATCCTAGGTCACTTTCCCCACCATCAGAATTAATTAATTCAGAGAATTAATTAATTCGGGGGTCATTTTAACTATATGTAACCCATCTTTCAAGACTCATTTCAAACCCTGTCGTTTTAGCAAAGGCCTCGTTGAGTATTCCAGGTCTCAGTGAAAACCTGCTTCTTTTCTTATAATTCTTATGATCTGAAACACACAATTTAGCATTTATTCTAAACTGCCTCTTATTATTTCTCTCTCCCCAATTAGAGCATAAATTCTTGGAGGGCATGAATTCTGTTTTACACTTCTTTTATTATCCTACCATAGCCCTGAGCACAATTCTGAAAATAGTGCTTAATAAATACTTGTTGATTAATGAACACTTCCTGAATTGCCTCTAAGGCACCATTCACACTTTCTTTCACCTTAGGGTAAGGGCAATTTTTCTGCTTAGGGAAATATGCCAAGATCCTCTCTCTTTACCTTCTTTTGTTTTTGTTTTTGTTTTGTTTTTCCTTTTTAATATGTAAAAGTAGATCTTGCAGAGAAGAGGGGATCTGATAATGTGGCAACATTCGAGACTGCCAATTTCTTTCCTCCAAGAAAATTTTCTCTCTGGATTATTAGGCATGCAGGTAAATTGATAGAATTTTTATCAAGACACAGCAGTTTCTCCGATGAGCTACTCCATCCCAGCTGCACGCCCTGAGCACAGACCTGAGAGTCAGCCAGAGCACCCCCCTCGCCACCACAGGAGGTAGCTGGCTGTGTTCTCTACCACTGGCCCTTTCACAACAAGATATGGTGCTTCAGGCCTCCTGCCCCTCCATGCTCAAACTTTGTGACATACAGTGGAGGAAAAACAAAACAGAACTGTGTGCCTCCAGGGGCTGTCTCTGCAGGCTTTCCGCAGCACTGGAAAATTCCAGCTGAGTGACCCTCCCTGTTCTGCTAAGTGATCCCTGACTGCTCAGGTCCTACCCAAGGTTGGGACCTGAGATGGTTTACAGTTAAGATCTGGAAGTGGGGAACCCAGACCACCTGCCAATAGGGAAACCCAGGAATAAGTCATAAGGAGAGAACAGAAGGAGTAGTCCATGCAGCCTTCTTGTTGCTCTAGCGAGGAGACCCGGATACAGGAACATGGTCAACCAAAATAAAGAGGGCTACCATGGCAAGGGAGTCTTCTCTGGAACTGAAGCTCTTAATTCACTTCACTGAGAAGCTGACAGGCTAGGTATCAGACAACGTGAGGTTCACAAGGCTAGTTGGCTTGAATAAAGGGTGCTGAAGAGAAAACTGAAAAGGGAATTTCTGATTTTCTTATAAGGGACTGCTTCAAGGAACAAGAGCACTAAGAAGGAGAGGGTAGTTCCGTGGAATGGTGATTCTACAGAAGAGGAAGAGAAGGGTGACCACACAGACACTCTGATAGACCTGAAGACTCTACACTGGGCTTCAGAGGAACTTCTTTTGAAGAATATCCTGTGGATGATGGGAAAGTAAATAAAAGGAGTTTCATCTCTCTTTAATGACTTTAGAAAGAGGAAGGAAAGAAAATGTCATGGATCAGAAGCAGGTCGAGTGGAGATTCAAAGCTTCCCTTCTCCATCAGAATTGCCCACGGAGGCAACAATGTCAACTGAATTAGCATCTTGGCCATCCTCACAAACACTTCCTCTAAATAATTGAGTTACTGGTCACTGGATGGGTGGAAGACTGGAGTCAGGCCTTGCAGGAATAGAAAAGCAAATGTGTCATTTGTGCCACCTTTTGGATACAGAAGCCAGTAATAAGCCCAGAGTTTCCAGGCTTGGAGGAAGGCAAGATGTCCCCACCAGCTACGCATTTTCTCCTCCTATCTAATATTGTAGCACTTTCCTCTCCCCTGAAGAAGAGAGACCACAGTTGTACTATGGTCTTCTTTGGTGCTGGAGTCTATAGCATCTCCAGGGATGATCACTACAAACATTCCAACTCCTCCTGGCTGCAGCTTTCACCAACGTAACAGAGAAGGCTTCCGTGCTTAGAAGCACGGGAGTTTCAGGGTTGTTCTCCCGAGTTCTGCCAAGAACTAAAAGCAAGATATGGTTACAGAGGTAGGAATGCCACTGGACAATCTGAACATAGCAATGAAGAGCCCCTGTAATCGTGTAGAATATCACTGCACAGGTAGCCCTGGGAGCTACTCAGGTTGAGATATGTTCTAGGGGCTCCCTTTTGAGCAAGAGGAACACACCAGTAACATTTAAGATGAAGGTAAACACGGTGCTGATGAAGTTGGGTGAATTCAGTGTGGCATTGATTGATGACATCGCAGTATACAGCCAGACATGGGAAGAGTACGTGGAGCATGTAAAACAAGGATTTGGGTAGCTTTTACAAACAAGCCTGACAGTGGGGCCAAGGCATGTCAGCCTGGCATGCTGAGGTGACATATTTAGGACAAAAAAAGAGAAGAAGCAAACAGCCACCACTCTGTTTGATGGCGCCCTGCTCTCTTTCTCAATGGGCCATTTCACAAGGAGATGCTAGCCAAAGATTACTGGACATTGCTGACTAATTGCTAGAGATCTATGATTACTCAGTTCGAATGCCACTCTACTAACCCATCAAGACTGCCTGAACAAGTGACCGGGCATAAAATTTCAAGTAGCATTTCCTTAAGCTTCCAAGGTATTTTTTTGGAGTTCATGGAATCAAAACAGTACTTCAGGATAATGCTCTCTTGCTTACAAGAGTGTGGCATCCCAACCCCTCCCAGCTGCTAAGCTAACTGTCTGCTGTACAAATTTCAGTTTCCAACAAGGGGTTATGTCTAGAAGGATGACCGTACACTCCAGACAAGTGTCCTGTTTCCAGAACCCCATGACAGAGCCCATGTGCTTTCTCCTCACTGTCTTACTGCTGGGCTATGTTTTATAAAAAGTCTAACTTTAGAGCCAGAATGGGGTCAGCCACCCAGCCGCCCAGAAATCATCTCCAGTTCAAATGAAATTAGCCGGTTCCATAGAGATTCTTCTGGCATAGTTGGTACTGCAAGTCTCTGCCCTCCTGGGGGGGAAGGATGACCTTACATCTTCTCATTATTCTTTCCTACCCTTAAGGTATTTCTTGTCAGCTATTATCATATAAGCCCTGTGTTGTTAGTCACCCTCATTGCGCACATCTTATGGCCCCAACTGCATTCAACAGTCCTTGAGGGCAAGGCCTGCTTCTTCCACTTCTTGGAACCTGCTATAACATGCCACCCGGTGTCATGTATGTAGTTAGCATCAATAAGGGTTTATTCATTAATGGAGCCATGGACAACTGTGTCCGGTCCTTCTGTGCAGCATTTGTCTATATATAATCTACCTTGGTGGGTCAGGTAGTTTTACAAGTCGCTGCGACTGCCAGGATTTCTCAGTCATATGAAAGGCAGGATAACGTACTAGTGAGGAGTATTCATGGGCTTTAGAGAAGATGCACTTGAATTTAGATTGCATTTTTGCCACTTCCCAGATATATGCTGTCTGAACCTCAATCTCCTTATCTGTAAAATGTAGATAGTGCAAGTTGTCTCATGATTATCCAATCATAGGGATGAAGTGAAATAACAAGAGTGAGGGTGCTTGGCACACAGCAGACACTCAACAAAGGGTGCTTAGTATCCCATGGCTTTGTCTTACTCCCTTTTACTCTTAAACACTTTGTTCCAATTCTATTCAGTTTAGTGGACTCATGTTTCATCCTTTCCCAAAACACAGAATGATGATGTCCACAGTGGTGCAACTGCAATGTTACAGGGCCAGGTCCTCCCTTTGTGTGAAAGGCAAATGAGATCTGTTACGCAGACTGGTGTGGGGCAAAGGTGGTGTAAACAGGATACAAGTGGTGATTTGTGAATGGTTATGACACCTTGCCTCAGGCAAATCCTCCAAGCTGAATTTACAGGCTTTTTGCTCAATGGGAAAAATACACTACAGGTGACAAGTCAATTAAAACTCAACCATCTCCAAGAAAACAGCTTCATGGCACATACAAGGCAAAAAAGAATAAAAATAAAAATGGGAAGCGTAAAGGTTCATTTTGACTTCACTCAAAGTGCTCAGCATACAATCTAGAAGTTCAACCTACAGCCTCAGTTCATGGGCTATTATTTCTGCCTGAAGTTACTCTTTATCCACTTTGTAATTATGAAAAATGTGTAAGGCAATATCTTTCTTTTTAGTGAGAAGGTTAGACTCTATCAAGACCTTGAGGTTGATATGCACCAATTTCTAAGATTTAAAAAGTTTTTAAGGCTCAAATATGGGCAGAATGTGTTTTAATTTCCCCCTCTCTGATGCTCAGATTACCTGGAATCAAAGAAACATGTACCTAATTCTCTAATGAACTCTCAGACCCATGTAGTCCATCCCCCGGTCTATTGGTGAGCCCTCAGGCTAACTGCCCAAGAAAGATACCCAAGGAATGATGTCAGTTCCTGGATAAGAAGGAAAGAGCAATGGACCATGAGGCAGAGAGCTGGTTTAGGTTTCCTGGGACAGCCCTAAGTATCCACAGTCGTTTGGAGCTCCATCGGCTTTCTCTGTAAGTAGGAGTTAGGCTGAGATGCTCTCTGAGATCCCATGAGCTCCAAAACTCTATGGCCTAATAGCAGCCTTCATGTCACATCCCAACAACCTTACAAAACATCTTCCTGTCTAACTTCATTCACAGCCTTCATGGGCACCTTCTTCCCCAGGCTCTCCTGAGAATCAAAGTGGGAAGGAAGTAGGCCTCCGTGTCATAGGAAAAGGACATTCCTTTTTATATGAAAACACTGAGTTGAAGAGATATGTGCACCCCCATACTCACTGTGGTGTTATTTACAATAGCCAAGGGAGGTATGCGACCTAAGTGGCCATCAATTAGATGAATGGGTAAAGAGACATGGTATATCTACAAATGGAATATTATTCAGCCATAAAAAAGAATGAAAGCTCGCTGTTTGTGACAACACGGATGGACCTAGACAGTATCATTTTATGTGCAACAATCAAACAAGGAAATATAAATACCAGGATTTCACTTATACATAGAATCTAAAAAACAAATGAACAAAACAAAATGGAAGCAGACTCAGTATGGAGGATAAACTGACACCTGCCAGAGGGGAGAGGAGTGAGGGAATGGGCAAAATAGGTGAAAGGTATAAAAAGGTACAACCTTCCAGTTATGCAATAAATAAGTCACAAGGGCGTAAAGTACCTCATACCACATAGTCAATAGTATCATAATAACTTTGTAGGGTGACAGATGGCAACTAGACTTGTGCCCATCATTTTGTAATGTATATAAGTGTTGAATATCTATTGTACACCTGAAACTGATATGATATTGTGTCCATTATACTTCATTAAAAGAAAAAAAGGCATTCTTTTTCAGGGTATTTCCCATAACCCTTACCTATAAGCTGACAGCAAGAAGTAATCTGAACTATATAAAGCTGTGTCTTGCAGCACCGCTGATCAATAGGACAGAGAACAGTGTGCTCCAGTGTTGGTAGGGTTCCTGATGAAACCAAAACCACGCACTGGGCTCCTGCACTTCAAATTATGTCTGCTGGGGATTATGGTAGGGGTTATATGCATCTCGAGGAAGAGAGATGCCCTCAAACTGCCTCCCAAAATGACAGGTGAGGGTATTTCATGTAAAGATACAGAGAGAGAACTCTTAGAAACCAAGACCTTGCCATCCTACCCAAAGGAATCACAACAGGAAGCTGGGATGCTTTTAGGAGGCAAGCAGGTGCATGCTTGGGCACCCCGAGGTCTTAGCTCTAAGGTGGCTCTTCTCTCTGTCCATTCACCCTGTTCTTTATGCTTACTCATGTTTGCTGCCTCGCACATTGAGTTTAAACCTGTTTTCCATTTCTCCAGGTCTAATTCTCTCTTGGATCTCTCGATACATACATTCACCTCCTGGCCCCACCAACTAACTACCTTTTCCTTCTGGTTTTCCAAGTGCAAATGCTTGTAAAGAGAAATTTTATGAGAATGCCACATATTTGTGAAAGCCAGGTCACACAGGAAACACATGGCTGCCCAAACTGTAAACACACAGCCCAGAATCCAGTGCCCCTCTCCTGGACCAATGTAATTGGGACAAATTTTAAAAATAGTTCCTGCCCATCCAAATGACTGTATGGAGTAGTCTTCCTGGAGTTGGAATCTAGACAGTCACTATTGCCCAGGACTTTACAGAATCAACTTCTTTAATAGGTAGCTCCAAGAGTCCAGAACCAAGGATATGTCCTTACTTTTTAAATCTTTTCCTTTAAAAAATAAATAAATAAAAATCTGGGCCGACAAACAATTTGACTCATTTCCTGGGTGCCCTCTGTGTGTGGTCCAGCAGATACAAGACCTGTTTACTGTTGGCCTCCAAACTCATTTAGTTTGTTTTCTCTCTTTTATTATCTGAAAATGGGCCTTGATGATCTACCTCAAAGATTACTTTGAAGGACACCTAACAAAATATTAAAAAGCAACTTAGTAAGTGCAGCTACATGTTAGTATAGTAACATTTACTTATTAATACTACAAATTATAGGAATAATAATCTTATGCTTTGTTTTTTTATTTTTTTTTTATGCCCAAGGAGGCTTAGTTGAGAAACTGACACCTACTTTGTGAGAAATGTGATCTTTTTACACCGCACCAGGGTTTTCATAAATCCTCAGCTACAACTCTATAATTTGTTTTACACCATCAACTCCCACATCATTCCTATATTATTATAAAATCCAAACAGCTACACTATAAATTTTAAGATACGGACTTTGAGGCCCTCAACTTTCTAGTCATGAGGGCTTCAACCTTTTAAGAAACCAATTGGAACTGGTGGGGAAGAAAGAGGAAAACAGAAGAGAATTCACCGCCACCCCCCTTCTTTTTTATTATTTTTCTTTGAAAAGGAAAAGGCCATCTCTGCAGAACATCTGTATGAGAGGAATAGGGAGAAATAAAGACTGTGGGGAAATCTGTGACTTAATCAAATATTTTAAGTCCTATTCTAAGTGTTAAAATTTAAAGTCCATATAGTTTTATAGGCTGTTTCCAGGAAATTTAAAAATTTCCCAAGCGGACCCAGGAAAATCTCAAGAGACTTGCTGCCAAAATATTCTGAAGCAGTAAAAACCTTCAGACTCATTTGGATTGAAGATGCCATTTGGGTAGAAGAGTCTTTTCCACCTCTGAGAATCCAGGAAGGCTGTCTGGGGATGCCCACCAAATGCCCTTCAGCGTGTCTTCATGGAGAGGCAGCCCAGAAATCCTGATTTCCACATTGGAGTCACATCAAGGTCTGCCTCGGCATTCGTTTTATTTTGTCTTGTTTTAATTTGAAGCACTTACAGAAAATCCTGATAAATTCAAGTGAAATCTAAAACATCTTACGACTTCTTTTGAGGAGAAAAAAAAAATTATCTAGATAACATCAGCTATTTTGCCTCTTAAAAACGCCAAAAATCCAAAGCAAGGTGTGAGGCCTGTATGATCTACCTAATTTTCCAAACCATCTCTGCTCACCATTTACCAAATTATCCCATAACTTAACTCATGTTCAGAATTATCTCATTAAGAAATTTCCATGTCCTCAGAAATCTAAGAAAGACGTAATTAGGCTTGCTGTCCTCTTTATATCAAGGACACCTTTTATTACCATGTTATGAGTGTGAGTTTATAAGCTCTCCAGAGATTTGACTTCTTCGTGTCTGAATGGCCAGCTGCCTGTAACATAGGCAGCTTGTCCAATGCAGAAAATAGTCAGCTTTTCCACTCAATTTCCCTCATGTTTTTTTTTCTTATTTAAAAAAATTCCAGTTTTATTGAGTACTAAGAAATAATTGACAGATATCTCTGTATAAATGTAAGGTGTACAAGAGGGTTTGATTTACATATATTGTAAAATGATTATCACAATAGGTTGAGCCAACATCCATCCTCTTACATAGATACAAATTTTTTTTTTAGATTTTTATTTATTATTCATGAGAGATACAGAGAGAGAGAGAGAAGCAAAGACACAGGCAAAGGGAGAAGCAGGCTCCATGCAGGGAGCCCGACGTGGGCCTCGATCCCAGGACTCCAGGATCACGCCCTGGGCCGAAGGCAGGCGCTAAACCTCTGAGCCACCCAGAGATCCCACATAGGTACAAATACAAAGAAAAAAGAAGAAAAGAAGGAAAAAATGTTTCTCCTCGGGATGAGAACTCTTAGGATTTACTCTTCTAACAACTTCCCACGTACCATACAGCCTTGTTGGCTGTGGTCATCATGCTATACATTCCATCCCTAGTACTTACTTATGTTACAACGAAGTTCACACCTTTTGATCACCTTCCTCCCATTCTCCTCACCTGCCTGCTCTGGTAACCACAAGGCTGATCTCTTTTTCTGTGAGTTTGGTTTGTTTGTTTGTCTGTTTGCTTTTAGATTCTACATACAATTGAGACTACAGAGTATTTCTCTTTCTCTGACTCATTTCACTTAGCATAATGTCTTTGAGGTCCATCCATGTTGTCACCAATGGTAGGATTTTTCTCATTATTTATGGCCAAGTAATATTCTATTGCACATATATATATTATACAACTCTTTCAGAGTTAGGGGTTTTGTGGTTTTGCTTCCTTTGGATATAGTCCCAGAAGCAGAATTGCTGGGCCATTAATTTTTTGAAGACCCTGTATAAAGTTTTCCATAGAGGCTGCTCCACTGTACATGCCCCCTAACAAGAGCTCCTTTTTCTCCATGTCAATGCCAGCATTTGTTATCTCTTATCTTTTGGATGGTGGCCATTGTAAAAATGAGGTGATATCTCATTGTGGTTTTGGTTTGCATTTCCTTGATGATGAGTGACACTGAGCATATTTTCATGTATCTGTTGGATTTTTGTATATCTTCTTTAGAGAAATGTTCAGGTCTTTTCCCATTTTTTTAATTAGGTTATTTGTTTTGTTGTTGTGGTTGTGTTTTGTTGTTTTTTTTTACTGTTGAGTTCTATGAGTTTTTGATGTATTTTAGATATTAACCCCTTATCAGATATAAAGTTTGTAAATATTATTCCCCATTCTGTAGGTTATTTTTCAGTTTGTTGATGGTTTCTTTTGCTGTGCAGAAGCTTTTTGATTTAGCCCCACTTGTTTATTTCTTATTTTGTTCCTCATGCTTTGGGTATCATATCCAAAATAACATTGCCAAAAGAAATTGAAGAAGACCTAAATAAATGGATAGATCTCCTGCGCTCATTGCTAAGTTGATAACAAATTCCAAAGTGACTTACAGATTCAGTCAATCCCTATCAAAATTCCAACAGCTTTTTATAGAAATGGAAAAGCCAATCTTCAAGTTTATACAGAATTGCAAAGGGCTTTGAATAAAACAATATGTAAAAAGAAAAGCAAAAGTTGGAGGACACATGTTTCCTGATTTCAAAAAAAGTAGCAGGGATGGAGAGATGGGTGATTTTTTTTTTTAAGATGGGTGATTGTGAGTTATTTTTTAATGGTTTTGGAATTTCTGTTCGATATGATGAAAGGTTTTTGGAGATAGTCATGATGGTTGCACAACAGTGGAATGTAAGTAATACCACTGAAATGTCCACTTAAAAAAGGGTTACAATGGCAAATCTTATGTTGTATATATTTAGCACAAAAAAAAGTGAAAGGAAAATTTTAATGCTGCCACAAAGCAAATTAACCAAGAAACCCAATGCCTCAGTATAATTAGATTTTTTTGAATGAGTCTTCAAAAGTTATCAATCTCTGTTTACTCTAACCTTGTTTTATACAAAACGTCGAAAAGGTCACTTTTTACAAATTTTTATATTATGTCAAAATTCCTCCTAACACTGTTCTAGGATTTCAGTCCAGATTGAGGTTAAATGACCTCCTGGCAGTGTCTACTCAACTTTCAGCCGGTTTTTGTTTCCTCAATTATTTGTGTGCTATTTTGATGTATGTCACCCACCAACTCGTCCCCACTCATTTAATAAAGCTAAATAAAAGCATGACCACCTATCCATTCTTTTTGACATTTCTGCTCCTGTCCTTCCTCTTTTTCCAGCCACCAAAAAGGAAGCAGAAAGAGCAAAATGAGTTCGAAGTAAGTTCCCTTGTCACTGGGACCCCATGTGATTAACTGTTCGGCAATCATAGTGTTTCCTGTTTTATATCAGGACTCCACGTCTCCACTTCAGCAAGAATTGCAAGCTGTTAGATTGTGCTTTAATTTGCTAGTAATTTAAATACATAAATACTCACTACCTTCACGCAGAGAAACACTGCTTCCTGTACAGCATGTGTAAGCACAAAAATATCTAACTACTATGGAAATGTTACACAATACTTAAGTACAACATAACAAGGACACTGACGTACTTTGATTTTTATTATATGATACATTTGTAAAATACATAAAATAGAAAATATCAGAGAGTATTGAAAATTAAAACCATCAAAATCTCACTAGCCAGAAGGCATCAAAGCTGATATTTTTGGTATATTTATTTATAATTCTCTTCTGTACATGCTATACATAAATAATTTGGGTCATCTCATTGTAAAAATCAAATATTAGTTACACAAAATTCGGAAAATTTAAAATTAAACGATAAAATTATTTTTATCATCATTTAGATGTAATAATTGTTACATTTTTGCTACATATGCTTCCAGATTTTTTCCGTCTGTTAATAACTATTTCTGATTCTAGAAGACATAAATGCTAATTACCTAAACTTGGAAAATATAATAACTTGTTAAGAAAACCTACCACTGGGATATATCCTTCACAAAGTATAGATACAGTTATAGCATCAGATATATTATTTTAAAGTGATTCTACACACATCACTCAGCAATAGAATATGACTATTTTCTCATGTCATCAGATATTCTGCTAAAGCATATGTTTTAATACTTACATAAAATTCGATCTGTATCTATTATAATTTATTCTGTTTTATGTTTAATTGTCTTGTCTTCAGTTCAAATTATGAGGGACCATTTTTTTTTTGCACTCTTACCAAAACACAGAAATTATTATTGTAGTTTTAAATCTTCCCTAACTTCATAGGTAAAAATAATGTTGTTTTTAATTTTTAATTTACTCTGGTTTGATCATCAGTGATAGTAAACTTTTTTAAATACCTATATTGACTGTTTTTGTTCTTTTGTGGATTGCTGGCTCATTTATTTTTGCTTATTTTTATTATTGATTTATAGCTTTTCCTCTATGAAGTTACAAAAACTTTCTATTTCATAAAGATTATACAGATTTTACAAACTAGTCCTTTTAATTTTAATTGTATAGGCATTTTTATATAGGAAGGAGTTTTTTTATATAAAATTAAATCCATAATTTTTCCACTTAGTTCTCTTTTGTAGCTATTCTTAGGGAAGCCACCCCTGCTTTTCAGTTATTTAAGTTTTCACCTGTATTTTTTAAAATAATTTTTGTTTTCTTATTCAACTCTTGATAAATCTGTAATTCAATGTGGTATATTAGTTGATGTAGGCAACTGAGTTTCCTAGTTTTTCCAATTACTTAACACAATCAAGTTATTGAAATGTCCACACTGATTTGAATGCTAGCTTTGCCATATACGAAATGTTATATACGTATAACTTGGTCTGAACTTTCTTTTCTATTCCATTGATAGGTTTATCAGCATTACATTATTGGAATTATTGTAACTTTATAAACACCCTGCTGCTTCTCAGTTCAAGTGGACTCTTTGTTTTTTCTCCAAAAATATTTTTGCCAATGTTATGATGATTAAGTTTCAACCAACTTTAAAGTCATTTTACACTAGTAGGAGAGTATCCTAGTGTAATTGAAAAAATTCCCCCAAGAATATTACAAAACTTTTAGCTAGTTTTATGGTCTTGAACAAGATACTTTCAAAGCTCAACTTTCCACATGATGGTCTTTAAGGACCTCCCTTCTGTGATATTCTTTAGATCTAAACAAAAAGGGATTTTTACCAGTTTCCAGAAAACAACTCTAACACCAACCAGAAAGGCAGCCTAGTTAATTATATGCTTATGATTTTACACACGAACAAACAAGGATGCTTCTGACTTTGATTTATACCTATGTGTGGTTAAGACTGAACAGATGAGTAAGTAGTGGTTCTCTTAAGATCCTCAGCTGTAATTTCTAGGTTTTGATAAAAGAATGAAATGTTGTGTCCTTCAAGAGTGATGGCATACGAGTTGGTGGCTATGAGTTGTCTGAAATGTGAAGTTTTACTTCAGGGTCCTCTTGGCATTTTCATGTAAGTCTATCCTTTCCTTAAGAATTGCACACCGTCTATTCTTGGCAAAAAACTGGGGTCCAGAAAACATTGCTTTAAATAAGTTAATCTGATAAGAAATCCTCAAAAATAGAAAAAACAAAAAACAAGAAAACATTGCCATTATCCTGTACAGGAAGTTTTCCTGTCAACTGCTTGTGAGTTCTTTACATTGTTATGCTTTTAGGTTTCCTTTTCAAAAAGGGCAATTTTTTTGCAATCAGATTCAGTAAATGGAAAATCTGTTTAAGCTGCTAAATTTGAGTCTACCCTCTTTTCTCCCAATCTTATTATAGGCAATTAAGGTTTTGTTAGTTGACTTCTCAAAGGTGAGTTTATAGCTCTACAAATAGTTGATTTCTGAAAAATCAATTGCATTAACAAATTTTCCAAAATGAATGATAGGGTTTATAATACAAGGCATTAGAGAGAAATAACTCATTTTCCTTTAGAATCTATTACCCACTGTGTGTCTGTCACCTCAATCTCCCCCTTCTCTCTCCCTTGATAAAGACAAAAAAGCGTTTAGTTCCTTGAGATCTTTACATTTTGCCTATATGTAAGGGAAAAGAGCCTCTCCTTCAGGGTCTACTAGAATCTACAGTTTTGACCCATTTGTTCATGTATCCAATCATAAAATATTTACTAAACATCTATATTACACTAGATATTATGCTAAATATTGAATTGTAACTTTTGTGATAATCTTTGATTTGGGATACTACAATATGCTAAATGGGGTCTACACTCGGGGTCTACACTCAGGGTCTAAGGAGAAAGCAGAGACACAAAAATACATATTAATATACCCACGCTGATCATTTATCATTGTCACCCTTTATCACTTGACCTTCTCTTATTTGTCTAACTTTCAAAAAGTGAAAATATATTAACTGTTGGATGCAGCAAGTACATTTTCTACTGTGGTGTTTACCTGTTAAAGGCTACATTTTCAATGCATTGTTGTATCTCCTGACCTGTTCACCAACCTCCAGCCTCACAAAACATGTCTGACTCAGTATATAAGACATCATATGGGGACACCAGGGTGGCTCAGTGGTTGAGCATCTGCCTTCAGCTCAGGTCGTTATCCCAGGGTCCTGGGACCAAGGCCCATATCAGGCTTCCCACAGGGACCCTGCTTCTCCCTCTGCCTATGTCTCTGCCTCTCTCTCTTTCTCTCTCTCTGTGACTCTCATGAATAAATAAATAAAATCTCTTTTAAAAAAAGATGTCATATCAAAAATACCAGTTGATAATTATTATTTTTCCATGACTTATGCTAATAGATATGTTAAAAGGCATTCTTCATAAAGGAAGAAAAAGATACCAGATGAGACCTTCGATATCCAAAAGGAAAGAACTATTGTGAAAATGCGAAATAGGCGTTCCACATAAAAGATTTTTTAAAATGTTCTGATAACTTTAAAATTTCCATTAAAGGTCAGTGACTACATAAGGCAGCATATTCTTGGGTCTGTACCATATGTAGAAGTGAAGTGAATGACTAAAATAATACCAAGGATGAGAGGGTGAGAGGGAGAAATGGAAGTACACTGTAGGAAGGGCTATATATTTGTGACAAAGAGGAGATTAAACAAATAGAAAACAAATAGAAAAATGCTATGTTTAAGTACATCAGTATGAAAAATTACAACTGATGATATTAACTGTAAATTATCTGGGTCTGCATCCACATCCCCTCCCCATCCCCATCTCCCTCCTGCCAACCATAGGGTCTCTTAAAAGAGCTAGGACATGGAAATGCAGAGGTCCATCTTCTAGCTCCTTTTACTCACATCTTCCAGTCACCCCTTTGCAAATCAACTTTGACTCATCCCTTTCCTTCTGCTCTTGGAGACTATCCTCAGGGATTCTGTCCAACAAATATGGTGGGAGACCTAAGACCATCAGATGTGAAGATAAATGGCTGCAATTTCAGGGATGCTTATAATAGAGGAATCACTAATGTGACATGGCCAGGAGCTTGGCATATTTTTGGATATTTTCCAAAGGATTATATGCAGGTAATTCATGAATACACAAAAAAAGACCTAGGCTTCTCATTAAATAATGATTTCAATAGAGATCCCTCCAAATAATACATACAAATGAACCAAAAGCATATGAAAACATGCTTAACATAATTAGTAATCCAGGAAATGCACATCAAAATCAGAGATACTACTTCATATCCACAAGTATGGCCATAATAATAATAAAAAGACAGATCTGTACAAATGTTGGTAAAGATATGGAGAAGTTGTAGCCCTCATGCTCTGATGTTGGGAATGCAAATGTGCAATGATTGGCAGGGGGGATATTGACAGTTTCTCAAAAGTTATGGAGTTACCATGCAATAGGCAATTCCACTCCTAGATGTATGCCCAAGAGAAATGAAAATGCATATCTACCCAGAAGCATGTACATAAATGTTCATAGTACTTTCATTCATAGTTGCCAAAAAGTAGAAACAACCTAAATGTCCATTAACTGATGAATGTACAAGTAAAATGTGCTATAACCATACAATGGAATATTATTGTCATAAAAAAGAATAAAATACCGACACATGCTAACACTGGATGAAGCTTGAAAACATGTTAAGTGAAAGAAGCCAGTCACAAAGGGCTATGAATTGTAGGAATCCTTTTACATGAAATGTCTAGAAGAGGCAAGTCCATTGAAACAGAATTTGGTTTAGCACTTACCAGGGACTTGGTGGGAAAAAGAATGGGAGATGTCTTCTAATGAACACAGGATTGCTCTTTGGGTGATAAAAACACACTAGATTAAGATAGCAGTCACATTTGCACAAACTTTTTAATTTATTAAAAGGCCATTGAATTGCATAACCTAAAAAGGTGAATTTATTGTATGTGAATTGTATCTCAACAAAGCTTTATAAAAAATAAAGAAACATGCTGAAAATATAGATTTTATAGTCATAGAATGGAAGATAACTAATTTCCATATAGTTAACCAAATTGATGACAAGATGAAGTCTGTAAAAGAAGGAATAGAATAAAAATTCTGTAGCCAAAAAGTAAAATTTAATGAAAACTAATACCTCCTAGATGGGTGAAACAATATTTAAGCAAAGCAAAAGAAAGAATTAGTGAGATTGAAAATATCCAGATAAACACAAAAAGAAAAAAAAAAAAACAATAGAAATTTCAGAATTAAGGAAAATAGAAATCTGGAATATGGTACAAAATTCAAATAAATAATATTTAATTGGAACCCCAGATAAAAAAGAAAAGGGGAAAAGGGAAAGAAGTGATATAAGGAGAGATACTGACCAAAAAGTGTTATACAGGCAAAAAGCACTAAACATTATATTGAAGAATTTCTACAAATCCCAAGCAAGATAAAGACAAAGAAAACCACATTTCAGTAAATCAGAATGAAATTTCTAAAAGAAAAAGCAAAGAAAAAATTTAAAAGCATCCAGAAAAATAAAGACATTTTACCTTCAAAGGAGCAATAGGATTCAAAGTTGAATTTATTAATGAATTATGGCAGTCAGAAAAAAATAGATTGGTATCTATAAAGTGCTAGATAAACAGCAGCCAGATTTCCAGATAGCCAAGGTAATGGATGTGGCATAAATCTGAATCTCTTACTGTATCTCCCAAAAGAAAATTAATTATAATAATAAAAAATAGAACTGCAAAATCCCATGAAATTAGTATAATTACAGCACATAGAAAATTTGAACTTCAAGGTTCTTGTAACTAGGAAAACCCACACCAAATCCAATGAGCTCTGAAACTGCTGCTACAAGCCTTCCCTAAGAGCAAGTGCAGCTCAAAACAAAACAAAACACCAAAAACACTACAGAAGAGAGAAGAATGGAAATGGCATCAAACCTGAGATTAGTGTAAATCAAACTTTATAAAGAGAAAACCCTTCCTAGGTGTGAAAACAAGAGAAAATTATACTCCTAGATAAGCTTATTAACTATAGGGAAAGGACTCAAGAAGTTGACATGAGACAATGTTGAAATAATAACACTTTGGATAAGAAGAAGGTAAAAAAAAAAGAGGGAAGCCTGCAAAGGGTTCCTGGTCAAGGGAAAAAGCAAGAGTAGAAAATGAAAGATCTTACAGGACAGAAGAAATCAAGCAAATTAACACCAAAGACCACATCATCCTTCCCAATGAAACAAAGCTCCATAAAACAAAGGCTATCCATGAAGAACAGTATTTCACTACAATAATGGAAGAGGATACTAGGAATTGTATAAAACAACCCAAAGCTACTGGCTGTCTCCACAGAAACCTAAGAAATAGCTTTCATCTATTGAAAATTACTATTAAAAAAAAACATAAAAGAATAATTCATCTAATGAAAATCTCTACACCTCTAAAGACAAAACAACAACAAGGTAATCAAATAGGAAACAGAATCCTCCAAACTGAGTTAACATATCATAAGCAAGTATTGGGAATATAAGGGAAATTCACATTGCATGAGAAATTTTAAAACTTAGAATGGGAACTAGAAGCCATCATGCTAAGTGAAATAAGTCAATCAGAGAAAGGCAACCATCATAAGGTTTTACTCATATATAGAATATAAGAAAAAGTGCAAGGGACCATAATGGAAGAGAGAGGAACTGAGTGGGGAAAAATTAGAGAGGAAGACAAATCATAAGAGACTCCTAACTCTAGGAAACAAAGGGTTGCAGAATGGGGAGGTCGGTGGGGGGATGGGGTAACTGGATGATGGGCACTGAGGGGGACACGTGATGGGTTGAGCACTGGGTGTTACACTATATGTTGGCAAATTGAATTTAAATAAACTTTTTTTAAAAAAACTTAGGACATGGAAACGCAAAAAGGCCAGAGATGAAAGTGAACTGAGCTGAGAGAAAAATACAGAAGAAAATCATTTCAGGAAAAACACTAAGTGAAAATTTAATTGAGGCAGAAGGGACTAACCTGAAAACCTATTAAGGAACATTAAAGGCAAAAATGGAAATGAGGAAAATGAAAATATTTGGAAAGATTTAGGGAGAATGTGAGTAAAAGAGAAGGGAGACAAAGAAGACAAAATTGCATAAAATTGGAGACCCAGAAAAAGGTTATTTTAGAAAAGAAATGAAAATTAGTATTTAGGGGCACCTGGGTGGCTCATTGGTTGGATGTCTGCCTTTGGCTCAGGTCATGATCCTGACGTCCTGGGATTGAGTCCCACATCGGGTTCCCTGCTAGGCATGGAGCCTGCTCTCCTTCTCACTCTGCCCCTCCCCCCTCATTCTCTGCCAAATAAATAAATAAATAAATAAATAAATAAATAAATAAATATCTAATCCAAGAAAGCTTTCTATAGATAAAAGAGGATTTAAATCTTTGTAAAGCAAAGGGCCTATGAGATACGAGGGAGTCACCACAATGATCAGCTCTGAGACTGATCCTGGGGAAACTATGAGACTTTAAAGATAAAGAAAATGTCCTCAAGATTTTCAGGCCAAAAAATAAATAAATAAACAAACAAATAAATAAATAAATAAATAAAATAAGAGAATTAGACTGTAATTAAACTTTGGTAAAATAATATACAAAGTAGGTAAATATGGAACAGTATTTTCAAAACACTCAACTAAACAAAGTTGAAATCAAAGATTGTATACCCACTCATACTGTCCTCTGAGTAAAAAAATTAGTTTTAAACATGCAGGAACTCAAGGAACTCTAAGCCCATTATCCCTTCTTGAAGAATCTAGAAAATAAACTGCACCCAGCCCAAGAGATGACTAGGGAACCTCAGGAAAAAAAAAAAAAATGGCTGATGAGATTTGAATGTAATAAAGTGCAGACAGGAGATTAAAACAAAATTGAGAATGAGGATGGAAAAATAATAAGCCATATCTTACATGGTATATGCTTTATCTTTTGTATTTAATGTTCTGACAAATTTGAAATTAGGCAACTCATAAATCAATGAAATAAGAACAGTAAATAGATTACAAGTACAAAGATACCTAATAGAACAGAAATACAACTTTCCTATATACCAATAAATGTATAAAGAATTTTTAAACTATCATATAGAGAAAGGAACATGACAAACATAACATAATGCACGTAATAATTATAACTTAAAATAATATAACATAAATGAAATAAACTTAAGAGACTTATTAAAAGAAGATTTTTAATTTTGCTGATAAAACTGAATTATTATATATATATACATATATATATATATGATATGCCCCAAGCAGATTGATTCTGAAAGGCTCAAATTAAAGAGATGGGCAAAGGTATACTAAGCTAATAGAAATAACAGAAAAACAAGTATAGCATTACTGATATCAAAGCAAAATTCAATACAAAATCATTAAACCATAACAAGGAATGACACTTTTTTAATAATAAAAGGCAATATTCACAATGTAGGTAGAAGAATTATGAATATTTACAGCAAATAACAGCATGTTGTTTTGTTTCATTACATGCAACAAAATTGTAGATGGAAGAAAACTCAGAAATAAGACAATAAGAAGCTTTAACACACTTTAACACACTACTCTCAGCACAAGACAAATTAAATAGATAAAAATTAACATCTAAAGATATAGCCAATAAGCAGACCACATGGATATAAGTAACTATACATAATATATAAAATAATAAATATATATTAGAAATGAAGAATCACTTTCTTTTAAAGTGAACATTCACAAACACTGCTCATATATGAGGTCGCAAAGAAACAGTAAGTTTCATAATTTAGAAATATCATGATCAACAATATTTGATCACAATGCAGCAGAACTGGAAATTAAGAGAACCCCTTAAGATGCCTTCCTAACTCTTAATTTAAAAACTTTTATTAAGTAACTCCTGGATGAAAGTGAAAATGCAGGGATCCCTGGGTGGCGCAGCGGTTTGGCGCCTGCCTTTGGCCCAGGGCACGATCCTGGAGACCCGGGATCGAATCCCACGTCGGGCTCCCTGCATGGAGCCTGCTTCTCCCTCTGCCTGTGTCTCTGCCTCTCTCTGTGTGTGTATGACTATCATAAATTTAAAAAAAAAATGCATGCTGCAGATAGAATCTGTGGGATCTGTGTTAAGCAGAGCTGAAAAAAGTCTATAACTTTAAATATATTTATCAATATAAATGAAAGAACAAAACAATAAACTAAATTCTCAGCTCAAAAGTTAGAAAAAGGATATTAAAATGAACCAAACACACACACACACACATAGAAGGAAAAAATTAAAAAAGTGTAATTAATAAGTTAAATACTAGAAAATTTTAATTTGTAATTAAAATCAAAATCCTCAATGTCCTTTCGACAGATGAATGGATAAAGAAGCTGTGGTCTATGTATACAATGGAATATTCCTCAGCCATTAGAAATGACAAATACTCACCACTTGCTTCAACGGGGATGGAACTGGACGGTATTATGCTGAGTGAAATAAGTCAAATAGAGAAGGACAAACATTATATGGTGTCATTTATTTGGGGAATATAAAAATAGTGAAAGGGAATGAAGGGGAAAGGGGGGAAATTAGTGGGAAATATCAGAGAGGGTGACAGAACATGAGAGACTCCTAACTCTGGTAATTAACTAGGGGTGGTGGAAAGGGAGGTGGGCGGGGGGTGGGGCTGACTGGGTGATGGGCACTGAGGTGGGCACTTGACGGGATGAGCACTGGGTGTTATGCTATATGTTGGCAAATTGAACTCCAATGAAAAGAAATTTTTAAAAATAAAAATTAAATAAATAAATAAATAAACAAACAAACAAAATCCTGAGTTTTTAACACTTAACAAAATTAGACAAATCACCTCATTTTATCAAAAAAAGAATAAAAAGACAATACACAACAGAAGAAATGAAGTGAGGAAAATACCATAGAAACAGGACAAAAATAAAAGGAAATATAAGAAAAATTTATAAATCTGCAATCATACTTGGAGGTTGCAATACACTTCTTTTAGTAACTGGTTTAAAATGCTGACCAAAAATGACTAGAGGAGTAAACTATTTGAAAACACAATTAACAAACTTAACCAAATTGACATTAATAGAATCCTGCATCCAACATCTGCAAGAAACACATTGTTTTCTAGTGTAAACTAAACATTTACAAAAATTGACCATATGCTGAGCTATAAAGCAAGTCTCAAAAATTCCAAAGTACTGAAATCATACATGGGTGTTCTCTGGCAACAGTGGAATTAAACTAGAAATAAAAACAAAAAATAACTGAAAAATCCCCAAATGTTTGTAAATTAGGCAATCTATTCCTATTTAACTCAAGGGCCAAAATAGAAATCCTAAAGCAAATTAAAAAAAATATTTTGAACTGAATTAAAACAAACCATAAAAAATCAAATTTTATGGAATGAAGTTAGGGTGAAGCTGAGGAAGAAATTTAGTAAGTTTTTAAAAACATACAGAAGGGGAAAATGCCTGATAAGGATCATTTTCAGGGAGCTAGGATAAAAAAGAGAAAACTAAACAAAAATCTATTTAAAGAAAAAAAGGAACACAAGTCACTGAAAGAGGAAGAAAAGGTATATTTGAGGAAAATCAGGATCAAATTTAATGTAAAAAAAACTAATAAAATTCATAAACGTTTAGCAAGATTGATCAAGGAAAACAAAAGGCAGGAAAGAAAAGTGGACGTACTATAGGTTCTTATAGGCTTTACAGACATTTAAAAATAATGAAAGAATATTAGGAATAATTCTATGCCAATAAATTTGGGAATTCAGCCAAGATAGGTAAAATGCTTGAAAAATGTGACTTTGTACTCAAAAAGAGAACTTCCGGCCCATATGGCTTGCTGGTGAATTCTTCCAAGCACTAAAGAGAAATGTGATATTACTTTAATTACATATTAAAAACAATAGGTTCCTGGGGGGGGGGGGGGGACAAACCATACATACCAACTTATTCTATGGCTTTTTGCTACCAAAACTGGACAAAAACCTTATAAGAAAAAATTTCAATTATAGGATAGGCCAGTAGCTTCTATAAAAGCAAATGTAAAATACCCTGTGAAAAATTTAAGTCAAATCCAAAAATATAGAAAAGGAAAATGCATCTTGACCAAATTTAATTTATTTTGGGCCTGTAATACGAACTAAACATCTGAAAAAGAATCAATACAATTCATCGCATTATCAGAATAAAGGAGACAAATCATATGATTTTCTCAGTGGTTGGAGAAATGCATTTAATAAAACATAAAACCTACGCATAATTTAAAAAAAAAACTTTTGGCACCCTAGAAATAGCAGAAAATGTCCATATCTGATAACACTATGCACAAAAAAGCCAACAGCAAATAACTACACAATAATGAAATGTTAAAAGCACTTCAAGACAAGGAAGCCCACCATTTCTATTCATCATCATATTGGAGGCTTTTGCCAATAAAGTAAGAAACAAATAAAGATTAGAAAAGGAAAGAAAAATAAAACTATCACTATCTGAAGACAAGGTTTTTACTTATGTCAAAATCCTTTAAAATCTCCATAAAAATTACTAGAATTTATAAATAATTTAGCATGTTTTCCAGCTATAAGGTAAATATACAAATATTAGTTTTATTTCTATATCCTAGAAATAAACTTAAAGATATGTGAGATCTCCACATCATAAAATATGAACCATTGTTGAAGGAAATGAAAAGAGATCTGAATTAATGGTAGGATATGCCATAATCAGGGATAGAAAAATCCAATACGATCAAGAAGTCAGCTCTCCCAAATTTACTTAGGGAATCTACGCAGTCCAAATAAAATTCCTAGCTGATGACGTGTGTCAGTGCATTTGTGAAAACGGTAATACGTAAACTGAGAAGCTGATTTTAAAATGTGTATTAAGGCGTGCCTGGGTGGCTCAGTCTGTTAAGTTTCCAACTCTTGATCTCGGCTCACTTCTTATTCTCACAATCATGAGTTCAAGCTCTGCATTGGGCTCCATGTGGGTCATGGAGCCTACTTTTAAAAAAAAAAAAACTGTATTAAAATGTAAAGAGTAGATAAAGACAATAATCATGAAGAAGAAAAAAATTGGAGAACTTACACCATAACAAAGCTGCCATGAATAAGACAGAGTGGTATTGGTGCAAAGAAAGACAAACAGGCCCGCAATTGAATATAAGAGGGAAACCAAAAAGATACTCAAATATGTACAGTCACTTAGGACAAAGGTCTCATTGCTATTCAGTAAAAATGGACAATACTTTCAATAAATAGTGTTCACTGAATCAGATATTCATTCTATAGGTCTTTTTCCCTACCTCATATTATGCGTAGCAACAATCGATTTTAGGTGGCTTGTAGATCTGAATACAAACATCTTCAGGATTGGGAGTAAGCAAAGATTTCTTAATCAGGACAAATTTTTTTTAAAAGATCTTATTTATTTATTCATGAGAGACACATAGAGAGAGAGGCAGAGACACAGGCAGAGGGAGAAGCAGGCTCCCTCTGGGGAGCCGGATGCAGGACTCCATCCCGGGACTGCCCTGAGCCAAAGGCAGATGCTCAACCACTGAGCCACCCAGGGGCCCCCCCAAATTAGTTTTTTAAGTAATCTCTATACTCATTGTGGAGCTTGAACTCACAAATTTGAGATTAAGAGTCATATGCTCTATCGACTGAGCCAGCCAGGCACCCCAGGACAACAATTATTAACAATAAAATAACCGTTGATAGATTGAGCTTCATTAAAATTAAGTATTTCTGTTTTCCAAAAGACACCAAGAAAGATGTGAAAAGGACACACATCCTGGAAGATTTCTGAATGCACGTCTTTCGTAAAGGACTAGTATCTACAATATATCTTTAAATGCTGGTAATCAACACGGAAAAGGGAATCAACTCAAAAGAAAATAGGCTACCGACTTGAAGAGATACTTCACAAAAGAAGGATATCAAAGGGCTAATAAGTATGTAAAGTGATGCTTGCCATCATTAATCACCAGAAAAATGCAAATTAAAGCCACAGTGACATTCTACTGCATACCCACTAGAAGGACTGCAATCTTACAAAATGGCAGGACGAAGTGGTAGCCAGGATGTAGATTATCTAGAAGTCTTAAATACTTCTGATGATATGTATAAATTCACAGATTGTTCAGAAATGTATTTATTAAAGCAGAATATATGCATTCCCTATGACCAAGCAATTGAACTTTTAAGCATAGCACTCTACGGAAAGATTTTCATACCCGCTTCCAGAGACCCCATGTAAGAATGTTCAGGGCCCTGTTAATCACCTCAAACTAAAAACAACCCCAAACTTTCATTAGCAGTGATAAGTAATGATGCATTACGGCATATTCATAAAATGGAATAGTATAAAACTGTAAAAAAAAAAAATCAACTGCTGCCATGTGCCACGGCGTGAGTGAATCTCACAAATAAAAGATTGAGTTAAAGAAGCCAGACAAAAAAGGAGACATACTTTGTGAGTTCTTTGGTCTACATTGCAAAACCATCAAATCTAACCTATTGTGGTAGAAGTCAAAACTTCGCTGTCACTGAGGAAGGCGTATGTAATGACTGAAGGGACACGGGGGGTGGGTTCTCCGAAACGCTCTAATTCTTGAACTGAGTAGTTATATTAGTATGTTCACCTTGTAAAAATGTGTAGAGCTCTATACTTTGGATTTATGTAAAAAATATAAATACTTAACTGCATATATTTCCAATATCTATGATCATTTATGTATGTGTATATATTAATCTATATGCGTGTATGCTACGTATATACAAACTTTCCCAAATAAAAAAAAAAATCTCCTAAACCAAATAATAGGTAGAGCGCCCTTCTAGGAGGTATTTGTGCTTTATATGGTAAAATTAATAATGCACAAGATTGTCAGATACAATCTAGCTGTGACCTATGACATAGTTAAACAATCTTACTACTCTTTTCCAATGATGTTTTTAGCAGTCGAACAACCTTAAGGACGCGGGCCCAGCAGCCACTGCCAACACAGGAAAATGAAGTGAAAACTATTACCATCCCCAGCTACACAGCAGAAGAAGAAATCATTAACACCAGGATTTCAAACTCTGTAGTAATATTAGGTTGACGGGAGAGGGCTCTGGGTTGTAAGATTTTTGTAGCCTCTGATCACTCTGGTAGGCAGGCACCTCTTTCGGCCCCAGAATAAGGCCAGCTTTGCCCTGAAGCTATAGCAACCTGCCAGGCCCGACAAGCCTGAACTTCAAACAGAGCTCAGGCCCATCATTTTTGCAAAAAGGTCCTATTAGAATGACCTTACAGAAATAGTCACCACCAGAGTTAAGTTTTGATCAAGCGTATTAGGAAATAGAACCTTATCTTACAGAGATTATAAACAACAGAAACTCTCCCTAGAGGAAAAAAACAGAACTTTTAACATTTAGTCGTGGCTCTCAAAAAGTAAAAAAAGAAGAAGAAATTATCATCTCCATTTTTGTGTCCGTACTCAGAATACTCTTTCAGGATTTCTGTAGCATGTACCTCAATAGCAAGTAGTTCCAGAAAAATCCTCATTTGGCTTACTAAACCATCTTTCTGTTCTAACTTACATTGTGACTCACATTTTCTATACGTTGGAGATTCACATTTTCTTTTGGTAAACTGTTTCCTTAGGAGGAAAAAAAATCATAAGCAAGTGTTTATTTTTGTATTCAGTAATTATTTGCCTTATATTTATATACAGTAGGTTTCTCAGTGTTTCATAACACAGCGTCTTGAAACAATGTCTACTTTCTCCTACACTTTTAATCCTTAGGAACCACTTACACAATTGATTACGACATTAATCATTCTCCACTTTTTATGATCACCTGAGGTTGGAAAAAAGTAATTTACCCAACATTGGGAGAAATGAGCCACAGCAATTTGCACAATGCTGTAGGTTTCTGTTATGTTTTTGAAATTGAAGGAAAAAGCGTGTTTTGTCTTTTAAGATTTTCATTTCCACCACGAGAAGGTGGAAACCTAATTTCTGGTACGATCTTCATGACTCTGCTGTCTTCTCTGTACAGTGATGGACTTAACAAGTGAAGAACCATGACCCGGAATATTATGAACACACAGAACACTGACTAACGCTCAAAGAAATCTGTTTAAGTCTTTTAAAGTGGCGAAATTATTTTTGAATTAATCCACCGATGACCTGACAAGAGTCTCTTTCCCCAGAAACCTATCTCAGCAGCAGCCAAAGAAATTCTTTTCTATATTCTACAGAAAAGAGCCGGTCACCTCTCTAGGTGTGCTGAAGACAGTGCACTCCCCCATCCCCCGGAATCCTAGTAAGACAGTTCCTTTCTTCTTCTTCTTCTTCTTTTTTTTTTTTTTTTAAAGATTTTATTTACTCATGAGGGACACAGATATAGGCAGAAACAGGCTCCCTGCGAGGAGCCCAATGCAGGACTCAATCCCAGGATCCTGGCATCATACCCTGAGCCAAAGGCAGACGCTCAACCACTGAGCCACCCTGGTGCCCCAGAAGTCAATTCCCTACAGAAGAGCTTGGGTGTTGCTCCAAATGAAACTCATCCTCAAGGTTACACCTGTTATTTGTGGTCTATCTTCTACCACCTGAAATTCCTAGACAGGTATTGAAACCTTTCTACATACAACTGTATTTAATGGCTCTAATAGCCATTTAAGTGTTTGCTGAAGAAGGTCAGAGGGACCTTGAGCGTTTGTACCTAGTAAGATAACAAAAGACCTATAAGATGGTTAGTGAAAAATCGAATGAAATAGAGAAATCTTAGTCTGATAGGCGAAGGTTCCGGCTCAGTGTTCTCTGTGAATTAATTTCTTTTATCGGGAATGGTTTTACGAGCATTTTACTTCCATGCATACCAATTCCAGAGAAGTGGTTATACCAGACTGGAAGGCATTACAATCAGCCAACTCAGAGCCATTTATTTATTGAAAAGTTTATCTCTGTATTAAATTCTCACTGAAGAGGGTTTCATTAGACCCACAAGACCAGTATAAACAGGGAGCTGCAGTTATTTGGAAAACGAATCGGGATCTAACTTCTTGGTCTGTTTTTTTGTTCCCATTGCTCATACACCAGGGCTGCCAACTGCACCAAGAGAGAAGCATGTATTCAAGTTGGAATTTTTTTTTTTTTTATTCCTGCATTTGAGCAGGCCACAATTTATATCACTCAGGTCTCCTTAAATTAGTCCAAGAGGATTTCATTTTACAGGCCTGCTTGACTGGGATCCTTTTGGCACGATGGGTTCAGCTTTGTATACAACTGAGATTCATATTTTATGTGTGTGTAAAAACCCCAGCCATGAATCTAACAGCTCAGAGCTTCACCTTCATTCTTTACAGCTCAGTTCAGAGCCCGGCACATTTCCATAGACTGAGTCTCAAGGCAGCTCCTGGCAGAGCTGAGAGGACAAAAGCTAAAAATAGATTAAGAAACTCAGGGACATAAGAAGAAGGAAAAAAAAAAAAAGGAACTCATTCAGTTCTTCTTTACAGTGCACGGCCCAAATTAATATGATGTGGACATAATGCTTCCCCTTCACACATTTAAATTGAAATAGCACTTTTGGCCGGACATTGTTTTCTGCTTTTAAGTTAAAAAAAGCTGTAGAATTGTCAGAGGCTTCTCAATTCCTATCCCACTCGTGGACCTCTTTGGCTAGGCTGCGAGGTTGCAGTCTACTCTCTCTACTCCTTTTCCCCAGATACCCTCCAGCTCCTGGTGGTATCTCTTTTTATGGTCTTGCTTTTCTCCCACTTCACTCCGAAACAGCTGCCACAGAGCTAGGAAATCTTGCTTTGTTACTCTTCTAATAATTTCATGGGCAGTTCTCAGAAACCTGTGCCAATGTGTATCCACTGATACCCATGAGAATATAATGGTGCTCAGTGCTGAGTAGAAAGAGTGTAGGTGAAGGGCGCTGAGTGAATGCATGTATTTCCAGGGTCTGGAAGAGAGAACGACGTTCAGAGGAGTGAAAAGATCCATAGGAGTTTTGTTTGAATTTCTGTTGTCATCTCTAATCATTTGTTTATTTGAACTAAAGCTGACTGCCTTCTGGGCACTTCTTGGCACTATTAATGTCTCTAATGAGGTGTAAAGCCCACAGGTCTATAGAATTGTCAATATTGTAGCAAACTGAGAGTTGTGATCCCAATGCCATAGCTCTCTTAAAATAACAGAAATCTTGTCTCAAAGACCGTGAATCATGAATTTTCTAGTGAATTCTTTCACTAGTATAGAACTATTTAGTTTCCACCAACATGTAAATATGTGAAAGCATCATAAAATCATGATAGATAGGAACTCTGTCCCCTAGTAATAATTACAAAAATCCATTAGGTCTCCAGCACCCATAATGTGCCTGAAAACCCAGTGAATAAAGAACAAGATACCTTCTCAATCTTCAAGGAGCTTTCTATCTAGAAACACAAAAAATTAGATGCATGGAAATAAGAATAACATCAAACAGAAGTTAAAAATAGAGCTACCCTACGACCCAGCAATTGCACTACTTACTGGGTATTTACCCCAAAGGTACAGATGTAGTGAAACCCCAGGACACCTGCACTCCAATGTTAATAGCAATAATGTCCACAGTAGCCAAACTGTGGAAGGAGCCATGATGTCCTTCGACAGATGAATGAATAAAGAAGATGTGGTCTATATATACAATGGAATATTACTCAGCCATCAGAAAGGATGAACACCTACATAGGATATATAAAACTGGAGGGTATTGTGTGGAGCGAAATAAGTCAATTGGAGAAAGACAATCATCATCCTGTCTAACCCATATGTGGAATATAAAAAATAGTGAAAAGGATTATAAGGGAAAGGGGGAAACTGAGTGGGGAAAAATTAGAAAGGGAGACAAATCATGAGAGACTCTTAACTCTGGGAAGCAAACTAAGGGTCACTGAAGGGGAGGTGGGTGGGAGGTTTGGGGTAACTAGGTGACAGGCATTAAGGAGCACATGTGATGTGATGAGTACTGGGTATTATACTATGTGTGGGCAAGTTGAATTTACATTAAAAAAGAATATCAAGCAATAGGATATATTGCTAATTGAGAAAATGATTAAAAATAGACAAAATGTGAGATTATAGAGAAAAATCAATACGTATTGAAATCATTTGTGAAGACACTATAAAGTGAATAGGATTTGAGTTGACATTAAGGAAAAAGAAAAAAAATGTATTAAGAAAAAGATGAAGACATGAACAGACATTTCTCCAAAGAAGACATACAAATGGCCAACAGACACATGAAAATACGCTCAATGTCACTTGGCATCAGGGAAATGCAAATCAAAACCACAATGAGATGCCACCTCACACAGGTCAGAATGGCTAAAATGAACCACTCAGGAAACAATAGATGTTAGTGAGGATCAGAGAGAGGGGATCCCTCTTACACTGTGAGCAGGGATGCAAGCTGGTGCAGCTGCTCTGGGAAACAGTATGGAGGTTCCTCAAAAAGTCAAAAAAGCAATATCTACCCTACAACTCAGCAATTATTCTACTAGGTATTTACCCAAAGGATACTAACATAGTGATTCAAAAGAGCACCTGCACCCCAATGTTCATAGCAACAATGTCCACAGTAGCCACACCATGGAAAGAGCCCAGATGTCCAAACAGATGAGTGGATGAAGAAGATGTGGTATCAATACAAGGGAATACTACTCAGCCACCCCAAAGAATGAAATCTTGCCATTTGCAATGATGTGGATGGAACTAGAGGGTATTATGCTAAGCGAAATAAGCCAGAGAAAGACAAATACTGTATGATTTTATTCATATGTGGAAATTAAGAAACAAAGCAGATGAACATCAGGGAAGGGAAGGAAAAAATATGAAAATAGAGAGGGAGGCAAACCATAAGAGACACTGAACTCTAGGAAACAAACTGAGGGTCGCTGGAAAGAAGAGGGTTAGGGGGAGGGGGTAACTGGATGGTGGGCATTAAGGAGGGCACGTTATGGGATGAGCAGTGGGTGTTATATGCAACTGATGAGTCATTAAATTCTACCCCTGCAACTAATAATATGCTATATGTTAACTAAGTCAAATTTAAATTAAGATTTTTTTTAAAAGATGGAGAAAATATTTTCTTAGAGGAATAAGGGGAGAGTGATAGCTCCCAGGAAGAATAAGGCTCAAAAGGCGGAGGAGTATATTCTAGGAATGGTAACCTGTGGTATACTAAGATGAGTATTTGGTCTTTTTCCCCAGTTCCTGGCACAGAGCTCCTAAAACCCTTGGGGTGCCCTGAGCGATAGGAGTGTCTTTTGTTATTCAGAGGGAGCCCCTTTCAAGCATACACCAGTTAATACTATGGGGTCTCTAGATAGCCTTAGAGTGGGACTGACCACCAGGAAGATCCAATCCTTAGAAGGTTGGAAGTTCGGGCCAACCCGCCTCTGGAAAGGGAAAGGGGAGGTGGTAGGCTGATAAGACCTGCAAAGACCCCTGAACAAGGAGATTTAATGAACTTCTGTGTTGGTGAACACAGCCACCTGCCCAGAGGGTGGTGCACTCCAATTCCTTGGGGACAGAAGCTCCTGCCCTTGGGACCTTTTGAAACCTTGTTCTATGTACCTGTTCATCTGGTGGCGTATCTATGCCTCTATCATATTCATTATAATAAAATAGTGAACTCTAGTAAATATTTCCCTGAGCTCTGTGAGCCACTCTAACAAAGGATCAAGCCTGAGGAAGGGATCATGGGACCTTCTGGTTCCTTCTGGTTTATAGCCAATCAGTCAGAAGCATGAGTGGACTTGCAGTCGGCATCTATAGTAGGTCAGTCTTTGGGGGCTGAGCCTTTGACCCATGGGATCCAACGCTATCTCCAGGCTGTGTCAATACCAAGTTCCATTTGCAGGGCCGTGTTCACTAAGTGTTGGATAATTGCTTGGTGATTGGAAAACATTCTGGTGACCACAATACTGGTCTCCAATTATCCGTATTGGTGTTTATATGTCACATGGTGAGTGTCCCTACCTGTGAGCCACCAGCCTGAACACGCAGGAGATCTGGGATATGTATCATGAAGCGGCACTGGTATAATTACAGTAAGGTGTTTTGTCTTGTTTTTTTTTTTTTTTTTCTCAGCAAAATGACATGTCTGAGCACCAATCCTCCCCCTCTCTCCTGCCTTTATTCTGTCTTTTTTCTCTTCTTCCTTTCCTTCATCTCCTTTTCACATCCCCTCTTTCCTTCCTTCATTATATTATTTCCATCCTGGTGACATTCAACACTTCTATCAAAATGTGTGAGGATGAAAGGAAGACGCAGTAAAATGATATATTCATTTAAATAAATAAAACCAGCTATGGTAACAGGGACTCCTGCTCTCAGTCATTGAACACAATAAGGATTGACCTCTTTTTATTATCGCAGTGCTGTGCAGACTGAGGAAGGAGTGGGGGGGGGCACTTAGAGACCCAGACTCCATCCGTGTATCCAATGGCTATGCCATCCCATAAGACCTCAGTGTCTTCCCTCTGGAAGGGGCATTCATCACCTCCATCTTCATGGCATTGACCAGAACTCCTTCTTATGGCAAAGGAGGCTGTCAGAGGTAGTATGACCATGTAGAAGAAGTGATGCACAGCTAGCTAGTTTCTCCCACAGCTACTAAGAGCTGAGATTTCACATGTTTACAAGAAAAAAATTAGTGCAGCTGTTCACCCTGAGAGAAAGCACATGGTCTGAGGGAGTGGCATTATATTTTACTCAACCAAATACCTGGAGAACATAACTCCACAAAGAAGATCCAAATAGGTAAGTGTGTCCTCTGCCCACCAAGTGCTGAACAGGTATGTTTGATCCAAGGATCCTGAGTACCGATGAATGGTAGCTGTTGAATTAGGTACTCTGCGGAGTGGCTCCAGAGACCTGAGAACCCCAACACGGACAACCACCTGTGTGAGGTCAGGATGTCAAGAGACCCACCAGGTGTGTCTTCCATGTCACAGCCCATTCCTCACTCTGCTACCTTCCAAGCACCTCTCTACCAGTGAGAGCACTGTGATGGGCTTGTGTCAAAGGGAAGAAGGTGGGGGAGACTGTTCACCTCACGTCGAAGCAGCTACAGCAGGAATGGAACCTGAGATGGGCAAAGAAGTGGTAGGAACTGCTGACCAGCTAGCATGAAAGAGAGTAAGAGACACACTCAGCTGTGGTGCCCACCAGAGTCACAGAGCACCAGTGCATCTACAGTGACCCTTGCCAGTGTACCATGATGAGAGTGACGGGAAGACGGCCCAGGGCACCAATAGCATTGCACTGGCACTCCAAACAACCCTCTTTCAGCCATGAGACCCCTTCAGCTTCAGAGAAGCCCCCACCCCCCGGGACTCCAGGGCTTGGAGGAAGGCACGTCCCAGAGAGGCAGGAAGAGTGACGGCTTCAGAGAATGAAGTCAGGCAGGGCCCACGGAGAACCAGAGCATCCACAGCATCAAAGCACAAGGCAGCGTGACATAATGAAAGATCAGGTTCAAGTTGAGTCCTTGCTCTGAGTGTCTTGCTGGGGGAATGAGGGCATCTACCTTTCTTAGACGGAAGGCTTAAATCAGATAATGCACAGAAGGGTTCAAGGTAGCGCTTGACACAGCAAGTGCTCAGGATATGCCAGTGAATCATAACAGTTGTTATAGTAGAAGTAGGAGTAGTGGTGGGGGGAGCGGGTGTGGTTAACCCATCAGATTGACCCTGGGGAGCTCCAGAACCAATTGGACATTTTGGGGGAAATAGACCCTTGGTTAAGAAGAGTGCTTGGATGGAGCTTTCGGGCTGCAGCAGAGGAAGTTTGTACGTACACACAACTTACACGTTCTCTGAGGACTTAAGTCAAGGGGCCAGATGCGTAGCCCCTCCTGCAGTATAGCCAGCAGCAGGAAGAATCAGGAGGACAATTTGACTCAGGGAATATACTAGAAACTCAACAGGGAGCCATTGTGAAGCCACAAGAAGTGGTAAACTATGAAGTTGGGAGAGGAGAGGAGAGGCTCAGGTCTGATTCCAGGGCTCCCCTCTTCCCCGGTTCCCCATCTTCCATATCAGACTCAGGTCTCACGGATCATTCCTTTCCTTTACCCCCACCTCTTTCCCCTCCACCATAGACTGCAGGGCGATGGATTCTTTGCCATGCTTTTCAAAGCATTCTGAATGCCCAGCTTTCTCGCCTGATGCTTTGATAATTGCTTTCCACCGAATCAGGGTCATCCTCTCTCATCTGCGCAAGTCAAGCCAAGGGACTGTCTTTATACAACAGTGCTTTTCTAACCAGAAATAGAAACAAGCAAAGTGGTATAACATCTCATTGTTGTTTCTATAGACATAAATACAACATGTCCTTCCACAAGGTAGAGTCACCCCACTTAACTAGCCTTTCCTGCTGTGTGTGAGGTTGTCTTCAAAGGCACCTTCCACGTGCCTCTTTGAGTCCATCCACATGCATCCCCAGTTCCACCCCCCAGCTCTCAGCCTCTCCCAGCCCTACAGCCCCATCCTTCCATCCCTTTCTTCTGAGCAGCTGCTCCCTGATTGCGGTTTTACCTTTTGGTGAGATTGTATTTATTTCTTCCTCTTTCATCCTACCCAGTAGGTTGACTCTAGTTCAAAAGCCATATATTTTATTGTTCCCATACCCTCCCTCCCTCCCTCCCCTTTCTTTCTTTCTTTCTTTCTTTCTTTCTTTCTTTCTTTCTTTCTTTCTTTCTTTTTTCTTTCTTTCTTACTGGGAGGCCCAAAGACGCTAGAAAGGAGTGAAGAGATACTGATAACTTTAGGGGCATCTCTGTGGCTCAGCTGGTTAAGCATCTGACTCTTGATTTTGGCTCAGGTCATAGTCTCAGGATCTTGAGATCAAGCCCCAAGTCAGGTTCTGTGCTGAGCATGGAGTCCACCTGAGATTTCCTCTCCCTCTCCCTCTGTTCCTCCCCTGCTCTTCTTCTCTCTCTCTCTGTCTCTCAAATAAATAAATAAATCTTCCAGTTCCATCCACGTTAAAGCAAATGGTGGGTATTTGTCATTTCTAGTAGCTGAGTAATATTCCATTGTATACATAAACCACATCTTCTTTATCCATTCATCTTTCGTTGGACACCGAGGCTCCTTCCACAGTTTGGCTATCGTGGCCATTGCTGCTATAAACATCGGGGTGCAGGTGTCCCGGCGTTTCATTGCATTTGTATCTTTGGGGTAAATCCCCAACAGTGCAATTGCTGGGTCGTAGGGCAGGTATATTTTTAACTCTTTGAGGAACCTCCACACAGTTTTCCAGAGTGGCTGCACCAGTTCACATTCCCACCAACAGTGTAAGAGGGTTCCCTTTTCTCCGCATCCTCTCCAACATTTGTTGTTTCCTGCCTTGTTAATTTGCCCCATTCTCACTAGTGTGAGGTGGTATCTCGTTGTGGTTTTGATTTGTATTTCCCTGATGGCAAGTGATGCAGAGCATTTTCTCATATGCATGTTGGCCATGTCTATGTCTTCCTCAGTGAGATTTCTGTTCATGTCTTTTGCCCATTTCATGATTGGATTGTTTGTTTCTTTGGTGTTGAGTTTAAGAAGTTCTTTATAGATCTTGGAAACTAGCCCTTTATCTGATATGTCATTTGCAAATATCTTCTCCCATTCTGTAGGCTGTCTTTGAGTTTTGTTGACTGTATCCTTTGCTGTGCAAAAGCTTCTTATCTTGATGAAGTCCCAATAGTTCATTTTTGCTTTTGTTTCTTTTGCCTTCATGGATGTATCTTGCAAGAATATTATGCTGAGTGAAGTAAGTCAGTCGGAGAAGGACAAACATTATATGTTCTCATTCATTTGGGGAATATAAATAATAGTGAAAGGGAATATAAGGGAAGGGAGAAGAAATGTGAGGGAAATATCAGAAAGGGAGACAGAACGTAAAGACTGCTAACTCTGGGAAACGAACTAGGGGTGGTGGAAGGGGAGGAGGGCGGGGGGTGGGAGTGATTGGGTGATGGGCACTGGGGGTTATTCTGTATGTTAGTAAATTGAACACCAATAAAAAATAAATTAAAATAAATAAATAAATAAATCTTATAAAAAAAATACTGATGCCCTCAGAAGTAATGGAATCTGGAGTGGAGAAAGTACACTTGTTAAAACCTAAATATTTGTTCAGATATCTGTGGTCTTCACTAACCACAGAAGCATTGCTCTTTATCTTGTCAATTAAATAAAACTAAATACAATAAGTAAGCATTTTTTTAACTATCAAAGAAACAATCGTTCGAATTTCTGTTATCTGACAAACTGAAGATCTCAAAGCACTTTCAAAATATTATATTAAAGCGTGGTTGTCAACAACTGTTTCAGCTGGTAGGCCACAATTAATGCAGCCATGGACACATTTAAAAGTATTAAGCTGCAGTCAAGTGAAATGACAGTTACGTACACTCCTTAAAAAGTGTAACATTAAATGAGAAATTTGAGTACTAACTGGCTTATTTCTTAGCTGAATAATAAACCAACTCAAAAAGGAACCAGGCTAAGTGAGATTATAATAAGAGAAATTGTTATTTAAAGGCTGCCTAGTGCTCCTCTAAGAAAGGCAGAAAGTCACCTCAAAGTAAATCTTATTGTTCTGTGTCATGTATGAATTTCTCCTCTTCATTATGCAAATGTAAGTTAATTTGGCTATCACTGCTGTGCTGAAGGGTGAACAGAAACCACTTATGCCTTGAAAAGCACTGCCCTTGGATGTCCAGAATCCCTCTCTGGGAAAAAAAAAAAAAAAAAAAAAAGATGATCATGTTTCACACAGGGATTAGGGAGCCAAGTGGAAGGAGAAGACTAGGGATCCTGGACACGTCTGTTTTGAAGTCCAATGTTATTAGACCCTTTCTGATGAACTGAGATAGCTTTGACCAAGAAGCATTGGAATTAGAGAACATTAGTGGTGCCCAAAATGAATCCATCATGAGGAGAGGAGGATCTGGCCGGTGATCCAGCCTCAATATTATGGTGTAGGCAGCTGTATAGGAGGGATGGTTCTAGCACATATGGCGATGCTCAAAGACCCTTCCAATCCAGCCACCCCAATATGGAGAGCTGTGCTTTGAGAGCAGTGGCTTAGAATGAAAATATAAAGCAAGAAATACCCTTAGCCAAGAGGAGGGACTCCTATCTCCCGTCCTTGAAGAAACCATGTTGTCTGCATCAGCATGAGTGTTTGCCACAACAGCAGACACCTGGGTAAGGCTCACGTTTGATTATGAGTGGCTAGTGTCAACAACTACTCTACAGTAGCAGCAAAGGCAATGGAAGTTAAAGCTGGGAGACCTGATGACAAGATCAGATCGCCAATAATTGTCACTAGAACAGGTAAGTTGCACACTGGTGACTGGAACACCCAAAAGGACTCATCTCAAGCACTATCTTCCCTGATGGCATCTCAACCCCTTCTGGCCACATCCGTTATCAAAAAGGCAATGACTGTCCCCCTTCTGCACCCGCTACTAGGAAAGTTTGCTGAATCACCAGTCAGACGCCACCCTGCTGATGGAGATGATGTAGATCCTATTTATATTTGAAATCTAGCCAGGGAGTTCCCAAATTCTCATATGTGGTGGGCCAATACCTCATCCACAATGAAATTTTCACCTGTTTACGAGGAATGAGAGAAAAGGACTATGCATTAATTTTTCAGACAGATTATGTTAGTCCAGATAGTTTACATCTTTCCTGATGATTCTGGTGCCAAAATAACATTTGTTTCAGGCCGTGATGAAAGAAACAGATAATTTTATATGATGGCATTATTTTACAAATAAAAAATTGTCAACTACTGCATTACTGGTTCTCAATTTCTCTTCCTCCCTCTCTGCACCCCCTCCTAATTTGTTACACAAGAATGGAAGCGATATAGCACACATACCTAGAGAGTGTTTCATTTTTGCTTTCTTTCCCCCAAAAGCATGCATTTTCCCCCAAATTGATGCCAAGATATTAAGGTAGTCTCAAGAAATGGAGTCAGCAAAGCCAATCCAATTAATAGAGCATTACTTAAGTTTTTATTATGGATAATGTGACCATGGAATTGTAAAATTGCCTGTGCAATATAAACTCATGAAACTACTTAGAAGAAACAGTTTTGTACTGGAAAACAGAGCTGGCAGGGCCAGGTGTTCAGCTGGAGTACAGCAGATGCCCCTATTACAGCACACTACACCAAATTACAACTATCTGTTTACATATCTGTCTCATCTACAAACTGTAAGCTTAGTGAACATACAATTCTCCCAATCCAGTCTTCTATTGCTAACACCTAAAATGCTTTTCACACAGTACATCGATAAATGTTTGCTGATTATGTCAATAGGTATTGGGTTTCTGTTAGATAATAAAGTCTTTCAAATGATTGACACATTAAGAGAAAAAGAAAAGAAAATGGATTGGGACCTGTTATAGGAATAAATATGGTGATTTGCTTGAATAATGATTTGGTTGTTTTTTGTTTTTTTTTTTTAAAGACACAACTCAACCCCAGAACCTATTTTTTTAATACCTGGCCTTGTATATCATGATTGCTTAGATATAAATATGCAAATAGAGAGGCTTCATTTTTATACATCAGGGCTTAGCCAACTGGGGTTGTCCATGGGCCCAACCCAACCAGTCACCTGTTTTGTAAATAAAGTTTTATTGGATTGCAGCCATGCCCTTGAGTTACGTATTATCTGTGGCTACTTTCATAGTACAATGACAGAGTTGAGTAGTTGCTACAGACATCTGTGGCCAGGCCCACAAAATCATATTTATTATCTGCTCCTTTGCAGAAAATGTTTGTTGATCAAAAGTTGCTATAGATCATCACTTCCCTATACATCCTAAGATTAATTAAATGCCAAGTTTGATCTTATATAACTAAAATGAATTTATTGTTCTTGTGATTGTTTCCTTAATAGACCTTTAAAAAGACCATCCATTGGCTTAGTCAGTAAAATGTCATAAAATGTCAACCCTTATTCTCCCAGACTCATGCCCAAGCCAGCACATCCTAAAGGTAGGTGCGTGCCACTTCTTCTGGAAGTCATCTCTTAAGGACATACAAGAGTCTTCTTACTTCCCATAGGATTTTGGTTTGAGCTGAGGAAAACTAACTGTATCTGGGGAAAGTAGGCCTTTCCATGAAGACATTATAAGATCAGATGGTACCACTTGGGGCGATTAAGATATCACATCTTATAAGGATACCAATAATAGTAGCTGCCATCTATTGAAGGTTCACTTTATGCTAATCACTAGGCAACTTTCCTTTTCTTTGCTTCATATCATTTTTTCCTCTTAACCAAAGCAAATGAGGCACATCTTCCTGGTTCCCCTTAATCACTGACTGTATCTTAGTCAGTGTGGAATCTGAGGCTTTAATACATTTCCCAAAGTTATATGTTAATAAAAGGCAGGACTGGGATCTAAAACTAGGCAGATTGATTACAGATCCTGAATTCTTCACTCCTCTAATATAACACATTCATTCCACTACATCATGGCGTGATAGTTTACTTGAGCTAACTCTTAATTTTCTTCCACAAAGTCTTTCAATATATCTCAGGTATAGGGCCAATGGTTTTCATTTGTTCTCAGCAGAGTCCCAATGAAGCATATCCCCCTGCTGCAAATGAATTTGCAGGGCAATTTGAGAGCAAATAAACTCTTCCTTGACTCCCAGGGAATGACCTTTCATAACTGGACTCCACAGAGGGTGTGTGAGCTGGAGACCAGTCAGCTAAAATCTGTTAGGCTGTGGTAACCCTCATTTCATACCACCATCCACTTTGATTGAATTAGCACCAAGTTTCCCAGATTGGACATTCTCTCAGAAGATTACCCACAGAATGATCTGCAGGACCTTTGTCCCTAACTATTTGTCTCCCTAGGGACACCAAAGCACAAATTATCTTCCTATGCTTTGGTGGCCAGGGATTTGTTGGGTAGCTCCAGGCGCCCTACCTATTGGATTTGTTTCTTATGCCTCAGTCTATCTATATATCCTAAATAACTGGATGGTCTCTGTCTTAACTCAAGTTATTATAACAAATTTACATAGACTGGGTGGCTTAAAGAAAAAACATGTATTTCTCACAGTTCTGAAAGTTACAAAATCTGAGAGCAAAGTGCTAGCAGATTTGGTTTCTAGTAAGACACTCTTTCTAGCTTGTAGACAGCCACCTTATCTCTGTGTCCTAATGTGATGGAGAGAGACAGAGCTCTGGTTTGTATTTTCTTATAAGGACACAAATTTCATCATGGGGGCTTCATTCTCATGATGTCATCTAAACATAATTACCATATTACCTCTCAAAGACCCTCACCTCCAAATACCATCACATTCAGGGTTAGGCTTTAACATATGAATTTTGTGGGGGCACAAGCATTCAGTCCATAAAAGTGTCCACTAACAGTTCCCATGTTGCAGCACCACTAGACAATGCCCTGTTTGAATTATATGTGACATCATGCTTTCTGGAAACCAAAATGTCAGTCTGGTCATTATGTACATTTAACTAAGATAATGCCTGGCTTTCTCGGCCAGAATGCTCCCACAACTAAAGAGACAATTGCACCGTATCTACAGGCTACCTTTCAATCAAATGGTAATGAGACCAAATCATATCTGACTGGGAGCCACAATCGATTTCCCAGTTTTAGAAAGTACAATCCCCTCTTAATATAAAGTCTGGCTGACAGTACAATGCACTCATACCAGTAGGCAGATCAAGATAATAATTAGACCCTAGAGCAACACCCATCAGGTTATATATATTTGCCTCTATCAATTCCTCCATGGATTCTGCTATAACAATATAATATAATCTCTTCACCCACCATGTGACATTCCCAGTCATTTTATTGATTCTACCTCTGGAACTCTGCACTCAGACAATGGTTACATATCCTAGCCAAGGCTTTTGCCACAAGTTACTCTTCACAAACTGCCTTCTCTACCCCATTAACTTCCATTTCTACCTGGCTGACTCATGAGCTACCACACGAATAATCTTGTGTGGATTATTGTACTACTGTTATAACTAAGGTGTATGGAGATTATCTCAGTATTTCACCTTACAATGTGAGTTTTATAATTAGTCTGGAAATACAGTTAACAACCTAAGAAAGTGTTAATAGATGGCTACTATTAAAAAAAAATTGGTCAAAGCAATGATGGTAAATCAATAAATTTTATTGTGATAATAAAATTACTGAAACCAGTAAGTGAAAATTATAGGGATTCAAATTTAAACTTTAAGGGAAAGAATACTTTTCTCACAGAACAATTTTTTAAAATAGAATCAGTTGTCCATGAGGTAGGCCTTTCACTGTACAAAGAACAAATAGACATTGGATGTCATAAAGCAAGATCCAGCCTTGGGTGTGCACGGCTGACTTTCTAGAGCTGGAGCCTAAAGATATGAGGATCTCCTACCCAAGCTATCCATGGAAGTGAGTTAATAAGAATGATTCCTAGGTATACACTAGAGAGCTCAAATGCTTGGAAAGACAGAGCCAACACTGGAGAAGGCAAAGAAGAAAAATCATAAGATGAAAGAAAAATTAATGGATTAAAGCCTAGAGAAGTGGTTTTATCAATATTCCTAGGCTTAAAACAAGGCTGAAGGCAACAGAACTGCAGGAGGTCAAGGTGAGATCAAAGGGAGGCAGAGATGGAATGGGTTGTGAACAAAGGGTGGTAGGCCAAAAGGAGAACAGAACCTTGGAGGAACTAGCATGTGAGTGCTGTGGGCCTTTCCATACAACTTAGTACAGAAGATCCCCATTATTCATGGGTTACATGTGTGAATTCACCTGTTTATTAAAGTTACTTATAATCCTCCATCCCGATCAATACACATAATGCTTTCGCAGTTATTCACAGACACATTCACAGTTGTGAAAAACTTGAGTCACCTGGTGTCTGTCTTTCCAGTTGAGGTTGAACAAGGTGATGCTCTGCGTTCTTGTTTCAGCTCTCACACTGCAGACAAGTGTCACCCACTCATGGAGAAGTGAGCCTGCCAGGGTGAGACCTCAAGACGCTCAAGTAGAGGCAGAGCACAGGTATCCAGAGAAATCCATCTTAAATGACTTAAAGAAGAGCAGGATCAGGCCCAGCCCAGGAGCCAATGCAGTGTCCAGATATCCAACTAGGGTAAAGGTTAGGTCATCTCTATGGAATGAGAGGTATCAGGTAGAGAAACCAGTTATCCTGTCAACCTAAGCCAGAGATGGGAGTTTTAAAGAAGATGGAGTCAAGCAGCTGTTCTTCCATAGTACCACTGAAAAGCAATGGAATTAAGTTCATCATCCTCCGAAGGCCCACAGACGTAACACTGCAGGAAATAATAGTAATAGTTAATATTGTGCTAGGAGTTTTTCAGAAAGTTTGTAGGTAACAAAAGAAAAGGATTAAGGAGGTTGCAGTTTGCCGGGGGTGTCACATCTATAGGGTGTCTAGGGCCCTTTTGAGAGTAAAGAGGCTTTTGATAATTATGCTGGCATGACAGACAGAAGCTAAGATTGTCCAAGGCCAACCAAGCATATCACCTCACGTTTAAAATAGGTACTGGAGCTGGCATTCAAGGCCAGACAAAAGCTCCTTCACCCCCCCTGCTTACCGAGGCAAGAGTGCTAATATTATGCCCAGCTAGACCCCTTGGGGCAGAGAGGGTGCCTGGCAGCCCATAGCAGCTTGAGTTTAACTCTGTGATGAGACCTGAACCAGGCAGAGAGCAACAGTGTGAAAATGGTGAATTTTAATAAAGAGATTTCTGTAAGTTGCAATATCCCAATAACATATGTATGCCAAGAGGCCTAATAAGATTATATTACTTACAGTTATAAGAGCTGAAATAAAACAGAGATTGAAGAGTATCAGACAAAAGTCAGGCGGTTTGACTATTAGACTGGTTCCATACACATTGAGAAGGTGCAGAACTGTCATACCCTAGCATCAAATGAGACTCCTACGCACCCGACATATTTTTACCTCAAACAGATCATTAAAATATACTTAGATAATGGCTTTATTGTTATATTGTGTTAAGACCCAATTAATCCAAGCAATAAAAATGATGATAATGCCTTAGATTTATATGACTTTTCTTTTCTTTGCTTTTCTTTTAGTCTTTGGAACTCAAATTGCTTACCTGGTATTGGTTATCTCATGTATGTATATAGCCACAGAATGGAGAGAAAAGGTGGACTATAACTCCCCCCAATTCTTTGCCTGCTCCCTCAATTTTATCAATGGAGGAATTTGATTATCGCAAGCATAAGTGGCTTCATCGTGATTCAGGAGAGAAGATAAAGAGAAATCTCATTATGTGCATCCGCTGATGATACAACCTCATGTGTTTAGTCAAAAATAAAGAAATCCACCTCACACTGAAATTCAGCGATGGGCAGGATCACGGTTGCAGTAGAGTTCAGTGGGAAGACCCTGGGCTGAGAATCAGGAACCTTTGGTTTCCAGCCCCAACGAACCCCATCACCGTTCTAAAATCCCACGGTGTCAGTTTCTGATTCCGTAAAATGGGGGTAATGGTCTCTGCCTCATTCTACAAGAAAATGGGATCATTACAGGAAAAAGGAGAGAATGTACTTGGTACAACTCTAAATGTTGCCTAAAAGTAACCAGGCATTTGAAGAGTGTCTGTGCCACAGGAAGAGAATCAAAGTCAATTCAGAACAATGTACTGAGAGCCAGGAGTTGAAGTGTCATAAACAGAGTGATGAATAAAGCCTTGTAGAACTCATGGCCCCCATCTCCAGCAAGTCTCACCTCCGTTCTGAAAGACAGACTCCAAGCCAGATTTCAGACCCAGTGCCCTCTTCTCCACCGTTGACACAACTCCTTTTTACATTTATCCCAATGCTGGGCCTTGAAGGCTGTCTGCTTGATTTTCTGTGTTTCCTCCCTTTGGAAATGAGTGAAACATTCTATGCAAAATAGCCCTAGGGGTACAAAACAAGAAAAAATGTATAGGTCACTGATATATTTCAAGTCCTGAGACAAAGATCTTCAAATGCCCCCAGGATTTTTCTTTTCCCTCATAAAGTAATGGGAATGGTTAAGTGCTTTTAGAATTGCAGTGCAGAAGATGCTATGCTCCCATTCACACAAAGGGCCTGAGGTCTCTTCCAAGAGACAGGAAATACAGTGAATAGATACTGGATTTCCAGATCTGATGGAGTTTCTGATTGCAGAAGTGTTGCTCCTAGCATCCCTGTCACTGTGGGTGTGCAAAAGTCAACAGGGACAGAGTTTTGTAGGTTTGTGTTTAGAAACCTGGAACTCCTAAGTCAAGTATTCACAATGATGGGAATGACTGGAAGGCCAGCCTAGCTTGCCCCTGTGTTAGTTACACGCATTCCAAAGCTGAGCACATTTCTGGACTAAGGAGCTACGGTAACGAACCCCTCTGAGGACCCTCCCATTAGCCACTCTGCTAAATTTCTCTCTCACTTCCCTTCACAGGACAGTTCCTGTGGAGCTAACGTTGAGAAGGCTTCTTTTCTGCAGTTAAAAACTTCCACTTCGCTGTTCAGTATTTCCAGACCCTGAACACATGCTCAAGAGAAGGAATTTTGCCAAAATCGAGGCAACCCTTCTGAAAAACTGAGAATCCATCAATTACCTGCATATGGTGAATATTATCTAGATACTCTAAGATATTCTGCATTCTCGTGAGTTGAATTTTTTTTTATTGATAAGGAAAAAGTATGATCTGGATGCTATCACTGCATGAGACGACCTCACAAGCATCCACCCTACATGATGCTAAAACCACAAATATCCCAAAAAAGATGAAAAAGTTGGCAAAATCATGCTGTTCTGTGGTTTCATTGAGACTAAAATCAACTGAAGAGATGTTTGTTGAGTGTGTGCTGTGTGCAGTGTGGCCACCACTACACATTACTACTACCACAGGAAAGAGAAAGAAGATGGTGGAGGAACATTTTCTTGAGCATGTGTTTTGTGCCCAGCACTGTGGTGGGCACCCTAAGTACTTTAATTCGAATAGTCATTGACTAAGTTGGAATGGTCAATTTCCATTTTCTCTGTTTTAAAGGTGGGAAAACAGAAGCGCTGGTGGGTTAAGCAAATTTCCCAATGTCTCACAGCTACCCCATGACGGGATGGGATCTCAACCCCAGTCTAATGGCTCATTCCACTTTTTCTGGAAAATGCTCTTGGAACCTCTGTATTCTGGAGTAGATAGTTCTATTTTTTCCCATTGTACTTTGTACATCTCCTGTTAGGGTAACTGCTTAGTGGGCTGTAACCACCTGCTACGTTTTTTATGGGGAATGACTTTGGGAGTCCTGTTTGCCTCAGTACTTAGCACTGTGATCGACACATGGTACATTTTTAATAATTAATATTGACTAAAGATATTGTTTCATATTCCTTCAAAATAAGTTATGTGAGCCATAATGTGCCTTTATTTTTTATGTAAGGGGAAACCCCTACAGTGTCTCCTGGCTCCTGTGAGTCCAAATGACCCTACTGAATTGAGGTAGACCTGACCCTCCATATAGCAGAATCACTCCAGCATTATGTCTGATCTTGTCCATTCTGGTTGACCTTGTCTATTCCACTACCTTGAGTCTTGTGCAACCACCTTGAATTTGACCTTTTAAGAAGAATTTGTTTACCACCTTGAATATATCAGATGCTGTCCTAGGTGCTGGGAATACAAAAATTAATAAGATCTACTTCTTGCCTTCCCAATCCCCCCCAGACAAGGGGGAAGCCCACGTGTCGTATTGGTATTGGTGTCCACTTCAATAACCAGGGTTCACTCTACTGGTCTCTCTGTTTCTTACAATTCTGCTCTGTTTTACAACAAGGTTTCTGCCACACACTCCTGACATCATTGCCATGGCCCATCACCTTCCAGTATAAACTGCTACTGGCAAGACAGTCCCATTGAGAATGTGATAGCCCTAATCATTGAATCACTAAAGACCCACTCATTGTAGGTGCAATTTCTGTTATTTGTGACACTGAAGTGATTTTGGATCAAGACACACCTGAGGGATGCCTGGGTGGCTCAGCAGCTGAGCATCTGCCTCTAGCTCAGGTCATGATCCCAGAGATCCGGGATCAAGTCCCACATCAGGCTCCCTGTGGGGAGCCTGCTTATCCCTCTGCCTATGTCTCTGCCTCTCTCTGTGTGTTTCTCATGAATAAATAAACAAATCTTTAAAGAAAAAAAAGACAAAACTGAGTCCAAATCTTAGCTCCGATATTATAGCTATGCGATCTTAGGCAACTTTTGCAGTTTTTTAAATATGCACAAAAAGGGTAGTAATGCCTCCTTCATGTGATTATGTAATTAAATAAGATACCATATAAAGGGTACTCAGCAAAAAATGTATTAAAGTTATTATTTTTTAAGAGAATTTATTTATTTGTTCATGAGAGCTACAGAGAGAGAGGCAGAGACACAGGCAGAGGGAGAAGCAGTCTCCTCAAGGTCAGCCCCATGTGGGACTCAATCCCAAGTACTCCAGGATCACACCCTCAGCTGAAAGCAGACACTCTACCACTGAGCCACTCAGGCATTCCTAATGTTATTATTATTACTACTAGAGTCACATTACCTATTGAGATACAAGACATCATCTTCAAATTCCAAGTGGTACCATAATTGCGTGATGTTCTCCTCTGGGGCCTACATATATCATTTTCATAACCCTACCAAGGGTACTTCCCCCAACTCTAGCTGAGCCTACTGCCTTTGACTGTTAGAGCATGTTTGGCATGGAGACGCTTTGCTCTTACAGGCTCCATCTAGAGCAGAACTAAATGAACAAGTCTGTAGTAGAGCACCAAAGGACCAGGATACTATTCCATGTTGCACTCCCTCAAAAAATATAAAAACTAAGCACTTATTACTTGCTGTAAATTTTCCTAATCTAAACACTCTGCTCTAGAACTCTCAGCTGCCATTTTGCTTCTGCCATGATCCTCTCCTCAAGGGGTACTGTGTCTCATTAGTGTGGATGCTAACTGGGAAACATCACCTCAAGCCTTTCCAAAGTCCTCCTGTAGTCCAACAGGGAGCCAGAGAGCCTCTTCCAAAGGGACTTCTAGGACAGGTGATACCCCAGTTTAATCTGGGACTATGCAAATTAGCCCCTGAGCTACATTTGCAAGAAGAATGCTCAATCATCAAATATATTGGATTTACAGATAAATTGGGGTGAGGGAGACAATTACAGCTTCTATATATACAGTTCCCAGCCTTCATGTATGAAGCTGGTCCAGTCAATTGTTCACCTTCATTAAATTAGTATTCTAAGCTTTGGTCCAGAGCTGGCTCGTCACAAAGGAATAATTTCAGAATCATCTAGCAAATTAAAACAATTGTTCATCTGTAGAATGGAAATGATACCCACACAGAAGCTTCAGTTTAGAGCTAGGATTTCCCATTTCTTGTAGTCACACTACTTAAATCCAAACCTATGAAGTGTATATTAACTGGAGATTGCAATTGAATTCACTGAGAGAGCTGTGACCATTCTTACACAAGTTAGAATAGTTGGAAAAAGCAAACGAGAATTTTGGTGATAATCCTGGCCGATATTCCTCAATAACCAGCACGAGAGGAGGTCACAAGAGAAATTTCCTATGGCAGAAGCATTATGAAATTGTCCTAGCCATTGTGAGGCATGATCAAAGGGGACATGACCTCAGCTAGAGGAGACTCCTGAATTGCTTGATACTCAGCTTCTACCTCACAGGAATCAGGGCTGCTCTTGAAATGAATTGTATAATGGAGAGCACCTGTAAATTTCGTGGACTTTATTACAACACCACAGTGGCACTATTAATTACCTCTTTAAGGTAGACAAATAGAATTTCAGCTCCTTCTAGCAGTAAAATTACCTCAGATGTATACTTATGAATACTCAGCACGAGTTAGTCACATATTGCTTACTTTTAGGAAGATGTAGAGAGCAGTCAGAAAGTGGATGATTCTATACAAATGGCTAAAAGACACATGAAAAAAATGCTCAATATCACTTAGCATCATGTAAATACAAATCTAAACCACAATGAGATACCACCCCATGCCAGTCAGAATGGTTAAAATTAACAAGTCAGAAAATGATGATGTTGGTAGGGATGTGGAGAAAGGGGAACCCTCTTACATTGTTGGTGGGAATGCAAGCTAGTGCAGCCCCTCTGGAAAAAGAGTGTGGAGGTTCCTCAAAAAGTTAAAACTAGAACTACCCTATGATCCAGCAATTGCACTACTAGGAATTTACCCAAAAGATATAAATATAGTGATATGAAGGACACATGCACCTGTTTATAGCAGCAATGTCCACAATAGCCAAACTATGGACAGAGCCCAGATGTCCATCAACAGATGAGTGGATAAAGAAGAGGTGGTATATATACATACATGCAGTGGAATATCACTCAGCCATCAAAAAGAATGAAATCTTGTCATATGCAACAACAAGGGTGGAACTAGAGGGTATTATGGTAAGCAAAATAAGTCAATAAGAGAAAGACAATTATCATAGGATTTCACTCATATGTAGAATTTAAGAAACAAAACAGAGGATCATAGGGGAAGGGAAGGAAAAATAAGATGAAAACAGAAAGCAAGACAAACCATAGGAGACTCTTAACTATAGGAAACAAACTGAGGGTTCTGGGGAGATGGGGGAACTGGGTGATGGGTGTTCAGGAGGGTACTTGACGGAAAGAGCACTGGGTGTTATATGCAACTGAAGAATCACTGAATTCTACCTCTGAAACAATACATTATATGTTAACTAAGTTGAATTTAAATGAATAAAAATAAAATTTTTAAAAAGGAAAGTAGATTCTAGAATAACTGACAGCAAATATCGGATTTACTAGCATTAAAATGAGTTGTACTATGGAATATTACTCAGCTATTAGAAATGACAAATACCCACCATTTGCTTCAACGTGGATGGAACTGGAGGGTATTATGCTGAGTGAAGTAAGTCAGTCGGAGAAGGACAAACATTATATGTTCTCATTCATTTGGGGAATATAAATAATAGTGAAAGGGAAAATAAGGGAAGGGAGAAGAAATGTGTGGGAAATATCAGAAAGGGAGACAGAACGTAAAGACTGCTAACTCTGGGAAACGAACTAGGGGTGGTAGAAGGGGAGGAGGGCGGGGGGTGGGAGTGAATGGGTGATGGGCATTGGGTGTTATTCTGTATGTTAGTAAATTGAACACCAATAAAAAAAATATCATTATAAAAAAAAAATAAATAAAATGAGTTGTACTGAATCAACAGTAAACAATCTGAGAACATTAACTCAATGACTCTGTTCCAATCTAGACCAGATCAGATCAATTTTTCCCTCGTTTGAACATCTCTGGCCATTGAAGATAAATAATCCAGGTCAACCAAATTTTCAGACATTCAGATGTCCGATCACACTGATCAACTGTTTTTGGAACTTCAGCAGATTGATAGGCAGCCTTATCTCTTCTTCTTGTGTTTCCTGTTGTTTTTCCGGAGCCTGTACATTGGGATTAAATGCTGAGATACTTATGTAAATGAAGTAGCAAATCTGATACTGAAAGCCATTAAAGAATGAAGCTGATGGAGCCGAGCACTCATTCTTGAAGCCTGTGGACAGAATCCTCTCCCCTCAGCTCCTTGGTTCATGGGGTGAGACTCCCTTGGAGTTTCAAGCCCATCCAAGAGTCTTCCTTCAGTCATCATCAAAGGGAATTCAGCCTTGAGAAAGAATGCTGGAACCTCAGGGAACGTTTCACGATTTCCAAAAGCCACATGAGGTGTTTGTGGCTGCGCTTTCCTCACAGAGACTGTTCCATATGGCACAGAGAGTGGCGGGCAGAGAATAGTCAGCCAACGCAGCAGGCATTTGTGGTGGCATTTAGGGAACGAGCCAAATTGTAGAGCAAATGCGTCTCTTAGAGATCATCTAATGTACCTTTGTAATTTTAAAGATGCAAACATTAAAGCCAAGGTTGATTAAAGAAGTGTCCAAGGTCAAACTCAGTAGCAGAATCAGACAAGGGCTCAGAACTTTCTGGTACCCCATTTGCCAGGCCTACGTAAGCCACCTCCCCTGGCCTAACACACACATTTTTTAATGACACAAAGCAAATGGCCTATCTGCCTCTCTTTTGAAAATGCAATGTTTTCACCCTCTTGTCAACTCCTTCCTCATCACTTGCCTTCTCTTTCTTTCACCCCAAAGCTATTTATGTAGTTAGAAAAAAAATGTCTGAAAGCCTCAAGGAAACCAATATTTCTTGCGACATTCAAACCCTCTACTGTTCTGATGGCCATGAATTCCACAGTCAGCATTTTTGTGCTATTTCTATTGAAACCAGAAAGTAAGTGTAGAAGAAAGTTATCTGAGAATTTAAGAGCTGCAGGAAAAAAAAAAAAAAAGTTCAGTTTAAATCCCATTCCGGAAACCATGGACTACTCTATAACAGGAGGGCTTTTATTACTGTAGAGATAGCCAGCAGCCAGCCAGACTCACCGGGCTAGTTGTTAACTGACAAATATTAATCAACATCACTGGGCGATAAGGTTATCACCTTGCTGTGCCATGTGGGGGTCAGCCACTTATCCACTCTATCGGGCTGGTTCCCTTTTGGAAGAGAGCATAACCCCTCCACTTCCTAGAGCTCTGTGAAGCAATAAACGCCCGCTATGCCCTGGAGAAGAGAGCTATGTAAATACCAGGAGTGTCTTGATGATAATACCTTGGATATATATGGCTTCCTTACTCCCAAGGAGCAGTGCATCCATTGTTATTACTCATCTTCCCAACTGCTCTGCAAGCAGAGACGACAGGGACGGTTCACTCCATTTTACAGATGGGAAAGGTGAGGTCGAATCTGCCTATCTGTGGTCATCCAACCAACCAGGAGTCATAATGATCCTGGTTTACAAGCAAAGTCCCCTTGGCATCTTAAAAAAACAAGGAATCATTTTTATTTAACATGAATTTGTCCACAGGAGTGGGAGTCATTGATTTTCATTTGTCATTGTTGACTCCTTGGAGATTGAAATATTTTATTTTTCTGGCACCTTCTGGCATGAACTCTAGATATAAATACTGTGGACTCTGCATAGGTGTTGATAACCCCTCTCCATTTACTCCCCAAGAGTGAAATAAGCCAAGAACCAACACTAAAAATATCCAGATTTCTTGCATTCGCTGTAAGTTATGTAGGATAGATACACGGGAAAGCGCATGGAATTTGAAGCTGGAGGGTCTTGGTTCAGGTTCTGGCTATGGCTTCCATTGGTTATGGATTCCCTGTCCAGTGATCCGGCCCTTTGTTTAAGGTACAAATTTTTATTCTTATTTTTATTGTTATCTCATAAGATTTCAATAAATTTTTATAATAAATGTATGGAAAAGCACTTGACAAGTGGTAAAATAATGCAAATATCTGTCAGTGATTATAGTTTAGACTGTGTTATTTGAAAAAATATACTGTAAAGACAAACTGCTGACCTGTCTTTTAAAAAATGTGGTAGAAAATCAGAGCCATACACAAGAAGTTACTGAAGGTTACCGTGCACAGGGTCTCCAGGGAATTCTTGAGGAAACACTCTGGTGTGTGCAACAGCAAATTCCACAGTAGCAACATTTTAGAGTTTAGTTCCAAACATTCCACACCTTTCCAGTGTTACATGGTAAACTGGGTAGACAGTTCTTTAGATCACCTGTTGTCTCATCTCCAGAAAAATCACTTGGTCTGCTCCGAGTGACTTGCTCCAAATCACACGTTTCAGTAATAAGGCCCAAATTTAGCACATATCCCTCTCCCTATGGGCAATTGATAATTTTTCCAGTGCTTTTTATACTTTCTATATGTATATAATGGCAGCTCCTAAAGCATTCCAAAGATTCGCAAAATTTCCAAAAAGTAGCAGTTGCTACCAATTCCCTTTATTTTCTCTCTGACCCACCGAAGAAGTTCCTGTCAATCACCCACTCAGCATCAATTAGAAACTGACCTTCCTTTTGAAAATACTTGACAGTCGATCTAATGGCTACGCTCTGCTTTACCTTTAACCACAAGGTGGGCGATACTGTCATGAGCATCCTATGGACTATTTCATATAATCAAATCATTCTCAACCTAGTAATCCTCTGTCCAGGCTAGTATCTTCCATCTCTGCCCTAACTGCAGAACTTCCGGTTGTTTATGACTGTTCCCCAATCTCAAGGGAACTGATACATCTTCGTCTTCTTCTCATTGCCCATAGGTCATAGATGTTTCAGTAGACACATTATCTCCATTGATTATTTTACATATGGTATTTATCATTGGTATTTTGTGAATTTAAATGGTCATAGGCAGGGCATCTGGGTGGCTCAGTCAGGTAAGCATCTGACTCTCAGGTTTGGCTTAGGTCTTGATCTCAGGGTCATGGGATCGAGCCCCAGAGTCGGCTTGAAATTCTCTCTCTCTCTCTCTCCCCCTCTCCCTCTGCCTCTCCCTCCACCTGTGCTCTCTCTCCAAAAATAAATAAATAAATAAAATATTTTTTAAAAAATGAGTCACAGGCCTACCAATGAGAATCACGCAATCAGAGTGTATCTCATTTTAAAGACAGGAAGATGCAACTAACATTGCACACAAAATCCAGAGTCAGATGAGCGAATTGGTTTTGTCCCAGGTGCATTCCCTTGTGACTGGAAGTATTCTGCGGTCAGTTGCTATGACAGGATTAGAGAGCAAAGTACGCTGTGGCATAAAAACTGGATGGAAGGACATACCTTTGAAGAATACTTGCCAAAATGAACTAGAACAAGTGGTAGATGTCACTGTTGGTTTCATAAATTAGAGATTACGTGAAAGTCACCAAGAAAAAAGAAAAAAACCCCACAATGTCAACCTAAGGAGGTTATATGGACTGGTTCTTATGAGCTGCCTCTTTGGGTAAAACTGAAACAATCTAATACTGAGGCATTTAAATAAATTCCATTTCCCTTGGCCTGGTTTTCAGCTCTTTTCACTGTCTGAACCAAACCTGCCTTCCTAGTATTATCTGTAACAACTCACTTTATCAAATATTCCAGGGCAATACATTATTTATTCATTATCCAAACACAGTTTACATTTTCTTGATTCAGAGGTTTCCCCCCCACCCCAGCTCCCTAAAGGTTTTTCTCTCTGCTTTCTGTATATTCAGATCATACACATTCTTGCAGATGTGGCAAGAATTTCTCCCCTCCTAATTCACAGTTTTTCCTCCATTTCTACATTCTTACTGCATTTAGCGTATCATTCATTTGGCAGTTAATCATGCACTCAGAGTTTTAGTGTATATATAATCAACTTGTTTGCTTATCTCTGGCATTATTATTTAACTCTTTGCATTTTTCTAACATTGTGTTTTAACTAACATGGACACTCCACGACACAGGGAGAGTGTCATGTTTTTCTTTGCATCTCTCTGGAGACATAGTTTTGTTATGAGCTCTTTGAAGCCCTGTGGCTCTAGGAAGCAGAAGCAAAGAGAAGCAAGGTAGGCAGAGCTCCGGGCCTCCAGGCCTAATTCAAATAGATCAACTCCAAGTTCACCTAATCTATGTTTTAGTGTTCCTTGTCCCTGGATGTCTTACCCAAAGTTTTATACTTGTTTTTGCCATAGTCCCTGATTTCGCTTTTTGAAAAAAAAAAAAAAAAAACAGGTAGCAGGATAATACTGGAAATAGATCTGAAGTGAACACAAGACGTGCTCTGACCCAGATTCTCCTACTAAGCACCCAGGTAACTAGATATGTACAACTCCCCTCTTGGAGCCTCAGATTTCCTATTGGGGCAGTAAAGTATTTGGGGTAGATTATTTTAAGGATCTCAATGTGTCTACACTTCTCTCCCTACCCCCAGTCCCTGAAACCACCCCAACACTAGAACATACGACATACGACTAAATATCAAAGGAATAAATCCGGCTAACCTTGGCAGTAACATCCAGTTTTTAATATATATATTTTAAATATCATATATATGTGCTTTTCTACTTTGTCTTGGAGTTCTAGTTCATGGTTAAAATAATCTACTTTAATAATTCAAGTTATACCAGCCAGACCAGGAAATAAAGAAAACAAAGCATTCAAAGTACTCATCTCCAATTTTTCATAAATAATAGCTAGTTATCAAGGGAAGTCACAATGGCACCAGCTAAGTCCTTTCTGTCTGGGCCGAGCCAGAGGAATGCCAACCAGATCAGTAATAGCAGCCTCCCGAGTGGGGAGAAATGAAGGCTGTTCAATTTTGTATTCTGCTCATTTCTATTTTAGAAGAAAACAGTTGACACTGTCTCATTGAAAAGAAAATGCACTCAGATTTCATCATCAAATAGTATTTATTATTAATCCCCAGAGGGTGCACGGGGCTGTGCTAAGCATGCCAATTTGCCTGCCACCTGCTAGTGGCATTTTTGTGTGTCAGAATGTGGTCTCCTCGCTGTTGACGCTAGAGGTGAGCAAGGGCAGTGACAAAAAGATAAAAGGAATGAAGAATAGACTTTGGAGAAGAGGTCACAAGAATTGCAAAAGGTTAGTCACAGAAGGAAAGGCACAGGGGTTGCTTGGTTTGGGGTGGTTTTCAGATGGTGCATTATCTATAAGCAGGTAGGCTCTAATGTCGCAGAATATCAGACAAGAGGGGGAATGCATTTAGATTAAATGGGGGAAATCTTGATCTGCCAAAAGAAAAAGACAGTTAGAGATGGTGGAAATTCTGTCCCTGGAGATATTTGAGGAAGAAGAGAGAGTCCTATCTCCTGAGGGTGGGTGGGACACGATGGATGGGGTCTGTTTGAAGTCAGGCCCCTGGGCCCCTACGTCATGATTTCACAATTATCCTAAAATGATGGCCTTGATTGCCAAGTTCAAGGATCTCCTTGAGGTGGAGACATCCCCAGGTGGTGCAAAATCAAGAATGATTTCACAGGAGGACAGGAGCTTGCACTGAGCCCTGCGTGAGATTTTGACAAGTGGAAATAGAGGGAGAGGCAACTCTGGGCAAATGAATCAAAGGCAAAAGAGACTTTGCGTCAAAGACGGAAGTGATGAGTATGCCTCATGAGTACCTATTCAGACCTAGCAGCTGCTAAGTCCCCCATAGGAATCCCAGCTCCACCCCTTACTACTCACAAGACCTAAGACAAGTTGCTTGGCTTCCAAGCCTCAATTTTCTCCTCTATGGAATGAAGAACAGATAAAGATGCTTTCACAGAGCTATTGTCAGGATTAAAAAACACACATGGCATAGGTAGCACAGTGCCTAGCGTACCGTGGATGCCTAATAGATGGTATAGTCATAATATTAATGGCATTATTTATCGTAAGAAGAAGGAAAGTGATTCGATTTAGGTGGAAAATTGAATGTATGTAAACAAATAATGGAAAGGTAAGACTACGAATATGGACCATGACCCCACTCCATAGGTGACAGCAGGTACCTTCCCGTGAAATTCTCCTACATCTCTACATGAATCCCCCCACACAGCCAGTTGCTCCGTCCTCAGCTCCCAAACACTGTGAATAAGCCTCAGAGAACTTAGCAGAGATGAGGAGCATTTGTGTGACTCATCTCCATGAGGACAAGCGTGTGTTGGAGAGTGTTTGAGTCTCACTTCTGAGCACAATGCCTGGCACTGAGCAGGAGCTCAGGAAACGTCCAAGTGTATCACTCGCTCTTCCTTTCCAGCCACCTCTGTGTTCCCTTCTGTGAGGATGCAAGAGAAACCCCAGTGGTTTGACTTCCTACAGCACAGCTCAGGACACCTGGGAAAGGAGGGAGCATGCGCCTGAGCTGGGCTGGCCTCTGTTTGCCATGAACCCCTTTGCACCAGTCTCTCGTGAGGTCACACTCACAGTGGCCTTGAGCCCGTGGAGATACAACCGGATACTGATCCCATAGCCACACCTCTTTAGTAAACCATGGAGTTATACTTAATGAATTCCCAACCCAAGAAGTGGCCATGGAATGGGTGACTCATGCTTTTTAATACCTGCAGACTACCCAGCATGGGTTAGTAGCAAACACAATTTGCTAGTTTAGTGCGCTGTCTAGTGAGCCACGCTGATCCTCTGCTCTAGTAACGTAAGAGACCCGGTCCCAGAGAAAGAAGTTTTTTGACTACTTGAGAAATTCAATCCAAGGAATACAGGAGAAAGTACCTTCCGGCCAGGACAACCTGGCATTGAATTTGGCTTTGCCTCATCCTAGTTCTTTGGCTCTTCTAAGCCACCCCATCTCTCTGTATCCTCGTTCAACAGTAATATGGGAATAACCGTGCCTGCCTTATAGGGCTGTCATGAAGTAAAAAGATTTGGTCATCTGTTCATTCACTCATTCATTCATTCCTTTTCTGTCTGAGTCAAGAAAAAAAGAAAAAAGCAGTGTTCATACAACACTTTGAAAAATGTAAGATGTAAATGTATAAGGTGTTATATTATCCTCAAGTGTCTTCAAAGTGTTCCCATAAAAATAATTATTGTCCGTTTTTATTAATGCAGCCTCAAGGAAGTGAGATTGTCCAAAAACCCAACACCCGGCTCACTGAACCATGTTAATTGGGCATAATTCCCCACCCTCACAGAATTTAAAGTGAGTCACGTCTTTAAAAAATAAATATATATCCAATGAGAGGATCATATGGTTCTTGGTTTTTCTCTTGCTGATATGTAAATCGTTTTCTCTATCATGACTCTTCTCCTCTTTCAATAGTGTGAATATTTTTTAATACTGTGAAGGATCTCAAATTTTTGTAGGTTATTTCCCGTACAGTAACGAATAAATACCACTTGCCTGAAAACAGTGATGGTCCTGGTATGGCTGTTTCTTACCCATCGCCATGTTACCCAGGAGGATAAAAATGGAAGAGAGAATCTGAAAATAAATATTTTGAGAGGCAGATCCCAACCAGTCAGCAAAATGGAATGTGGATTGTTAAGACGAGAGGACAGTAATTTCCAACCATTAGAGAATTAGTAGTAGTCCACTCTACTATGGTGTGATTTACCTGAAGATTTCCACTAACACACACACACATGCACACACATGAACACACTCAGCAGAGTGCAAGATAATTTAGTGAAAAGGTAATGGCATGTGCAGTAAGGGGGAAAAAAATCAACCCCCCCTTTTCTAGTTGTGAGTCAAGTGATCTCATATTAAGTCACTTAATCCTGACACTCAGTTTCCTATAAACTCTGCAAAATGAAGATCCTAATACCCACCTTGCCTACCAGGGTTGTGGTGATTAATATGTGTAAAAAGATTTCAGGACATTCCCATTTCTTTCCTTATATTCCTACAACATCACAATAGCTAATTAGATACAAAAATGTAGATCATATGATATTGGATTTGGGACTCACTGGTAGACTGTGCTAGAATTTCATCTGTGTGGGAAAAGTCCAATTTGGGAAATGTATAATAAAGCCAGCACAACAAGCTACATGAGAACTTCTAGAATCCTGACACTGCCCACCAAACTTCTTCCCAACTTCTTCATGACAATTTTGCTTTAAACTCTGTAGTTTGATGGCTTTTCTATTTAGCTTAGTTGTTAAATGGGATTTCAGCAAAATTAACGCTGGAAGTCACCTCTCTCAGAAACTTGGAGGATCTATTTAGTGCGGTTTGCCATCCTTAAACACGAGCACTTATAAAGCCTTCAATTATTGCCTTTGTCTAATTTCTACCATTCCAATTATTTATTTCCAGAATCAAATCCAAAATGTCACACACATGCACACACACGCACACACACACACACATGCACATTTTCCTAAGCCTGAAGATCGTAGATAGTTGCTTGAGATTTCCACCTACATTAACCCAAACTCAAGCCTGCTATCTGTGCCTTCTGTTCTCAAAGACTTTCTATGCACATCGGATGCAGACCCTAGGACCTAAGGAAGCAGATTTCCCATGTTCGGCAGATACAAACCCTAGGACCTAAGTCCGCCCTCTACAATTGCAGAGAAAGCACTGCAGGCTCATAACCTTGGGAAGGATGGAGGAGAGGATGAAGGACAGATGTGCAGAACACAACAAGTCAGGGTCAGAGGCCAGACCCTCAGGCGAAAGACCTCAGGCTCTCCTGGCACCTCCCTCATTTCACTGTGGCAGGTCTGGCAGGTCTCCCTCCTTCCTTCCAGGTTGGGGAGGGAGCAGTGGGGGAATGGGGGGAGTCCTGCATTCAAGGCCGGGGACTTGGGGAGTCGCTGACTGCTGCACTCCCATTAATTTCTCCCCTACCCTGTGGATCGCAGGCTGAAGAACAGGGACATTGAAAGTCACCTGCTGAGCCAGGATTCTGTACCAAATGCAAAAGCAAAACCCCCTCTGTTATCAAGAAGTCACTTTTCTCAATAGTATTTCTCTAATGATCACATATTGTTTCCCAGAAAGTGCTCCTAAATTATTTAAGAGGAACAGCCTGTCACCGTGTGCATTAAGATCTGCCTCTGCATCTCCAGCTCCTGAGGTGCGCTTGATCTCCTTCCTTGGGCTTCGGGAGGGAAACTGACAACAAGGGGTGGGGGGTTGTTGTTGTTTGTCTTTCTGTCTGTCTGTCTGTTTGGAAGGGTTGCCTTTATTTTTGTGCCAAGAGGAAACGCTGAGGATTGTGTCCTAAAGTGAAATTACAAAGGAGAGAAGCGCACTATTTCCCCCCGGCCTGGGTGTGAGCCGTTATCATAATCGGATCCGCGAGCAGCAGCCACAGGAAGAAAGCAAACATCTCATAATAATTAGTTGTGGACTTTCTCTGTCTCTCTCTCTCTCTCTCTCTCTCTCTCTCTCTCTGTCTGTCCCTTTAGTGAAACAATACTCTGGCCTTTAATTCAGGGTAATAGCCTGCAGGTGAATAGGAAGAGTTGCACAAAAAAAAAAAAAAAAAAAAAAACCCAACCCAGGAGTGGGTGACATTTGAAAGCCAAAGAAGAGTGAGAATGAGGGAGGAAGGGATCTTGAGACACGACCACGGAGGGGACAGGGAAGGGGCTGGGAGGGAGGGGAAGGGGAACCACGGCAGGTGCGGGAGGGGGAAGGAGCGAGGCAAACAGGGAAGAGATTGCAGGTAAAAATAAAACAGAAAAAGCCCAGGTGGGATTCATGCAAACTGTTCTCATCAACACGGCGACTCCCTCCTGTCACGGGAACTGTCAAACAGGCTCCGCTCGTAATGAAAGGAAAAATATTTTATTCAGATTTATTAATTTGAAAATGAAGCCCGCCTGTCGAGAGGGGGACAGTTCTTCTCAATCTGTCATCGTTGAACCACACGCTCCTGACATCGGGATTCATTTGTCTTGTCGGCTCTGACAGTTGGATTCTCCCAAAGCTCTTCCTAGTGGATCGCCCTGGGATTTTAAACCGGATGAAACACATTCCGACAAGGAACAGCCTCTTTATTAATGCAAATTACATGAGGAGGGGAGAAAAAAAAGAGAGAAAGAGAGAGACGCCGGCAGCCGCTCTGGTGTTCTTATGCCTGTATCAGTCATTTGTTATTTACATTTATACACATTTTTCAGTTTTAATAAAAGGAGACCCGGATTTTCAGTGACATTTATGGACAGTTTGTTTCAAAAAAAATGATGCCATCACTATAATTGTATGCAAAAAAAAAAAAAAAACCAAACCACAGCACGGTGCTTCGCTCAATGGTGTGCGCCCAGCCCGGGCCTCCTGCTGCGGGGACCAGGGCCACTGGGACCACCAGGGCCACCAGGGCCACCGGGATCACTGGGGCCACCGGGATCACTGGGGCCACAGGGCCACCGGGGCCACTGAGATCACTGGGACCATAGGAGTCACCAGGGCCACCGAGACCACTGGGACCACCGTGATCACCGGGGCCACCAGGACCACCAGGGCCACGGGGACCACCAGGATCACCAGGACCACCGGGGCCACCGGGGCCACAGGAACCACCAGGATCACTGGGGCCACTGGAACCACCGGGATTACTGGGGCCACGGAGACCACCAGGGCCACTGGGATCACCGGGACCACCAGGGCCACTGGGATCACCGGGACCACCATGATCACCGGGACCACCGGGATCACCTGAGGCCACCGGGATGACCAGGGCCACCGGGTCCACCACGATAACCGAGACCACCGGGGCCACCAGGATCCAGGCCACCCCCTGAACCCGCATGCAGCCCCTTTGTCTTCAGAGCGGAGCCCCAGGGACACTCTGCGCCCACTTGGCCGGTGGGTGCCCTTGGCACAGCGCCCACGGTTGGGAGCACCCAGGAGGATACTTTCATTTCGATTTCCTCACAAGCACGAGGACTCCTAATGGATATACAATCATGAAGGCAGCCCGCGTGATCCGTGTCCCCTGAGGGAGGCAGGGAGCCAGGGAAGCCCGAGGCCCAGGCCGGTCCTGGGCGGCCCTGCAGAGACAGGGTGTCGCCCCCTGTGTTGCACGAGGTACTCACTAAGCAGCTTTGGAAACAGGCGTCCTGACTGTGTTTCTACCTGGACAAAGTCTTCCTTGAAAGTAGGCAAACCATGGATCACCTTGAAAGTAGGCAAACCCTTAGTCCCCACATGGTTGCCTCATTTGGGGACACAAGTGGCAGCAAGACCCAGACCCTGGGATTCTGGAGAGCCGGTTCCGATTCCATGCCAGTCTCCAGCGGTGACAAAGACCCAGACAGCCCAAGACCCCTGAGGGCACTGCCACACAGGAGGGCAACAGCATGGGGAGATTGCTTGGGTGCTCTGCGGCTGTCCCCCTGAAGACTTCGGACTCCTCGGAAGAACGACCACTCCAGAGGAGGATTTCCTGAATACAGGATCAGAGTTATAACCTCCCGCGTGCTACCTGTCTAAAATTCTCCATGCTCCAGTGGGAAAGGAACGAGGTGGGGGGTCTGGGTCAGGCCCAGTGGAGAATCAGCCTTTAATGAAATGTATGACATTGGGCACATCGTAGTAACTTCTTAGGGTCTCAGTTTACTCATCTGTAAAATGTGAGCGTTAGACTAGATCGGTAGTTCTCAAAGAGTAGGCCCAGCTCAGAAGCATCAGCATTACCCGGCGGATTGTTAGGAATGCAACTTCTCTGGCCTCAACCCGGACCTACCTACTGAGTTAGAAATTCCAGGAGGTGGGACCTGGCAACCTGTGAATTTAGGAGGCCATTCTGATCATCCAAGTTTGAGGGTCACTGGCCTACATGCTCCCCAAGGGCCCTCTGCAGCCCTGTGATGATAATTCCAAATATGGCAAAGCTCTCCTTTCTATTTACAGTATTTAAAGTATATCCATACTTTAAGAATAAACTGCATAAGTAAGCCTTGCTAATTCTGTGGGCTAGAAGGTTTCCCTCCTTAACATTTAGGATCTTTACTTAAAGAGTCTCGAGAAGTAGTTGGAAAGTAGTATTAAATTGGGTAAAGGTCAGCCGGCGCTCTCATTTTCTCTGTGTGCCCCGCGTAGAGCTCTGCTTCTTTAAATCCAGATTCACCATCTACACAGGACGTGTTTTTATCCATGCGTGGCAGCCTAGAAACAGGTAACTCCCTTCGTTCTCCCTAAAATTGTCTTTCCAATTAAATGAAAGGGAAGGACAAGACAAATAACCAAAAAGGCAACGAGAATTTCGGTGATGTGTAAGGATACAATTAAGGGAAGCAGGGGGAAATCTGCTTTCTGCCTGGTGAGGCAACACAAAAGAGTACACCTAGCCAACAACCACATGTAAAACAAATGCCTGGGCCAGTGCGCATTCAGCATCAGGGTATATATGTTTGTTTAATGATGTCTCCACGGTCTATAGAATTAATATTTAATAGCACTTGTCAGCAAGATTCTATACAAGGGTTTGTTCTGGCTTTTTTTTTTTTTTTAATGCTTGTTAGTGGTTGTGTCTTCCTGGGTTGTTCTTCTATAATATTAGAATTACTCTTTGCATTTGCAGCAATGTTTGTCTGCCTTTCTACTTTGTGACTTCGCGTGATTTGGCAGGGGACGGGAGGCAGGGAGGCAGGCAACAGAATTAAAAAGGCTTTCATTAGCGCCTCTTCCCTCCTTGGCCAGAGATATAGGGAGCACACCGGGCTTTTTTGTTTGTTTGCTGTTGTTTTTACCGGTCGTGCGGGGCCTGTCTTCTAGTAGTCACTCAAAATTGTTGGGTGGTTTCATCATCAGGATTATCATAGCAATCAACAGAAGTCAAAGAATTAGAACTAATAATATTAGCCAGATGGCCAAGTTACGTTTATAACAAAAATGCAATTTTGTTTTGACTTTCAAGGTTATTAGACTTCCAGTTATTCCACTGTGAATGAAATATTATACTGTGATGTTGAAGAGAACACAATTAGCAAATTACAGAGTATAGATCCTCCCAAGTCGATAATTGGGAATGCTCGGGGTCTTTTCTAAAATACCATGAAGTAGAAAGTCAGCAATTCTGGGTCTTTCATAGGTGAACTGGAACAAATCGTGTAAACTTTGTCCCCTCTTACCTGGCTTTATTTTCATCATGGCGTATTTTACTACCAGAAATTACAGACGTTTGCTTGCTTACCCATTTGTGTATTATTCTTTGGTCACTTGCTTATTTTTCTTCCCCACTGGGATATAAGCAAGGACCTTGCTTGTGTTGTTCAGTAAACCCTCCAAGTCTTTCTCTCCTTCCCCTTGCTGCTAAGTACATTGTCAAACCCTTACAGATATTAGAGGAGTGGCTGAGAGGATGGATGGATGAACGTTTTCATGGGTGCTAATGCCACAGGCACAGCCATGACTCTCAAATATGAGAGTTTTGGTCCCAGGCCTACACGGTAGAGAACCTGAGCTCTGTGGAAGGCTGTCCCGTGGACTGGAGACAGAGGGCAGAAAGGGTTTATCCCTGTACCTGGTTGATGGTAGACGCTCAAGAAATGTAACTCTTATTTAATTGTAGTCTCAGATAAGTTGTGCCCTTAAAAGCACCAGTCGGGTCTTACACTTCTCCATATCTCTAGAGTCCCTGGCACTTTGAAGGACAAATAGTAGGAGCTTTATAAATAGGTGCGTGACTGTGTGTGACTGATAAACTGAAGCTCCAACCACAAAGGAAAAAGTTGTTATATAAACCATCCAGATCCACAGATATTTATCAAGTAGCAACAATGATTAAGAATTGTGCTAGGGATTGTGTTAGCCAGACATCAGCAGGGAATTAGAAACAAAACTCCTGAAAAACTCTAAAAACGTGAAAATCCTGTTCATGGAGTCCATCTTCATAGTAGAAGCTTGGCTTCAGGGTACTCAGTTTCTATAATTCAAGTTCGGGCTCATACTCAGGAATTTACCTAAACGCTAGTAGTCTTAGCAACTGTCAGAAACCAAATATGTCTTTTGCTCTGTTTCCATGTATAATTTGCACTTACTGATGCTCTACCTGCTCGGGACCACCTGTGTTGTGTGTTCTCGTCATCTGAGCACCACACTCCCTTACGCCCCATCCTAGACCCTCTCCATCCTTTACAGACTTGACTGTGATCTGTTTTATGGGGGCGGGGGGTGGGGAATAAATTAGTTTCCTGGGACATCTACATAAGCATTTTCTCCAGAGAGAGTACCCCACTGAGAACAACCCAGGCCTTGAGCATTGTTTTGTTAAATAGTAATAATAACTTAAAATGTGATGGCAGCAGCTGATGCCTAACTGTAAGGTGAAGACCACTCTTGTTAGTGTTGCCTGGCAACCTAAGAGTGACATCTCAGAGAATCTGAAGGGACCCGTGAGTCAGGAGAGGTCATGGCACTAGAATCAAGGGAACCAAAGGGTCACCGAGGACCCACAAAAGTCTCCACTGATTTTATTTTAGTGATTGCAAAGGATCTGATCCTCATCTGTGACATGAAATTGAAGAATACGTGAATAAAAATGGTATAAATCAGATCAAATCCTTTCGGAGTTTAGTTGCCTATTATTTTTTTTAAAGCACCAAAAATCATAGATGGACACACTTCTAAGTGCTTTTCTGACCTTTTTTTTATATTTACATTAACTTGATGAGCTTTAAATACTTTGGGGAATACTCAGAATTTCAAGGACTAGTCAAGAAGGAATCAAAACCCCCAAATTAGAGACATAACAGAGCAAAAACAGCCCCCCAAATAAATGAACCTCCATGAATATTCAGGCTCAAACTTTGAAATATCAGCTTGCTGATCAAAATTCAATGTGGTCTCGCCTAGTTAACTTATGTATGTCCCACATGAGGAAGTACTAAGATTTATTCAGTTTTCTGCACATTGTACCGACCAGCTACACCATGCCCTACGTTATCATATGTCAGATATAGAAAAACACAAGGATCCTTGACTCTGCCCTCAAAGAAGAGTTCACAGTCCCAGGGAGAGTGGGAGTTAGATATGTACTTATACGTATTTGCAATTCCTATTCCAATCAAAGTGTATGGTCTACTAAGGCCTCTCTCTGGCCATGGCATTTTCAGTGAACAGCTGGTCCTCTAGACCTGGAATTTGAGGGAAAGTGACCTTCCCTCATTTTCACCCCCTATTGAGACAATGAAGGTCATCAACCCGACCCCTGGGTCAGGTCTTAGCCTCTTCCAATCCTGCCTGTCTCTTCCATAACTCCTTCCACTGGTCTACTCATCCCTTGCTTGGACTTGAGGAATAGCTTCCCAACTGGTCTACAAACAATCGCCACCCAGTCTGGGCTCAAGTCTGGGCTCTGACTTCAGCAGCTATGTGACAGTAGGTGATTAGCATCTCTGTACCTTGCTCTTGTCATCAGTAAAATGAGGACAATAATAGCTCCTATCTTACAGCTGTTTTGAAGACTATACTTCCCTTAGAATAACACCCAGCAATAGGAACACTCAATAAAAATTAGCTCTTTTCATCATCACGGCCCCTCTTCCTTAAAATAGTGTCCATTGTACTTAGATAAAATTAAACCCATTAGGGCATAAAAGGACCTTCCTGACCTGATCCCTGCCTGTATGGGCCCTCATCATGAGCCAGTAACAAACCATCCATCCTCTCCTTGAATCTATACTTCAGCTGCACGGGCTTTTTTTACAGTGGATCAAAAAAGCCAAATGGCCTACCGCAGGGCCTTTGTACCTGCTGTACTCTTCCACTCTGAAAATCTGTATGGTAATTCCTCCCATTCTTTAGGTATCAGGTTAACATCTCTTTACAAAGGCCTTACCCAGCTCCCCTTTTAGAATACACCCTCACACCTGTGAGTCTCTCCAACCACTTATTTGCTTCCTCCCAGAACTAACTACAGTCAGGTTTAACTCTTCCCCTAGGATAGGAATCAGCAAATTTTTTCTGTAGAGGGCCAAAGAGCAAGTGCTTTAGGCCTGTGGGCTATACAGTCTTTGTCGTCCCTACTTCATATTTGTAGCACAAATGCAGTGCTTAAAATTATGAACATGAGGGATGCCTGGGTAGCTCAGCGTTTGAGCATCTGCCTTCAGCTTAGGTTGTAATCCAGGGTTCTGGGAATGAGTCCCACATCGGGCTCACCACAAGGAGCCTGCTTCTCCCTCTGCCTAAATCTCTGCCTCCCTCTGTGTGTCTCTCATGAATAAATAAATAAAAAGTTAAAAATTAAAATATGAACATGAATAAGTATATCTGTTCCAATAAAACTTTATTTATAAATTTTAAACTTGAATTCCATATAATTTTTGCACATCAGGCAAATACATTCTCCTGACTTTTCCAACCATTAAAAAATGTGAAAACGGGGGCGCCTGGGTGACTCAGTCAATTCAGCCTTCAGCTCTTGATTTTTGGCTCAGCTCATGATCTCAGGGCCCTGAGATCCAACCCCCGCATTGGGCTCCATGCCGAGCACAAAGCCTACTTGAAAAAATAATTAATTAATTAATTTAAAAAAAGAAAACAAAGCCTGCTTGAGATCCTTTCTCTCGTCTCCCTCTGCCCCTCTCCCTGTGCAAGTGCTCCAAGTAAATAAATAAATAAATAAATAAATAAATAAATAAATAAAATCTTTTTTAAAATATGTAAAAACCATACTTAGCTCACTGTCCATACAAAAACAGGTAGATTTGGCCCTGCACCAGAATAAAAGCTTCATGAGGGGAGGGACACCCACATCATGTCATTGTGTTACCCCAACATTTGGTCTGCGGCCTGATATATAACGACTCTTGTTAATTATTTTTTTGATGAATGAATAAATCTGGCTGTAAGTTGTCATAACTGCAGCTAGATCTATTAAATACCAAGCAAAGTGGCAATTTCAATAGAATTAATTAAACATTCATTTGCATTCAGTGCTTTATAGTTTACAATGTACTTCCCTAAACACGATCACACTTGATTCTCCCCAAAATCTTTGTAATAATGGGGGCAATGATATGAAATGGGAATTTAAGAACTGTAGGAACTTCTCAAGTTAATACAACTAATCAGTGGTGGGATCAGAACAAGAACTTGGTACATTTCCTCTAGACAGCGGCTCTCAGAGTGGGATCTCTTGATCAGTCCGACAAGCATTCTCTGGAGCCAATTGGAAATAAAAATTCTCAAGCCAGACCTACTGAATCAAAACTTCAGTTGTGGGGCCCCACCATGTCTGCCTTTCAAAGTCCTCCCAGATAATTTTGGTGCAGGCTAATGTTTGAGAAACACCTGCTGTAGGCCAGAGGCTTGCAGCACTGGCTTCGTCTTGGAATCTCCTGAGGAGTTTGTGAAAAATCAGCAGTGTCTGGGAGCTTTTAAAAATACTGATGCCCACACCCACCCCCAAGATCTTCTGATGCATTTCATTTGGGGTTGGGTGTGGGCATCAGTATTTTTTAAAGCTCTCTGGGTGACACTAAAGTACATCCAGAGTCAAGATCCACTGCAGCAAAGTCCATGCTGCTTCCCCTAACATAAAAGAAATGTTGCCCAAACTAGTTAGGATCACCTGCCATAGATCCAAGCCAATATTAGGTCCTGAACCTCCTCTCTTCGTGGGACATTGAAAGATGGATTCCGTACTGCCTCAGATAACTTAATAGAGTTTCACAGACACCACAGGCCCACAGAATAAGACCTGCCCCAATAATCTCTCATGTTCCAATTTCTCTTCAGGCCTTTATTCCCATTGCCACAGCCCCCTCCCCTCCTGCTTTCATCAGCTGATTGCACAGATTCCATTAGAACGAAGGGCAGGTGCAGCTTGGAATGAAGCAAGAACTCATCTGTTCCTTCACGTTCTCACTCCTGATGTTTGCTAGTTTGTATGATTAATTTTATCAATTTTCCTGACCTGCTTTGCCACGGAAATAAATATGACAGCTGCTGTGCTGCCTCAATTCTTCCTCTTGCCAAGTGAGATGCTGAGATGTGTTTTCTTGTTGATTGCAGACTTGGGTAAATATCAAGGAAACAGACCAAACAGGATCCATCCTGGTCATACTGACAAAGCAGGTGTGGAACCATACACGCACGCTCTAATAGGATATAAGTAGTAGAAGGCTAATTTCCCACGTTCCAGCTTTCCCAGTGATTCATTCAAGAAAACAAACAGCACATTCCTACATTTCCTGGTCCGTTTTACCCACAAGCTCTAATTTTCCTTCTTTCAGAGTAAACTACTTGATCAGTGACAAGATCAAAATATTTAGTCTCTGGCCGCCTCTTATATTTATCTGTCCGGTAGGGGTGAGGTTTCAGAGTAAAGGATGTATGAAAGCATTTTGCAGACTATAACTTGTCTCAGAAATGCTATAGCTGTTATTATTAAAAGCAGCACCACGTGGCCCTGGCCTAAAAGAAGGAAAATCGCTTGTACTGAGCACCTGGTATTTGCCAGGCGTCGTACATCACGACCCGTTACCATTAATCTTAAGGAAGGGCATACTGATCCCATTTTACCGAGGACACTGAGGCTCAGTTGACTGAGTATCTGTCCTTGGTGGGTTCAAAGACCAACCCGTAGCCCTGTAACCTACCGCACCACACCCCAACTGTCAGGGGTGACGGGCCATGGTCAGAACTGCTCCTAACTGCTCTTACCTGTGAACCCAGCTTCCACACCAGACTGTATTGAGGTGGCACCAGATTTGGCCTTGTAGGAAAATGAAAGAAATCGGCTTCCCTTGGTTCAGTTAGAGGAAAATCCAAAAGGCACTTCATTCCAAAATCCATCGCTACATGACTTTGAGCAAGTTATACTCTCTTCGTGATTCTTTCTTCTTTGTTTTCCAAAGTGGACTGACTTATTGATTTCTTTTTATTTGAATTCAATTGGCCAACGTATAACACCCGGTGCTCATCACATCACACGCCTTCCTTAATCAGTGCCCGTCACCCAGTTACCCCAACCCCTCACCACCTCCCCTTCTGCAACCCTTCGTTTGTTTCCCAGAATGATTCTGTTTTCTAATGTGTAAAACACATAGAACACTAATGACTGATTTTGATTTGGGGGAGTTAAATTAGTTTTTTTAAGATTATGTACACAAAATACGCCAGAAGGCAATTCTTGATCCATATAAGGGGCTTGAGTGTGTGTGTGTGTGTGTGTGTGTGTGTGTGCGCGCGTGCGCGCGCGTGTTTCAGGAAGGGACAACAAAATACAAGGGCTGGGTCTTAGTGAGTGGCACCTGGTCATTTTGTACCCGTGGTAACCGGCTGAGGGCTGCGTGGGGGGACATGCAGAAGACTGAGCAGCCACACCAGCCTGGAGCTTCCCTCTGCGAAGGATGGGCAGCGAGACCAGTTTTGTGAGGGAAATAGTTGAAGAGAAAGTGCCAAAGCCTATTTTCCTAAATCATTCAACTGGAAGGAAACTTCAGAGGCCATTTGCCCCCCTGCCCCCTCCGCTTTCAAGGAGTAGGTACTATTATCTCTTTTGAATGGAAACACGAAGACCAGAACACTGAAGCAACAATGCCAGTGAGCAGCGAAGAGTGGACTCGAATCCATGCTTTCCACCCCTGTGTTATGAAGACTGCACCCAGCTTGCCCAGGCTTTCTTCTGTCCACCAGCCCTTTCTCCACATGAGGTTCTGGAAGAATACAGCCATCATGGTTGCAAGAACTGGCAAGCACTTGATGGGATGAGCACTGGGTGTTATTCTGTATGTTGGCAAATTGAACACCAATAAAAAATAAATTTATTATAAAAAAAAAACTGGAGAGGGAATGGGCGCACCATAGGCCTTTCACAGGGAACCAGGCTTGCCTCGGCACTCCGTACTCTCTTTGCCATCCTTATCCCCATCCCTGCCCTCATTTGGGCTATTCCTCAAAACAAAGTCATCTGAGAATGTTCCTCTAACACCTGGATGGGGGCATGATAAGGTGTCGGCGGGTTATTGAGAAGAATGTGTCTGAAGGAGGCCTGGAGCCCAAGCAGCTGGGCGTCAAGACGCTCCCGTGGCTCTGGGGGTGGTGTTCTGATCAGGAGAAGCGACAGTGAGCAGGGCCATCAATTGTTGTCAGCATTAGCTTACATTTGACTTGGTGATAGTTTTTGGAGAATAAACCGCCAGCCTGCTCCCAAGTACACCACAGAACCCTCGGTCAATGGATCATTTCCCTCCCCACAGAAAACCTCCACTGAGTAGCTATCCTGCTGCTTCTTATCACTTGCTCCTCGCTGGGGGAGGGTGAAGGGAGTGGAATGGAGATGTTGTCTTTCTCTGTGGTCCCCTGGGCCTGCTGAGTACAGAGGTACGAGCAGGTGCTCAGCGATTTCCCCCCATCCCATTTGTAAAAAGAAAATGAGATGGAGGAAGGGAGGAGAGATGCTCACGTTACTTTCCTTCGCATTGATCGCTGCACACACCATCATCAGAGTCACCAGGGGGAGGGATGGTGGAGAGCACAGGCTCGAATCAGGGCCCTGCCTTCTGAGCAGAAAGAATCAGGCATGCGACATGATGTCTAATTTCCAGCCTCCCAATTGCCCAAGCAGACCTCATCCCCTGAATTCAGCTATTCCTAAATGAGGGGAGCGGGGAAGGGGGGTCTCCTGCCGGCAGAGTGTTGAAAGCACGATCCATGACATAGGCCTGGGAGGAAGATTTTGCTGGGGAAATGCAAGAGCTTCAGTATTTTGCACACCAAGCTTGTCTTCTAATGACAGCCTTGGGAGCCAGACATTTCTAAGTGCTAATTAGAGGTGTTGATTATCGTGGTAACCCTGTGGGGGCTCAACCCAAGCCCGAGAGCAAAAGCCACAGATAAAATAAAGATTGTTACAATAGCTCGCGGTGTCACATGAGCATCAATACTGGAATGTCAATGCTCAGGCGCAGTCCAATTGGGGACTCTGGCTACAGCAGTGACGGAGGCCCGGGCCAATACACGGGCTGTCACACCATTTAAAATGTGCAATTCTGATCGACGGACAGATACTCCATCCTAATCAATCAGGAAAAACTCACCAGGACTCAGATATGAAGAAATCGACTTATGACAGGATTGCACTACAACATATGCAGAAGCCACAGAAACAGGATGCACGGAGAGCCTCTAGCTTGCAATTTTAAAGTAAATGAGCTTTTTAAGGCGCAATGTGCTGCGTTTACACGTGTGACCTTAAGCATGCACATATTTCGACATGCATGCACGCGGTTTTTCTTATAGGGAAAGCATCTAGGTCATTGATTTGCGCTCACTTTACATCCCTATCCTTTGACAGCTCATATCTGTGCTGGAAAAAGGATGAGGATCAGAAATGGAAGTTTTGAGGATGAGTGTTAAGTAGAGAGGTGGTCCAGCATCAGATGGAGAACCGAGACTCTAGAATCTGAAGAGGGCCGAGCAGCAACTCCAACACTCCCTACTTAAGCTTCCTAAGCCCCAGTTTTCCCTTCTGTAAAATGGAAGTGATAATAGCAGGTAATAATAGGAGGCCTGAGGATTAAATGACATAAAGCTGACCAGACTCAGCACTGTGTCCGGCATTGATGCCAATCAAGTCACTTCACCTGTTTTGGCCTCCTTTTCCTCATTTGGAATAAACAGAAGATAATGATGCCCACTTTGAGAATTGTTTCAAAATGAAATGGGATGATGCAACTTATGAGCCAGTTCGAATTTACAAAAGACTGCAGTGATCATTATAAACACGGCCTAGGTTGCCATCTGTTTGAGGCAGATCGTCTAGGCTAGGCCTAGACCAGCTCCTCTGCCCTCGAGCCTCTGGCTTGCTGTGTGACCTGGAGGAGGTGGCAATCCCTTCTATTTTTCTTAATCCGAAAGCTGATTCAATAAAAGGTCAGAATTTGAATGAGGTAACGCACGGACCTCTCTTTGTCACCTGTGAAGCACGTACACAGACAACTGTCTTATGGTATGGTGTGGTGGGCTTTGAAGTGGGGCAGACTCAGATGCAATTTTGTCTCCACATTTTACCAGTTCCTTATCTCTGGGCAAGTTACCTAAGTTCCCTTGATTCTAAAACGAGGACAAGAGTAACTGTCCCAAAGGCCATGAATGAAACATCTAACACCATTTCTGGGATGCCGAATATCACAAACGGCCATTGTGTCCCATTCTCGCCCAGTGGGTAATCCTGATTAGGACAATGGGGATACCTTATCCCTCTGCAACGGGGAGAAAAGGTGAGCTCGAACAAGTATTAATATGACCTCCACACCTGGATGTGGTGGCATGCCCTAAGAAGCATATGAAAGTGCAAAAGAAGGAGAAGAAATCACTCTCAACCCCGCATACAGGCAGCCAAGCCCTGGGCATGATGCTCTATCTCTGATCTAAACAGACCCAGGAGGGAACATGGCAGGGATGGAGGAGGGCAGAGCCATGTAGTCATTTTTTTCTGCTGAGATATTCCCTGGCTGCTTAAACCCTCCCTTTATCCCCAGAGCTTACATTTTTCAACACCAGCAATCTGTACATTGAAGTCACTTTACTCTGTTGGGAGGCATAAATCTGGCCTCCTCAGAGTCCACTGCAGCAAATTGCTAGCACCTTCTCAGACACAAAGGAGAAAATCAAGGTTGACTGCAAAATTCTTCTAGTTGCTTTGAGAAAGTCATCCTACTTGAATTCGATGGACAAGCATTCTTTAAGGTATGCTCTACAGAACGCTGGTTCCAAGAGATACTTTTTTTTTTTTTTTTACTTTATGGCCAAAAGTTGGCAAGACACTGTATGCTCTATCTCCCTTTTTGAAATTGACAATCAGTATTAGCTCATTATTGGAAACGTATCCCGGTCAAGCAACTTCTACATTTCCATTAGTGTTTCCCTAACTGATTTGCCAATGGAGCCCATTTTCCAAAGAACACCTATCCAATATGAAGCTGGTTTCTAGGAAGGCACTTTTGTCGACTCGGTAAAGAGTCTAAGACTCTTTTCTCCCACATATGCAAAACTCTATTTTAGGTTTTAAGGAATCTTTGATAGATAGAGGATGTCCAACAAGTATTTGCTAAATGAAAGGATCCCACAAGTGATTAGCCATTTGGCAAATTATAGGGAATTATTCTATGTCCGTTAATGTGCCACCATAAAAAACTCACTGACCTATCGACCCACAAATGTTTATCCAATGCCCATACCTTTTGCTGTGAGGTGAATGGTTTCATACAAGCCAACCTGTTATTAAAATGCAAAGAATCCAAAGCAACCTCAGCCTTGACTTGGGTCAACTCTGGAATTATCTGTCAGCGTGCTTGTCTCTAGGTTGCTCTTCCCTCTAGCCACACAGGAGGACAGTCACCACCCCTTAGATTTTTTTTTAATGTCCTAATTGTCAACAGCCTCTCCCCTTTGTCTCATGAACCACTGAAATGTGCACAACGTGCTAATACTTCGATGCCCCAACTCCGTTTCTTAGATTTCTTCTTTCGCCTATTATCAGCACCACCACTCCTCATCAGATTACATGTCCTGATGTGAAATTCATAAAATATGACCACAGAATTCACAGGTAATCCAGTAGGAATCGCCCATGCCAGATGAGGTGAGAGAGATCTGATCTCTGTTTCCAAGGATAATGACAAGGAAATATATAATTCCATGTCATCTTTTATCATTGTTTTCGTTTTATAAAATGTCATTTTGTGGTTATTATATGTAGGTTTCTGTGCGTGAGTTTATATATTCTGAAGAAGACGGCCTTAGTCTGAAAGGAAATGCATACCACAGGGTCCTCACATCAATGCAAATATTACCTTTTTTCCAAGGTCTTAGAACAGCCAGCCACAGTGGTGGCCGTGGTGATTTACATTCCCCAGGAAGGGTTAACCTCATCTCACGGCCACTGTTGTCTCAGGACAACTTGTCAGCCCACAAGAACATCCCATAATGGATTTGAAGTGGATTGTGCAGCCCCTTGCAAGGTGGATGCTGTATTTATTGAATAGACATTAAAAAGAACATTTCTCAATTTCTCAGCACTGAACTCAGGGTCAATGGATCTTCTTGGCACTGACATGCTGAGTCAACTCCTAGCTCAAAGCTTTTAAAGGGACTGGGGTTAGATTAAAGGATTAGACTCCGTCTTGAATGTTTCCCTGGCAAAATCGTTGGGTCTTAAATCATTTATGTTGCCTTGCAGTACTTTACTTGGCCTTTCACTGCTAGCTTTGAAAGAAACACACACAAACAAACAAACACGCTCACGCCTGACAACACACCAAGAGCATAGCAACTCTTCTTTTGCAGATTTGACTAGAGATTTTTAACCTCGGAGAGGAAACTACCCCAGACTTGTCATAGAGGTAAGTTGCTATGCCTTTAGCAATCATTAGAAGGTAGTAGGCCATGCCCGTGGGCTCCAAATCCTGTACCCCCAAGTGGAAAGTAAGCCTGGAATATCTGTGCCTTCGTATCCTGCCACACGGCCATCCTTAACGTAAACCCAATTGACTAATTGACTTTGTCTGAGACAGTCACAGTCCCCCTCACACCTTCTGCATGCATCATCCCCACTTCAGTATTCACTGGAATACCCACCCATGCAGTCAATCATTGTCACCTGTCACCCTGCTGGAAGTCTGTATATACACAATGCCATTCACTCATTGATGGCTTCTTACAAAAGAAAACAAGGTTTCAGTTCTTCTACATACTTGGCTCATGTACAATTAAATGCAGGTCAAACGACACACACATATTCTTTATTTAGTATATTCCAGCGTAGGAAAAATACCTGGCGTGTTACATGGAACAACTAAGAGTTCCATACATGATACCTATACGTAGGAGCCCAACTAAGAGATGTTTGAGCAGAAGAGGAATTGGATATTCACAGGCTTACTGTGTTTTTGGGAGAACACAGGGTTTAGGAAAGGAGACCTGTGTTTGAATTTTGAGTTCCAAATTGAACTCTTCTTAGCTCTACTACTGACAAAAACAAAGCAAACACTCTTGTGACAATGAAAGTTAAGAAATCTCTAAAATATCCTCAAGAATCAGTAAGTCAAAAATGTTCATTTTATTTATTGCCTAGAACCTCCATATCCCACCTAATTCATACAACAAAAAAAGTAGCTTTGATGAGATAGACATTAAAGCGTGATGGAAGGCATTAATAATGATCTCTTAAATACAAAATATAAACTCCATTGTTTCCTTTTGGCTTTGTCTACAGTACTTTGCTACAAAAACCTTCCAAGCCAGCCAACAGTGGCTTTCTCACTGACGTGCCAAGACATCTCCACCTCCACCCTCTTTTCCTCCGACTCAGGCTGTTCTTTTGCCTTTCTCTCTCTAGCCTAATCCTACATTTCCAAATGAGCCCAATTTTACATGTATGTCCCTGGTGAAGGCGTCTCTGACCATTGCAGTCACACTGGACTTTTTACTTATTCAATTGCAATGTTTACTATTGTTCCATGAGAATGTTTGTTATGACTTATTTCCTCAATTAGATAGAGAACTGATCAAAAGCTACAGCTTAGTTTTTACATGTTTCATTTTTGCATCTCATCTCTTCCCTCTCGGGCAACCGCAGACCCTTTATGTGCCCCATTGTTGTACTGAGCATGCTCTGTTTAGGATAGGTGCCCCACAGCGACTTGTTTCCTATCTGATTATGTTCTTGTGTAACCGTTCTGAACTATCTAGCTCTCTTCCCCCTCCAGAGTTGCCTTTCTTTCCTCCAGTAACAGCCCATTTCCTCCCCAGGCCCGGGAATCCATTCTATTCTGGGGGAGGATTTGTACTCGAAATTGTTGCCCTGCTTCCGGTACCTAAGCTACTGCCCCATTTCTGTGAACAAGTCCCTATCTTGCATCCCACTCTTGTACTTGTTTAATTTCACTGTGGTTGAAGCTCTGCCTCTGAATCTGACCAAGTTCCTCATTTCCCGCCCCCCAAAAAAGACTATATGTAACTCCTGGCAATTCTCTCCCAAAACCAGAGCCCTCCCCTAAAGACCTCTCCCAAAGCTGAAAAACAATGTCTGTTCATCGACTACTCTTCACTCCCTGCTGTCAAACTTCTTGATCTTTAATCCAGCCTCCATTGCACCAACGAATTCTACTCCTACTAGACTCTAAAAGTAAGTTTCTCATGCTCCCCTCCATTTTATCTTTACCTGCTTCCCCTGAAACTCTCCCCGACTCTGAACTCCAATGCCCACATCCCAGCTGACTTCCCCCTCTGGCCTCCAAGCCCTTTCTAACTCCCCCAGCACCCATACAACCATTGTCTGGATCTCTTAGGCTCAAGCAATAATACTCCATGTCCCGTGAAGACAATACCAGATTCCCCACTCTCCTATGAGGAGAGGCAGGACTCATAAATCACCCATTACTATACTTTTTGGACATCATTATCTACTTGCCTGGCTCTATTACCTCTACCATCTGCAGCTGAGCCCAGCTTCAAATGCCACCCCAGGCTTCCAATCTCTGCATCCAGATTCCCCGTATCCCATTCTGGCGATACCAGCTCTGGTGTGTACTGCGGGGCTCGGTCACTGGCAGTCATGTTGTCTTGAGCATGATGTTGTTTAGTGAGTAGAATAGTCTGTGGGCATCACCTGTGGTGTCATTGTTGTGACTTGGCTACATCTTCTGGTGGTCTCAGAGACAGAAAGCGCCAGTGAATTGCTCAGGCAAATTTCGGTGAGTTGGTGCCATCCAGGCAGTGAACCCAACAAACCAGAAACAAGTCCTTGGAGTTTCTACTGCAAAATGACACAGGGTCAAGTGTTTGTTACAGGGACTAAAGAAAGGGAAGAAAAATCCTAAGCATATAGGCAGAATAAACACAAAGTTGTTCCAGAGTGGGAACAGTTTTTATTCCTCCCCTGGGCCTAGACTAATTCTCATTTCTCAAAGCTTCTTTGAGCCAAAGGGTCTTGCTCATAAACCTAGATGCACATGGCAATAATGTTAACTCCATGTGTGCCAAGCCACCGCTGTGTCCCAGGCCACAAGGAAACTAGTAGCTGTTATCAGAACCAAGCCATAGGTGAAGCAGTAAAAGAGATTCATTGTTAGGAAAGAGGTGAACCCAGAGAGTGTCTTGTTTGATTGTTTTCTCACACAGCTCAAGTGATAGTGGGCTACCGATCTATTTTAATAGTAGGCTTAAAGCATTTGGATTAATGCTTTGTTTGGCCTTGATGCCCATTAGACTAAGCGCCCCTACCTTGTCCCTGAACTTCAGGTGTCTCCCTCTCCCATTCTGGGACTCTGTCCTCCCCACTGAGTTCATGGGATCCACCTCAGTGATGGCATCTCCCACTGTCAACTCTGGCCTCTAGACAGCAACCACTACAGAGCCTTCGAGGGATGCTGGTGCTCTCTGACCACTATAGCTCTGGGTGCCTGATGAAGGGAGGCCCTCTGGATCCCGCTAGGGGACAGAGATGGCAGAGAAATGCCTCAGCATTCCTACCACCCTAAGGCTTTCAATTCCTTCTTCTACAGTATATCAAGGAAGTTCTAGCTTCTTGTCTTCATTTAAGATTGAGTAGAAGTTTCCATCGGCCAACTGAGAATATTGTCAAAGCCCCTTCCAGATGCTTGGGATGCATTTAATCTTTGGATAGTGCTCCCACATTAATCAGTTCAGCCCAGGCCACCACTAGAGATCTCCCTTCATGGTGGTAACACACTGAGATCCATTTCCACACACGTTTCCCTGATCACTGCTGATTTAAACTGGCAAAATAGTTCAGAATTTTTGGTGCGTATGTCTCTCCTCATGAGCCCTACTCCATGGTGCCGAGGCATTGAGTCTTGCTATGGGTCTGCCAGAAGTGAGAGATGGTAAGGCAGGGTGTTGAGAGACCCAGCATTCCCTACGAAGTCAGGTACCTTTCCCAAGGTCAATACAAGGTTCTTCCCTGTAAAAGGGCAGCCAGATCCTTAGACACTGGAAGTGGGGAAGGAAGGCTTATTCGTATTGGTGGTATTGGGAGGCTCACTGAACTCAAAATCATAATAATCAATGCAAATGCCCCATTCTAATCTCAGGGTTCCATTCTTCCTTTATTAAGGCCTAACTTTCATTTTCTTTCTTTCTTTTTCTTTCTTTCTGTCTTTCTTTCTTTTTTCCTTTCTTTCTTTCTTTTTTCCTTTCTTTCTTTTTTTTTTTTTTTTTTTTTTTTTTTTTTTTTGCCTAACTTTAACTTAAGAGACAGCAGAAGCCTATGGGTTCAATTTACACTTAATTCTGTCATCTCCGGAACCATATGTATCTTGTTTTTCAGCCCTAGAGCTCTAAGAAACAGAGATTCCTTTAGGAGAGCCATAGACATTTTCTGGTTCTCTATTTGTGCCTTGAGCTGAGAATTTAAATTTAAGTTTCAGCTTTTGGCTTTTCTTTTTCTAGATTCTCCAGTACAGGAAGAAGCAACCCTCCTACCTGCCCTACTCTTTGTGCTCCAGAAAGTGCTATTAACACAACTTGCAGATTCCCATGCCTCACCTTATGCAGACATTGGATTCCAGGAAACTGAAGGTGATAACTTAAGCAACTGTTTTATCATTTCATGCCATGGACTAGCTGTGACCCACTTTTCAGTGACAGTAAAGTCACTACTTCCTCTAAGTGTAGCCAGATCAGAGAACAAATTTGAGATTTTTAAATTTTCTCTCCTCCTGGCAACGCTTCTGATATGCAGAAACTTTTCTCAGTCGGACACCCCCCCCCATCAGAAAACTAGGAAGTATTAAATGCACTGGGATATAAGAAAGCTTAATCACAGAATGAGGGATTTATAGAATCTTTAGAAAAGCTAGAGGAGCAAAGATCAAGGAAACAGATCCTGATGATAGCAGACCAAAGCCCCAAAGTGGATGATTCTCAAAAGCTTTCCAAGAAATTGCTGAGAAGCTTGCACCAACTGTCTCAGCCTGCCATGGAAAGGTTCTTAAAAGCTCACTGGAACCCCACTGTGAATCTCACCTTTGCCCTTGCACCTGGTGCAATTGTGTTTAAGGGAATACTGGCTTCTCCTTTTCCACCTTCCAAGGCACGCGTGAGTTCTTCATACCGGAAAAGAGTAACCTAGGACTACAAAAGGAACGGAATTCTGAGAAATGTAATTTCTGGCTGTGCTTCTATAATGTAAAAGGGGATGATGGTGGTGATAGTTGACAACAGATAATCCAGGACACTTATCAAAAGGAAATAATCACTATGGATTGGGTTCCAGGCATTGGTGTACACACCGCAAGGGTCATATTTGGGGACAGGTTTTCTCCAGGAATGTCTAACTCACAACATGTAGACAAATGATTACCCTGACTAGACCAACACATATTTTGGCTCTATCTTATGAGAAAAAAATGTTTCCATATACATTTCTGCAAGTTCTGTTTCCAAGAAAGCTCTCCAATGCATCTATACCTTTCCATCTCCACTGTTAGACCTGTCATTTCTCATCTAGAAAATCATTTTATTCTCTTTCAGTTCTCTACACCCAATCCGCTCTCCACTCTACAGCCAGAGAGATCTTTCTAATAATACACTTCCCTTCTTAGAAATCTCCTACTTGTACCTATACCCTCCACTGAGTATCATCCGGTATTAAACTCTCTTCGATTTTTTTCATTGTGCCCTATTTCCTCTGCCAAACACCTTTTCCTCTGCCAAGCCGACCCTCTCCTCTTTCCTACTCCATATTCAACTCTCTTCTGACCTTCCTTTGCACAATGTTCATCCAAGTCTTAACTTAAACATCATTTCCTTGAGGAGCCTTTCCCCACCTTACCTAATACACTTCATTATTGATTTTTGTGCCTTTAGTTTAAGGCCTATTCTAAGCTGCCCCATAGATGAGCACTGGGTGTTATGCTATATGTTGGCAAATCCAACTCCAATAAAAAAAATAATAAAAAAATAATAAGCTGCCTCATAGTCATAGCCTTTTGCTTGGCTCACCTTAGGTCACCCCTGAAACTGTGGGAGCAGGAAATAAGCTAGATCAGAAGGAAAGAGAGCATGAGCCCTTCCCTAGGGATGGAGGCCACCCAGGCTACACCTTTGCTCTCAGTTAGGGTATGAGGTGCTGCTTTCAGAGTATTTCAGTAAGCAATTGCATGGAAAGAAAACTGATGGGCAGCCCAGGTGGCTCAGGGGCTTAGCGCCGCCTTTGGCCCAGGGTGTGATCCTGGAGATCCAGGATTGAGTCCCACATCGGGCTCCCTGCATGGAGCCTGCTTCTCCCTCTGCCTGTGTCTCTGCCTCTCTCTTTCTCTCTGTGACTCTCATGAATAAATTAATAAAATCTTTAAAAAAGTAACTTAAAAAAAAAAAGAAAGAAAGAAAACTGAGCCCAGAGAGAGACTTAGAAGGACCAAAAACAAGGAGCTTAAGGACAACAAGAGCTTCAAAAACTTCCTTCCACTTGACAGTGTGCCACTACGTGGTTCAAAGGGCAGAATCAGCATGGCACCTCACATTCATCAAGCCCTCAAAAACACTTGTTGAGTGAGTAAATACATGAGAAAAGGGACAGATAATTAAATGAGGACAGAACTGTTCTTTCTTGAATACTGTTAAAGTATAGATCGTTCGCTGACACTAGCCACCAAAAGTGGACGGTGTCTGCTCATGTGTCAGGTGATTTATACCATGATACCGTGTGCATGCGTGTCTGTCATGGTTAGTGCTTCTTGTACCACCCGTCCATATGTCCTTTCATGGTACCTTCTCTGTAACCATGTGGACCTGATTGTCTATCATCTTAAGCTTTTTGAAACCAGCGCTTTGTCTTCAGTATTCTGCAAAAATACTGACACACAGTAAGAACTCAAAATGTCTTTTGGATAAAAGACTGTTACCACAAAGAAATACCATATTTTTTTACATATTCTCTTCTAAATAAGTGATTTTGCGAGCATGAGTATAAACCCTAGACAGTTATACCATGTTTCAAATAATAGAATTATTGGCAATCTAAATTTGGTCCTACCTATTCATAAAGTAGTTTGATATTTATGGTTGCTCTTCACTATTTCGATGCAGTGGAAAGGTCGGTATCACATCAGAGTTTGTTTTAAATAAATAAATAAATAAATAAATAAATAAATAAATAAATAAATAAAAAATAGGTTTCCACATGGAGATACTATATATTTTCATCGTTTCAGACAAAAGAGCTACCAAATGCAAGGTGTAGAGCTAGCCATTGGGCAAATGAATCCTTTCTCTGCTACAACAGAGAACTCCTCCCCAGCGATGAGAAAGTTGGCATGGGTTTTGCTCCCTTGGACAGTCCTAGGTAAATGCTAATGAATTCTGGTTCTTTGGGTTTCTATGTCTTCTACTTTAAGTCAGCTTGCTCTCTTTCAGCTTTACCAGATTGGGTACAGTAAAATAGATTAAGCATTCCCTTATCAAATTACAATTCCATTCAGCCCCACCCCCCTTAGATTAAACCCAATACACTTGATGGCAGCTTGGGGCACCCTACATGTTACTGTTTTTTTTTTTTTTTTTTTTTTCTCACAATCTTTAGGTCTATTGCCACAGATGGCTAATTTCATCCACTATGTATGCTTTGGATATAATCTGTTTTGGATATTAAAGGCCAGACCCACGTTCCTCATCCACAGATTCTTGGTGGGAGGGATGCCCAGAGTGGGCCACAGGCACTGCCAACACCTTGCAAGAGAAGGACGGGCATAGCTATCATGTAGGTATCCCTGGATGCATTTAGAGGCTGGTAAAATGAGATTCCCTGTTGACTTCAGAACAGCAAAATGAAGCCTGCTTGGGGAATTTAGAATCTATAGTAGCAAAACCAATGCAAAGAAAGGTATTTTGATCCTCACACTTTTTCAAATCAGCAGTACAGCACACAGCAGCCCAATGGACTCCTTGGGGCATTAGGCATTTATATCACCCAGGAAAAAGAGCCACAATAAATGCAGGCTATTTGGCCTCTTAGTGGAAATGGACTATAAGCCAATTGTTTATTAGGGCCCTCTATTTGCCTCCATTTGTATGCCTTCTCTGAAACTCTTGGTGTCTGTGAGTGAAGCAGTCAGGCATGGTCTACAGTCCCCCAAACAACAATTTTAGACTGTCAGAGCAGACCCCATTTTGGCAGAGCTAAATACAATTCTTATTGAAGTTAATTCCAGTTCAAGGAGCAAGTGTTCACAAACGCATGCCAGGACCATACTTTCCAGTCATGCCTTCAGGGTCTTACAAGACGTAACACGGTCTTGGAGTGGGAGCCACCAAGCACATTTCTCTAAAGGTGAGGGAGGGAGCAGCAGCACCCTCAGGAGAGGTCTGCAGAAAAGAAGTAGTTAAAATGGGGGAAATGACAGCTTTGTGTTTTGTGACCATATTGTCTCTCTTACAGTAAACGTAGAAATAAACTTTGTGATTGGGAAATTGAACCCTGAAATGATTCTTCTATTAATTATTCTTACAGCTTAAATGAGTGTGAGTTTTTAAGTAATCAATGGGCACTTAACAAGCACAAAGTCATTATTTTTAATAGGACCATTAGTGTATTTTTTTTCACAAAATGGTGGTTATTGAATCTATACTGCCTAAGAATAAAAATGCCAGATTTCATTATGACAATTCTCTAGTAAAGTTTAATGGGTATGTTGTATTCCATGGTGCATGCAGCAATGCTATTTTATAAACAGTCTATATACTCTTATCCATTCTCTCTCTCTCCATATATATATATATATATATGGTTAACATTGCCTTCAAAGATTTCTGATCCAATAATCATTAAACCTATCTCAATTTATTCATACTATTTGGGCTGACAAACTGTCTGTTACTTTTTTACATTTAATGTTGAAAATATCAGCCTCATAATACATTAACTCTGATTTTATCCTTTTAATCTATACCCCAGTCATCTCAATTGATTTTTTAAAAGATGTATCACAAAAAAGTCACTTTTTTTTGCAAGCAACTCATTACCAGATGCTGGAGGTATGGAGATGGTTTACATCTGAAAATAGCACAAATAAAGACAAACTACAGACACAGCAAATGTGATACTAATAAATCCTAAATATGTAAAGTTCACTGCATATGAAAACGGATCAGCTGATACAAAGCCAAAGTTATAAAAGCTCCATCAAGCAGCTCAGTGACACAAAACAGCAGCTACAGCTAAGAATCCGTGGGTCTATTTTACAAATTTTCACATTCCTTCATTAAGAGGCAATATGTGTCTTTATCTCATTAGATAAAAGGACAAACTTGAGGACAAAAGGATTAATTAACTTGTGGCCACTTTACAGAGTCATAAAGATGCAGTGAGGAAGTAGACAGAGGAGTCTGTGTTCACTCTAGAATTTGGTCATATTGAGGCATGTGTATAGGATTGGATGCTTAAAAGAACATGAACCCTGTGCGCATAACCCCTCACTTCCCACCAAAATATCAATTGAGAAAGACCTTCCCTGAGGTTTAGCCAATTGTGATGCCCTTCTATACCTAGGAGAGCATGATTTGGGGCCCAATCATGGCTGTCACCTAATCTGTCCCTATGGCCTGGAGCCTTCTGAAATCACATCTAAGTTCTGTGGGAAGAGGGCCGAAAGTGCAACTTTCTTCATCAAAACCTCACTGCATTATCTAGCACCACAAGACAGCACTATTTTGTCACCTTGTCATGTAATTTGTTTTAAAACACAAAGACAGAAAGCATTTTCTCCTACTTGAATGGACACCTATCAAGGGCACCATCCCCTTATTAATGTCAGAAATATTACCAGGCTTAACTGCGGTGCTTCGGGCATTCTGGAATTCAACGTGTCATAGATACAGCACACCACTGATGGGCCTCGGCAGAAGGCACCACAGCTGTGAAGTGTCCTCGTCAGATAGCACAGGTGATAGAGGAAGCAGAAAACAGCAAAAAAGTCAAACAGTAGGAGGGAACAATAGCAGGAGTCACATGATAGCAGAAGGTGCTACATTCCTGGCACACAAGAGATAACCTTCTACTCTCTCTTCTGGAGAATTCCAAAAAAAGCCTGCAGAGACTTCCCCATGGATTCAAGTCTCCACATTTGCAGAAGGAGGCAGGCCCTGGAGTACTTGTTGTGCAGTTAGTGGCATTCCCGTGACCTTATTTTATTATTCCTGACCTGTTTGGTAGGAAAAGCATAGATACAGAGAACACACAAAAGGGTAGATCATGGCCATGTGCATGGATCCTATCTAACGAGGCTGGCACTGCCTCCGAAAGCCAGCTAGGCAAACTTCCATGAAGCCCAGGCCCAAGCCAAGTATTCCGGTATGAATCACACACCCAAAGATAAGCTTGATTAGAGCTGAGTGGCTCCGCAAGGACAAAATGGTCAATGAGCCAAAATCAAAGAATAAAAGCACTTGATGGTAGAGTACCTGCCGGCAGAGTCATGCTCAGTCTCCTATCAGAGAGGGAGCAAGGGATCTGGCCTCTGCTGAACCAAAAGATGGCACCCAGCAATCAGCACCCAGGTTGAGGAAGGTGTCCCAAGTTTGGAAAAGCTAAGTTAGGGACATGAAGAAGCAAAACAAAACAAAAAGCAGAAATCTTTAATAACCAAAGTAGTTGGGGCTAGACTAGATGAGATTAAAAGACCAAAAAAATGAATTCAATTAATTAATGAATGTTGGGGTTACTCAGTATGTCAGCACTGAGCCCTGAGCTAGGAGCTACTGATATGTAGGTGATGCAGGGAGGGAGCCAGGAGACTGCAGCCAGGGGGCTTCTCAGCTTCCTGTTGGGACACAACTTTTGTGGGTGAATTCCTTTTCCCACTTCCTTCTCCCGCTGTCTGTCATTACTGGTCTGTGCTCTCCATGGGGCCCTGAAATCTCTATGAGGCATTTGCACCATGCTACCTAATTCCCTCTGAGCTAACGTTTGAATATTTAATAACAGTTTTCTGGTGGGGAAAGAGTTACTACCACATTAAACTTTTGGGGGACACCTGGGTGCCTCAATTGTTGAGCGTCTGCCTTTGGCTCAGGTCGTGATCCCAGGGTCCTGGGATCGAGTCTCACATCCTCCCCGCATGTAGCCTGCTCCTCCCTCTGCCTGTGTCTCTGCCTCTCTCTGTGTGTCTCTCATGAATAAATAATTAAATAAAATCTTTTTTTAAAAAAAGTTTGGACCTATTGTGAAATACATCATGATTTCAGAAATATTTAAATGGGGCATCTTCGCATTGGAAATACCACAGTATGCGCTCATAATTACTGTTGGAACGAATGAATGAACTCACCCCTCCTGAGTCTTAGTGCCTCGCTCTGCACCCCTCCTCCCATTACAAGGATAAAATGAGATATGTGTATATAAAGCACTCAGCACAATGCCTGGGACGTTAAAACAGTCTTCTCGCACTTGGAGAGAGTGAGGAATTCGAATCTGAGGTGGCCTGTCAGCTTTCAAAGAAAAAATACATTATAAGAAGTGACTGTGGGAGCAGTAAGGCTGTGTTGAAGGACATCAGGAAGGAAGAGACATAATGAGGGGCTTCGAGGTGCCACGACCCTGAGAGTTCTGCTGCAGTTGCAAGGCCCAGCAGGTGAACCAAGAGCAATCACCCTGGGAACCCCGATCTCCTGTTGAACTCAAGGCCCCCTGCTGCCACTGCTGGGGGTGCTGAGAGAGAGCCTCCTGAAATATGAGAGCAGAACAATCCTCCAGAAGATGCCAGGGCCTCACATGGCACGAGAGGGAGGTGGCATCCCTGGCTGGGAGAGAGCCAAGAGCTCTGAGAGACATTTACCCCAGCCCCACTTAGAGGCACAGGAGTGCTGAGGGCAGGGCAGGACGAGAGAGACACACACCTTGAGCCACTCAAATGCCTGCAAAAGGAAAGATTCCCCCCAGCGTCGGATCATCCGATGCCTGTGGTGAAAGACATGAACGAAAGCAACCACAAAGCGCAGACTCAGGTCCACCACACACTGGACTGGCTCCACTCCCATCCAACACCCCCATGGTCTGACAAAGGGCCATGGCCTTTTCTATGGTTAAACATTAATTTCTTTTCAAGATTTTATTTATTTATTTGACAGAGAGAGCACACAAGCAGGGGGCGCAGCGGGCAGAGGGAGGGGGAGAAGCAGGCTCCACACTGAGCAGGGAGCCCAATATATTGGGACTTAATCCCAGGATCCGGCAATCACAACCTGAGCCAAAGGCAGATGCCGAACCGACTCAGCACCCAGGTGCTCCCAAACATTGTTTACTCTCTTTCACGGCTTCTTTTGCATGTAATGTCTGTCGTTTAATCACAAATCAGTAGACATATGAAGAAGTAAGAAGACGTAGCCGGTTGCCAAGAAAGGAAACGGTCAAATAGAACTACACCCAGAAATTGCCCAGATGTTGGAATTATCAACACAGACTTTAATATAGCTATGCTAAATATGTTAAAGGATCTGGTGGGAAAACTTATAGGAACAGAGGAGGAATTTTGGTGAAGGGATAGAAAGTTTTTGAAAACAGTCAGAGGGAAATCCTAGAGGTTGAACAAAATCTTGTGGGAGAAAAAGAATTCTTTCAATGTGCTTATCAGCAGGATGGACTAAGCATCAGAGAATGAAAACAGGTCCAAGCAATCACTAAAGTAAGGCGACCATAAAAGAGAACACCTGCTTCCGGCAGGCAGCCGGCAGAAGCCATATACTGACTCATGGCCCAATGTCCCCACTCATTTTACCTGAAATGGTGGCCAGAATAATGTGGCCTAGGGTTCCTTTATTGTAGCTCACAAGCCACGGGGAGAAAATAGAGAAAATACAGAGGAAAGGAGGGATAGATAGAGCTTCAAGGGAAAAGAGAGATTTGGGTTGAGTGCTCAAAAATGGAGATAGGATGGTGGGTTTTTCAAGTACTAAGCACAGGATGAGCAAACAAAGGCGAGACAGGTAAGTAAGGCGAAAATTCACAAAATAACAGAAAGGGTTGTGAAAGTCATGCTGGGGAAAATTCTGAGTCTGCCCCGTTACAGAAAGGGAAGGGATTTTACCATAAACTTCTGACATTTTTTTTCTTCAACTACCCACGCTAATTAGTACTGCACCATGTGGAAAATAGGCACTAAATAAATGTTCATTAAAGAAGGAATATGTGAGTAAGTGAATGAACAAATGGAGGAAGGAAAGTTGTTTCCAGCACACCTTGAAGAGCTGTACTGTATCACCAACCAACCTGTACACTATCGTCAAAAACTTTGGGGTACCTTAGATCAAGAGTCCTAGCTGCAAGGAGAGAAGTATGCAGGGAGAAATGAGAAATGGGGTCGTGAATGTTGAAGCCAGAGCCTACATACGTCGCAAGGAGAGAGTTAACCAAGAGGAAAATGATGGGGCCTCCCCCTTTCTGAAACTGTCGCTCTGTCTCTTGTTAAACATGAGTGACCCCATCCTGGGATTTCTTCCAACCAGCACTGCTCCAGATTCCTGAATCCCTACATATGCTAGGCTGGATCAAGACACCACTGGATACACTTGTGAATGAAGCAGGTTCTGATTCCGCCCTCACAGGCTAGTGGAGGTTTCAAAGGCTGTGCGATGGGACTGGAGTCCACATGGGTTCTGAGATCCGGCGATTCAGCTTTCTGGACTCAAGGGCTCCACTAACTGGCCTTTGTCTTTAGAACCTTAACCTGCGTCTCCTCTCTCCTCCCTAACAAGCTGTTGAGCAGCACTGCCAAATATAATATAATCTGAGCCACGAATAGGAGTCGTGTGTAATTTAAGATTTTCTGGTGGTCTTATTTCAAAAAGTAATACGAAACAGGTTAAATTAAATTTAACCTGATATTCAAAATATGGTCATTTCTACACGAAATCAATATAAAATGTATTCAGGAGATATTTTATGGTGTTTGTGTTTGTATTAGCCTTTGAAATCCTGCTTACATTGACAGCTCATCTCCATTCTTAGCAGCAACATGTTTCCATTGTGAAGTAGCCACACGTGACCGCAGCGCCAGAGCCTGTCCTGTCTCATGAGTAGAGATGTGCACTTGATTAAAGAGGGAGGAGGCTTTGAAAAGTAGGTATAAGAATTGGGAAAAAACAAGCCCTAAACATATGAAAAACAACACCGACAAAGGCACATCAAAACTATGCAAAATCGGTAGGAAAGAGAAGAAATCAAGAAATCGTACTTTCCAGCCACCAAACTTGCTCAGGAGCAGATATCAGTGAGGAGCACTGGAGTTCCAGCGGGAGGAGCTGGGGCAACATTCTGTCTTCCCATCTACCAGCTGGATGACCCCAAGCAAGCGCTTGCTCCCAGCATGCCTCAGTGTTCTCACTTGAACCTGAGAATAATGTACCCTGGGCTCACACGGATCTTCTCAGCCTAATATTGGGGGGAAAGATCACATAAACTGGGGACAGTGCAAAGGTTTCTAGTTCTCCACTCCTCCTCAATGTGGGACCTGTAACCTTTCCAACCTGGTTTCTTCATTTCCCATGGGCTAGTTGCTAAGACTCTCCAAGGGATGTCTTTACATAAAGACAGCCTGCCCCACCAAGCTGGGATTCCCTGCCAGGCGATTCTTGTGTCCCTCGGGGCATCAACCTACTCAGGCTGAATTTCATGGATTATTAAAATACGTGCACTTCTCCCTGGTGACAGATAGGAGTAAGTCAGGTAAAGTGTAGCCAATTCCCTCACACAGCGGTATGAACCAAACTAATGGCGGGTTCAAAGTTCTATATGAAACAAAAACAATCTAATGATATGGCCACAGTCATCCCAGGAACAAGTTTGGTTTTGTTTTTTTTTTTTCCATGAGCGCCGAAAATGACTGAAAATAAGTGAAATCCTTTTGGGATGAAGTCAGAGATCAGAGAGCCAAATATAAGTACGTATTCCTGAAACCTGTCTGAAAGGCAATAGAGCATCTGAACATCCGGGTGCTTTTGGCATTTTTAGCTCATGTTGTGGCTTCCTCAAGAAGTTATTGGGATTCATTATTACTCGAATGCTAAAAGCCTAAGAATAACTGGCTAAGAAAGCAGAATAAACTAAATAAGTCAATTTAGGATCCAGCCTTGATTGAAAAGTGTAAGAGACATCCCTCAATGCAGAGGAACTTTATCAGGGGGCCACACATGTCTGAAAATGCACACAAGGAGTCAGCCGTTTGAACATAGATGTTTTACTCCGCTAAACTATAAATATTCTGAGCAATGCAACATCAAAAGGTTGTCAGATACTTATGCCTCTGGCAGAATAAATATTCAATCTTTTTTACAAAGCTTGTATTTCCACAAATGCAGAGGCTGAGAAAAAGGCTGACATACAGGTAACTGATTTGGGAAACAATGCTCTACAGGGGAAGTTAAGGGGGGGAGAGTGAAACAGAAGGAGGAAAAGCCAACCCAGCACCTCAAATTGACCACAGGGATGGACATCTGATATTCAATCCCATGGGACTTTCTGGAAAGGGCTTGTCAAGTGAGCCTCAGAGCTATACACTATAGATTTGGAAGGATGGCAGAGTTATCCATTGGTTCCTTCTAAATGTCAAATCCATTTCCACAACTGTTCCAGATAATGGCATCAGCAAAACCCTGAGAAAGGACACAAGGGATATGCAGTGTTGGTCCAAGTAGAAGTGTTGTCAGGTGTTACTTGTGCAAAGCTAATCAATGCCTACATGAAACATGCTCTATATGATTGGCCGGAATAAAAAGTGAGGTTGAGTGGATCTGAGTGACACGTGAAAGGTGTCCGATACAGTCCACCCCTTCTATCACTTAGATCTCTGTTAGGTCCCATCTTTTAATCCTATTGAAGGTAGTGGGTGGCCACAATCTCCACATATACTAATACAAGAGAATAAGTGGAACAAACAGTAGGTCTTAAAGTACTACTTGGTTTTCATCTTCTCCCTCCAGCACAACAAAGCCCAGATTTTCTTCACCATCAGCCAACACTTCAGCTGATCCAGACTGCTTTCCTGATGGGGTAACCCAGAACTTCACCCCTGGTAACCCAGATCCTTCACAGGATCTCCATTACATAGCTACCTTGCCTTTACTCTTTGTTCAGCATTACCACAGAGCATGGAAGCACTGAGAGGTGCCACAGTGATTCCTTCAGATTCTGGATGTGCTCCCCTCTAATCTCTTTGTCTCAGCAATCCTAACTCCTCCTGATAATTGGGGTCAATGATCCCTTAGTATCATTCCCCTTCTCTTTGCCTATTGTTACTCTGGCATGAGGTGCCCAAAATGAGCAGGTTGTAATTGTAGATTTACGTTTAGTGGAACTAGCACGTCTCCTAGTGGGACCTCCACCCAACCACCATCATCCCAAATCCAGAAACCAAGATTTCTAATCTGGCACTATCAAAACTAGTAGGGTAGGAGGCATAATAGTGAGTGACTCACAGAGAGTGATGGTGAGAGTCAATCCTACTCTCAGCTTTTGGTTCACAGACTCAGGTATTGAGTCTATTGGAGACTATATTAATTTCCTAAGGCTGGTGTAACAAATTGCCATAAGGCAGATGACCTAAAGAAACAGAAATTTATTCTCTTATACTTCTGAAGGTTAGAAGTCTGGACTCTCTGAAGACTCTAGGGAAGAGTCATCCCTTGCCTCTTCCCAGATTCTGGTGGTTGGCATCCTTCTTAATGCTCCTTGGCTCATAGCTGTGTCACTCCAATCTTCACCTACTATATCTTATGGCCTTCTTCCCCATGTCTCGCTGTGAGTCTGTGTTCAAATTTCCTTCTTATGAACACACCAGGCGTTGGATCAAGGAGTCATCTTCATCCAATATGCTCATCTAGGGTTTATTACATCTGCAACAATCCTATTTCCAACTGAGGTCACACTCATAGGTTCTAGGTGTATAGGAATTGGGGGAGGGGTACTATTTAACACATTATAGAGGCACGTATATCAACACAATACAGCATTCCAAAGGAGAGTACTCCCACCCCTCGGGGTTGTCTACAAGCTGGTGCTTTATCTGAGCCTACAGCAAACCTTTCCAATATTCCATTATCTATTCTATGCCTACATATGAAAAAGGTTAAATCACTAACTCTAGCACACACAGCTAGAAAGGATCCCGGAGTCAGGAGCCATGCCCAGCCTTTCACCCCTAAGTTAAGCATCCTTTCATTTACAGAGAATTTCCTCTAATTATTACTTTTCCAAATGTTTTATAAGCTTAAGGTATATGTGCCATCATTCCACATCCTCTCACCTTTCCTGACCTAGCTTGGAAAAGCTACTAAGCATTCTATTTCACCATCTTTGGATTCAGGGAAACCTGGTTCTGAGTCCTAACTCCACCAGCTCTCAGTGATGGAGCTTATAGCTCTTTCACCCTCAAATAACTAACACATAAAATGAGGACAGTAACATCTATCTCACATAGGAGTGAGTGAAATAAATATACAAGATGGTATTTGTAAAGAGCTGACCGAAGTCTCGGACATGTAGTGAGTTCTCCCTATATTACACTCATCACTGTGCCAAGTGCCGTGGGAGAACCACTCAGTCACTGTGGGGGACTTCTCAAGCAGCCACTTTATCCTATTCCTCTTTTTTCCTTCCTTCTGCCAGGAATGTTGGCCTGATGGCTGGGATTGCGGCAGTTGTCTTGGACAATAAAGCACCAGGGAAGAGAGAAGTCATGTATTAAGGGTGGTAGAGCAAAGGGAATCAAGATGTCTGGATCTCTGATGACAGTGGAAATGCCATGCAATCCCAAAGCTACCAACTCCAGATCTATTTGACATTAGCAAATAATAAGTCTCTATTCTGTTTAAGCAATTTATTTGGCTTTATCATTTTGTGAAGCAAAACCTAATCCTAACGACGGGTATCACATGTAAAACTGAGATCTCACTCTTTAAAATGTATAATCTTACTGAGGAGCCAAGAGATCTGCATACTTTCAAAGAGGAGAGAGAGAGGGAATGGTTACATTCTAAACTCTGTGGTTCAGATTATAAAAACAAGAGGATGTCAGAGAAGGCAAAAATCTATTTAGGTTGGAACAGTCAAAGGTTTCCAGCAGATTAAATCTGAACTAGGCCTTAGAAGAAGCAGAGGATTTGGATGGGGGTACAAGGAAAGATGAAACTCTCAACATGTCAATTCATTAAAGGCTAAAGAAAAAACTCAGAGGAAAGAAGGAAACAATTAACTAAACAAATTCAGGAGTATAGATGGAAGCTATCCCTATAGGAAGAAAAAGTATAGGTTTTCAAGAGTGACAAAAGAACCAGCTCTCCCAATAATGTGATGCAAAAGAATGAGAGTAAATTTATGGTTCTTTTAAGAAATGTTTAGTCTGGTCCCAGCAGTAGAAATGGTTAATCTGTCATGTACTTAAATCCCTGATAATTATTAATAACTTGTCATGATGGGAGAGAAATGCTATGGGAAAAAATGTGATGAAATCTCAAAAATATGGGCAAAATAAGCATAAGAGAATAGAATGTAAACAGAAGAGTTTTTATGGACATATGAAAAACATATTTATATGAAAGGAATTAGTTGCGGTCATAAGGGGTTTTCCTCCTTCCCTTTCTCGTCCTTCCCCTAGCCCCGCACTTTTAGTATTTTAGCTTCTCCTACAGAAAAAAAATCAAAGAGCCCAAATCTGGAAAAAAATGATTCTTAGCCGGGACTGACTCCTATAGATGACTTGATTTTAGTTAACTTGCTTCATAGAATGTCAAACTCACAGAAATTATATGTGCATCGATTAACAGCTTTTTCGTTGTAAGTAATGAAATCCAATTCAAGTTAGCTTAAGCAAGAAAGGCGAATTGACTAAATGAATCCAGCTCATTCATGCAATTTAAAGGAAGGATTAGGGCAGGGACTCATGGAAGGTACTGGAACAAAGAAGCCAAAAGCAATCAGAGTTTTCTCTCTTTGTCTCCCTGGTCTCAGCTTCTTTCTGCACATCTGCTTCTTCTCCTTCTCTTTATGGACAGACTTTCTCTGCTTCTCATTCCCGGGTCAGGAAGGTTTTCCCTCCTGCCCCTACTCCAGCTCCACATCAATAGCCCTCCCTTCCAAGAGACCATTCCAAGCTGAAGTACATTCTGCTCTCCCCACTTGCAAATTCCCAGCAGAGAAAATGTGAGTGCTCAAACTGGGCCCAGATCCGAGCAGGCCTACTAGGGCCTCGAACAAAATGGCCTTTTTGTGTCTCCCACTGGATACTATGTCCCCTCCCCTCCGTCCTCTAAACTCCTGACATGCTGGTCTGCTGCAGTTCTTGGCCTCCTCAGGGACTTTGCTCTCACTATCCCTTTTGACAAAATCCTTCTTTCTCCAGATCTGAGCACGGGTGCCTCATTTCCCTCCACCACAGCTCCCATAAGGCCTGCCCCACACATTCTATCTAAAATGGGAATTCCTGGCCCATCCACCCCATTTAGTCTCCATTGAGGGGCCTTGTTTCATTTCCACTTTAATACATCAATTGGGACATCTGGGTGGCTTAATGGTTGAGCATCTGCCTTTGGCTCAGGTCATGATCCTGGGGTCCTGGGATTGAGCCCCATATGAGGCTCCTGACAGGGAACCTACCTCTCCCTCTGCCTGTGTCTCTGCTTCTCTCTCTATGTCTCTCATGAATAAATAAAATTTTGAAAAATAAACAAACAAACAAACCAGGTTAGCCTGACCGCAGATGTCCAGTTATGTAAAGTTACAGATATCCTTAGGTCTGAGCTACTTCAGGACAAGATTTCAAGTACTCAGCTAGCTAGCTCATCCACTCTGGGCATAGAAACCGAGACTCTGTTGTCAACCATTTCCAGGGACTAGTGTGGTGCCTGGTTCAGAATAGAGGCTTAGGGATTACTGGTAAAATGAATGAGTTTGTTCTATTGTCTGAAGCCAGAGAGCTAAAAATCGTGTATTACAAATATGACTGCTAGAAGCACCAAATAAATTCAACAGAGTAAAGAAATCTTTTTAATGAATAGTGCTGGACCACTGAAGATTCACCAGGGGAAAAAAAAATACATCTCAACCCCTACCTCACTGCAGAAAGAAAAATTAATTTGAGATGGAACACACGCAAATGTAAGTGTAAAACCTCGAATGATAAAGTTTCTAGACAAAAAGCTGTAAGACTATGTTCAGCACTATAGGGGAGCAAAGGTTTCTTAGACAGGTGGACATAAGAACAGTTTACCATAAGAGGAAACACTGGTAAATTAGACTTCATTGAAATTAAAATTTCTGTTCGTCAAAATACACCATGAAGAAAATGAATACACAAACCACAGCCCAGGAAGAACTATTTGCAACACATATACCCGACAAAGAATTTTTTCCAGAAAAATAAAAATTGTGTTGATATTTTCATAAAATGGATTACTATTGTTGAAATACAAAAACAACGAATACATATAGCAACATGGGTGGATCTCTGAAACAAGTCATATAAAGGACAACAAATCTGGAAATAAAAGAATACCTAAATCATTCCATTTATAGGAAGGACAAGAACAGGTAAAAACAAACCTATGTTGATAGATATGAGACAGTAGTTGCCCCATGGGGGAGGTACGTGAAAGATGGAGTAGGAAGAGACATGAGGGAACTTTCGGGGGTGATGGCAATATTTTATGCTTTCTTTTGGACGTATACAATTGTCAAATCTCACTGGATGTGCACTTAGTATCTGCGCATTCTATTATATGTATATTGTTGGTAACAAATATGTGTGTGTGTAGAACAGGCCTGCCCACCCAAGTCAGCTCTTGTGGGTAAGGGGAGCACATAAAATACACTCCTTGTGGAAAGTTATATCAAAAAGAAGTCATGATAATAGTGCATATTCATATCGCTTTACCTAAAGACTCTCATGGACCGTATTCTCAAGGCAGACTACCTTACATCAGACAGTACATCCCCATGATGTACAATGTACAATGACTTCTGAAGTGGAAGACAGGTCCCTACATTAAATAAGAACAGCAGCACTGGGGGATTAAGAATAGACATTTAGGAAGTTGCTAGTTATGGAAATATTTCCAAATTGTTTTCCACAAAAAAACTAATGTGCCTTAAGAAATTAATCTATGTCCGGGGCACCAGAATGGCTCTATTGGTTAAGTGTCTGACTCTTGGTTTCAGCTCAGGTCAGGATCTCAGGGTGGTGGGATCAAGCCAGCTTCATGCTCAGTGGGGAGTCTGCTTGTGATTCTCTCTCTCCCTCTCCCTTGGTCCCTACCCGCTCATGTGCATGCTCACTCTCTCTCTAAAATAAATAAATAAATCTTAAAAAAGAAATTAATCTGAGTTACATGAAAAGAAAATTATCTGACCCAATGAATATGGGAAATGCTGCATTCTATATCTCTTACTGTGTCATTCACAGTGTACATGACCATAGTAGAGACTCTGAAAAGCACTAACACAGAAGCTGTTATATTTAGGCAACTCAGATGTCCTCAAAAGCAGCCCAATACAATTTTCATCACACAGTAAACTTTATGGTGACTTAAATCTTATTTGTCTAAGTCTTTTTTTTTCCTTCCTCTGATTTTTTTTTGGGGGGGGGGGCAGTGGGAGGGGAGGGTGACAAGGAATTCTTTTTTTTTTTAAGTTTTTATTTATTTATTCATGAAAGACACACACACACACACACAGAGGCAGAGACACAGGCAGAGGGAGAAATAGGCTCCATGCAGGGAGCCCGACATGGAACTCGATCCTGGGACTCCAGGATCACACCCTGGGCTGAAGGCAGGCGCTAAACCGCTGAGCCACCCAGGGATCCCCAACAAGGAATTCTTAATAGACTTCATTTTACAGATAAGGAAACTAAACACTCCCTCAAATCAAGCAACTTTCTAAGCTAATACATTTCAATTCTGAAATCTTTATTTTTATACATAAGGAAATGGACACCCAGAGAGGTAAAATAGCTAAGGTCCTGTATCAAAGTGAAAAATAATTTTATGGAGCAAACAATGAAATCTGCTGCCTGAGCTGAGCTCTGTACATTGTATTCCCCCATTACCTTGTCATAATAGGGAAGGAATGAAAGCAAGACATGACTACTCAGAAAGTCCATTAGAACACATGCTTCTAATTGGCTAACAGATCTCCAAGATAAAATATAACACTCTTCGCAGATATCTGCTTTGTAGATGTCTTTATCCCAAACATATATACACCAAGAGTGAAAGCTTCTTATATTTTTCCTAGATTGTTAAAATTACTTTCTAACTGGTCTACTTACTCCCACTCTTGTCTTTTATAACTAAGTGACTCAGTATCATACTTTAAGCAAGTTACTTTACTTTTCAATATTTCATTTTCCCTGGCTCTAAGATGGGCATAGTTGTATATTTCTCTAAAATGATTGGGTTTTATTAATTATTTTAGCATACTTATGAAACTGTTGAGCCATTTAGGGGAAATTATATTAGATGGTCTAGTTACTTGACCATCTGGTGGCTTGATAATAATATTTTCTGACATTAATGAATTTTAGTTGGGTACCTACTATGTACTACATGTGATAGAACCTACTGATTTGATGTAGATGTTTCAGAAAATAGGCCCTCTATTTTATATTCTAAAGAGCTCCTTTACAGCAATTTCCAGAAGGACAGAAAGTTTAAAAATTAGGCCCATATCCATCCATCAAGCTATTCATCTTTTCTTCCTTTTCTTTAAACATGTCACATTCACAATGTATTTCAGATACAGACTCAAAAGTATTTGCTGATGGGTCGGATGTACAATACGAGAAAAATATGTAACAAGAATCTCTTCTGGTCTTTGGCCTAAGCAACCACAAAGAAAATGGTATCATTTCCTAAGACCGGGAAAACTCAAGTAGGGCACATGAATTTAGGGTTATCAAAACCTGCCTTTTGTAAATATTGAGTTTAAGTTGATTTTGGACATCTAAAAATAGGTTAGAAGAGACACTCAGGGTAGAAGTAGGATAGACAAATGCAGAGCCCGGGGCCATAAACTTCACAGGCATAAGCATAGAGATGATGTTAAAAGCCGTATGAATAGGGAATAAGAGAGAGGATGGAACAACATTCGGAAGGTAGGAAAAGAATGAAGCAAACTGATCTGAAGCCAGTAATGTCAGCAGTAAACCAAGAAAATATGTATTTCAAAAGTCAAACAAAGAAAGCATTTTTTTAAGAGAATGATCAGTTGAGTCAAATGCTGCTGGCACATAAAGTGAGGATGAGGACCAAGGACACATCACTGAGCCTAACAACAGAGAAGACATCAGTGATCCCAGCCATCTGAGATTCCTATCATGCAGGGCCTTGCAGGCCATTAAAGGACTCTGGATTCTACTCTGAATGAGGTGGGAACCATTGGACGATATGGAGGAACTATAAGATGATCCATCATCCACTTTAACAGTCACTTTGGTCCTTCTGATGAAACGAGGTGGTCGGGGACAGAAGAAGAAGCAGGAAGGTCAGTTAGGAGATGATTGCAGTAATTCCTAGAAGAGAGCATGGTGCTTGGACAAGGAGGTAGCAGCCCAGGTGTTGAGAGGTTATGTTTTGGATCTATTTGTAGATAGAACCAGTAGGATTCCAAGGTGGATTAGAGGTAGGAAATAAAAGAGAGGAATCACAGGTGACTCCAAAAGATTTGGCCTCAGCATCTGGGAAGCTGAAGTCACCATATGAGTGGCACTCCTGAGCATTTGAGGAAATGGGGGCAAACAAACGAAGAGATGGAGGAGTAATAGGGAGGCTGGAGAAAATCCAAGAGACCCAGAAGAAAGCAGAGAAGAAAGTATTTCTAGGAAGAGGAGATGACCACTGGTATTAAGTGCTGCTGGTAGGTCAGGAAAGAGGAAGATGGCAAAATAACTCCTAGATGGAATAATGCAGAGATCACCGGTAACCATGACATGAGTTCCATTAGGGCAGCGGTGGGGTGAAAAGTCTGACCGCAGGGAGTTCCAGGGAGAATGGAAGAAACAAGCCTGATATGACAAGGACAAAACAAATATTTAAATGCATTTTGCAAGCAAGACGTAGGGTCCTACCTGAGGGAGAAGGGAAGTGGAAGACAGTTTTCATTTTTGGATAAGAGGGGAGAGAAGCATGTTATGTCAAGAAAAATCCAATAGAGGCAAAGATTTGTTGACACAAAAGAAAGAGGGGAGGCTTGCTGAGAATCAGTAAGAAGGGATGGAAGATTTATGCGCAAGTGGCCAGCGATGCAGTGAAGAGAGTTCGTCCACGCAAACAGAAAGGCAGGCGGTAGCTGTGAGCGCAGGGGCATCCAGAGGTACGCACCATATCTGCACAGGTGCAGGGGAGGGGCCTTATGAACGCTGTCCTCTATGTGCCTCAGTTTTCCCCTAAGATGCTCCCTGGCTACAACTGAGACTGGGGAGAAGAAAAGGTAGGCAGGTGTCACAGAGCAGAAGAGTGATGCCAGCCAGCCTGTCAGCCAGCCTGCCAGCCAGGAGCCTGTTTGTGCTTTGAGGTCATGCGTCTAAAGTCAAGCATCGTCCCTGTCTCTCCTCCAGCAGGTTCATCTGCGCGGGGACACCGAGTAGGTGGAGGGTTGAATTTAGCCGGGGGGATACTTTTGCCCCAGTGAATAATTATTGCAATTAAGCTCTCAGATCCCAGCTGTGCCGAGGGGCACGACAGCTCTGGATAGGGAAAGGATGATGCAACAGACGGAAAACAGCATTTACTGGAGCCCGTCTCCACATTTTAGAAGCTTTAAATTTCATATAATTCTCCCAACAACCCTGGGAAGTAGATATTTTCCTCCTATCACAAATGAAGAAACAGATCAAGAGAAATGAAACCTTTTTTTTTTTCCCCAAAGAGATTCAGCTGGAAAGCAAAGTCACATGGAGAAACGCACAGATTTTTCTGAGACCCTCATGGGTAGGACTGGAGGGAAGATTTGGGACAGTCTTCTGGGGACGCTCATTGGCTCAAGGGCCAGGCTGTGGCTGAGTCAGCTGGCCAGACACCAGGACACAGCTTCCTGCCATCAAAACCCCAGGTGGCAGACACAGTCACCAGTTTGGCCAGGAATACATGGCGCCACCACTCACAAAACCACTCATTTGCTCCTATAAAACAGTCATCACCTAGCAGGATGCCAAGAAAATCAATCACGACTAAACTCCCAATTCGGTTTGATTCACTGACCACGTGTAGACATGATCATAATGTTTGGTCATCATTCTTCATAATTATCATCCTTAAGTCTGTAGCAACTGCGGGCCCGGACAAACCCAGTGATGTGTGGGTGAATCTTCCCTGAGACAAATTTCAGTGCTAGGAACGGATTGTTTAGCCTGTGGGTGATCCCAGAGTCCAAGAAAGGGTTTGCTAGTCTCTTAGAACTGGAAAAGGTTTTCCCACTAATCGTGCCCAGCCTCCTCATTTTACAGTCTTACGAATCCTGGTGTTAGAGAAGATGTCTAGAAAATGTATGTTATCCTGTCTTGGACACTAAGTCCATAATGAGGACCCATAGGGGAGAAATCCTTCTCAAGGATAAATACTTTTTGCAAGTAGGTACATCTTATGAAACTACTAGCTCCTTTTTTTTCCTTATATGGACACTGTTCTTGGCAAATTGCATGCACTCAATAACTGTTTATTAAGTGTTTAACTGGCCGGCCAGAGGGAACGAAGCCATGGCACAGAGAAAAATCGTCAGGAGAATTTCACACCCCTGGCAGTCTTTCTCCCAGACCAGGGCTTCATGGCCCTAAATGGGGACAGTATGGGGGAAAATAAGAACAGGTGGCAGATTTTATGAAAAAGTAAAAAGCCTATCAAGGTCACTGTAGCTGGGAGCCAGTCTTACTGAATTCCCAACCTCAAATCAGCTGCAGGACCTGTGGCTTCAATAATGACCATTAAGAGGCTATTGTTGGGTATTAAGTCAGTGACATGCAGTGGGGACCGATTTCTGAGCAGCAGGGGAATGTGGTCAGAAACAACCTTAATCTGGCTAAACATTTTAAAACAATCTCCTGAGTACAGAGAGAAAGGGATATCGAAATAGAACATCAAGGATGATTTAAGGACACGGAAAATTGTATTTCCTTCACTTAAAACCTTCGCAATTTTTTACCTGTTTGTCATCCATTGTTTTCAAGGTTTGCGAGAGGTATAAATTAGGTGTACTCCTTCTCTGGTTTAGAGAGGACTAGGAGACAGATGAGATATACACAAATGATCCTGCTCCGAGTGGTGTGTGGTGATGTCACAGAAGTAGCACTGACAAAATGGTGAAAGAGCTCAGAAACACTTTTACCGCTGATCCAGGCGAATTTTGACCATGGCTCCTCAAGTCACGATTATCATCCCTGCTATACGGAGAAGGATCCTGGAGGGGTCAAAAGGTTTAAGTGAGGTGTCTAATATCCTATGACTAGAATAGATGCTGGGCCTGGAGGCTCGAGGAGGAACTCAGCAGGGACAGGCTTCATGAGAGAGAAAGAAAAAGGGGTATGGAGTCTTGGAATGTTCCATTTGTGAAAGACCCTGCTGGTGAAAGAATTGCCAGTGCTGAGAATGTAGGTGACCTGCCGGTGAATGTCTGCAGTAGAGTGGTGCCAACTGCTCTTCATCATACCGCAAGAATCAGCAACCAATTTCTGGGTAAACCCTTATAAAATCTTATAGAATTCATCACGCAGACCATATTTCTATCAAGAGGCACCAAGAAACTCAAATTAACTAATATGCATTAAGCACACTTTGTAAACTGCTATCCGCTCTACAAAAATCCTTTGAGAGACCCGACAGCACAGGGAGAGTGTATGGGGAGTTGAATTCCCAGCTCTATCACCCAGTAGCTGGGCAGTTTTCAGCAAATGACATGCACTCTGCAAGCTTCAGTGTTAAGGGTGACAGTAAGACCTACCTCAGGGGCTTTCCATAGAAATAATGGGCATCAAAGTGCTTTGTTATCAGGAGTATGACCATTGTAATAAACATTTTGTTAAAGAGGGAAAATGTTTCATTTCCTTGAAAAAAAGAGATGTTGAAGAAAGGCGATCGAGTCTGGAAAGTTCCAGAAAGGACATACAAAATTTTGTGGTTGGGAGTCACCATGCTATTGAGACAGCACCACCTTGTGCACCTGATTCAGCCAGGTAACAAGATGTCATGTGATTTGGGGTCAAGGATAGGTTACCATTGAGCTCAGGTCCCTTACCTGCAGAAGAGCAGTAATAAGAGCCCACTTTGTGGGGGTTTTGTGAGAAGGACAGCGTGAGATATCTGGAACAAAAGAGAAACTCAATACTGACAGCTGCTATCATTCTTGGTTCCTGCCTCACTGTCATCATCATCATCATGATCGCCCTTTCTCCCCTTGTGCAGATTTCAACCAGGGCAGTGGTAGAAAAAGGTACCTGTTTCCAACCAGAGCACAGATGGAGGTTTCCAGAAAGCTGCCCTCGCCCCCGATTTTAGAATTCGGTAGATTTGCCAATTTCTTCACTCTGCTATTGAAATCCTCTTAAAGTTTGTAAGTTCAGTTTCTTTGCATTCAACATGGAAGCCAACAAGAATTAAAGTTTTGTCAATGCAAAAGTGACCTGGCTTCAATAAGATAAGCAGAGTGAAATGCAAGGCAGAAATTCATTCAGAGATCTCAAGGTCAACGTTTATTTCTGTAAAGTACTCTCCGTTTGATTTACTTATTTGAGGTCACTGTGTAGAAGGTGCTAAATAAATAGGAACTATCATTTTGACAGTCTTAATGACTGCTACTTAAGTGTTTGAACACGGAACAATATTCAGAGTAAGCAATTTAATAAACTAGCAATTGCTCATGCAAGGGCAATTACCCCCATTTTGGTTTAATTATTAATGTGGGTTTTTTTTTTTATATTCCCAACTTTAGCAAGCAATCTTGTTGTAATGAAAAAGAAAGTACAAAATATTACATGCCATGATATACAAAATGATCATTTTATTAATATTATGGAGCACCTAGGAATAAGCAGCTAATCAAATCTCTTGAGGTCCTGAAATTCTTTCTCCACAGGGAATGCCAGCTCTGTCAAGACAGAGCTGAAGAGTCACGTCAGGGACACTGGATGCTCTGTGATCCCATAGATTTCTTGCACAGACCTAGTATGGTTTTCAAAATTCCCCCATTAAAGGGGATCTGGGAAAGCAGACAATGTTACTGGGCCACTTAATGCTATAGGGGAGTGTAAACTCTGAAGGAACTGGGTTGTGGGAGACTAGTGGAAGGGGGTGAAGTAGGCCAAAGACATCAAAAGGCAAAAGGGAAAACCTTAAAAAGTGGTTCCATCTTCTTAGTTAAATCATACAGGACATCCTTTAATGTAGACCCGGGAGTGAAGAAGCACCTGCCCCAGACCCCACTATGGCGCCAGGGGAAGCACTCAAGACCACAGTCCTGGAAGCAGTCTCCTGGCACACCACTCCAGGAAGCCCCCCACTAGAAGTCCCAACCTCGTAGGCTGTTTATCACCCTCCCTGCAAATCACATATTCTTTGCCTATGTGCTGGTCGGACCCAATCCTTCACTCTTTTTGCTCGCTGAAATCCTTCTTCACCGCCTTCTGGGCCTGTCAATCTGTAACCGGACAACTTCCTTGCATGGCCCAATATCATTTCACATCCTCCCTGGGAAATCACACAGACCAAAAAATAATCCCAAAGTCCCTACCTCCCCTAAACTCCATTCCAATATAAGCGTATACATCTTACACTAGCGCCCTGGAAGGGAGGGTTCATTCTTCTCGTGCTTTATACTAACTGTTTCTGTGTCTCTTACCAAATCCCCTCCTTCTCTATGAAATCATCCTGTTGCACTTTTTATTTCTACCAATATCCTGTTGATGTGCCCTCCTGGTTCCGTGAAGTCCTGAACTCCCTGCTCACCATATTCCTTTCCAACCTAACTAGAATCATTATATTTGGCAATTTCGATATTCATGTGGATGACCCGAGCTTCTCAAAACCTTGGCCCTTCAGGTCCTTCTATGTACAAAGACCATTCCCTCCACTGCACACCAGCCATTCTGTGTCTTTTTCATGGTCTTGGCTTACGTGACAGTAACCAATGACCCCAACATCTCAGTACCTTATAACAATAAGGCTTATTTTTTTTTTCTCATGTGAAATGTTGACTGCTGGTAAGCTGCTCATCTTCTCCATAGGTCTGAAATCTCGACGGAAGGAGCAGCCCCTGTCTGCAACACGTTGGGTTTGGGGCAAAACAATAGCAAAATAGGGGGAGGAGAAAGAGTCACAGCAGAACCCTATGATGAATCTTAACGCTGCTGCTCAACAATACCTGACATCAATTGTGTTCATATTCCATTGACCACAGCAAGTCCTGTGGCCACACCTGGCACAACAGGACAAGGAACTATATCCCTGTCACAGGGGAGTGCTGAGAGGAAGCAAGGAACACATAAAGAGAAATAATACTGGCACGAGGAGGATATTACGTAATTTAAAACACTAGTACAATCTACCGCATTATCCCTTTTACAGAGCACATATTTTATCATCAGACATTGAGAATATCAGACGGAGAATAGAGCTCTCTTGATTCCTCCAGCTTTCTGATACCAGCTTCTTATCCCACCGACCTTCTCCACCACAATAATTCTACATCATTGTGACCGACACGACATTGTTTCACTACTTGCTCACTATCCATCACTCCTCTTCATAATTCACTTCTCTTCTTGTCCTGTTTAGAGGGCATGGTCCATCATAACAACAAGAAGAGAAATACTAGCAGAAGGAGACATATTCTAGGCACCGGTCCCAACCCTTTATATGTATTAACATGTTCAATCCTTGCAACAACCACAAAGTGTAGGTGCTCTTGTTAGCACCATTTTCTTGAGGAAACTGAGGCACACAAATGTGAATACCATGCCCAAGTTCATGAATCTAATAAAAGGAAAGCAGACACCACTTTTGGCCACGATTCAATACTGTGAAACCACTCCCTCAAATAAACCCTTAAGTCCCTTTTTCACAGTGAGGATGTCAAAAGGTGGCATGGGGAGAGCTAAAGAATTTTCACTTACCCACCTCCTAGCTACCCCCAAATAAATATGCTTTCAGGTCTTCTGGGTGGTTCAGTCATCTAGGCACCTGACTCTTGGTTTCCACTAAGGTCCTGATCTCAGTGTTGAGGGATCAAGCCCCATGTGAGCTCTGAGCTCAGCATGGGGTCTGATTGACCCTCTTCCTCTGCCCCTCCCCCCACTCTCTCTCTCTCTCCTTCTGTCTCTCTCTCTAAGATAAATAAAATATTTTTAAACAATTCAATAAATAAGCTCTCTAAGGGAAAGCAGTGTTGTTGTGATGAAGATGCAGCATCCAAAAACTTGCCATGGCCCCAAGCCACCCACAATACCCACTTCCGGCGCCTCCTCTTCTGGTTGGTAATGCCACCTGTAAGCCATGCCTAGGTAGACATTTTGGACCTGCCACGATTTGCCCTATCCCACCATAACTCTTCAAAGAACGAATAAAATAGAAATCAGTCCTGTGTTAAGGCAAATCACCATCTTCTCTATATGAGAAACTTAACAGTGATGGAGGAAAACCACTCAGGTAGGCTAAATCTTTTCACATTAAATCATGGTCTCCGATTTCGTTATGCTCTCAACACTCCCTGGCACATCAACTCCCTGTTTCTGGGGCCTCCAAGAGGACTACTTCTTACCTCCTCCACCCTCTTCTCTACTCCTTGGTCACGACTCTCCTCCCCCTGCCCCACATACTCAGCTGAAGACCCGTCTCAGACAACATCTAGATATTCTATATTGTCATTGACGATTGCCTGACAACCTGTCACCACAGCTATGAAACCACATGCATCTGTATCTATTCCTTCCTCTCCCTTCCAGTTATGAGGGAAGAATTTTATTTGCTTTTCACAGGCTTGTCCTTCCACACAGGTGCTGAATCTCCTCTCTCAGCTCCCCCCAGATTGCACTCCTACATACCTTGTTTCCTCCTTTTGCGTCATAAAACTTTATTCCTCTTTACTGGAATAACTCAGCATACAGAAATTCTGTTTCCTCTTGTCCTAAAATAACTCCCCCTTGACACAGATCTTCCCCATTCCTCATCAGAGGAAAAGTGCTCACAGATATTGTCTATGTTCATTCTCCACATTCTCCCTCCTACTAAGTCTTCAAATCACTCTGATCTGCCCCCACACCCCAGAAACTGTGACTGCCAAGGTTACCAAAGACTGGAATTGACAGTCACTTCTTCCTTATCTCATTTCTTTCCCCTTAGAAATGCTCTTTTGGCTTTGTGTCAATCTCTCTATACGGCTTTCCTTCCACCACTACACTTGTTCCTATTCAGTGTCTTCTAAAGGTTGCTTCTCATCTACTTGACCTCTAAAAGCCACAGCTGATGAGCATTAGATCCTGGATACTTTATTCTTCTCATTTATTTCTACATAATTTACCTGAGCTCATCCATTGATGTGGTTTTAAATACTGTCTCTGTGCTAACAATTCCCCATTTATATTCTCAGTCACCACTGTGCCTCTGTGTTTTGTGGTGTACCAAATGAGAGACTTGATATATCCACTTTGAGATCTCATGATTACCTAAAAGTCAACATATTCCAATTGGAATCTATCAGTCCCCTCCTCCTTCACCCATGTCTACTTCTCTTTCAGGATTGCTCTTCTCAGTGCAGAGCAGAATGGACAATGCAGTTGCTCAAGATAAAACTTGGTTTCACCCTTGACTCATCCTTCTCTGTCATCCCAAACCCCATCAGGTCCCACAATTTTCTCTTTTCAAATCTATCTGGAATCTACTCACTTCTGTCAATCTCTAACTCCTTAAATGAAGCTCCTGAAATCCCCTACTTAAGTTACTAAAATAGTTTCTTTTTTTTTTAAGACTTTATTTATTTATTCATGAGAGACAGAGAGAAAAAGGCAGAGACATAGGTAGAGGGAGAAGCAGAATCCTCATGAAGCAAGGAGCCTCATGCAGGGCTTGATCCCAGGACCCTGGGATCACAACCTGAGCCAAAGGCAGACACTCAACCACTGAGCCACCCAGGTGCCCTGCTAAAATAGTTTCTTCATGACTCTTGTACATTCTACTCTTGTCCTTCTCTACATGCTATGTCCCACACAGTAGATAAACTAAGGAAAATACAACTCACATTTGCATTTTCCAAATAATTTGCTGAACTTTCTACTCCTTACAAACCCTTCATGATCAGACTTCTACCCAACTCCCTATCCTCAGTTGACTATTTTTCAATTTGTTTTTTGAGAGACAGCATACCAGCAGTGGGAGAGGATGGGGGTGGGGGGAGAGGGAGAAAGAGAGAGAATCTTAAGCAGACTCTATATTCAGCATGGAGCCTGACTTGGGGCACAATATCATGACCTTGAGATGGTGACCTGAGCCGCAATCAAGAGCAGACACTCAACCGACTGAGCCACCCAAGCACCCCTCCCTAGACTCAGTTGACGTCACTCTCCCTTCTTCACATAGTTTGCAGCCTTTTTGTCCCTTTTCACTTCCTTGAACACATAAGGTCCTTTCCTCAAAGACTAACAAACCCTCTGCTGGAAATATTTTTCTCTATCTTCACACATGGCTAGGTCATTCATTTCCTTTTGGTTACCTTCAGTGCTTTAAATGTCAGACATTTTTCCACCCTGTCCACTTAGGTCCCCACCTTTACTTTAAGAATTATTCAATGGATCTTCATCTCTTTCACAACTCTTAGTACAATATCTATGTATACACTTCCTGAATTCTCGTTTATTCATTACCAGGCTTCCCACCAGTCTAAAACCATTTTTACAAAAAGGACTCATGCTTGTTTGGTTCATCAATACATAATAGCTGTCTCCAGAAGCCTGACACTTAGTAGATACTCAGTAAATGTAACACTTGTTAAATAAATGTGTGAATTTGCTTTCCAGTTGTCTAAGTTATTCAAATCTTGGTTTCCTCACATTTAAAATGGGATAATTGGGATCCCTGGGTGGTGCAGCGGTTTGGCGCCTGCCTTTGGCCCAGGGCACGATCCTGGAGACCCTGGATCGAATCCCATGTCGGGCTCCTGGTGCATGGAGCCTGCTTCTCCCTCTGCCTGTGTCTCTGCCTCTCTCTCTCTCTCTCTCTCTGTGACTATCATAAATAAATAAAAATTTAAAAAATAAAATCTTAAAAAAAATAAATTAATTAAATAAAATGGGATAATTATTACCTATGATTATGGTAATAATTAATGTTTTAAATCTCACAGCACATGATACAGTCATCACATGGTAAATAGAAGATTCTCCTCTCTGTATTCACATATTAACCTATAGTATGTGTTTTCCAGGTAATGCACAAACAAGAGGGCCCAAAGGTTAAAATAATGATCTCAATGAGTTGCAAAGGCACAAATTCCAGTTTGTGTCTGAGCCTGAGAGAGATAGAAATTGTGGATAGAGGGGCACCTAGGTGACTCAGTCAGCTAAGTGTCTGACTCTTGATCTCAGCTTGGGTCTTGATCTCAGGGTTGTGAATTCAAGCCCCATGTTAGGCTCCATTCTGGGTGTGGAGAAGAAAGAAAAGAGAAGAGAAGAGAAAATTGTGGATAGACCACTTGAGAAGAAGGAGCTATAGAGACAGAGAGAGAGAAAAAGAGAGGGGGATCCAGAAGTCTCCTTAAAAGACACTTTAAGTCTTCAGCAGAATACTAAGTTGTTTACACATAAGATGAAACTCCATAAAACTCCATCACAAAGAACTACTATAGAACAACTATAAGTCAAAAAATCCCATAACTCACACAGGTTGGCAGATATTTGCATTGCAACCAGAGTAGAGAGACCTCACTGAATACCTGAAATATTCAGAATATATGCAGGAAAAATCATGCCTCAGTTTTAGGTCTAAATTAGTCCTACATAAAGTCTACTACTCTAGACCTACTCAGAAAAGGGGACAAAAAAACTTCAAGAAGTCAAGTATGGAGGTACCTGGCTGGATCAGATGGAGGCACATGCTACTCTTGATCTCAGGGTCATGAGTTCAAGTCCTACATTAGGCGTAGAGATTACTCAAGTAAATAAATAAAAACTTTTTAAAAAGATACACATAAACATATAATCAAATTACTGAAAACCAATGATAAAGAGAAAATCTTAAAAAGGTCCAAAGAAAAAAATATAATGTATAGGGTAGCAAAAGCAAAAATTACTACTAACTGCCAATTAGAAAAGAAATGTAATCAAAGACAATAGGATGACAACTTTAAAATATAAAAGGCAAATAAAATAAAATAAAATATAAAAGGCAGAAACAAAAGAAAAAAAAAACCCTGTCAAGCTAAAATTCTATACCTAGTGAAAAAAACATTCAGAAATAAAAAGAAAATAAACACCTTTTCAGAGAAACAAATCTGAAGGAATTCTTCACTTCAGGCTAGCACTATAAGAATTTTAAGAAAGAATGTTAAGGGGCGCCAGGGTACCTCAGTAGGTTAAGTGGCTGCCTTTGGCTCAGGTCATGATCTCAGTGTCCTGGGATCAAGCCCTGTGTCAGGCTCCCTGCTAAGTGGGGAGCATGTTTCTCCTTCTGTCCTTCTCCTTGCCCATTCTCTCTCATTCTCTCTCTCTCTCAAAAAATAAATAAAATATTTTTAATGTTAAGATTTTCAAGGAAAATGATACTAAATAGAAACTCATTTACTCAAAGGGAAATTAAGAGTGCCAGAATTGGGAAATATGGAGGTAAATATAAAACACTGAAAAGAGTTTCATTTTTTCCAAATTGATTATTTAAAACAAAAAACATGTATTTGAGTTTATGACATAGGCAGAAGTGAAAATTATGAAAACAACAGTACAAAATAATCAATGGGAAAGCGAGGCAATATTGTGAAGTTTTTCCATTATATGTTACCTGGTATAATATGTTTAAGATAAGAGTATGGTGAGTTAAATATGATATTGTAAATAATAGAACAACAACTAAAAACAAAAACAAAGAAGTATAGATAATAAGACAATAAAATAAATAAAATAAAAGCACATAAATATTCAATTAATCCAAACAACGCAGGAAATGAATAAAATAGAAACAAAGACAGAGAATAAAGAGAAAAAAATAGCAAATGACACAAAACCCAATTATATCAACAATTACATTAAATTTAAATGTGTGCTTTAGAGGGTATCATTAAGAGAAAAGACAATCCACAGAACAGGAGACAATACTTGCAAATACTAATATATCATATAAGTTACTTATATCTGGGTAAGGTATTTATATTCAGAATATATAAAGAATTTTTATAATGGAAAAATATAAAGACAAATAACCTCATTAAAAATTGAGGACAGGATTTAAACAGACATTTCTCCAAAATAAATAAATAAATAAATAGTCAATAAGCACATGAAATAATGACTAACATCATTAGTGACTAGGAATATGAATCAAACCCACAATGAGATACCACTTCACACTCCCTAGGATGACTAAAAGAACACAACAACACAAAAATTGTCTTCCAGAATATATCAACATTTTTTGGAGCCCTCCAACTTTGCTGGTAGGAAGCAGCCATTTTGGAAACAGTTTTTCAGTTCCTCAAAATATTAAATATAAGAGTTACCAGATGATCTAGCAATCACACTTCTAATATGCAGATAATTTGTAATACCTACATCTTAGACATCCACCCAAGAGAAATGAAAACGTATGTTCATATAAAAACTTATACACTGGTCTTTATAGCAACATTATGCATAATAACCCAAAAATGAAAATAATCCAAATATCCATCACCTGACAAATGGACAAACAAAACATGTGGTACATCCATGCAATCTAGTATTATTTGGACATAAAAAGGAAGGACGCTGAATCATGGTACGACATGAATGAACCTTGAAAACATGCTCAGTCAAAGAAGCTAGTCACCAAAGCACCAAGAATCACAAATTATGTCATTCCATAGAGACAGAAAGTAGACTACTGGTTGGGGATTAAGTAGGGATATGGAAAAGAACAGAATATGTGACTGCTAATAAATACAAGCTTTCTTCTTGGATTAACACACATGTAAAGTTAGTAATAGTAATGGTTTCACAACCCAAAATCACTGAATTACACACTTTAAAAGGGTGAATTTTATAGCATGTGAATTATATATCAATAAAACTCTTATAAAATATATATAGATATAAAGAGAGAAGGGCCTTTAGCCAGTTAGAACTGAGAACATCTGGCAGAAATGGCTAAAATCAGGAGGGAGGATTCAAAATGACCTTGGCTGCCGGAGAAAGAATCTGAATTCTAAGCCATGCTTCTAGCCGGCATGCTACACGTGTCCTCTGCCTATACATCCAGTCATGTGTAATAGAGGCTTTTATAAAAACAAGACGAACCCAGCCTTGGAAAACAGAGAAGTGGAGAGGAGAGCTAGCAGGATCACAGGAAGAGATTGCTAACAGGCCCCAGTTATTTTCGAAATAATGTCTCTTTGATTAGCAAGCATGGTGAGAAGCATAGGTGCCCTACAGGAAATGAATCTGGACGTTTCGTTGCAGTCTAAGAATATAAATTACAGAGCTGTGATTAGAAGAAAGTACAGCCTTGTTTTGCCTTTGCGGGGAAAGGACATTTCAGCTATTCACTCTTGGACTTCACGATGGCCACCACTGAGGAGAGGAGGCCCAGTAGTTCCACTTTGGCAGCAGGATCAGGTTCAAATCTTGACTCTATGACTCAGTAGCTGAGTAATTTAGAAGTCACCCTTTCTGAGCCTTGGCCTTTTCATTTGTAAAATTTGAATAATGGGGGGTGCCTAGGTGGTGCAGTTGGTTAAGCATCTGCCTTGCGCTCAGATCATAATCCTGGGGTCCTGGGAATTGATCGCCCCCCCCCCACCTCTGTCACCATCAGGTTCTCTGCTCAATGGGGAGTCTGCTTCTCCCTCTCCCTCTGCCTGCTTGTGCTCTCTCTTTCTCTCAAATAAATAAATAACATATTTTTTTAAAAATTTGAATTACAGAATCCTTTTCATGGAATTGATATGTAAATGAAGTGAGATAATATGTGGGAATTTTCATACATGGTGTCTACACAGCAAGGCCTCTATGCCACCTGCGCTCTCCATTATTATTTCCCAAATATTTATCGGACATCTGTTCTTCAGAAGGCATTGGGATATAGAAACTCCCCAAATGTAGGGAATTATTTTGGGTATAATATGTGGGATATACCTCTGTTTTGGGAAAGCTGTACTGCAGAAAGGGATTATGTCTGATTCATCTTTTTCTCCTCAGTGCCAAGTAGAGTGCCTGGTAAATAACAGGTATCATAGATATTAGCTGAATAGTTGAATGGATTAATTCAAAGAAAATGTGGCAATTTTCCTATCACTAAAACTTGACCTTCCCCACTCCACCCCACCCCCCAGTCCCCAGTATACAGCTAGCTTGGAAAAAGTAACTCAGAAGCTAGGCCAACTATAACTGGGAAATAATATAAGAAATCACAAAATCCCGAGATTCAAGTCACTTGTACACAAGCTTCATTTACTGTGTGGAGGTTCGTCAAAGAGTTAAAAATAGACCTGCCCTATGACCCAGAAATTGCACTGTTGGGGATTTACCCCAAAGATACAGATGCAATGAAATGCTGGGACACTTGCACCCCGATGTTTATAGCAGCGATGTCCACAATAGCCAAACCGTGGAAGGAGCCTCGGTGTCCATCGAAAGATGAATGGATAAAGAAGCTGTGGTCTATGTATACAATGGAATATTCCTCAGCCATTAGAAACGACAAATACCCACCATTTGCTTTGACGTGGATGGAACTGGAGGGTATTATGCTGAGTGAAGTAAGTCAGTCGGAGAAGGACAAACATTATATGTTCTCATTCATTTGGGGAATATAAATAATAGTGAAAGGGAATAGAAGGGAAGGGAGAAGAAATGGGTAGGAAATATCAGAAAGGGAGACAAAACATGAGAGACTCCTAACTCTGGGAAACAAACTAGGGGTGGTGTAAGGGGAGGAGGGTGGGGGGTGGGGGTGAATGGGTGACGGGCACTGAGGGGGACACTTGACAGGATGAGCACTGGGTGTTATTCTGTATGTTGGCAAATTGAACACCAATAAAAAATAAATTTATTATTAAAAAAAAAAGAAAATCTCCAGTTAGAAGGAAGAAAAAGAGAAAGGAAGGAAGGAGAAAGGAAGGAAGAGAAAGCATTACATGGTCTTAAGACCTGGGCCCAGAAGTAGCATGTTATATAGAATTTCCCTTGTAAGGAGTCCATTGTGATCTATATTAGCACCACATACGTAACATGATGATAGCAAGAGCTACCTTGCATCCCGTGTCATTGATATACATGGACTCCTCACAGCAGTCCTGGGACATAGCATCCTGACCTTCTAGGTGCAGAGACAAGGGACCAGAGTGACTCTAAGGCCTCCAAAACCATCAAAATAGGAGTCACACTGGTCCATTGGGATCCACAGGTCAGACTCTTTCCCTTCCACCTTCCTGCTTCTCATTAGCAGCAAATTAGGAACCTTCTATCTAGTCCTAGACCCTCAAAAAGCATCTTTTCACCCAGATAGGCAAGGACTTCATTGTACTAGACAAAAACTTTTCATTTTTATAGCTTCTTACAATTTATGAAATGGTTTGTGCTTGACTTCCCTTGCTTTACATAACTAGACAAGACCAACAGCATGATTATCTCAATTTCTCAGATGAGGAAGAGGAGGGTAAAAGAGCTTAAATAATTTGCTCAAAGAAGGAACAAAGCCACTGGGCACCCTCTTGACCCAAGTCAATGAATGGTTTTTAAATGGGTAAACTGTACTGATATCGGTCACAATGGGGTTTTAGTTGTATGATCATTGTAAGATCAATTGAGGAGGAAGTATGTAGAGAACTTGGAGCAGAAGCAAGGCATAGGAGCTACAGAAATCAAGAATTAGGAGTAAAGTTTGAAAGAGAATCAACTATCCTTTAGGAAGCAAAACAGAACATGACGAAATTTGGCTTTGTGTATCAAGGCAAAACAAGAGAAATTGATTTTAAAGTACAACAGAAAAAAAAAATAGCTGTTAGACATGAGAATGGACACTTGCACCAAAGACAAAAACGTAACATTGTGTTGAATCCCCGTCCCCAAAAATTTCTATCATGTAGGACCCATGAATCCATTAAATGACATCTAGGTAGGGTTGGGTAGAGTCTCGCCCAGACCCTGGACGCCGGAGCAGAGACTCTTAGTCTACACTCTCCTCTGAATCAGAGAACTTTAGGGGTGGAGAACCAAAGTCTAATTTGACCATAATTATGCTCCAGGTAAGTCATGTGACCTTAATCAGGGCACTGAGCACCACTGAACCTCTATTCTCAACCAGAAAAATTTGATAGCGGGATCCCTGGGTGGCGCAGCGGTTTAGCGCCTGCCTTTGGCCCAGGGTACGATCCTGGAGACCCAGGATCGAATCCCACGTCGGGCTCCCGGTGCATGGAACCTGCTTCTCCCTCTGCCTATGTCTCTGCCTCTCTCTCTCTCTCTATCTCTGTGTGACTATCATAAATAAATAAAAATTTAAAAAAAATAGAAAAATCTGATAGAAATCCCTGCCCTGCATCTCTCACAGGATTGTCATAAACCACAAGTGAGATCACCTACCTGAAGGGGACTTTGTGAACTGTAAATGCCTTCATTTGCACTCATATTCCATGTGTCAACTTTTTATAATTTAACCAATAAGCCCCACAGTTTGCTTTTAACATACATAATTGCCTTAAATACCGGATCTCACTTTCTCTTCTTTCCATTTAAGATAAATGCTTTGATGTTATTTTACATAGGTGTGCTCAGGCAACCAAGAGGTGTTCTTCAGAAATCAAGATTTTACTGAACTTGGTCAGGGCATTGAGCACACTGGAGAATCTTTGCCACTGTTCCAATAATCAGTGGCAATTAAAACTCACTCATGAGTCTATCCATTTCTTAGGGTTATGGATGACTCTAGTTCTCCATGAATGGCTATCCCATCATTAATATTGGTTGCTAAATTGTTTTTGGCTCTGCTCTCTAGCATTACCTCTTTCCCTATTGATTTGTCTTTCTGAATTGAGGAGGTACGGGTCCCCCTTCTTCATGCTAAATGGCCCTATAAAAATTGAATTTTCCATGAAAAGATTCCAGGGAGTGTGAATATCAAGACAGAATCAAGACCAAGGCATTGCTACAGGATTTGGTATTAGGAGGAAGCTTATAAAAGGTCAGACAACAGGCAAGAAGAACATAGGGCCCTTCATCAGCTCTAACACAGTGTTGGGAGGTGTGGGTGGGAAATAGGTCCAGTCCTGAGATCCCACTCCTGATGACTACTGATTCAGAATATCTAGGATTCATGCCTTATCACATTGCATTTCTCAACAGACTGGTAAGCATTTGAGAATTATAATTCAGATCTTTTTGACATCCAGTAATTAAAATAAAAAAATAGGATAATCCAACCTATCTACTAATTTTAAAAACAAGCAAAATCTAATTTGAGGCAGATAAAATTTTTACTGAAAGGTAGAGGATGCTGTATTGGAGGATTGATGGTGGGAGGGGAGGCTGGGAAACACAACATTTTCTCTCCTCAAAGAGATTTTTCTCTCAGCAACACAGCTCCAATTAGACATTGCCAGCTTTTTATCTAGAGATATCTTTGATTGCTACATTTTTCTGCACAAAAAAAAACAAAACAAAAACAAACAAACAAAAAAAAAAAACAAAAAACAAGGACGCTTGAAAAAAAACAAGGACGCTTGGAGTTTGAGACAGGTCCACTATATCAGCCAGTGTCCGCAGGAAACAGGAGCCCAGACTTCCTTTCTTGCCAATGCCCACCCATCAAGGCTTGGCACATGCCCCGTGCAACTCTTCTCAGTAACACTGATGTTCTCGATTCACATTTTCTAGGCTGTAGAGACCCATTCAAACAGTGTGGTGATACGGATCTCCTATAATTCTTCTTTCTTTCCTCATTTACCTACAAATTAATTCCCCTTGTCTGTCAAAATTTGGTCTTAACTTCACACTAAAAATCTCCTTACAGTTCTACATTTCTCAACTGTTTGATTTTGATACCCACGGGGCAGTGAGAAATGTTCCCATCTTTTTCTCCATCTCATCCTCATTCCCATTCTTACTTTTGTTTTGTTTTGTTTTGTTTTTGTTTTTTAAAAGATTTTATTAATTTATTCATGAGAGACACAGAGAGAGGCAGAGACACAGGCAGAGGGAAAAGCAGGCTCCCTCCAGGGAACCTGATGCAGGACTCGATCCCAGGACCCCGGAATCACCACCTGAGCCAAGGCAGATGCTCAACCACTGAGCCACCCAGGGACCCCCATTATTACTTTTGATCTCTTTTCCTTGTCTTCTCTCTTTGCCTCCCTTCCGGTCCCAGAAAGAGGATGGGGCACCTCTTCTTCCTCCCTTTGGAAGGGAGAGATTCTTGAGTGAATATCTTCATCTTCCTTCTCACTCCCTACTTGCTCATCGACATGATTATCAGATTTTTGAGGTTGGGGTGGGGTACCTGAGGCCAAGAGCACAAAAATAAATAAATAAAAATAAAAAATAAAATGAAAATAGAAAGCAAGCTCTACCCTATCTCACTCTTTATCCCTCAAAACCAACCTGGCCTTCCATGAAGCAAGCTTTCCTCTGCTTCTGAACCCTCTGTAGTTAGCTCTCCCTGGCTGGATCTCTCACCCTCTATCTCTAATTTCTCAGCTGTGAGTGGGGTGGGTACACTCATTTTGGAGCAAAACACCAAAGGTTCTGTGGCGTTCACTGATCCAGTCTAACCAATTTAAAAGCTAATATTGCAATGTGTATTTGGCTTCTTGTCCGCTCTTAATTGCTTAGAAGCCAAAACAGAGACTGGTGAGTGATTAACATTCCCTAAACACCAACGTTTCCTCTTCTTTTTCTATCTCTTGGCCTCTTGATTTTAATTAATTCTGTGTAGTATGTCTTGAGCTTCTTTGTCTGGAAGAAGCTGTTCAAAGCTAAATCATGGACATAATGAAGAATTCAAAATAGCCCCCTAGTATGAATGTTCTGACCGCTTTCTGTTAATAAGTGAAGTAAATAGAGAGCATATTTTGGGTCTAGCATGACACATGGCACATAGTAAGTACAAAATAATTATTTGTTGAAAGGATACCAACTACAGCATCATTTTTTTAACAATACGGCCAAGGATCTACACAGAGTGGCATATGAGATTATTTATAGATTTTTTTCCATTTAAGAATACCATATTTCCTAATTTTTAAAAACTAATTGTTAGATGTTTTTAAGTATTAACCATGTGAGGCTTACACTTGAATTGGGAAAAAAAAATCTGTATTTTAACTGTTTGACTAGAGATCTTCTTGCTAATCAGTCTGCCATCAAAATGGAGCATGTTCAATGAGATTGAAGCAGTATCTCACATATTGGGAAAAAATTTTCCTAAGTCATCCATTCACTCATTAACTGAACCTTTACTGAATTTCTACTACAAAGTCAATATTGTACTTAGAAATAACAAGAAGAATGAGACACTTTCTGCCCTAAGAAGCTTATAATCTCATAACTTAATAGCAGAAATAATTCACACGTATAAATGGTTTTAATATAAAGAACCATTGGGTGATATATGAGATATACTTTAAGAGCATGAGAAGGTGGGAACTTTTGGGAGTTGAGGAAGCTCGTTTACAGCCAGAGTAATTAGGTAAATCTGAATTTAGGAATTAAGGAGTTGTAGGGTAGAGCTGAGAGGAGGAAGTTCAAGGAAAACGGGTACCACAAGCAATAACAGACAAGCATCTAAACAGAGGCACAATTCATAACAGCCCAAAAGTCCAAACAACCCAAATATCCATCCTCTGAAGAATGGATACACTGTGGTATATTCGTATAATATAATATCACAGAGCGATGAAATTAATGAACCACTCATAACTGCAGCACCATGGGTGAATCTCACCCATAAAACCTGCAGCAGAAGAAACCAGACACAAAAGAGGACACGTTGCACACAGCTCCACTAATATAACCTTCCCAAGGCAAAACCTATAGTCTTAGAATCAAGATATTGGCTGTGATTACTTTTGGAGAGAAAAGGGGGTAGCGACCAGGAGGCGGCACCAGAAGCAGCTCCAGATAGAATGGAGGTCCAGCAGTGCTCTATTTCTGGATCTATGCCGGGGCTCCCAGGGGGGCATTCACATCGTGGAAATTCATTAAGCTACACACTCACGAGCTATGCATTTCCGTGCATGGATGCTATACTGCAATAAAAATGAAACGAAAAGCAAACAGAAAAATGAAAAACTCAAGATATAGAGAGACACTGGTAGGTCCACCTGGACTGGCGGTTGCAGGTAAATGCTGGGGAAGCAATTTGTGGAGACCACGCATCTTGGCAGTAAAAATAAAAAGTGGGGAAAAGTGCCAGGCAGTTATGATGCATTCCTCACCTCCTCCCACCAACAGCGTGCCCAGCTCCTAAATTTGTCATGATTCTTTCTGAGTTTGTGAGTTTAGGAAAAGGTGTTTGGGACATGATGCTTGGGAGAATTCAGCGGGATCGTGTTTAGGTTTGCTTTATACTCCGTGACAGGATAAGCACTTGAAATGCAGCCTGGTGATCATACCATCTATCTCTGTCCGCGATTCTCTCCCACTCCCGGCCTACAGAGCAAACGGCACCTGATTATTTTGTAGAGCGGGGTCAGAAGAGTCACTGGTGAGTGAGAAGTGGGAGGGTTTTGCTCAATATTCCTGAGTTTTGTCAACTGTAAAACAGGGCGAGAAAAATGGAAGGAGCAGCAGCTCGCTCGTAAAGTCTGACACGTGCTAAGCATCTCCATCAAGATTTTCTTCTTCCAACGCTCACTTCTTGAGCACCTACTATGGGCTAGGCCCTCTGATCTGGCTAAGTAAGACGTGCTGCACATTAAACCCAGCCAGCCTCACTTAAACAGCAAGATCATTAGAAAGGTAGAAAATACTCCCCCGGGGCTGGGGGGTAGGGGATTCCTGGAGCCCAGCAGAACCTAGGAGGGGCCTACTAGGCCCAGGCACAAACACTGCCCCGTTGGCCCAGTCAGCTTGGCAAAAGGGTATTTCATAGGACACCAAGAATAGGATTTTGCCTGTAATCGTACAGCAAGGATTTGCCAAGCAAATTACTGGTGGAAACCAGGGAAGTGTTAGCCTAGTTAAGAATGAGGAGATTTAGAAAGAACATTTGCATTCAGACAAAGAATATGCTAATTATAACCGAATCTTATCACTTGTGAAAGCAGTTACAAGAATTTGCACCACAGACACTTCTGCTCCCCCCTTTCCCCATTAACACTGTTCCTATAAGGACCTCAGATTAATAAGATCACAGATTAATAAAATCACAGATTAATAAGATCATATATATATATATATATATATATATTTCCTACCTTCGTCTCTACCAAAGCTGGGAAACTCTGGACGTTATAAACGGAAAGGACATTCTGCAGAGACTTCACACCTCCCTTCTAGAATTTACTCTCATCCCTGCACTGCCAGTCATCATTGGCCACTCCGTCCTTTGAATCAGAAGCTTGAGAATCTTCCTACGCTATTCCTCCTCCCTGACCCCCAGCAATCCACCGATCCAGTCTGCTTTGTTCCACCTTTCGATGACCTCAGAAATTAGTTCCCTTCTTTCCATTCCAAGTGCATGAGTTTCCAGCCCTCAGCATGTCTCATTGAACTTCTAACATGAATTAACACTTCTTGGTGTGCTTATCTCCCATCTCTCCCACACGGCACGCTGTCTCAAGCCCTCTGCTGCAGAAAACTTTCTAAAATGCAAATCTGATCACATCAGCATTCCTTCAAAGACTACTGCCAGGAGAAAGAGAATAAAGTTCAAATCAAAATGCTTAACAATTAAAAAAAAAAAAAAAACAGCGGGCAAAGGATAGGAACAGATGTGTCTCGGGAAAGGAAAAGCAAATGATCTTACAGGTTCATAATAAGAGAAGTGCGCGTGAAAACTACGTGGACTCACTTGTCTCACACACACACACACACACACACACACACACACACACACACCAAGCTTCACAGCAAGCTCTACTGGAGAATCTCTACTTCTCTACTGGAGTAGCTGTACACAACCAGTACTTGCAAGCATAGGAAGTGGGAGCAAAAATCAGAAGAATCTGTAGACAGCTATGTGGCGACGTCCCCCCAGATTGTAACCCCACAGTCCTCCAATTCCTAGAAGATACTTATCCTAGAAGATACACATTCACCCTGGAGAAATTATACCTACAGATGCAAGGTTGATGCAGCACTTTTTGTAGTAGCAAAAAATTAGAAACATAAATATCCTTTAATAGGAGACTGATTCTGGGGGTGCCTGGGGGGCTCAGATGGTTAACTGCCTGCCTTGGGCTCAGGTCATGATCCTGGGGTCCTGGGATTGAGCCCCATAGCCGGTCCCCGCTCATCAGCGGGGAATCTGCTTCTCCCTCTGCCCCTGCTCGTGCGAGCACACACATTCTCTCTCTCTCTGTCTTAAATGAATAAATAACATCTTTTTTTTTTATTTTATTTATTCATGAGAGACACAGAGAGAGAGAGAGAGGCAGAGACACAGGCAGAGGGAGAAGCAGGCTCCATGCAGGGAGCCTGACGTGGGACTCGATCTGGGGACTCCATGATCATGGCCTGGGCCGAAGGCAGGTGCTCAACTGCTGAGCCACCCAGGCATCCCATACATCTTTTTTAAAAAAAGGAGACGGATTATATAAACTACCCTACACCCACAGAATGGAATTCTATGCAGCTGGGTTTTTTTTAAAAAAAGAAGGAAGAAAAGGGTAAATAGGAAAATAGAAGAGTTTTGTCTGTACCTCTGTGGAAAGATCCCCATTGCGTGTGACAAAAGGCAAGATGCAGAGTACAGAACCCATTTGTATTGAGAACTCACACACACACACAATCACACTTCTATTTGTTTATATGGAATAAAATAAACTTTGGATACCTAAGAAACAAATTACAGGGATCCCTGGGTGGCTCAGTGGTTTAGTGCCTGCCTTCAGCCCGGGGCGTGATCCTGGAGACCCGGGATTGAGTCCCGCGTCGGGCTCCCTGCATGGAGCCTGCTTCTCCCTCTGCCTGTGTTTCTGCCTCTCTCTCTCTCTCTCTCATGAATAAATAAATAGAATCTTTAAAAAAAAAAAAAAGAGAAACAACTTACAGGTGACCTATAATGTGTGTGCACCGTTCACTGTGTTTCTCTTTATACTTTTTGATTATTGGACCGTGTGAATATATTACATACTCAAATAGTTTATTCATTAATTTTTTTTCAAATGATGCATTAGCACAGCATAAAGACCCTTCCTCATTTATGCCCTGCCCACCTCTTCAGCATCAGGTCCTGTCATTTCACCCCAAGAACCACTGTTGCAAAGCCTATTGGTTATGAGAAACGGAACCCCTAACTAACTAGTGTCCTTTCTTCTTCTGTCTGCTTTGTCTTCTCTGAGCAGACCTCTCTGCTTAGAATGCTCGCCACCCTTCCTCTACTGTTCCACCATCTCATCACAGTCTACATGGCCTCTTCAAGGACCCCGTCCCAGAAAAGGGCAATGGTCAGCACACCTGCATACCCTCAAAATTCCTAGAATTTGCTTGGGTGCCACTCTTCTCATCCGCATGTGCCTTGATGAGTCCCCAGTCAACCTAGGACTCAGATAGTGGCCGCTCCTCGAGATGCCCACTTGGCTTTCTTGAAAAGTCTTTCTCCCTCTTCCCATGAGACAGGTGAAGGACTTAGTCACAGTCACACCTTTTTCTAGCTTGTCCATTGTCTCATTGCTCCCATTAAAAGTGAAATCTTTCAGGGAAGTGTTTTTCTCTTAATAGTAATAACACTTAATATTTATTTAGCACTTACTGAGCTATGACAGCACTATCCAAATAGAATTTCTTTGGTGATGGAAATATTCTGTATCTGACCCCATGTGGCTGTGGAGCACCTGGAATGTGGCTAATGTGACTGAGTAATTGAATTTGTAATTTTATCTGATTTGAATCCATTTAAATGTAAATTTTTTAAATCTCGTGTAGTTAGTAGACACAGTATTGGGCAGTGTGGCTCTAAGCTCTGTGATAAGTCCTGTATACACATTATCACAGTTAATCCTTACAAGAACCCTGCAAGGGGGATAATAGCACTTATCTCCATTTCACAGATAAGAATATTGAGCCTCAAAGAGTGTAAATGGCTTCCCTACAATCACTCAGCTACAATACGATGAATCTGAGATTAGTAATTGCACAACCTTGAGCCTCTGCATCCTATTCCAGAAAGACCTTTCTGGGACACCTGGGTGGCTCAGCAGTTAAGCATCTGCCTTTGGCTCAGGGCATGATTCTGGGGTTCCAGGATCGAGTCCCACATCAGGATCCCCGCAGGGAGCCTGCTTCTCCCTCTGCCTCTCTCTCTCTCTCTGTGTCTTTCATGAATAAATATTTTTTTAATAAAGACCTTTCCAACCCCCCAGAGTGTTTCCTCTTATTCCTTCCTAGTCAATCCCCACCAAACACCAGCCCCCAAAGGCAACCGCTCTTCAGATTTCTTCCACCACAGATGACTCTCATCCTGCTCTAGAATTTCATATAAATGGAACCATTCAGTATACACTCTTTTATGTCTGGCTTTTTCCATTCTCCATAACATTTTTGAACTTCATCCATGTTGATGTATCAGTAATCTGTTCCTTTTTATTCTTGAGTAGTATTCCATGAGTTGAATATACCATGGTTTGTGTATCCATTCTCTACTGATGGACATTAGGTTGGCTTCTGACTTGGGGTTATTATGAGCAAAGCTCCTATGACCATTCCTACACAAGTCTTTTCATGCATATGTTTTCATTTCTTTTGCTAAATGTCTAGAAGTACGATCTCTAGTTCACACGAGAGGCACATGTTTAACTTCAGAGTAAGCTTTTAGCCTCATGGCCAAAGTAATTGCCCTATTTTACACTCCAGCAACAATGCGTTAGAATTTCAGTTGTTCCAAATACTCGCCATCGTTTGCTCTTCTTAGTCTTTGTAATTTTAGCTATTTTCATGAGTGTAAAATGGCATCTTGTTGTGGTTTTAACTTGCATTTCCCTAATGGCTAAAAACATCGAGCACTCTATCATGTGCCTGTTGGTCACTTGTATGTCTTCCTTTGTGGCTTGCCCATGTATGTGTTTTACCCATTTTTCATTGAGTTGTCTTTTGTTGTTTTACAGGCGTTCTTTGTATATTCTGGATAAAGTCCTTCATCAAGATACACGTTTTGTGAATATTTTATCCCAATCTGTTGCTTCCCTAGTGATTTTTTCATGTGTAGTGCATTATATCATATCGTGTTTATGCATTCATACAGTGTTTTCTGTTGAGAAGTTAAAATTTGGCAATTTCTAATTTTTCCACTTTCCCTTTATGTTATTGCTCTCTGGGTCTTATTAAGAAACATTTGCCTTCCCTGATGTCACGAAGATAGTCTCTGATGTTTCTTTCTAGAAGTTTTAAGGTTTCAACAGTTGACCCTGTATAGAAGGCCTATCTTTCACTTGTACAAATTCGTGTTATCAATAAAGTGCAGAGGTACATTCTGGATTGTTCTATTGCCCATTTCTTTATGCCAGGCACTACATATCTCAATATCCCCTTTTCTGTATATTCTGGGCTGGAGTTGGCAAAGGTGAAGAGGCATGAGTTTGGGGAAGAAATAGAGCAGCAGCCATACTTGATGAGGTTTTCATTGGAAGTAATGAGAGGCAGACGTGGAAGTGCCAACAGGATCCAACTTTCCTGTCTGCCCCATTCCATATCCAGCACTTCTTCCTGACAGCATGTGCTTGGGACCAGCAGCCAGCCCAACCCCACCAGACACTTTGCTCCAAACTCACAGGGGCAGTAGCCATGAAGAACCAATATCCTTGGGGAGACTTCTATGCCAGCCCTTTCTGTGCTCCCTGTCATGGCACCTTGATGTGTCCACCTTCAGATTTCCCTCCAGGCTTCAGCCCTCTTGGCTGCACTAGGGCTGCTTGGCAACCTCTCTCTGATCTTCCACTCCCTCTATTGGACCTTTCCTTCCCCTACTTGTTCCCATGTTTGTGTGTTACATTCCTAGTGTTCAGCTCCCCTGATTGAATGCTTACTGAGGAAGTGAAGAAGTGATGGAGAGGGTGGGAGGAAGGGCACAAAGATTAATCACCCTCATGTTGCAGAGACTATTATGAGAATTACTTGGAAGCCACTAGCTGTTTGCCTACAGCTAAAAGACTGTCCTGTCGTGGTTACTGGTACAGAGGAAAGAGCACTGAGTTTGCTCCCATTTCTGTCATGTACTGTGTGGACTTGGATAAGTCCTTTCAGCATTCATGTCCAGTTCCACCACTTTGTCATATGCTCACTCTCTTACCACACAGGATTGCATTAAGGACACCACAGGACCCAGTGTTTCATGCTCTGTAAACCAAAACACACACTTCAGCTTGTCACCACTGTAATCCTCATTATTACCATCATCATTCTTGCAATGATCTACTTGCCTCTCTCCCATGAAATAAGATCGTCATTTTGGCTTCCCTTTACAAGGCCCAGATGAAAGTTTAGAAGAGGAAAGAGGAGCTAGAGATGACAAGCTGCTCTCAAGTTTTTGTGTTCCCTCTGGATTTCTGTTCTTTTTCTTCCACCAATGCCCCCCGACCACAGAGACCAAACTGGTTGAACCACTCTGGCCCCTGGGAGAGTTAATGCATATTCAGGTTAAGAAATCATGCATGGGCCTTGCAAAGCATCCTGTCCAATAAGCTCTCAGCCACACCACAGGGTATCCCACTCAGGGTGATTGTCTGCTAGAGGAGAAACCAAGAGAGTTCTTCAGATGGCAGCAGTTAAGTCACATGAGTCTGCTCCTTTTAAACTAATTGATGTAACCGTCTGCCATCTTGCCTTTGTCTCACTGAAGGGGAGCAGGAGTGTGGAGGAGCTGAAACCACAGAAATAGTGATGAGGTAAAAACACGACATAGGTGAAAAAGCAGTGTTCATTCAGGAGACCCGAGTTCCACTCTTTGCTTGAGGAATAACCTTGAGGGACTTCAATAAATGCTGGCTTCCCATGAAACTCTCCAAGTTCATACTGGCAAAGTTGTTTCCATTCTGCTCTCCACAGAGACATGAGGTTCCATGTTGGGGACAGAGCTCTGGTCCAGTCACTGGGGTAGCCAATGGGATGGGATGCTGGCCTCTGCATTTCTTCAGTTTTATACCTCCTCTGCCTCATACGTTCAAGTTCAGAGTAATACTTTAGTATTACTTAAAAAAAAAAAAAAAAGCTCGAAAACATATTGTACTGGATGCTCTCTAAGACTACTTACAGCTTTGAATGCTATGAAATGTTATTTACAGCCAATTCCCCCTATCCTAACAGAAGCAATATCCTGGCTCCCATCATGCAAAACCTTATTTATTCATTCGTTTGCACTTTAATTCATTAATTAATTCAACAAAAGAGTCATTGAATAGCAGACATAGAATTTGGGGCTAAGAGAAGAAAAATGAATTTAAAAGCTCCCTTTACAATTGGCTCCCATAGGCCTAGGGGATCATACAAACAAATGAAAAAACCATAATAAAATGTGATAAATGCTATAATAGAAGTTGGTAAAAATGGCTGTAGGGATATAAAGGAATCCATTCATTCTGCTAGAGGGCTTGGGAAACGTACCACATTATAGTTTCTTATTTCTGCAAGGCATTGACTTGCAGACTTGCATTTTTGTTTGGGTTCATATTCAAATGATTTCTTCATTTCCTGAGCAGGGAGGAATAGTTCTTAGATTTGCTGGGCAACAGGGTTAGTTAGGCCATCAGAGCTGGAAAATGTGTCACAGATCATTCACAAATGGGAAAATCCACGTACGGGCAAGTCAGAGATGCCCACGGATGGCTTCACTATCAAATGAAGAAAACCTAACAAAGAGTGTCCAGGTGTACCCTGTCAAGCACACTCTCAGCACATTACTCCAGTATAAAAAATAAGTACAGTGGAGAAAGAGCTATGTTTTCCACGTGCCTAAATCATGGCCTCACGTTCTTCTCTAACTATGAAAAAGGTTTGCATCCACTCTCAAGACACATATTTCATTTGGCTTGTTGACAGTTTGTGAAGGGCAAGAAGGATTTCTCCCTCTCATGTCTGATCAAATGCACAAAGAGAGGTGCCAGCAATTAACTTAAAACTTTGGCAACGGCAGTGTCCCATGCCTCATTTAACAATAAGTCTACAATTTCTGACCCCATAATGATGTCGTCCCTCATAACTTATTCCCCTGGTTACCCACTGCTCACTTATCATAGGTTTGCAGCTTTGAACTCTTCTTTGCCTCTATAAATTTCCCAAATCACGCCTTTTGTGCAATTTATGAAAATCTATGGAATTTCTTAACACAAAGCATATAAATGTATAGAAAAGTTTTGCTCTCTGGTCTACATTTAGCATTGTGAGAAAAGTCATAAAACATGGGGATTTGGGGGACTTTCTCCAAAGGAGTCTTACATAATTCGAAATCTACACCTCTATAGACACCATCAATTTTCTTATTAATATTGGCAGTAATTCTGATAGGATCCATTGCATATAAAATGTCACTCAAAGTGCTTCATTCACAGCTATTGTGAATCCATAGCAATATCTCCTAATTCTCCAGCATGAGATACAATTTTAGTGAAATTAAAACTGGACAACTCAAATTTCTATAATTCATTACACTCAGTGCCAATTATCAGATTTCTGAGATTATACTTAACTCTGATGCATCCTTTAAGACTCATCCTAAATGCCACATCCTCTATGAAGCCAGTCACCATCTCAACTCACATATACTCTCTCTTCTATGAAATAAGAGCACTTGGCTTATTTACCTGTAATTTTACAATTAAAATCACCATGTCGGGGATCCCTGGGTGGCGCAGCGGTTTGGCGCCTGCCTTTGGCCCGGGGCGCGATCCTGGAGACCCGGGATCGAATCCCATGTCGGGCTCCCGGTGCATGGAGCCTGCTTCTCCCTCTGCCTGTGTCTCTGCCTCTTTCTCTCTCTCTCTGTGACTATCATAAATAAATAAAAATTAAAAAAAATAAAAATAAAAAAAATAAAATAAAATCACCATGTCTTGGAGTAAAATATTGCTATCATTCTTACTTGTGGTTTTCTTCTTTTCACGAAAGTACCTCATTTTCTCAAGTACAGAGTAAGTACCTCATGCTTTACTTCTCTTTGTACTGCTCATCACAGCAAGTACTCATTCATCCATGCAATCATGCATCCATTCCACAGATAATTGATGAGCAACTACCGAATATCAGAAACTGTGCAGGACACCGGAATTACAAGTCAGTGTCCCCATCCTCAAGCAATATAGTTTAGTGGGAAAACAAACCAGTATATATGTACTTACCATCCAGAATGAATTGTGTATTAATGAGTAGGCCCTGGGAGATGTGGAAGTCCACCAGAAAGCCCTCAGAACTAGAACTGAGTCCTTCTTGTGGGACTTCGAGAGTAGGCAAGTCAAGGAATGTATGCAAGTAAAAAGAAAGTCATGAGCAAAAGCCTGGAGAAGACACAGATAGATAGGACAGTGCTATAGAGATGGAAGACACCTGAAAGTTACTGTTAGTTGACGTGGAATGAACAAAGAAGGAAAGGGGGGGATAAAAAGGAGGAAGGATGGGGGGCCTGGGTGGCTCAGCCAGTTAAGCATCTGCCTTCAGCTCAGGTCATGATCCCAGGGTTTTGGGATCGAGTCCCCCATAGGGCTCCCTGCTCATCAGGGAGCCTGCTTCTCCCTCTCTCCTACTAATGCTCTCTGTTGCCATCTCTGTCTCTCTCAAACAAATAAATAAAAAATTTTGAAAAAAACTAACCATTTAAAAAAAAGGAGGAAAGATAAAATCAAAAGAAATTTCAGGGTTTTTTATTTTTAACACAGAATATTAAAAAGTACATGCAATTTTAGTTCTTTGTTGGAAGTTTTCTGTTGAAAACTACTCTCTAAACAACACTAATAAACTAATTACTAAATATTGGATTCACTTTTAAGGAAAGTGAATAAAACTCTCATTGGGGAAAAAAAAAAAAAAAAGATGTTTAGCTACCTGAGGCAGCTTGCCTTGTACAGGGAGCTAAATGTCGTTATTTCCAAGGATGAGTGTGCTTTACTCACTAAGATAAGACTTGATTACACCTTTCCTTTTTAGGATCCCTGAGGGCTGGGTAATTCTATGATGGTGGTATTCTTCTTGAACTAAATAAAAATAACTCTCTATGTGTTGAGGGGACAAGGTAGGAAGAAGGAGTCAAGTAAGATACTAAGAATATACTTAATTGAATCATTCCATTTATTGTATAGGAGTCAAAGATTCTCAGAAATAGGCTTCTCTAAAATAAATCAACCAATATATAGGAAGTGACATTCCCTTGCCTTAATTCAAATCTCTCAAGAGACAATAATGATAATATCTACCAGTTATCAGGAATTTATTTGGTACTGAAAATGTGCTGAGGATTGCATATATTCTTCTATCGTCAAGAACACTTTGAAAGTTAGGCATTATTGCTTGCATTAGGAAATACTCAGTAAATGTTTGTGAAATGAGTGAATAAAAGCTCCACCTAGCAAATTACTCCAGAAGCAATTCAATCTACTCATCCGACAATAAAAATTGAGGAAACGCCATGTGCTGTGTATCTAGCAAATCTTGCAGCTTCCTGGGAATCTGAACCCTGTTGGCCCTTAGAGAAAATAACCAAATAGCCATGCAAATATATAACCCATCCACGGTACTTGGCACATATGAAATATTTACCAAATGACTGTATAGGTGAATGAGTGAACGAATGCGTACAAGAACAGTAAAACCATTCCCAAGCCAATATATTGAGGAACCTTTTAAGAGACCAAAGAAAGAACCCATATTGCTTCCTTCTGAAACACTCAACCAAAATAAGCCTTTTTCCTGCAACGTGTGGGAGCAGTAACTTCATTCCCTACTTCTACCTTTTTCACACTGCTGCACACTACCCTAAAGCCAAATGGAAGGAAGAATGCAGCAAAGAGAGAAACCGAACATCGCCAGCCCTTGCCTTAACAATAAGAGTTGGGACAAATTCGATGGATTTGATCAATGGATCTAACAAAATAATTTGAGACTTTATGGCTTATTGATCAAGGAACTATGCCTGAGAGGTGCCCATCCATCACCTCTGAGGCCAGAGAACTCCCAGAGAAAACACTGCTCCTGCTGCAAATCACAGTCTCCCTTCTGAATTCAAAAGTTCAATGGCTCTGTCTACCAGAAAAACCTCAGCAAGGCCTAACAAGGCAATATTCTTTCTGCAGGAAGGGAGAGTGAACAGTTAGGAGGCAAAAGGGAACAGAAACTGAGTACACATTTTGAATATAATTCTCACCATGACCTTGTCAGATAAGTGATGGGATCCGTATTCCATGGACAAGGAAAATGAGGTTCAAAGCAGTGAAGTACCCCATCAGACACACACAGCCAGAATGTGCATTTATACCAGAGCTTTCGGGTTTCAACCCCACTCTTCCTCTCCAGCCAGTTCATCAGCCTCTACAGGGATATATTTTCTACAGGAGTCAGAATCAGAACATTTCTATACTGGGGAATATAATATCCAGATAAAAATAGTAATCATAACCCTCTAGAATTCATTTTTCAAGGAAAAACATTATCCAGGAGCTCCAAGGTGCCAACAGTCTTCTAAACCCTGGAATCCAACAGTGAACACAGGTAGCCCCAGGCCTTGCCCTCATGGAGTTCACCTTCTGGTGTAAGAGACAGTAAATGCTTAAGCAATAAGTGTGTGCACGCATGTGTGTGTGTGTGTGTGTGTGTGTAACAAGTTCACTTAACAACCTGGGTTCAGTGGAGTGTGAAGCAAAAATCTTTGTTTTGTTGTTTGTTTGTTTGTTTGTTTTCTTAATCATCTGAACACATTTTAATGTGTAAAGCTGAAGCTTTCTTTCTGACCCCTGGGTGAAATCTAGTGCACTTAGCATAGCATTTCTCATCATTTCCAGGTATTATTGAACAATCTCATTCTCAGTAACTTTAAAGATTAATCCAAATTAATATTCACTATCACTCTCATTGACTTCGGTTTTAGTGTATCCTCCATCTTGGGCTGAGAAATGGGCAACAGGAAAGGGGGGTGGGGTCATGGTACGTTCCTCTCTGTCTCTTTAGTCTTCTTCACTCCGATTTCATTGTCTCTGATTCCTTCAGGGCTGGTGGAGAGTAAGGAGGGAAAAGAAGGAAGATAATTAAGGTTCAGGAAAGGTGAGTTCAGAACTGTAATCTGGCCCTTTCTCTTCAGGGCACTTTGTAGACCTTTTGGCGAGCTCATCTCACTAGGGATCTCTCTCAGGAGCACTTCCTGGCAAGAGTCTTACCTCCCAACCAAGTGACCTCATAACCTATGACCGCTTCAGACCCCACTCACCCACTCACCCTTCCTAATGCACACCCCTCCAGTGCCAGTCAACATGACCCCTCCAGTCTTTCTGTGGGTACCTTCCACCAGAAGGGAACCTCCTGGGTAAGATCTTGTTCAAGAAGATTAAAGGTTGATTACATTATTCAGGCTAACCTGATATGCTGAACAGTAGGAGTACTGCCATTGATGAATGAAGCTTGCTCTCACACTGGCCCTTCCCTGTGGCTCAAGCCAGCCCCTCTGAATCCCACCTCCAGGTCTAGACAGGAAGGAACCTGGCACCAGACAATCCCTGGATCCACCAATCTCCCACTTCCACCAAGATCCAAGGACAGAAGTCACATTTGCTGAGCAATTTTCTTGTAGACCATTTAGTTGGCTTATGTTAGAGAGGAGATTCTCCTTCCCCCAGAGAGAAGGAGTCAATGCACAGCACAGCCACTGGCAATCCTCTTTATGGGGTCCTTCCTCTCATCAATCATCTCACCTCTGCTTATATGCCCTTGAGATGGGCAAAGGGGTGAGGGCTGCTGGACGATTTTAAAGTCTCCTCTCACAGATATACATAGAAGGCCTATGTATTTTTAAAAAATGTATAAGCAATTAACACCTTTTGCCTTCCCCTTTGCAACCTCAGATAAATCTAAGATGACAGAGAAACTTTCATCATACACAATATAACTTCACTTAGTAATGAGTGTTACGGTAAACAATAAAGCAGAGGAAGTTGAGAGAGTATCAAAGAGAGCATCGACATTGCAGGGGCCACTCCAGATAAGATGGGAGGACAAGGCCACTCAGAAGAAGAGACATTGAAGCTGCAACCTGAATGAAGTGGAGCACTGAGTCACGCCAACAGCAAGGGCAGGAGCATGAAACAGAGGACACAGCAAATGCTCAAGCCCTGAGGTGGAACACCAAGTTTGTGCAGGAATTATGAAGACAGCTAATGAAGACAGGGTTAAGTGAAGGGAAGATATCATAGAAGTGGATATAACGGAGATAGGTAGGAGCCAAACAATGTGAGACCTCCAGATCATACGAAGCCAGTAGGAGTTGAACCCAAGATTGATAGAAGTCACTGGAGAGTTTCAACCAGGGTGGTATTACGAGTCTGGTTTTGTGTTTCATTTTTTAAAATATTTTATTTATTTATTCATAAAAGACACACAGAGAGAGGCAGAGACACAGGCAGAGGGACAAGTAGGCTCCTCAAGGGGAGTCTGATGCGGGACTCGATCCCGGAACCCCGGGATCACGACCTGAGCCAAAGGCAGACTCTCAACCACTGAGCCACCCAGGTGTCCCAGGTTTTGTGTTTCAAGTATCACTGGCTGTTAGGTGAATAATAGATGGTGGAGTTATAATTATCCATACGTGCAAACTATGTTGAGGATCTAGCGAGAACATCATGCTTGATGTCTATGGTCACCTTAGTTATAAAACTTATACACACAGAGCTATGAAGGAGCAAAGCCAGATACCACGTAAAACTACTACAGTTTCCCTTGGACATTAATTAGTTTCATGCATGAACCTTGAGGCTAGAAATTAAAAATAACATACTCGAGATCACAGAAATAGGTTAACTCAGGGTAGTAAAATTAATAATTATGAAATGTATTCAAGAACAAGGCTTAAAGGAAGTGTGTCTGGACTCTGTTGCTGCATAACACATCATGCCAATCTTGGCAACTTAAAAAGACAACATTTTTAAAAGATTTTTTTTAATTTATTTATTTGAGAGAGAGAGAGAGAAAGTATGAGTAGGGAGGAGGAGCAGAGAGAGAGGGAGAAGCAGACTCCCCACTGACCAGTGAGCCTGACTCAAAGCTCAATCCCAGGACCCTAGGATTATGACCTGAGCTGAAGGCAGACACTTAACTGAGCTGCCCAGGTGCCCCAAAAAGACATTTTATAACATCTAGTGGTTTTTGTGGGTCAAGAACTCTGGGAAGGCTAGACTAAGTGGTTCAGGCTTGGGGCCTCTCAGGTAGCTACAGTCCAGTGCCACTGAAGCTAGCCCAGCAGTGCTGGGCTACTACCCTATTTTCATATTATATCATGGCTTCTCCATGAGGTTTTTCAGCCTGAGCTAGTTGGGGTTTCCTCATAGCATGGTGGCCTCAGGACAGTTAGATTGCATCCAGGAAGGCTTATGGCTTCAGCACAAGAATTCCAGCTAACCAGGTGGAAGCTTTATCCCGTCTGCCACATTCTTTTGGTTACAAGTGAGTCACAGGCCCTCTGAGATTCCAGGGAAAGGGATAGAGACTGCCCCCCACCATCTCCCAGGGGGAAAATTGTCCAGCTCACGTTGCAAGAAGAGCCTATAGAAGTGGAGCCATTATTGCAGCCAATGGTAGGAAATACAATCTGCCACATGACACCTAACATGGAAGGGACTATTACAGAAAGGATTCAGAGTATAAGTAGAGATAAGACAGAGATGAGACAGAGAAAACTACTTTTGACCATCAGAACTGTTTCATGGTAAATTATTGTTTTTTGTTTGTTTCATGGTAAATTAAAAAAAAAATTGGAAATAGGATCAAGACATAGATGTGTAACACTGTGCACAAAAGTGAAGTGCCTCTCTTAGATGCCTACACTCACAGACTCGTGCTTGCACACATATGCATACACATATGCACATGCACACAGACACACAAATGCACATGCACCCAGAACCCTCTGACTCCCAACTGTGATTATGTCTGCCATGACCAGTGCTTTTATCCACAGTATTGGGACAACTTAGCAACTGTGCCCCACCACTTCCGTGTCCATTTTGTATCCTTGGAGAGCTTCCTCTGACCCTACTGGAGAAGATTTGTTGATGGTTGTCCTCTCAACTCAGGACAAAGTAATTTCTCTGGAATTCCTCTGTCATCCATCGTCCTCACGTGAACAGCCTGGAGACGTGGAGTTGCAGAGTGCGTGGCTCCAGTGCCATGGATTGGCCGGGCTCCAGCTTCTTTCTCCTAGCAACCTTGTTCTGCCATTTGATGTTAAATATAGAACGTAAGGGGCAGGGTGAGAACTCCAGAGTCCAAGACAAATTCTAATTCTTCCCGTCTCTCCATCTATCACCATCTGCTTATCTCACCATTTTATGGTGCTTATCATCCCAGTGCTTCGTTATTTCCTGCTCCATCATTCTGCTCCAAGCTAATCCACACCTTCAGAATGGGACACAAAGTTTACTGGTATCACAACTACTAATGATACCATTAAAATATCAACAAACCAGAGTGCAGCTTGCCAGATTCCTCAGTAAATGAGAAATTAATAAAAAGCATCAAAGGACAGGAAACAACTTTATATAAAAGAGTTGCCCAAAGGGGAAACTTCTAGAGTTTTTGCAGCACATGTACACTATGCCAATCTGTGTCTTTTGTAACGACAGCCACTCCAAAACACTATTAATGTCGAAAGATTTGGCAAATAAGCACTCTGGTATATTGAGAAGAGCTGCATTAAATTTTAGAGACCCTAGATCAAAACGTACGTCTTCCATCACTGTTAGTGCAAGGCTACCAAAACCTGGCTCTGCGGTCTTCAGTGACACCCTGGGCTTGGTTCCTGATCTGTTAATGGAAGGAATGGAGTGGGTAATGTCTCTGTTTCCTCTTAGGTTTCTGCTTTGAAGATTCAGAATGTTGCGCTTGGCATATCCCAATGAAATAGAAGATCCAACTAACTAGAACATTCATTCCCATACATTGTATTTAACCAAGTTCCACTGTAATAGTAAAAATAGCTACTTCTTCTATCGGTAAATCAATAGAGCTCACACACTTCCACATCCATCTATGCTCCAGGTTAACTTCAAAATGTTGTCCGAAGCTCATAGATGGCCCATATTCCTATGCTCTACCAAGTACATGATATTGAAGGGACAGATGCAATTACACAACAGGCAGTTTGTATGGCTCTTTTTTCTTGATTTAGAATAATACTTTTAGAATCATTCAGAATGAAAAACAGAACTTATAGACACCTAGGTCATACACAATATTCCTGTACTGGAGCATCATAATAATCTTGTGGAGACACATAGAAGAAATATCTAAGCTCAACTAGAAGCCCAAGTCAAGGCAAAGTTTGAATCAACTGCCTAAAAATAATGCCTTGAATATTTAGAGCACTTTCAAATTTAGAAAACACATTCACAAGATTACTTCACAATGAATCTCACAATGGCCCTGAGTCCTTGTAAACTGAAATGTTGTTCATCTCATTTAACCGGTGAAGCAACTGAGCTCAAAGAGGGTAAGTGGCTTGCTCCAAAACACAAAGGCAGCTAGAGGTGGGATCAGGACCTAACAGAACCACCAAATTCAAAGTTCTGAGGGACCTTGAGGGTTATCCACTGAACCTTTCATCCGAGGCTTCAGTTCTATGGCAGTGATGGCCAGCTGCCCATCAGAACTGGGGCTCTCTTTTCTATGCTGTGGATTTGTAACTGGGATGCGGCCTTCCAACCAGGGTCCACGTTCCCCAGTCTGTCCTGTATCCAGGAGGAATCATATTACCACTCACTGCCAATACCAGGTGAGCAGAAGTGATCTAGATCACCTCTAGGCCCAGATGGGTAAGGAGAAGCTCTCCTTATTCCGTCTCCACCATCTCTTCCCTGACTCAGAGGACGCTGAAGCCCAAGGAGATGGTGGCGCTAAAGATAGCAGATGCCCTGAATCACCACAAGGAAGAAAGTGTATCTGCCAAAGGGGAAACCCTCACATGGACTCTACATGAACAAGAATCTTAAATTGTGTTAAGAAACTGACATTATTTATTTTTCTCCATAGTTAGCATTATACCAATGTACCCACACCCCCACGCCCCCACTCAACCCCCCACAAGCTCCCTGCCTCCAATCAAACACAGTAGGGAGGGAGGGGCTCACTTCTACCACAGGCAGATCATTGCACGTCTGGATGGTTTCCCACCATTAAGCAGCTTTCTTTACACTGAGTAAACTTTTTCTTCTGTTATCTCAGCTGGATCACAGCATGCCTTTGAACTCACACAAAACTGATGTAACGCCTCTTCCACATAACTGGTGTCTGTCTCTAACCCTTTATTAGGACCTTTCTTTATCATCAACTACTGGTTCTTTGGAAAACCCATGTTTCTACAAGATCCTAAGTTCCTCTTCTCTGGCAGCCCTGGTGTCCTTCTGGGCAAAGGACAAGGGTTTGATTAATACCACATGTTTAATGGAAGCTCGTCCTAATTTTGAGGTTGAGCTCTCACCTCTTTTGGAAACATTCACAAATTCATTAAGACCTGCTTAGGTTCTTTCTCTGCTTGTTGCTACAGCACCTTTCACGTTTTTCTATCATAACCCTTCTCACATGATACAAATTGTAATCTACCCCCTCTATTTGATAAAGGCATCTGAGCTGAGTCTACCAGCAGCAAGAAGCCCACGTACCATTAGTTCATCACACACAGAACCACAGCTTGCACAACTCCAGGGGGCATCATTCCTTCCTTCATAGTCCTTAAGGCTGTGCCATGAGGTAGCCCTGAGCACAGAACCCCCTGGGGCCCAGAAGGTGATGCAAATGTGCCATTCTTTACTCTTGTTCTCAAGCTACCCCTCAGCCCATGTTGTGGGTACCTGGAGAGCCCATATTCCTTTTCCCCTTCTCACTCCTTTTCTGTCTCTCCTATTGCACATACCCAAATCCCACCTCCATCCTCTTCTATACGTCCTTTGTGCCCTGCATTCAAGCAGAGCAGATATAATGTGTTTAGAAATGGAGCACCAGGGGCACCTGGGTGACTCAAGGGTTGAGCATCTGCCTTTGGCTCAGGGTGTGATCCTAGGGTCCTGGGATTGAGTCCTGTATGGGATTCCCCAGTGGAAGCCTGCCTCTCCCTCTGCCTGTGTCTCTGCCTCTCTCTCTCTGTGTCTCATGAATAAATAAATAAAATCTTTTTAAAAAAATGAAGCACCAAAGAGACAACAAATTTCAAGCCTGCTCACACAAATACCTCTCCCCGCACTGCTTGAGAAATCCCTACATTCAGATACCTCCCCCATGGGGAGGAAGATTGACATGGGGGAGAAGACTGAGCAGTTCAATGGAGAAGGAGAAAGAGTGAAAGAAGTTGAAAGCCCCAATGCTTCCTTATTTGCTTATATGTCTTCTCCTCTGACCTACTATATATATTTATTAACTCACTTATTTGAAATTTCTGTAACATTTATTTGCTAGGTACTAGGCACTGTTCCAAGCATTTTGCAAATGTTAATTCATTTTATCCTCATAGTCCCTCCATAGGTAGCATCTCCTGTTTTCCCTATTTTAGGGATGAGGAAACTGGAGACAGATGTCTTGTGACTCACCTGATGTCACCAATCAGTAAGAGTTGTATCAGGATTTGAACCCAGAACCCACGCTGTTAACCACTACCTCTCTGCTGCCACTTAGAGGGGCTCCTTGAGAGCTTGTTTGGAAGTTTGAGCAGGGGATCACAGCTACTTGTATGCCCTTGACCAAAGAATGGTCCTCGTGTATCAGGGAAGTTCATCCTCTTCAACAAAGTGTGTAGTTTTGGGAGGGATGCATATGGAATGGTGAGGGCAGAAGGGGAGAGCCACCTACCAAGCCAGATCAGCTGAATCAACCCTGGCAATAAAGGGAGTGACCGATGTCACAGCCAGACTGCCCTCTCATCCTAGCAGAGTCCTTTGAAAATAAGAGACTGGATCCTACTTGTATCCCCACAAGCTGGCACTAGTTTCTGCAAGACATTGCTCGAATCAATGAGTGAGTGAATGAACGAACAAATGAACAAACAAATGAATGAATATCTCACCCGATTTACTCAGAAAGGATGCCTTGATGGGAACTGACTCCACCATGAGTTTGCAGCCATTTCCAGGCACACATCGTCCCTTTGGGTTGTTGCTCCCCGCTACACAACAGAGAGAGGCACACAGTGCTTCTCCCAGATGCCTAACGACAAGCTGAAATCAATCTACCCACTTGCAGACAGAAACACCAAGGAGGACATGGTAATCCTGTCCACTTCAAAATGTATTGCACATGCAGCCCCAGAGAAGATGCCTCAGGAGGAAAGCATGAGGTCCTCTACTGCAGGGGCCCCTCCCCATGGAAAGCAAAACATCATGTGCCCCAGCAATATGGAGTCACTCCAGCCACATCCCTTCTGAGGCAGAGGTGTGGAGGTGAGAGAGCAGCCACCAGAGCTGCTGCTATTCCTGCCTAGGAAGCAGCCTCAGGGCAATTTGCTGGCTCACCTAGAGGAGGTCACCGGTATGGCCTCCTTTGCCTTGTTCTCATTGACAGGTTGGAAAGGATTCCGGGTCTCCCATCCTAGAAGTGAGGGAACTAAAGCAAGGCTCACAGTGTTTCATTGACACGCGCAGGTTCACAGGGCTGATCATCTGAACTCTGGATCAGGACTTTGGACAGGAACCCCTTGCTTTTCATTTTTGCAAATGCCAATTTTTGGAAACTTAGATGGAATAAACCTTTTAAGCAGATGCAGCATAGCCCTAAGCTGCTGGGCCCACGTGTGGTTTAATCTATCACTTGCCCTTCCCTTCTCCAAACCATCCTTGACAGAGTTCCTACGGCCTCCTTGGAAAACCCCATCCTGGACCCAAGGCCAACAGTTTCCTTTTGCTAATCAAATCCTGGGATGTGTGATGTCAGGAACCCTCAGTGGACGGAGAAGAAGGAAGGGGCACAGCCCCAACTCTTCCACCAAGCAGCTGTGACTTTGAATGGAATCATTCAACCTCTCTGGACTTACTTTTTTGTATTTGTGCACACAAAACAGAAGGATTGGATTGAATGTGTCCTAGGTCCCGTGTGAGTTGACACTGAAACTGTAGGTGAGCTTCATGGCAGGTGAAACACAATGAAAACCCATACATTAAGGTGGAAATTATCCAAACGTTAACCATAGACAAGGGCCTGTGAACTCTTGGTTGCAGTCGAAGAAACGGATTCGAGAATTTATTGTAGCCTGCTGAGGACATGAGCCCAATGTGCTGTGGCCGCAAAGGTCAACAAAATGATGAGTGTTATCCAAAAGGGTATTGTAAAACACAAAGCAGAACACATTTAGCATTTACCCAGAAAACAGAGCCAGTCTATTGCCTGGGAAATGCCATGCTCTTCAAGCTGCTACACGTCTGGAAGCAGACTTGTAGGAATGAGACCAAATCTGGAATGAGAAAATTTTAATGGCTGAGAGCATGGAAAGTGGTAATCATTGAAGGATAGGCTGAAAAGATTTAAATTACACTATGATTATGAAAAAGCAATTCTCTGCCATTTAGTATCCCATATAATATTTAATAACATTCCTTAATTTAGTTATACATACATATTTAAAGTCTCAGATTAAATAAAGTAAAATGTTATTTTAGAAATAATGCTTCTTCCAACTCATGTTTCATGAAACAATTCAACTTTCCATGTGCACCTCTAATAGGAATAACTTGTTCATTATTAAAGTCACATTTTGAATCATCTAACATCTTTTACAAAGCACATCCTCCTCACTGCCACTGAAGTCATTTGAGATGCAGAACTTTCAGGCCCATGTATGATGCTTCACCGGAAATCAGGTTTCAACTCACAGTCGGGTCCCATTCACACAGCGTTTGGACAATCCATCATTTCATTCAACCTATAATTATAATTATGATCATTATAACACTATAATTTATGAGGTAGTCCCTCTAAAACTTTAGCCGCCCATCAGTGCTGCCTTTTAAAGTTGTTCACAATGACACCAAACGCTTGCAGTTGTGAGATTATACCCTCGGAAATAATGACTAAATTACCAATATCTTTGTCTTCTTTTATTTTAACAATTTCATCAGATGATTTCTCTAAGCATCACAAGCCGGCATGGATTGAAATGATTTCGGGATCATTTGTCTTCTTTAAAAACAAAATACTTTGTTGTCTAGAAAAAAAAAAATTACCTGAGAGACCATGTCATAATATGAGCAGTGACGGGATCAAAGATAAAGCCACTCCTTCTTTTCCAAGAGAGAACTAGAAGACAGCTCACCTGGTATTCAGACATACAGGAGGACACTAATTACGAGTCTTAAAATTATAATAAAGGCTACAGTTTGGTTATTTCTTTTGTATGTTATCACCCCGGGTTTTGATTGTTCAAGGGTTGGGTGAGATGCCTAACATTTATTGAACATGTATTGTGTGCCAGGGGTTACCTATATGATTTCCCTGAATAATTAAGATCACACTCAGATACAGGTTCAATTATGTCTAGCTCCCAGGTGAATAAACTAAAACTCAAAGTTTTTAAATAGGCCATTTCCCCTAATCACCATATATCTGTCCTAGAATTAGAAATGAGTGGGATGTCTCCAAATCTAAAACCCATAGTCTTCCTTTTTTTTTTTTTTTTTTAGGATTTATTTATTTTTAGAGAGAGAATCCCAACACAGGGCTCCATCTCATAACCCTGAGATCACAACCTGAGCTGAAACAAGAGTAGGATGCTTACCTGACTGAGCCACCCAGGTGCCCCCCTCCCCAAACTTTCTATCATATCCGAAAGTTCAAAATACTAGAACAAAGAGCTGTAGTTCAAAGCCTTAGAGAGATAAATATAAAACAGAGTGTCTATTTACTTCATATAATTACAGGAATTTATGTTTCCTTGCTTTGCAATTTTGATAGTCTTTTGCATTTATTACCTCATTTGATATCTGTAAAAATTAAATATCTCCCAAATCGATACCTCCCGGTCGGTATCTCTGGTATGGCATAAAAATATAAAGTGATTCAAAGCAATTTTAGCTATATTCGCTAGCAATATGAATACATGGTTTATAAAAGTCCCTATGAGTCTGTGACGACAAGCACATTATTGTATTGGTGCTAATAGGTCCCTTCCGCATCTGACACAAGTTGGGTGGCCACGTTCCTCTGTGTCAGAGGTGTCAGAGACAAAGCAAATGGAGAGGTGGACCTCAGGCCTATCTCTGTCATTTCCACTGTAAATGCTTCTAAAGGATAAGTTTTTCCTTTTTTTTTTTTTTAACATAAGCACAGTTTTATTTTCACACCTAAAAACTAACAAGGATCCCTTTACTGCCAAAAATGCCACCACTGTTTAAGTTTCCCCAATGTCATGATTTCTTTTATGTCCTTTTAAAAATTTTATTTCCCAGTTACGTTTGGTTGATATGGTTCAAAGTGTCTTGTTTTCTAACTTCCCTCCCCTGACTGTGTCCCTGGCTATTTATCTATCGAAGTTCACTTGTTCAGCCTTTGCCCACACTCTGGATTTTGCTGACTGCATCCCTGTGATATTGTTGAACTTGTTCATCAGCACCTTCTATTTCTTGAAAATACAGGTTCTTAGAAATACTTAGATTGAGGGTTCTTTGAGGTTCTATTTTGTCTAAATATGTCTATCTTTTTGTGATGTTAAAACTCACCAATGGGCTCAGAAATTGCAAACCTCACAATCCAATTTTAGTAGCCATCGTGGGTCATTGTCTGTTTTGTCAGGGATTGCAAAAAAAAAAAGTGATTTCTACAGGACTCAATTTGAATTGATTAGCTTGAAATCGAAAAAGAATTTCCTCTTATCAGCTATTTGATTATGTTAAAGCACATATTTGTACAGGAAAGTTAAGGAAAATGTTTGATTATTTCCCTTATTTATCACTGTGTGGAATAATGAATTTTTTCTCTAACATCTTCCAAAGGTAGCAAGTGGTATTTTTATTTTTTAATATCATAATGAACTCATGAATTTCAACATAGTTTACATATTTTAATCCTCTGGGGATTTTTTCCAGTGTTTAACTTATCCTATCTTTAGTTGGGTTAACTGCAGAGACTTTCTGTCACTCGTCTTGCAGTGGCCTTAGAAAACTTACTACTTTCTAATTCCAGAAGATGGTTCAGGCTCATTGGACCTTCTCTGCTCCAGTCTCAGAATCAACCATTTTTCCAATGAACCCTTGTACCACTTAATGCTAAGTGGTAGTAAGAGGCCACAGTGTGGGACCAGAGGTGCTCACTGCCACTGGGAGTTCAGTTTCTAGCCCTTATCAGTGGATATAGCTAGAAAATAAGCCGAGTTTTTTTTTTAATTCTTTGATTTTATAGTCATACTATAAAGTATGACTATAAAATTTCATTACTATGAAATGATTTTCATTACTATGAAAATCTTATCTGCTTGCTCTAATGCTTTTTTCAGGATAATGATGCCAACATTATTACTAATAATGTTACTATTTATAATTTAAGATTTGCTTATAGTTTTTGTTGTCCTGAAAATGTGTCAGATTAGGAAGATATATGCAAATTACTATGATTTTGAAATAATTTTTTCTCCTGTGGTACATTCACCAATTTGCTATGCATAGTTTAATTTATTTTATTTTGCTTTTATTTTTTTAATTTATTATTTTTTATTATTTTTTTTACTTTGCTTTTAAATTTTAGGTATTTTTTTCTCATTTTGATCTGGTTTTGTTTTATAATTTTTAAAAATGTCCATGGGGTTCTAAAATGCATACAGTGCACATGTGGCTTATCTACATCCCAAATGTCTCCTCCATCTCATGTTCTCCCTCGTACTCATAGATAAACATTTAAAACTTTAGTATATCTTCACTTTTTTCTTTTAAGGAAAATGTCTATACACATTATACATTCCTACTGCTCCCATTTTTTTTTTGTTTTTTGCAAAAAGCAGGGTTTTATACAAACTCCAGTGAACCTTGCTTTCTTCTTAACAATACATCACTTCACAGTAGCATACACACTTTCTTGTTCCCTTTTTAAGAAGCCTAATAGTTTAGTATCTGTATGTATCAGAGTTTATTCAACCAATCCTATATCAACAGACATTTGGCATTTTTCTCCTGATAGGTAGAAAAGACAGGCATTTGTACTCATCTGCTACAAAGGGCTGCAATGAATATGTCTGTCAAATGTCTTCATATTTTTGTCAGTGTATATTGGGGTTCCTTGAAGTGACCTTATTGGATCAAAATGGAAATGCATGTGTCACTTTGTTAAGATTTTTGCCCAATTCCCCTCATAAGACTTGTACCAATTTGTATTCCCGCCCAACATTTGCAAATACCTTTTCCCTGCAGCCTATGCAATATAGTACGTTATCAAAACCTTGAATTTCTCCACCTAAAAGGTGAGGGGTACCATCTCTATGCCTTTTTATTTTGCATCTCTTATTATAGTAAGTGAGATTGTACATATTTTAATATATTTAAGGTCTTGTGCCTTTTTCCTTGTGGGAACTTTTTATTCATACCTTTGATCCAATTTTTCTATACAATATTTGCACCTTTTTATTTCTCTATTTTAAGCTTTGTATGTAGCAGGGGTACTTTGTGTTGTAATATGAAAATATTTTTCCAGTTTTTCCTTTATGCTCTTATTTAGCTTATAGCCTTTACTGTCATGAATTGGAGGGGTTTTTTTTTTATATATATATACACAGTCAAATTTGCCAAACTTTTCCCTCATTGCTTCTTTTTTTTTAAATTTTTATTTATTTATGATAGTCACACAGAGAGAGAGAGAGAGGCAGAGACACAGGCAGAGGGAGAAGCAGGCTCCATGCACCGGGACCCCGACGTGGGATTCGATCCCGGGTCTCCAGGATCAGGCCCTGGGCCAAAGGCAGGCGCCAAACCGCTGCGCCACCCAGGGATCCCTCATTGCTTCTATAAAATGAAGCATAGTGAAAAATATTGTTTCTAGACTATGAAGGAATTTTGTATTTTCATTTAGACATCTAAGTTTTATTTTTCACGTTTATTATTCATTTGGAATTCATGCTAGTGTATAGTGTGGGGAATGAATCAAATTTTGCTTGGAATTCCAGTTCATGCTTTTTGAATTTTTTTTTAAGCAGGCTCCACTCCGCGCCCAGCATGGAGGTCAATGTGGGGCTTGAACTCATGACTCTGAGATGGAGACCCAAGCCAAGATCAAGAGTAGGATGGTTAACTCTCTGAACAACCTAGGTATCCCTTAAACTTATATTTCTGAACATGTTTTTGTACATCCTCAATCATGAATAGTTTAAACAGGTATAGAATTTGAATCTGGAAATAATCCCCCCAGAATTTTTAGCACTCGGGGTCCTCTAGTACCCAAGGTTGTGCTGTCAATCAGATTCTTGGTTCTTTGTATGTAACCTGGATTCATCACCACATACACACATTTCCCTTCCCCCGCCCCCACTCAAATCTCTCTTTCCTCTCCCAGCATTTAGAATCTTTTTACTTCCGTCGTTTTGAAATGTCATATTGAGATGGCTTTCCAAGCGTGTTATTTTTACATTGTGCTGATCACTTTGAGAGTCTTTTCAATTTAGAAGCGTATGTCCTTCAGCATTTGGAAATTTTCTCCTTATTTCTTTAGCAATACTACCATCCATTTTCTCTATTTTTTCCTAGAAATACCATTAGTCAGTATTAGATAATTCATCTAATGTTTCTTTTTCTTTTCTTTTTTTTTTTTTTTTTTTGTCATCTCTATACCCACGTGGGGCTTGAACTCACAATTTTAAGATCAAGAGTCACACGCTCCACTGACTGAGCTAGCCAGGTGCCCCACACATCTAATTTTCTTATCTTTTTCTCTCCAGCTTTCCATCACTTTGACTTATTCTACTTTCTAGCAATTTTCCAATTATAATATTGTAACTTTCTATTTCTATTATTTTTTCCCCAAAATTTGTCTTGAATAGTCCATTGCAGTAGCATTCTTATCCTTGTTTCTTGGAAGCAGTGTTTTCTATTATTTCTTTGGGGACATTAATTCTAGTTCTTGAAGGTTTTTTTGTTTTCCTATCTACAATGTCTCTGTTTCATTTAGGTCCCTTTTTTTTTTTCTTTTTACTTCAGTCATTCATTTTGGAAGCTCTCCCCAACTATCTCCTTTGGTTTTCATTTTTTTTTTTATTTGTGGGGCCTTGGTTTCATATTTAAAAGTGAGTGTGGTTCTGGGTGCAAATACTAGGCTTTCTCTCCGAGCTTTCTTTGGAAGATGATAGGACCTTGAGGTTGTCATTCATTGGGAGCCACCAAATCTCAGTGTCTGAATGTCCTCTCTGCAGAGACAAATCTTCCATTCTGCTGTGTGAAGGAGGTAGCTAGAGAGAAAGAACAGAGGTGATATTTTTGGCTCCTTACATTCCAGGATCTGAGCATGAGAAGGAACTGAAGTGTCTCACAACTTGCTGTGTCAATTCTCATTTAATCCCTCCAGTTTGGGCAGCCTGGGGGGCTCAGTGGTTTAGCGCCACCTTCAGCCCAGGGCATGATCCTGGAGACCTGGGATTGAGTCCCACATCAGGCTCCCTGCATGGAGCCTGCTTCTCCCTCTGCCCGTGTCTCTGCCTCTGTCTCTCATGAATAAATAAGTAAAATCTTATTTAAAAAAATAATAATCCCTCTAGTTTTAGTCTGCATCCCAGCTCTGCCCTCCACTATATCCACTGCTGTCCCAAAGACTGGTATGTACAATTTCTCCACAATCTAAACCCTGTTCTACTAAGAGAGGAAGGAGGACACCATCTAAGCCCCTAGCTCATGAAAGGGAGTGGAGCTTGGCAATCCAGCTAGTCTGTATACAGCCATTGAATCAACCTCACTCCAGTCTGGTGTCTCATTCCCATGTTCTATGTATGCCTCAAATGCTGAACTCCTTAGGGTTTTTGCAGAATTGGTTCATTTCACACCAATGTTCACAATTCTATGCACTTAACTATAACTTCATCCATTCCACAGAGGTAAATAATCCTCTTCTCTACTTTCTTCAAAAAATGTGCTAGATTCTCCCATCTACTGTTACCTTCTTTTTCCTTTTCCCATCCTTGATGGTTAATAATTATTTTTTTATTCCTTTACTACTTTTTTTTTGTAGTTTTGTGTGTATGTATTTACTTGATTTGCTGTTGTCTAATTGATGATTGATTCTAACCTACTTCAAATCCTTTCTGCCAAAAAGTTCTGCTCTAAAGCAAATGTCCAAGTGCTATAATAACCTTAATTTTATCATTCACAGGTAGATGGGAAGATATATAAAGAAAGAAGGAATAAAGGAAGGAAGGAAGGAAGGAAGGAAGGAAGGAAGGAAGGAAGGAAGGAAGGAAGGAAGGAGAGGCAGGCTTAGTTGGATTTGAGAAAGGGCATCATTTGAAGAGACTATATGACCCAGATATTCAATGTAAGAAATGTTGCCAAGTTGTTATAATCTCAGGCATTTCCACTGGAAAAAAAAAAAATCATCATTATGCCTGGCCCCAAAAGCACACCTCCTGGCAGACAGTATGAGAGCACTGGCTGCCTCTAACTATCATATATTCTTCTCTCTCCCAGGCATTTTCCTGGATGAAAAGAAGACTTTTGAGAGTGAAGAGGGATAGAAGGGACAGTGTAGAAGTATCCAACTCCCCTCTGTGCCCAGCGGGGCGTTAACTATGCTTTCCAGCCAACATAGGGAAACCAGCACCCACAGGGGCCCCCCGACAGTGTCGCATTGAACAAAGAGTTGGACACAGTCCTTCACTTGGTGACCTTTTGAAAGAGATATGCTCCCAAAGTGCCAGCAGGCACCGCCAGGCTGTCTGAAAGAGCCTTTGCTGGGTTTCCTAGGTTTCTGCAGACACACTTAAAGAAGGTTATATGTGGTTTGTGCTGAGATGGTAATAAATTAAATTATAGCTCTGGACCAGTTATCTCCCATATAATGGTAGATTGTTCCACTCTGAAAAACCAGAGGCTCCGTACTTTCTCAGCTGCCTCTGATTTTCTGAGCAGTTGTCCTAGAAATTTTTAAAGAACATGTTCTGTTTTCATCTGAAAATCTGCCATCTTGTAAACATAGCATTTCTAATAGTCGAAAAATGTTTCTTGCTTTTGGTATGCCATTCACTTTTAAATTAAAGTGTCAGGTGATAGCAGATAAAACTTCCTTCCTCTCAAGTGTCCTTGTCACTATTCTAGTTCAGGTTCTCATTACTGCCAGTTTACGGCAACAGCTTTCTAGCTGCCCTCAACTTTAACCTTCTTCTTGATTCAAATCTCGGTCTGACTTCAAGCCTAGGCTCTTTTCATTACACAACACTGCCTCCCTACCAGCCTTTCTAGTCTGCTCATCTGATGTAATACAGGAAGGGCTGCATCTCAGAATAAAACCATTCGCCTTCAAAGTATTCCTCTCTGCAATCCACATGGTACAGATGCTAGACGTCCATTTTGTTTACATCTCTGTGCTTAGAATCTAGCAACGTCTGATACATAACAAGTGTTCAATTAGTATGTATTAAAGAAAGGAACCATTAATTTATAGAAGCCATCATTTCTCTAAAGTGTGTCATTTTCTCAAATCATCCCAGTAACTGAAGGATAAGGAGGAGACAAAGCAAATGATTGGCTTGATCTGGAGTCTGTGCTGCGTGAGTGTTTGGAAAGATAAAGGAGCAAAGTAGCTAATGGTACAGTCTACAGACAGTGGATGCAGGACTGTGTGATCCAGTGAAGGTTGGAAAAGAAGTCAAGACTTAAAATGACTCATATTTGAAGAAAACAGAGCAGCTCAGGGGTAGAAGGCCCTGACATCTAAAAGTGAATATACTGTCGTGGGAGTGAATTGAGAAACCGGATGGAAAAGAGCCTATGGTCAGAGATATAGCGGAGGGTAAGAGGTAGAGAAGTAATAACATAGAGCAAGGATCGGCCATGGGTGAGGACTAAGGATTACAGAAAAGGCCAAGCAACTGTAAGGCATCAAAATTACAAGACAGTATTGCTAGAGTTTAGGAGACCATCCAGGGCAGCCCGGCGGGGGGCTCAGGGGTTTAGTGCCGCCTTCAGCCCAGGGCCTGATCCTGGACACCCAGGATCAAGTCCTACGTCGGGCTCCCTCCATGGAGCCTGCTTCTCCCTCCGCCTTTGTCTCTGCCTCTCTCTCTCTCTCTCTGTCTCTCATGAATAAATAAATAAAATCTTAAGAAAAAACAAAAAAGGAGACCATCCATGCTAGAAGTCACATGCCGATGCTTTGGTGAAGCAGTTGGCAGTGTTGCAAGAGGGCACATACCTTGAGCACAGTGAGGCTTTTACACAAACATAAAGGAGGCATGATTTATCCCCACCTAACCTGGCTGGGGAGACGCAGGCAAGATTTGCCCATGTGATAGGACTAAAAACACAAAGTGCTGTAATGTAGTATAAATTGTTTGAGAATATTTGGAAGAATACAAGGAAAGGAGTATTGAGGACACTAGGGGCTGTTGGGGACCCATTAAGACTGGAAATACTAAAGGCATATATAATGAACTATATTTCCTGTCCACTCCTTGTTACCTGCTCAGACGGTACATATATACCGGGAAGATAACGGCCTACATTGTCAGCAGAGGAAGCAGTAGAGGCCAGTGGAAGGTGGGCAGGAAGGCTCAATGTCTGCCTATTGCCAGGCTGCAATGTCTCTAAGGGGCTCAGCTCTGGATTCAGAAAGTCACATTAATGTAATTTTCATAAAGAGTAAATAACATTTTAAGCTCTCCCTGAGAAAGGGTGCATAGCCAGGGATGAAGACAGCAAGCTAAGAAGGAAAAAATAAATCCAGGGGTGCCTGGGTGGCTCAGTCAGTGAAGCATCTGCTTTCAGCTCAGGTCATAATCTCAGGGTCCTGGGATCAAGCCCTGGGTCCAGCTCCCTGCTCAGTGGGGAACCTGCTTCTCCCTCCTCGGTGCTTATGTTCTTTCTCTCTCTCTCTCTCTCTCTCTCTCTCTCTCAAATGAATAACTAAAATCTTTTTTTAGAAAATCCAGTCACAGGACCCTTTAGGAGAGATGAAGAAATCAGCTGAGGTGTGGAGAAAGAGTACCGAACAGGGTAGGTGGAAGATTTCAAAGGCAATCCTCACTTTCCACTTGCCAACTCTACAGACTCAGGCTGCTTATTCCTGCTCTTGGCTACGTAAGGCACTGGGCACGCCTCTGGCTCGTCTTCACACTGCAGGGGTAAACTGTGCTTTCACTGGATGACTACGTACCACTGAAGCCACAGCAAAGCGCTAAGCAGAAGACAAAACCAAAAGGCCAAAGAAGGTGCACAAGGCACTTACTCGCTGCCCAGCTTGGAACATAACACAATTTCAGAATCCTACGTCATGGAGTCATCTGCCCATCTCGAGTTTGTTCACCTTATTATCTCTAGTGGGAAATACAACGGATGAAACATTCTCTTCCCACCCATCCCTTGTTTACTGTCTATCTCTCTTATGTGGCTATCTCTGTCTGTCTGTCATCTGCTGCTGCTGCTTCTCCTCCCCCTCCTCCTTCTCTCTCTCTTTAGCTTTTAAGTAAACTTTAAGATATAATTTACATACAGAAATATACCCATTTTAAGGATACATTCTGATGAGTCTTGACAAATGTATACACGTGCGTAACCACCACCACCACAATCAAGACACACAATATTATTCTCCCCATGAAGTCCCCTCCTGCCTTTTTCCAGACAATTCTCTCATCTCTGACTCGAGGTAACCATCGATATGCTTTCTATAGAAAGTGTATATGGTAGATTTGTCTTTTCCAGATTTCCCAATAAATAAAATCATATAGTATGTGCCCACTTGTGCCTGCCATCTTATGCAGAGGATAACGGGTTTTAGATTCATGCATGTTTTCTGAATCGGGTTCGATCCTTTTTTGCTGAATAGTATTCCACTGTATTAATACCTGGGTCATAGTGTAAGTTTATGTTTAACTTTATGAGAAACACATGTCCATTCTGTTTCAAAATGATTGTCTCACTTCTACCCCCACTGGCAGTGCATGAGAGCTCCATCTGCTTCAGATCCTTGCCAGCTTTCCACATTGTCAGTTTGTTTCATTTTAGCCATTCTAATGTGTAGGCAGGCCCTTGTAGGTCACTGTCATTTTCATGTGTGTTTCCCTGATAAGTAATTAGTTGAGTATATATTCATGAGCTCATTGACCATTCATTCATCTTCTTTTGTGAAGTATCTATTCATATCACTGACTCAAATTTTTAGATGATCTATATCACTATTATTGATTTATAACAGTTCTTTATATATCATGGATACAACTCCTTTGTCAAATACAAATATCAGTTGTCAAACATTTGGTTGTGTTAAAATAAGGGAACTTTAAAAATAGCATCACTGTCCATAGAATTCTAAAAATATAGAATATCTCTGTAAACATTGGCTTTTAAGTACCTCTGAACTTCCAGTTCAAGTCAAAAATCCCATTTTTTTAAGCAACAATATATTTCCCTCATACTCCCTCGGCCTAATTTTTCTCTACAAAAAATATCTGTTTGGTTTAATGTCTTTACCCTAATGAATTCGACCTTGAAATACTAGGCTAGTGGAACATGATTCCAAAATTTAGTTTGTTCTATGAGTAAACCACCTGCAAGAAAGCTTTTTGTTTAAATTTTCTCTAGTTTGCAGGTTGATAACTTTGTAAAGGGCCTGATAATAAATATTTTAGGCATAGAGGGTCATAAGTTCCTTCTGTAGCTACTCAACTCTGCCTTTATGAGAATATATTTACACATGACAAAATATTGTCAGAGACATTCCAAAAATGAATGGCTATGCCCGTTCCAAGAAAGTCATATTTACAAAAATGAGTGGTAGGCTGGATTTGGCTTCCACATCCAAGCTGTAATAAGCACACACACACACACACACACACACACACACACACACACCACATTCAAACATGCCTCAAAAAATAAAAATAAAGAAAAAGTTTAGTTTTTTGGTAAATTATGTCCCGACAGTGATCTCTGTACCACTGCAGCTGGTCAGACTCTAGCACTATATTGAGGCAAATTTTCAGGTTCAACCTCAATGTCATCTAGTTAAATTTATAGGACAAAAAAAAATTTTTGTTGTAAGGTCACACACAGTGGTCTTAACTTTGATCAGCTATCCCATAAATCTATGCCAGTCATCACAAGGGAAACTGGGTGGATCAATTTAAGCCTAGCACTCCCATCAGAAAAGTAATTCTCAATGCATGTGAGGCTGAAAGAGCAGAAGCAACATGTATCTGAACAATTCAGAGTCCAGGAAACTACTGCACTGAAATTATAAGTGTAAATGATTCAGAATGAGCCTGTTAAGTTTATAAGAAAACTACCCTAACATGCTAAGTTTTTAGAATGCAGTAATCTCCCTGTGATCCATCTTTATATGCCATAACACCTAGAGGCATTTAATGGTATTCAGTAATTACCATTTGAATGTCTATGTTCTCTAAAATCATTTGTGTGCAAAACTCACCAACCCTGTTGCTCAAACGAATATAACATGAATTCCATTTTACCCACCCCAAATTGGTTCCTCACACCAAGTCACTTAATTCTACTATTGCCACCATGATTCTTTCCATCCCCTAGCTGAAATCCTAGCTTTGTCCTGGAGGGCAGAAGAATGAGTTTATCTTTCTTCAGAGTTTATCTGGGGACAACCTTGGTAATTCCCTGGTCTGGAGAACCCAAGATAATTTCACTCCTTGGGAGTTTTTAACCTCCATCTTAGATCCAATGTCTAACCTTCCGTCTTACAATGCAAATTTATGATGTGCCAAGCACTGTGTTAGTAGATTTTTAATAAGATTTATCTCCTTGGATATCTACAACATAAATTGATTAACTATTTTTATTCCAATTCAAATGAGGAAACAAAGGCACAAAAGAGGTTATGCCAGTTTCCCACGTGTTATACAAGTCACTACTGCCAAGGTCAATAATTCAGTAAGATAGGGTCCCAGGACTGGAGGAACTTGCATTCCCTAGAAAGACACAGGCACATACCAAAACTAAGAAAGTAAAAGTGCTACAAGGGAAATATCTACAGAAAACAAAAGAGGCAAAATAAATTAATGGAGCATCCAGGGCTAGATCAGAGTGAAATTTTTAATTAATTAATTTATTTATTCTTTAAATTGGCATGACTTCCAGGGCAACATTCAGATTAGCTTTTACCCTGAGGTGCTGTGTATTGAGCACTCCAGACAAATGAATGGGTATCAGGAAGAAAAGTTCAAATGACAGTGAGGTAGAACTTGGAAGTAACATGTCACTAGAGACGGGACAGTTGAGGTAGGCACAGAGAGGCAGGTGGTCTTGAAACTGAGTCTCTAATATCATAGCTCATGTTATTTCTCTCTCTCTCTCTCTCTCTCTCTTTAATCACCCTCTCTTCTCTCACCTTCAACCCCCCTTTTCTCATGAGCTCATATAGATGCCCATTCTCCAGAAAGAATGAAAGTTAAAATTACATAGTAGGAAGGCCTACCTATCCAATGTGTCTTCATTTTACATTTCCACCAATATTAGTCAAATCTGTCTAGAGCACACAACAAGGGTCCAAGCTAACAAAAAAAGGGAGTCTCATGGTTCTTCAAGATCAGGACCTTAGGCAGAAATTTCATGCTGACAGTCTCATGTTAGCCTCTTTCCTCCAGATTCTCTGAGAATCTCCTCAAGAAGCCTCTTCAATTGCAGTAGCACCTTCTGTCAAATACTTCACACATTTGTCACCAAAATGTTTTGGCAGAAGCATCATCTTTAGGTTTTGACATAATCCCGAAGAAAGAGTTTTTCAATTATTACTAATGGAACATTATGCTCCTCTTTGGGAACTTCTGCATGAATAAAAAGGGTCATTAATGACAACTACTTTCAGCCCGGAAATCATTAGTCAGTGCTTGGTGCAGGTTTTTTTTCCCCAAGCACCTGGTAATTCCCCACTCCTCCACCACCTCTCCAACTCAAAAAGCAAGTTATTGAGTTGAATACAATAAAGTCAGTGGTACTAATCCCCTGAAGGTGAATGCTATTTATTCTCCATTGTTTTGTTTCCCATAATAATATCTCACATTCCTATACCACTTTTATTCTGAAATGTTTTAGCAGTTCAGTGATACTTTCCAACAACCAGCAATAGAAACTGTTTTTGTGGTACTTTTGATGCTCACTTTCACATATAAAGACTGACCTAGGCTATTAAAACAGTGTGCTGGGAAGGCCTACCTACCCAAGTTGAATTGTTAAATAATATTTATGCTTATTGAATGGCCAAATCAACATGCAAATCCAATAAAGAGAAAGAACAATGGTTTTAGAGGTTCAGGTAAATTATCCATAAGATAGATGATCCCCACCATTGGGCCAATCCCACCATAGGATTCTAAAGGTCTAAAAATGTTTTGTTTTCGTTTTTGTTTTTTTGTATTTTTTCTATCGGAGTTCGATTTGCCAACATATAGCATAGCACTCAGTGCTCATCCCATCAAGTGCCCCGCTCAGTGCCCATCACCCTGTCACCCCCTCCCCCTGCCCACTAAAAATGTTAAATTGATCATCATACCTCTTAATTCAGTCAACAAACCTATAAGGTAAACAACTGTGGTTGATTGGTTAGATCAATGATTCTTAATCTCCTTTCTCTAAGGTATTCAAATATGACAGATAATAACAGGATCTGTTTAAGTATGTTTCCTCTAATTATAAGTCACCCATTCCTCTCCCAACATATGAAGACCTATGGGAACACAGATGAGCAGGATGATTACAATAGGACCACTCCGAATCTACTCTACTCTATTTAAAAGGAAGTCAATCATGAACCTTGATTTATTAGTAGTAACAGCTGGTATTTGATAGACCTCATGGCACACCAATAATACAATATGTCAAAAATTGCTGGTTATATTGAAAAGGTAGACATACTAGTTCAGTATCAGGGAAGTTCATTGGTTCCTTCTCCCCACCCCCCATCATCTCTAAATGATAGCCTTCTACAGGAAAATAAAAGAGAAGTTGGATTATATGCATGTGTAACTATCATTTAAGCATATAGAAATATTCTTTAAGGTGCTTTCTTAGTGTTATAAAGAAATGAGGGATGTCTGTATAGCAAGAAGAGCTTCCAAGACTAAAAGTAGCATCATGTATAGATACGGCACAGAGCAGTTTATAAGAGCACAAACTCTGGAGCAGATTACCAAAGTCTGGATCCTAATTCATCATTTATTAGTGGTGTTATCTCAAGCAATTTTTTTAACTTTTAACATTGGGATAATAACAGTATATGCCATACAAATTGGTTGTATGGATTACCTGTAGAACATGTGGAACACTGACTCACACATAGTAAGTACTCAATAAAGGTAAGTGGCCTCATTCATTACCCTCCTCCCATGACTGAAATCAGCTATGAAAGAATGGGTGATGTTGATAGGGTTTCAGATATTCTTTAATTTTACTTCAAGATCTCAAACACATGTGAGTAGTAACTTCTTCAATGAAATGAAACTATAAAAAAAGAAAAGCTAGAGATCACATTTTTCTTTGAATTCACTCTCCACTTAGATCAAAGAACCACTCTATGGATATATACAGTCATTTGAGGTTGCAGAGTCAAAGTGCTATAAGATATATATATATATAGTTTAAGGTATATATATATATATACACACACACATACACACACACACACATAGTTTACTAATTCAGCACCATTTCTGGATGCACTTTGATGCACTATGTGGAGAAGAGTGTCCTGAAAGCTGTGATTCCAGACCAAATCAGAAAAGTGCATGACATTCACAACATATACGCATTATATATATGTAGCATGAAAGTAGAACTTAACATCTCAAAATGTGGACTAGATGACATCTCGGGAATGACTTTTACCACCTATTAATAGAAATGAGAAATAAGTGTGATTTGAGCAAGGTAAAAGTTTGTCATCTACCTATTAGGGCCAGTGTATACGATCCAAGCTCCAGTGTCATCACAGGGACACAGCTCCTTTTGTCTTCCTCCTTTGCCATCCTTGGTATGTAGCTTCAATTTCAAGGACACCTCCAGGACCTAAGTGATTCCTGGAGTTATAGCCATTTTCAATTCAAAGCCAGAAACAAAGGATGGAATGAGTAAAATTTCAATTCACCTATTAAGGAGCTTTCTCAGGAGACCAACTCAACATCTTTCACTTATACCTCACTAGTCAGAACAGAGTGTGAAATTATACAAAGGAACTCAAGGCAATCCAGAGTTGGAATATACAAAAGTAAAATTTAAAATATTACTAAAAGGGCTCAATAGTATATTTGAACTGGCAAAAGAAAGAATTAGTGAACTGGATAATGGATTGATAGAGATTATGCAATCTGAAGAACAGAGAAAAGAAGAATGAAGAAAAATGAATACTCTATTTCTGTTTCATATCAAGAACACCAATATATGCATAAGAGGATTACCAAAAGGAGAGGAGAGGACAGAGAGAAAGGAGATGAAAAAATGTTGAGGGGAGTAATGGCTGAAATGTCCCCAAATTTATTGAAAAGCATTAAAATGCACATCCAGGTAACTCAATGATATTCAAGTAAGACGAATTCAAAGAGAAGCCACAAATGGACACATTATATTAAAAATATTAAAATCCAAAGACAAGGAGGAAATCTTGAAAGCGGCCAAAGAAAAATAACTCATCACTTCCATGGAAATCCAAATAAGATTAACAACTGAATTTCCATCAGAAACAATGCAGGGCAGAAGGCAGATAACATATTCAAAGTACTCAAAGAACAGAACCAAGAATCCTATATCCAGCAATTTATCTTTCAAATCCAAAGGTTAAATAAAGACATTTCCAAATAAACAAAATCTAAAAGAATTTATTGCTAGACCAACCTTACAGAAAATACTAACAGAAGTCCTTGAGGCTAAAAGCATGTGACCCCAGTATTTTTAATCCTCATGAGAAAGCAAAAAAATGCTGGTAAAAGTAATTATGTAATTATAAAAGACAATATAAGGGTGCCTGGCTAGCTTAGTAGAGCATACAACTCTTGATCTCAGGGTCATGAGTTCAAGCCTCATGTTGGACTTAGACATTATGAGAAAGAAAGAAGAAAAGAAAGAAAAAAAAGAAAAGAAAAGAAAAGAAAAGAAAAGAAAAGAAAAGAAAAGGAAAGGAAAGGAAAGGAAAGGAAAGGAAAGGAAAGGAAAGGAAAGGAAAGGAAAGGAAAGGAAAGGAAAGAAAAGAAGAAAAGAAAGAAAAAGTACATATTTCTTTACTTTTATTCTAAGTGATTTCAAAAGCAAATGTATTAACCATACATACAAAATATTCTATTGGGCCTGTACCATACAAAACTGTCATGTAAACATCAATAATGGTACAAAGGAGGTGGGCAAAGCTGCACAGAACCAAGGAAATGACCACAGGTGGTGTACAGAGGAGCAAATTAAGAGAACCATAAATGAAGACCAAGAAGGATAACATAACTAAACCATAAATGAATAATTTCCTTTCTTTGCTCACTTTCTCTCAAAGTCATAAAATTATGTAAATAATTGTAACAATGAGTTTGTGGCATTTACAGATATAAATTATAAAACACTAACAACAGTATTTGTAGCTTTGAAACTCAAGTGTGCCTCCTGCAGACAGCATATAACTGTTCCTTTCTGTTGTTTTTTGTTTGCTGTTTTTCCCTTCTGACAATCTCTGTCTTTTGGTTGTGTTGTTTAATCCATTTCACGTCATTATTATAAAGCTGGATTAACATCTGCCATTTATTTTTGTTATTTATATGTGTCTTGTGTCCTATTTTGTTCCTCTTTTCTCTTTACTTCTTTCTTTTGCATTAATAGCGTCTAAGGCAGCAATTTAGTTTTTAATGATCTTTCACTGTATTTTCTTAAATTATTTCTTCATTGATTGCCTAGAATTTACCCTGTACATCTTAACATGTCACAATCGGCCTCAGGCTTCTACTAACTTATAAGTATGTAGAAATATTATCGTTAGGTAGCTCTATTCCCTTTTCTACACATCTGTGAAGGGAAAAGGGGAGTGAGAACACAGACATGATAGATGACTTCTGTCTTGAGAGGGGAGCAGAAGGGAGAATAGGGTGAGAATTTCAGAAGAGAATTTCTCAGAAAATCCTGGAAGAGCCAATGGAGAGTTCCTGACCAAAACGGTCCACTACAGAAATCCTGTGCCAAGAAGGAATGGCCTGGTTCTAGTAACACCACCTGGCTCAGGGCATTAGCTGGCAATAAGGCCGTGGGAAGTGTGACTTCAGAGTGAATGCCGAAGTGGCTCCAGAGGAGCAGCAACCGGAAGAGTTTCATCAACAACTCTGTTCCTACAGCAGGTCCCTTTGTAGGGAGGTGTGAGCAGGGCATTTCCAAGGCTACCACAAGACTGTATTTTCCTTCCTTGTGAATCCATTTCAGGCCCATTAATATGCCCATAGAGCTGCTACCAATTGTTTTTACTCGAAAGATCATTTTATAAAACATTACACCACTGTCAGTTATACACTTTCAAAAGCACGCTCACAGGGCATGTGCAAAGTCAGTGCCGGATTTATATAAAAGAATAAAACGATAGAGTTCATCCAAGTGCCTCTGAGCATTTTGTCAAAGCTCCGGGCTGTGGAGCCAAGCTGGATGGTGCATGGTGCCGAGTCCAGCTGCCAGGATTACACAGACAGTGAGCAGTGCGCGCTAACTCCAGACGGTTATCTCACCAGTGCATGCCTTGGTCACAAGGGGGAACTGGCAAGGGGTTATTCAACACAAACTTAGCCCTTTAATCACAAAGCTTGTTAATGCCACACGGGGCAGGAGCTGGGCAGGTCTACTAATGGCCAACATCAGCAGTTTTTCTCCTGCCTCGTTGTGCTTCCAAAACCTAAATGCAGACATAGCAGTTCCACACCCAGGCTCTCTTTCGCTCAGTGAAAGTCTTTGCCGGTTTCATTAATGGAGACCAACAGGCAATCACGCCCAGAAGCTTTACATTTATCCTGCCTTGATTGAAAATTACTGTCTATTACATCACTATCCTACATCCCAAGGTCACAAAGGTGTGGACCTGTGTCAGCAGGTGCTCCCTATGCTCAGAGAACAAGGAAAAATTATCCCCCTCTTCAGTGATGAGATCAGGAAGCCCTGATATGTCACCATGTGTTAATGACCTCATTAGACTAAAACCTGTTCCAGGAAGCCTAATTGGAAGCGGCTTGTGATTGTCTTCCAAGTCCTTATTATGAGAAACTCTCAGAGGGAATGGCCAGTGTTCCCCCAGTGGAAGTGTGAGTGTACCCAACAGCCCCCACTCCCAACAAACTCCTGTAAAGCTACAGACACTACAGGCATTGCATGTCAAATCAGCTACGGAAGTCAATATGCTGCCGAATTCACCATAACTCTTTGGGTTCCAGGCAAACAAAAACCCAAGGCCACAGCCATAGCTGGCTCACCCACAGCCCAACTGTCCAACTCAGCCACGCATTTCTCCCTCCCACTCTCCTCCTTGTCTTCTTTATCTGCATGGGTTTGATTTTGATTCTGAAGTCCATTTTTTTCCACCTGGTGGCAAGAAAGCCTTACGTGGTCCCTGGTGCTCACCATTCCAGAGAAGAAAGACCATCTCTTCCCCCAGAGTCTCAGGAAGGCATCTGACAGGCTGGGCTTGGGTCACATGCCTGACCTGAGCCAATCATGGTGAAGATGTAGTGTTGGGCCACCCTGCCTGGTCAGAAGCCCACCACCTGATGGAGATGAGTTGAAACACGATGGAGTCAACTCTGGCTGAACCACATAGACCAAGAGTGAGTGAAGGCTAATTCACCAGAGAGAGGATGAGCAACTGGGAAAAAAAAAATGCCCCCAACATTAAAGTATTGATTAAAATTCAACTTTCTGTTTATGTCTGAAATAGAAGGGGCAGAAATGTTCTCCTCTCTCAAGAACTGACAAGCTGGGATCCCTGGGTGGCGTAGCAGTTTAGCGCCTGCCTTTGGCCCAGGGCGAGATCCTGGAGACGCAGGATCAAATCCCACGTCGGGCTCCCGGTGCATGGAGCCTGCTTCTTCCTCTGCTGCCTCTCTCTCTCTCTCTGTGACTATCATAAATAAATAAAAATTTAAAAAAAAAAAAAAAAAAAAGAACTGACAAGCTAATTGGGGAGACATACGTAACACACATAAAACAACCCGATATGTAACAACACAGTTTAGTAAATTGTAGGAAGCCAAACAGATAATTGGAGGCCCAGTGAAGACTGGAGGGCTGGTCTAAACTTAAACGGATAATAATCCCCTATACCTAAAACCTAAAAGATACCAAGATGTGCATAGAGGAAATCAGGTTATAAATTTATTCAGACTGGTTTCTTCTTGGAGGAGCTTGCCTTTTTAAATTTGAATAAATTTTTCAACAATAACCACACTACTAAAGACAGTTAACATTTGTGAAGTGCATGCTATGAGTCTGAACCCGCTTTCTACCCTTTACACATTTCACATAGAATATTCACATCAAACCTAAGAGGTAGATACCATGATTGCCTGCATTTTACAAATGAGCAAACTGAAGCCCTGACGGCTAAGGAACTCACCAAGCGTCATGGAGATGGTCACAAATGAGGTTGGGATTCAAACCCAGGGAGGCTGACTTGTTGATTCCACCCTCTTAGTCCCTATACTCTTCTGTGCTCCATTTGCATTTGAAAAACAGAAACAATAATACTGTACTTACCCCACAAGAATTTCATAAGAATTAAACAATGTCTGTGACACATGGCAAGTAATCAATAAATGGTAATAATACTATTTGTTTGTGAAAGAACTGCAGTGCCCTTTTTGCGTGATGAAAAAAAGCAATGAATTTAGATTAAAAGGGTCTGGTCGCGCATCACAGATCTTCACATTACTGGCTGTTTAACCTTGGGGGAATTCATTTAACCTCTCTGAGCCCCTCTTTCATTCACCTGCGAAGTTGGAATTATAATGTCTCTTTGAAACATCTATCTAAAAAAAAAAAAAAACTATCTGAAAACAACATCTAAAAAATTTTTTAAATAGCGTCTGTGTGAAAAAGTTCTCTGTTTGGGGAAGCATTGTCTAAAATACAGCTGAAGACAGGAGTCTGCAAACTCTTCAATACAATAAACATGCGAAATATTAAAAGGCTAGGTGAGGGGCTGTATACACATTTGTTCACGTCTTGGGTGGTACTGGTCATACTGTACAGGAAAGAGTGGTCATTTTAGGACACCTGAGCTCACCCCTGCCACTCATGAGCTGATTGGCCCTGGATGCCTCTCTATCTAGGCCATCGCACAATGATGAGACCTAAGATTACATGGCTTGTGCATTGCTTCCCTTCAGCTGGGTTGAGAGTTCCTACTTCAGCAGACTTGAAAATGCCTCCTTTGGATTGAACACATTTATGAGCAGTTAATGCAGGCCAGGGGTAATTCTGGAGAGCTGAGTAGAACATGAAGGCAGTGCCTGACTTGAGGTCATTGGGACTGAGGAAAAGTAGCATCTGTACCTCATTGTTTCAATCATCAGATAGCACAGTGGAAGGGTCCAGTGTTTTGTCGGGGCTGGTGACAGCGGTGGCAGTGTTACTGACTTGAGTACAGGTCGATGCAATAATTGAGACACGCAAATTATTTGCTTATTTGAAATTCAGATTTAACTGAGTTACCCATACTTTTATTTGCTAAATATGGCAACCCTAGTGTGCAGAGAAGCCACAATGATGGCTTATCTGGAGCAATAAGACACTCCCACAGCTACATTCTAAATAAAGTAGACAAAAGCAGTTCCTCATAAAGCACAATCTTTGCATCAATGTCTCCATCACACAGAACCAAGCCATGGGACCAGGGATTGTACTTGTTCCAAGTCAGTCACTTACAGGCTGGTCAGTGTTTGAGAAGTGGCCCGGCATGAGAAATCTGTCAACAGTGACACCATGTAAATGAATCGGTCAGATCTCTCTCTCCTAAATAATTTGCAGAAAAACATACAATTACCCAGTGAACAAGAAAATAGAAACAAACTCAAGAGACCACAGACCAAAAGCATGGAGCGGCCATAGACAGGAGTAAGCAAACGCCAAATGATGGAGAGGAGTGGAGAGAGGGAGGCAGCCAGTTCAAGGCAAGAGGAGGAATCTAAGCAGAGACGGGCAGACACTGAGCCTTTGGAATGATAGTGTCAACAGTCAGGGAGCAGTCGAGAACTGACTCCGATGTAACAAATTCTAGAGTCATTCTTAGATCTTCGAGCTGCTATTTGTTCTGGAAGGAACTACATTCAATTTCATAAACTTTGTGGTGCTCAGGAGAAGAATTTTCTGTGTGTATTTATATATGTATCCTTATGATGAGCTACTGTCAATAAAGGTTATGTGAATGTCTCTGTTTCTTGAAACCTGAAAGAGCATTACACCTACCTTAATTCTCTAAGAGAAAGGTGCCTTTAAGCAAATTCATTCTAGGGGATCCCTGGGTGGCTCAGCGGTTTGGTGCCTGCCTTTGGCCCAGGGCGCGATTCTGGAGTCCCGGGATCGAGTTCTGCGTCGGGCTCCCAGAATGGAGCCTGCTTCTCCCTCCTCCTATGTCTCTGCCTCTCTCTCTCTATGTCTATCATGAATGAATGAATGAATGAATGAATGAATAAATAAATAAATAAATAAATAAATAAATAAATAAATCTTTAAAAAAAGAAAAGCAAATTCATTTTAAGGGATCTTGGGAATTTGGTCCAGCTGCAGTAGTGGTAGTAGTGGTGGTGGTGGAGGTGGTGATGGTGATAGTAGTGGTGGTGATGATAATAGCGGTGGTGGTGATGATGATAGTAGTGATAGTGGTGGTAGTGATGGCAATGTGGCTCTTGGATTTTGGTGGTGGTAATGGTGCTAGTGGGAGTGATGATGGTAGTGGTTTTGATAAGAGTAGATAATAATGATGGTGGCAGTGGTGATGCTAGTGGTATTGGTAGTGGTAGTGGTGGCGATGGTAGTAATGATGATGATAGCAGGTGTGATAATAGTGGTGGTGGTGGTACTAGTGGTTTTGGCAGAGGTAGTAGTGGTGCTTGTGGTGGTGATAATAGTAGTGGTGGTGGTAGTGATGATGATGCTGGTAGTAGTGATGGTGGTTGGTACAATCGTGGTGAGTTGCACTGACATGGGCTCTGGTCCTGGCTAGTTGATGAAAGTCTAGGCCCAAGAGAGGAAAGACTCCCCAGTGCAGTATTATGCAGGAAGAACAAGGAACTCCTGCTTCCCAGTCTTGCACTCTTCTCTGTGTTCATTCCTAGCAGAATCATGCAAAGGGAAGATCAACGCGCCATCGGTGTCCAATAAATCACCTGCTACCCTGTGAGGAGTAAGAGAGAAAAGAGGGAAGAAACATTCCACTCAAGCATAGAAGAAAAAACGTCCATGGCCTGGCACAACACGTGATGCCCTTTAGACTCTTTCTAACCTTAAAAATGAAATTTCTAATGGCCATATTCTCATCAACAAGGCCATTACTCCAACCACCCAGAGATACAAACATACCCATGAGTTCCACATAAATATAATCTCTCTCACACACACAGGACATCCTGATTTTAACCAGAGCCATTCACAGTCCAGGCAGACTGCCCCGTAGGGCTGTTGGTATCCAGGGATCTTCCAGAGTTATTTGGAATCCAGGATTGCCCTTGTGTCGCAACTTTATCCTTGCATCTCTGTCTTACCTGAACGGAGGTAGAACCAATTAAATTCTTTCCAAGAGCTGATTTCCCACAGATTTGGGGACAGGTAGGACAACGCTCTGCCGGGATTTGACACCAAAGAAATGTCATCCATGTGTCAGCTGCAACCAGGTGGCAGGGAAGATCATGGCCCCTAGCACGGCATCAGCATTTCTCTTAATGACCTCACGTGTCTGTGGAGAGGAGGATGACAGCCCGGAGCCCCGTGGAACTGAGGGCCTTAAGGGCAAAAGAGCCCTTACTCTTGTCAGGGAGGAATGACTTCAGCCATGTTGGGCCCGAGGCCATATCGTTATCTGCCTTAGTTTGCTATATCTGGCTCACTTAGCTGCCTCTGCAATGCACACTTTTATTCCATATACCCTTCGCAGAGAATATGGATGGCTGCAATCCATAGAAACACTGAGAAGCTTGTAATTCCTCTCTGTTCCAGAGCCGGCGTGACTATGGGTCAGAGGAAAGGAAAGTTCAGGAAAACACTATAAATTTACACCCACCCCCCAAAAGTGACAGTTCTCAACCATAATGTCACAGCACTCAGGTAAACCATGATGGGTTGTGAAGTTTGCTCTAAAGGAGTCCATTACTAAAAATAAAACATGGGCACTTGCAAATTGTTTACTTAAAAAAAAATTAAGTGGATGCAAACTTATCTCAGTAATAATATGCCTCCCACCCTCTTCCGTTCTGATCCGCAATCCTGAGATGGAGTGAAAGGAAACGGTGTTGAGGAGAGAACCTCAGGGTAAAATGCATATAACCCGTGGCCTGTTCTTATCTATGTAGTTGCTATAATTAGCTAAGTGCTTGGGAATGTGTGCACAGGTATCACTGGTCACATTTCTCAGGAAAAAGAAAAATGAGATTGGATGCCCAGATTTGTACAGGCATGCAGTCCTCACCCTACACGTGCATCATCTTCCGAGAGGGTATTTGTCACTCAGGTATTTTCCATAGGCTGATGTTAACCGTGGCGGCTAATTTCTAACACCGGTTAAATATATCCCACGTTTCCAAGTGATAAACAATGGAAATTTGCCCTCTTCTTGGGACCAAAATGAGTCCCCAAGGTGGAAAGGAGGTGAAACCAGGAGAAAGAATGTTTCTGACTCCCACTCAACTGTCCAGATGGCTCCAATGTCAACCTTACCAAGGAACTACCTGTCACAGGCATAACGGGGTGAAGAATTTTATCCTCCAGAAATGTTCTGTGAGCGTTCTTTACAAGAAAAGCAGGATACCAGAAAATGTGCGTTTCTACAAGGATCAGAAAGCACACCACTGACAAAGAATCATGTGCCTGTGCGGTAGCAGGAGCAGGAGTTGTAGCAGGTTGCGGGAACAGTGTGGTGGGTTTACAGGAGGAATTATGTGGGGAAAGCAGCCTGGAGGAAGGAAGCTGGATTGATAAAGGACAACAGGAGGGATTGTCATGAGGAGAGAAACTGGGGCAGAAAAAAATATCATCTAGACAGGCTTTGTGGGAACCTTCCTGTTTGGAACATTGGATAGAATCTTAGGTTAACCCCTTTCAAGAAAGTCCTCAGCAGAAAGCGCAGAGGAAGATGAATGGGAAATATCAGAAAGGGAGACAGAACATGAGAGACTCCTAACTCTGGGAAACGAACTAGGGGTGGTGGAAAGGGAGGTAGGGGGGTGGGGGTGACTGAGTGACGGGCACTGAGGGGGGCACTTGATGAGATGAGCACTGGGTGTTATTCTATATGTTGGCAAATTGAACACCAATAAAAAAAAACAAATTTATAAAAAAATAAAAAAATAAAATAAAATATAAAATAAAATACATAATAAAATAAAATAATAAAATAAAATAAAATAAAATAAAATAAAATAAAATAAAATAAAATAAAATAAAATAAAATAAAATAAAATAGCGCAGAGGCTGGGCCATGCTAGCCCGAGCTCACAAGGAAGTCACCTAAGGATGGATTCATGCCTTCACACTCCTGAGATGCAGACGAAGTGACACTTCCTCCCAGAATGGACACCACCAATTTACAGGCTCCATCTTATGCAACTTGCTAAGGATTGGAGCAACCTACTAAGCAAATGTGAATATAATATTTTCAGGACCTCCGAGTGCATTCTAAATTCCACTAGATTGAAAATGCCCTAGCAATACATTTTTTTTTTTTACATTTGCTCTGTACATTCAAAATTACAATAAATTTTTAACTGCATTGTATGATTTGGGGCTTACAGTAACCTAGCATGAAGGTCAATATTACATGATGAGAAAACCAAAACTTAATGGAAGTTCTGTGGTTTGCGATGTTCATCACTGTAACGAGCTAGAGAACTGGGCAAGCACTCGCTATTTTTGATTCCAGATATTGTGGCCTTCCCATCGTGAGAAGAAAAACCAACCAACAAAAATTGTCAGCCTAAGACAGGAATGAAACATCAAGGAAATGGGAAACTACTGTAGCTAATGGAGTTGGCTCAGACTGTGATTACCCTCCTTTCTATCACTTTCTATCACATGTGACCATTGACATAGCCCTAAACTTGAACAGGCTCCCCTAGAGAGTCAACTCTTTTCCATTACAGAAACCATGAGACAGTATTTCTACTCAGCACTGTTTATGTGCAAATGGCCATGGCCTATTGTTACCTAAATCTTAGATCCTTAGGGACATTTCACCACGTTTGACCTTAATCTTTTCCCAGGACCAGAATGTGAATTGAAAATGATCTACGGGTCTTTGCTGAAATAGCTGAGTTGAAAATGATCTCTTGGGTGCCTGGCTGACTCAGTCAGTACAGCATGTGACTCTTGGTCGCAAGGTCGGGAGTTCAGGCCCCACATTGGGTAGAGTTTACTTTAAAAAATTTAAAAAAAAAAAAAAAAGATCTTTAAAGAAGGTGAACTCATAAAATACATGCAAATTAAAGTAAAAAAAATAAGTGAACTCATAAACTAAAATTTCTCCTTTGATCTAGATTTTAATGGATGAGTGTCAAGTGAAGAATGGATAAAAGTCTTAAGCATGTGTTAAGATTGTTTTCTTTTCTAATATCTGGATGTTCCTGTGTCCTTCTAGAATTGAGCTTAAAGCAACTTTTTGCTCAGTTAATCAACAGAGCCTTGCACTAGTTTAGCAGAAATCCAGGCTCTACTTGGCAAATCGCTTGAAAACTCCCCAAGTCTGTTTCCTCACATATAAATAAGCTAAATGTTATCTGACTTGAAATTTCACTGTGCTGGTTAACTGAGCTCACGTATATGAAATTGCCTAGCATAGCAAGACAAAAATGGTTGATCCTAAATATGATATAATGTAGGCAATCTTGTGTCTTTTTTTTTTTTTTCTGGGAAAATTGAGAGTTGGTATCAAAATTCTAGTCAATATTCTCCACCTATCATTCTCTTCAAGCCACATTACAATTGAATCCAACATTTTACTTCTTGTCCCTAATCTGTATTGTTATATCTGTGAACCTTTTAAGTAGCTTCTGCAACCCTCCCTCAAAGTAGCCTGAGAATTCACAGATGCTATAGCTTTGTTTCCAAAGTCAAGGAGAAACTGTCCTGAACCCTCATGCAGGTGGCTCCAGCACACTTATGATGCCAAGATAGAGGTAAAATGAGACAGATCTGATGATCTACTGGAACTAGAATGCTATAGCTCCCAGTGGGGTCAGAGTTGGATTTAGTAGAGAGGTCAAGCTGACTGAGAAAACTATGGAGGGAGAGATCTACATGAGAGAATTCATTTTTTAAATGAATGTTATGGGGGCATCTGGGTGGGTGGCTTAGTGAGTGAAGCATCCCAGGGTCATGATCCCGGGGTCCTGGGGTCAAGCTCCCCTCAGACTCTCTGATCATCAGGGAGCCTGCTACTCCCTCTCCTCCCCTCCCCTCCTGTGCTCTCTCTCCCTATCTCTGTCACTATCTCTGTCTATCTGTCTCTCTCTCTCTCTCTCAAATAAATAAACATCTTTAAAAAAATAAATGAATGTTCTGTTCAACGTTGAACCTCAGGCTAACTTCTGGGAGTGACAAAAATTATTGGGGCACCTGGGTGGAAGAGTCGGTTGAGTGTCCAACTCTCGCTTTCAGCTCCAGTCCTGATCTCAGGGTCAAGAGACTGAGCCCCACATTGGGGCTTATATGCAGGAAAACTTCACTCTATAGTCAGCTGGTTAGCTTCAGTAACTATCATTTTCCTGCCTTCCTTACACAAAATCAGTCCTTTTGATGCTCGTTTTACAGTTACTTTTTTCTCCTAGATTAAATACTTTGTCCTTGCCTTTATTGGATTTCATGTATTTCCTGGTGACACCCACCAAGGTGTGTCACTAGGACAGTGAGTCAGCAAGCCCTCTCACACAAACTGGTCGGTACCATAAGCTTAATCATCCAGCTCTATTTAAAGACTTGGCCAGGGGCACCAGGGTGGCTCAGTGGTCTGCCTTCAGCTCAGGTCGTGATCCTGGGGTCCTGGGATCGAGTCCCACATCGGGCTCCCTGCAGGGAGCCTTCTTCTCTCTCTGCCTGTGTCTCTGTCTCTCATTTTATTTTTCAAAAAAATTAAAATAAAAATAGAGTGGGCTGACTTCTTCCAGAAAGAGTCAGACTGAATATTTTAGGCCTTACTGACATTATGGTCTCTGTGGCAATTTATTACTCATCTCCACCGCTGTAGTACAAAAGAAGCCATGGACAGTGCCTAACCAAACAACCAAAGCAGGGTTTCAATAAAACTTTATTAACAAAATAGGTGGGGATCCCTGGGTGGCGCAGCAGTTTAGTGCCTGCCTTTGGCCCAGGACGCAATCCTGGAGACCCAGGATTGAATCCCACGTCGGGCTCCCGGTGCATGGAGCCTGCTTCTCCCTCTGCCTGTCTCTGCCTCTCTCTCTCTCTCTCTCTCTCTCTCTCTGTGACTATCATGCATAAATAAAAATTAAAAAAAAATAGGTGATGGTGGATTTGGCTCTCAGGCTCTAGTTTACTGACCTCTCCTCTTCCATTTGCCCAGAAATTAATGCTTATTAAAACCATGTTGATGACAAATGATCAATTTCATCTTATAGTTTACTTCTTGATCACCCAATAATTGCTTGAGGTAGAGTCTGTCTTCCAATGTATCATGAAGAGTCTGTGAAGGACAAGTTCAAGAGCCTTACAAAAAGTTGAGCTCGGTTACATCTGCCATACTTTCTTGACCGGCCAGAGCTATAAACTTATTAATAGAAGAATATAAGCCTCTGCAATCTAATGTTACACGCCATCACTTCCCAAGAGGAAGCTCGTGTTCCAAAAAGACTGGGTACTTGAGATGAATTCCACTTAGAACCAGCTTTTCAAATTGCAGGTCAAATGTTGTCTGCGATACAAAAGTCCCATAAGCTTCTGGAATGCTGGGCCATTATCTTTTTCATCCGCCCCGTATCCTAGTGCCTTGTACACTGTGGTGTTCGTTAAATATTTGGTGAAAGACGATGAATGAATGTTGTCCACAGAGACTAAGATTAACACAGACTGCTACTCAGTACATTGCCCTCTTCCAAAGACTTTAGTTCTTTTTAATTCATCAAGAATGTTCAGTGGAGGGGCACCTGGGTAGATCAGTCAGTTAAGTGTCTGCCTTAGGCTCAGGTCGAGATCTCAGGGTCCTGGGATTGAGCCCCAGGCTCTGTGCTCAGCGAGCAATCTGCTTGTTCCTCTTCCTCTCCCTCTGCTCCTCCCCTGCTCATGTTCGTGTGCTCTCCCTCTCTCTTTCTGTCTCTAATAAATAAATAATCTTTTTTTAAAGATTTTATGTATTTATTCATAAGAGACCCAGAGAGAGAGGCAGAGACACAGACAGAGGGAGAGACAGGCTCCCCGTGGGGAGCCCAATGCAGGACTCGATCCCAGGACCCCGGGATCACAACCTGAGCCAAAGCCAGATGCTCAACCACTGAGCTGCCCAGGTGCTCCAATAAATAAAAAATCTTTTAAAAAAAAAATGTTCGGGATCCCTGGGTGGCGCAGCGGTTTGGCGCCTGCCTTTGGCCCAGGGCGTGATCCTGGAGACCCGGGATCGAATCCCACGTCGGGCTCCCGGTGCATGGAGCCTGCTTCTCCCTCTGCCTGTGTCTCTGCTTCTCTCTCTCTCTCTCTCTCTCTCTCTCTCTCTGTGTGACTATCATAAATAAATTAAAAAAAAAATTAAAAAAAAAATGTTCAGTGGTACTGGACCTACCAAAACATTCTATAATATCCATAGACTTCTTAACATTTCATTAAAACAGTGATCCTTTTCCAGAAAATCTGTTAATGAGACAAAATAGACACTGGTTGGAGACTTAGAAGACCTAGGTTCTCGTCTTAGCTGTGCCACTTGGGCTGCAGGATTTCAAATAAGCTTTTCCCTGCTGTGGGTCTCTGTTTCCTCACGTGCAAGATAAATTAGCTGGACTCCACATTCCCTATGGTGCCTTCTCTCTGCTCAACAGTGCGGCCCACACAGGCCATGCATCCACCTCTAATCCCACATTCTCGACCCGTTACCTGTCTTCGCCTGAAATGTGGGAAGGACATGACCACTAGGGCCTGGACTCTCTCTAGGCAGACAGAGAGCCCCTTTTCTTCTCCAAATTTGCACCTCAGGGGGGAAGACTTTCAGAGACTCACCTGAGGAAGGAAGCATCTTCTAGACAAGAGGCTCGGGTGGCAAAGGGCCCCGTAATCGCTCTGATGGATCTCCCTGAGATAGGGACACCACTCCTGCTGGGACAGAGTTTCATTGTCGGCAGGGGCAAAGCGAGGAATAATCAGCTCCTCCTGAGTCACAGGGACACGGAGAAGAGACAAGCAGCAGACAGGCAGAGAAGCTAAAGAGAAAAACAAAGGCAAAGGGAAACATGGAAAGTACTAACTAGGGAATACAAAAGACTTAATGGAGCAATGATTTACAACAATGTGCCTTTTTTAGGGAAGGCGGATTGAAATTCCACAGAGCTTCAATTTTCCTCTAAACGCTTGTGATTTCAGAGACTCCCCAGAGTCCGTGCTCCCTCTGGAGCACTCTCAGCAGGAAGGAAGTCCTGGCCCACCTGCTGTGGGAAGAGGGGAGGCGGGTGGTTTCTGCACTGGGACAGATGAGGCCACCCCCACGCCCCACGTGAAGAAAAATGAAACCACTCTTTTGAAAGAGGGGGCTCAGCCAGAGAACCACGAACACGCTCAATGAGAGATTTCTAAGCTTCCCGTTTCCAGAGGTTTCACCTTCCATGGCAGTTGTCAAGGCAACAGAGTCAAGTAACAACCAAAGGACAAATGGCATCAGCCTCACTGGGTGTCACCACCTTTACCTGCCAACTGCAGGTACACATAGTGCCCTCTCTTGTCTGGCAACAGCATCCCCGACTTAACTCCCAGATGCACAGACAGCAGGACACAGACAGAGACACAGGCACGCTCTCTTTTCCTACACATGAGGCCTCCTCGTGAGCCTACAAAGAATTTGGAGCCCTCTAAGTGTCTCTCAAATGTAGCAGCCTTTAGAAATATCTGTCATTTTTAACCATTCTGGCAACCTGGGCTTATGCATCATGGGGAAAATATTCTTTGTTCTGAAAACCAATCTGCTAGGGAACCTCAGGAAAGTCAGTTTGTTTGTTTGTCTTCAAAACAGACCTAGAGTCCCAAATATTTTCCTTATTCACAATTGCAGGGGATAAAGTGAACATTCAAATTAATATGGTCCCGATAGCTCCACAAGCCCTAAAGAAAGGACAGCCTCAAGGGCATCACACTGTGGACAAAAAGGAAGCAGGTATTAGAACCGGAGTGAGTGTGCGTGCAGGGAGCCTGCAGAGGAAGGATGGGCTCCGTGCTGGCCCCGGGCGTGCTCAGTTACCGCCGTAAGATGCTCCCTGTTTGGAATCTTTCTAAGTGGGAAACAGGCTAGGGAAACTCTACAGTGAATTATATGTTAAGACCAGCTGATTAGGTCTTAATTCACCCGTTTGCTCCAGACACATATCCTGGCAACACCATAAAAATGTGTAATTGGCCACTCACCCTGGTTTCAGTGCTAAGGACCACCAGGAAGCCTTCCCAGATGTGCCAGTAGACTGGTTCCTTCCATCTGCTGACCCGCTGACATCACTCTTTGTGCATCATTTTTCAAAACACCAACTACATCCTGTCTGGTCTCGAGTCACGCGTCTAGCCTGCCTTATCTCCTCACTACACTGGCATTGGCTGGAAGCTCCTAGAGGGTGGGTACAACGTCCAGATCATCTCTGTAGCCATCTTCACGGGGTTTCCTGAGGATCTTATTCATTTATTTATTCAACAAACATTTCTAAAGCTCGCATTAGGCCAGATGTACTGGGACCTGAAGATGCACCCATAAATAAGACATCTTAGCCACTTGACACTCACTTGTGAGGGAGAGACACTTAACTACACAAATGAAAAGCTTGGATGACCATTAGGATGGAAATCAACAGTACCGTGTGAATAATACTAGCTAATGTGTTCCATGGGGCCACCAACTATTTTAAGAATTTCATTGGGATGGGGAGTGCTAGGTGGCTCAGTCAGTAAAGCATCTGACTCTTGATTTCAGTTCAGGTCATGATCTCAGGGTCGTGAGATCGAGCCCCACATCAAGCTCCACACTCAGCATGGAGTCTGCTTGGGATTCTTTCTCTCTCCCTCTGCTCTGCCCCCACTCTACTCGCACCGTCTCTCTCTCTCTAATTCTCTCTATAATAAATGAATGAATCTTAAAAGAATTTCATTTGGCATCAACTTATTTTAATCCTCACCAGCCCTGTGACGTCCGCACTATTACCATCCACATTTTACAGATGAGGGCGTCAAGGAACAGAAAATCTAAGTAATTAGCCAAGGCTTCAAAGCCAGTAATGGCAGGGCTGGGACCAAATGCCAGGCCAGCCAGGCTAGTAACTGCTGTGTTCTTCAGGCTCTGAGAAGGAATGACAGGAGATCCTTTTTGAAAGAGGTCAGGAAAGGCCTCTCTGTAGAAGTGACACTGAAATCGGGAGCTGAAGGCAGAAGCAGCCACAGGTGTCTCCAGTGCTGTTGATGAAATAAGACACCGGCTGGGGCAAGGGGCACCCTGCAGGGCTGACCTAGAGCTCCATTTGACCCAACAAGGGAGCGCTGGGATGAGAAGCATAGGCAAAGGCAGCTGAAAATATCAGATCAAGAGTTCCAGGTTTCATTCCAGGCTTTTGCAGACTTCTTCCCAGTGTCCCCATTTTCTAACCAGAGAAAAGTAATTATCAGCATCCATGTGAACCTCTGCCTGATGAGTCAGACAATCCAGTCTGGTTTCTCATCAAACCAAAGCCATCCATGGCCATCCTCTGTCAGGATGGTTCTGGGCAGAACTAAGGTGTCTCCTTTGAGAACTGAGTTTGGCAGGGGCGCCTGGATGGCACCATCGGTGAAGCATCCAACTCTTGGTTTAGGCTCAGGTCATGATTTCAGGGTCGTGGAATCGAGCCCCATGTTGGGCTCCACACTAAGCACAGAGTCTGTTTGAGATTCTCTCTCCCTCTCCCTTCTGCCCCTTGTGCTTATGCTTTCTCTCTCTCTCTCAAAATAAATATTTTAAAAAATATTTTATTTATTTATTCATGAGAGACACAGAGAGAGAGAGAGAGAGAGAGAGAGACAGGCAGAGGGAGAAGCAGGCTCCCTGTGGGGAGCCCAATGTAGGACTCAATCCTGGGACTCCAGGGTCATGCCCTGAGCCAGATGCTCAACCACTGACCCACCCAGGCATCCCTCAAAATAAATAAACTTTTTTTTAAAATAAATAAACTTTAAAAAAATAAAAAAGAACTGAGGTTGGCAAAGTTTGAATGTGTGGTGTTCCTCTAATGAGCACTCATAGGAATGTGCCAGGCACCATGCTAAGGAGGGCACAGTGGAAAGAGGCAGCCTGAGGTGGGAGGAAGGTTAAAAGTTTCAGAGGCAGGCATCCCTGATTGAAACCCAGCTCCATGACTCAGTGTTCTCATGTCACATGGGATGGTGGCTTCCACTTCTACAAAATGTGGGAAACCCAACTTTTTTCAGGGCTACTGGAAGGATAAGGCAAGAGAACCCTGTAATGCAATGAGAATCGTGTAGGCCCTAAAGACCATATTAGGGATTTTGTTGCCTTTCTCTGTCCCTCACCATCTAATGAGGGATCATAGGCATGTGTATGTGAACGAAAACAGCCACCTATGACCTAATGTGCTGTGTTGCCTGTGGGAGGCACCAGGCTAAGAGGGAGAAGTGGACACTGCCTATTGTGTTCACGCTTTCTGGGAAATGCATGGCCAAGCAGGTCTCCTGTGTTGACTTTTATGGATTCCCAGAACTTCCACTGTGGCTTTCCAGCCTCTGCCTGCTACGCTTCCTACAACTTGAACTTTGGGGCACTAACATTTATGAAATACCCAAATACCATAATAATTATTATTATGCATATATTATCCCATTTAACTCTCAAGACAACATTATAGGATAAGTCTAATGATCCTCTTTGCTATTCTGAATGTTTACCAGTGTCTGGCTTTCCTCTAGTTCCTGGTACGTGAAGGAGTAGTAAGATCCCTCAGCCGCTGACCTCGAGGCATAGCCACATCCCTGGTATGGACAAGGAGATGTAAAGAGAAGAGAAGGATCTCACTTCTCTGTGTGGTTGCCAGTGTTAAAGCCTACACTCTTCCTCTGGGGGGTGGGGGGGGCACTTCTCCCAGGTGGTGTTGCTACAGAAAGATGTCACGTAAAGAATGGCTGCCCCAGAGAGCTGCCTCTCCCCGACCACGGACTCCGTGTGAATTAGAAATTCAACTTTGTCATGTGAAGCCATGAAGTTGCTGGAGTTGAATTTTTTTTTCCTTTTTTTCCTTGGCTGATCTGGGCAGTACACTCCTGAGACTCAAATTTGAAATCCCGTCCTATCTGAATACAGGACCCATACCTCTTCCTCTAGGGCACGCTACCTGATGATGCCAAATTTGATATACACGTTAAGAAAGAGTTGTTCTGAGGGCAAATATGGAATTGAAAAGAATGGAATTTCTGCAATGGCGGAACGTCAGGGACTGGGCAGGATCAGCAATGCAACAGGGCTTTTGGAAAGTCATCAAACTCTGCAGAAAGGGAGCTGGTGGTTGTAACTCTCACTATAATCGTGTGGTGGTGGTTAGTGTCAGAGGCAGGGCAGAGGCAGTGGCAGAAGCCAGGGCAGTGGTAGGTTCAGGGACCAACGTGGTCAGCAACGTTGAGAGTCACTGTCGGGAGGTTAAGAGTATCTAGTAAATAGCATTCTTCTCCTTCTGCGTTCAGAACCAATAAGAAATAGATCCAGGAGTTAGATTGACAGAGGTCAAAACATCCCCTTTCTGAGAGTCTGGATTGGAGGTCACGGCTTGGTCCACAGCAACGATGGGATATTTTGTGATATTTTATCCCAGAATTAACCCTGCCTATCAAATCACAGGTGGTGAGACAACCTCAGGCCTCCTCCTCCCATCCCGCAGAGGTGAAGCTTATCGAGGAAGCCCACACCATGATAACAGAGCCAACCAGGACACACTCAACTCAGGAAGAACTGAACCAAGCATGACCAGTTCCTAGTTCATTCCTCCAAACTCCACTCAGATGGGTCACTCCCCCTTCTCAAAGGTATGGAAGAGCTCAAATTTGTTTCTCTCTCCAGCCTCAGTCTCTTCCCCCACTAAAGAAGAGGTTGGATTTAGCAAACTATGAAGTTCCTTCTGGTTATGTAAAATGTAATGTTCAAACTGAGAGAAATCATACACTTGCAAAAAGTAGAGCAGTCCATCAAGTAACCACCAGAGTATTTTCTGAATCTTGACAGAGGGCAGAGCATGAAGGCTCTGCAGCTCTTCAGTTACTCCAGCAACATGCCCACAGAGCCAGAGGTGGTTATAATAAGCTCTCCAGACTCTGTGGAACCAGAAGTTAAGAAAAGGATTTGAACTGCAGTGGGCAAGAAGGCCAGGTCATACAGTAACCCTAAAAAGTTCCAAGTCGGAACACAGCCCACTGGAACAAACCAGAGAGAAAGGTGTTTGGAAATTTCTTTGATTTATGACCTACTATAGGATATTGAGACATTATTTATGATCGATATATGTGCCTGCTGGCATCTCACTGGAGCCATTGACACTGCTTCATGCCACGGAGGTTGGTCAGCCCAATCCAACAGACATACTATCTGTGTCCTGTTGGTGCAGGCAATAAACCCAGATATAGTCATCCATCTCCCTGAAAACGGTGCTGGTTACTCCAGCCCTTGGAGGGCTGCCCCAGAGATGTGGATTTGCAAGGAGAAGGCAGGTTGGTGGGAAAAAGACAGACTTCCTCAGTAATTCTCATTTGAAATTTCTCACAGCATCATCCTTCAGTAATTCGCCTTCCTTAAAAAAAAAAAAAAAAAAAACACACACACAGAGCATAGCTTTGGGTCGCTAGGACCCTCACTGTAAAACTTCCTCAACGTATTTCTCCTAAGGCTGATACAAGTGGAATGCCAATAAAAGTAAAACTCATCTAGATTGGCATCTGGTCAGTCAACTCATATACCATCCCTTACACTAGATGACATGGGAAATGTAAATTAGGAAATATCAAATATTTTATTTATGTAAAGTATAAACATGTCACTTGTATAAAATAAGAAATAGGAGTTTCCTTGTCTTTAAGGACCTCCCCCCTCTGGGGGCAGCAGAGACTCTTTGCCTAGAAATTTATATATCAGTCCTATTTCTCTTCTTCCATTCAGTCCAATGAGTACGCCACGTACCCCCCCTCCACGAGGACTTTGAACACGCTTTCCAATGCCTGCATCACTCTCACTGCATATAAATCTGTCCTCTCTCAAAAAACAACACACTGTTAAACCCCACTGACCTTATCTTACTGAATCCTACCTTTCTTGTAATCTCAGCTTAAATATTAATTTTTTCAGGAGGCCTTTCCTGAGGCCCTAGACTAGGTGAGATTCCTCTGCAAGGTGTTAGCACAGCGCCCTATACTTCCCCCAGCATAATATTCATCACATTGACCGGAATTACTCAGTTGATAGTCTACTGTTTCAGCCAGACTGTGGGTCCTCAGAGACAGGGGACATGTCTGCCTTGCTCCTACTAATCCAGTAGATTCGCCATCTGCATCCTCTGGCACAAGTTATAAATCTATGCATAGCTATAGCCATTTATCTTCTCGAAAATGTTCTTGGTTAATCATGCTCTTCGAGGGCTGACCAAAGATCTGGTTTTGTGGAAAAGGCAGAAAGATGACTTTGTGCATTTCCAGTGACTCGCAAAGTCTCACGCAAGGAGGTGTTCAATAAATGTTTATTAAAGAATAAACGGATAAATGAATGAATGAAATTATTATAACTAATCAGTGCTCATCAGAGAACTGACTATAAATGCAATAACACTCAACAGCTGAAAAGTGAAAATCTAGTCTAATGCTGCTGCCCTTGATTCGGTTTGGTTCAATGTTTGGAAACCTAAAAGTTGACCACTTTTTGGGACTTCGATATTCTTCTCTCAAAAGAGATGCATCCCCCATACTTTTTTTAACTGTTCCATTCACTCATAACAGCACCTCTAATCCTTCCCTGGGTCTACACCATCTCTGCCTCCCACTACCTTTCTCTAGGATATCTAATGCAAGGCAGAAGGTGAAGACTAACTTAATAATGTGTCTGCATTTGGCCAACGGCAAAGGCTCCATAGGTTTCTCTCTAAGAAGCAGGCTAAAATTAAAAGATGAGGGGAAAAAAAAACAAAGCCTAAATAAACAGAACTAAAAATTAGGGAAAGTTAGATGCTCTCATATTGGAAGTCTTCATGGTTGCAGGTATGAGGGGACAATGGTCCTCACTCAGGGAAGCACCATCTCCCTTACAGCTACTGTTTCAATGCTTTAGTTTGTGATCTGGGGCCCCCATTCCAGCCTCTCACCCTGTGACCTGGATTTGCTCTTACCATTGATCTGATAACTTCTCATTGGTTCTTAGAGGCCCCACCTTCAACACATTATTTATTCCACAAATATTTATTGAGTTTCTACTAGGTGCTAGAGACTGGGGATTTAGTGGTAAACAGAACAAACATGGTTGTTGTCTTCACGAAATCTACAATCTAGTGACTGGCATAGATCATAAAGTAATATTGCAAATAATAAATGCAGAGTTACAGATTGTCATGAATGCCAGGAAGAAAAGGTATAATGTGTTATGGGAGATTGTAATGAGAAAAATGTTTTAAATTAAGGGATGATAGAAAGCTTCCCTAAGGAATTAGGGGCCTAGAGAATGAATGGGTTTAGCTACTGAAAGACAAGGGACATTGTGGCCAGAGCAACAGGAAGAGTTTGTGGTAAAGCCCTGAGGTGGAAAGAGCTTAGTGCATTTGAAGACATGGAAGAAAGCCAATGTGGAAAGAACTTTTGGGAAGAAAATACAAGAAAAGCTTGAGAGATAGGCAGAGACCTGACCTCATAAGACTTTGTAGGCCAAGTCAATGATGAGGGTTTTCTAATGTTGGTGAGGATGTGGAGAAAGAGGAATGCTTGTGCAGTGTTGGTGGGAATGCAAACTGGTGCAGCCACTCTGGAAGGCCTTATGGAGGTCTGTCAAAAAACTAAAAATAGGGATCCCTGGGTGGCGCAGCGGTTTGGCTCCTGCCTTTGGCCCAGGGCGCGATCCTGGAGACCCGGGATCGAATCCCACGTCGGGCTCCCGGTGCATGGAGCCTGCTTCTCCCTCTGCCTGTGTCTGTGCCTCTCTCTCTCTCTCTCTGTGACTATCATAAATAAATAAAAATTAAAAAAAAAAAAAAAAAAAAAAAAAAAAAAAAAAAACTAAAAATAGAGCTACACTCTGATCCAGTAATCACACTACTGTGTATTTACCCAAAGCATATGAACAGTAATTTGAAAGTATATATGCACCCCTATATTTATTGCAGCACTATTTACAATAGCCAAATTATGGAAGCAGCCTAAGTGCCCACCAATAGATGAATGGATAAAGAATATGTACACACACACAGGAATATTACTGAGCCATAAAAAATGAAATGTTGCCATTTGCAACAACATGGATGGATCTAGAGAGTATAATACTAAGGAAAATAAGCCAGTCAGAGAAAGACAAATACCATGTGATTTCACTTGTATGTGGAATTTAAGAAACAAAAGAAAGAAAAAGAAAGAAAAGCAGATTCTTAACTATAGAGAACAGATGGTCACCAGAAGGGAGGTGGGTGGGGGTATAGGGGGAATTGGTGAAGGAAATAAGAGTACACTTATCCGGTTGAGCACCAAGTAATATATGGAATTGTTGAATCACTATATTGCACACCTGACACAAATAAAACACTGTTAAGTACACTGGAAGTAATTTTTTTTAAATTAAGAAATTAAAAAATGAAATAAAAATAAATAAAAACCAAACTCCCAGAAACACAGAATATGTTGATGGCTACCAGAGGCTAGGGTTTGGGGGAAATGAGATGATTGATGGTCAAAGAGTACGAACCCCCAGTTAAAAGATGAATAAATTCTGGGGATCTGATATACAGCAATTTAGCTATTGTTAACAATACTGTATTATATACTTGAAAGTTGCTAATTAAACTCATACAATGTTATCTGTCAGTTATATCTCAATAGAGCTGAGAAAAACGTAAAATTAAAGTATTCATAGTTACAAAGAAAAAAAGAGGTGGATTTTCTACATTAAAAAGTTTTCAGCAGTAGATTGGTCTTAAGATGATTCTGGGGGCATCTGGGTAGCTCAGTCGGTTAAGCGTCTGACTCTCAACTTCAGCTCAGGTCATGATCTCAGGGTCATGGGATCGAGCCCTGTGTTGGGCTCCATGCTCAGCAGGGAGTCTGCTTGGGACTCTCCTTCTCCCTCTGACCTCTCCTCTCTCTCTTTCTCTCTCAAGATAAATAAATAAAAATATTTTTTAAAAAATGAAAAAATTACTTTGGCTGCCTAAGAATAGGTTGGAGGGAGGATGGGAAATAATGCAAGGAGACCCGTCACAACCATGCTGCAGCAGGTGTGGTAGGAGACCTGCCACTGGCCCAAGAGTAGTAGCCACAGAGGCAGAAAGTGGGTAAACTGAAGATGTTTTTGGAGATGGTGTTGACCAGACCCCTTCTCCAGTGAACTCCCAAGAGTCACTGGGTCTGCTTAAGCAACAGGTGCCAATGTTCTGACAGACTTTGTCTCGGTGAGAATCAGCTGGTGAGACAGTTAGCCAAGCAGCCCAACTCTGCCTCTGCCCCAGTCTGGTTATTTTGGTCACGTAGACGTGGCCTTAATAACAGTCTCCTTCTATCTATAGACTCGGTGTCAAATCTGGTTTACTGTGGACCAGATTTTTTCATCGACTCAGCTCTCTGGGAGAAGATACCCTCCCCAGGAGCAACAGAGACGGAACCTGGCCACCTATTTATAAAATTGGGGGATGGAGAACATGATACAAGATAGCAGGAGTTTTTGGAACACGAATTTTATGGTTTGGAGTCTAATTAATTTGTGGAGCTCTCTTCCCCAGCAGAAGGACTTGGCTGAGATGCTGAAGTTAGCAAATTGCCTGCTTCACGCAGGCACCATGTCCATTTCAGAATGTTTTCTATGGATTTTTCCCACGTCATCTATTAATTACCTAATTACATCGTCTAATTATGGGATTCTTCATGTATTTACACTGATTACGTAATTGGGTGCAATTACACTAATTAGGTTAATGATACAGGATAACAGACTACAAATTGCTTTAAAGGGACACTGGGAAGGCTGGTAGGCCAAAAACCCTTTGGGGGTAGGTCGGGATCTGTCTATTAGCAGCTTAGAGATTCCGTCTTCCTCGTCCTGACTTTGGGATCCATTCTAAAGAACAAAGTGGGTAAACTGACAAACCTGTTGCCCAAGGTCAGGAGACCCAGGACAAAGCTACGACAAAGGCACAGTGCATAAGCAACCCCAGGCTCCCCTCCTGTGGTGGACAGAATAATGCGCCCTCACAAAGATGTCTATGCCCTAATACTCAGAACCAGTGACTATATCCCCTCACATAGAGAAAGGCACTTTGCAGACATGATTAAGGGTAAGGACCTCGAGATGGAGATGGCATCCTGAATCATCCAGGTGGGCCCAACCTTATTACATGAGACCCTAAAGATGGAGAACCTTCCCTGCCTGGGTCAAGGAAATGCAACAATGGGATGCAGAAGCATCCCATGGAAGATGGCATGAGAAGGATTCGACATCCCGCTGCGGGTTCCTAGAAGTGGCAGGCCGTGTGCAAGGACCAGAGAGCAGCCTCTAGTGGCTCAGGCAGCTGACAGCCAGCAAGGAAACGGGGACCTCAGTCCTACAACCCCCAGGAACTGGATCCTGCCATTTGCGTGAGCAAAGAAACGGATTCCGCCCTAGAACCAGCAGAAGCAACACAGTCCCGCTGAACCTTGACTCCACCCTGGAGACACCCCCCCCGCCATCGGACTTCTGACCTACAGAACTGCGAGATGATAAATTTCTGTTATTTAAGCAACTACGTTTATAATCATTTGTTACAGCAGCTATGGAAAACTCATACGCTCCGTACTCTTTCTCCCCCACCTCCCACTCACTCCCTCGATGTCATTTGTCATCACGCATATCCTCTTGGCTGCTGTCTCTCTTATCAACACCCGTTTTCAAGGAAGGGTCTGATGACAATCTTATCCTTTAATAGGAACCTACATCGCTGTTACCTCTTCCAATGACATTGGTGTTTTGTTTCAGCTCCGTTGTAATAAAAGATTTTGTCCATAAAACTGGAGTGAGAGCCTCAAACTCGGAGTCAGACCAACAGTGCTTCAAATCCTGGCTTGGCTACTTGTTCTGTGGCCACAGATTTCCTTCCGTTCTTTGAAAAGTGCTTGAACCATCAGTGACCAACTTGGGAGAATTAAGAGACCAAGGGACTGTCCCCATATATAAGACATCACAAGGTCCTGTCAGACGAAATCAAATGCTAGATGATTTATCTCATGCCACTCGGAACCACCGGTGGGTCTCAGAGAAGTGCCACCATCCCCTAAAGGAAGCCGGGTAGTGGAAGCCACTGAAAAGCATCTGCTACCCCAGTTGGCTTCTGAGGGTCTGATAAAGGAATGTGGGTAGAGACAGCGAGGTGACACTGCCTCCCCCCATCTCTGCCTATTGCTGGCTGGACGTAGAGACAGAGCGGAAAGACAGCTCGGGATCCGGATTCCTATCTATGACCCTTGGCCATTTTTAGAACATAGGACTCTAAGCAGTCCCTGGGAATATTTGTGCTAGATGTTGGCAGAGAAGAGGAAAAAGTGTGCAGAAATATAACAATAGTAGCAGCTAACCCTTCTACGGCATCTGCTCTGTGTGCCGCATTCTACAGACACTGAATCACTTGATCTTCCCGGTAGCCTTGTGGACCGTGAATATCCTACTCTCATCTGCATTTACAGTTGAGGAAACCGGGGCACAGAGAAATAAAGAAATTCTCCCAATGGTACCAGCTGTAAGGTGGCGGCGCTGGGGTTTGCACTTGGGTTGGCTGGCTCTCGGACAACGCTTGCCTCCAGTGTGCCCCGTCCCGACACAAGAGATGGGGGCCCAGCCCCACCAGGAGGGGCTAACTTCTCAATGGTGACGTTTGGCTGTGTTTCCCAGTTACATTACAGCCATTAAAAGGTTCGTCATAGGGGCACCTAGGTGGCTCAGGGGGTTAAGTGTCTGCCTTCGGTCATGATCCCGGGGTCCTAGGCTTGAGCCCCACGTAGGCTCCACGTGCAGAGGGGAGCCTGCTTCTCCCTCTCCTGCTCCCCCTGCTTGTACACACTCTCTCTCTCAAATCAATAAATATATATATATATTTTTAAAGTTCCTTCAAAATCAGGTAGTCAGGTCTGGAGTCTCCGTGCAATCCAGTCCCTAGAGTGCTGATCTAAGCGGCTTTCCCTAAGTTTGGTCCAGACGCGGGTGGGAGCAGCATCCCTGGCGTCAGACCAGTTCTGCCTAAATCCCATCTCAGCTACATCCTAGCCGTGGGAGCTTGGAAAGACCGCTTAACCTGAGCTCTTACTGGTAAAACCCCGGACCGTGATCCCTTCAAGGTAAAGAGGGATTCTCACATATTCTTGCAAAGATTTTATCTGAGCCATTAAGCACTGTCCGTGGCAATGAGGACTGCCACGATACAACCTGAGGACTGCCACGCGATCTTCCACCCCCTCCACATGCACACACAAAATATTAGCTTGTGTCTGATGTGTTCTCTGATTTTCAGATGGGAGTCAGCATTCTGAGTTAGGACATGGGCCGTGTGAAAATGCACAGACTTCGAGAATAGCTGCACACATCATGCACTTCTTAGTTATTCGACATCATGTAAATTCCTGATAAACATCCACTTTTGACATGGTGATAGTCCAAGTCAGAAAACGAGGATGGTGAGGATATTGGGGCCTAGCCATCTTAAAAGGGTTATTTTGGGGACACTTCTGAAATAACGCATGTGAATACAATTAAAAATGCTACCTAATTTTGATTCCGGCAACCCTTATCTTATGTGGCACTTCCTGTATACCAAGGACATGGACAGCACTGTTTCTGAGCCAAATAGGTATCACATCCTCCTGGTAGGGAACTAATCTAAGCCAGATGGGGATTAAAAGAGTCAAAGGAAGAATGAAAAAATAAATAAAATTTTTTTTAAAAAAAAAGGAAGAATGAGAAACAACCCGTGTACCTATCTCCATCTTTGAATGTGTCCCAATGCTCTGTAACTATCAAGTTCAACTTCACGCCCATCTGAGCCTCTGGACTCTTGGCTTCGTGAGGGCCAGGCCTCGGTCATGTCTAACCTCCCAGGAAATAACAAATTGCTTGACACACCGTAGGTGCTCAGTGAAGTATTCACTGAGTGAATGAATGAATAAGTGAGTGAACAAAAAGCCGAATAGAATTTCTCACCAAATATGTGGATGCAATCTTTGTGCTCCTCCCAGGTCCCAGACACCAGGACTGCGTGAGCCTCTACCCTACACTCCGTGGTACTTTAATTTCCAGGGCAGTGGTGCACACCTTCCCCCTCGTCTGCCTTTCCAACCACACCTGTCTCCACCAGGAGCCGCCCTCATTTCTCCTCTTTGTCAAAGTGGCCCTTTGGGCAGCATTCCTGTGCTGCTTCCTGGCGTCAGAGCTCAGACACTGGTGAAATCACTTATCCGCTGCTTCATTAGCCACGGCTGCTACCTGGGATGCCGCACATAGCATCACCCAGCATTTATTGATTCACCCTTTCAGGACTGAGCAGAGTGATTTCACTTTCAACTGACTAATTGTGTGGGGAGAGGGCTTCAAGACAAGAAAGCAAGCATCCATTAAGTCCTCTAAGACAAAACCTAGGTCACCCCGGTAAGTACTACACCCATACAGAGGTGCTATTAAAGCAGATGCTCATGCAGACAAGCCTGGGCCCTTAGCAGGATTGCCATCTCCTTGAGGCTGTCTCCTTTTGCAAATGACTTCCTAGGATTTGGGGGGACGGGGCTTTGAGGAGGTGAGGGGAGGGAATCCTGAATCCTTAAGCAGCCAGCATTTTCATTCATCTCCTCTGCTCCATTTCAGCTGTTGTCACAGAGCTAGTGTATGTGGACACGACCAGTGTCCTCAGCGGGGAGATTTAAGGACCATCCAGTTATACCATATGGACTCAAAGAACTTTCCGACTGAATAGATTCTCTAGGCCACAGCTTTTCAGACTATAGCCCTTGGAGTCTTGGTGATCTGAGAAGCCGCTAATAGGGCTTTTGGCAGGTAGAGGGGAGTGGGAGCAGCAAAGCTAGAGGACTCTTGATCCATCTCCCACCTACTCCTACCACCATGTTTATCTGTGACATACGAATTATAAGGCGGTTGAGAAAAAAGTTTCCCTGCTTGAAAATACTTTCAAACTATGCCTCTAGGCAGTATGCAGAATGGTTAGCTCTACCTCCAAACTGGGTGGGTTTTTTCTTTTCTTTTTTCTTTCTTTTTTTTTTTTTTTTTTTTTAAGAGTTTTATTGGGGCAGCCCGGGTGGCTCAGCAGTTTAGCGCCGCCTTCAGCCCAGGGCCTGATCCTGGAGACCCAGAATCGAGTCCCATGTCAGGCTCCCTGCGTGGAGCCTGCTTCTCCCTCTGCCTGTGTCTCTGCCTCTCTCTTCCTGTGTGTCTCTCATGAATAAATAAATAAAGTCTTAAAAAAAAAAAAAAGAGTTTATTTGAGAGAGAGAAAGAGCCTGCAGGAGCATGGGGAGGGGAAAGAGTAGAAGGGTGGGGGAGGGGGAGGAGAGGAGGGGTGGGGGAGGGGTGGAGGGAGAAGCTGACTCCTGCTGAGTGGGGAGTCCACCACAAGGCTCAACCCCAGGATCCGGGAATAATGACCTGAGCCACCCAGGTGCCCAAACTGGTTGGGTTTAAATCTGACCCATAACCACTGTGCCAAGACGTCCTCCTGTGCCCACTGAGATCCCTTCTCTCCTACACAAGGATTTTGCTCCTACCATCATTTCCTCTCTCTCTCCTATATCATCATTTTTTTCTTAACTGAATCATCTCATCAACATATAAACATACTAGGCGCACCTGTGTGGCTCAGTGGTTGAGCGTCTGCCTTCGGCCCAGGGTGTGATCCTAGAGACTAGGGATCAAGTCCCACATCGGGCTCCCTGCATGGAGCCTGCTTCGCCCTCTGCCTGTGTTTCTGCCTCTCTGTGTCTCTCACGAATAAATAAATCTTTAAAAAAAAAAAAAGCTTCTGACTCTTGCTCTTAGCTCTGGTCTCGATCTCAGGGTCCTGAGTTCAAGCCCAGCATGGAGCCTACTTAAAAAACAAAATGTAACTCGCTTCTCATCTTCATTGCTACCGTTAGTTCAAACTGCCACATGCCTCCCATGCCTTCCCGCAGTAGCTTCCAACGAGTTCCAGGTCACATAAAGGACAATACACAAAATCCGTCGTGTGGCCTACACTGTCCTCCCTGCCCCAAGCTCCAGGTTCACCTCCTGCTGGTCTCCTCCTGACTCTGTGCGGCTTCAGCAAATGTGCTCTGCCGACACACAGCCCATTAGCTCACCTCCAAAGAAGTCTGACCTCCCTCGGAGCAGGCCAGGTACCACCTTATCCTCCCACCTGACCTGGGGTGCCTGCGACTCCAAGGTAACTGACTTGGAGCTTAGACCCCCTCTCCCTTGACCTGCTCTCACAGCCTGCTGGGATTTTATGAGACTGACCCAGCCTGCTCGACCGAGGCTCAGCCCAGAGGTGTAGGGAGTCAGCCATTTATCACACCTAATCACTCTGAAAAATATAAACTGGTTATTTTGAATTCCTGAAGATACAGACACTTTGAGTGGTGATATCTGCCAATTATATGGCAAATACATCTACGTACTTCTTGCCCATTCATGGTACGTGGGGGAGGTGAAGATGCACAAGTTATGAGACCATCTGTGGCCATTAAAACCAAGCAAGCCAACCAGATACACTAACGCAAATAAAACTGTTGCAGTACTCCGTGACAGGTACTGGAGCTGGCAGGCCAAATTCAAGCTCAGACCCAAATGCGATGCAATTCCCTTGAAAACTCTTACTCAAACGTGCTGACCCACCTTTTGGAGAAATTCTTACCTCTGCATTGCCACTAAAAATCTTCCAGGGAAGAACTCAAGTTTGGCCAATAAATCCAAGTTAATGACTTTGGTCTTGAAACCCAGGCATCCAGCTAGCAGTCAGTAAATTAGAGAACAGTAATAAATAAATAAAGATATATATATATTTATTTATATATCTGGAGGAACCTGTAACTACTGCAATATAAATTAAAAACAAATTTCACTTCCACCAATCTCAAATTGGCATTTTGGGAATGAAATAATTGAACTTCACAAGCCTTACCTTGTCTCGAACATGAATCATCCAGCACACTCTGCAGCAGCTGTTAGTTACCACCATCCCCACCACACAGTGAAAGAGACTGAAGCAGCCTAGAGAGGTAGGGTGTCTAACTCACAGCCACGTGGAAAATGGGGTAAACTCCAAATGCCAGCCAACTAATCTGTGGTTATGGCATCAATCTGTCAAATGACGCAGGATGTAATTAATTAAATGCCATGCACACGGCACTGTGCATTTAGTAGGCACTCAATAAACTTCACGGAATGAGTGAAAACAAAACACAAAACAAATATGAGTTCAACTGTGACCCCCCCCCCAATCAAATGTGCCAGGCTGACGCCCTAAAGAAAGAGGGTTTTAGAACTGGGATCACAGGAAAAACCTGGAGGGACACGATCCCTATCCAACGTCAGCTCCGTTTCCTTTCCTGAGGACAGGATCCCATTGCCCGTCAAAGCATGCTGATGCTTCTGGCCAGCTATTGAGTGAAATGTAGACAAGTGGGTTTTTCTCGTAGCTCTCGAACTATAGCCAAGTAGTAGAAAGTTCACAGACCACCAGGAAAAGAGCATTTTTCCACTAAGCTACTATAGAGACACTGGGTCTTTCTTTATAATGATTAGGGGGTGGGGATGCACCTGGGTAGCTCATTTGGTTGAGCCGCTGGCTTGTGATTTCTGCTCAGGTCCTGATCTCAGGGGTCGTGAGATTGAGCCCCACCTCCTGCTCTGCCCTCAGCCTAGAGTCTACTTCAGATTCTCTCCCTCTCCCTCGATTCCACTCCTCTGCTCATGTGTGCTCTTTCTCTCTCTCTCTCTTAAAAAAAAAAAAAAAGGCAGCTTGGTGTTCTAAGTTTTAATAGCTGCCTTACACTACATAGCCATTATTATCAATTATGGGGAAAAAATCATGGTTATGGGCAGCCCCGGTAGCTTAGTGGTTTAGCGCCTGCCTTCAGCCCAGGGCCTGATCCGGGAGACCAGGGATCCAGTCCCATGTCGGGCTCCCTGCATGGAGCCTGTGTCTCTGCCTCTCTCTCTCTCTCTCTCTCTGTCTCATGAATAAATAAATAAAATCTTTAAAAATTAAAAAAAAATTAAAAATCATGGTAAGTTCCTTGAGGGAAGTCAGATAATAATACATCCTATGTGAATCTGTCCCAGGGGGTCTTTAGTGCTGACCCACCATTGAATTTGATGGTCACCCACTGACATTATTCAAACAAATGTTTTGGACATTCCCCTTTGGACATGTGTCTGGTAGAATATGGGGGACCTACTTTTTTTTGTCGTCCTTTTACATAAAACGCAGTTCCTTGCAATTTGTGCCTTATGATTTGGTCATTTCCTCCAGGTGGCTTGGGGTGGTGAGCCTGGACAGTCTTCCTTAAAGAGCAAATCATCTTAGGTCGTGATAGGGTATCCCTGCTAATCACCTGTGTTCTGGTGAACATTTTATAATGAAAACTTCTCATTAGGCTAACAGGCGAGCCACGTGATACAAAGGGAAAAAAAAAAAACACCACTTAATTTAGCCGTTAGCCAGAAGATTTTGTTTTGCTGGGTGCTTTATTGGGAGGTTTACGGGCACTTTTTATATCTGTTTTTATAGTTTCATAATCAAACAAATCGCTGCTAATTGATTTAGGAGGTTTGGGGGTGTGCATAAAGCCAGAATGAGGAGGGCAGCCCTGGTGGCTCAGCGATGTAGCGGCGCCTTCAGTCCAGGGCCTGATCCTGGAGACCCCGGATCTAGTCCCACGTCAGGCTCTCTGCGTGGAGCCTGCTTTTCCCTCTGCCTGGGTCTCTGCCTCTCTCTCTCTCTGTATCTCTCATGAATAAATAAATAAAATCTTAAAAAAAAAAAAAAAAAGCCAGAATGAGGAAGAACTACCTACAGTGTGGGCAGTTTGAGAACATGAGTGAGTCAGGTCTGCAAATAACAGGGGCATTTTCAATGGTTAGTCAGCATTTTGTGCTCTTCTCCAATCAGGTTTTAGTGAAGATTAATCTAGAGGTGACTTACTGGCTCTTAAAGGAAAGCCGTCAGAATTGCAGAAGTGGGGGGCCTCTCAGGGCTCACGGGCTGAGCTAGTGCTTGCAGCCTGTCCTCCAGGGGACCGGGCGCCAGGGGGAGGCTGTGGGATCCCCACTGAAGGACAAAGGGCACCCAGGCGCAGATGGCTCAGGTCCACTAGAAAGCCAGCCTATTTTTAACCGGGCAGCCAGGATGTGAGGAGTCTAGGATTCAGCTTCTATTTGTGGAAAGTCACAGCATCAGAGTGAAAGAGTAGATGAGACTCCCAGGCCCGGCTCCTGTCCAGCCCCGACACTCAAGGGACTCACTGGCCCACTGGGTCCCCCGGGGCCATCATTCCCCGTTCAGGGGGTGGGGGGTCCCCTTCCCCAACCAAGGAGGCTCGCTCTCTCCAGGCAGCAGCCACAGGAGGAGGATCCAGTGCAGAGGGCCGCCGGGGTCACCAGGAGAGGAGCCGGTGTCCACGGGGCGCCTGCAGAACCGGACAGTAGATCACAGCACACCAGGTGACCAGGCCCGAGAGTTCTTACCATTACTATTGGGAAAGGTCACTCCTTGAGGGCACCTCTCAGCCCTGGGAGGGAGGGGGGTGACACACAGGGGGTGGCACAGAGCCCTGCCCAGAAAGTCATCCGATCTGCCTTGCAGACCCAGCTGGTCACGCAGGTGGCTGTGGCTTTACCAGGCTGCGACCCGCTTCCCATTATGTCGCGGCCCCCAGGGGACTGATTCATTCCTTTGTGTGTCTCCTCCGGAGGATGAGTTTGCCTGCCTCAGGCGAGGGTCAGCCTTCCTTGGGGGCGGCTCTGGGGGCTGGGAACTGGAGGAGCCGGGTCCATCCGACCCCCACACCCCATCCCCCCACCTTCACCCCCTATCCCCCACACCCCCACCTCCCATCCCCCATACCCCACCCCATCCCCCCACCTCCCATCCTGCACACACCCACCGCCCCACACCCCATCTCCCTACTCCCTATCCTTCATCCCCCATCCCCACTCCCACCCCCACACCCCACCTCCCATCCCCCATACCCCATCTCCCATCCCCCACACCTCCATCCCCCACCTCCCATCCCCCACCCCATCCCCCATACCCCCTCCCATCCCCCACCCCATCCCCATACCCCCTCCCATCCCCCACCCCATCCCCCCACACCTCCATCCCCATCCCCCACACCCATCCCCCCACCCACACTCCCATCCCCAGGTGACCCACCTGCCGCTTCCAGCCCAGGCTCACAGCCTCGGATCCCGTGTTTGCCTGCCCTTCCCACCACTGTCGCAGCCCCGTGGCAGCCCCAACTCCGCCTGGGAGCACCAGCTCCCCCCTCCCACGAGGGAGCCTCCTCGGGGTGCAGAGCTCCCTCCGGTCGGGCTGCGGGGGGAGGAGCCGGGCCCGCGGGTCGCACCCACCGTGGGGACCGAGAGCGAGTCACCGCGATCACCGCGAGCTGGCCTCCCGGCCCAGGCCCTGCCCGCCTACCTGGGAACGAAGCAAACGGCCCCCCAAGTCCTTGACCAGAGGCCTGCTGTAAATAAAGAGCATTTTTATGATGGGCTGGCTGCCAACGGCGTTATCACCTCCATCCCTGCATCCGTGCCCCCCCCCCGCCCCCCCTGCAACGCACACACGCGCGCACAGACTGGGGCTCTGCTACATTGGATGCCACCGAGGGCGACAGGTTAGGGCAAGGAGCCGGGCAGGTTAGGATGCACGTTCGCAAATTCGGTTCCTGATTTTACCTATTTATTTCCTTTAAGGAGAAGAGGGAGACAGGGAAGAGGGGGAGCCATGAAATCATTAAAAGCAATTCCCTCCCCGCCCCCCCCCCCCCCCCCCCCCCCCGGTCCCCGGGCGCGCGTGGAGCAATGTCTGCGCTACAGAGCCATCCCCGGGTATCGATCCAGATGTGGAAATTGGTATTGACTGCCGCCCGGCTCTGTGCACTACCCCCCGCTTTTAAAGATACAGCGGCCGAGGTGATGCCGCTTTGTCCACCGCGCAGCTCCCCAGACATCTGCAGAGGCAAACCCAAGGAGGCAAATGAAAGTGCGCCCTTTGTGTCTTGCCCCCCTCCCCCGACTTGCACCAAATGGGAGCCCAAAGGGCTGCCAAACAGATGGTGATAAAAATGAAAGCTCGGCGCCCCTTTCTGAGGGGAGAAAAGGACCATTTGTGTGCACTTGGAAGTCATCCTGGCCCCTGGGGCCTGGCTCTGCCCAGCCCCAACCTTGTTAAAATCCTTGGAGGGTCGGAAGGCTTAACTGGAGGTGCGGTCTGCTCCCCCAGAGATGCTGTTAACTGCCTATTGCTGCCCTAAAAATTACTGCAAATGCAGCCCCGGAAAACAAAACAAATGTATTATCCTACAGCTCGATAGGTCAGAAGTCCGATGGGGTTTCGCCGGGAATATGATCAAAGTGTCAGCAATCTTTGTTCCTTTCCAGAGACTCTAGGGGAGACTCCTGCTCACGGTGGATTGTTGACTGAATTTAGGTCCTTGAGGTTGTAGGACTGAGGTCCTGGTTTGGCGAGGCCTCTCACCCTCCTGGCCTTGCAGCCTCCTTCTCCATGTCCAAAGCCGGCAATTGGAGGCCAGATCCTTCCCAACTGGCATCTCTCTCACCCCCTTCTTTGCCTTCCCCTCCCATTAGGCTGACCGAATTAATCCAGATCATCTCGTTTCGTTGCTGCCCTGCACCTTGACCAGGCCCTTAAAGTCCCCTTGCCATGTAAGGTACCCAATCCACAGCAGGTTCTGGGGATTAGGACACTGACATGCGTGAGGAGCCGTTACTCAGCTGGGCACTCTCAATATCTGTTTCAGGTAATTTGGTGGGGACAGGTGACTTGGGGACCCTACTCTTCCACCATCTTGCCCCCTCCTCAATATCTGTTTCAGGACAGTCTGGCAGAAATTAAAAAAAAAAAAGTTAGCCTTCTATTTTAATAATGGACAGCAATGCCACTCCTGCGTTGCATGTGAGCACTTCCACAATGGCTGTCGATTCACACAAGGGACAGAACTGTCCCGCTACATTTAATACCAACTTCTAATATCAACCCTGTCTTCCCAAAGGCTAAGCTCTTGAGAAAAGAGGCGGTATACCTGGCTAGTGTGCAGCTAGACTCTTGAAATACCACAATCAACACCACACAGCCAAGATTTTCCAGAAGCTCACAGTTTAGAGGAGAGAGAAACAAGGGATGGACGGTGAAGGTGAGCCTGTGCCGTGTGTCAGAGACCCTGAGACCACAGCAATGAGCCATGCTGAGGTGTCTACCTTCCTTCCCAGGGCCTCCTTTGGGGCCGACCCTTCCAGTCCTATGTCACAGGTTGTAAAACAAGGATTAGAAACGAGGTCATCTCATAGTGGCTGAAGGAAGCATGATGCTAGGGGTCACATCCTGACTTCTGCTCCCCACGGGACACTGTGCACCCCAGGCAGAGACTTTTCACCTGCCCAGATTCCTTTAGGTACTCCTGCAGCCTTCCTCTCTGTGCTCTGGAGGGGACTGCCGTGCTGTAACTTCCGCTCTACTATAAACCCGGCCCAGGGAAAGTCTGTCTCACTCCTGCTTATGCCCACGGACAAACTCATCATCTGTTTTCAGCCCACTGCAGGCGAAGGGCCCTTTGGCTGAAAGTCTTCTGTCAGCCTGAATGGCTAATTGAGACCTTCCCGGGCCGAGCTGGTGCAGATGGCCATGAATGCAACACTGTTAGACAAGGAGGGAAGGCAAGGCATCATGAATATTTAAACAGGTAAAAGTAAATATTAGTGAAACAATTGCATCTTTAAATGGTTAAATTACTTTCCACACTCCACTCCGTTGTCATATGTCGTGATGGCGCTCAGGTGCACGCACACGCGTACACGCCTGTCCTCCCTGCCCCCCCCTGCAAATTATTCATTTTTCATCTCTGTTGTTTCCAGTCTGATCTTTTTAATGTGAGAATCCCCCCTATGCTTAATCTAAGCCTTCCTGCATTTATTCCTGAAGTTGAAAAAGCATGATTGGGCCCTGAATATATAGTTTGCAACTTGCTGGAATCCCAATGACACGCCTGAGTCTTGTCTACTCTGATTTCATGGCACAAAGCCATGCATGCCATCGGGAGGCAGGAAACCTTAACTCGAGCTCATGTGTGGTAATTGCTTTATTCTGCATGAACTCGTTCTAATTCTCCCCAAAACAAGAGAGAAGCTGCATTTTGCAATTTTAATGACCACACTATTTACCCCTCTGCCATTACCTGGTAAACTGCCTGGAGTGTCTTTGGACAGATCTTCCTCTGCTTATATTCTTTTGTGTTAATTTTCAATAAGGCGTCTCTGGTTTTTCTACTCTTATTTTGCAATATCATCTCATCTGGCATCGTCTTTCCATCTTAACATTTTGGGAAGTTTGATTCAGTCCAAATTGTGTCTCCTTAGACTTGTTCTGTCTGTCGTTCACCTATTTTTCACTGTGGAATTCAGCCTTCGTTCTTCCTTCTAATGTTTTCGCAGTTGCCTGAATCCTACACTTTCATTTTCCATTTTGAATTTCAGATAGAGCACTTCTGTGCCTCTTTGTTTGGTTTCTTAATGTCCAATGGGATCATCTCCCCTTAACTCTGAGGGGATGTCCAAGAACCTCATACCCGGCCTCTAAACCGTATCTTCTCTCTTCCTCCCCAAACACCGATTCTTACAATGGTCCATCCCGCCTTTTAACACGCATCGCTCTACCACCACCTAAAACTAAATTCCTGATTTTCTTTCGTGATCAAGTGACTTAACTGGTCTTCCAGCCACTCCCCTGTGCGCTCCCTCCAGGGACTGTGCTAGAGGCCACATCCTGTCTTCCAGCAGCCATAGGGTAATGGAATCAAAAAGCGAAAGATCTCTTGCTTGGGCAAATCCAATTTATTTTAAGGCCAATGTTTAATGAGTTTTTGAATCTTCTCTGCAAAGAATCTTCTCTGAAATCTATAACCACATTTTACAGGTCATCTAAAATCTGCATCAATCTTATTTTCAACATGTTATATGTACATATATGCAAATGCACATATGTCCACATATAATACACATATTTTAATATATATGTATAAAATATATGTGTATAAGCAGTTCCATTTGAGCCCTGGTGAGCATTCTGGGAAGGAAAAGCTGTGGCAGCCATTCATAGGTTCAAGGGCAGGAGGCTAGGAGGAGGGAAGTGAGGAGAGAAAGCTTCTAACTTGTCTTCTCATTTTGCAGAAAAGCGCAAGTCCTTGTCACAAGGCCCCTAACTTTTGTCCTCAACCCATGGCCTGCGCCTTTACCTGTTCCCCTAATGGCTATCACTCCCCACATCTTTGACCACACGGAGTCACTAACAGCAGCAACAAAAAGTAAAAAGCAAACTAGTTTGCTAACGGGTTGCTAATAACACCAAGAGTTGTCTGGCTTCAAAGAAGTCACTTGAATTTTCTGGGTCTCCTTTTCTTCCTCCATAAAAACTAAAGGATTAGACATCAGCAGGTGAGAGAGGATTTTAAAGGCTTTTTAAAGCCAGGAAACTTTCTCCCAACAAACTCGTACACAGAAACGTCCTTGGTAAAACCGGTGAAGTGGAAGTTGTCTGGGGCAGGAGGAGAGCACGGCGCTGCTTCCCGGGCTGTCCCCCCAGCCACTGGCAGGGGACTCCTGGCTTCCTCTGAGCCTATTCCACAAACACCACCAGACCAGAGTCAACTGAGAGTCAGTTCGAACATTCAGTATTTCTGTGAAAACCACGAAGCTTGGAAACGATGACCTACAAACGGTTACAGACATACTTCACTTTACAGAAAAGAAGTCCTGGCAGGTGATCTCTACACTAACCCCAATTTTTCCTATTGAATAACATTACATCTCAGAATTGTTGTCTCTTCGGCTCTGATCCATGGTCCTTTGGCAACAGCAACTAATATTCTGGCGTTTTTTGCTATTGTGTTTCTCCCCCCTCCTCTCCTTACACCTGTCATCGTTCAACACCCACTTGGGGCCAGGTGCTTTATATCCTGTAAGTTCCCCTTACGTTGTTCTCTTGACCTTAAAGGGGAAATTACACTTGATCTCAGCTGCGGGAGGAAAACTATTTGAGTAAATGAACCCTGTGTCCCATCTTTTAATAAAGTAAAAAGAAATTTAATCCTTGCAAGGGAATAATAATTACCTCCTGAAGTGTCTATTTGTTCAGTGTGAATGAGAAGATCATGTCTGTGCTTTGCAATAGAGTTTCAACGTTTTCTGCATGAGGAGTGAGTGGAACACGTATCCACACCATCATCCTCACCACTTCCCTGTTTAATGTGATAGGATAAAACTACTCCTTTGAGTGACTTTAGCTGTTTATTTCTATGTGAAACAAGGAACTGAATCAGGTGACACAAAAGTCAATAAACCATAGAGCCTGGCTTCAAGGAGCTCCCAGTCTGTAGGTAAAACACATAAATATCGAATTATTTTGAAGCATCCTGAATATAATAGTAGTGCAAACAAGCCTACCAGGAAAACAAAGGAGGCAGAAATTCAGTTTGTCTTAGAGAAAGTAGGACCCAGGGAAGTTTCATGGAGGAGTGACATTTGAGCCTAGAAAAATGGGTAGTATTTCCCTTGCATGATCTTGGCAAGGGGAACAGTGTGTCCAAAGGCACAGAGGCTCCAGAGAACAAGGCAGGATTATTGATTAAGACCCATGGTCAGAGCACAGAGTTTGTAGCATATACCCATGGACCATGAGGAAAAAATGTTACAGGTGAATTGTGAAACTATATCGTACCTTATTCTAGTCTATACTCAATAATAATATATTCAGTAATAGAGATTTTTTAATCAAGGAAATGGCATAAATATATGTGTATTTTCAATAGTCCTGATATGAAACATTCCAGAGATAAAATGTATAGTAGTGACATATCAGAGCCATGAAGAAGAGATGGTAGTCAAAGAAAATGCTAGAATGGTAGCTTGGATGACCAGGTATATAGTGATGCCATCAGAGATTAAGGAATCCCAAGGGGAGAAATAATGAATTTGCCTTTAAATACATCTTTAGATGGGGCACCTGGGTGGCTCAATGGTTGAGCATCTGCCTTCGGCTCAGGGCGTGACCCCGGGGTCCCAGGATCGAGTCCCTCATCGGGCTCCCCGCAGGGAACCTGCTTCTCCCTCTGCCTGTGTCTTGCTTCTCTCATGAATAAATAAATAAAATCTTTTAAAAATACATCTTTAGATATGCCTGTAATATATATGCACAAAATTATAATATACATCAAGTATGTAATTTACATATAAATTCTGTTACAAAATTCACATATTTAGATAATGCAAATTTATCTATTATATACTAAATTATATTCATATGCTCACCTATAATAGATATTATACATATAACATATAAAATACATTCAGACTGAAGGGTGCAGAAGTCCCTGTTCATACCTTATGGGATGTATTTGAACAGAGTCAAGCAATGCCCAAAGGAAGTGAGATCTGGACTTAGCGGGTAGGAGCCATTCTCCACTATCAGGATCGGTTACAGAACTGGTCGCCGTAGAGACCACATGGGAACTCAAAGCCTGGCAAGCTGGCCCAAGGCACCTGTAAGAAATCAAGCTACAGGGAATCTGGGCCTGAGGCTGGGAGGTCAGGTAGCATTAATCCAGAGACAGGGGCCCCTGCAGGGCCATGGCATGGACAGGCAGAGAGAAGGTGGCATCATGTCATGCCTATTTGCAGGATGGTCTTGAGGATTAAATGAGATAAGAAAAGCAAGGAGCTTGGTTGGCATGTGCACATGCTCCATAAGCATGACTTAACCTCAGCCTTTTAAAGATGTGCCGTAGAGCTCCAACAAGAGGCACGACAGCCATCGTGTCATTCTTAGCAAGTGAGCATTTGTAGTTTCTGTTACCCAGAAACTCACTTGATATAATTCCACATTGAAATGATTCATTAAGTCACAAATTCTACATAGGACCCAACATCCTGAAATATAATATGTTGGAAGCTCCAGTGACCATCCTGTTCATGCCCATCATCTTACTCTGGGCGCTGCTAACTCCCCTCCCCTTGTATACTCTATAATACTTGGCATCCTGCCACATGTTTGTGTTTGGGTTTTTTTTTCCCAATGGTTGTTCAAAATAAATCATTTTTAATGAATAATTTTAATAATTAATTTAATGTAACAACTAAATAATTTAATAAATAATTTTAAATAGATAAATATGTAAATACTTATCTCTAAAACAGAATGCAGTAAAGAAAGCTTCTTTAATTCTTTTTTTTTTTTTAAGATTTATCTATTCATGAGAGACAAAGAGAGAGAGGCAGAGAGACACAGGCAGAGGGAGAAGCAGGCTCCCTGCAAAGATCCCAAAGTGGGACTCGATTCCAGGACCCCGGGATCATGACCTGGGTCGAAGGCAGACACTCAACTGCTGGACCACTCAGGTGCCCCGAAGTTTGTACAATTCTTTCTGCTGCCCTCAGCTCCCTGCTCTTCCATTGCCTTCACTCTAAACAAAGATCTTCTGAGATGGGAGCCCATACACAGAATGTGAAATTTCTCACATCCCAGTCACATACAGATATTATTATTTTTTAAATATTTATTTGAGAGAGAGAGAGAGCATGAGCAGGGACAGGGGCAAAGGGAGAGAGAGAACCTCCAGCAGACTCCTCACTGAGGGCAGAGCCCAAAGCAGGGCTTGATCCCACGACCCTGAGATCATGACCTGAGCTGAAATCAAGAGTCAGATGCATTACTGACTCAGCCACCTAGGTGCCCCCATATAGGGTATTAAATATGATTTTCCTGATATCACAAAGCCTCCACTGTGTTCTGTAAATTCTGCTTAACTAAAGTCAGGCTTCCTTAGAAACTTGTCAAAAGGATTTCTGACAAAATGGCTACTTTAAAAAGTTTCAGTACCGAAATGGATAACATTCAACTCTCAAAATGTATTAATTCAAAATAACTCACCATCCAGTTATGATACACAAATGTAACATTATGATACATTTAGAGACACTTTATTTGTCCATAGGATCTTTGGTTTTATGAGTGGTGAAGAAACAATGGTTCATGGGACATACATGTTTCACAGAAAAGTTTGCAAGAGTACATCTTTCATATTGAGAAACTTCTTTCTTGTTCCTAGATATTAGTTCCCTCTCACTGCATAATTTATTACAAGTTAAATACTTGCTCTCAATAGTTACTTAACAAAATATTACTTTTAAAAGTTAGAATCTTTTCTTCTGAAATACCTAAATGTCACTGTATTATGCCAAAATTGTGCCACATTCAATCTAGTAAAACATGAAAGAGGTTCATTAAATTTTATTTTCACAAGAAAAAAGAAACTAAAAATTTAAGTGCTAAACCAGTAATACAGCCCTCTAAATCCATCCTAGTTATGAAACAAAACAAAACAAATAATATAAGATCAAGGATCATACAATTAAAAAATGGTTTTATCCATGGACAGGCATTTTGGCAGATTGGGAAAAAAAAAAGTCCTGCCAATGAGCATTGCCTCTCTATATATGTATATAAATATATATGTGGAAGACATCATACATATATATATGCACATGTGCATGCATGCACACAAACACACACAAATATGTAAATAAAGATCTGGATTCAAATGTTTCAAGATGCATTTCTAACTGGCTTACTGGTCCAAGACATGGTCGATGCCATTATGCAAGTAAATATGATAGAAAAATAGATTTTATCCTAAAATGTATCCTGACATTAGACACAACAACATAATAAAAAAATCAACATTTTTCTTACTTTGCAGAATGAGGTGTCTTTAAGGCTCATCAAAGTCACATGGGCATGTTATCTATTACTGTTCTCCCCTTTTAGAATCAGAAACAGATGCACAGAAATCATATGACATCTTAAAGACTGTATCAGTCTCCAGCTGTCTTATCCAATACTCTGTCTAATAACTGGAAGAATAGATGCTTAGAACCACTGTCCCCCTCCCTCCTCTTTGTCTCATCCCTCTCTCTCTCTACCGTTGAAGAGAGCAAGCAATGACTTGGGTTTTCTAATACTCTAACTCGAATCATTTGCTAAAATGATGTTACGGTTCATGGAATTGCCAAGTTAATTGGATTTTGACTCCACTTAAATTACTTTTAGAAGACCAATCTCTTGGTCAAAGAGAAAACAAGTAAGTAGTCTCCAGAACTACGACTCAGATTTTTAAGTGACATCAAAACACAGAATCAGCAGATTATTCGAAGATGACACATGGATAATTGTTCCTTAATTTATTGATTATGGATTCATTGACCTTATGGGAAAATACAACAGACAGGCCTGTAAAATACATCCAAAACTCATAAGGCAAATAAAACAATAAGACAATGGCTGTATCTATGTGTTAAAAAAAAAAAAATCCCCAAATGACAAATTTTAGCTAGTTGTCTTCACAAAAGGGCTGACTGCCAGGTCCATTCAACTCTTTTGTGTATGGAAAATGGTCTTTCTAAAAATAAAAGAATGACCGACAAGCAGTTTAATTTCTATATACATCAACCACCCTGATAAAAGGACCCAGATTTCAGGGACACATGGGTGGCTCAGGCGATTAAGTGTCAGACTCTTGATCTCAGCTCAGGTCTTGATCTCCGGAACATGAGTTTGGGCCCTGTGTTGGGTTCCACGCTGGGCGTGGAACTACTTTTTATAAAGGGGAAAAAAAGAACCAGGATTTTTAAATATATATATAAATGTTTAGCATTTAAGAAAAATGGTGTGATGATGGTGTTTATTAGAATGAATAATAAATTTCACAAGAGTAGATGATCAAAAGCTGATATTAAAGAACAGACTATTTAAATTAGCCTTAAAAGAAGGAGATAGCATGAGAATAAAAATTAAGTACAAATGTGGAGACTTTAATGGGCAATGTATAAAATGCACTAAAAGAAGAAATGACGAGGAAGCAGGAAGACCGGCTAGGGAGTCACTTTAATGGTCCCAGGCCTGATGGGAGCTGCTGTAATAGTCCAACAAGCAGTAACAAGAGCTTACAATAAAGTGTCAGAGTGCAGGAATGGAGGGCTGGAGGCAAGGGTGGAGAGAAATCAAGTAGAGAGAGGTGGAGGGAAGCAAAATTGACCAGAATTGGAATCTAATTGGGTTCAGGAGGTGAGAGAGAGGAAAGTATCAGAGATGACCAGGAACTTTACCATTTAAGAAAGATCAAATCCATGGTTGGGGCTTAAGAAAACCCTCACTCAGATTTCATCCGGTACAATCCAATATCTCAGAGGCAAAATTTAAGTCCCAGAGAGTTTAGGTAATCCACTCAAGGTCACACAGCCATTGGTGACAGTTAGACCAGCATCCCAAAATGTTCATATCCACTTATCAAAGGTTGGAGAAGTTATCAAGAGAAATAACCCACCTAAGGGAGAACACATTTAATAACAAAAATAAGGTGAAGAGCCACAGTGAGAAATGATTTCATTTAGTGCATGTGTGCAACAAACCAAGCGGTGCAGCCACTCTATCTCCATATGCTTCCTCATGGAAGCACCCAGACACACGTCCTGTTATCATCCCCAATCACAGGTCTGAGAACAGAGACTTACAGAGATCAAATGACTTTCCCTAAAGCATAAAGCTAATAAGAGGCAGAGTCTCTGGGTACAAACCACAATGTATGCATTCTCACCCACCTTGTGTCTTACTGATTTTGAGGGGCCACTGGGACATCCCAATAGAGATAGCCAACCAGTCATTACAAAGTTGGTACCATGTTTGGGATGGAGGTTCAGACTGAAGACATAAAGGCAAAGTTGGAAGTCATAGAAACACGAGAGTAGGAAAGTGGAGAAGGCAAGAGAAGGAAAAAGAAGGGAGCTGAGAGCATGTTCTTGACATGGCTTGCATTTCAGGGCTGGAGAAGGAAGCAGACTCAGGAAGAACAGTTGCAAAGATAGGAAAGGAAGCGAAGGGTAGTATAATGGAGGCCTGCAGACTTGACATTTGTTTGTTTTTTAATTTTCCTTATTGAAGGCCCCCAACCAGGCCTGAGGATAAGGTAGACAAAGAAGCCTGTCCTGGTACAAAAACATTTTCAACTCAAGATGGCTTCTTTTTCCAGAAATTGCATCTCAGGTATTCACCATGTTTGCTGAATTCTTAGATCTGTTTTTGGCCTGATCCTTGGATTCCAGGTTTCCCCAACCTTTGGGTCAACTTTACCTCATCTTGTGTTGTCCTCCTAGATGTAACCCATGAGACCCATCGGCTCCAAAGGATCCATCCGGTTCTGATTCTTGATCCTTCACCTGTCAAGGATTGTCTAATTTCAGGAGACAGCAGTGACCTGAAACAAGCTTTTTTTTTTTTTAATATTTTATTTATTTATTCATGAAAGACACAGAGGAGAGAAAGGCAAAGACACGGGCAGAGTGAAAAGCAGACATCATGCTGGGAGCCCAATGCGGGACACGATCCCAGGACTCCAGGATCATGCCCTGAGCCGAAGGCAGGCGCTTAACCGCTGAGCCACCCAGGGATCCCTGAAACAAGCTTTAGTGAAAGGAATGTCCTTTCATGAAGGGGTGTCCCATTACTCAGGGCAAGGAAAAGTGGCCAGGCCACAAAAAGAGCTGGTACAGGAAAATACATAAAGGCACACACGTTCTCTTCTTCTCCTCCTTCCTCTCTGTGTCTCTCTCTCTCTTCACATGGCTCAATCTCTCATCTATGCTGTGAACGCGCTTAATACTGTCTCTACTATTGCGTGGTCATCATGCCCTCTGGCCATCAGAGCCATCCAAGGACCCCCAGTCTTTATGTTCTTCCAATTTTGGGGACTCCCTCAAACATATGTACTTTTCAATATGACAGTCTCAAATCTGCTTTTACACCATTCCTGTGTGATTTCTGTCCTGAGCACTCCAATGAAAGTGCTCTCATTAAGGTCACGAATGATTTTTGTCACTAAATCTAGTGGGATATTTTCAACCCTCACCTTATTTGGCCTATCAGTAGCGTGTAAGTGTTGGCCAACTCATCTTTCTCAAAAGTCTTACTTTTCACAGTTCAAGGAACAGTACACCCTCCGAGAATTACCCTTTGCCTCTGGCTCCCCTCTAATGAATGCCAAGATGTGGGGTTGAGTCTCTGCTCATTGATTTCCTCCTCTCACCCGGTATGCTCTCATGGCAGACTCATCCAAAGAGTCCTCATTTATACTCTGATGATCCCAGACTCTAGCCTGGACCACTCCTGTAACCCCAGTAATTACCATCCATCCACCCCTTGACATTTCCCTATAGATGTCTCTCAGTCAGTGGTGTGCTGGAACCAGGCTACACTGGCTCATGAGAGCCCACTGCAAGCATCTCTTCATAGCTCCACGTTCACATTGCTAGGTTGAAATCCACCATGATGAGAGTTTCTATAGTATGGAAATTGGCAAATGCGGCAAATTCAGTGTGGTGGTCCTCCTCCCTCTCTACCCTTCCTCCCCCTCCTTTGACAGCCAGTTGCTAATCATTTACAAAACATCACTGTTGGGGGCTTCATAAATTTAATAGTTCAGAACTGAGCCCACACTGTCCTTGCTTCAACCAACTGGGTTCTCTTGCGGTGAACCCTACTCTTGTGGCTATGGCCCCCAGAAGTCCAGTTCATAGTTAAGCATGCGATCTCCTCTTCTGTATTCTTACCACCAACACCTCTTCAGTTTCACCTTCTAAATGTTCCTCAGTTCCATCCATTTCTATGCACCTCCACCTTGCCATGGCCACTGTTTGAAATTCCTTTAGACTAATGATCTACTCAACATTTTCCCTAAATCCAAACTCTCGCCCCTCCACAAGGTAGCTGATGTGTTTAAGAACACAATTCTGATCGTGTCACTCTCTTTCATAGTTTCCCATTATTTTTGGATAAAGATCAAACTCCTCATCATGACCTTGAGGTCTTTCCTGGCTTGTCTCTGCCTTTCTCTCCCATTTCACATCCCTTCCCTCCTCTCTACACACACCTTCTTTCATGTCAACACTTCCACTGTGTTCCTGCCATGCTCAGGGCCACACATGCTATTCCTTCTGCCTCTTTCCTCTCTTCCTTTCCATCTAATAAACTATTTTCCTTCAATCTCAGCTTGATGTTACTTCAAGAAAATGTCTTTGGCCACTCAGATTCAGTCTCATGTCTTCATTACATATTCACAGAGCAACTCATATCTCCCCTGTACTTTTCACATCAAAATGTACCCATGAGGGCAGGTAGCAGGTCCATCTTGTTCAACATTCTATTCTCAATGGTAAACACAGTAACTTATACAATACAATAGGGGCTTGGTATCTATTCAATGAAAAAATAACATTTTCAGTGAATGAAGACCATCTTTTTATTCTTCTGCTCACTTGTAGAAAATATTCCATCAAGTTACCTAGGCCAGATTGTGAAGTGAAGCTAGGCAGCAGAGGTAGTTTCAGTGTAGACGTCGCCTACATATAAAATAAAAATGGTATAAAACAACAGAAATATAGCCACCATAACCACCTGTAGACCAGAAGAACAGGATTAAGTGGATCATTCAATTAATGGTAGATTGGACAACTGAAGTGCCAAACATAACAGTGAACTCCTGGCCAAAAACATGGTTAACAGAAGTGAATAAGGAACCACATTGGAACCACATTCAAATAACCAGAAATACTTCCATTTCTTACTCCTGTAAGACTCCTCGAAAGAACAAACTCAAAATAGAATGTCACAGGGCAATTCTAGTTGCAATTCTAGTCCACCTTTAAATCCAGATGAGTACTCTTTTAACACTCCACAAGATCATTCTGGAAATATAAAATCCCGAGAGGTTCTGGAAGGATTTGACAGGGTTACTCAGAGTGTGAGCTACCTCAATACCTATGGATAGGGGCAGGGCCCCTCCCTGACTGCTGATATTTCTCTACAGAATTTGCTAGAATCTTAATCTACCATTTCACTGTCAGTGATGCTGGATGTATGAAAGAAATAACACTAATACTGGTAACACCAACCACCGTAACTTCTATTTTTCCTAATAGACAGGAACCATTCTGACTATTTTTACATCCAACCACACATTTCATCCTCACAATAGCCTAGTGGCACATACTACTATTATTCTGATTTTACAGATGAGTAAATATGCATAAAGAGATTGTCCTTGACTCAAGGTCACTCAGTTTCCCAAGGCTGCACCATTCCAGATGAAGCCAAAGTCTAAACCCAGCATGCCAGCCGCAGAGCCCATTATTTTTGGTCCCTGCACTGTGGGACCTCATCTCTGTTAGAAGCTATCTGGAATCAACTGGAGGCTTACTTGATCAGCCTGCACATTTATAAACATAAGGAGGAAAGCGAGGATCTTTCCATTCTACAATTTTTGTGTTATAACCTGGCATGGAGGGATCTGCAGAGCTTGGTTGGTCGAATGCTATCATTCCCCGATCTTTCCTTTCTCTCTCCATGCTCCCTTCTCCACCTGAGATTCCTGTCCAAATGGATGACAATCCAATGCTCAGATACACAGAAAAATATGGATGCACTACCCACTGGATGCATGGACTAAAATGGCAGGAGAATGGGAAAAAATTGATGCCACGGGCAGCCAAGGAGCTCCTCTCCTGACACCTCATGGCTGTACAAAGCAAGTGTAGCCAGTGGTTGGCAGCCTCTTCCTTCCCTTTCTCGAATCATTTCCGGAGTGAACTACTTGTATTGTTAAAATATCCATCGGGCGGGTGAAAAGAGTGGCATGATCTTATGGGAGTTTGAAAGGTCTCTGCTTCTCTCATGCATTTTCAAGTCGAGCTGGCTGTCTTTGGAGCAGTCCCTTTTGCAGGCCCAAATGTTTATGTGTTTTGAAGTAAATGATGTGTGTTCGTCTTTGTAGTTTTGCTAAACATTTAAAAGCACAAAATAGTCTTTTAAAGATATAACTACAATTGAAATGCCTGGAGAGAAGCAGCAGAAGGGGCTACTCGTGTAGGCATGCTCCAAAGCTTTGAGCGTGATGCTCAGTCTGAAGGAGGATCAGAAGAACTCACTGGAGTTAACAAAAGAATTATTTACAAAAGCAGCAAAATATAGGATGCCATTACCCACCCCAATAGTTAGGTATGTTATTTGCTGACTCTCTTTTCAAATGCATTTTTGATCATAGCTAAAGGGTTGGGCTAAGGTGGACGCCACTTCCAATCCTGCATGAGAACTGCACACATCTGTGTGCCGCATCAGATGCACGTGGGGGAGAGAATGCACCAGAAGACCTGTGAGTCTTGGAGTCACACCCAGGACACAGTTCCACACTTTTAGGACTAAGGCCACAATGCTTTTCAAGGAAACTTCTGGCAAGAAACATAATGAAGGAGGTTTTCTCATCTTCTGATTCAGCGAGAAGAACATGCTCACCCACGTACAGCTTTAAGGTAAAACCCAATGGCTTTTAAGGCCTAGACCTCCAGGTCACAGCTATTCCCCGAATGTTCCATTTTCTCATTTCACCTGTTCCTCATTTTTTAAGCAAAACTTCCAGCCTCTCATGTGTCAGCCACCTGCTCCCAGGAAGAGAACGCCCTTCCCCTTCATGCGATGCTCTTGCTATGGGGAAGACAGAGACACAGTGTCCCCCTCTCCTTCCTGCATTTCCTCTGCTACCTCCCTCCTCTCTGCTCTGCCTTGGGCTTTGTCAGTTCCTTTCTCTCTACACTGCATCTCTTTTAGTTCCAAAAATAGATCATTCAATTTAGGAAGAACAATTAACTGGGATGAAAAAAAAAATCCAAAGTATGGGGAGGCATTTCGGCTTCTCTATCAGGCATGAAGTAATTGGCAATGCCACAGCAGTGTCTTTACTGGGGATTCCAGCTCATTCTTCCTTCTGAGCTTCAGGAAAATCATGGACTCAGGAAGGTCAGATTCAGCTTCTCCAGTTCCACAGCACCTCCCCGGTGAGCTTCAAACACGTCACAGAACAGTGACACAAAGAACAGTCCCCGCTGCTGTGATTTCACTAGTGTTTGTACTCAATCTGCCCCAGCAACAGATCTGGGATGGTTTGTGTGATCTCTTATCAGCAGATACTTGTTATCTTCCAATGCATTGACCTGTCCCTTGAAAATTAGTATCTCCAGAGCATTCTAATTGCTCCCAGGGAATGTGCATTCAAGACCACAGTCATCTTAGGGCCACGTTTCTCAAAGTATGATCTTTAGAAACACCTGAATCAGAATCATCTGGGATGTTTGTTAGAAAGGCAGATTCCCAGCTCACTTCCCAGACAGAGTTTCTGGATAATGCTCATCTGCACTAATGTTTGAGAAATGCTAACAGGGATTCTTCATAAAGACATAGCCAAGTTTTAAAAAGTTGAAGAGCCTCTAGAGTAGCGGTTCTCAACCGAGGTAATTTCACCTGCTAGGGTGTCACAACTGGAGGTGCGTGGGTGCTACTGGCATCTAGCAGGTAGAGACCGGGGACGGTGCTAAGTGTCCTCCAATGTACAAGACAGCCATCCACAACAAAGAATTATCCAGCCCAAAATGCCAGTGGTGCTGACTGTGCGTCAGATGGGTCATTTCTGATCCCAAAGTGGAATTCCCAAAAATCCCAAGAGTTTTTTTAATGCCTAAATGAATGTTTTTCAAGCCGTACATCATTAAATCAGTTTAGTGTGGTTTATGGCCAGCATTTTTTTTTAATGGAATGAGATGGAAGAGAAAAAGATATATCATAGTCTATCACCCTCAATAAAGGTATTATTTCATAAAATTTTTATTTCAGTTGCATATACGCCCTTAGTTACTGTGTAACAGATAGGGAGGATGCACAACACGTTCTTCTTTTACATATCTTTGCTGTTAAATATATTACATTTCCATGAAAGTATACAAACCACAAATGTGTGACCTAATGAATCGTGATGTTATTTAAAGATGTATTTACCTATTTATTTGAGAGTGGGGAGAGAGAATCTTAAGCAGACTCTGTGCTGAGTGTAGACAGCCTGACATGGGGCTCGATCTCACAACCCTGAGATCATGACCTGAGCAGAAACCAACATCAGTCGCTTCACCGACTGTGCCACCCCAGGTACCCCCTGAATAATTATGTTTTTATGAAGTCAACACTGTATAACCATCACCCAGGACAAGAAATAGGATTCAGTGGCCCAGAGCCCTTAATGTACCCCTTCATATCATAACTCCCTTTCTCTCCACTAAAGAGAACAATTATCCTTTTATGGTAACCACATCTTCTCATTTTTCTTGTAATTTTTAAGCGCGTATCCCTAGTTCAGTTGAGATTTTCAGTTGGAACTTCATCTAAATGGTAGTCTATATATCTGACTCCTTTTATCAACTTTATCTTTGGGAGATCCTGCTAGGTGTTTGTACACAGTGGTTGAGCATGAATTTTTATGACCATATAATACTCCAGTGCATGCAGATACCAGTATACGTGCCCATTCTATTGTTTGGACATTTGGATTGTTTTCCATGTGGGCCTCTGATGTATAATGCAGATATGAGCATTTTTGTACACCTGCTGATACACATATGCATACACTATGTTAAATACATACTTAGGTAAAATTGCAAATCTTAAGGTGTGTGCATATTTAGCATTAGTAAATGATGCTTTCCAAAGTAGGTGTATTAATTGACACTCCCACCAAGAGAGTATGAGATTTCCAATTTCCCCACATCCTCAATGCATTTGGTGCTGTCTGTACTTTAAATTATAGACATTCTAGAAGTTATGTGGTGGTATCGTATCGCAGTTTTACTTTTCTATTCCCCGATTAGTAATAAGATTGAACATATTGGGATCCCTGGGTGGTGCAGCGGTTTGGCGCCTGCCTTTGGCCCAGGGCGTGATCCTGGAGACCTGGAATCAAGTCCCACGTCGGGCTCCCGGTGCATGGAACCTGCTTCTCCCTCTGCCTGTGTCTCTGCCTCTCTCTCTCTCTATCATAAATAAATAAAAATTAAAAAAAAAAAGATTGAACATATTGACTCATGTTTACTCTCCACCTAGATATCCTACTTGGTGGCACATCTGTTTAAGTCTCTTGACCATTTTTATATTGGATAGTCTGCTCTTTTTATTAATTTGTAGAGATTTTAAAAATATTTTCTTTTTGTTTTAAGATTTTATTTATTGATTTGAGAGGGAGCAAGAGAAGGAGACAGAGAGAGAGAAGGAGAAGCAGGCTCCCTGCTCAGCAGGAAACCTGACACAGGGCTCGATCCCAGGACCCTGAGATCATGACCAGAGCCAAAAGCAGATGCCAACCGACTGAGCCACGCAGATGTCCCTTAAAATATTTTCTTAAAATAGGTTTTATGTGTTGAAATATCTCCTCCCATTGAATAGCTTGCCTTTCTAGGCTCTTAATTGTTCTTTGATAAAAAGAACTTAATTTTAATATAGTCAAATTGATCCATTCTTCCTTTGTGATTAGCACTTGTTATAACAGGTTTTGTTTGTTTGTTTTTAATTTTTGTTAGTTAACATACAGTGCAGTATTGGTTTCTGGAATAGGTGTTGTAACCTGTTTAAAGTATCCCTACACTAAGTCTAGGAAGGTATATTCCCATATTATCTTTTAGTAACTTTATTGTTTTCTTTTTCATAATTAAGTGCAGTCTACTTGGAATAATTGTAGTGGGAAGAGATTTTTAGGACTTTCCCATATAACAGGTAAGCATCTCAGCTTACATATGCAAAGAACGATCCTTTCACCAGAGTTCTGGAGGTCCAACTCTCATAAATTGAGATTTCACATCTACTTGGCTAGGAGTACTGTTTCATCTATTTTTCTATTTGGTTGCCCTTGCCACAATACTATAGTATATAAATTAGTTTAACTGATTTGATATAAGGTAAAGCAAATCCTCTTGGCTTTTTCTTCAGGACTATTTTGTTTCATTTGTCCTTTGTTCGTATGTCCATGTAGATTTTAGAATCAGCTTATAAAGTTCTTCAAAATAGCCTATCAGAACTGTATTGATTGTATAGATCAATATAGAAGGAACTGACATCTCCAGATATTAGATCTTCTAATCTGAAAACATGCTGTACATCTCTTATTACAATCTTTCTAAATTTCCATTAACTAGGATTTAAAATTTTCTGTATAGGGATCTCAGACACAGTTTTGCTAACCAGTTTTTGCTATTTTTTGATGATAATATAAAACTTTACAATATTTTAGCTTCTGTTTATAATTGATTAGGGAAATATATTTGATTTTTTTGAGCTTCTACCCACCTATCAATTCTAATAATTTATCTGTGAATTCTTTGGCAACTATTAGACATACATACCATTGTAAACAATAACAGTTTTATTTCTTACATCCAATATTCACTCTTTTTTTTTTCTTTTCTCATGCCACTGGATAGAGCTTACAGTAACAAGCAGAATATAGGTCTGGATGTTAGGATCTTTGTTTTGTTCCTGATCTCAAATGAAAATTTTCAACACTTAACCATTAAGAATTATATTTGGGGGGCAAAAAAATCATGTTATTTGTAAGTTTTTATTGACAATTTTGACCAGGGATGCCTAGATGGCTCAGTGGTTGAGTGTCTGCCTTTGACTCAACATGATCCTGGAGTCTCTGGATGGAGTCCCTCCCCCGGGGAGCCTGCTTCTCCCTCTGCCTATGTCTCTGCCTCTCTCTCTATGTCTCTCATGAATGGATGAATAAAAATATTTTTTAAAAAAACTGAAAAACTGAAATTAAAATAAAAAAAGACAATTTTGACCAGATTAAGAATACTCTTTATAAAAAAGTTTTTTTTAACATGAATGCATGTTGGATTCTATTGAATGCTTTTACTACATCTATTCAGCTAACACTATTATTTTTCTCTTTTATTCCACTGACATGTCAAACTATATTAATATTTGAATATTATATGAACCCTGTATTAATGAAATAAACTCAGCTCATTCATAATGTGTACTCTTTTTACATATTGAGGGATTCAGTTTGTTGAAAGCATTTATGTAGGATTTTTACATCTACATTGATAAAAGAGTCAGGCCTGTCTCTTTTATTTCTCACAGTAGCTTTGTAGATTATTGATATCAAGGTTATAGTGGCTATAAAGTGTTACTTTTTCCCCCCAGTTCTGTGGAAGAGTATATATAAAACTGGTGTTCTTCATTCTTTTTAAATGTCATGCAGAAATACAACAGTAAAGAATTCTGAACTTGAAACCTGTTTTGTGGAAAAGTGTTTAATATTTTTGAACAGTTACAAGACTTTGCACATTCTCAGTTTCACTCTGTGGCCACTTTAGTAAATTTGATTTACTAGAAATGTGTTACTTCATTATTGGCAAATTTATTCACGAGATCCCCTTATCATTTTAGTCGCAACATAATCTATATTGATAGCACTTTTTAAAATTCCTAACACTGATTATTTGTGACTTCTTCCTTCTCTTTTGATCAGTCTTACTAGAAATTCATCCATTTTAGTAGACTTTTTAAATATCTGATATATCAATTGCTAAAAGTGCTAAACTTCTCTGTCCAAGATTGTGCATTTGTTTAGTTATCCTTGTAGTTTTAAAAATATTATATTTGAGACTGTTTCATTATATGCATACAAATCTAGATCAACTTCTATTTGGAAAAAATTAGGTTGGATCTATATCTCAAATACTTATCAGGATAACAAACCAAAAAAAAAATGTTTTAAGAGATAATGGGAGCAATGCATTATACTCTCCTTATGAAAGACTTTTAGACTATTCCAAAATTCCTAGAACTTCTAAAATAAAATATTGATAAATTTAACTATATAAAACTTTTCTGTGTGGCAAAAAAAACAAAAACAAAAACCCACCATAAGTAAAACCAAACAACAAATGAAACAGTGGAAAAAGTATTTGCAAATTATATCACAAAGGATTAATTTCTCCAAAATATAAAAACCTCCTGCAAATCAATAGCAATCTGAAAGAAAATAAGTAAAGGATATTAATAAGGAATTCAACTAAAAATAAATACTAATGGCTTACATCCGAGCTATAATACTCAGTCTATTCATTATAGGAAACCTACAAATTAGGTTTACACTAAGATATTATTTTTTGACCCATCCATTTGGCAAAGATTGTAAAGATTAGTGTCACTGAGGTAGTAAGAGGGGGAGTAAAGTAGAAATTCTCAAATATTGATGGTGAAATTAGAAATCTATACAACTTTCATAGAGGGTTATAAATTATAGCAGTATCTACTCAAATTAAAAATATCTTTTGACCCAGCAATTCCAAATTTAGAAACTTATCCCACCAAAAAAAAATGCACATGTGCAAAACAATGTGTATAAAAACCAATTCATTTCAATTTTTGTCTGTCATGAGAAAATTATACAACCCAAGTATCTACCAATAGGTGACCAGGTAAACTAGTTATGGTTTACCCTAATAATGGAACATTATGTAGTCATTAATAAATGAGGCAAAACTGGGGCACCCAGCTGGCTCAGTTGGGAAAACAGGTGGCTCTTGACCTCAGTGTTGTGAGTTCAGGCCCCATGTTGGGTGTAGTGCTTACATTAAAAAAAAAAAAAAAAAATATATATATATATATATATATATACACACACACACACACACATATACATATATGAAGCAATACTATATACTGATATAAAATAATTTTAAACATATTTAGGTAAGTAAAATGAACAGAGTGCAGAACTATATGTATGTTATGGTATTGTTGCGTTAAAAAGTATATACACACAAAAAAATTTTTTAAATAAAAAGTATATACACTTTGCTAGTATATTAAAAATAATATATATGTGGGATGGCTGAGTGGTTCAGTGGTTGAGCGTCTGCCTTTGGCTCAGGTCGTGATCCCAGGAGTCCCGGGATCAAGTCCCACATTGGGTTTCCCGCAGGGATCCTTTTTCTCCCTCTGCCTGTGTCTCTGCCTCTCTCTCTATGTCTCTCATGAATAAATAAAATCTTTTTTAAAAAATAATTATATATATGTTATAATGCATACTCAAGACTCTTAAAAGAATAGTTTCTAAGCAGGCCAGGCTCTCAGTTGCTCTCAAAATTTCCAGTCAAGCTCACCTACTTCACCTATTCTCATGTTCTGCTGGGAAATAGAACACAGAAGGGTCAATAGAGAAGAAAATTTGAGGAATATTATGTATACATCTTTCTTAGCAATGAAGGGTTAGACAATTCATATTTGCAATGTTCCATGCCCTAAAGTCAAATTAGTAGAAAAATACAGGCTGAAAATACAGTTGATATGAATATGAATATTTACACATTGTAAAGTTCACTACACCCAGTGGCTTTAGAGCTCTTTTGAAATATGATCAATAGTAAGAAATACACTGGTATCCTGACCCAGTATGTACACACACACATGCACACACATACACACACATGCTCTACACAAGAGTTTCACCTAAAATAGTTAAGCTTTGCTCCAACATTTCTATTTAATTTTATGCTTTTTTATTTCCAAAATCTGGTGGCTTATACTCCAGGAAGGGACAACATCGGGAAATTTGAAAAATACTAAAATATCAATAGAATAGTGGGAGTATGAAGGGTGCAGTTTGGAAATTGCCTTAACCCGACTGTAACCTCCATGGGCACACCCTTTGCAGTCATCCCAAAGAAACACACGTCTTATTTAGAAACCTATGTTTGCTATGCAAACTCAGCTTCAGGACGAGCTCCCAGATTTCCCTTCCACCTCTCAGAAGAGTGCCCCCTAGCACCCCACAAATTCTAAACCCGCCCCTGAATTGAGCTGAAAATGAAGCTCATGAAGGGTGCCTGGACCCCACTGTAGCATAGGGAAGGAGGTCCCCACACAACACCAAGCAAATCTCCGAAGCCAGCAGGGTGTCCGAGGATCCAAATTCTGACACTTGACCCAGAGAGAGCATCAGCTCCCCCAGGCTGGGGCTCAGGCCTGCAGGACCCCCACTGCCCACCCCAGGTGCCACTCACAAGCCTCAGCACAGCCCACAACCTGGGCTTCCGACCCACTGCCCACAGATTGGAGATTCCAGCCACCTCCTCCTTAGCTCCTTTCCGTTTGCTAGAGCGGCTCTCAGAAGCCAGGGAAACACTTATTCATCTTTTCCAGGAAAGGACATGCTGAGGGATGAGAATCACCAGTCAGAGCAGTGTGGGGCTTCTAGACCTCTCCCGCCTCCACCCCTGGGTTTCGTCCATGACTAAGTCGCTGGCCATTGGCCAATTCAACCTCCAGCCCTTTCCCCTCCTGCAAGGTCAAGGTTGGGTCATGAGGTCAGGAGGTTACAAGGTCAGGCAGGGGTCAAACTGAAAGCTCCAATCCCCTAATTACTTGGTGGGTCCTTCTGGCAACCAGCCCCCACCCTTGGGTGGGGTCCAAAAGCCACTTTCATTAATCTAAGGAAAGACACCTTATCACCCTCAACTCAGGAAATTCCAAGGGTTTGTGGAGCTGTGAGCCAGGAACTGTGGATGAAGACCAAATATAAATATGATAAATATATTTTGGTCATCTGAATGGCCAAAAAGATATTTCTTTTTTTTTTCCTTAGATTTTATTCATTTATTTGGGAGAGGAATGCGACATAAGCAGTATGGAGGGGTGGAAGGGCAGAGAGAGGGAGAAGCAGACTCCCCGCTCAGCAGGGAACCTGACATGGGTTCAATCCCAGGACCTGAGATCATGACCTGAGCCGAAGGCAGGCTCCCAACTGACTGAGCCACCCAGGCACCCCTAGATCATTCTTAATAATCACAACATTGCTGAAGCCAAAACAAGGAATAAGTCATTGAAATAATTGATTAAAAGCAACTGAGAACGTACAATCCGATTTTCCCAGTTTTCTTCAAAAACCACGCAAATACTACTCTAAGGGAGTAGAGGAGGAAAGGATGTGAACACGGAATGACGAAAAGAATCGGAAAGCAAACAATAGCATAGAAGACAAGTCAACACACGGAGGATGGAAAACACCAGAATCCGTGCTGTCTTACCCAGGCGTCTGGTCTCTCCCATCCTTTGGACGTGCTTAGATGTTAAGGAAAATGATCAATACAGGCCAACAAAAGGCAAGTTGGTTTTTAGTACAGAAGGGAGAAAATGCTCAGGAATGAGAGATACTACTTACTTCTGAGGTAGGTACTTATTCAGAGAGTAGGGTTCAGTGTGTATTTAAAACTCTAAAAGGAGAAGCTACAGACTGTAGAGCTGGATTATTCAGTAAAGCTGCCACGAGCCACCTGTGGCTATTTAACTTTAATTAAAATGTAAAGCCCAGTTACTTGGCTTTGCTAGAAACATTCCCCTTACTAATAGCTGCTTTACTGGGCAGCATAAAAAGACACTTGCATCGTTTTATAGGGCAGTGAGGGTCCAGATCCATCTTCCAGACAACAGACGCAGGTGACAACTTCTGGCCTGCCTCGGCAGAAGAGAAGGGCCAGTGGACCAGGGCACTAGCTACAGGGGAAATGAAGGTGTGCTCCTTTTCTGAGAGAAGGAAATTTTTTTTTTATTTATTTATTCATGATAGAGAGAGAGAGAGAGAGGCACAGACACAGGCAGAGGGAGAAGCAGGCTCCATGCCAGGAGCCGGACGCGGGACTCGATCCCGGGACTCCAGGACCGCACCCTAGGCCAAAGGCAGGCGCTAAACCACTGAGCCACCCAGGGATCCCCAAGAGAAGGAAAATTAAGAGAACCTCTACATACCGAACAAGAAGGCTTCAGCTTTCTTTTTTCTACTTTACTTTCAGAAATGCTGACATAAAAGCTTGTATCCCCCAGATAAAACTTGAAAAATTATTCTCTGGGAAAAAAAAATGGATTAGCTTTTAGCTAGGAAAAAAAATCAGGTTTTGAGAGTTCCCAACAAAAGAGCTATATGACAGGCCTGATCATCATCTGAAACCCAGCAGTCAATGAACCAACCCCACATGGTTTTCGATCAACTGCTCAGTGCTTTGCTCATCAATGTAAACAGGGAGACAAAGGCCCCCAGACCCAACTAGCACACACAGCAGAGACCAAAACAAACAAATGTAAAAGGGAAATTTGGAGAAAAAGATAATGCGTAGAACATAAAAAAAAAAAAAAAAAAAAAAAAACTTAAAAATAAGTATTATATTCAATGTCTTCACAGAGTAAGAGCAGGTATTTTACAAGGTGGAGGAAAATCCTACCATAAAAAGGTAATAGATAATAAAGAATTCTTCAGAATTTAAAATACAAGAGTCAAATAGAAGGCTTAGAAAGTTAAGAAAATGGAAGTTAAAGAAATCTCCCTAAATGGTAAAGCAAAAAAATAAATAAGGGAAGAAAATTAATATGAAAGAAAATGGCAGCAAGCAGTGGAGGAGAGGATGGATTTAAAGCCTCAACCAAGAGGTAAAACTCCAAACAGAGAAAAGTTTCATAAAGAGAAAATGGGAGGAGAGAAATCAGCCAAGAAGTTGATAGTCCGTTTCTTCTTTTTACACTAAATACAACTGGCCACCCAACTGGGAGAAGGGGAAGAAGCTTTCCCAAGCCACCCAATTCTCTCTCTGCTCCAACCTAGTGTCCTACAATTCGATTCTAAAGCTATTTATCCTGAGTTAGCATCAGATCCCAAAAGTCAAGGGCTCAGTCTTACACACCATTTCCCAAGTCAGACACCAATCACGAGCCAGAGAAGCCACCTGTGATTCTCACCAACTGGCTATAAATCAGGGTGCCATGATGCCCTCATGGGTTTGATTAACTTGCTAGAATGGCTCACAGAACTCGGACAGCAGTTGACTTACTAGGTTACCGGCCTATAAAAGGATCCAACCCGGCTAAGCCAGATGGAGATAACAAGGTATGTGGGAAGGGTAGAGAGATTCCATGTTCTCTTCAGGGGCACCACTCTCCAGCACCTCCGTGTTCACCACCCTGGAAGCTCCTCAAATCCTTCTGGTTAGGGTTTCTATGGAAGTTTCATTATGCAGCTGGGACTGATCACATCCTTGGCCATTGGTGGTGACCTCAATCCCTGGCCCCTCTTCCCTCCACAAAAGTAGGAAAGTTTCAGCCCTCTAGTCCAGAGATGGTTTCCCTGGCAACCAGTTCCCTTCCATCCTTAGGGAAGGATGGAACAGTCCAAAAGTTGCCTCATTAACATAAATTCAGGTGTGGTTGAAATAGGCTTATTATGAATAAAAAGTCTCTCCTTTTACCCACCCCCTTCCCATTTATCACCCTTATCATTTGGGAAAACCCAAGGGTTTTTAAGAGCTCTATACCTGGAAGGGGACAAAAACCCAGGTACACTTTTCTTACTACAAATCACACTTTCACAGAAATAATACAGGAAAATTTCCCAGAAAAGGATGTAAGATTCCAGATTCCAAGGACCTTGTGAATGCCCAGGACAATGAATGAATAACAATATGATAGGAAATTAATACATAAAGTCATGGGGCACCTGGGTGGGTTAAGCATTTGCCTCGGGCTCAGATCATGATCCCAGGATTCTGCGGTCAAGCCCCAAGTCAGGCTCCCTGCTCCCGCTGAGCAGGGAGCCTACTTCTCCCTCTGTTCTTCGCCCTATTCATGCTTTCTCTCTCTCAAATTAATAAATAAAAAAAATACATAAAGTCTTAGTTGAAAATAATCAGTTTATTTTTTTATTTTGATTTTTTTTTTTGAAAAATCAGTAGTTTAAGTGCAGGTATGCTACTTAGAAATATGGAAATATAAAAAAAAAAAAACACACCTGAAGGAAGAGCTAACATTACTGATTATTGCTGCTTCTAGGAAGTGGGATTCTGGTGAAAAAAGGAAAAGGGACTAACGCTGGAGGTTAAAAGCCTTGAAATGCAATCTGACATTTAAAACTGTGTATATAGTACTTTGTTTTTGTTTTTGTATTAATTAAAAACGTAAAAGAATAGAACTCATTTAAGACATGATGCACTTATGTCAGGGAGTCCTACCAGAAATTTGTTACCACTCCAAATACATGCTTGAGGTCAAATGGGAGAAATACCTTGCCAGTCTGGTAGCAGACTCTTAAATAGCATATATCTCAGCAAACTCTAGATAGAAGCCAATTTCAATAACCTTAATAAGTTGAATAGCACATTCCTAGTAAGTTGCCCTTAATTGTTTATAGAGATGCTCATGTATGAAATTACATATTATTCTCCTGTAAGAGCTCAGGAAGTGTCCTGCTTTCTTGGATCACTCCTTGGCTAATCAGAAAACCTCTTGGGAGCACAATCTTGAGCCATGATTCATAATTTGAATATGAGATACCTCCTAATTTTCTCAGATTTTTCAGGGTGTCTGAGAGTTTATCCGTTCATTAAACATATATGGAAAAATATTGTAAGGCAGACACCTTGCTTGCTAGATGCTAAGGATAATTAGAATCTAGTATGACCAGTGTTCAGAGATTCTAGTGAATCTAGGCTTGAATTAATTTCTCCAGGTTGCTACAGATAGCTGAGGCATTTCCAAGTTTTGGCTTAAAACTCTAAATTTGTCATAGAAACTTAGAAGGATCAAGGTGTCCCACTATTCAGAACTTTAAAAATATAAAAATATACTATATATAATATACTATATATTATATAGTGTATATAAAATATGCCATATATATATAATATATATATACAGAGAGAGAGAGAGAGAGAGAGAATGTGTGTTCCTGGGGCATCTGAGTGGCTCAGTCAGTTGAGTGTCTGACTGGCTCAGGTCACAACCTCAGGGTCTGGGAATCGAGGTCCCTCTTGGGTTCCACACTCAGTGGAGAGTCTGCTTCTTCCTCTCCCTGTGCCCCTCCTCCCCTCCTGCTCTCTTTCTTCTCTCAAATAAATAAATAAAAACCTTTAAAAAAGAATAAATATATATATAGTTCCTCTGCTAAAACGGACCTGTGGGAGATCCTGCTAGTTATCTGGTCATGGGTGTTCCCAACAACCTCCCCCAATTTTTTCTTGCTAAGAGAACCCTAATTTTGTGGTCTAATGTACCAGTGCCAGGAGATGGGTCATACTTTGCTCAGCCAATGTGACCATTGTGTTTCAGACCTTTAGAGCTTCCCCTGCTATCACATGACCAGTTCTGACCAATACTATTAAGTGAAGCCTATTGGAGGAGTTTCTGGGAAAGTTGTTGTCTTACTGATAAAGGAAGACAGGCAGGACTGGGAACTGCTGACTCCCCCTTTCTGCCTTAACACGGATGTTAGAACTTGAGTTCTAGCAGCTGTCTTGTTACCAAGATAATAACAGCCAAAATACAAGGACGAGCTGAGCAGAAAGACAAAAGGGTCTTAGTGTCTGAGGACATCAGTGAGCATCTGACTCAAAGGTAGCAACTGTTCTACTTTGGTTTTGTCGTTACCAAGTCCTAAGATCTGTTTCTACCCACAGAACATTTCTGACACCCAGTGAGTGAGGATTTTTTTTCCCCTTCACCAACCAATTCCTCCCTCATCAACCAATTTTTATTCCTCCTCACCAGATCTGTTTCTACCCACAGAACATTTCTGACACCCAGTGTGTGAGGATTTTCTCCCCCCCCACCTCACCAATTAAGTCTATTACCTGAACTTAGTATCAGATCCCACAAAAGGTTCATCCCTGCAAGACTGAACCTCAGACACCAACTGCAGTCCCCGGCCTCCTGTACTAATGGCTTACCAGCTGTAAATCAGGGATTCCCACAAATCTCTTCAGATCTGGTAACTTGCCAGAATGGCTCACAGAACTCATGAAGACATTTTGCTTCATAAAGGATACAAATCAAGAACAATCAAATGGAAGAGATGTATAAGGCAAGCTGTTGGGGGAAGGAATACGCAGAATTTCCATGCCCTCTTCAGGCCCACCACTCTCCCAGGCCCAGCAGCAACATGTGTTCACCTACCTGGAAGTTCTCTGAACCCCAACTTTCAGGGTTTTAATGGAAGTTCCATTAGTAGGCATGATTGATCATTGGTGACAAATCATTGGCCTTTGGTCATTAGCTCAATTTCTAATCCCCCCCCCCGCACCCCGCCCCAAGAGGTCAGGAGTGGGGCTGAAAGTTCCAACCCTCTAATAATGCTTAGTCTTTCTGGCAACCAGCTCCCATCCTGAATCTATCTGGGGACCCCAAGGGAAACCAGTCATCTCATTAGCATACAAGTAGACACTCAACAATCTGGAGATTCTGAAGGTCTTAGAAGATCTTTTGTCGTGAACTGTGGGGAGGGAGGGTCACAAAGACCAAATATTATAATGAAAGATATCACTATCACTCAGGAAATACAAGCGTTCTAAGACCTCTGTGCCAGGAAATTGGGCCAAAGACCAAATATATATAGCTTTTATTCTATCACAATATCACTAAAAGATTAAACTTCTAGTTATATAAACCACTCTTACTTTTACTGGATTTTATCTCACTTGCCTTCTAATTGAAAGAGGATCTGAATCTCTTGTTTTATAAATGGGGAAATCCAAGCAAAGATAAATCAAGCAATGTAACAATGTCGTCAATGTCAGCACACCTTGCTTGATGGCAGAAATGAGAATAAAATCAAATAGGAATGTGCCAAACCTTAACATGAAGGAAAAATGGGCTGAAAAACTCATTCAATTGTGGCTCTTTGGTCCTTATATTTTCTGAGTGGTTCATTTGATATTTGACTATTATAGTTTCTTGAAGAAAAATGAAATTTTCTCATTGACAAGATCTCATCAAAATGTGTAGTTAGTAGGATTTTTCAATCATTCACATTTCCCTTCTTGACTCTATCAATATGTATTTATATCTCTTTTTTTTACATATTAGTTTTTAAAACTTGCCTTGAGAATTTGTTACCCATTTATTAAGGGTCCTAGGCATTATAGATTACTGCTCATAATAACTCTTAAATGTTGGTATCATAATATTCATCTTATAGAAGAAAAAACAGAGGTTCAGGATTACAGTGCATTAGATAGTGTTCCCCAAAAAGATGTGTTGAAGTCCTTACCCCCAGCACCTTGACTTTTTGGGAATAGAGTCTTTGCATATAGAATCATGTTAGGATGAAATCATAGTTGGACCATATGGATCCAATGCCTATTGTCCTAAATTCAATGACTGGAGAGGGCAACTTAGAAGCACCAAGACCCACACCAAGTGAAGGTGGCCATGTGAAAATGGAAGTAGAAATTGGGGTGATGTAGTTACAAGTCAAGGAAGGCCAAGCATTGCCAGAAACTACAGAGTCCTGACCCTTCCAAGGGAGCACAGATATGCTGACACCCTCATTTTGAGTGTCTACCTACCCGAACTGAGAGAACAAATTTCTGCTGTTTTAAGCCACTTGGTTTGTGGTAATTTGTTAGGGCAGCCCAAGGAAATTAGCCCAAGGAGTTAAATAATTTACTCTGTATCACACAACTGGAAAGTAGTGGGGCCTATCTGAAAACATGTCACTTAACTTGTGCATTGGAGTGGATCCGTTTAATCCACATGTAGTGAGTTGAGTAGCTATAGAAAGGCCAAACTGCTCCAAATTCTTCATTTGTTCTACAAGTCTTTAAGTTCTAATATACTCTTAAGAATACAAAGACGAGCTTTTGTGGTGCTCACAATCTATCATGCAGTTCTTTAAAAGTAATGTAAGATATCATTATTCCTTACTCTATTGTGCCAATATCCCTAGAAAGCTACTGTTTTTGGTTATAGCCCTTATTTCTTTAGTCTTGATTTTCTTTCAGTGATTTACAATGATCATTCCCATATCTCAGCTTAAACTGCTTCTATTAAGGGGCACCTGGGTGGTACAGTCGGTTGGGCGTCCAACTCTTTGTTTGTTCTCAGGTCATGATCTTGGGATCCTGGGATTGGATCTCAGGTCAGCTCCAGGCTCAGCAGGAAGTCTACTAGAGATTTTTTTCTCTCTCTCCCTTTGCTCCTCCCCCTGCCACCTTTCTCTCAAAAAAAAAAAAAAAAAAAAAAAAAGTTCTATTGGTTCAACTGTCATGTGTCTACATGTGGTTTTCTTTTAATTTCCCCCATTTGGAGTCCACAGCTATTCTTGGATGTTTGGCTTGATATTTTTCATCAACTTTGGAAAATTTTAGCCAAGTTATTTTCGAATATTACGTTTAAATGAATTTATCTCTTACCTCTTTCTGGAGTTCCAATTACATGTATGTTGGGTCTTTTAACTGTGCTCCATTTATCCCATAGGAGCTTTCCCATGATTTTCACTTTCTTTAGTCTCTGTGCTTCAGTCTGTATCTGTTCTCCTGGCCTCTCTCCTCTTCATAGTCCTCCCTTCAGCTGCGTCTACTTTGCTGGTAAGTGTCTGTTGTGTGTTCTTCATTTTTGTTATTAGATTATTTAATCCTAGGGTTTTTCTGTTGATAAATTAAATTCTCCTCTAAAATTCTCCATATTTTTCCTATTTTTCTTACATATAAATCACGGATATTTTAAAATCCATGTGCATAAATGTTAATATCTGACCCTCCTCTGGTTTGTGTCAGCTGTTTTTCTTTTCTTTTCTTTTCTTTTCTTTTCTTTTCTTTTCTTTTCTTTTCTTTTTCTTTTTCTTTTTCTTTTTCTTTTTTTTTGAGCTTTTGGTCTTGTCTACTAGAATGCCTACTCATTTTTTTATTGGTGTTCAATTTGCCAACATACAGAATAACACCCAGTGCTCATCCTGTCAAGTGCCCACCTCAGTGCCTGCCACCCAGTCACCCCCACCCCCTACCCTCCTCCCCTTCCACCACCCCTAGTTCATTTCCCAGAGTTAGGAGTCTTCCATGTTCTGTCTCCCTTTCTGATATTTCCCACTTATGCCTATTAATTTTTAATGATGAATGTTGTATGCAGAAAATTGTAGAGATAATTTGAGATTCAGATTAATGTTAAATACTTCTAGAGAGGATGTACTTTGAGAGGCAGATATATAGGATAGACCAATTAATCTAGCCTATAAGTGTGCTAAATAGAATCTGGACTTTAGGCTTTACAAGAACTTTTCTATAAAATAGCTCTTCTTTGGGGCAAATGGATGGCTCAGTCATTTAACTGGCTACTTTCAGCTCAGGTCATGATCCCAGGGTCCTAGGATCAAGCTCTGAGTCAGGCTCCCTGCTCCATGTGGAGTCTGCTTCTCCCTCTCCCTCTGACCCTCCCCTCCTCTGCCCATCCCCACTTCTCTCTCTCTCTGTCATATCTGTAAATAAAATCTTTTTAAAAATTAGCTGATGACTCAAAAGGAAAACCAGAACTGAAAGTGAGGCTTACTTTCCTGAATTTCCCTTGTCTCCTGGGTCAGGATCTTTGGTCTTCATTTATTATTTCAAAAATGCCTTCAAACAGCTTTCTCAGATTTAACCCTTTTTAGTTGTTTTTGTCAGGATTACTTGTCTGATACAAGCTAGTCTGCCATAGATAGAAGTGGAAATCCAGAACTGCTTGCTTATCGTAGCCTTGGAGAATTGAGCTTGACGGATCTTGTTTCATAGTGAAAATGAGAGACAAATTTCCGTTCTTCCATTCATAAATAAGGCTCCATTATAGAGCATGAGCTTCAACCTGCTAGCACAAGGTGATGGAGGTCCACCAAAGCCTGGGAGGCAGCTAGGTGGTGTGTGTGTGTGTGTGTGTGTGTGTGTGTGTGTGTGTGCGCGCATGCATATGTGCATGTGCACACTTCAGCTCTCATCCCTACTTCGCTACCAATTTGTCTAGAGAGGAGGAATAGATCTAGGCAGAATGAGTGTTCCCCTCACCCCATTCTCTGTCCTATTTCATAAGTAACATCTTGCTCTCAGTTACCTCATAATTTGGGGAACGGTCATATAAACAATCCTTTACTCCCAACTAATGTTAGATAGTTAATACTGACTTAAGAAAGATAGTTGCTATTAACTTATATGTTTGATATTGACTTTACGAAATGTGATGTGATGAAGAGAAACATTAAAATTTTCTATCATTTTATCATCATTACTTAGTCCATTAAACTATTTTTTATGTTGCCTTGAAATTTGTTGAAATCCAAAGTGCTCAATTCAGGAACGTAAAGTTCATCGATTTCAATTGGCTTTTATCTACACATAAATACAAAGTAAAGGGAAGATTTCAGACATTTAGTTATATAATTGAATTCTACAAACTTTCGATTTTAAAGCATTTTGATAGAGCAATGAAAGAAGATACCTTTGCATAGAATTTTGGAGCTAGAAGGAATCTTGGGTGTCTTTACAGTCTGACTCCTTTTTGAAACATGAATTATCCCTTTCCCAAAATAATTCTCTGAAAACACTTCACTTTGTATATGATGATGTAGATTTAATTTCATGTTAATTAAAAGAAATAAGCAAAAGGAAAAAAAAAAGTCTGTAATGGGAATATTCTTCCGCCTTTCTTTTTTCTTAGAACCATTGAGATGTTTCCTTGTGCCAGCCGTTTGGGCACTGACTCCCCTCAAGGCACTCAAAGTCCACTGGTGGATACTCACCCGTAAACAAAGAGTTATGTGAATAGTACACAGGAGGCCCAAAAGAATAAATAATTAATTTTGCCTGAGGAAGTCAGAAAGGAATTTCAGCTGGGTTTAGCTGATGAAAGGAGAGAGAAAGATACTTCTGGTAGAGCATCCTACTGCTTTACAGAATTGTGAAAGTTCAAGGCATACTTGCACTTACTTGGGAAGCAGAATTCAGTGCAGAGACATAATAGGAAATAGGACTAGAGACATAACATGGGGATAGATTTTGAAAGTCCTAATTTGCCATGTGAAGCAATTTGAACACTATCTAAACACAAAGCTCCTAAATATTTTTTCCAAAGCTCCTCAGTATTTTATTTTGTTTTATCTTATTTAAAGATTTTATTTATTTATTTGAGAGCGAGAAAGAGAGAGCATGAGCAGAGGGGAGAAGGGCGGACAGGGAGAGACAAGCAGGCTCCCCACTGAGCAGGAAGCCCAATGTGGAGCTCTATCCCAAGACCCCGACATTGCTACCTGACCCAAAGGCAGACACTAAATTGAGTGAGCCACCCAGGTGTCCCTCAGAGCTTCTAAATATTTTAAAACAAGAGAGAAATAGATACTTTTTGGCTTCTAGGAATACAACTCTGTCAGAATTTTAGACTCAAGACAAGCATGGGAACAAACTGGTGAATGGGAAATTAATGCAACTGTCCAGATATGAGACAAATAGGTCTAGAGCAGTGATTTTATTCTTCATTTAAAAAAAAATATTTATTTAGGGATGACTGGCTGGCTCAGTGGTTGATCGTCTGCCTTTGGCTCAGGGCCTGATCCCGGGGTCCTGGGATCAAGTCCCACATTGGGCTCCCTGCATGAAGCCTGCTTCTCCCTCTGCCTATGTCTCTGCCTCTCTCTGTGTGTCTCTCATGAATAAATAAATAAATAATCATTTTTTTAAAATCTTAAAAAATAAATATTGATTGATTGATTTGAGAGACAGAGAGAGAGAGAGAGTGAGCAGCAGGGAGGGGTAGAAGGAGAGAGAGAGGAAGTCCTAAGCAGACTCCCTGCTGACAGCAGAGCCAGATGAGGCTCAATCCCAGACCCATGAGATCATAACCTGAACTGAAACAAAGAGTCAGATACCCAACCAATGGAGCCACTCAGGTGTCCTTGAGCAACAACTTTAAATATCTTTATACATTGTCTTCCTTATCCAGGTACACAGAAGGGTCTGAGGTAAAGAGGTACACTCTAGAGGATTTGGTAGTCAGGTTGCCCTGGGGCTGAAGAAAGCACTGTTTGACTAAGGAGAATGGGTGGCTGGTGATACCGTTAGCTTAGATGAGAAACAGATAAGGAGGAAATGCAAGAGGAGAATGGTGAGTTCAGTCTAGCTGCCTCGTGGCTTGTTGGTGTGGTATTGGGAGGGAAGTCTTGGTATGGCGGATACCTACAGAATGGCTTGCTTCCTTTCTCTTGAGATCTCCTTCCCTATCCACACAGCTAAGCTCTTCCTTGCTTTTATGTGATTCCTGTGCCTTGCTCATACTCAACGCCCAACCAGAGTTGACGATCCAAGGAGAAGCCACAGACTCTTGGTGATATCCTTGTTTTGGGGGAGAAAATGGCTTCTTTATTTCTTCTCTAAGTCCTCTATATTGCTAACATCAGTTTATACTTCAGGGACCATTTTCGTTGCTCTATTGGTTACGATAGCGTCTGGTATGTGTATCTGTGAACCAATAACAATGATTTCAGCAAATTATTTTGCCTCATTTAAAAAAGAAATCCAGAGGTAGGCAGTCAAGGACAAGTATGGTTTTCAAGGCAAACATTAAGGATCCAGGCCATTTCTAGTGTCCTCTTCCACCATCCGTACCTTTCGTTCTCATGGTCTAAAGACAGCTCTTTACCTCTAGATATTACGTCTATGTCCCAGGCAATAAATAAGAAAGGGAAGGGCAAAAGGCATGAGTATGCTAAGTCTGTCCATTTTTAGCACTAATAAAATAGCTTTCCCAGAAGTTCAACCCGAGACATGTTTTCTTATATTGCATTGCCCAGAATTAATGACACATAACCACGCCTAAATGCAAGGAAGCCTGGGAGATTAAGTTATCTAACTGGGTACATTGCTGTCAAAATAAATTGTGATTTGTGAATAAGGAAGAATGTATGTTGGGTGTATACAACTAGCTGGGCCTGCCAGCCATGTTTTCCTTTTAAATATAAAAAGTAGAATTTTTTTACAGGTACAGTTTCCATAGGTCAAGCACATCAACATGGACGGAAAAGGCAGCTGGGAGATCCTAAGGGAGGAAGATCCTTGGAGGGCCTGGATGGCTCAGTTGGTAGAGCATGTGACTCTTGATCTTAAGGCTGTGAGTCTGAGCCCAACGTTGGGTGTAGAGATGACTTAAAAATAAAGTCTTAAATTTAATTATTTATTTATTTAGTTAGTTATGTCTTAAATTAAAAAAAAAAAAAAGGTCTCACCTGTTTCTCCAGCAGCAAGTGCCATTCTATTACCTTCCTTTGTTCCCCTCTCCAACTCCCTTTCATAGGGGAAAGAAAGTGCTTAGGATTCTTACTTAGGCTTAGACAATGCTAATCCACAGTCTAAATTTGAGAAGAGTAGCCTCCTTCGGTATTACCAGGGCAACCAGAGGTAGGCTAAATTTTACCTCCTGGCTGACAAGAGAAAGAGGGAAGGATACTTAAGGCCAGTTAGGACAATCAGGATGCCTCAGGGCAAGGATCCATTCAAATTCTTCATTCCAAAACATATCCCCCATCCTTCCCCTCTATCTTTGCAACATGACTTTGCAGCTACTACCATCAAGAGATGGGGCAGGCAGTGCCCATCTCCACACCCTTGAATCTGGGCTGGCCTTGGGATTTGCTCCAGTTAACAGAATACCCTGGATGTGTGCCGGTTCCCAGCTCAGGCCTCACAAGACGTCGTGCACTTTCACTTTCTCTCTGGGAACCAGTCTCTACCACCTGAGCAAGTCTGAGCGAGGCTGATGGATGACCAGAAACACAAGACCTGACCACTGTTCTCATCTCAGACCATAGCTAGGCGTCAGATATTACAGCGAGGCCATCATAGACCAGGCTGGTCCCAGCCAATCTCCTAGCTGTCTTAATAAGTCCAGCTAAAACTCAGCCAAGCACGACCTTGCTCATCTGTGAATTTGTGAACAGTGAGAAATGATTATGGAAAAAAAAAAAAGGAAAAGAAAAGTTGTAATTTGAAGCCACTAATTTTGGGATGGTTTGGTATACAACAATACATAATTTGACAAGTAAGTTTCCGTAAAATTAAGCTCCCTTTTGGGGACTCTACAATTATGTCGGGGGTTTACACCTATGTTTTATTTATGTTATAAATTGCTTTAGTCAAATGTGAATGGGAATAAGCTCAAACTAAAGGAAGTTTGGTTTAGAGGATGGAAAAAAAAAAATAGTTAAGCAGGTCACTCCGGTCACTAGCTGGAAGGACTGTAAGATTCAGGAACTCTGGAGGAAAGTACAACGTCATTAGTGGCCTCCAAGGCAGGGAAGGACAGAAGGAAAAATGAGACGATTCTGGGAGAAACTATCCAAGAGGCAAAGTAAGAATTAACATTGATTATGATCTAATTCCACCCTAACCCGAATCTTGAAAGTCGTGAAAATGAGGCTTTAGATCAGTTAACCTACTTGGCTGAGGTCATGAAGCTGGTGAGTTTCAGAGCAGAGTCTGTGTGATCTCTAAGCACTGGGCTCTGCTGAGCATCTTGTATTTGTGCCTAGGACTCTGGGGTGGAGCCCTGCGTCCACAATCTGTCCAGCTGAAAATCCTTTTTGTGCTCTGACCACACGCGGCAATTATTTGAGTAGCTACGTCATGTCATGACTTCTCGTTACACCATCAACCTCAGTTTCTCCAAGTTCATCCTGGTATCCCCGGCACAGACTGGTCTTCAGGCTGGAGTCTTCTCATTTCTCCACTATCCTCCACTTTTAAAGATGGAGGAGATAAAGGCAGGGATAAAAAAATAAGAACGTTGTTTGTACAATTTTTTTTTAAGATTTTATTTATCTATTCATGAGAGGTGCAGAGAGAGAGAGAGGCAGAGACACAGGCAGAGGGAGAACCAGGCTCCCCGAGGGGAGCCCCATGCGGCACTCGATCCCAGGACCCCAGGATGATGACCTGAGCCAAAGGCAGATGATCAACCCCTGAGCCACCCAAGGACCCCAATGTTCTTTTTTCTAAATGAGCAATTGAACCTGGGGTAATCCATACTCCGAGCAAAGATCCTGTGGTAGATAAAACATAAGTTTTGGTATTTTATTTGTTGGTACTTGGCTTCCTCATCTGTAAAATGGGCATGCTGATATCTACCTCACAGGGGATGCCTTCTCCACCACAGCAAGTGACATACCATGTATTGAACTAGTCAAACCAAAATCCAGAAGTAAGTTTAATTCCTTGTCCTCCTCTCCCTCCCACATCCCAGTCTCTAGTGAGTCCTGTTGATCTTACCTACACAAAAGATCCCAAATCGAGTCATTTTGACGGTGCCTGGTATCAAGGTACTTGTTCAAGGTACCATCCTTTCTGGCCTGAGCTACCACAATACTTCCTCACGCAGCTTCCGCTCGTCCCCCTCCCCACCCTGGCCATCCATTCTCTTGCACTGAGGCCAGATACACTTTTAGAGTAAAAGCCAGATGTTGCTGTTCTTCAGGGTTAAGACTGAATGTTTGTGTTCCTCCAAAATCAGATGTTGAAACCTAAGACTCAGCGTCATAGGATTTGAACACGGGGCCTTGGAAGGTGCTTGGGTCACGAACGTGAAACTCTCACGGATGAGATGTGTGCTTTTACAAAAGACCCTGCAGAGGCCCCCTCCCCCTTCCACCATGTGAAGATACAACGAGAGGACAGCTGTCTATGAACCAGGGAGCAAGCACTCAACCAGACCTGGACTCTGCTGGTGTCCTGATCTTGAACTTCCAGCTCCAGGACCGAGAGAAGTGAATTTCTGTGTTTTAGAAGCCACCCCCTTTACGGTATTTGCTGTCAGAGCTCGAACAGGTGAAGACATCGTGTGTAACACCTTCCAATGCCTTCTCATTTTGTTGATTCAAGCCACCTTTTTCTTTTTTTTTGAACCTCAGGGTTGTACCCTCTTTCCTCATCTGGCCACACTGTCTTTGGTTCTTATCTCTCAAACACTGTAGGCACATTTGCTCCTCGGGGAGGGCCCCTGTATTGGCCCCATTTCTCCTCCACGCAATAGAAAAGTAGCCCACAGGGCACTCTCTGCCACATGTTCTGACTTTATCTTCTTTACAGAACTTACCATTCTGTCACCGCGTTTGTCTACTTGTTTGACTAGAATGTCGTTCCATGACAGCGGAGGCCGGGCCTGGCATATATACCAGGGACTGGGAAATGCCTAGCATCCTGTAGGTTGTCAAAAAAAATCTTTGTTGAATAAATGTTCGTCGGCGCTCCCGTTTAGCATGCTGTGGGTTGCAAATGCAGTTGGTATAAAACCCCAAGTCCTTACCATGGCCTGAAATTCCCTGCATTATCTGGTCTCTGCTCCCCACTCTGATTTCATCTTTATATACTTCTCCCCTGGCTTATTATGCTCCCGTCTCGTTGGTGTTTTTTCCTTGGAGTCCCAAGATCCAAGCTCAGCCCTTTGCATTTGTCATTTCCTCCTTCCTACCCTACTTCCATCTCCTCCCCCTTCCACATGCTCTTTCCCAGGACCTACCCATATCTCACTTGTCATCACTCAAGATGAACCCCCATGCTGGCTTCTGAGAAAGCTCTTCTTTGGCCACCCTATTTGATGTTGCCTCCCCAGCACTGTGTAACATGACCCTCCTTTATTTCATTCATAGCATTTATGAGTCTCTGCATTTATTTGCTTATTGTTTATCTCTTACACTAGAATTCAATGCATTCAGGGAATCCATTTGGTCTTATTACTACTATATTCCCAGTGCCTTGCACAAGGCACCAGTGTGAATGTTCCAGGACAGGATCTCACCCCTTCCCTTTGATTGGCTTTCAAGGGTTGGTACCTGCACCTCTTTAGCCCTGACATTGCAATTTGATTGACTATCATTCGATAGTCCTAATGGGCTGTTGACAATCTGGTAGCTTGCTCCATTCAGAAAATGGAGGTGGATATTTCCTTGCAAAATCTCACCTGCTATGAGCCACCTGGTTTCTCCAGACCAATACAGGGTAAGGTTTACTTTACAGCAGAGTTAAAAAAAAAAAAATGTTTACTTTAAAGTAAAGTAAAGTACCATTTACTTTACTTGATAATACAGGGCTAGTAGATGTTACCTTTTTTGGGTTTTTAAATCCCTTGAGACTCTGATGAACATAAAGGACCCTGCTCCAAAAATAATGTCAGGATAGTGCATAGCATCAACTTTTGTGTATAATTTCCAAGAGTTCACAGAACTCCTGAAGCTCATTTATGGATGACTGGTTAAGAATCCCTGTTGTAGGCTCGCCATGCTCCAATATACAACCTCAGGACTCATGCAGGGAGGTGGTCCCAGTACTGCTTCAGGGCCAGCCTGGTGAGGCAAGGAAACAGGACTGACCTAGGAGTGAAAGGTCTCTGTGACCAGGATGGAGGAGGGTAGAAGGAAGAAGAGGAAGAGCAAGAGGAATGGAGGTGGAGAAAGGAGTGGAAAAGTTGAAGAAAAGCAAGGAACGAGGGGCGAGAGAAGACCTGAAAAAGAAAGTCAAGAATCCTTGGATGGAGGAATCGGGGCCATGGACTGCCTGAGATGCTCTCTGGGGTTGTAAACTCTGGTCTTGACCTTCTTGGGCAGAGGACAGTTTCTGTTCCCACATAAGCAGAAGAGTTACAGAAGCCTAAAGGCCAGTTCAAATATAATCACAGAGATACAAAGATGAGTGTCTGCTTAGATGATGTAAGGCTGCGTGGTAGTGAATTGATTCCTGGGACCATGTAGGCGGCCCATCTCTCTCCATTTGGTCTGCTGGGGAATGGACCGGGTTCCTTGCACTCTTTGTTCCTTAATGAAGCTGAGAATATGTACCAGTGGGTTTCCAATGCAGTTTGAAAGAGAATCCTCAGAGTAAACTAAATCTTGACGCAAAAGTAAACATGGTGAGATGACTCTGTAAACATTAGAATTAGATCACACTGAGAACGACCAAGTGGCCAAAGTTGATAATGGCTCATGTCTTTGAAACATGATTCAGTGGACTTCAGTTATCATTCGGAAGAAATGCAGCATGATTACTAGCATCAGTCACTCTTACAACACGTATTTGTTAAAAATATCTAATGCAACTAAAGCATCGTTGAGATATGGAAGGGACACAAAAGCATTATCCACCCCTCCTCCCCGTGCAGAAGGCGTGTAAATTTCTCCTCAGAATCTACTTCTAGGAGTTCCTTAATGAAAACAGAAGATTCTGATTTTTATTCTATTTTTTCTATGATAGTGTTTCCTCCTAACTTCCTTCACCCTCTGTGACGCATTTTAAAATAAGAGAGTTTTCAAATCCATACTTTGTGAAGTAATTCCACTTCCGGGAACCTTGGTGTCTTCTCCTGCAAAATGGAGGAGAAAAGTTGTGTCTCACAAAGTTGTGACAATGAAGGGTCACATCGCTAAAACTAAGTACACAGGGTGCCTGAAGCATAATCAGCACTCGACAAATTGTATCTCCAGTTGGAATTATTATTCTGTTAACATCACCTCATTCTTTTTTTTTTTTTATGATAGTCACAGAGAGAGAGAGAGAGAGAGAGAGAGAGAGGCAGAGACACAGGCAGAGGGAGAAGCAGGCTCCATGCACCGGGAGCCCGACGTGGGATTCGATCCCGGGTCTCCAGGATCGCGCCCTGGGCCAAAGGCAGGCGCCAAACCACTGCACCACCCAAGGATCCCACATCACCTCATTCTTCCCACATAAGCTGGAAAACATTTCTTTATCCTTCCCCCCAATTCACATAAAATCAGTTACCATGTTCTACTACTGGCTCTTCTTTGAAAACGTTCTTCATAATCGCTCTCCTTTCCCATGCTTCTGCCACTTTCCTCGTTCCTCTTCCTTATTGCACCTTCTCTTCTTCCAAAATGTGGTGTTGGGCAATAAGAGGCTGTTAACAGCTAAGTTTTGGGGGAGTCAAAAGTTTCAGGCAGATTTTTGACTCCATGGGGAACAGGTGCCCCTAACTCGGCTGGTTGTTCGAGGGTCAACCATATATTCGATGTATTTCATTAATTTAATCACCACAACTGTCCGACTCAATACCTATGCTTTTACTTATCAGCCAAAGCTTTCTTCTAATCACTGCAATTGGGCTGCCCTGTTTCTCATCCCTGATCGGCGTTTAGGACATGCTATCTCATCTATAGCATTAAATATATATTGAAATATATTTTGGCAACACTATAGAGTCATAATTAAAAGCACAGATATTGAGATGAGACAGTTGTGGTGATTATTAAATTAATAAAGTATGTTGAATATACAGTTGACCCTTGAACATATAAGGATTAGGGGTGCCAATGCCCCGTGCAGTTGAAAATCCATATATAACTTTTGACTCACCCAAAACTTTACTACTAGCTTACTGTTGACCAGAAGCCTCACCGATAACAGAAGAGTTGATTAACACATATTTTATGTATGTATTATTGTATGTGTCATAAATATTCTTACAGTAAAGTAAGCTAGAGAAATGAAAATGTTATTAAGAAAATCTTAAGTAAAGGGCAGTCTGGGTGGCCCATCGGTTAAGCATCCGACTCTTGATTCAGCTCAGGTCATGATCTCAGGGTCCTGGGTCTGAGCCCTGCATAAGGCTCCCTGCTCAGTAAGGAGTCTGCTTCTCCTTCTCTGCTGAACCTTACTTGCTCTCTCTCTTTCTCTCTCTCTGTGTTCAAACAAATAAATAAATAAATAAAATCTTAAAAAAGGAGAATCCTAAGAGAAAATACATTTACAATACTGTACTGTATTTATTAAGAAAATCCACATATAAGTGGACCTGCCTCAGTTCAAACCCATGTTGTTCAAGGGTCAACTGTAACACTTGATCATACTAAACCACTCAATTCCCTTTTTTTTTGTTAAACATTTTATTTATTTATTTATTTTTAAAGATTTTATTTATTTATTCATGAAGAGAAACAGACATAGGCAGAGGGAGAAGCAGGCTCCATGCAGGGAGCCCGATGCGGGACTGGATCCCACGACCCCGGAATCGCGCCCTGAGCCAGAGGCAGACTCTCAAACCCTGAGCCACCCAGGGGCCCCTAAAGATTTTATTTTTAAGTAATCTCTATACCCAACATGTGGCTCAAACTTACGACCCCGAGATCAAGAGCTGCCAGCCAGCCACCTCAAGCACTCAGTAAATACTATCATTAATATTATTACTGTGGGCAGTTCTTATTTCTTCGATTTTTAGATTTTTTTTCAATTTTTAAATTTTTTAACAAAACAGCTTTATTGAGATGTAATTCACAGTGCCATAAAATTCACATTTATAAAGTGTACAATTCTGTGTACGTACCAAAAAAAAATCTGGTTTTTAGTATAGTCACAAAATGGAGCTACCATCACACCTATGGAATTTTAGAACATTGTCATCACCCCAAAAAGAATGTTCATAGGTGACAATGACCTTCTGGTATCGATGGTACGTACCTTTTCCAATAGCTTGCCTGGTGAACTTTTATCAGATTTTCTGTTAAAATTACTTGCTCACATCCTGATTTCCTATAGGATCTGGGCTGACTTCATGCTTGAAGATGTGATAATTTCATCATTGTAAGCGATACTGTGATTGACATACAATTTGAGGATATCATTTCGTGCTCAACTTTTTATTAGTGTTGATTTAAAAAACCAGTTTACAAGTCAGGGTATGTCTATGAATAAAACAGTTGTTACTAAGTAATGGCATCATCATTACAATTAATACGCCCTACTGCATGCCCTCATGCCAATAAGTGCCAAGTAGCTTGTTAAGAACTGCTTTGAAATCCTTTCATAAGAGCTCCTTATGTTGCCAAACTTGTTTTTGATAATGACTGGGAAAGAGGTTGGAGTGATGAAAAAGAATAACATTTTATTTTATTGTATTTATTAATTTTTAAAAAAGATTTTATTTGTTCATGAGAGACAGAGGGAGAGAGACAGAGACAGAGACAGAGAGGGAGGCAGAGACACAGGCAGAGGGAGGAGCAGGCTCCATGCAGGAAGCCTGATGTGAGACTTGATCCCAGACCTGGGATCAAGCCCTGAGCCAAAGGCAGACACTCAATCGCTGAGCTACCCAGGTATCCCAAGAATAACATTTTATTTGAGGATCTTAGAGCACCTGGCAAGGATGCCTTCCATTTTGCAGATTGGGTACACTGAGGTTTGGCTATGTTGCCATCCCAGGAGAGGGCTGGATACACATTAGAATAGTTTATGTTAACATTTTCTGGGCTTTTCCTAAGTACTTCCCCTGCCCTTTTATCTTTTGGCCATTGTGACTGTGTAGCCAGCCAGATTTCTCCTCTCACCTTGCCTGATGAAAAGACTGGCGGCAAATTTGTGATCTACCTGGAGCTATGGTATTGGACTTCAGCTGGGAGTTTATTGGTTTTTTTTTTCCCCTCAGTTCTACTTAAATCTTTTCTCATTCTTTCCTACCCATTTTCAATTTGAGTCATCTTGTTCGAATGTGTGTGTGTGTGTGTGTGTGTGTGTGTGTCTTTTAAAGCACTTTAAGCCTCTTTGCAAACAACACGGGCAATGCGCACATAGCTAATTTTTTACACGATTCACACATTTCCGTTAGACCCAGGCAGGTTGCACAGTTGAAACACCAGGTTTCTGGAGACAGCCACACTTAGGTTTAAATTCCAGCTTTGACACTTAAAAACCGTGGGACCTTGGACCAGTTTTTTAACCTTTCTGTGTTCCCTCTCTGTAAAGTGGAAATCATAATCCATAACTCAGAGGTGTCTCGAGGATTAAATAAAATAAGTCATGCAAATTACTCGGTGCATAGTAGGCATTCAATAAATGTCAGTTCGCTTCTTATTCCAGTTAATAATGCTTATTAGACCTATATTAAAAACTAGAACCAGACTGTGATAATGCATTTCTTTATTAAGTATTTAAGCCAAATAACTAATTTCCCCCAGGGGGAAGGGAGAGATCTGTTGAATTAGATTCAATCGGTGGACTTATTTATCAATCTTTCCCCCTCCCCTCCAACATTATTTTGTTTCATAGTTCACAATTGAGTGTTCATGCACCACAAATGTCACAGTTCGGTCTGACTTTTAACTCTACTGTGATTCCAAAAAAAAAAAAAAAAAAAATCTATTATTGCATCTGCCCTTTCTTAAGAGCTCAGGGTTGGTTGTGTTAGCAGCTCGACTGTGCTTCCTAACTACTTCGTGCTGACAAACTTTTGCTCTCTACGGTTTCCCTGAGGTCTAAGGATTTCCAGGGTTCCAGTTTTCCAAATGCAACGTCGCAAGCAAGAGAACACAGAGGTGGGTGGGTGCTGCTGGTGCTGCTGCTGGTGCTGCTGCTGGTGCTGCTGCTGGTGCTGCTGGGGGTGGCGGGGTGGGGGGTTGACTCACAGCGGCTGTGTTCTCTCCTGGAAAATATCCTACGTTTGCACTGAAGTGCAGCCACATTCGTCTTCTGCAGGGCGGCAGCCAGGCGAGGCAGGCGACAAGACCTGGGCGCAGAAGGCAGCCGGCGCTCGGGTTGCGCGGCACCTTTAAGAACCGGGCGCTCGGCGCTGGCCCGGCCTCCTTCCCCGCCCACCTCCGAGCTCTGATTGACAGGGCGCCGGGAGGGGCGGGGCCGAAGGAGGCCGCGGAGGAGGCGCCGGGAGGCGCGCGGCGGGGGGCGGGGCCGTCTTGGCGGCGGCGACCAATCAGAGCAGGGGGGCGGGGCCCGCGCGCCCTCCTCCCTCCTTGGGCCCCCCGCCCCCCGGCTTCCCCGCCCCCTCCCCTCTCCTCCTTCTCGTCCTCCTCCTCCTCCTTCTCGTCCTCCTCCTCCCCCTCCTCCTCCTCCCCCTCCTCCTCCTCCTCCTCCCTCCTCCTCCTCCTCCTCCTCCTCCTCCTCGCAGGCTGTGGTTTTTCTGTATGTGTTTCTGGAGTCCTGAGCCTGAGCTAAACAAAAGCAGGAGGCTGGCGGGGCTGCCGGAGTTTGCAGAGCCACGGAGGAGGAGAGAGCCTGAGCTCTGCCTGCCGCCGCGGCCGGGGGAGATCTGGCTTTTGCAACAGCCCACCCCCTTTGAGATCACTCTGGCCCGGAGTGGGGGTGGGGGGCAGCGGGGGGTGGGGGGGAAAGTTTGCATTGCAATCCCCCTGCCTTCCTCTCCTTTCTCCCGATCAATGCATATTTGCAAAAGGATTAAGCCACAGATTTAAGCGCCGGGAGCCCATTTCTGCCTCGCAAAGGAGACCGGACTGAGAGGAAAAAAAAAAAAAAAAAAAAAAAAAAAAAAAAAGCAACCAAAAGCCAGCTCTGATTTCTTTTCGTCAAGTGGGAAGGTGGTTTATTTTTCTTGCTTTTCGGAGTCAACACCCTTCCCCACCAGCCCTTATTCCCACCCTCACCCCGCAACCCCTTCACGCCCCCCTCCCCCTCCCCACTCCCCATCCTCCCACCAGCCTCTAAAAGAGGCAAAGGGATTTTTTTTTTTTCTTCTTCTTTTGGTCTTCTTTTTTTTTTTTTTTTTTTTTTTCCCCCTTCCCTGTTTATCCTGAAAAGGATCTGAAGCCAGCTTGAAGGATAAAAAGCCTTGGTGCTGCCCAGGAGCCGAGCCGAGGAGCAGAAGAGGAAGAGCCGGGGGCTGCCGTTGCCTTTGGAGATGGACGAGCAGCCCAGGCTGATGCATTCCCATGCTGGGGTCGGGATGGCCGGACACCCCGGCCTGTCCCAGCACTTGCAGGATGGGGCCGGAGGGACCGAGGGGGAGGGCGGGAGGAAGCAGGACATTGGAGACATTTTACAGCAAATTATGACCATCACAGACCAGAGTTTGGATGAGGCGCAGGCCAGGTGAGATGGAGGCTTTTCTTTTCCTTTCTTGGGGTTTTTTGTTTTTCTCCCTCTCGCGGGGGGAAACAATGGGAACCGAATCAGCGCAGCGCTTTCTTTTTAAATGTTATTTCTTTTCCCATTCTGATGAGCTCAACTCCATGGCGGAGGAGTAAAATTGCAAGGAGCGTTGTTATCGAAAGTGTAATCGCCCATGCCGAGATGTGGCTGCGTGTGTGTGTGTGTGTGAGAATACAGAGATATTCCTATATGTGCACACAAACACTCAGGCACGCCGAAAATACTGCCAGCCGATCCAAAAGCGGCCCTCGGCACTTTTTACTGCTTTAAAAAAAGTATCAGAGAGAGCACAATTGTCAAGTTTTGAACCCCATTCCCTGCCTTCTTGCTGGGGGACTCCGCAGCATTACAAAATGCAATGTCCCAATAACACTTTTATTTGCAAATTTAGTGACTCCTTACCTCATTCAGAGACTTTTTGCTTTTCGCTCTTGATGCACCCCTCCAAAATGGATTTTTATCTTTTATCCCCCTTCTGCCCCCTTTGGAAAAACAACAACAACAACAACAACAACAAAAAGCAGATTAATTCTTTGTCAGTACTTGTCAGCTCTCCAAAAGATATTTTGCATTCATTTGATTCTGTTTCAAAAGAAGCTAATGGGAAGAAGGAAAACATAATTTTGCTTTCAGGCATATTTGTTAGTTCTGGGCGACTCAGATATTCAGTTTAACTTTATTGTCTGTTCATTTGAGTCAGTTTACCAGCCTTCCAGTGGCACCCAATGTATGGTCCTTTAAAAAGGGGTGGGGGGGGGTGGCACAAAAATCAAGCATGCTTTTTTTTTTTTCCTCCATGCTTCTTTCAGGACCACTTAGAATGCAAATAAATAGAAATGAAGGCATGTGTGAATTGCATGTATTTCAGTGCCATAGGACAGGAAGATCTTTATTAAGGAAACATAATAAAGAAGCTGTATAGCTTCTCAACTTAACCCTCTGCCAGGTAGAGGTTCTCCACTCCAGGATTTTACAGGAAATTCTCTTTCAAAATAAAACGTAGAGTCAATGGCAACCCACTAACAGCTTGCCCAAGGCCGATCTCGAAAGGAAGAATTTAAAAAACCTAATGATCACATATGTCTTTACAGTTAATTACCCTGCTTTGTTAAATCTCAGAAGTAGTTGTTTTTCTAAAAAAGAAAATATGTACACTATTCCTATACCCCAGATGACTTAGTTATGTGAAAAAGACCTCATTTATAGGTGATTTTGTCCTACGGAAATAAGGAATTTGAGTTGAGAAAATGAGAAGCAGTTAAAAGCATGGATGTTATGAATTACACCCTTATTTTAGCTGCAAGCACATGCAACATGTAAACTCAAAAGTACTGAGGTTTATGTGTGCTCGAAAACTTAGAAATCTCTGAAGACTGGAACTATTCTTAATTTTTTTTTTTAATGGGGGAAAGTTTTCGGAAATGAATCGGTGCTCTTTTTGAATTGTATTATCTGAAGAGAAGCTAATAATTGTAGTAAAGTGGAAGATTTCCCACTGGCAGTCTCTTTTTGAATTGGAACAGATTTCTCCATTACATTGTTCCAGGAAAATAAACTCAGACATACCAATAAACAGGTTTAATAACAAGTTTGTGAAGTGGAAGGGGCCGGGAAGGCTGGAGACTCACCACTTTTCTCATGTTTGGTCCTACCTCTTTTTGTACAACTGAGGACAGCCGTGGCTTGGCGGGTCCCCCCTTACAGTGGCCTAGATGCTGCGAGGGATCTAGGCTCCCAATTTTGGGAGAGGGAAAGCTCTTCTCTCTCCATAACCCCATTGATGTGCTGTGGAAATGCAGTATTTCTGTAAAGCCGTGTGGGGCTTTTTGTTGTTGTTGCTTTTGTTTATTTGTTTTTCCATTTGGGCCTGTGCGTAAGAATACACTTAAATGAAAACTATTTAAAAAGGCCCCAGAAGGGGTCTTTGATACAGTGAAGTATTTTCCACCTTTTTTTTTTTTTCTTCTCACCCCACATGAGAACTCAGTCACCACTAAGCTTGCTTTTTGGTTAAACAATGTAACTCTACTTAGCAAATACTAGATCTGTTTTTCCTTTCCTTAGCCATACCTTTCTCATGTACATTTATTATTTACAAAGTAAACCATTAGTGTTTTAGACACCATGCATGTGTTTATTTTGATACTCTTGAATTTTGAGCTTATTACCCCTCTGCTGTACAGTGTATGGAGCATGCTTCTGGTTACTATCCTTAAGGAGAATGTGTCTCTCTCTCTCTATTTTTTAACTTTCACAAGAATTAAAAAAGAATTGCATGTGTCTGGAGTGCCAGGGGTTTCCATTTGTCTTTACACTTTAATTTCAGTTTGTAAACAGAATTCCCTTAACTGATAGCTGATATGATCAGGATTTTGTTTCCAAAACAATATCCTTCTGTTAAGTGCTTCCATAGTAAAATCAAGGGAAAGGTATTGTTGTGTTCCTCAAGTGCACTCTGAATACAAACACACGCAGGAACCAGGTAAATCACTAATCTAAAAGGCAGAATTGTATTTATTTTTTTCCCCAATGGGTGCAAGGTCCTAATTGTAAATAATTGAATTTCAACACCTGCAAATAAGCGGTGTGTGCACAAGAGGCATAATGTGAACACGGAGAAATGAATTTATTCCCCATATGGGTATGTTTGCCCCCTGGCAATGCATTTCCATACTCTTTAACTTGGGGACTGAAATTTTATAAATTGACAGTTCTACTCAGAAGACCTTTCAAGCATCTTGTGTTTATGAGAATACAGGGGCATCTGCGGAATGAATTCGAACACATGGATGAATTAAATTTGAAAACACACACATAGACGGAGAGGCAGACAGCTCCTAGGCTGTGGTGGATGCATAGATTATAGAAAACTGTTACCCCATGCATTTGGCTTTGCCGTATTCATTGCCCTGGATAGAATTATTGGTTTAAGAATTCCATTTTGATTGAACTACTTGGGGGAAAAAAAAAAAAACGCCCAAGCAAAAACCTAACTCTGCCTAAATGGGCATAATTTAGGTTAGTTCTGTTCTGTAGTTAAATCCCTACTCTCTCCCTGCTAATTAACATTATTTCTTTTTCTATGGTGGGACTCTGTATATTAAGTCATAAAACAATTGAAGCATGCCACAGAGTTATGCTTGGGATATAATTTTGGCTAAATGTTCAGATTTTTCCCCCTGTGCATTATCAGCAGTTTGATCTTGAAAGTCCACCTAAGCTATTATGTTGTTGTTTCTTTCTTGCAGAAAACATGCTTTAAACTGCCACAGAATGAAGCCTGCCTTGTTTAATGTGTTGTGTGAAATCAAAGAAAAAACAGGTAGGAATGAGATTCCAACATTTAAGCATTTTCTTTGGCCAATTGACTCACTTAACCAGCAATGACAAACCCATTATTTAAATATTAAAATTTCAGAATAAAAGTGCTCTCAAGATTGATCGCAGATTCCAATAGGAAGTCCTAGTAGCCCTGCTTCCTGGAAGAAGCACCAAGTTTCTTTGACAGTTATTATCCAGCATTACTGGTTTATTTTTCTTAACTCTGTTACCAGCCTCTTTGAAATTGGGGCTAAGATAGAGGTTCTGAAGGGAAATTTATAGAATAATGTGCCTTTGGGGGAAGAATATGAAAGTAAAAGTCTGTGTCCTGGAGGAAAATATTTTTGGCCCATATTTAAAACGCTCGTTTTTTTTGGAGTTGGGCATGGGGGCTAAACTGTTTAAAGTTTCCTTTCCTTTTTTTTTTTTTTCTTGTAATTGTACCAAGCAGCAGGCTAGAGGTTCTTAGCAGTGTTGTCAAATACCTTTGTGGAAAGCGCCATACAAGCTCAGGTTGCCGGTATTTGAAGTGCCCTGTGATTTTATAGCAGGGGGAAGCGTTGGGTTTAGGGGACTATAATGCCATGAGATCACTCATTCTGTTGTTTTTCTACTTTCTAGAGCTCATATCATGGACTAACACACTTATAACACATCCCAGGAGGGCATTTAAATTTTAAAGCAACAATTAAAAAATAGCAATCATCAATCAGAGGTGTTCTTAAACAACAGATGCTCTGGGAAGGACATTTAGCAACATCCTCTTGTTTGTTTATTTTAAGCCTTAATTTTCCAAAGTGGGTGCATCTCGCCCTTGTGAAAAGAAAGAGTTGAGAAGGCAATCTGAAACTAGGGCATAAAGATGAGGAACGAGGGGTGGTTATATAAAGCGGGAGCTTCTGCTGGCCTCTGGCTTGCTCGCTCGCTTCAGAGCAGTGCAAAGTACCTGCCATCCTATTTATTTATTTATTTTTTACAACAAGGAGTGTAACAGTCAATAATTCATATCTAAACCATATAAGCAAGGGCATGACATGAATGAAAGTGACAATAAATATGATTGCATGCCCGGTTGATATACATTGATAGTTACACATAAAAAAAAAGGGGGGGGGGAGGGCACCCAGGGTGGCTTTCTTTCTGAAAGCTCTCGGTGTTTCTCTTTTAAAAAATAAATAGTTTCAAGATGTGACCACTGATGGAACATGTAATTACTGGGGTCTTGAAATCTATGGGAAATTAGTAAGCAGCTCCTTTGTTGGATGTTATTTGTGTTGTGCATAACATTCTAGACAAAGCACCTGAGCAGTGATGTTCAGACCTTCCAGACTTCCAGGTTGCCTTGCCAGAGCCTAACCTGACTGCAAAGCTGTTAATTACATTATTTTAGCTGTGAAACACCTTTTAAGAGATTTATGAATTGTACATAGAAATATCAAAGAGCTTTTCCGGTTTGTCACACTTTTTAGTTTGCTTGTTTTTTTTTTTTTTTCCTATTAACCGGAGCAGGAAACCTCAGTGCATGGCTATTTGTTTCTTCTCTCCTTTTTTTTCTTCCTTCTCATTTTCTTTTTTGATCTCTGACGCTTATGTACTTTTGAGTAGAGTATTTGGTTTGTTGAAATTTGTCTCTAATCTGGTATGCTTTCTTGCCTCTCTTGATTAATAAAATGTAGAAATCAAGACATAAAGGCATATTTGATAATCCAGGCTAAGGCGACTCTATTTTTGAAGACACTTTATCAGATATTTATTGAAAGGAAGCCCATCAGGGCACTTGAATGTATATATTGTGGCCAAAGTGTTTAATTCTAGGCTTCTAATTAAAACCTACTAAGGCAGTAGATCAAAGTGGGTGGGTGTGAATAGAGATCCGGTTCTGGTGTTAAAGAGTTTGTTTCTTATTCATATTGGCTAAACTACGGTGATAGGAAGCAGTGGTATTGGTCAAAATAACACTGGAAAGGCGTCATTTATCATTGGATTGGTATTTTGCTTTTTTAAGAATTTTCTGTCACTTAATGAATTAATGTCTGGAGAGGTAAAAAAAAAAAAAATCTAAGTTAAGGTTCTGTGTGCTATCTTTAGAATCACAGATTTAAAACATAGTTGATCAAGTCCTGGAAATGGAAGACGGCAAGGATCACTGCCCCTGTGTAAGGGGAAATAACATGTCCACACGCGCACACATACACACCTAGGCCTTGGGATCGAGAGGGCACCCACGGGTGAAAGTTGAAAAAAAAAAAAAAGACAAGAAAAAAAGGTTGCCTTCCTCCTTGTTATTCTTCCGCTTGGATGTTAGAAGGAGTGAGGGGAAGGAAGAAATGTGTCCTGGAGTGTTGAGTGTTCTGTGTTGAAGGTAGGAGACAGACAACCGGTGTGTGGAAAAGAGGCCTTTGATTCTAAAGCCTGATGACTCCCTTCCTGAGGATCTGCCCAACTCCCGTCTCCCTGCCAGCTTATCTTCCTTGCGGTCGATGTGTCTGAGACACAGAAAGTGTAAAGTTGCAGGAGCTTTTTTTTTTTTTTTTTTTACCCCCTTCCCTTGATGCAGAGCTGGTAACCAGATCTGTAGGATGGTCAGGTCCTACGCATTCCTTCATTGTTATGGGACTTCTCCTATTGTTACTTCCAAGGGCCCTTGCCTTGAATGAGTATTTTCGCCTTCAGTGAGTATTTTTGCTTTGGATGAGTATTTTTGGGCTCCCATCTCAAGCCCTGTAGACGTTACTTGATGTTGGGTGGGCTTGTTTGCTGGTTGGTATTCTCACACCAAGTTCACAAGGTTTGGCTCACCTGGGTCTTTCTATAGGGAGGACGGGACTCTGAGAGGTGCATGGCGGTGGCCTCTATTTTCTGCTTTTACTTTTTTGGTTTCTGTTCATGATTTCACTTGGAGAGCTCAGAAACAAGTAGGAATGCTAGCAGAGATGGTCTCACCAACCTTTTGGAACTTGAAAGAAACACATGCGCACAACACCCAAAGTAGGCAGCAGCGTCTAAATTACAGTTGATTGATGGGTATTTAAGTCAGAAATTACTGTGAGGATATTAAAAAAAAAAAAAAAAACACCTCACCATGTGTCTTCTTGCTTCAGAGTGTGGGTGAGTTTTTATTTTGATACCCTTTTGCTTTTTAAAAATAAATACTCGGAAAAAAGAATGCCTGCAAAATGCTCGGTGGCAAATCTCAAACAACAGCAAGGAAAACCTTGTCCAGACCCATAGCAATGTGTGTTTCACAAGTGGCTTTTATCTGCTCTCTCCTTCTGGGAACAGAGGGATTTAATACAGAGTTTTGGACCTCAGTATCTCATTTTCTCTTGTTTTTTTTTTTTTTTTAGGAACCATTCCTTGTCTTCTGACATATTAGCAATAGGCTGAGTTTTCCATACGCGTATATGTGGTGGTCGTGGGGTTGATGGGATATGGAAGAGGAGGAGGGAAAAAAAGGTAGACACACTGCATTTCTTAAAAAAGACCTTACTTATATTTTCCAGTGTTTCTTTTACTCTTTTTTTTTTTTTTTTTTTTTTTTTTTTTACTTTTGTGTCAAAAATCATGCAGGTTTAAAAATGAGGAAAACACGCAAAAAATATTGGGTGCCATTTACTAAGGAGAATATTTATAGATAGCAATGAATAGCTGTAATTGTTGTGAATAGTTTTTAATTTTAGAACATAATAGCTATCTATGGCATTTTCAGCCGGTTTTCCTCTGTGAATTATCTGCGCTGAAGTTAAATCAAATCACTGAAGGAGGTTAAAAAAAAATTATTATTATTATTTTTTGCTTCCTTAACACTCTTTTGTTCTCTCTCTTTTCTTTTTTTCTCTGTGTTCAATTAACACCCCCATCACAGAACTGTAGGTTTTTTTTTTTTTTAAGTCTACTACTGTATTTCACTTTTGACACCTTATCTTATTATTCTTGCCTGCCACTTCTTTGTAATACAGCAATTATATCATGGGACTGGTACTCCTCTCTTCTTTACAACATTAGAGAATCATTTGTATGTGTGTGTGCGTGTGTGTTTGTATAAATAGGAGATGGGCATTATGCAGCGAAGCTGTATACAGCAGGGGAATAATTCTGATGGCATGAGGGCTTGAGCCTAGCAGGAGTGAAATAACTTCAGTCAATGTAGGGCTGCCTCTGCTCAGATTCCTAGTGGGGTCGAAGCAGCTGGAGTGACTTCACAGAAGTTCATCCATAGCAGGCAAATGCAAAAACTTTTTCTTGCTGACCAGAGAGTTCAAGTATTGGATCTCTCTCTCTCTCTCTCTCTTTTTTTTTTTTTTTTTTGATGGAAGAGGCTGAGAGAGCAAAGGGGAGAATGAGGGAAGGGAAGTCACAACCCGGCTTTCCTTGAACACTACCATTCAGGCACAGCAGTGAGCTCGGCAGAAGGGATGTGATTCGACGATATACGATTTGTCATAATCTGGATGTGAGCTATTGACCTGCAACTCGAGGACTGATGAGAAATACCCCTTCTCTCCAGTTACTTTTATGTGATCTGTTTTAAGGGGTGGGTTAGACAAACTCTAGTATTTGGGAGGTGGGGAGGATGGTGCAAAGCACATTTGGGTCATAACCCATCAGAGGGCTGAGAGTTTTGGAAGTTTGGTGTCACTGCTTCTAGCAGGGTGCCTGTGAGGATTGGGAGGAGGGAGATCTAAGTTAAAGTGAGGGGATTGGGAGACACACACACACAGAGACTTGGGACCCAGGGTCAGTGGGTGCTGGGAGCTGGGGGTGTGGGGCTGTGGGTTCCCGGTTGGGCAGTGCCGGGAGGGGGCATTGCTGGCCTGTGCATTTAGCTCTCTGCTGGTGCCAGGCTTGTCACATGCTTTTGCCCCTGCTGTCTGCTGACATCCGTGAACTTTGGGTCGTATTATTGGCAAAGTGACAGAAATAGCCGTAAACAGGCAAACAAACCAAAACTTAAATATTGAACATGTTTAAACAGGAGAGCATTTTAATTTTAATTTAAAGCATAACCCCAGCTTCTTCGGAGACACAATTTGCATTCATGCCTTGGGAAAACTTCGCCTTAATTTTGGTTTTAAACCTCTTTTAGATGGATGCTGTTCTGTTTTGAACTTGGTGAGGTGAATCTAAATATACTTCATTCCTTTTCCTTTTAATGTAAAAAAAATTCACCCCAAAAGCCACATGACGGAGGCAGTGTCCGAGGTCCAGCTCCCCAAGACAGACCGTATTCATTTTCCTGTGACCCTAGGGGCCCCCAGTCTCTCTGTACTGTCATTTGTGTCTGGGTACGAAGAATATAAGAGTTCTGGCCCCAGCCCCTGCCCCTTACCTGAGCTGGTGGGGTGAGGTGTAAGGAATCCAGTAATTGATAAAGTACAGAGAGGATTCGGGAGTTGTTTGCAAAGTGCTTTGAGCTCCTCGGCCTATCCAAATAAAAGATGCTGTGTTTTCTATGATAAATTATGTCAGGACTCCTAGCCTATTCCATTTCATAGGATGTCACTGTATTAACTCTTTCAGGACACGGGGACACATCCACTGGTCTGTCATCACGTCATGGGTGGTTGGTTGTCTCTCATGGGGAGAATTCCCTGGTTCAATCTTTTGCTCCATCTGCATCTTAGAGATGTCACTTCTCAGAACTTGGCAGAGTGATTTCCAGAAAAAAAAAAAAAAAAGAAGTGCAGGTATAGACTGTCATAAGATTATAAAACCTATCTTCCTTTACGGCAGAATAAGGTCAGTAGTGACTTCCCGGATGGTCTTCTTACCAGTGACAGCTGTGTTTCAATCTCTTATTTATTGGTAGAAATCAAGACTGCAAAGGGTAAAAAAAAAAAAAAAAAAAAAAAAATCATACTTTTGGGTTTAGCTCATACATTCAACTATTCGTTGTGCTGATACGCTGATACTTTGGTCATTAAGCGGGTCCTGGGGTACCCATATTTGCTTGGGATCTACCCCTAAGTAGTTGTAAGATGATAGGCAAATTGCTTAAATAATTTTAGGAGAAACTATAATAGTACTGGATAAGGACTTGGTCTCTGAAGCCACACTGCCTGGGTTTGTATCCCACATCTCCTGTTCTTTAGCTCTGTGATCTTCAAGTTACTCTACCTCTCTGTGCCTCAGTTTCCTCTTCTGTACAAAGGAGAGAACAGTGATACCTATCGGAGAGGGACGTCGGGAGGATTAAATGAGGTAATACATGTAAATTACAGTGCCTGGCATAAGCAGTCAATAACTGTTAGCTTTTATTATTTCTGGCCCTGTTTTCTTACATGAAAACGAGAGGCTTGCACCAGATGGTCCCTACAGACCAAGCCAATTCCAAGACTCTGTGATTCTATGCTGAAAAGAGACAAAAATTGCTGAATTTAAGATTCGCTTCCTTTTGTTTCTCTTGCTGTTCTCTTAAAGTGAGAATTAGCTACATCTCTCCAAAAAGGCTGAGGCTGGGTTGGAAGAAAGGAGGGAAAAAAAAAAAAAAGAAATGGGTAAGAACAAAGACAGAGGGTTTTAATTATCCACGGACTGGACAGCAACTACCTGAAAAGCTAGAGTTGCATATGTTAGGGAGAGTGTTGTCTTAGCATCAGCAACTGGGGATATTATATAATTATAGTTAAAAATATTTTCTCTCTGAAAACACAGAGACCCATCCATTCCACTTACAAAGTTTCCAAGTAGGAAGAGTAACACCAAGTGGGTTCAGGGCAACCCCACCTCTTCCTGACTTCCTACTACTTTTCATATTTAGGAACAATTTTATATCTGTCATAATGACAGCCTTGATACATAGGAGGTTTATTCTTTTTTTATTCTTTCTGGATAGTTTTCTTTCTTTTTTTTTTTTAAGTAAACTCTGTGCCCCATATGGCACTCGAACTCACGACCGTAAGATAAAGAGTTGCAGGAGCCAACGAGGCGCCGCTGACAGTTTTTGTACAACCCTCAGAACCTAAATTCAGATATATTTTTATCACCTCCCAAAAAACCCAGTACCTATTTTACCAGTCAGTTCATATTTTGCCCTTTGCCCAGCCCCTTAGTAATTGCTAATGTCTGTCTGTATGGATTTGTCTGTTCTGGACATTTCACATAAATGGAATCATATAATATGTGGTTTGTTACTGGCTTTTTTCATTTAGCGTAATATTTTCAGGTTCATTTATGCTGTAGCATAGCATCAATACTTCATTCCTTTTTTTTTTTTTTTTTTTTTTTTTAAGATTTTACTTATTTGAGAGTGAGAGTTTTGGGAGGGAGGGCAAAGGGAGAGGGAAAAGCAGACTCTTCTCTGAGCAGGGAGCCCGACTTGGGCTCTATCCCAGGACCCTGGGATCATGACCTGAAATGAAGGCAACTGCTTAACTGACTGAGCTGCACAGGTGCCTCACTACTTCATTCCTTTTTATGACCAAATAATATTCCATTGTATGGATATACCACAGTTTGTTTATCCATTCATCAGTTGATGGTTAATTAGCTTGTTTTGTATGTTTTTGCTGCTATGAACGTGTGCATCGGAGTTTTGTGTGGATGTTTGTCTTTCTCTGGATATACACCTAGTAGCAGCATGCTGATCACATGGTACTCTATGCTTGGTGTTTGATTGTAGGAGGTGTGCTCTCAAGTCATATTGTAAGTCACCTCAAAGTTTGTCTTCAGCACTCCCAGCCTTGCATTTTTTTTCAACCCTTTTCTCTAAGGTTCTACTATATTTTTGGTCGTCTTTGATCAATACCTATTCTAAATTTTTTTGATAGATTTAAAGCAAAAGAATTAATTTCTACTGCTGGAATATCAGATATCTGGTACCTGGAAGGGAAGGAATTAGTAAAAAAGATAGGGCAATTTTCTGAACAGCAATTTAGTATGAACCTGGATTCTGTTCCTAGCATGGCTGTGTAATATTAATAAGTTATTTGATCTTTTTTAGTAAGTTGTTTGATTTTACATAGCTTCCATTTCCTCACCTGTAATGTAAAGATAATACTACTACGTAAGGTCGTTTGGGAGACTAAAGAGCACAATAAATAATATAATGCATATAGTTGAGGGAGTGTGCCAATAATTGCCAACTACAGTTTTTTATTTTTGTTTTAGTTTTTTCCAAAACCACATGGCAGAGTGCTGACCATCCTTCTCACTAGTTTGGCCCTGTCTCTTCAGGTTGGGTTTTTCCTGGTTCTTCCCAGGGGTTTAGAGGCTCACCAAAATGCTTCCTGAGTCTGCTGCATTTAAATGCTTTAAGTGGTTGTCTGCGTGACAGGAAAAAAGACTCTTGGGCAAAGCTCAGCACCAGGCATCCCAACACATACCTGCCTCTCCCTCCTTCAGTCCTAAGAGTTCTAGGAAGGGAATCCCATAGAACAGTGCTGTTCAGTAAACACATATATAATTTTAAATTCAGTGCTTTAAATTTTCTAGTGGCTCACTTAAAAGAAGTAAAAATAAACAGGTGAAATATATTTTATTTAAGAAATATATTTTGCAACCCAAATAGCTAAAATATTTCCACGTGTGATCAACATAAAAATTAGGAGATATTTTACTTTTTTCTTTTGCACTAAGACTTTGAAACCCATTGTGTATTTTACCTTTACAGCACATCTTCAATGTGGACTGGCCATACTTAGAGTGCTCAAGAGTTACACGGGGTTAGCGTCTTCCATATTGGTCAACTTGGCCATGGAATGATTGTTTTGGCATAAACTTTGGTTTTGTTTATTTTTTTGGCATAGTTTCTGCACTCAGGAAGACACATGATTGTTCCCTACTCAAACTTGGTCTGGTACTTCTGTAGCAATTGATACTACTGTACCTGTTCCTGACGGAAAGCCATGTCCCAGAACAAGGCATATGTCTACGGCATTTCTTTTCTGGCACAGAATGTCTCACTAGTGGGAGTTAGGATGAGGTGATTCCCCTCTACCTTCTTCTGATTTTTACTTTTTTCTTTCTATGACTTATTGTTTAATGATTCTTTTCTATATTCTTAAAAATCTGAAATGTTCCCTAAAATAGAATGAGTGGGTGGAAGCAGCCATCTTGTTTTCTGCCCTGAGAATACAATGAATAAGTACAGAGGAGTCCTAGTGTGACAAAAACTTGCAGGACGCTGTGTCCGGAGTTCCCAGGCCTACTGCTGACTGCCTCCAAAGTATGTTATTTTAAGAATGTCATTTAACCTCTTGATCTTAGGTTTCCACATCCATGGAATGGGCAACTCTAGAAAACCAGTAGCCTGACCCCGCATCCCATAGATCACCTAGCCCCAACGTGATCCCTTGCCAAGGCTTGGGATCACAGGATGGAAAGCAGGTGGAGCATTTAGAAAACAAAATTCCTTTTTATTGTTCCTGCAGTTCTCATTTATCCTTTGACTCCTTGTATCTTTTCTAGACAGTCATGTAAAAGTGGTTATGGTGGTGTTAAAGCCACCTCCATCAATCAAGTGGAATTGGAGAAGGCAAACTGGGAGAGAAAAAAAAAAATCACTATTTTTTTTTTCTTAATTGAAGCATTTAGCATCACATTTACAAGGCCAGTTGGAGGCCAGTCCCAGTTTAATCCACCTTGTTGACTCCATGACTGAATACAAATAATGGTTCTTTTGCATCCTATTTGTAGCTATCAGATTCTAGCCTGGAAATTGCTTTTGGGAAATACAGAGTCTGGTTGCAGGATGGGAAGTGCAGTCTACAGCTCTGCAAGTTCCTACGGGGCCGCCTGGAAAGTTGGGAAACTTGGTTTTGGTTTTCACCTTGGAACTGGGGAGAGGGTCACTTGTTCACCTCTGGCCTCCCCTGAAATGCTAAAAGGAGGTCTGAGTCCCACCCACCTGTCAGGAGGGCTTTTGGAAGCTTCAAGTGAGGATATTCAGCAAGATGTCTGGCTCTCTTTGAGTGTGGTCCAGGGAGTGTGAGGGCAAGTGTGGCTGTCGCGCGTGGAGACAGGACGGAATCTGCCAGCGGGGCAGAGGAATAAGTTTACCTAGTGGCCTGTGCTGGTAGGCCGGGCAGGCAGGGCCGGCGGGCGGCTTTTCTGGGGGCTCTAGGTGATCCGGGGCCGACTGCGTCCCTGTAGGAGAATCCTCCTTATAATTACCATTGTTAATCGAATTGAAAGTTTGCATTTCTCTTTTGTCCCCGAACAAAGAAAACCTCTCGGGGACCCTGATGGGGAGCCCGAGATGCGTGTGTCCCGAAAGGCCCTCCACGGAGGGGAGGGTGTGCTCGTCGGAGCCCTCCTGCAGAATGTGCCTGCGGAGGCCCCGGGACCTGCCTGCAGAATGTGCATGTGGAGGTCCGGGACCTGCCTGCAGAATGTGCATGTGGAGGTCCGGGACCTGCCTGCAGAATGTGCATGCGGAGGCCCCGGGACCTTCCTGCAGAATGTGCATGTGGAGGCCCCGGACCTTCCTGCAGAATGTGCATGCGGAGGCCCCGGGACCTGCCTGCAGAATGTGCATGCAGAGGCCCGGGACCTTTCTGCAGAAGTGCATGCGGAGGCCCGGGACCTTCCTGCAGAATGTGCATGCGGAGGCCCGGGACCTTCCTGCAGAATGTGCACGCGGAGGCCCGGGACCTTGCATCCCGCTTCCATCAGCAAACACTTGCAAACAAAGCGCGGCGGCCGGGCCGGCTTCCCTTTGTGCGGCCTGCCGACTGGGGTACCCGTGACCCCGCGGCCCCGGCGACGGCGAGGCGCGGCAGCCGGGCCACGCGCGGGTGGGTGCGGGGCCGCCGGGCGGCCGGGAGGTGCGCCGAGCCGCGGGGTCAAGGGCGCGGGGTCAAGGGCGGCCAGGTGGGCGGGCGGGGGCTCACCCCGGTGGAGGACGGAGGGCGGAGCCCGCAGGCAGGAGTTTGAGGGGATGCGCCGCGCCCGCAAACTTCGGGAACTTAGGGGAGAGGCCGGGCGGGGGCGCAGGGGAAGGGGGCGGGGTCCCTGCGGGCGCGCGCCCCAGGGTCCCCCGGAGTCCCCCGGAGTGGGGCGGGGGCGGGGGTGCCTCCGCGGCCGCGTGTCCCCCCCCGGACCCCCCCCCAGCCCGCTGACCGCGCTGCCCTTGCCCCCGGGAGGACCCCGTGTCTGCCTCCCTCCCCCGGGGGCCGCGCGGCCTTTCCGGGCACCCAGTGGGTGGGCCCTGCGGTCACGGGGCGGGGCGGAGCCTCGGGGTCGGCGGGCGGGGGGGGGGGGGTTGCCCAGGGGGGTGCCCGGGGTGGCCGCGCAAGCACAGGTGCCACGCACGAGGCGGCCTGCAGGCACGTGGCTGGGGATGCGCGTGCGCTCACACGCGCGCACATGGATTGGCAGCGCCTTCCTCAGCCCCGTGTTGCAGGCTCTCCAGCCCCCGAGACTCCGCTGGGTGCCGGGTGCCGGGTGCCGGGTGCCGGGTGCCGTGGACAGATCCAATGCCATCATCTCATCTCAAGTTGCTGCAGCAGCCCACCCTGTCCTCTCCAGCTCTTCCAGGGAGCTCTCAGCAATTCCAGGGAGCACGTCATCCCCCACCCCCCCCACCCCCCCACCCCGGGAGATTTTTAACCCAAAGAACCTTGGTGCACTTCAAACAGCACTGACATTTGTTTTCGTTAAGCGTGGCCTGATTCCTTGAACACTGGAAGGAGGGTTGGGGCCTTCCGACTTCCCTGGCTCCTTAGATGGCCGCTTGTCTTGTCTCACAGGAAGGCTTGCAGGGGCCTCCAGCTGCCTGCTTTTTGCCAGAGTCCTCAGCAAAGAGAAAATTGATTTGGGGAGTTTGCGGCCCCCTCCCCTCCCCCCCCCCCCCCCCCCCCCGTGCGCCGCGCGCCCCTCCCCCTCCCAGCCTACTGGAGCCGAGGCAGGAAGGGGCTGTCATCATGCTCAGGCCTAAGCCATATTACTTTATTTTTCTTCTTAGAAAGTTACACTAGGAAAGATGTTCTTGATGTGTGATTATTATTCTTAAATGGATTCTTGTGCTTTCCCGTTATTGCTGTTACAGCCCCGCAGAGCAACCACCAGGTCCTGCGATAGACCCTCTAGAAACTTTCCATTGAGTGCACGTGGGAGAGCTCAAGTCGGAGAGGTGGAATGCTCTCATTTTCCCATTACTTGGGAAATCTGTGAAGTTCAGTCTAGGAATTTCACCAGCCGGGTCTCTGATCCACCAACTACCAGGCCCCTGATTATAGTTTCACAGCGTGAATGTTTCATCCCAGGAACTCTAGGGCCGGTAGGTAGGTTGAGAGTTCCCCGTGTTCTTTCTGTGAAACACGTTGTAGCTAAAATTCAAGAGTGGGGACGCTCATACCGGCTATGGTAATAATGAACACTTGCTAACCTCGGCTCCTGATTCGGACCCCCCCATCCTCCTACCCTTTACCGAGTCCCCCTTCTGTAGGGGGTTCAGGCTGAGATAGCTTGGTACCCGGATTCACCTCCAGGCTTACACTAAAGGGCCAAGCATCTCCGTCGTGGCCTCGTGTGGGCACATGTAGGCCCAGATTGGTGGTCTGGTCAAGATCCCATTGGAATAGATCTTCTCACCTGTAGTGTCACCTTCTGACTGTCGCCCTCCATCAGCGGAGGTTATGGAAGCTTAATTGCTTTTTCAGTTAAGTTTGGCCCCATCTGTTTGACCACTGTCAGTTCTGGAGATGTTGGCAAAGACTCTCATGCCCCACGGGTGGAATAGTGAAAAAGTTAAAAATGAATCCCTGTCCTGACTGAGGTTACTTTCTCTGTGCAGCTGGACATTGTCAGCTTAGACCTTCAGGAGGGCATGATGAAATGTGCAGAGTTTGTCCCCTGTTTTGGACCATCGATTGCTTTGGCAAATATTTATGGAACTCCTCCTAAGAACCTTAGTGCGAGACCTGGGAGTACAAATGCGTACACTCTGGCCCTTAACCCTCCAGGAGCCCCTGGCCCAATGGGGGACCTGAATCAAGGTCATGATCTTTGTCACGCGTGCCGCTAATAACTTGCTCCCAGAGCCCTGTGCCCAGGAGAGGATGTGCTCCTTAGGACCAGGAGTGTGGCCTTCCGGGTCGTTCTGAACGAAAGTTCATGAACACTTGGGGGTGATGAGCTGCTTTTGTTGATTCCAAGGGTGCTGCGTTTCACTGTGGCAGCCTGAGAACCGTTCTGTGTCGCAGTCTTGGCATGTTTGACCCCGTCTTTCCCAAATCTCATCACCCATTTCCATTTGCTTGGCCTTCTCCCCTTCATTGTCTCTTTTGTCCCCTTCCTTGCCTCCCTCACACCCCCAAATTTGCTATTTGCCAAACTTGTGACCTGAGACCACTTGGCATTTCCCTGGGATGGCTGGAATTTACCACCCGCCGACTAGGCATTCGGTGACATTTGCTCACCTGGGTAGCTTAAGCTACGGGGTCTGTGTTCAGGGAAGGCCGAGAGGAAGTGTGAAATTTACCTCTGTGCTCCAGGGTTCTTGCCAGCGGGGAGACAAACAGTGATGCTTCTGGAAGCTGGAATTAATTTTTATCGCGGTGTGCGTATATAGTTATATATATTCATACACACATTTATTATGTATTCAATAAATGCATGTAGACAATTTGTGCATTATCTGTCATTCCCTAGTCATTATTTTAACAAATTAAATTTTCATGGTTAGATTCATCTTTCACGTGCGTACCCGCCCCTCCTCGGCTACCTTCTCTCTTGCTCTCCCTCCTTGCTGGTCGAAGATGCTGGGTTAACTTAATGCTCTTTGAGGCCCTATGCCATTAGACCTCCTGTCTGCTTAAGGTTTCTGAGACTCCCGTGATGGCTTTCTCGTTGTGGCCTGCCCAGCCGCTCCGCCGGTGACGGAAGAGCTGCTTGTCCCTTTGGATCAAACTGGTCTGGGAGCTGGTGGGAGCCAGTCCCTGGGACAGGCCAGCCCCGGAGGCTTCTCCGGCTCTTGCAGCCCACAGACACCCGGTCTGTCTGTCCTGGCTGGTGGCCAAGCAAGGGAGGCAGGCAGTGTAGATGGTGAAAGCTGTTGCTTTTTATTCCCTTGTACCCTGTCCGAGCGATTTGCAGGGAAGGGTGCTGCGGGCCCCAGGCTGGGAGAAGAGTGGTGGTGGTGGATCATCTCGGGATGAAGCAGGATAGGAGACGTCAGCAGGAGTGATGCTCCTTCCGTCCCCGTAGAGCAGGAAATTCTGTCCACAGGAATAACAAATAACGTGCATGGAACGTTGACCTGCATGCGGAGCTAATATTATTTGCCCAATTTTTAAGATGAGGGTACAGAGAGTTTAATGAACTTCCTTAAAGTCACACGGCTAACGAGAGGCCACGTTGGGACAGGTGGCCACGTTGGGACAGGTGTTCCTCGGCAGTTCTTTGAAATCCTCCTTCCCCTTGAGTGACAACCCTTCAGATTGTGATTCTTCCAAGAAAATCCTGTGGAATCCTACTTAGTGGTCCGAAAAAAACCAAATGGTTTGGCTCTGCCCACCTCTGGTCCTGTTTCTCAGGTACATAAATTTAATTATGTCTTGGCTGCAGTTGACTGTAAAACATAAGTAAAAGGAGATAAGTTCAAAATTCTCCTTGGGCCTATTTCCTGATTTTTTATTAGGTCTCTGCCTGTTAGCTTTTTCGAATCTCCCTGATTTCTTTCAGGCTGTGAGCATGACTTACTTTCACAGGTGGCCTAAAGCTTGCCTCCCCCCCCCCCCCGCCTTATGTGTATATCACCTTTTCTGGTTCCTTCTCAGAAGCCTGGGGTTTTGACAGGAACGTAAAGCAAGGCACAGCGTCTTGTTGTTGCACACCCTTGGTCCTGCCATCCTCGTCTCGTACCTCCGTTTGTGGCCACACTCCAGGCCCCAGGGCACCCAGGTGCTTCCAGGTGGTGTCCCGGAAGCTGCGTTGGGGAGACCTGGAAGCCTGCTCTCTCCAGCTGCAGAGCCGCTCTGTCACAATGGCACATTGGGCAGCTCCTTTGTTTTGAGAAGTGGATGTTCTCAGTTTTCTGGAGGGCGCAGCTGCATCCCACGGGGTGGGGTGGCCCGGAGAGCTGGGTGGAGGTGACACTCTCAGGCTTGTTATCTTCATGTCGTCCCTGGTGGATAAAGAAAGAATTAAAGGAATAAAGAAAGAATTCAGCATATCCCATGTTTCAATGTATTGTTCAGAAAACAGTTTAACACCAGGAACTTTTCTTAATAAAGAAAATTTGACAAAAGAAAAGAAACCCACCTTAACTCGTACTACCCTAGCTCACTATCGCTTTATAAGCAACAACCCCCCGCCCCTCATCACCCTGTGCTTAATATTTCCTTCCTGTCATTTGCCTTATGGCTGTATGAGTTTTCTATTTCTTGGGGATGATTACGCGTGCAGGGATGAAAGTCTCTCCTATTTTTGCAACAGAACCCGTTATGGATCTTAATCTATTTATGGATTGCTCATATCCTCTCAAAGAGGAATTCAAGCAGTTTACCAAAAGGGATAAGCAAAATGAAGAGATTTACTAAATAAGTGAGGACACTAGAAGAGAAAATTGTGGTAGAAAATTAAAGTGCGAGGGAATGTTAGTATGTAAAATTGCCTGCGTAAGGATCCTTTCTCCTGGTAGACTTTCCAGTCCTTTTGCTGGTATGGAAATAGCTTCTGCCTCTTTGGATCAGACTAATCTAGGACCGTATTTAGTCCACATCCTATAGAATTGGTTATAGAGATTTAACTCTCTGCTTCCTGGCAGCAAAAGTGAAAAGGGAAACAGGATCAATTTTGGATTTCAAAGCATGGAGAATTGAAATGAATCAGAATTTGACTTCATGCAAAATTTCTCCCATCGCTCACTAGAAGAAGGCGTTAAGGGATGTGATAGATGTTGTCCTCTACGAGATCATAAGCAAAATGTTATATAGTTCATATTTTACCGTAGCCCTTTATATATAAAGTCCCTCAGCACTCACCAGATTTTATTATAGTTACTGGCTTATGATCTGATTCCTTCATTAGATTAATGAATTTCTGGAAAAATAATGATCAGGACTTCTATGACCAGCACACAGGAGATACTCAGTTAATATTTATTGAATTGAAAGGCTGTGTTCTCTGTTTATCCAAAAAGGAGATAAATCAATTTATTAGCATTTATTGAATACTTGCTACTAAAAAGAGGGGTCAATCAGAAGTGCTTGCCCTTGAGGCTACTTATGGGGTGTCTGGGAATAGCTCCGTCCTCAGAGGTATGTTGGAGTTTGGCTGGATAAGTGCTGTGTAATAGAGGCACGAACATTTTCTCTTTTGTGGAATGGAGTATCAGATTGCTTAAAATACGCTCTCAGTACAGCTGGCTTCTCCCTTTGGAGTTTGTGTTGGGATCTGTAAGCCAGGAAGGGGGTGGGGGGAAGTGGAAACAAGAATGATGAGGGCATCTGAGAGTTTTGGGGCCTGAGGAGAGGTGATTGTCTTACAGGTTTGCTCTTTCACTTCCATCTTCTTTTAGGAAAGAGGGTCCTGGGCCTTGGCTAAAACTAACTCTACCTCCCTGAACCCCAGGCCCCCATGAATGAGGGGGCAGGTGGCCACAGAGAAAACAGGTGCTAAGACGAAGAGCAAAGGATCCTTGGGCCGTACCTGTGAAAAAAGAGTGAAGAGAGCAAGGAACTGGCTTTTTACCAGTTTTGTTAATTATTAGTTGTTCATGACTACACTGACCAGAATTGTTTTACTTTTTTTTTTTTTTAAAGATTTATTTATCTATTTTAGAGAGTAGGGGAAGGGGTAGCAGAAGCAGAGGAGAGAGAGTCCCAAGCAGACTCCCAGCTGGGTGCAGAGCCCTAGCCAGGGCTCGATCCCAGGACCCCAGGAAACCAAGAGCCAGACGCTTAACTGACTGTGTCACCCAGGCACTGGAGAATTTTTTCCTTTTTACTTCCCTTCCTCTTTTCCTTTTTCCTTCCTTCCGTTTAAAAACATTTACCAGGCACTTCTAGGCTAGGCATGCCAATTTCCCCATGATCTGAAAGTAGGGTGTCCTGCCACTCTTAAGCCAAAGCAAAGAAACAACTACCGTCTATTTAATTAATTAATTAATTAATTTTTAAAGACTTATTTATTTATTCCTGAGAGACACAGAGAGAGAGAGGCAGAGACACAGGCAGAGGGAGAAGCACGTTCCCTGCGGGGAGCCCAATGTGGGACTCGATCCCAGGACCCTTGGGTCACGTCCTGAGCTGAAGGCAGATGCTCCACCGCCGAGCCGCCCAGGCATCCCAACTACCATCACTTTATATGGAAAAAAATTGTGAGCATTCTCAGACTTTCTTGGCCTTTTCTCATACCTTGGGACACATCTTGCTAAGGGATGCAAGGATGCACAAAATACATGGGGACGAAGCTCACTCGGGTGCTCATGGGCACGGGTCAGAGTTCTGGTGGCTTGCTGCTGGGGTGCTGACTGGGGGTCCCGGAAAGGGGCTGGGGGGTGCCCTTCGCAGTCTAGGTGCATGCTGCCTCTGTAACCCTCACTGCAAATCTAAAGTTGAAGGGTATTTTCACTTTTTGCTTTAATTAACTAATCAATTAATTAATTAATTTATGCAAAAGTGTAAGTCCTCTTTGGATTTCTTTCAATTTGCAAAAACAGGTACTAGTACAGGTTTTTTTGTAAAAGTAAAGTGACTCTGGGCACCTCTGTGGCTCAGTGGGTTAAACATCTGCCTTCACCTCAGGTTGTGATCTCGGTCCTGGGATCAAGCCCTGCATCAGGCTCCCTCTCAACGGAGAGTCTCCTTCTGCCTCCCTGTGCCACCCCTCTCCCCATGCTCTCTCTCAAATAAGTGAAACCTTTGTAAAACAAGTGAAGTGACTCAATGCAAACTTTTGAAAAGCAGAGGATGGATGCCTGCAATGAGAGATGCAAGACAGGAGGATGTTGTCCTCAAATATTTTACTCCCGGGAGGAAAGCAAGAGAGGATTCCAGGGCAGCATTGATCAGGACGTTGAAGGCGACCTTAATGTAGCCTAGTGCCCAACCCACTGTCTGCTCTCAAATGTTTCCAGAAAAAAGATGATTTGAGTTTTCTCTAAGATTGTGAACTTCCCCTTCCAGATGGTAAACTCCTCGTGAGCAAGCCATGCTTTGCACACCTAGCACAGTGCAAAAATATATATGATGTCCAGTAAATATCAGTTGAAGGGAGAGAAGGGAAAAAGGAGCCATAGGTAATTCATCTGAATCTAAATTGGACCTAGTTCTATTTTCAGACTTAGCATCTTCAAAAAAATCATTTGCAAAATCACTACTACCTGCTGTGAGCCTGCCAGTTTGTGAATGTTACGTGTGTGCGTCCGGGATGTGTCAGAGGATAAGAGAGGGTGGGACCCCCCCCGCCTTCATCTACTGGCTCACTCCAGTGAAGTGCTCCAAACCCCGGGCTCCGAGACCAGGAGGTTTCTGGTTGGAATCAACTTGTCACTGAATGAAGAGAGTTCTCGGGTGGCTCCTCGGAGTCTGAGTTTTCTGAGTTACGGTGTTGGACTTGGAGTTGTGAAGGTGTGCGCGGGGTATCGTGGGGGTGGCTGGGGGGTGGGGGGGAGCGTGTGAGACAGGACACATGAGAACCGTGTAAAGACAAGTGATAATCAGAGGTAGGAAGCTGGCTAGACGCAACCTTCCAGTGGGAGAGGCGGAGGTGGGAGGGCCAGCTGCTGCTTTAGCCAGTGGCTCAGATTCCAGCACCTTCTTTCATGCCCATCTTCTTGTCCCCCTGCCTTTTCCCATGTGCAAAGCCTCCTCTTTGCTCTTTGCCCTCTCCCAAGAGTCGAGCCACCTGTTTGCTTGTGCCGACGTTTTGTCCAGGTTCCCTTGCATGTTGAATGTTTTGTCCAGGTTCCATCGAAATGTCAGAAATGGATTTCTCCATTTAATAATAATAATAATAATAATAATAATAATAATAATTAATTAATAATAGGGGATGCTTGGGTGGCTTAGTGGTTTAGTGCCTGCCGTCATCCCAGGGTGTGATCTTGGAGTCCCAGGATCGAGTCCCACATCGGGCTCCCTGCATGGAGCCTGCTTCTCCCTCTGCCTGTGTCTCTGCCTCTCTCTCTCTCTCTGTCTCTCATGAATGAATAAATAAAATCTTAAAAAAAATAGTAATAAATACAAATAAACTCAAGAAGTTGAGAGTGGGATTTTTCTTAAGGTGAAAGAGGTTGTAGACCAGGAGGCAGGGGAAGTAATTGAACAGGAGGCTCTCTGGGCCCACCCCCCCCAACCCCAGTTAAGCACGTGTAATTTAAACCTGTCCTTGGGGATGAGTGAAGAGAGAATCACCCCCACCTTCCTCCCACCGGTCCCCTCCTCCCTCAGTGAAAATTCCTAGTGGGGAGTCTGTGCTATCTCAAACTGTGCTGTCACTTTTCAGGGTCACTCCCTGGGGATATCCTTCCCCCAATCCCTGTGCAATTTAGATGTTTCGGAGGGAAGAACAGAAGCCCCTGTTGGGTCCTGCGGTTGCTTTAGTAACTTTGCTGGTTTGCAACTTAGCCTCCTTGAGGGGGTGGGGGTGGCGCTGGGTGGCGGGAGGGTGGTCCTAGACAGGGAATCTCACTGTAGGCTCTCAGGAGGGTAGTGGGTCCTTGGGGCCACGTACAGTCGCCCGCCCCTTAACCCACAGGGGATGTGCTCCAAGAGCCCAGCTGGATGCCTGCAACCCTGGGTAGTACTGAACCCCACAGAAACTTAGGTTTTTCCCCAGACGGGCATGCCTGTGACAAAGTCTGACTTATGAATTAACCACAGTGAGGGATTGACTGTAGCAACTAATGATAAAAGGAACAATTATAACAAGATACTGTAATAAAGATTTCGTGAATGTGCTCTCTGTTTCTCAGAGTATCTTGTGGTCCTGTAGTCACCCGTGCCAGTTGATAAAATGCCTCCGTGATGAGACAAAGCGAGAGGCTGACGTAGGCATCAAGGTGTAGTGTCCGGTCACCGTGGGCACCCTCTGGCTCTACACCAGGAGGAGGTTCATCTGCTTCTAAACCTTGGGGTCCCCGAAATCTTGGAAAGTGAAGCTCCAATAAGGGGGGCAGTGGGTGGACTGGACTCTGCTACACTTAAAATGTTCTGTATTTTTTTCAAGGATTTTATTTATTTGTTCATGAGAGACACACACAGAGAGAAAGAGGCAGAGACACAGGCAGAGGGAGAAGCAGGCTCCCTGCGTAGAGCCCGATATGGGACTTGATCCAGGGACCCCGGGGTCATGACCTGAGCCAAAGGCAGATGCTCAACCACTGAGCCATCCAAGTGCCCCCATTTAAAATGTTCTGGAGATTTCCTTAGGCTTGGTCTGGAGGCCGCTAGAACCAGTTCCTTTGATTCTTGTCTGTGGCTGTTCTCCCCTGGAGAAACCACGGTCTGTTTAAGACTTGTCTGTGACCTTCTCGGTTGCCAAGACTCACCCCAAGTTGGGCATCGTGGGGGCTAATAACATTGTATGTCTCCCTGAGAGACGTTTGCCTTTCGGTTTGTACACTCTGTTCTTTACATTTGATGCTCAGGGGTGGTAGTTTTCTTGAATAAGGACCCTTTGTGCGATTGATCAACAAAATAAGTTTCAATGAATGGCCTCCCCCGTTTCCTATGACATTCCCCGAGTAGATAGTGCTTATAGACAGACATCTATCCCTTCAACCAAATGTTCAAGAAATGGTCTCTTCCTGGGGTTCTAGGTCAAAGAGAAGAACCACCTGGGAATCTGGTAGCCCAGCTCCCACGTCCACAGGGGAGACATGTACAGCACATGTCAATATTGCCCTTGCTGATTAGGGCAATATTTTGGTTTGTTGAGACAATCCTAAATCTAGGTGGTCACTTTTCTTTTCTTTTTTTTTTTTTTTTAAGATTTTATTTATTTATTCTTGAGAGATAAAGAGAGGCAGAGACAAGGGCAGAGGGAAAAGCAGGCTCCCCCAGGGAACCCGATGTGGGACTTGATCCCAGGACCCCGGGATCACACCCTGAGCTGAAGGCAGATGCCCAACCACTGAGCCACCCAGGTGCCCCTAGGTGGTCACTTCTCTAATCTGATCGGCAAATCCACATGTCAAACCGAATCAGAAAATACCCAACATCCTCCTCTTACGATGTGGAGTTTACGGTGTTGGAGTTACGGCTCCAACGTATATCCAGGCAAATAGGAACAAAAAGAGCAGAAGGTGTTGTGTGCAGAAGATGCACATGTGTGTGTTTCGTGGCTGGCCTAGAGGAAGCCGCTCACACGCGGGTGAGGATGCTACAGTTAGCTCCCTGTTGCAAGAGCGAGGATCCAATATGGCACCAGGTGCATGGCGAGTGGTCAGCAAAATGTATGTTTTTCCTTCTTTGTTTCCAAAGCAATATGGAAACATGCAGGCCCATTTGGAGCAGACTTCTGATGCAGGGGACCAGCCAGTGGCCTGTGGTAGTGCTGAGTGGGTCGGTAACCCTGGAGACAGCCATGCACACTCCTGGTGCGGGCATGCATGGTGTGGGCCCTGATTACACTCTTCAGACCGACCCTGATCCACCTCCACGGTGGTTGTGAATCTCCAGGGAGCTGTGGGGTTTAAGATGCTTTGTAAGCTGTAAATTCACAGCGCAACTTAAGTGAGTTCTCAAACCCACCGAGAATTGAAGCAAGGGAAAGAAGCCACGGACTGGCAGGCTGGTGGAGGGCTGATTTAGAACGCGGTGTAGACGGAGAAGTCTTGCAGAACGTGGAATTGGTAGGGCAGGCCACCGTTGTAGAGCAGAGGCCCCAAGACGGTGGGACAGAGGGGTGTGATTGGGAGTTAGGTGGTGGTGGGGGGCCCTGGGGGCCTGAAAGTAGAGGTTACCTGCCCACAGTGGCCGCTGTCCCCTGGGATTTTGTCTGGAGAATGGAGCTGGAATATCAGCCTTCTAGCACCTCACAGCCATGTTGGCAAGGGAGATGGCACGCGAGGCTCATCGTGTGGTTGTGTTGGTGTGTGTGTCCCTTTATTTCACCTTTCCTGGCTTCCCACATGGGGCCAGGATGCTACACCTGCAGCTGTGTCTTCAGGGGACCTGTGTTGGCCGTCCCCCCCGCATACGCACGTGTGTGCACGCTGTTGGCTCACGGTGTCCCCGGCCTGAGTACCCTCCTTCGCTTCCTGGAAGCGTGTATGGTGGACAGGACGCCGGATGGCGTGGCGGACAGTGGTCGGTCACTCGGTAAGTTGCTTATACTCGAGGTCTTGGCTCCTTCCTCTTTAAGTGAGGGGGGTAGATTGGCGTGACTGGTAAGGGCTCCTCCAGGTGAGGCTTGGGGCATTCCTTTGTAGGGTGAAGAGCCCTTTTTGCGATGCGGATACTTTTGTAACGGGGAGGGCATTTTTTCCTGCCTTTCTTATTGTTGATTTTTGTGCGTCCCATTTTCTGAGGGCAAGGACGTCAGGCCCGCTTATTCCACGTGTGGAGTTTATTTTCCTGTTCATGGGGATGCAGAACGTGAGGTTTTCAATAGATTCACTTACTAGTTCCAGAAGGTGATGAAGGCCCATCTCATTGGACCAACTTGCCGCCTGTGTTTGTCACAGTGTTTCTGTGAATTTGAATCACAGGCACAGAGCTGCCCGGCTCGGGTGCTTGGGGGGAAACAGCCTCAAATGTCACACCGGGGGTGCTCCCGGGAGAGGTGGGGAGCCCAAGGGCCAGATGTTGTGTCTTCCTGCCCTGGGAGTGTGAAGCCCCCAGCAGGTGGCTTAAGTTGAAGACCTAGATGCAGCGGACAGGGGCAGGAGCCCCAGGGGTGCAGGGAGGCCTCGGCACCTCTCAGCGCCCCGTGCCCGGAAGGACACCTGAGTTTTTGGGAACCGAAATCCAGACCCTGGGAGGCAGAGACCAAAGGGCGGAGGCCAGGCCCAAAGTGAGTGCCTGCTCTCATGCGGGCGCAAAATAATTGAAGGAAGCAGGGATACCCATCACCGGGAGCTGAAAAGCCTCACGTCCAGATGTGGTCAGAGAGGTTCGCCGAATGAAAGACAGTCTGATGAGTGAGATACACACGCCTGTAGAGCACAATAGAAAAATCGATAGTAAGTGGAGGTGAAAGAGTTTGAGCTGGGTTTTATTGAGCACAAAGAGGACAGACTGGCTCTTGCCGTGGTTCCAACTGTATGTTCATGGTGCTTTTTTTTTTTTTTCCTTTTTTTTTTTTTTTTTGTTGAAAACTCCAGGGTAGGGGGGTAAAAGTCATCCAGGAACAGTTGCCAGCCCAGCCTGGACGTGCAAGCCCACGCATACACACCGATCGGCGGGGGTGGGGGAGAGACACACGGGCCTCGGGGCCTAACGTGTCTGGGCTCGCGCGTGTGGTGGCGCGTGCTCTTGGCTTCACGTGCGTGGGGGCACGTCTGTCATTGGGGGTTTCCAGGAAGCGTGAGTGGGAGCTGTCTTTTCCCATCCCGGGTTCCTTCTCCCTTCCCTTTGCCCTCCACCAGTCTACTGTGGCTTTATTAGGAATTCCCTTTGGTTTAGGGGGGGAAACATCGAGGGAGAAAGAGAGCTGGCTGGAGGGGGGGAAGCAGAACTAGCTCTTGGCTGGAAGCCCACGGTGTGGCCCAGCAGCCTTGTTTGAGAGCGCTGTCCCGGCCTTCTGTTTTCTTAAGCACACCCCCTTTCCCCCCACCGTGCCCTCTTTTTTTTTCCTCTAAGGGGGCTGAGGGAGGCTGTTTCTATCCCCTGAAGCCCCCCTTCCTTTTTTCCCCCCCTTTCCGTTGTTTAAAGAGGATCTTTTTTTTTTTTTTTTGAGGCCTGAGCCCTGAGCCGGGGTTTCTCCACGCCGGCCTCCCCAGCCCCCCTCCCCGATGAAGAGTTCATCCAAAGTTCGCATCCAGACTCCGAACAAAGTGGCGCAGACCTTTTCCTGACTCCTCACCCTTTGTCCTCATCACTCAGTGACAGACAGGAATCAAATGCTGAGGACCCAGCCGGGCGAGGGGCCGTGGGGGGAGGGAGAGGGGGGTTGTTCCCATTAACTGGCTGGGCCCTCGGCAGCCTCAGCAGCCTCAGCCTCCGGAGGGAGGGAGGGAAGGGAGGGAGGGAGGGAGGGAGGCCGGCCTCGGAGGGAGGCCAGAGGCAGGAGGAGGGCGGCCCCAGAAAGGATTTTTGTTTTAGTTTCCCCAGGCACACACTGCCGAGCTCCCCGGTTCATCTGGTTTCTGTTTGAGGGAGGAGGGCATGGGTGAGCCACGAGGAGAGGCGGCTGGCGGGGGGCAGAGGAGAGGCCGGAAGGGGAGAGCTGGGGTGCTTTTTCCTGAAGCGGAAAAGCCTTGAAGCCTTCTGATCCTGCAGCGAGGAAACAAATTCTCTGGGAGTGAAGGGTTCACCTCTTGGAGGTGGATTACACTTTTCAGGACACCAGAGGACCATAGAGCAAATTACTTCTTCCAGAGTGCTAAATGATCCCCTGGTGCCCTGGAAAGAGCCCGTTTACCTCCAAAAGGTGAGTTGTTTATTGCCGGAGAGTCGAATATTGGCTGTAATGCCGGCTCATCCATCCTCTCACATCCCTGCGAGGCATTTAGGGTGGAGGTGATATTATCCACCTGTCAGCACGGGAAGGGGCCCTGACGAATGCTTGTCGGATTCCCGGATTCCCGTTCCCAGGGCGGGCGGCGGCGCAGGGAGGTGAAGTGACTCCGCCAAGGTCTCACGGTGCCCGCTGCCCGGAGCACCGGGGCCAGCTCCAGCCGGGAGGGGACAGGCCAGAGGACGGCCCTCCTGCCATTGCCCAGACCCTAGCGGGGGCCCCCTCACCTTTCCTGCTTGCGTCACAGGCTCCTGCGGAGGCTCCCAGCCTCCCGGGATTGTCGGGAGAGTGATCCTTGGGGAGAGGTATCCTTTGGGGTGAGCCCGAAATTGGAAGGCAGACCGACGTGAGATCTTGCTTGCTGCTGTGATCAGACCCTTGGCCCCTTCTTCCCCCTAAGTCGTCAGAATCGCAGGGAGCTCAAGGGGCTGTGGTCCCCCGGCCCTTGCGGGGTGGGTCAACAGGGGGCTCAGGAGCTCTTTCTGGTGGGGGCGAACGGGGAAACTGAGCCATGGAGTCAGGACGCCGGGGGTTCTGTGTTCTCCTCCTGACCGGTGGATTTGTTGAGTGAGTCGTGGACCTGAATAAAGGCCTGAGTGTAATTGTTGCGGGGCTGTGTTTGGGGTGTGTGGGGGGCTCGGTTAAAAAGGTGAACGCGGCTTAGGCTTCTGGCCCGAATGGAGTCTCCTGTGCATTCCCTGCCTGCTCGTGTCGATGAGCTCATGTAACCCACGCAGCGTCCTGGGAGGTGCAAATCATTGTTTTTTTTTAAATTACTAGACATGAACTTTATTTTTTAAAATCGTCATTTTTTTAACAAGCGAGGGAACGGAAGCACAGGGTGACTAAAACCCCTTGCCGGGCATGGGCTTAGTGAATGGTCATGTGCATCATCGTGGAGATAGGGCGCGTTCCCAGTGATGTTTTTATGGGCTGGCTGTGCTCACAAGAGGGTTGTGGGAAGGAGAGACACCCCTATTAATTAGGATCCTGGATAAGTTGGGCCCCCAGGTGTTGCAGGCTCTGAAGCCTCACCTCTTCCCAGGTGGACAAAAAGAGGACTTCCCAACTAGGCTCCAGCGTACGCGGGCAGGGGGCTATGTGGCCTGCTTGGGAGAATAAACTTACCAATAAATGTTTTAATTACCGATGATCCTTGCCAATTAATTAAAAAGTCTGTCTGTCATGGCGCTGCTTTCTTGGCAGCACTTTTATTGACGATGCGTTTGCGTGCACATGCAAGGAATAAGGTGACATTTCTTCTCGACGTTTCCTAACCCCGGCTGTTTTGAGGCGGAACAGCCCGTCGGCAGACTGGTGCAGTTTTCCTAGCCTGTGAGCCGAGAGGCGAGAGGGAGGCCTGCGCACCCCCGGGCCCGAGGGTAGGTAGTGGGGTGACCTGGTCTACGCACCAGCCCGGGACTCCTGCGTGTTGTGGGATTCGTGTTTCCTGTGAACTTAGTTAAGCCGTTTGCAGAAAGTTGGGGGCCTCCGTGAAGAGGGGTGCCGCGCTGCCGCAGTTAGATGCAGTCTAGACTTTCCACCTCCCCTGTGGCACTTTTGGCAAGTTGACAGGTATAATTGATGAGTTATTCTAAGAATGTGATTCCTGAGTAAGTCTAGAGTGGAGTGGCTGTGTTTCTGAGTAGTTAATGCGGCTGGGGGAAGGCAGGGGAGGGGGTGGGGGTCGGGGAGCGGGAGGGAGATGGGGAGGAGGGTCTTTGTTCTACGTCTGCGGTTCCAGAGAGGGTGGCAGGGAATCCTAGCACACGCCGTCCCCTCTGGGCTCACGGCTGCCGTGTGACAGTCTGCACGCAGCCTTTCCAGTCCGGCCAGCCTGTGTCCTGGGAAGCGGAACCGAGGCCTCTCACCTGACTTGTAAACCTCTGGGCCAGCCTGGGCCAGGCTTCTCGGTTGAGCTTATAGGGATTCACAGAGTAGCTCTTAACTGCTTCCAGTTTGCCCAGTTGCCTGACAGTCCAAAGTTAACGATCACCACCCGCCCCCCCACGGCCCTTTAATATATATATATATTTTTTTTTTTTAATTTTTTACTTATGATAGTCACAGAGAGAGAGAGAGAGAGAGAGGCAGAGACACAGGCAGAGGGAGAAGCAGGCTCCATGCACTGGGAGCCCGACGTGGGATTCGATCCCGGGTCTCCAGGATCGCGCCCTGGGCCAAAGGCAGGCTCCAAACCGCTGCGCCACCCAGGGATCCCCCCCACGGCCCTTTAATGCTCAAGGGTCGGGACAGAAGAAGTCGGGGTGGTGGTTGTGGGTGTCGTGCCTTGTTGCTCATCTGGATGAGCAGGTGCCAAAGCTGGCAGTGGAGGCTCTGGGGGCATGGAGGCTCTGGGGGCGGTGGAAGCCTTGGGGATGGTGGAGGCCTGGGAGTGGTGGAGGCCTTGGGGACAGTGGAGGCCTGGGAGTGGTGAAGGCCTTGGGACATTTGAGGGTCTGGGGGTGGTGGAGGCCTTGGGACATTTGAGGGTCTGGGGATGGTGGAGGCCTTAGGGGCGGTGGAGGCCTTGGGACAGTGGAGGCCTGGGAGTGGTGGAGGCCTTGGGGACGGTGGAGGGTTTGGGGACAGTGGAGGCCTTGCAGGCGTTGGAGGCTTTGGGGGCGGTGGAGGCCCTGGGGGCGGTTGAGGCTCTGGAGGCAGTGGAGGCCTTGGGGGCAGTGGAGGCCTTCGGGGTGGTGGAGGCCTTGGGGATGGTGGAGGCCTTGGGGGTGGTGAAGGCTCCGGGGGTGGTGGAGGCTCTGGGGCCATGGAGGCCTTGGGGGCAGTAGAGGCCTTGAGGGTGTTGGAGGCTCTGGGGACGGTGGAGGCCTTGGCCTTGGGGGCAGTGGAGGCCTTAGGGATGGTGGAGGCTCTGGGGGCAGTGGAGGCTCTGGGGGCGGTGGAGGCCTTGGGGGCAGAGTGTAGCCTGTTCAGAGAAAGGAAGGAAGGGCCTTGCAGGACTTGGCCTGGCACGTCCACACAACACGTTGGAAAGCAGCACAGGACCCACAGCCCTAGGTGGCTTGCCAGAGGTCAGCGCTTGCTCCTCCTCTGCTTTGAACTCCGTCCCTCAGGGCTCCCCCCTCCTTCCCACCACACCAGTGCACCCCCCGCAGCAGGCCAGTCCCCCCGAAACCTGCCGCACCCAACCCCTTTTGCCTGCTGACCACGACGGAGACTCCCCCTGGGTCTCTTGAGCCCTCAGTTATGACAGCCCCCACCCCCACTGGCAACTCCAACTTCCCCAGCCTCTGCAGCACATGGCGCTCACATTCTTTTGAAACCCAACCTACTTATTTATAGATCCAGACACAATTATCTTATTGGATGTTGACCGTGGGTGGTTTGCTGTGGCTGCGCTTTAATTTTCCAACATGTCAGGTGGACCCCAGATCCCGAGGCTACTTCAGAAGCATTAGACTGCACTCTGGAAGGTTAGAAAGACAAAGTCTGCCCCTTAGTCTGCTCCTCACCCCCCACTCCCGCCCCATGGGAAGAATGAATCAGGTTAGGGAGACGTGGGTGTGAATTCCAGCTTTCGTGGTTACTAGCTGTGTGACCGAAGGAAGTAACCTAACCTCTCTGTTTTTAATCTGTGAAAATAGGGCTATTTGGCCTACCTCCAAAAGTCGTTGAGAAGGCTAAAAAAATAATGAATGGCAGGCACTACTTTGTAAAAATACTGCTAATTTTTGCTTTTTTTTAAAGCTCATGCTAGGCCAATGCACACCATCCTGTCTCCTGTAAAGGATCAAGTGCCTGGTGCTTTGGGGGCCAGGGTGCTTTCCACGCTCTTCCTGTTACTGTGGCCTTCTCCCCTGGCTCTCTGCGGCTCTTGAGGGCTCCTGACGTGCCTGCACGCTGGGTAACTCTGGGGTTAGGCTGATGTTCTCTCCCTTTGGGAGAACCTAACTTTTCCTACTTCACCCCTGCCACCCCAGGTTGCTGTTTCTTGGTGGGACCTCCTGGACAGCCATAGGACAGGGTGATAATTATAAACCTAATTTACATGGCACTTTACCAATTTCCGATCCCTTTCCTATTTCATCTCACGTCGAAGGTGGTATTATCCCCATTTTAGAGATAAGGAAACCAGGAAACCGAATCTCGATAAGGAAGATATTTTAAATCCTTTCTGCTACTAACTTGCTGTGGGAAAGTCACTCCAGAGCCCAGAACGAAACAGGGAATGTAAAAGCTGCAGGGGAGCTTTTAGAGATCATCTAGTCCAGCACTGAATTTTAATAGGAAATTCAAAATGTGCAACTATCATGTTAAAAAAGGCAAAAAGAAACAGGTGAACTTAATTTTAAAGAATATCGCAATTTAGCTAGATTATTTCAATTTGTAAGCAACATAAAAATTATTAATGAAGTCTTATATTTCTTTTTTTGTGGGGGGAGTGTTCAGTGATCAAAAGTGGGTATGGGTTTTACTCCTACAACGCATCTCAGTTCAGATTAGCCACTATTTCAAGGGCTCTGTGCCACCCACGGCTGGTAGTTACCTTATTGGATGACCCAAATCTCACCTGTTAAATTTTGCAGGTTAGGACGCCGAAGACCAGAATTATTATTAATACGTGGTGAAAATGAAATAAATCTGCCTTCAGAGCCCTTGTCACTGTACTGTCTGCCCTCAACTGTCTTTTTTTTTTTTTTTTTAATTTTATGTTTATTTGAGAGAGAGCACAGGTAGGGGGAGGGGCAGAAGTAGAGGGAGAAGTAGGCTCCCCACTGAGCAGGGGACCTGATTGGAGGTGCTGGAGCCCATCCCAGAACCCTGGGATCATGACCTGAGCCCAAAGCAGATGCTTTAACTGATGGAGCCACGCAGGTGCCCTGATGCACTGCACGGTCTTTAATATGAAGACCAAAGAACTTGGTTTCTGCTATAATTCTGCATCTTCCCTCTGGTTCTCTATAGTTTGGGCTTAGAGAGGGCCCCCACTGTCCATGGGCTTTGAGAGAGTGCCATGCCTGTCTCCAAAGTTACATCATAGTCTTTCCAATGGCAGACAGAGCTTTCCGATTGCTAAGCATGTCCTCGCTCTAGGGGAAGTAGAAATGCACCGTATTTCTGTCGGACAGACTTCCCATCAGTGGAGCGGGGTCCTTGCCGCTCACAACTTGCCTCACCCTACCCTGTGTGCGCTTGGACATGACGCTCCCTAAGAATCCCCAGAAACCCTGAGCAGCGAGCGCCCTTGGCATTGCACTGGTGAGCCAAGTGGGCAGTGCCCGTCGAGCACTTGTCGGAAATGGTCCCCCGGTGGCAAGCTGGCTGTAAAGCAGTTGAGGATGACATGAATGATGTCTCTTGAAGCCAAGACTGAGCAGCCTTAATGGCAAACAAGGTCAGTTACCTGGCTGGATGAGGACTCTGGGAGTCTTTTTTTTTTTTTTTAAAAGAAGAAGAAGAAGAGCCATTTATTAATCACCACTTTTGGCATGTTATGTATGATTGATTTGCTCATTGGCACCACCCAGCTCAGCTTTGCTTTTAGGAGGTGATCTCCATACCGGTACGATCGCTGTATATTGACTTTCACTGGCTTCAGGAAACCACCAGTGGGAAGTCTTATTTATGGTGATGATGGTTATGGTTATGATTATTGACAGCCATTATTATAAACATCATTATTATTTAGTGTTAATCAACAACGGTGTGAAGGGTGCTCTAAAGAACACGGAATTAGACTCTGTCCTTGCAAATGGGCTCATAAGAAAAAAATGACAGAAAGAGACACCTAGCCTATGGGCTGGCTAGGAAAAATACATTCTAGGGAAATGCAGCTGACAAAATACTCCTAAGGTTATAATTTCTAGAGCTTTGGTAGAGTCCAATATGGTACCCTGAACGTAGATTAGAAAAATAGAAAGTAGAATTTCCCAGTAAAAGAAGGCCCATTGTTTCAGGCCAGTTTTTAGTATTAGACTGAGTCAGGAAGAACAAATACGAGGGAAACATTGGCTGTAATTTTGTGTCTTGGACATGGAGGTTCATTTTTAGGATCTGTTTTTACTGTGCAATATTTGCATTCTTGAACGACTTTCAAGGTCCCCGTGATGTCATTACAGACTTGCCCTGCCCATGGTACAGGAAAAACTTGGATCTAGAGCAGAGAGCATTTGTTTGTGGTATTTCAGAAGCTTCTGTTTCATTCATCCTGATTCTAGAAACAGCCTTTTACTTTTCGGCTTCTGTTTCCTTGTGTGTCAAATAGGGATCTCAGTAACTACACGATAGTGTCTTGAGAAGTAAGGTGTTACTCTTTGGACTTCTACTGTTTCCCACTAATTTTCTTTCTATACTAAGCTCTAAGCTTTTTTCCTCCCCCCTGCCCTCCCCTTATGTTGCTCAACTTCTCTAAAATTAAAAAAAAAAAAAAAAAAAAAGGGAGCACCCTGGGTGGCTCAGCGATTTAGCGCCGCCTTCGGCCTAGGGCCCCACCTCGGGCCCCCTGCATGGAGCCTGCTTCTCCCTCTGCCTGTGTCTCTGCCTTTCTCTCTCTCTCTCTCTCTCTCTCTCATGAATAAATAAAATCTTAAAAAACAACAACAACCCCCCCCCCCCAAAAAAAAACCCCCAAAAAACAACAAAAAAATCCCCAAACATATATCCAGGAATAAGCTGGGGCTCAGAGAAGTGTAGTGTCTTGGCCAAATCCACATAGCAAATAAGTGCACATCTGGGTTGTGAGGCTGGTTTCTTGACTTGGATCAATGATTTGTCTTCAGATGTGTTGGCCGTTGTGCGGATTAGTGAGGGCATGCTCCAGGACCCAGGCTTCGAGATGGGAGTTCTTGTTGGTCTTGACTTTGATATGTGTGTGTGTGTGTGTATATATATAGTGTAAATTGCCCAACAATGTCAGATTTCTAGTGGGGACTGGTCATTGCAAATAACAATTTGAAAATACCACTTGTGGTCACTTTTGCATTCTACGTACTGCCAGTTATTTCATTGCTTCAGCTGAGATGGGTTTATGTGGCCCCAAAGGGCCAGTTAGCCAGGAAGAGGCTCCCCTCTCCCTGTCTTTTGTGGAAGGAACTGAGTTGGTGGTTACCTGAGAGAGTGGTCATCTCCTTCGAAGGTAGATGGTGACATCAAGCGTTGATAGTTGGAAAATACAACATAGTTCTTTGAAGAAGTAGAACCATCTTGACTTGTTGGACTGATGGTATCTATAAAGAAGGTTTTGGGAGGGATGCAGAGGTAATTGTCTACCACACTTGCAAATTTGTTGGCCAAAAAGCAAGAATTTCCCAATTCTCTATATGGCCCTAGGAAGACCAATTGCACCCTTTTGGATGTCCCCAACTATGATGATTCTGAAGGTGTGGCCTTGAAGACAGGACTCCATATGCACTTTTCCTTAATAAATTCCTTAAGTTTCTTCCATGTTTTAGGACTTCAAGAATGGCCTTGTCATGGCCTTTGTTTTGGGGTCTTGTGGCTGCGTGACACATTAGAAAAGTCACTCTGTAGCTTGTAACTTTGGGCCCCTAAGAGGCCTTGGCCTTTTAAGAAACTGATCTGAATGATCACAGTACATTTCTGCAGGGCTTTCAATTCTGGGTTTCTGGTGTTTGTCTGTTTATTTGTTTCTTTAGGTATCCTGACTACCAGAATAAGAATATGGTTCTCTTTCTCTCTCTTTTCCTTTTCCCCTTCTTTTTCCCCCCCTAACTCCCTACAGGGTGGTGGAACCCAGAGCAGAATTTAATTTTAATTTTAAAGATTTTATGTATTTATTCACGAGACACACAGAGAAAGTAGAGACATAGGCAGAGGGAGAAGCAGGCTCCCTGTGGGGAGCCTGATGTGGGACTGGATCCCAGGACCCCGGGATCACGACCTGAGCCAAAGGCAGATCACGACCTGAGCCAAAGGCAGACGCTCAACCACTGAGTCACCCGGGCGTCCCCGGAGCAGAATGTTAGGCTGGAATTGGGTCAGGTCAAAGTGGAGGACCTAAGCCCCAGTCCTCCATTGTCTGTGGCATCCTGGGGTAGCTCTCCTCTCCCACCGTCCCCGATGCCTTCATACACTCTTAGACCTAGAAGGGTCACCTGCTGGAGGTGAACTAGTCTGATACTCAGATCTTTCTAATGAACAAACGGTGTCAAGTGGTCTTCAGTTGGGTGACCAGAGCCCTCATTACGTGCTGAAGTCCTTGGAGAACCTGCTCATGTCTGGTTTTTGTCATTTGTCTTACCATTTCTGGGCAGCATCCTCCTCCTTCCCCAGCTCCGCTATGCCCCTTTTATCCTTCCAGACTTTTTGAAGGGCTACCTGGGCAGCCACATTTTTCATAAAGAGCCTGGTACCTAAAATAGCTTGACATTTGTGTAGTAACTTAGAGTTTACAGCACACTTCATTTATGTTATCAGATTTGACCTTTAAAACCACCTGGAGGTACGAAGGAGAGGTATCATTATCCCCTTTCACGTAAGACATGGAGGCTCAGAAAAGTGCAGTGACTTGACCTAGGTTACTCAACAGGTATGTGGCCAAGCTTGAATTTGCATCCCGGTCTGCGTCCAAACCAACTCCTCCCTGCCCATAGACAGAGTGGTGTTCTTTTACATGGAACTCCATTTCCTGGGTCTTTTTCCTCCTGGTTTTTGCAGCAAAGAAGAGTCAGCAGGCTCATCAAGAGATTTCTTCTTTTTTCCCCTTTCCATCCATCCCTTAAGATTCCATGTCCAACACCACACTCTTTACTGCATCCTTGCTCTCTCCTCGGTCACCAGCGTCAACTCCAGTTTTCTGGAACTGGGTAATCCTGAGCTTGACCCCAGTCTCTCTACTGTCGCCCACTCCTGCCTGTGGTTTTGTTTCTTTTCTCTTTCTTCTGGCCCGTCTGGAGCTGCTGGACAAATGTTTAGCCTCTTATCATTATAATTTTTTTTTTTTTTTTTACAGTATTCTCATGTGAATCTTTTATCAGTGGCCTCTTCTTCATTTTAGCCCTTTTGGGGGAAGGGTTAATAGTTCAAACCCATCATTTTTCTTGGGAGGGTCAAGACTTACAAAAGCAGCCTGGAGTGGGGCTGTCCCTGGGATGGGCGAGGGGCCCCGGGCCGAGGTGGGGATGCTGGAGGTTGGGAGGACACTTGTCTCTTTCCTCCCTCCTCTGATAGAAGTGCCCAGGAAAGCTTGGACTACAGAAGCTGCAGCCTTTCTAAAAGCCTGCTGCTGGAGTTTGGAAGACTGGAAGATCCCTCCTGGCGGGTGTCCTTTCTTCGTTTTACTTTTCCTATTGGTTTGCTGAGCAAAGAGCAGGCTTTGTGCAGCCCCCATCCCCCCTTCCCCCCCTTTTCTTAAAAAGCTTCTGTTCTCCTTTGAAACAAGCCAACAAAAGTTGAAGCCAGCGTGTGTAGGCAACTCAGACCTCATGAGCCGTTCTTTTCCGAAGCAAATTTTAATTCACAGCGGCCAGTTTGGGGGCAGCGCGAAAGACCCTAATCACCCTGGCAATCTGAAGGACCTTGCCTGATGCTGAATAATTAAGTGTGGTTGTTCCTGCTTCCTAAATCTCCATGTTGTCTGCTGGGCCTGATAATTGTGAGTGTATTTATGGGAAAATTTGGGTAGAATGTATGAGTCAGGAGTGTCCTAAAAAAAAACCCCAAACCCCAGATGTCTCATCACTGCAGTGTTAGACTAAAATGATGGAAATATTAAGGACCCAAACCATGTTACTGCTTTTTTTTTTTTTTTTTAGGTTTTATTTATTTATTCATGGAAGACACAGAGAGAGGTAGAGACATAGGCAGAGGGAGAAGCAGGCTCCCTGTAGGGAGCCCTATGCGGGACTCGATCCCCGGGTTTCGGGGATCTTGCCCTGAGCAGAAGGCAGATGCTCCACCGCTGAGCCACCCAGGCTTCCTTGTTACTGCTTTATAACTTAGGTCAACCTGAGCCCCTGCTCTCCACACAATGCAAACAGACTTCTGGCACTTTCCATTGATTGGGAGACCGCTGTTGCCTATTTAGTTCAGTGTAGCTTAACTGGTTAAAGCACCGGGCCTGTTCCTGGGCCACAGACTCCATCCCTAACGTGGTCTGGCCATCTCGTGCCATCTCGTGCGTGTTTGTTTCTAGTCACACTGTGCACTCCAGGGGGAATCCCGGGTCGATCTGAGGCTGAAGTAATAATCCCGAAGGATCACTCTTGTTGGGTCCATGGTCATGATTTTCACCCCTGAAGGATGGCTTGCGTTTTGCAAACTCAGGGATCGCTCTGCCTTCAGAAAACCAGAATGGGGCAGTAAATTTAAGCAGATTCTCCATTAGGTAGTAACCACCTTCCGAGCTAAGGAACCTCCTGTGCTTATGGAACACAAAGGAGAGTGAAGAGAAGTAACTGTGTGGTGCTCTCTGAGGCCTGTAGTTAAAGGGGTTTTGCAGGGAGCCTCACCCTCTGACAGGTAAGCCCATGTGAAGGTGGTGAGGGTTTTGGGGGTTGGGGGAGAGGAATTAGAAGTGCTGGAGTCAGCATCTCACTGGCCCGGAAAGCTTGCACGGCTCTTTTCTGCAGGAGGTGGGAACATGGGACTAGAAATTGTGGAAGCAGGGGCATGAGTCTTGGGGGTCAGGGCATGGCTGCTTGGCCTCCCCCTGGCCTCGACAGGGCGTACCCCCTTCTCCCCATCCCTCCCACCTGCCTTACCCTGAGCTCTCACTGCATTTCCTTGAAGATCCTTAAAGAGATTAACTATTGCATTTAGATAATCTAACGATGAGACCCCTTAGCTTGTGGGGTTCCTTTTCTACTGGGCCCATTCCAGGGAGACTCTGGGGTGGTGGTGGAGGGGAAGTGCCTTTGAGAAGGAGGCTAGCTGGCTGCCTTCTCCTTCCCCATCCTGGCTGAGAACGGTGGTGCCGGCTCTGAAAGTTAATCCTCACTGTTAATCCATTTAGGTAAAGCTGTTAGTTAAAAGGTAATCTGTTTAGCCTCCCTTGTCCCATTCTCCTGCTGGAGGCCAAGGGGGTTCCGGTCTTCTCCCTGGGACACCTGTGTTTTGGCCGGTGGACTGTTCTTTGTGGCCTGGGGAGGAAAGCTGCCTAACCAGTTCCCAGGCCCTGGTTCCTGAAGCCCAGTGCTGCTCCCGGGGACACAGGAGCAGGAAGGGAAAGGCTTGCTGAAGTAGAGACAGCCCCGGGGGGGGGGGGGGGGGCACCCTGGGGGGGGGCACCCTCCAGGCCACGGCCCCCACCCCTGCAGGGGTCAGTGTCCGTTCTGGGGGCAGACTTTAGGCTTCTACTGCCTTCTCCCAATCCTTGAGAAAATGTGCCCTCTGTGTTCATACTCCAGGACTCTGTCGTGGTTGTGTGGTTGTGCTCCGGGGGTTTGACTGTATTTTATATTGTGTTTGGATATTCTTGTATATTGAATTGCTTGAACAGGGCCTGGTTGTTTGGGAAGGGTCTCTGCACCCTGGCCCACAGCCCCACGTGGCCCCCCCAGACCCTGAGCCTGTGCTTGGCCCCCCCACCCCACCCCACCCCACCCCAGAACCCCCCCAGCCCCTTCCTGCAGCCTCCAGACGCCCACTGGCTCCGTGTCCTGCACTCAACCCGGCCCCCTGCCTGGCCCCCGGGGTCCCCAACAGACAAAACATAATGTGCTAAATTGCTCACTTGCACGAAAGGCCTCTTGCCTTTGAGGGGAGCTCTCCAGGTACCTAATTTCTCTCTCAGATTTCTTTCTGTCCTCAGAGGTTCCCCAAAGGTACTTGGAGAATGTGTGCCGTCCGCCGGCTGTAAATTAGGGGCCGAATGTTCGACGCCTCGGGGAGGGAGGGGCTGGGGGAGGGCCTCCCTCCCGGGCTGGCGAGGGTTCAGTCCTGCAGGCCGGCCGCAGGCCCCAGTTCCTGAGTGTCGGGTTTCAGCGCTCCCTCCTTCTCTCCTGCAGCTCTCTTCCCCACCTTCCTTATCTTCCATCTCCTTCCTTCCTTCTTCCCAGCCCACTCCGCCCCCACCCCTCCAGATTTTTCTAAAAGTAGCCACTGGGAACAGAGCGGGAATAAAAGCGACGAGGAAGGTGGCAGCAATGCAGCAATTCCCCCCCCCTCCCGCCTAAGGCAGGGCCAGAAGACTTGATTCTATCCCCCCCCCCCCCCCATTTTCCCTTTTCTCTCTTTGTGTTTACTTGCTTGCTTGCTTTCTCTCTTGAGCCAAGTTCGGAAGGGTGGCTTGCAAAAGAGAGGAATTCTGAATAACCGCCTAAGTTAAACAGAATGTGGAGAAAGTTCAGCCCCGTCCCATGCTTTAAAAGTTAAAGCTGGAGAAGGAGAAGGCAATTTTGTCCTAGCCGTGCTGGCCAGATGTAGCTCGGGGGAGGGGGGGGGGCAGCGCCGGCGTGTTGTCACCTGGGGAAGGGGTAGGCCCACTTTGTAGGAAACTCCAGTGTGTGCAAATGTTGGTCTGTAGAAGTAGACACAAAAATACTTGTGCGTTTCCAAAAGAAATCTCTGTGTCATTCAGTGTATCATTCACGTTTTTAAGAGGCATGATAGTAACCATGCAAGGTAATAGGGTTTTTTTTGTTTGTTACCGGGTTTTTTTTTTTTTTTTTTTTTGAGATAACAAACCTCTGAGTTGGTCTAAGGTGTGGTTGGCTTTACCAAAAAAAAAAAAAAAAAACCCAAAAAACCAAAAAAAAAGAAACAAACCACATTTCTTCTCAAACAGAGGACTTTATGACAGATTGTGCGGAGAACAGGCACATACACCACAGCTTGGGTTGAGAGCGCTTCCTGGCGACGTCTAGCTAACACGCTTGGAGTTTTAAGTTTAGCGTGGTCTGCTTTTCAGTTTAGCAACTGGACTGTAGCTAAGAAAGAAGAACATAGTAATGTTCGGCACCTCCTGTTTGCCAGACATAGTGCGAAGGACTTTGTACATGAACTCATTTAGGCCTATTTTAGAAATGGGGACACTGAGGAGGAGCCTGGGATTCTGGAAGTCGTAGCTGGCCGCGCTGCGCTGCGCTGCTGGCCTCTTTACCTGTCTGCATTTCACTGTCACTGCACAGGGTGCTCCCGACTCTTAGGATTACGGTTGGACTTCCGAGGCTCCTTCCACCCTGGTATTCATTCATTCATCCATCCGCCCATCCATTGGCACACTCACCAGTCACCTGTACTGGACGCCTCCTGGTGCCGGGATGCCCTGTCCTTCAGGCCTGTGCGTGGTGACGACTTTTTGTCGCAGGATCTAATGAGTTAGCTTTAACTCATCAGGGGTGGACGTGGCCTCTTCTGCTGTCCTGTGAGTTCTTGCCTATGCCATCCACTTACTACCGTGCATTCCATACGGAATAAATAACTTATCAAAATAGTCATAAAGGACTTGGCAGACAAAATGAACCGCTAGAGATGACTGCATTAAATTTTAATAGAAAGAATTCTTAGTGATAAGCTGAGGATGCGTCTCGGTGTGTGGCTGAGCTGTTCCTTTGAGACTTGCGTACAAGTCCTGTGACAGCAGAGACTTTGTCTCACTGCTCCGTCCTGGCACCTAGAACATTCTCTGCCATATGGCAAGGGCTCCCATTTTTATTTAATGACTGCATGAGACAGTTAATGCTTTATTTGTGCATGGAGACTGATGGTATTTGCAAATTTTGTACAAAAGACATTGCATAACCGTCCATACTGCCTTGTTCTAACTTTAATTTCTTTGATGAGAGAGAGGAGTTGCAGAATCTACAAGCTCATTTATTTAACAGAAGACGGCCTCACTAACTCTGCGGTGAGGTTTTGGGGAAGGATTCCAGAGTGACGTTAGCATGGAGTTTCAATAGATCTGAGGGATACAAAGGCGCAGCTACAGAATGTGAGTGTGTGGCGAATCCGAGGCCGAATACGGAGCAGCACGCAGGGGAGTCGTGTGATCCTGATGGCCACAGTCCAGGGCCATACCAGGGTCCAATTATGCCAAAGCTAAGGATTTCTAGTTTGGAAAGCGTGAGTAGTAATGCTTGAAGGACACCAAGCTTCTCAGAGACTGAACAGAGCCGTGAGGGGGATGAGCTGGGTTATGAGTAGCCCGGAAATACATGCCTGGAGCTTCAGAGAGAAGGGTCAGGGCTGGAGACATAGGTGTGGGGGGTCATCGGTCTGTGGATAGCAACTGATGTTATGGGAGAGAACGTGAAGACACAGGAGAGTCCGGGGAGAATAGAAGAGAACCGGGGCAGAAGATGCCAAAATGTGCAGGCAGAAGAGGGGATAAGGAAAGGATCATCAGAGAGGTGGGAGGGACGCTGGAGGGAGCTGGATCTTCAAGGCCAAGGTGAGTTTGAGAACCGTAGGTCATCACGGCCAGGTGCCTTGGCCTTCCTCTGGACTCTTCTACTTCTGTCCTAACGTAGATCGTGCTACGTTTTTCTGTTCACTGTCCTTCTCTCCCATTCGTTTGTGAGCCCCGTGGAAACAGGGTTAAAGCGTGCTTTCATCTTGGTGCCTAGGTCACGAATGGGGCAGAGGTTTCATTTCATCTGCCAAGTGTAGGAGTTCTGAGCTGAGTCCAAGGTCTTCAGACAAGAGTGCCTTAGTCCATTAAGGGTTTCTGGTATGGGTTTAGGATCAGAGACTGGTGGCCACTTGCCATGTATTTTTCATCTCTGCATTAGGCACTCATTCATTCATTATTCAGCAGATCTTTACTGAGCACCCAACCTGTGCCAAGTCCTGTGCCAGGTACTCAATAAATGTTTATCGAATAAATGTTGAAGGGTTAAAGCTTGCAGCAGCCTTCAAAGGGGCCTGACCATGGGCAGCCCGGGTGGCTCAGCGGTTTGGCGCCGCCTTCAGCCTAGGGCGTGATCCCGGAGACCCGGGATCGAGTCCCACATCGGGCTCCCTGCATGGAGCCTGCTTCTCCCTCTGCCTGTGTCTCTGCCTCTCTCTCTCTCCTCTCTGTGTATTCTCATGAATAAATAAATAAAATCTCTAAAAAAAAACCACAAACAACAAAACAAAGGGGCCTGACCAGGGATGGGCGACCTTTGAGAACCTCGCGGAGGTCAGGTCTCGGTGACCCGGCCGTCGTGCACAGGAGTGCTCTGGTCAGCTCAAAGTCCTCGCAAGCAGAAGGCCTGCCCTATGTCCACGATCATAGTACAAATGCTTTTCACTTGTGTAAGTACTTATGAGAGCACACGCACATCTCACTTGATCTTTGCATTTCTCCAACTGGAGAGATATGGACCGTTCTCTCCGTGGGACAGATGAGGTCACAGAGATGTGTGTGATTTGAGTGATCGACAGCCGAAACTGAGCTGGGAGCGGTCCACGGGTCTGCCTCCCACCTCTAGCTCTGGAGACTATGGCACTGGGCTTGGCTTCTCAGGGCACAGAACGAGGCCCTGCTCTTGGGGCAACTGGGCAGGGCCCTATGCCTTGCTTTTTTCAAGAGGTTTCTCCATGGAACCCGGGAGGCGCCAGGCAGCACTTGGGGTGGCAGGAGGAGGAAGAAATGATTGGCTCCCAGAGGTTCCCTGGGCTCCCATTCATGATTCATGATTCTTTCTCTGTAGCTAATTTTTGTTAAGTAGAAGAATTCCAGGAATCCTTCAGGAACTGGGGGAGACTGCTCTCTCCTGAAATATAAAACATCTGCTCTTGGTCTCTTTGGGGCTCCATTGTCTGGGGGGAAAACCAGGGAAAAGAGTTGATAGGAAACAGACATTTTTTTTTCAAACACGAAATCCCCCTTTACTCATTAATTAAAAAATAAATTTAGGGACAGAGGTGTCACTTTCCAGGAGGCCTCTCCTAGCACAATTTCCCTCCACCCCCAGGAAAGTGATAATAGATTCAGAGCCAGAGACCGAGTCTCTGGGAACATGAAATTACGGGTGTTGGTTGGACGTTGCCCGTAAGCTCACCGTGCTGCAGCACGCTACCCGATTTGGAGGAGGACCAGTACTTTTCTTGATAATCAGAGCCGGGCACACCTGAAGGGACCTGTATTACAGTCTGAAAAACCTCGGAGGGAGGTTGCCCAAATCCTCATTTCCACTTTGTTAACCCTTCTGGATCCATCCAGATTCCCTTTCTATCCTGAGGCCCCCTGAGGCCTTCCAGCTGCATCCTGGGACACTCTGAGGCGCTCCACCTCTCTTCCAGGGCATTGCTCTTTGGCCCAGTCACCGTGAGCCCCACGGATTTCAAGAAACCACCTAAATAACCTTTCTGTTGAATTTGGCAAGGGCCTTGGAACCGGGGAAGGGAAAAGGAAGGCGAGCGAGTACAGGGGCGGGGACCTGTCCTGATTCTGCTTATCGCTGTGTTCCCAGCACCCAGCCCAGCGATGGGCCCTTAGTAGGTCGCGCAGTGGAAAGCACCCAGTGAGCTCCCCGGGGGAGCAGGGGGGTGGATACAGTAAGAGGAGCGGGCAGTTGGTGCAGGGGAGGAAGTCCCCGGACTTGGAGGGGAGTTGGAGAGGGGATTTGGAGGGGACTTGGAGGGGACTTGGAGAGGGGATTTGGAGGGGACTTGGAGAGGGGACTTGGAGGGGACTTGGTGAGGGGACTTGGAGAGGGGACTTGGCGAGGGGACTTGGAGAGGGGACTTGGAGGGGACTTGGAGAGGGGATTTGGAGGTGCTGGAGCAGATGTTTCCTGGCAGAGTGACAGCAGGGACAGAGGCTCTCCGAGACCCAAAGCCTGCACACTAGACGGAGGGTTGGCCTGGTTCGCCGTGTCCTGTACGGAAGGGCCCCGGCCCTGTGCGCCCGCCCGTGTGTCTCCTTTGGTGCCATGAGAGGTTCAGTGCCGTCCCCCCCCCCCCCCCCCCCCCCCGCCCCGTGTCCCTGCTTGCTGTGGCGCCAGCAGCAGGCTCCCACATAACTAGAGCCTCTGGGGCCGGGACGGAGGGTGGTCCACAGCCCCTCCCCTCCCTTTCTTTGAACCCGGGAGGGGGCCGCTTCCAGGGCTCTGTGGGGAAGCTCTTCTGAAGGGCGATGCACTTGGACTGCGGGGCACCATCGGGGTAGTCCAAAGGGTCCCTGTTGAGCTCCAAAGAAAACGTGGGGAGGTTCACATAAAGCAAGAGTTGAGCAAGCGGAGACCCAGGGACCCAGTGGTCTCCGGAGGGCCTGCTCCCTTAATTGCTGCTGGATTAGGGTGGGTGGGGAGAGCTTTTGTCCGAGGTTAAGTTCCTGGTGGAGCGATGATTGGATTAGCCACAACTTGGTGGCAGGGGAGGAGACACCAGGAGCCTGCCCTGCGCCGTGTCCCCGTGTTCCCCGCCTGGCCACAGACCGCAGGCCGGCCCCTGGGCCTGGAGGGTCCCGGGGCTGGCGCCACCCTCGCCGGGGACCTCTGCCTCGGGGAGCACATTTGCATGCTCCCCTGTCCCTCGAAGCCCAGAAGCCCAGCCGGGAGATGGGGAAGAGAGAGAAGAGAAAATCAAATTAAATGTTTGACCAGCAGAATGAATGCTGTCTCCAGTCAGGCTGGCTTACATTTGTCTGGCTTTCTATTTTCTGAACTTTCTCTCACCATAAATCCTTTTTCTTCTCCTTTTATCCATTAAAACGTTTTAATCTTCGTGCCAACACTTTTGGCTGGTGGTGTCTTGCCCCGGCTTCATAAGCCTCCCTGGGTCTTTTTGTCACCTTCTTGTGTCTCCCTCGGACCCCCAGCCCTTGACTTTGAAATGCCCCCCCCCCCCCCCGTTTTTTTCCTCCCCTCTAATGCAGATTTCAGGATTTCTTGCTTTATGGTTGGCTGTTCACTGGATCCTTCTTGGGCTCCCCCATCTTCCCCCCCCCCACTCTAGCTTTGGGCCACGTTCATGTTTCTGTCTTTCAATTAAAACGGTTCCTCTTGTGTGTGTACAGGATCGCTGGGGATCAGGCCTCCTTTTGGTTGTGTGTTTAGAGAAGTGAGCCGGCCTCCTGGTGGGCAGGGGTGGACAGGGGAGGGCGGGGGTGGGGGTGGCGGTGGCTGGGGATCAGATTGTCCCCTGGATTTGCCAACCTTTACCTAACTGCTTTGAGGCATGGGAATAAAAATGACTCAGCTGGGCCACTCTGCCCAGGGAAGAGAAGGGAGGGTGGCGCGCCCCTGGGGACGGGACAGCCCCTGGGGACGGGACAGCCCGGGGACTGGGGAGCTGGAGTGAGCCGGGGCCTGCAGTGCGCCCGGCCTCCCACCAACATTTCCCGCAATCCCACTTTACCTCCAGCAAGAGAGGAGCTGACAGCCTGCAACAATGGCCTCCTTTCTTCTCCGAGGGCCAGTGTTTTGATAGTGTCAGGTTACACCCCAGCCTCCCCCTGGCCCATTTATAAACCTGACACGGGCACCATGATGTAATGTTATTTTTCAGGATCTCAATGAGGGAATGTTTTGCCCCAGGTCAGAAGAATGCTGGTTGATTTTTGCTGAAATGAACCATGGCGTGGTATAATAGATGGGCTCTTAGTTCAAGAAGGCGGGTGTTGGGGGGGGCGTTGGGGGGTGTTGGGGGGTAGCACCCGGGCTGGGCCTGGGAGTCCGAGGTGAGCAGCGGGGCTTTCTTTTTTTCCTGCTTCGCCCCTTCCACCTCCCGGGGCCTAACTAAGCCAGCCTGTCCGTGTTGGGGAGTGCTCTGGTGGAAGGAGGCCTGGGAGCTGCCCCCCTCGAGCTGTCGGACCCTGTTGGCCCCTGTCGGCCTGGGGTCCCCTGCCATTGTCTTGATTTACGGTGGTGGCCTGGCCGTTGACGGTCCAGTGGTGGAGATTGAACAGAGGAAGTGACCGGAGAGAGGGAAGAGGGGCCTGTGGTGGCAGCTGGGATGGGGTGGGGTGTGGGGCGTTCTTGGGGTGACCGAGCCTGTCTTCCCGGCTGCCCCAGTTCCCCTGCTCAGCTTGGGCTGTGGCCGCCCTTGGCCACGCTGCTGCTGGGTGGGGAGCCGACAGGCCTGGGGGTTCCCTCCCATCAAGCTACTGCCCGTCACCTTCTTTTGTGGTCGGTTACCTGTACCCTAAAAGTTTCAGGAGCGTCTCCTTTCTGCATTCACATTTGGGTTGAACCAAAAGGCGCTGGAGATGGGTGGGAGCACCCACTGCCCTGGGTCGGGAAGAGGTAGGGAATGGTCGGGCCTGTCCCACCGCTGTCCCGTCCACCCGGTCCCTCTGGCTCTCTGCAGGGGCCCGTACCGGTGCCTCGCGAGCCGGTAAGGAGACTGGAGCTGACGTCCACCTTGGCTCCCCAAGCCTGGCCCTTGTCCTTAGTGAGTTGATGGGTTCACCCTGGGCCGGGTGTTTGACCTCTGCCTCTGTTCCTGCTCTGTCCCGCAGGACGACTGCTACTAGCCCTACCCCACAGGAGCTTTGGGGACATGACATGAGTTCGTGTACACAGAGTGCTCCCAACAGTGCTTGCCGAGTAGAGGACTTCCTTTAAAGAGTCCTTCCAGAAGTGGTTTTGCCAATTGCCAGTGTACTTTGTCTTCCCAGGTCCCTCTTTCTGGGTCAACCTCAGAAGATTTAAGTGGCTCGCGCCCAGGCGTCCTGTGTTCCAATTTTTGACCTGTCCTGCTCTGTTACCAGACCTGCAGGCAAGCCCTCTGAGGCCATCACCTAGATATTTATACCGAAAGCCGCGTTGGGCTGTCAAGGGAAGCGTTTTATACCAACTGCAGTGAACTTGTCACTATTCTCAGAGCAGGTCACACCCTTTGCTGCTGCGTCGCTGCAGCGCCGTGTCCTCTGTGGCCAGTGCCTTCCCCGGCTCCGCACCACCTGGCAAATTTTTCTTTTTTCAAGGACCAGCTCAAATATCAGTCATGCAGTAAAGCTGTGCCTACTGTCCCCTTGTTCCTCCTGAGAGTCCCCGTAGGTGGTGTGTGGATCTCTGTGCTGTCCTCGAGGACTGTGTGGATTATGTGACAGCCCCGAGCCCCCCCCCCCCCCCCCCCCGTTAACACAGTGCCTGTGATCCAGTTAGCGTTCCATATATATATTTTTTTCTAAAGTAGCCTCCACACCCATTGTGGAGCCTGAACCTACGACCCCGAGATCAAGTCCTGAGCTGAGATCAAGAGTCAGATCCTTAACTGACCGAGTCGCCTCGCCATATTTTAAATAAATGGACAAATAAGTACTTTTTTGGTGACAGTGATATACATTTCCTTGTCTTACGTCTGTCTCTGGTGAGGTCACCTTGGGGAGGACACAAAGAAACCAGATCCCATGTGAGGCTTCATCTGAGTCAGGATGACTGCAGAGCATGTGCTGGTCTCATGCTGGACTCTCCCCGGGGGCTGTGGCTGCACAGAGCCTCCAGGTTCTCTCTCCTGGGGTGGTAGCGATCCCAGGGGGCACCCAACCCTGGGAAGACCTGGCAGGTACTCCTCGCCTTGCCAGAGGAGTAGGATTGAGTCAGTAAAATCCATTAACTTCCCAAGGATAACCGTTCCAGGATGTTCCTGTGGGATGTCTGATGGGGGAAAGCAAAAGCGTGAACAGTTCCTCCGGAACACTCAGGAAGCAAGGTGCAACCCTGTTATTCCTCCACTTGGGGACCTTCCATGGCTGGGCCCTCCCTGTTAATGCAAAAGCACAACCAGCTGAGAGGGTCCGTGTAGTTTGGCCACCACTTACTGCAGCCCTCTCATTTTATATATGGGCATAGTGAGGCAAAGAGCAGTTACGTGCCTTGACCAAAGGGCACAGTCCTGTAACAGGACGAAGGCTTGGGACGCAGGTCTTAGGACAGGGGTTCTTCTCGTATCCAGCCATGCTGCCTTTCGAACTTCAAGCTCACACAGTCAGGTCAGCCCGTAGACACCTCTTTTTTCTTCAGCTGGGCCTTTCTGGTCTGTTCTCTCCTTCTTTCCCTCTGGCTCCCATCCCTTCTCCCATTTCCCCGTCTCTCTTGTTCTGTAGACAGGTGACTTCTGGTCCCTCCAACATGGCCTGCTACCTAGGTCGTTGCTTTTTGCCAGCTGGCGGATGAAGAGTCTGCTCTGCTACTTTGCTCTGCCTCCGATTTCACCCCTGGCAACCTAGAAGCAGCTCATAAAAATGGCAAATCGACATTGGGCTTCGTTAGAAGGCACACAGTGACGATGGACGGGTCTGGGAGGGCATGACCATGAGTTGGTGGCTCAGGTTGGCTTCCTCGCTCATGTCAGCTAGACTCCGTAAGCGCATTCAACTTTTCCCGTTATTCCTTGGTGGTGAGGACTCTTCGAAACTATTTCTCACGTAGCCAAAGTTTGTGGACACAATTTCTGCGTGGAGTAACCAACCCATGGTGTAAAATAAGAAAAAGAATGCAGTTGGAACTCACTTCTTTTCCTTTTATTAGCAATCTGTGGGTTAGCCTGGTCCTGTTGACCAGTTTATTTCCACTTCTCCTTGTGGCCGAGATAATCTTTCAAACAACCACAAGGAGGTTTTTTTTTAAAACATTAATTCAGGGGATCCCTGGGTGGCTCAGCGGTTTGGCGCCTACCTTTGGCCCAGGGCGGGATCCTGGAGACCTGGGATCGAGTCCCACGTCAGGCTCCCAGCATGGAGCCTGCTTCTCCCTCTGCCTGTGTCTCTGCCTCTCTCTCTCTCTCTCTCTCATGAATAAATAAAGAAATCTTTAAAAAAATTCATATTTAAAAAAAAAACCACTAATTCATTCTTTTTTAAAAAATGTTTTTCTCTGTTTAATTTTCTCTGGCCTAATATAAAAATAATGAATCAATAACATATTTCTAGAATAATTTTCCCTTCTTTCGGGCAAATGACTGTCGAGGTGGAATGTTCCTGATTTTATAGGGGTGTTGATTCCCCACAGAACACAAGCGTTCAGGCGCTAGCCTTCTAAATGTTAGGCACCAAATTGACCCTTTTGTGATCAATTCGTTTTTATCCAGCTTTATTAACAGCCAACCACGGGACCATTGATTGGATCGACAAGGCGGTGACGTGAAGCGGTCACTAAACGTAGCCAGAGGAGCCAGGCTGACTTTTGTGTGGTTTTGTTTGCTGGACAAGGACTCTGTTAGTTAGAACAGCATTGAACTGTGCCCACCACGAGGAAATAAAACCCACGAGACAGTTACAAATGACCTGTCATGAGAGGGGAGGAGTGGAGTAGAAGAAGGTAAGGGAGGGAGAGCCCACAGTGACCATAACACCCTCTCGACTTTGGGATCCGGCTTCCCCAGGCTGGATATGCCCAGAAAGGTCTCAGAGGTTAAGAGCCAGGAGTCTGGGGAGGCGAAGGGTTATTGTGTTTGGTCACAACGGTGCCTTCCAGGCGGTCACCATGAAAATCCTTTGCACCGGGGTGTCCTGAGGTGACCAACCCAGGACCATGTGAATATGGTGACAGGAGCCATGGGGCCGGGATCAGAAGGCTGGCTCAGTCTCTTTCTGTATTGGCCTCTGCAGCTGTTGCCGTGTGACTCCCAGTAAACTTTTCGGTGGCTCTTCTCCAAACCTGAGGCTGATTCAGCATGTGAACAGGTCTGGGCCAGTTCTTGACGCAGCCATCCATGCCTGGTCCAGCAGGCAAGCTGCTCCGGCCCTGTGCCCTCTAGTGCCTGTGTCCATTCTCCAAGTTGCTTGCCACTCCCTGCACCCCTGGGTTCCCCCCTCCCTCCTTCCCTTTCTCCTCCTGGGCCTCAGACTAGTAGGAAACTCGGTTTACTGAACTATTAGGGTGTTGGTGGGAAGCACTAGGTTAGCCCCGATACTGATACCTTGCAATTATTTAGCATTATATGGGGTGTATCTCCCTTGAGAAATACATTCCTGGGAGTATACCAGTGTAATGAGTTTCAGTTAGCTGAATCATATTTTTTTTGTAGCTACGGGAATTATTAATTTACAAATCTGTGCTCAAGGACAGAAATCCTGACCCGGGCCATCTCAACCACAGGCTGAAAATTTCGGTAAAGGTTTAAGGAGGCCTATTTTCCGATGAATTACAAGGTAAAAATACTTTATTCAGCAGGAAAAAAAAATCACAAATTATGTTGTCTTCATGCTAACTTGAGAGGGGGTTGCGTTTTTCTAGGTGATTGGGTCCTTTTAAGGGTGGTAATAATAAAGTGCGTATTTAGTGGTACTTCTCATGTGCTAGGCGTAAGTGCTAAATCCATTGACATAAATCATTTCACATAATCCTCATAATAATCCTTTAAGGAATGGAATAGATTTATCCTAATTTACAGATTTTTCAGACTGAGGTTCAAGTAAGTGAAGTAATTTGCTCAAGGTCATACAGCTGTTAAATGGTAGAGCCGGGATTTGAACCCACTCGGGGTCCAGCTCCAGAGGTCATATCATGTTACTTCTTGACTGTTTCTTTCCTGTTATGGGCGGAATAGCATACTTTCATCTCAAATATTATTAAAAAAAAAATCCTGAAGCTTATACGCCCAAAGGCCCCATGTTGGTGCCTTTCCATTTTTATTTCCCTTAGAGATTATAACTAAGGCTAATGTCCGGGGCTAGTCAGCTCGGTTGGTTAGAGCTAATGGGGCCAAGGTGACAAGGTTCAACCCTCCTATGAGTCTCTTAGCCGGGCTGAGTTTCATGGCCATAGAATTAACCTTTCACCTTGGCCAGCTGTCTCCCAAATGCATGTTGTTGATCATAGAGAATAAGGAGGGGATTGTGGATAAAACGGTGCAAAGCACTTGACCAGCCACCCAAGACCGTGGATGGTGGTTCAGTAATGTTGTCTCTCCAACCGGGGAAGAGCTATGACTGCCAGTTTTAATAGCTTACAATAGCATTTGATAGTGAGTTCCTTGGACCTGGTATTTGTTTTAGGGTTTGCCCGTGAGGAATGGTTGCCCACTCAAGTTGAGTTTGGGCCATGGTGAGTTAAAGAGCTTTCTTTTAATGACTGGGCTTCTTGGAGCTTTAATATGTTAATGCGAGTTGTAAATCTCCTGGAGGGGCCTGGGAGGTGGGGGAGTAGTTGCCTTTCGGGGAATTTATTTGACCTGGGGACCTTCTCCCTGGACTGGGATTCTTAGAAACACACTTTAGCAAATGCTGCCTTAAAGTGCAGTTGCTCTTTGCTATTTATTTTAAATTTCTGTAGTCACGCTGTCTTTGCCCAACAAGGGAGAGACACTGGGAACCAAAAGGACCCGTCTCCACGTTCCCCAAACTTCTGCATGTGTGGATTTCCTTTCAGCAGGTTATACACCTTTACCTCTGGAGGCTTCCCACATCTCTGGTCTCATTTTCTATTTTTGTCCTAATTTTGTAACTAGGATTGTGTTGCCCGCCGCAGTGCACACCCCAAGTCAGTGACCCAGCAGGAACTAGAACCCAGATCTCTGGGCTCCGGCCCATTTCTCTTTCCAACAGCCTATGCTGCCTCCCAGTGGACAGAGCATTTGCAAGGAGCAGAGATTTGAGCACCCGAGATTCTTTTCTAGAAAAGGTTTGCTTATTGACTGTGAGCATTTCTTTGGCCTTTCGTTGCTCTGAATTTGTAAAGTGATATTGTCTTAACTCCCCGAGTGAGACAGAAGCGCCCCTTTCACACCCTGGTTTCCTCCCCAAATTAGCTGCGTTATTAATAAGCACTTGAAAGCATCATTTAAAAGTTCGAAGAACAGATTTAAAAAAAATTGTTCAAAGATTTTATTTATTTATTCATGAGGGACACACACACAGAGACAGAGACACAGGCAGAGGGAGAAGCAGGTTCTGTGAGGGGAGCCCGATTCAGGACTCCATCCCAGGACCCTGGGATCATGACCTGAACCAAAGGCCCACGCTCAACCGCTGAGCCACCAGGTCCCCCCCAAGAGCAGATTCTAAACCGACTTTCTACTGGGAGAATAATCACATTGGATGGATTTGAGAGGGTCTGCAGCAGTCCCCAACTTTCTCCGGGGGAATCCTGAAGATTGCTTGAATCTTGTCGATGATTATCCTACTTCATCGCTCACTTTTTCCTTTATTTCTGTGTAGCTTTGTCCAACTTCCCAGGCAACTTTGGTGTTCTGATTTAGTTTGGAAAATAAATGGGAGGCAAAGGTAAATTTTACTTTACTTAAAAAAATGAAACCCAAGTGAATAATCTTTATGCTCTAGTCCTCCGTAATATTTCGATGTGACTTCTGAAGAATAGTAGGGTTGCCAAAATCAGTAGGGTCTTCCCTTCCTTCTTCCTTCCTTCCTTCCTTCCTTCCTTCCTTCCTTCCTTCCTTCCTTCCTTTCTTTCTTTCTTTCTTCTTTCTTTCTTTCTTTCCTTTCTTTCTCTCTCTCTTTCTTTCTTTCTTTCTTTCTTTCTTTCTTTCTTTCTTTCTTTCTTTCTTTCTTTCTTTTTTTCTTTCTTCTTTCTTCCTTCTTCTTCTTCTCACTTGCCTGAAAAATTCATTATACTAAAATAAACACATTAGGAACTCCATGGTCTTTTACATCTCTAATATTTATGAAGTACTGAGGCTCTCAGCCAGCCGATAAGGAAGCAGGTAGTTCCCAGCAATCAGTTAAATAGACGTTGGTTGATTTGGATTGCAAAATATAGGTGCCCTGATTACCCCCATATATGGACATGCATTGTTCTTCAGTCATTCAAAAGCTACCTAATTATGAATATTGAAGTATAATGTTCTGGCTTTTACCATAAGGCACTTACCTTTTAATTGGCCATCAGCTTTGTTTTTAGCTCGGATGTATCTCCACTGGGATTCAAATGAAATGGGGAGATAATCAGCCAGTAAGCAGAGAAAAGGGTAAAATGATCATAGATAATTAAGTGGCAGCAGGGAAAGTTAGGGTTAGGCCAAAGGGAGAGAAACAAAAGAAGGAAACTCCCGCTGCCACTGCACTGCCGGGCGCACCCCTTTTGAAAACACTTTGAATTCCCCTCTTCGGCTTTCAGGTGGGACCTGTGAACACCTTGGAGCTGACGCCCACCGGCTTGATCACAGACGTGTCTCCTCCTTGCCCTAAGCCCAGAGCCAAGTGGAGGGCGGGGTGTTGGATACTCACTGCACAGATTTGGCAGGGAGAAAAAGGAGCGAAGTGAAGGCTAATTGGAAGCTGCCCCAAAGTGCACTCTGTTGGAGCTATTTACAATATCTTTCAAGCAGAGGCTTACTGGATAATTCAGTTAAGGGGCTGTGGGTGGGTGGGTGGGGGGGTTGGGGGGATCGGTGGGGAGGGCTCCAAATGACCTGAAGGACCAGCTGGCTTGGAGAGGCGGTGCATGCCTTCTTCCCAAACCCTTGAAGTATTAACTCCTCCATGATCAGGGTCCTGGGGGCCCAGTCTCAGACCTGCCCCTTGGCAGCAGGAGCAGGAGCAGGAGCAGGAGCAGGAGCAGGAGCAGGGTGCATCTTCTGGGTCACATGTCTCTGTGTCGTCTGATGAAAGCTGCAGCCCTCTCCCCAGAAAATGAACTTCGGTACACCTGGGCATTGTCTTGTCCCGCATGCAATTTCTGGAAACTAAGCAATCCCTGAAAGGCGAGCTATGGATCTTCTAATTTTGTCAGGTTTAAAAAAAAAAAAAATCCCTCTGCTTTAGATGCCGAGGGAGATCCAGGATGCTTTCTAGGGTCCAGACAAATCCTAGTGCAGGTACCCGGGACATCTCAGGGAAAGCTCAGGTGGACTGTGGGTTTTTTTGTTTGTTTTTTAGAATACTTGATCCAGCATTCTGTTGAGCTTTGTTTATTCGTGATTCTCTCGTGTATATCTTACGGCACTTTTTAAACATCCCAGTCAGCTCTTACTCCAGGCCCGGGAGGTAAGCGATGTTATTATCCCCATTGCTCGGTGCTGTCTCCATCGAAAGTGCCAGCCCTCTCGGAGGTTCCCTGGCACCTCAGCTGTGCTTGGTGGACAGAGAGCCAGACAGAGTGAGGGGGGAGCACATCCAGGGAGCACCCCGTGGAAAGGTGGGGGTGGGACAGAGGAAGACGCTTCCCTACATCAGTTTCTGGTGTTAAGAGGACAGGAGAGCTCTTTCTTTTCTTCCTCCGTGGTCAGGTGTCCCCACCGAGTCTGATTTTCCCCATTTGGAATTTGTGATCATTATTATAGAGACACAACGGAAGTTTACTTTTGTTTCGTTGGTAAGGCAGGCCCGTCCAGGCAGATTTTTATAGAAAAGCATAAACTACTTTAGAGAAACCTTTGTATTCAGGTACTTTGAATAAGCTCAGAAAGACCCACGATGCAGATTTATTTTATTTTTTTTCATTAAAGCGGATTTCTCATAAGTCACTCTTTTGAGGCTCTATTTTGCTGGTGCAGTTCTAGCTACTTCCAATTATTGTTATGCAAGCAATAAAATTCCATATTTTAAAAAAATAATCCTTATCACTTTAGGTTTTCTCACCAGCTCATATGCTTGCGTGTCTGCATGTGCATGTCTGCATCTGTGTATGTATGTGTGTGTGAATCTCTTTTCTTCCCACCTTCACCTCCCCAACCCCTGACGTGAAGGAGGAATTTGCCCACAACTATATCCCCGCAGCCTCCATCCAGGCCCTGATGCAGAGAAGATTGTTGAATGTATGATTGGATTGGTAGCTATTGACTTCAGGTTTTGGGAGGAAAGCCAAAGACATTTTTTCTTTTCCATTCATCTTTTTTATTTAAAAAAAAAGAAAGAAAGAAAGAAAAAAGTCCTTCCCTTTCTCCTGTCTTTATGTTTTGCCTTCCTTTTCTCTTCTATTCAGAGGGGGAGAATTAGGTTCTCAGAAGCTATTATGGACATTTGTCTGGCTGCTAAGGATGTGGAAAAGCACTGCAAAGGATTGCCTGGGGAGCTGTTTGGCACTGGGCCTTGGGTGCAAACTGGTTCACTACCCATTCTCCTTCAGAGGCTGTTACAGGTCAGTGGCTGAGCAGTCCTGGGCTGGATTAGGTGCTCATTCCATGAGCCACAAAGGATGTCTGGTTGAAAATAATCGTGAATTTTGGCCATCCCTCCCTGTGCACCGTCCCTCTTTTTGGCCATAATTAAGAAGCATTCTCATCCAAGGTGCCTGTTTGGCCAGTGGAGTTTCTCAACAGCTCCACGGAGAAAGGGATGGATGGATGGACGGACCTCCCCAGAAAGGGTTCTGCGTTTCTGGAATGCAAGATTTACATTCAGAGCTCAGAGAGGATTGATTACCCCTGTGTCTGCCCGTAGAATGCTTGAATAGGCATTTGGATAGATATTTTCTACTATTTTATTTCCATCTTCTTTAAGGATGAGACATTTGGATCAAAGAGAAAGGCCCCATCATTCATATCAAATCTGGTCTATAAAAGCAACTAACTGATTCTTGCTCCACGTGAGTGAGGCAGTGAGTGAGCCCCGGTTGCACAGACCTGCCGAGTAGAGGGATTGTTGATACACTACGAGGGCCGCTCATTCTGGTGTCAGAGAAGCCAGACAGGACAGGAAAAATGTCCATTTAGGTGCCATCTAGGTTGACCCGGCTCCTTGTCTGTTGTGACAGTGGCTTTAATACTTGTAGCTGCAGGGTCGACTCTTCTTCAGGTGTGGCCCCCAACAGACAAGGCGGGGCTGGAAATCTTGAAATGACCACTGCAGAGGAGAAGGCATCCTATAGGAGGGGTGTGTGTGTGTGTAAAACTTTGGCTCGCCGGACACCTCGATTTCTGCTCCCCGAGCTGTCCCTGCTGAAGCTGTTTCAGGGAAGCCGCTGTGACGCACTCTTCTCCGTGCCGCACTGTGTGAGCGCTTCGGATGCTTCCAGTTTATCTGTCTGGAATTTTAGATCCGCAGAAATCAGCCCAGAGAGACTTCTGCGCTGCAAGACTGGGGGGCATTTCAGACTCCCGAGTTCTCGATGAGCTCGTTACGCCGTGGCGAGTCGAGGAGTGAGGTTCACCTGGCTCTTCTGAGACCTGTGACCCTCAGCCTGAGACCAAGGCCCAGCTCACTTGGACCAAGCTCTTCAGTACTCAGGATGAATTCGGCCCTTGATTTGCACCCACTCTTATGTCCTCTCTCCAGATTCCTCCAAGTTCCTACCCACCATATGCTTGCCACTGTCCTACACTGAATACTTAATCCTGTTCTTGTCCACTTGGAGAAACATTTCCATGAAATCTGAAAGCCAGGCGCAACTGGCTATCCGAGATCACCTTGCACGCCCTGCACACTGGTGGTGTGCACTCGCACACACGCTGACATGCGCTCGTCCTGCGTACACACCATTGCCATTTTGTCAATACTGCCCCTTTTCCTTCTCTTTTTTTCTGCACCTAGCATGCCTGTAATCTCCGGAGGTCAGACCTGCCCCATTACACATAAGATGATCATCACTAACGCAGTGGGTGCAGACAGATAGAGACATCTAGCAGTGTGTTAATAAAGGGCCTGGTGAGCAATAGAAAAATGTTGCCCCCAGGTAATTCTAATGGGCCGCCTGCAGTTTTTTCCATAAGCACGACCGGAGAGGAGGTGGGATAGGATTTCAGGGGACAGGGTGCACCCATGTGCAACCATGTGTTAGGTCGGGAGAGAGGAAGAGACTTCCGTACTTTGTTTTCTCCTTGTCTAGGAAATTTTATTTTATTTTTTAAGATTTTATTTATTCATAAAAAAACACAGAGACAGAGGCAGAGACACAGGCAGAGGGAGAAGCAGGCTCCATGCAGGGAGCCCGACGCGGGACTCGATCACGGGATTCCAGGATCATGACCTGGGCCCAAGGCATATGCTCAGCCACTGAGCCACTCAGGTGCCCCCTTGTCTAGGAAATTTCAAAACCTTCTTCTGCTTCAGCACATCAAGAGCCTTGCCAGGTTGCAGTTCCCTCAAAACGGCGCAGGGTGCATTGGGGTTCCCCCTCCCGCCGGGACCGCCACCTAAATGCCAAAGCCATCAGCTTTCTGGCAATTGCTCTTGGGCCTGTCTCTCTCCGTCTTCCTCACGCGTCCCACCTTCCCTCCTGACCTTTGTCTGTCTGGGCCCCTGTCCCTGTCCCTGTGGCATCCGCGCCTGGATGTTCCCACCTCTCCGTGCTTCTTGGTTCCTGCCGAGCCTGCCTTGTGCCTTTCATTACCACGTTAACAAACTCGCGTCGTGCCTAACGAGGACGCCTCATACGTTATGCTAATGATCAAGAGACATGTTAATGATATTTTAGAAGCCTAATTAGTGGAATATATAACTATATGCAATTTGGTAATGGACTGTGACAACAAGTTGTTAAAAGGGGGCTTGACAAATCCAGTTGCATGTGGCCTCAGACAAACAGGAGCTGAGAATGGATGAGGGGAAACCCTGCAGGGAGACGGAGGGAGGAGGTGGGTCCTGGGGGTGCGAACGCCCCGCGTACATTGACGTGGGGGTCCGTCTTTCTGGCGGGTAGCACAGCTTTCCTATATGGTCCTGCCCCTGCCCTAAAACCACACGGCTGGCTGTGTATCCCGAGAATCATTTACTAATGTTTCTTAAGCAATTGCTACCGTTGTCATTGATCATACACATATATCTTTGTTAGAAATGTTGCTTTGATTATGTTATTCTCCACAACATCCTTACCCGCAATTTGTAATAGGAGATGGATACACGGAAGATGGAAGATAGGTTCTTGTGCCAAAGAGAAAATTTTATTGTGTCGTAAACCAACCATCAAGACCATGTAAACTGGGGAATTATCCGTACTGTGTCCATCAACATTTTGATAGAGTCGGTAGGAGTAAAACAAGGGCAGCGTGTGTAAAATCATTCAGCTGTTGGAATGTCATTTTCTCTCAATGAAAGAATTGGTTGGAGGTGTGTATTTCTTCATTTGGGATCTTCCTTCCTCTGCCACAGTGGTACCCAGTTTGTGGGCTGCGGACCCTGGTGGGGAGCCAAACAGTGGTTGAAAAGGTTTGGGGAAATCCCTGCGCACACGAAGCATTGTCGGTAAACAGAATAGTGTCAGGACACACGCACACACACAGACAGATAGGCCTAGTAAAATTCGTTGAGTGTATGAGATGCTATTGTGGTTAATAAAACGCACATTCATTTAAAATAGCAATTTATGGTTCCTATTGGCTTTTTTTTGTCCATGTGCCTCGTCTCACGTCTGTGGAAGCTAAAAATAAATGCTCTCTTGTAGTGGGCCGTAACGATTTTTAAAAAGGATTTAATTTATTGATTTATGAGAGAGAGCGAGCAGGAAGGAGGGACAGAGGAGCAAGCACGATCCAGGCTGAGCTCGGGGCTGTGGGATCAAGCCCCAAGATCATGACTTGAGCCGAAACCAAGAATGGAACACTCTAGTGAGGGAGCCACCCAGGCGCCCTGGGGGTCTTTACAGGTTTTGCTTTTTTTTTTTTTTTTTTTTTTTTTTTTTTAGATTTTATTTATTTATTCATGAGACACACAGAGAGAGGCAGAGACACAGGCAGAGGGAGAAGCAGGCCCCACACAGGGAGCCCGATGTGGGACTCGATCCCGGGTCTCCAGGATCACGCCCTGGGCTGAAGGCAGACGCTCAATCGCTGAGCCACCCAGGTGTCCTTTCCTTACAGTTTATTGATGCTAGAAAAGAGACTGTACAGTCACAGGGGTTGGCAACCTCAGCCTGGCCTGTTGTCATCAAAGCTGCTTGTAAAAATTAGGCAGGTAACTGTCACTCTTGACAACTGTCATATATTCCAGGAAATATGTCTGTGAAAATGTCCTTACAGTGTTGTCTGTTGCTACTGTGACCGTTATTAAAGATTTAGGAGTATCTTTCCAGGGGGTAGGAGATCCCTGTGAGTTGGAAGGACATGTACCACGGCCCACCCACCACGTAGGGTCTTGGGCACTGCAGGGTACAGGTGGCACTGGCTTATGGGGACTGAAGTTCTGGAAACTTGCTCTCTTTTATTTTTTGTTCAGGATGAAAATGCCCAGGAGAGGTAGACTCGCAGTATCACACATAACTGCCAGGCAAAGCTTTCAGAAACATGTATTCGGTGTGCACACGTCTAAAGTTTGATGGGCACACGTCTAAAGTTTGATGGGCACACGTCTAAAGTTTGTAGCCTCTTGATGGTTCAAGACACAGACAAAGAAAGTTAGTGTTCTGTGCATTGGCTCCATTCTCCTGAAATGGGTTTTATCAGGTTATTGGCGAGGGGGTGTATTTGTAGCGTTTCCTTGGCTGTTCTTCCCAAGGCAGTATGGCCCTATTACTGTTGAGGAACGTGGAAGGGTGTAGACTTTGTGTTTGGATTTTATAACGTCTTGAGCTCTACTTCTGTGTCGGGCAGAGCTCTAAGTGCTTTTCCTTTACTAACTGGTTCAGGCCTCATCAGGCCATCCCCTCCGGCTTGGTACTGGGACTTGGGCTTGGCAACAGAATGGCCTCCCACATGGTGCTTGAGTTCCTTCTCAAGATTGTGTTCCTTTACCCTTTTCTGTGTTAACCTTAAAGGATTGATTCTAAAAGTTTTTAAAAAATGTTATATTTGAGAGATAGATAGAGAGAGAGAGAGAGAGGCAGAGACGCAGGCAGAGGGAGAAGCAGGCTCCTTGCAGGGAGCCCGATGTGGGACTCGATCCCAGGACTCCGGAATCACGTCCTGAGCCAAAGGCAGATGCTCAACCACTGAGCCACCCAGGTGTCCCATAAAGGATTGATTTTAAAAAGACATAAGGAAAACTATAGATCACTCCATTTATTAAATTGTACCCTCGTGACATCGAAGACATTTGATTTCAGTTTAGGCATCGCCTCTGGTTGTGCATGTGATACTTTTGCTCGCGTGGGAACTTGTCTCGTAAAGGGTCGCGCTCACCTTTGTAGAAATGTGCCACGAAGAGCCCACCTGGAAGCCCTTTTCGAATGCAGCAAGGCAAAATTGCGGTGCTGGTGGTGCTCTGGGCGACGTGGGCTCTTTTCCCTGGGGATCTTCTCTCCCTCCATTCTCCACGTGCATGGTGCATGGAGGCTTGGGGGGCTGAGGTTCCCGGTTTTACCCTTAAACCTGGATTCCGTTGATTGTGTAACTGCTCAGCTTCAGTACCTGCTTATTTCAGGTGAGCCTCATACCACGTTTCCTCCTTCTCTGGTTACCTTACTTTTTTTTTTTTTTTTTTTTGGTTAGAGCACTGATGGAAGATTGTGTATGAACCCAGGATGCTGTTACTATGCCTGATACTTGTTTCCAGTTAAAATGAGTTTTTGGGGGGTGGGGGGAGGAGGGATGGAAAGGGAAAAAGTTTATAAGTGAGCCAGTGGAAAAGGCACATTCATTATCAGTGTCTTTCTCGCCGAGTCGTTTGAAGCTGGGAAAATTAGCAGCTGCTTTGAAGCTCAGAAGATCTTTCATCTTTGTGTGTGTGTGTGTGTGTGTGTGCGCGTTAATATTAAGTTGAGATTCCTTTTCTTGCCACTTATTTGGTTTTTCTACTAATAATGAAATTATAATGAGATCCCTGATGGGATTTTTTTTTATTTAAAAAAAAAAAAAAAGGAAAAACACCTCACATGAATTATCTCCTTCACCCCCCCTTCACCCTCCTTCTGCCTTTCTGTAAAATCTATTCTGCATAATAGGTCTTTGTCTCTGGGTTTGAGACACAATTGAAGGAGGCCAGGAGTTGAAAATGCCCCTATTGTTCTTTTTGGGAAACAAGACACAAAGTTCTGGGAGGCAGGAGATGCTTCCTTTGCCTCCACCTCCCAGCTCGGTTTCTCCCCGGACCCCATCATCCCTGTCCTCATCCCCATCCTCATCCCCAGGCTCACCACCTGCACCTGCAGCCCTCCTACCCTCCCCCCAATGTTGGGCCAGGAGGAGGTGAAGGCAAGTGTTCGTTCTTACGAGCTAGTTTATTTGAGGGGCATGTGCTCCCTTCTCCCCTTCTAATTCCCAACACTCATGGCGTGGTCTGGTGTAGAGGGACTGAACATCTGTCTCGACTGGCAGAAAATAGGGTGATTTGAAACCTTGTGAAAACCTTGCTCGGGATGGTCACATTTCTAGTAGCAGGTGCCACGTCCACCCCACCCCACCTCCCGCCTGTTTCTTGTCGCATTGTCCTTTATCAGGAGGGCTTTTTTACAAATGCCATTGATTAAAGAGGGCTCGTTGCCCCGGCTGAGCGGCCTGAGCATTCCTCAGCCAGGCCTGGCTTTTTCTACTACACGTGAGCGAGTAGATGGAGCCCTTGGTAGCGTGAATCGATCCGTAGTCTGCTTGAGACAGACACACGAGACTTGCACTTTGCTAATCTCAGAATTTCCTTCTGTAGGAAAGGGAATGTCGTGGCCTAGCCCAGTGAACCACCGAAGCCTTGGCAACTCTCCATCTCAGAAAATTCTCCCCGAATGCCACCTAAATTTTCTTTGTCAGTGTTTTGTCTTAGGCCAGAGATCCCCCAACTGCTGTTTGCTGCTCTTAATACTCCAGAGAACTGGGGGTAGAAATGGATGAGAGATGCTTGCCTCATCTCCACGTGGGGCTTGATCCAAGGCTGTTCCCTGCGTTTTTCCACGTTGAGCATTTTCCGATCAGCGCTGATGACCAGTTTCGGGGCCCCACTCCCACTCATGTCTGTAGGTTCCTCCTCCCTTTCTTCTTCTTACCATTAAACAGGTATAATAAAGCTGACGAATCTTTACAGTTGGTGATTTTATATCATAGATCAAAGATCAAAGCAGAGGAATACACAGCAACCGTAAAATTAACTGCTTTTTCAATTTTACAATGCTTTCAGTGATAGAGAATCTTATAAATTTAATATTAATTAAACACTTAGCTTTTAACCTCCTCCTGCATCTACTTTTGGCTGGTGGCTGGAAAAAATTAATTGGGCATCTTAAATCTTGTGTTACTAACGCTCTGACAGGAGGGGTTTCAAAAGCACTTATAACTTCAGCAAAATGCTCTTGGAGCGTTTGTCCTTCTACTCACCTAATTGAAAGTGCCTTTTTTCCCCCTTAAGGAAAAATGAACCATTTGCTAATTTTTTTTTTTCCTCCAAAGGAAGTATAACTTCCAGTTCCTTTTCCTAGCTGGAGCTTTAACGCAGTCCCTTGGCACGCTTCACACTTCATAAGATGGTCGCCGTTGGATTTCCATTATTATGAGCGTCCTATTGATTTTGGCACGTGCCGGTGCAGATGTGCGGCTGGCAGGTGCTTGACCTGCTCACTGTGTCACCTGCAGCTCCTGTGTGTGTGGTTCAGCAAGAGTTGCCTCCTGCTTCAGGGAGCGTGGGAGGGGACCAGGCTCACCTTGGCAGTGGGACACCCCCGTGGCAGAACCAGAGGGGTGGCACCGGGGAATGGACCCTCCGCATCTGGAGCAGGAGGGTCAGAATAGCAGAGAAAGGAGACAATGATCCACGTGAGGGAAGAAGAACAAGGCCCAAGAGACAGGAGGCCAGTGTGAGAGGCGAGATGCTTGGGGGGAAGCAGGGGCAGGTCACGTTTTCTGAGCTACAGAAGGGGGACCCAGTTGTGGCCTTTAGTGGCAATGGGCGCTCCTTCATCATTAATAGGCAGGCATCCCTGTCTGTGCTTCAGGAGTGGCTCAGGAGAAATCCTGATCCCACTGCTTTCTTGCCAGAGAGCTTCGAGCACTTTCATCCACGTGCTCTTGCTACTTTTCCCCATGCATGAAGTTCTTGGAGGGCGGCAGGGTCGGGCCAGTGGCCTTGGCCCTCGCCGGTTTCCTGCCCCGACCGTACCTTTGAAAGTGGCACCTGCGAGTTGCAGGACTATAGAGCCTGGGCCCCCAGAGAAGGCACCTTTCCGGCCTGCTCTGGAGTCAGGTGATGGCGAGAGGTAATAAGCACAGGGACTGATTTGGGGGCCAGTGTGGAGTGGAGTCCCCGGGGTCATGTGCACCTCACCCTGAGAAAACCTGTAAGAAATGAAATCTGGGGGCGAAACTTGTAAAAAGTCGTTACTTACGAAAACATTTTGGAGAAGTCTAAGACGGCTTACTGCAAGTTTGCCTTCGTGGTACGCGGCCTTCGAGCGGACCCTCTTCCGGTGAGACCGTCCCTAAGTTCCGAACTGGTTGCCCCGGAGCATGATTTTGGGGTCTGTAAAGCCTTACAGACGTGCGGCACCGTGGTCCCGTCTCTCAGCGGCCCTCGCCCTTCATCACATCCCCGGTCACCTTGGCCGTCCCCGCGATGGCAGTAGGGAGCGTTTAATCCAACTGTGAAATAATAAATTAGCTGCGGAGTCGCCCCCGGAGCTGGAGCCGGGAATCCCAGCTTGCCGCACCTGGCTGGTCCGCGCTCCCTGGGAAACCACCACTGTTCTCGCCGCAGCTGAGCTTTCTGAACCTTTTAAGAACTGAATTGATGGGACGTGGAGTTTGAGAGCCGATAAATTAAGGATATTGGTAAATCTTAACGACTCTATTAGAGGATGGCATTTGCAGATCCGTAGCAACCCCTGCTTGTGTGCGTGTGAGCCCGGCCGTGGCGGTCCTTTATATACGTATCCCTCCGTTTCTCCATCTATCCAGATATATATGATATGTGGGGTGCTGTAAAATTTTTAGTGCCTTAGTTTGGGTTGACCGCCTTATTACTCACGAGTGAGCTATACAGGTCTTCCTTAACAAGTGGCAATAAAGGCTTTACAACACCCCTTACACCGTCACATATTTTGTTTAGGCCACATATTGTCTTTTTTCTTTTTAAGTCTCTCTTTGCTCGTGCCCCTCTCAAGTACCTTTGTTGCCATGGCAACAGTTCCACCGCTGCTTAGAGTGGAGCGCAATGGCATCTTCACGCGACGTTGTTGAGGCCGGTGCTCGGCCGGGCTGACCTCGGACCCTAGGTTGGGGCCGGGGCTGGGCCCTCACCCTGCTCATCCGTGGCACTTTGCTCTCTTTGATGCCATCAGCTCCCTGTATTAGACCGGGGTGGCTGCCCCGACACTGATGATCCCTGCCCCCCACCCCCTGCACCTGTCCTCGAAGGAATGTGAAGAGGCTGACCCACTCGCCATCTAAAAATTGAAAGAAAGAAAAGAAAAGAAAAAGGGAAAGGAAAAATGGAAAAGCATTTAAGCATTTTCGAGGGAAATACGCAGTCGACATCAGTGGTGGGCCACCACGGCAAGTACTGCGGCCAGAGAGGAGGCTGAGGAAAGCCCTTTGCACAGTGAGACGCTTTCTGGAATTCCCTCCTAGGCCGGTATCTCTAGATTACCATCTGCAGGTTTTAGGTTTTCTCTCTGTATCCATCAGGTTTTTCTCTTTTGCCAGACTTTCCTTTTTCTTGCCTCTATGTGGACGATTAACGGGGGTCACTGAGATGTGTGCAATTTTTAAAAATTTAAATTCAACTTGCCAACATGTACTGTAACACCCAGTGCTCATCCCATCGTGTGCCCCCTCAGTGCCCGTCACCCAGTCACCCATCCCCCTGCCCCCTCCCCTTCCACAACCCTTTGGGTGTTTCCCAGAGTTAGGAGTCTCTCTTGGTTTGTCCTCCTCTCTGGTTTTTCCCCACTCAGTTCCCCTCCTTTCTTCCCTTATGGTTCCTTGCACTATTTCTTATATTCCAGGTATGAGTGAGACCATATGATAACTGTCTTTCTCTGATTGACTTATGCGGAGTGAAGTAAGTCGATCAGAGAATTGTGTGCAATTACTTTGAGGGAAACTGAGGCACAAACTGGCATGTGGCTTCATCGAGGACTGTGTGACCTCGATGCAGATGGAATGGGAGCCCCCATGTCCAAGCCCCCGGTTAGTTGGCTGTCAGCTTTGCCACGATTAGTTGATTCTTTACAACAGAAATTATTCAGGGGGTTTTATTATCAGGCCAACTTCCCATTAAGCCACTTGAGCATTTCTCTGGAACGTGGGTGTAGCTGTAGTGAGATCGTTTGGCAAAAACTGATACGTGCGGTGAGGCTATACCCCCCAGACATCTCAGTTCTTTCTCCAGCAAGAAGATTGGCTTGCCAACACCTTGATGAAAGGTAGGAGTTCCTGTGATCTGTTATCTCAACCACATTTGGGATGCTTGTGTGTATGCTACGTATATTTATGGATCTTATATGGGCAATATTTTGACTGTTTCTTTTTTGAAACATGGTGTGAAGGAGCGTGCCAAAAAATCACAGATGATATCTGAGAAGTGCTATCAGTAAAAGCACTTTTTTTAGGAAGGTGAAGGAAACAACCCTAAAACAATGTGAAATTTTTCCTGACGTCCCGTTACAAAGTCATTAAGAAAGCTAGTGCTTGTGGTCGGTGGGAGGATGCTCACAAATAGCATGTAGCCGACCTTAGTGATTTGGAGTAGGGAAAAGAATTCCAATCTGAGACTTTTTTTGGCGTGGGCATAGAAGGAAAGGTGGTATCATCCATTTTTGGATGACGTGGAAAAAAAAAGACCGAATAGATTTTTCTTTTGTGGGCTGATCTTAAGTCCGAGTGAAGTATTTTACGTGTCCAGGCAACGTGACATTTTAGGAGACGGGTCATGCTCTGTTTTAGATCTTCCCGTGGGCTTTCCGACTTTCCGACTTGTAGGTGTGATGCGGTGCTCACGTGTCTTTCACGTATAGGCTTCCTGTCACAGCAGTTCGCCTTAACCATCCATCTACCAACCGGGAAACACTGTTACACACCCTTTGATGTCCTTTCTCTGTTTTCCCAAATACTAGGGAGAAAGAGACCGCTCACGTTCACTGGGCTCCTGCCAAGCAGGTACAATGAGATCTTCTATGCAAAATCCATTGAACGACCTTGAAAACATTACTATTCCCACTTGACAGATGAGGAAACTGAGCCCCGGAGCGAATAAATAAACCGCCCAGGGTCCTGTAACAACTCTGTGATTAAAACTTAGGTTCCTCAGATGTCACGACCCACATTCTTTCCTCTGAATCACTTCGCTCTCACCAGGTACTTGGCAGTTACTGACTCTCTTGTGCAATCTTTGGGCCTTTCTTCTTCTTCTTCTTCTTCTTCTTCTTCTTCTTCTTCTTCTTCTTCTTCTTCTTCTTCCTCCTCCTCCTCCTCCTCCTCCTCCTCCTTCTTCTTCTTCTTCCTTCTTCTTCCTTCTTCTTCCTCTTTTAAAATAATGGGCTTAATTATTTCCTCCACGACTCATAATAAAACAAGAATGACAAGTGTTTGGCATCATCACGCAAAGGCTTGAGAGTCAGCAGATCTTGCCTCGCTGTGAAGGTACCTTTGTTGCCTCCAGCAGGTGTCTAGGTAGTATGATGTCACAGACAGAGTGGGTTGTGAAATCGCAGGTCTAGGCACCTGGCAGCGATTGGGGGTGGCAGGCGGAGGGCCGAGGGAGCAGTAGATGAACCTTAGTAACACCCAGGGTTGCTTATTCTTTTTCCTTGCAGGTTAATGTACACAAATGTCATCTCATTTATGGTTACTATTCTGTGTGTGTGTGTGTGTGTGTGTGTGCAAGGCACCCTTTAAAAGCCTCCATCTGGCTTAGGTGCTAGATAGATGAAAGTTCTCGTTAAAATAAAACACGCAGTTTCACGAACCCACCGGGAGAGACCGTGCTTTGGTGACAGACGTTCAAGGCGCTTTCTGAACCAACTTCAGTGTCTCTGGATGCAAACGATGCAGAGAAGCCAGAAAACGTAGCTCTCAGGTTCAGGTGATGACGTCAGGGGACAGGGGCTGGAGGAGGAGGGACAAAAAATAAAAATTAGGTAAAGGAAGAAAGGAACAGCTATCACTTTATGTTGACCCTTTTACGGAGATAAGGTGCGAAACATAAATAATCCACGTAGAGGGTGACAAGTCCACTTAGTTAATTCATTATTTATTTTACTTATTGGAGAAGCTGCCCAGCCTCTGGGCATATTTACAAGTGTGATAGAAAAAATAAAGACAGTCCCTGCCATTCCTGTTTACAATCCACAATAGATAATATATAAGCGAGACGTATTGTTTTCGGAGACAGACACTTGCATCAGATATACTTTAAACAAACAAGGGGGAAAGCAATTAATATGCATGTGAAACGGCGAAGATAAATCAGCTTTTGTGGCAACAGGAAGGAGAATCAGACAAATCAAGGTACAGGGGAGACAGAGCCGATCTGCATGGGACTGTTCTCCCCCCCCCCACCCCCTGTATGGGATCGGGGTGTTGTGGCCAAGTCAGCGCCCCCCCCGCGAGCCGCGCTGTGACTCGCTTGTTCCGCAAGCCGAGCCTGGGCAGCGCCCAGCAGCACCCCTCACCTTCATGGGCCGTCAGCCGGAGAGAGGCAAATTAGAGCCGTGGCAGGGCCACAAATCACAGGCTGTTGTTAGATGCCGTCTGACCCTTGGCGTCATTTTATCCGAGTCCTCTTGGATTTAATGTGATTCCTTTCACGCCACCCCTCTCTGGACAAATACTAATATTGTTATGTTATCATCATGATTGCTCGGGGCTGACCTGATGCCCTCCTGCCCCGAAACCGTGGGACCTTGCCCCGGCTGTGCCTTAACAGCCCTCCTCCCGGCACCTCATTGCCACTGGCCGTCCTGGAGCCTTGGGGTTGCAGAGAAGGGAAGTATCACTTAGAGGCCCCACTGCCCTCAGCCCCTGCGTCTTCAAACCCTGTGCTTGTTTTTTGTTTTCCTCTGTTGTTTTCTTTCTTTTTTTTTTTTTTTTAAAGATTTTATTTATTTATTCATGAGAGACACAGAGAGAGGAAGAGACACAGGCAGAGGGAGAAGCAGCTCCCTGCAGGGAGCCCGATGTGGGGACTCGATCCCAGGTCCCCGGGATCACGACCTGAGCTCAACCACTGAGCCACTCAGGTGTCCCTCCTCTGTTTTCTATCAGCCACCCCGACACACAAAAACTAGGCCTTTCTAATGATCAGTGGACTAGGAAGGGTAGGTTGGTGGGCACGGTGGACTCACACGGTGCGTAAGGTCTAGAGAAGATAGAGCCATGATCTCGTTGACGTTCTCCACGAGCTTAGGCGCGGTTGAAGGACAGACAAGGAGGCACAAAAGGATGTGATGAGGGTGAGTCTGGGAATGGCCTCAAAACTGGGAAATGGATTTTACGGTGCCCGACCTGCCCCTGTGGGGTGAAGAACTGGAAGAGACCTTAGAAATCCCCAACCGCTTGTTTCACGAGAAGGAAACCCCGAGTGGATGTAACTCGCTCGAGTTCACACAGCTTAGTGGACCCACAACCAGTTCTCCTGATGCCACGTCCACTTCGCTACACTCTGTTAACGATGTCTGCAACCGAACAGTGTTGACCGACTTTTTTGGGTGGGGCTTTTGCTTTTCAGGGCCATCTTCTCTCTCTCTCTCCTTAGACTGTTTGTCATCCCATCACTGTCTATTCCTGGAGTTTCCATTGTCGGGTCCACTTTGCAGGGATTCAGGGGATCTCGCTGTGGGTTGTTTGCTCGGGTCTGGTTAGTGCTTCAGTGGAGCATGTCATGCAGTAGTTAGGAGCATGGACTCTGGGCTCTGGCTGCCAGGGTTCGAATCACAGCTCCGCCTTCTATGTTAGGTGGCTCAGACGTATCATTTAGGTTCTCTGTGCAGCTTATCCTGATCTATGCCCTGGAGAGAATCACAACCGTCTACTCCATAGGTATCTCCCTCCCAGCTAGTGTATGGAAAGCGACGGCCCGTGTCTGGCCCATGTTAAGCCTCACAGCAGGTTTTTGTTGCTGTTACTTCCTTCATCCTCCAGCAGTGGCCTTGAGACGCCTAGAAGGTTATATGATTTAACCTCCCGTTCAGCTGAGGCGGGAACCCCCTGGAACCAGTCTTTGGTAATGGTGACCCCGCTCCCTGGAACGCTGCCACCTTGCAGGCCAGCTCTCCACTCCTTGCAACGCTCATCCTCAGGGACAGCTCTGTCTCTGACACTTGTACGGAATAGTCTCTTCCTCCTGCTATGGAGGTTCCTGGGGTGCTCGCGGAGTGTTCCTCCCCTTGGCTTCTGAGAGCCGGTGCTTGCAGGGCGCTGGGAGATGCGGCCAGAGCTCCTTCGGGGGTGTCGTGGTGACGTGTCTCCTGAGGGCTGAGGTCACACACCCTCTGGGGCTCACCTTGGACTCCCAGATCCCCAGGCCGAAGCACTGGTCCACGTGAGAGCTGTGGAAGACAAAATTTACCGCCTCCCTCTTCCTTTCTCCTTAAGCATAATACTGTTTCCTGAAGGTTTTGCAAAGGGAGCGTTTCTGAACTTACTGTGGAACCTGTCTGGACCAGAGGCTCAGGGCGGTGCTTGGGGTCTGCGCTTCCCTTCTTCCACGGGCGCTAGTTGGATTCTGTTTCTGGAATGGGGATTGTCCAAATCCCTGGTGGTGTCCACTGGACGGCTGTAAGCTCAGAAGGGCAGCGTCAGCTTCCTGCTCATGGCCACCAGCCCAAGGTGCAAACTTCCTTGTGATATAGTGAGGTCCGGGCTCCCCTGGACGTGGCTTGGGGTCTTTGATTCAGGGGGTTGTACTTTCAGGCAGGAGGGGTAGCTCTTCGTTGCTTCCTAGCCTGTCAGGACTTGGCAAGGCCCAGACGTTTGGGGCTGGGGGTCGTTGACGCCAGTGTGGTGGGAGTGAGCCGCGGTGCCAGTGCCATGTTGGACGGAGGCCCTCACTGTCTTGGGGGCTGGCGGCGGGGGGCCGGGGTTACCTCCTGGGCTGCTCCTCCGCCTCTGAGCCTTCTTTCTGTCTCCTTAGGGGAGAGAGAGAGCCGCAGGGAGGAGAAGGTTGAAGTGTGAGCGTGGGGAGGGGGTACAGGGAGCGTGGAGGTGGGGGTGGGGAGGAGGAACAACTGTAAAAAATGTTAATTTATTAATCACTGAATATATAGCAGTTCATCTGAAATGCTGTTGCTATGCCAACACCCTGGGAGTTTATTTTCTTAATCCGAGAGAGGAGCTCTCAGTCCCCTGCTCCCCTGCTGTGTCATTTGAATTCGCGGCTGCCACCGCTGCCACCATGGTATCTGTTTTAGATTGTGGGAGGGGGGAGGGCGAGGGGTGGGGGAGAGGGGGGCCGGGCTGAGCCACCAAAGCAGTCATATGCAAAGCAGTAAGAGGCCTTTCTCCGTAAGACTTAGTAAAAATGACACAAATTAATATACTCTACTTAAACCAGACCAAGATTAATGGTTCTCTTTCAGTGCAGCTTAGCCCAACTGTCACTCGACAGGCGTTTGTCGGACAAAATCAACACTAATCAACATTTATTCGTCTCTTGCCCTTGGGTCTGAGGAGCGTGAGCGGGCTGCGCCATTCCGCCGCGCGCCTCGCCACGCTTTTCACCCTCCATCCAGCTTTGCCATATATCACCCTTCTCCTGGTGCCTCTCCTCGGACGGATCCACACACTCAGCCATCAGGGTACATTAGAGGCATGATAGATTTTCTGTTTTAATTTACATCTATTATATTACAACATAACAGATTTTGATTCAGGAGAGACCAGCGTCTCCTATAGCCAGACTCCTTGGGAAGATTTCTGCATTAACTTATTAAGGTTCGTTAGGATGCAGCTTCGGATAGACTCCCTTGCTCGTTCTCTCCGTCCCCCTCCTCTCTCTCTCCTTTTCTTCTCTCCCTCTCTCTCCCTGGCACACTCAGTGAAGAGGTCCTGGCGCACTTTGCTTGCGCGCACACAGCCCCTCTCTACACTGGGCTGTCTGTGCTGGGTCACATGAGGCTGCCCGGGGTCCTCCCCCAGTCTCTGATTGGACTGGGATCAGCCAACAGTGGGACCTGAGAGCTCTCCCTACCTCCCACCCCCCATCCCACCCCTGGCCCAGGTCAGTGGGCCTGGACAAATCTGGTGGCCTAGCTGGTGGGAGTCCCCTCTGAGGCTTTCTTCCTAGCCCCTCGCATCTTTTCTCCCCCACCTTGTGATTTCAGTTACAGTTGCATTCTACGTTTACAGGTCTCCAGGGTCAGGGGCCCAAGAGTGGGGGGACACAAAGTTGGTTGGGCTGACCCAGGAGAAGGAGATGGACAGCAGGGGCGGAGCAGTGGGTCTGAATGGGACTGGGCTCATCTGCTACATGACCATCTTGAAAGCCTATTATTCCAGCTGGGAACAAGGTAGATGCGTGCAGCTTGCGTCTAGCGTGCGGGGTATGAGTATTTATGGTAGCCCTGGAGAGTGCCTTTCCACCTCATTTATGGAATTGGCGTTTTATGTTTATTTGTTTTCTCCCCTTCCTGTTACCAGAGATGTCGTGTTAAGTACGTCTCTTCTTTGGTGACGAAGTGCCTCTCCTTGAATTTTGGTGGGACGGCCACGTTAAGCTTTGGATATCTAATCCACCTGTTCACTGGCTGCAGAGATGAGCCTGAGAAGGGGACAGGAATCCTCCCCTCCGCTCAGATCCCGTTGACCCTGTATTACTTTTCACGGGGACACCGTGCTTTTGTCAAATGCCCGGGGAGGCTGTGTCTTTCTTCTCAAATTGGCTGGAACCCTAGATCCCTGGCCACTTACGAGGCCCGAGTTTTGTTATTTTTTTCTACCGCGATGTCCGCCCTAAACCGCAGCGAGGTTCCTTTCGTGGCCAGAATGCCGAAAAGCCACGGGCTGAGTTGGGGATGTGTGGTTTGTGTGTGTTTGCGGGTGGCTGCTGAAGTGTAGGATGTGCTAGGAGGATAGCTTAGTACTTCCATTTTGGTTTCTTATTACGCAGCAATAAAGTAAATGACGCTTAGTATAACTTTGCACTTAGAGACTGTAGCTCAATTTAAGAAACAAAACCCCACCAACAGGAGTGCTCAGTATCTTGAGCTTGGGAAACTGACCTCGTTAATTTTAATGAAGGGAAAAATTCTCCAGCTGGGGCTGGGAAGAAAATGAAATACCAATGAGGTTATCACTTCGGATGATCTCACTGAATTCAGAGTAGAATCAGAATGATGCTCGAGGAATTTTATAAAAATCCCACGGAGAGATTTAGAGGAGAATTCATAATGCCCTGGATGGCATTGAGGGAGCACTTGCCCTGGTGGGCAGAGCAGAACTCTGTATGGTCTCTCCTAAAGTGGCTGTTAGAGAAGTTAATATATTAAAAAGTTGGACCGAAAGAAAACAAATAAAAAAATGAACTAACACAATCCTTATGTGGCTCAAGCCTGAAAACAGCAGAGCAGGTCTTATGGTGGCCAAGACAGTTGACCAGAAGAAGCCAAGGGCTTCTGAGTTCAAGTGCCTGCTGGGATGCTGACTTCCAGTGGGATCTGGGGCATCTGTGTATCACCCAAAGGCAGGAGGTGGGCTGAGGGAGTCCTGTTAGACAGTAGGCAGCTATTCGAATTGAACAGTAAGTTGATGACTTTGGCCCTGCTGTTGAGCCAGTGGGTAGTGATCAATGAGGTTAGGGTGACGGTAGCACGATTTTGCCCTCAGTTCGGAGAAGCTTGCCAAGTTGGGCTGGCATTTGGTCGGGGACCATGGAAAGAAACATCACGATTTAAGGTATCTGGCCCTCTTGCCTAAGCCTAGTCCGCTACACAGCTGATCCGGGGAAAAAAGAGCATCCCAACAATGAATCCTTCAGAGGTATGGGGCCGAGAGCACAGGCTTTCTTCTCCAAAAGCTGGAGCTTGCTGACTCAGGCTCTCTCCCCATCTTCCTGGCATATCGCTGCACTCGGTAGATTTCTACGGCCATCAGGTGAAATTCCAGTGTCACCAAAGGGGCACTTTCTGAGTAAATGGGGCCATCTTGCTCTGGGGGCCATCTGGGTCCGGGTGGAATGTTGAGGGGGATCCGTTCATACTTAGAGGCTCCTTTGAAATGCAGCCCCTTTCTCTCCAAGCTGTGAGACCCTGGTGCTGCTGCTGTGGCTGTGCGTGGATATGATGGGAGATGCTGGTTGCCAAGCAGCAGGGAATGGACATAATCGTGCTGCCTAGCAACCGCGGCAGCGTGGTCACTTGCGCAGCTTTCTGCGCCTCTTCCTGTTTGGTCTGCCGGACGACACAGACGGCTTCTGTGGGTCACCCTCTGCCCTAGGCACAACAAGGTGGCGGAAAACACAGCGAACCGGGGCGGATATGGTTTAAAATGACTCCTTTCCGTGCTGTCTGGTGCCGAGCACAGATTTCTCTTCACGGCCTTCCTCAGTTTCCCCTTTGAAGTTCTTGTGCACAGCTGCACCCGTAGGTTGATGGCTGAGACAGAAGAGGAAGCTCAGGAAAGTGCCAGACTTCTCTGGGTGTTGCCTCTCCTGCGCCTGGCGAGCCTCTCCTCTGCATGTGTGAATATAATATAAAACAGTCAATTTTTTGGTAAAGACACACACGCATGCACGCACGCACACGCCGAGTGGGAAAGACGAGGAACAGAGCATGACTACCTATTGTTCTTGGGGGTCTGAGGACAAAGCAGTCGGGAGAGGGAAAGGCAGGCGATCCCCGCGGGCTGGCCTGGCCATTCCTCCCGGCTCGGACCTGCACCCCTCGCATGTGACGCTCCTCGGTGAGGTCACCTGCCTACTGCAGGGTCTAGAGCCGCCTGCTTGGCAGCGGCATGTGAGTCCTCTCGGGCCTGTGGTCTCCTTGGTGGCAGGGTGTGGACAGCTCCGGGAGTTCCTGAGCTGAGGGTGTCAGGGAGCTGTAACCCTCTTCTTGGGTGGAGGGGAGCTGCCCGGCTGGGTTCTGTCTATGGGAGTCGGACTGTAGCCGGGGCACAGGCCTGCATCCGGTGACCCCAGTTCAGCCCTCCTTTCTGCGCCCGACCGGCCGTGTGGGTTTGTGCAAGCCTCTTGTCCCACCTGAGCCTCTGTGTTCTTGTCTGTGACGGGTGGCGATACCTGCCCCCCGCCCCCCCCGGTGGGTTGAAGGCCCCACGAGTGTGTTGGCATATGTGCCCTGCAGCAAGCGTGAGGGGACCGTTGCTGTGACCCTCCTCCCTGTGGTCAGTGGGGAGGAGAAAAGCAAGCTTGTGCAGAACAAACGTCGACCTCTTGGCATCTGTCTTATAGGTTAGTCTTGCCAAGGAAGAGCTGTTATGTGCCCACCTTTCAGTTAGAGACCAGAAACTGCCCCCCCGTAATGCTTCACGCGGTTCCTGGGGAGCTTGGAAGGCGTCCGTCCACTTTCCGTGGTTTCTCAGACCTTCCGGAAGCAGGATGGTTGCTCTCGTTTCACAGAAGACGAGACAGGAGTAAAGAACAGTGAGGTTATTTGTTTGGGGTCCTGGAGGCCCCCCCCACTTCCAAGACGAGCCCAAATCCTGGGGCCTGAGGAGGTAGGTGAGGCCTTTGGCAAAGTGAGAGGGGATGGAGTGGGGTGGGAAGCCCCTGTGGCGGTCGAAGGTCCAGGAGCTCGAGAATTACGGACTTCCCGGTCGCCAGTGAGGGACCTGCGGACAGGGCACAGGCTGCGGGCGGCTTCTGGAAGCCTGGCGGGCTGGCTGGCTCGGCAGGGCCCAGGTGGGGCCTCGCGCCGTCGTCTCCGTCCTGTCCGGGTTTGTGCGCCTCCTCGTCCGCAGTGGCACGGGGTCGGAGGAGAAGGTTCCAGGCGCTCGCTCGGCTGGCCTCTCACGGAAGACTGTGGTGATGAGCCTTCTTCGGCCTCTTCAGCGCGACGATGATCACGTTGACCTATTTCTCAGAGGAGGAGCCGATGTTCAGCTTCGACTTGTCTGGCAACGGCCCCCTCGGCCGACCGCTCCTTGCCCCACGGGGTCCTTGGGTAGGCTGGTGCCCTGGGCACGGTCCTCTGGACAAACAGCTGTTCCCAGCATCGCTTCTCTGTCAGTGGAGGGACTTGGGCTCACAGAACCTTTGGGTTTTTCCCTCTTAGCCCCTCAGGATGCCTGCGTCCCGCTCCCTTTCTTGTTCCGTGCGTGGGGCGGGCCACCATCCTTCACAAAGCGCCCCCCAATCGGCCTTCGGGGACTCTGGTTCTGGAATCGCACCCCCCCCCCCCGTTCTGCCGTGGCGTCCCCTCCAGGCTGCATGTGACTGTCCCGATCCGTGGCCCTGTGCCACAGCGGACTCGTGACAGCCCTCTTCACATGTTACGTGGAGGTGGGGGGACGGGGGAGAGTCGCGTGTGGGCTCCATCCCTTGCTGGAGCCGTCGAGCGGCTCCCGGGATGGACGGCACCAGGGGCCTCGTGTGCAGGCTGCCTGGCTGCTGCAGAGACAGGCTCCCAGGGGGGAGAAGGGTCCTGCCCGGGGGATGCGACCGTGAATGGGAGATGGAAGCAGAGGTGGCCGCGGGCCTCTCAGCTGGCTCCCACCTGCCTCGTTGTGGGCCAGCCGAGGACATCAGTCCCGTTGTCACGTGCACAGCCACCCAGGTGTGCCTCTCGGGTTAGTTGGGAGGTGAAACCCTCGAGGAGCGGCGTGGAAACCTGCTGGGGGGCAGCTCCTGAGGTCTGGAGGCAGCGCGGCCTCGTTGCGCCAAGTCCTGCCAGGCGGTGGGCGCTCGGTAGGCCTTTAGGGACTCAGGTAGGTGCTGCTGTCCTGGTGAACACGGTTCCTTTAGTAGCAGCGAGGACATAGTGAACACGTGCCACGCCGACGACAGCAGATGCGACCAGATCTGACAAGAGCGAGCTGCCCTCCGGGAGCTCACGGATCGGGGTAGACGGAGGCTCTCGGGGCTCCTCTTCCCTGACTGGTGGCTCCAGACGGTTCTGAGTCTCCTCCTTCGCCTCATCCCAGCCCAGCTGTGTCAGGGGAAAGGATGGAGAGGCGGGCTTCTGCCGTGATGGAGGTGATGCTTTACTTTAAAATAAAGTATGGAAGCCACTGATTGATGGATTATAAACTGGGAGGTCCGAGATAAAGCTTCATTCTGGGAGCATCAGTGTATTTCACCGGGAGCCTCCTGGGCATTAATTCTGCCGTTAATTTTGTTATTAGAGACCTAGCCAAACAAAGGGAGGTGGCGAAGCTCGAGGCTGGTTTAACCTTGATGAAACAGTGATTTCACCAAGGATGATGTTCCCCCATCTATCTTCATCCATCAAGGCACTGCTGAAATATGCTAATGAAGCCGAAGATAGGAACACAGAGCAGTTAAATGGGGCGTTGCAGAAGCTCTCCGTACCCCCGTGACAGGGCGATGCTACTTACTGTCCAGATTTAGTAGAGGAGGGAGGGATGCTGACTGGTATGGTGGTGAAAGACGGCGTGGAGGTGGAGAGTGCACCTCGCCGAAACGAAGGGCAGGGTGCCCACCTAGACACTACAGAGCGGGATGGAGAAGCTTGGTCTTTGGCCGAGCGAGTGGGTTCCTTTATTCTCTTGGACCCCCCTTCTAGCCGGGCCGTACAAGAAGCAGGCATGTGGCTGCATCAGACCTCGTGCCAAACCAGCTTACCTGTCACCATCGGTCCACATCCCCGTGTTTGTTCCCAGTGGCCAGAGAACACTCGTGCCTTTTTGGAGTCTCTAAAATTGGGTACCGCTTGTCTGTATCACTTACATACGTGACTGGGCATCCCATGAAGTTACTTTATCTTACTTTACTCAAAGATTCTTACGTGTTTATTCGAGAGAGAGAGTGAGGCATGAGTGGTGAGGAGCGGCGGAGGGAGAGGGAGAAGCAGACCCCTCGCTGACAGGGAGGCCTGACACAGGGCTCCATCCCAGGACCCCGAGATCGTGACCTGGGCCGGAGGCAGGCGCTTAGCTGACTGAGCCACCCGGGTGCCCCTGAAGTCGCGTTATGCCCTTGAATCTGGTTAAATTCTTACCGTGAAGAAGCGAAATTAGAGGGTATATTTTACAGATGAGATTTGAGGGGTTAAATTCGTGTCAGAAATCTCATAGCTAGCTGGCCAGTGGCGTCGGTTGGGATTCAGACCACATGTCCATCCACCTCGAGAGAGCTTTTGCGTGCAACTGCCGTGGTCTGATGGCTCTCCTGCAGGTGTCCCCGGGAATGCCTGCCAGCTGCTGGGGTAGTCTGGCTCGCTTATGTATTTATATATTCTTTGGGTTTGCTTTGACTTTAACTTTAGAATTCCCTTCACACTTCCTTCTTTCCTAAGTAGACCATAAGCTCTGTGAGGCCAAGGGCAGGGCACTGTCTCTAGTCCCCAAGCGCCACGGAGTGCTTTCATTTATGACTCGCGTAACCATGGCTCTCTCTCCCTGGCTTCTCCGTGGAGTGCTTATCTTGGCCTGGTTTTCCAGTGGATGATGGTAAAGCAAAGCTGGCCAGCTGCTTTCTGGTTCTCATACGGTAGATGAAAACCCTTGACGGTTTTATTTGTCTTTACAAGTTAATCCTACAGGAATCACAGTAAAATTTCTGTTGCTTTCAATTATTGGTGGATCCGGTTCTGTTTCCTCCTGGCTCGCTGGCTCCGTCCTCTCCAGCCCGTATCAGACCACACGCTGGAAGAAGAAACAACACATGAAATTTTATGATCGCTGATTACACGGCTTCTTCTTCTTCGGGGTGGGATGGTGCTGATCCTAGGCGGCGGCGGTCACCAGTGGACCTTTTCGCAAGAGGCAGATCCTCAACTACCAGGCGGTTTTAGGATTAGGCACGATGGTTTCCAAATCTGAAATGATTATGGGCCCCTTCCCCTTTGTGGAGATGGAGGAAGACAGAAGCAAAAAAAAAGAAAAACAGTGGAACGAAAGATGTATTTTTGGAAATTTAAGTAAGATGCTAAGTAACACGAATTCCCTGACATACACCGCGCTGGACTATCTGCTCCGTCTTGGCCTTAAAATCTCTTGTGCCGTGGATCGTGGATCAAGCCAGCTCGGAACTTGGGGGCTCTGGACTGTCTGCCAGTAAAGAGTTAATAACCGGAGGCCCGCAACTTCCAGGATGTCGCGGGGGTCAGAGAAACTTGCCAAAAGGTAACATCAGCCATGGAGTCAGTTGGGCTCCCCGTCTGGCAGGTCTGTGTTTCTCAGCTGCTCCTCCTCCACTTTCCAGTCTTGGAGTTCATATACAGTAAATCTTTCTCTTAATAAAGCCGTTTTTCAAATCTGACTTTGGACTAGGGACTGCTTTGCCTCCAAATGCAACAGCTGTTAAACATGGTGCATTGGGCACGGTGTATATCTCTTTGTTTAGTTTTGGGTTTTTAATATGAGCAGAGACGTGGAGGAGTGGGAGGGCTCTCGCCATTCTTTCTCTCCAGGCGACAGTCCGCCACTGGGCTTGGAAATAAGGCCTCGGGGCTCCCCGGGCCGCTCGCCCTTGAAGGCGAAGCCCATTGTCCCCCTAATAAGCAGTGCAGGGTCCCCCTTTCCTTTTTGCGAGATAAAATTGTGGAGCTCGAGGTGTCAGCCAGCAGAGGCCAGACCTTTTGGCCCCTATCTGTCCCGGCTACACGGGGGAAAGCATTGGGACCCCCTTTGCTCACTTGTCCCTTCTGCTACCGTCTCTGTTCCCAATGCGCTGGCGAGCATTAACTCCCTGCAGGGGAAAAAGTTCACAAAAGAAATGAATTATGCATATGGAATTCATTTCCTTGATGAATAGGGAATCTGAACAAACTCCATGGCTGTTTGAGTTTAAGGCAGGGAGGAAGGGGGGTTGGGGCCAAACAGTTTGGGGGGGGCCGGTGATCAAAAAGAATCGAGAGTGAGAGTTGGGAGGCAGATAGTAGCAGAGGACTTGGGCCTGAAATCTCAAGGAAAAGTAAGTGGCCCTTTGAAAATAGCTCGTGGCCCATTATTCTTGCCAATGCGCACGCAGAGATACATCCCTCGCCCCCAAGTGCATGTGCAGATTTGACAGCAAATTGGGGGGTGGTGGTGGGGATAATACGGGGGAGAAGTGATGCCACCGTCGTGACAGGACCCTGCACACTTAGAGTTCTGCAGCACTTCTGACCCGTGGCAGTGCAGGTTCATGATTCCAGGGCTCAGAATTTTGAGGCAAGAGTTGTGTGGCGTATAGAGCATCGCATTTAGAAGTAGAAGGCTTGGGGGCTGCCGGGTGGCTCAGTCGGTTAAGTGTCCGACTCATGATCTCTCAGACCTTGATCTCAGGGTCGTGAGTTCAAGCCCGGCATTTAAAAAAAAAAAAAAAAGTAGAAGGCTCGGACCCTGAGCTCCGGGGATCATAGACTGTGTGACCTGGGGAAGTCACTTAACCTTGGCCAACCTCAGTTGTCTCACCTGTAAATGGAGAGCGTGTCATCTGCCCTGTGGAGATAAGAGGATGAAAGACACCAGGAGCACACAGTGCAAATCTGGAGATTTCTTTTTTTTTTTTGTCTCTGCCTTCTTTCCTTGACAGCCCGGTAGGTGTGCAGACCCAGTCTTTAAGTGAGCCAGAGTTCCTTTGAAGCAGAATGAAAGGGAAATGGATTCAGGAGAACATGGTGGTTAAAGAAAAAAGCGGGGCGCTTGGGTGGCTCAGTCGGTTAAGTGTCCGACCCCTGATTCCTGCTCAGGTCATGATCTCAGGGTCATGGGATTGAGTCCCGCATCGGGCTCTGCGCGCAGTGCAGTCTGCTTGAGCTTCTCTCCCTCTCATGCATGTTCTCTCTCTCTCTTTCAAATAAATATTTTTTTTAAAAAGAAATGAATAAGCAAGCAAGCAGAGAAACAGAAATCTGTTGTAATCCTCACCTCATCTGTATTATGATAATCATTTAAAATAATCAAACCTGATGTTTTTGGCAAATGTAGCCGTGGAATTCGCAGTTGCTGCTGCCGAAGGACTTAGATCAACAGTGGGAAGGTTGGTCATTGGCGGCCACGTAAGTTAAGGCATTAAGCTGAAAGTAGGTTTTCGAGTTTGCTCTCGGGAACCACCAGGAAGAGGCAGGCACCCTTGGGCTCCAAAGACCCGTGGGTGCTCCCAGGCTGGAAATGTGGCCCAAACCGGCCTCTTCACTCCCAACTCTTCTCCAGTACTCCTCGATCCTGAATGCAAATAGGGCTTGGAGACCCCCAGTCTTGAGGGGAGGAAACGAGTCCACACGCACACATACACGCACAAATGGTGGGGAGCTTTCCCTGCTTGTGGATTGGAGAGAGGTTTTCTCCTGATGGTCTTGGGGGACCTAAATCCCATTTCAGGATTGAGTGGATTGAGCCGGTCTGACCGGTGCCATGTTTCTGTATTTTTCTCACAACCCAATTGCAACACATGCAATTTTCACAGAGGTGCTCTTGTTTTACAACAAATGACTTCTTTTTCTGGTTATTGTGGTGGGGGAGGAGGACGTGTAATGTAATGAAACTGTTCTTGGGGCTGTCGACAGCCTCAAAGCCCGCAACCCAGCCCTGCGTCCTGTGCTGCGGTGGTTTTCCGTCCTTGCCCCACGCGGCCCCAGGAGGGGTACAGGGCGGCCCAGGGCTGCCCTCCTGGCAGTGGGGTGAGCCCATGAGGCTCCGGGCCCTCACCCCAACTTCAGCCCCTGGGCTTCTGTCTCAGGGCTTTTATTTGTTTGACTTTATGGCTAAGAGGCTGCTTCTAAGAAATGTTTGGAATCCAGTAGTGCAGAGACTAGACCAATACCTAATATGAATTATTTATTTGTTTATTAAGATTTTCATGGCACCTTTCGTCTGAAAGCTCCAGGCGCTGTATGGAACATTTCAAACTGATAAGGTTTAGCAGTAGAGATTTGGAAACAAGGCCAGTGGCGGAGGAAGCGCTGGGAACGATGGGAAAAGAGGAAGGAGAAGAAGGAGAGGGAATGGGTGACCGACCTAGTGGACGTCCAAGCCCCTCCCAGGTGTGATCTTCCATGGAGGCCGAGCAGCTCCCCTTTCTAGGTGAGAGGGCCAACACTCCCGCCCCGTGAGTCATTACGGTAATAAAAATGTGTTTTTGATGTCATGCATAAACCTCTCAGTAAGAAGTATGTTTGCCACACTGTGGTTTTCAGCTCTGGCTCCACATTAACATCACCTGGGGAACTTTTGCAAAGTTCCACCAACGCCTGGGATCCTGGGCTCCTGGGCTCCATCCCGGAACAGTGCAGCCCCCCTTGGGTTGGGGTGGGGGGTGTGCTGAGCATTTGTGTTTTCTCCAAGCACCCCAGGGTTGTCAGAGCTCCTGTGGCAGAGGTTGGTCAGGGGAGGCCAGGAGGTTGAGAGTAGCCAAAGAAAGGAAAGCAAGGAAAGGCTTATTGCCGGGGCCATGGTTTGAGGAGCTGCTCTGCTAAACGGTGGGGGAAGGGACTTGCAACTCTGCTCTGATGTTATCAAGCTATAGGTTATTTCTGGTAGTGAAGCGTGTGGTTCATTTGGCTCATGGAGCTCATTTTTCTCGTATTTCAAGGCTGGGGAACTTCAGAACCGTCACCGCCGCTTCTTTGGACACTTCTTTAGTTGCCTGCCTGGCCCCCACTGAAAGCGTCTACCACACGCCAGGCCCGGTTGTAGACACATTTCACTTAACCATGTGTAAGTCGTGAGTAGGTCAGAGGTTGGCGTTATACTCCCCATTTTACAGAGGAGGAAACTGAGGCCCAGAGAGGCTAAATAATTTGCTCAGGGTCCCTAAACTTGGAAATAGTGGAGAAGGGGGTCAAACTTGTTGATGACTCTCTAAAGATGACCTTCCCCCGCTTCTTTCCACTGTACTCCCTCAAGATGACATGGGACTTGTGAGTTTGTTCCATTGGTCCCTTCTCTTGGTGGGAAGGCCTTTGATAGGATAGGTGAGGGACTATGAGGGGGAAAGTAGCTGCTGTAGGGGTTACCTTTGAGATGGAACAAGGCAACGTTGGGTAAAGAAAACATGCACATGAGCTGGGGCCTCTAGCCACAGGGCAAGCTTGAAACTAGAATCCGGCCAAGGAACAAAATGGTGGGGCATTTGTTCAGATGTGACCATGCTTTGTGTTTAACTACCCAGCCTTTGGTGTCCTTGACGTACGTTACGCCCTCTGCTTCTCTAGTTTTGGTCTGCATGGTGTTACCTTTGTGTTCAGGATGGACTCCCCATGTGAACACCGGCCTTCAGATGTAGTTCAGTCCTCTCCCAGAACCGTGCTCTCAGCCACTCCACTCACTGCCTTCCAGAACAAATGGACTGTGTGTGTCTCCTTCCCTTCACAAAATGTTCTATAATCATATTTTCTAGCTTAAAACAAAATTAGTCTCTTAAGGGTAACACTCTTCTCTGGCACTTTTATTTATTTATTTATTTTTATTTTTCCAGCACTTTTATTAACGGACTGCTTTCCTTCAGGGATTGTAATGCTTCGTACGAGGTGCCAACCCATGTCTTTTCACATCATCCAGGGAAGGAGGTGTGAACTACTTTGCGGGGAGGAAACTAAGCTTTTGTCTGTGTTGAGTGTAGACAGAACCTTTGGTAGGTGTCTCGGGCCTTGAACCTGCGACATGTGGTCCGTGTTGAGTGTAGACAGAACCTTTGGTGGGCGTCTCTGGGCCTTGAACCTGAGACATGTTTGACACAATTATCATGGCCTCTATTTTGTGATACCCTAGGTCTATCAGTTTGGTTTATTTTTCCCCCCAGTATGTGAAACAGGTCATTCTCTGGTATCAGTTCATCGTGACTTGGAGTCACGATCCCATGGCTTCCTACAAGATGACCAGCTCGGTTTGTGGATCTTCACACCTGGCCTCCTCCCACACCCTTCACATCCCTGTAGCAGATTGGCAAGCTAGCTTTGCTCTTTGGCCCACCTCCCACCCCTGCCAGGGGTTTGGTAGGGCAAACGTTCATCCAGGAAACTCGGACTGACCCCTGACGAGTCTGTTCTAAGTATGGATGGTGTCATTGATTGGGCCTTCACATGCGTCCCCTTTTAATGCTGCTCATGATGGTTTTCTTTTCTCTTCTCATAATAACATTGCTGGCTTTTGGGGGTTCTTTGAAACACCTTGCTTGAGAAGTCCTCGGCCAAAGAAAACCATGATATTTGGCCTCAAAGTATGGGCTCCGGCTCACATGCGTCCCGTCAACGGCTGAGGGAGAGGGGAAGGATTTCTGGGAAGGGCTATGGAAGCAGTTCTGAGCTCTGGCTGGGAGATCTGCTGATCAAAGGCATCAGGGAAAATGTAGCAACTGCAGGTACCAGCCCTGGGCTTCGCACTGGGGCCAACTGTATGGAGTCTGCGCCCTTCGAAGCCACCTTCCTCTTAGGCAAGTGCAGTGAAGGGAGGCTTTCTCTTTGCCCCTGGGCATCTAGGATTATTTCCAGTGGAGGAAGAGGCCCTGACTTGGCTTGATTAGAGCCAGTGCATCCCTAATGCATCGTGTGCAGAAGACAAGGCCATCGCAGACTCTGAGCCCTTCCTTGCTACTCGACCCTCTTGACAGCTGGTAGCTGGGAACAGGGCACTTGTTCTCCCCGGTGGGCACGTTCAAGGGCTTTCCCCAGTCCGATGTGGCCCATGCAGCTCTGTTCTGTGGTCCAGTGCGTGCTGCCTGAATTTTCTTTGTCGCCCTCCTGCCACCGCCCCACCCCTCACCTTTAAAAGCAAAACGTGTGCAGGAGCAGCATCTCTCTTCCTTCATCACCACCTCTGCTTTCTTTCTCCCTTCTTTTCCTCCTTCCAGTGCCGCCTTTAGCAACAGGGAGAGACAGAGTTATAGTGGTTGAAGAGGGGTGGGGGTAGGATGATGCTGTTCAGGAAAAAAAAAAAATCAGCTGAGAGAGCTTAAGGCCGGGAGGAGGGAGGAAAGAACCCTCCAAGCATAGCACAGCGCAGACCCGCTCCCCAGCCTCTCTGAAGGAGGGTGATGAATTTGGTTTGCGCCAACATTAAACTGATAAATGAAATTTGTACGTTAAAACAATGATAATTTAATTGTATTTTCTTTCCTTCTTTCCCATCCCGGCTTCCTGCCTCCCCCCACCTCTTACTCACTCTTCAGCTTTGGGTGTTGGGGGGGGGTGGTGGGTGTCTGCGGGGAGGGGGGCTCTGCAAGCTGTCGGTTTGCATTGTGCGGACGGGGAAAGGTCTCTACCTGGCTCATTTTGTCCCCTTTGCTTCGGCTGTCACTGCTGACAGTCCTCATGTTTATTTCATCTCGCGTGGTGGCTGTCTCGTTTCCCTACCCTCCGATGTCATTAACGCACAGAGAGCGGGCCCTGCAGTGTTGAGCCTAATGAATTCCACTGTGGCTGCTCTGCTCCCCACCTCGTTACCAAAGCTCAAGGTGTCAAATTAAACCCAGCCTAGAGAGAAAGAGAAAGTGCGGGAGAGAACGGCGGAGCAGGGGAAGCCGGGGAAGCGGGAGGCGTGGGGAGCACACAGACAGCGCCCCAAAAAGAGCAGGTGGGCAGAGAGATGCCACAAATGGGGGTGACTTCCTGCGACCAGGTCCACGTTAAGCAAGGTGACATGCGGGACTCTCGGTGGGACCTGATGACCTGCCCTGCGTGGTGTGGGCTTTTGCACCTTGGCCTTGGCTGCGGTGTGTTGCCTTTTTCTCATTGCCTGATTGATTTATCCTCATGGTTTATGCAGATTGGGCACCTTGCAAAAGCAGGCACAGCAACTAGAGCGAGCGAGAACAGAGCTTGTGTGTGTGTGTGTGTGTGTGTGTGTGTGTGTGTGAAAGTGGAGGCCAAACGAGCACTCCAGGGTTAAGGGCTCTGATCGGCTACAGAAATCCATGTTTTCAAATGGTGGAAAGAGGGGCCCCTGGCTGTCTCAGTCAGTAGAGCATGCAACTCTTGATCTCAGGGTCCTGAGTTCAAGCCCCACAGTGGGTGTGGAGCCTGTTTAAAAAAATAAAATAAAATGGTGGAAAGAGAAAATCACCACATAAGTGAAAATAATCCCCGTGGATGCTCTCTCTCCCTTTCCCCACACCCACTCCAGTCTTTTTATTTCCTTCATCTCTTTTATGCATGACATTATACGACTTACAGCATTTTTCTCTAAGTTACTGATATTTTATCATTGGGGTGTTTTGTCTGGACGACCACTAGAGTTCTCCCATTTTACAGATGGGTAAGTGTGTGGAGATGTTACCTCACCTGTTCAAGATGATTGAGCTAGAAAGTGACAGGGGTCCTAGTATAGGTCTTCTCTTTTCAGAATTTCACCTTTTCTCCCCCTTTACCACAAAAATTCCTAGACTTAGTCAAAGAGGGGAGGATATTGGTGATGAATTTTAAAAATTGAAGTAAATTTATATACAGTAACATGCATAAAACCTGAGTATATGCTTGGATGTATTTTGACAAGTGAATTTGCCCGTGTAACCGACACCCAGTTAGGACATGGAACTCTTTCATCATCCTAGAAAGTTTACTTTGGCCTTTTGTACTTCAGTTCCCTGCCAGCCTCCACCCCAGATAACCACTGTTGTAATTTTTATCATCAGAGATTAATTTTTGCCAGTTCTTACGCTTCATATTAATGGAATCATGTACTATATATACAGTTGATCTTTGAATTACTTGGGTTTGGGTGTGAGGGTCCGTGTTTCTGAGGACCTTTTTTTCTATAAATACAGTCAGTGCTGTAAATGTATTTTCCGCCTAATTTTCTTCATAAAATTTTCTGTAGCTTACTTTATTGTAAGACTACAGCCTATATAATACATAGAGCATACAAATTAGGTGTTGATCAACTGTTTATGTTATTGGTTGAGCTTCTGCTTAACAGTAGGCGGCTATTAGTAGTTGAGTTTTAGAGGAGTCAGAAAAGTTAATAGTGGCAAAAATCAACAACGCAAGAAACAACAAGTGTTGGCAAGGATGTGGAGAAAAAGGAACCCTCATTCCCTATTGGTAGGAATGCAAACAGCTACTGTGGAAAACAGTACGGAGGTTCCTCAAAAAATTAAAAAATAGACTTTACCATATGATCCGGTAATCCCATTACTGGGTACTTACCCAAATCATACCAGAACACTAATTTGAAAAAATATATGCACCCCTATGTTTATTGTAGCGTTATTTAAAATAGCCAGATTATGGAAGTAGCCCAAGTATCCATTGATAGATGAATAGATATAGAAAATGTGTGTACACACACACACACACACACACACACACACACACACTGGAATGACATTCAGCCATAAAAGGAATGGAATCTTCTCATTTGCAGCAACATGGGTGGATCTAGAGAATATAATGCTAAGTGAGCTAATTTAGAGAAAGACACATACCATATGATTTCACTCATATGTGGAATTAAAGAAACAAAACAAGCAAACAAAGAAAAAAAGAGATAAGCTAATAAAACCAGATTAACTATAGAGAATAAGCAGAAGGTTACCAGAGGGGAGGTGGGTGGGGGAATGGGTGAAATAGGTGATGGGGATTAGGAGTACATCAAGAGCGCTGAGTAATGTCTAGAGTTATTGAATCACTATATTATTGCACACCTGAAACTAAATATAATACTGTATGTTAACTAAATGGGAATTAAAAGTAAAAAAAAAAAACTGAATGCATGGCTTTTCCATGATGCGAACGGTCAAATCTCCTAACCCTCACGTTGTTGAAAGGTCAGCTGTCCTTTCGTACCTAGTTTTTGCTCCTCATAAATTTCTTGAGATTTTTCAGATGTTGTTGCTTGAATCAATAAAGAGTTTCTTCCTTTTTACTGCAAAGTGGGTACTCTGTTGTGTGAACATACCATTGTTTGCTTATCCGGTCTCACTTGGGATTTTTTTTTTTTTTTTGAGAAAAGTGTTTGTCAAATTATTTGATATTTTTTAAAGATTTTATTTATTTATTCATGAGAGACACACAGAGAGACATAGGCAGAGGGAGAAGCAGGCTCCCTGCAAGGAGCCCGATGTGGGACTTGATCCCGGATCCGGGGATCATGCTCTGGGCCAAAGGCGGACGTTCAACTGCTGAGCCCCCCAGGCGTCCCTGATTTGATGTTTAAGACACAAATTTTCGAAAACAGTTTTGAAGGACGTGACATGGTGGTCACCTTGGCCTGGCTCCCCTGGATTCAGGTGCAGGGCTGTGCTGCCTGGTGAGGGGGGTGGGCGAGCAGAGGTACACAGGCTTTAGGGCCACGCTTCTCAAACCTTGCCCCGCAGCTTGGTGCTTTAAACAGCTTGGGACTTCTTTTTCTCTTGGCCTCGAGTTCATTGCCTGGTTTGTCGTCCTGTGCTCTTCATGACAACAAGCAGGGCAGTAGGGCAGTGATGCCCTTCGTTGGCATTTTGTCATTCCACGTTGGTTATTTAATGGTAAAAATTCTGCTGCTCCTTCCCTCAAGGTTAAAATGGAGCTTTATTCTGGAGAAACTTCTACGATTTCCTTTCCAAATAGTGGAGTGAAGTCAAAGATATCACTGGTTGGAACTAGAAATCTTGGCAGATACTCTTTAAGTACAATGAATGGGAGGCATGTAGCTATAGGGGCAACCTAGAAAACTTTGTCAGATTGTTTGGCAACTTAGAATCACAAGAAAATTCAGGTTCCCTGACATAGCCCAGCGTTCCCTTGGATTGGACAGGTAAGGTGTGTGTGTGAGTGTGTGTGCAGGGAATTGCCACTTGTATTGAAAGAAAAGAGGCCTAGTCTTTTGTATTTTGGTTAGAGTTGACATCAGGGTAAGCCAGGAGTTCTCAGGTTTCATTGACTTAGACTTGCTAATAACCCACAGCCTCGCCTTGCTGGGCCCATCGGAGCAGCACGGACCCAGAAGGGTTTGTAAAGATGCAGACAAGTAAAGCAAGAAATACTGGAATTTAAATCCTTTCCTTCTTTAAACTCTCTCCAGTGCTGTTTGTAGTTTCTTGGGGATCTAAATGGGGAAGAGAATGGTCTGAGAGTAGAGGCGTGAAGGTGGCCCATCAACATCCTACTTTCTCTGCACCCTGCACACAAAAATTCTCTAGGTATAATTAGTTAGGGGGCATTATAAAGGCTTGTTCAGGAGGGACTTTGTTGTTGTGAGTCGATGGAAGAACCATGGCAGTTAACCGAACCGTTAGCAGAGCCTCTAGCATGTCCGCTTGTGCCAGGGATGGTGCCTTGGCCAGGATAACCCAGGGCAAGAACTGATTTTATGGAAATTAGCCAAAAGAAGTTATTCATTAAGTCAGCCTACCTCCCCCCCGCCCCCATCTCTGACATCCCTCAGGGACACGTGTCTTCTGCAGGGCACCATCCTATGGGGTCTGGTTTCTAGAGTGGAAAAGTCCAGTGTTGAATAAATGGGATTGATGAGGCACATGGATGTTGGGACCACTTTTAACCTCCCAGAGAATAAGCTACTTTTGTTGTTGTCCCATTGGGATGATCAAGACAGTATGAATGTTTCGGGTGATGATCAGTGAATTTTCTTCTCGCAGTTGACCCCATTTTTGTGTTGGCTGGTCTGGAGCTCCAGTTTGCCTCCTTTGATGGCGATCATCTGTTTTTGTTTTGTCTACTTGTTTGCATTGGGCTTTAGAGTTATAAGACACCGGTTTACGACTGTGTGATGTAGTTGCTCTAATCCTTACTGAGGAGGCTTTTACACGGCCTCGGTAGGTTGCTTTTATCACGAAACTGCTGCCATATTGTTAGAGTCTCATACAGTATAAGGACTTGGATGGGGACTCAGGATGACAAATGAGGCAGTGGCTGCCTTTGCAGCCAGTAGGTATATGGAACAGGAGGGCGGTGTTACTATCCACCATTATAGTATACGCCGCTTTGACTGGTGTGGATGGTAGACGTCAGCCTTCGGTGACTACAGGTAGAGAGTGGAATACACACGGCATATTCTTAAAATATTTTAGAAATGATCTTTTTTAGAGAGTCAAAAATAATCTTATTTTTAAGATTAAAATCTTAAAATCAGATCTCTCATGATCTGATTAATTGAGCAGAAAGTGGGCTGTTTAATATAATGAGTAACTTTCGGGATCTATCGATAGAGTTCCTGAAGAGGGAGAACTGTCCCATACAGATTGGTCTAACACATAAATAATTAAGTAACTGTGGCCAGGTGGGCTTAGGCAAATCTGCAGACTGAGGAGTGGAGCAGCAAAAGCCCTTATGTCCTGATGAAACCTGTTATAGTTGACTAGTTAATGATCTTTTTCAAGCAGATAGTAATTCAGAAAGGGCAGGAGCTTCGTATGTCTCTTGGATATTTTTGTCTGAGTTGTATTTGCCTGTTAGGATCTGTATTCTTGGGGTGGCTCAGCGGTTGAGGGTCTGCCTTTGGCTCAGGTCATGATCCCCGGGTCCCAGGATCAGTCCCGCATCGGGCTCCCTGCAGGGAGCCTGCCTCTCCCCCCACCTGTGTCACTGCCTCTCTCTGTGTCTCTCATGAATAAATAAGCAAAAACAATCTTTTTTTAAAAAAAAAAGAATCTGGGGATCCCTGGGTGGCACAGTGGTTTGGCGCCTGCCTTTGGCCCAGGGCGCGATCCTGGAGACCCGGGATCGAGTCCCACGTCGGGCTCCTGGTGCATGGAGCCTGCCTCTCCCTCTGCCTGTGTCTCTCCCTCTCTCTCTCTCTCTCTCTGTGTGACTATCATAAATAAATAGAAATTTAAAAAAATAAAAAAATAAATAAAAAATAAAAAAATAAAAAAAGAATCTGTACTCTTCTAATGCATCCAAACCACCGCAGAGTTAGAAGATTTTTCAAAAACGATAGAATCCCTCTCGTCGGAGCTAATTCAGATCAGTAAACCAGTGATACCGAGTGTTTTCCTTACCCTGAAACTGAATTATAAAAAACACTCCTTCATTAGCTTTTTCAGGACTAAGAAGGCTCTCAGATTTGTATGGGACCACAACACGTCTCTTGCCTTCATTTTAGAGAAATGATGAGAAAACTGTCTGGAATTTGGCCGCAACACGGCATGCCATTTGATGCCACTGGAGGGTTTGCTGTGTCAATGTAAGATTGAGTGATGGACACTGAGGAAATGAAGGAAAAAACCCTGCTCAGTGTGAAATGGAAAGTAAAAGGACAGTAAAATGCTAAAATGCTCGGGAAATTCTTGTCGTATGACTAATTGCGTGCGAGGTTCGTAGCTTCCACTTCTGCTGGTACCCTGGTGTTCTGCAAATGGCCTGCCGTCGTGCTTTGCTACTGGCTTTCCTATGTTACGAATAACGTGTTATATCGTACGTGTCCCTTATCAGGTACAGACGATAACATGTTCCACCCACGTGTGAGTTTATGAATGGGTGAACTGGGGCTATTTGTTTGACACCAAGCTTGTGTTAAAAATGAAAAAAAAAAAAAAAAGATCTCCTATGGGGGTGGGGGGGTGTTTGGCCAACACAATGATGTTAAGACAACGTATTCTAGTCTCACTACGCAAGTGAGCTGCTGCTTGAGAAGCAAAACGAAATGACGGGGAGTGTGTTGGTCCTGTTTTCCATGGAGTGAAAAATAAGAAGAGCGTATGTAGAGATGACGAAAAATAGTTGAGTTCAAGAGTCAAGCTTCTGAAACGCGTGACAATCGAGGGGCAGCAGAGTGGAGCACTTTTTTTTTTTTCTTTGGGGATTTGGGTAGTTCTACGTGCCCTCGTCAAACATTTTTAGGACGGAGGAAATGTGTCATGCCTTGGTGTCTAGTCAGAAGGTGGGGACATCTGTCTGTCATGTAATTGGGAGACTTCCATCTCAACAGTAGACAATAATAATAGTATTGGTAAACCAAACCTCGTATTATCACTGATGTATTAAAACTGGGATTAATCGAAGCCATAAAATCAAAATCACAGTGAATGCTTCTGTACTGCGTGAGGTAGGGTTGACTTCAATATCAGAAATAAAGCAATAATCTCACAATTCCAGCAGAGCCCATGATCCCTGTTTTATGAGGTCATCAATGAGACAAGAAAGCCGTAGAAGATGCTAATAACAACTCAGTTGGTCCTGAACCATGGAACGTGGGATGTTGAAGTATGTTTACGTCGCACCATTCTGTCCACCGCTGGGTGACTCAGTGTACCTATTGTTCCTTCTCTTGGTCTGCTCCAGTGGAGAGGAGACTGGCTTTTACCTTGATAGGGTGGTCGAGGAAAGAAACCCGCCTTTTCCTTCCTGCGTTAGATTTGCTGTCTTCTTGCCTTTCATTTACTCACCGTGATCTGTGTGGCTTTATCGACCTTTCTGCTTTAAGCCAGTGTAACCTGCGTGCTGTTTGGGAAGGAGAGGTGATGGACAGCTAGCCTCAGAGTGAAACGGACTCCTGGTGCCTCTTCCACTCGGTGACTCACCATCTCATCATCCCGGTGGCTTTGGGGACGGCTTCCTGCGAGGGGAGCCTCTGAAGACGCGCCTCCCTGTGGCTTCAGCGTCAGGGCTGGGGGGCATTTGTGCTGCGATGTCAGGCAGATTCTTGGGGACTGTCATGGGTGGGGTGGGGGGAGTTGGACAGATGATGGTTGGCAGGTGGGTGGCAGATGGGGAGACCTAAAATTCAGAAGTTGATCCCCTTTCTCTTGTAACCACGATGGCGTTCAAGAATTGTGGTTATTTCTCAAATATTGAAAGGGGGGGGGGAGGGAAGAACAAAAAGAAGAATGGGGGGAAGGGAAAAAAATAAAACCACATCCACCTTACAACCCGCTCCAGTCCCGCAGCCAAGATTTAGTGCACTCGTGAAAGTGACCCTGTGCCCACACACCAGGAAGGCGAGTGCCATCAGTTCTTAAGGCCCGAGTCAGCTCGGTGTGTAGATCAACCACTTGAAAGCTGCTTTCTCTCTGCTGCGGTCACAGGGGTTTCTGGGAATTTCAGTTCTTGCGTAAGAATGGCCAAAATAAGTGCAGATATCACTGGAGATAAAATACCAGAGACCTATTAAAACACATCATTGCTGTGCTGGCTCCTCAGCATCACAAGCAGCGGAACTTCAGCGTTTGCTCTGATAGCAGCTCCCTCGCCCTGCGTGTTTGACGGTGTAGAAGTGTGTGCGCAGCGTGGTGTCGTAGAAATAAGGCCGGTTTTTGAGTCCAACGTGAAACGTGAATGCGGCATTCCCGTTCTGCTGCACGTCTACACGGAAGAGCCAGCTTTAGGACTCTGGACGGGCCACTTGACCTCCCCAACGCCGGGTTATTGGTTGGTAAAATGAGGATTTTAGTGACTGCCTTATAATAAAAATAATAGGCAGTGTTTACCGAGCACCTGCATAGCACGGAGTGTCGTCGTCACTTGACACACATCAACCATCCGAAGACCCGCCGCGGCCCTCTGGAGTAGAAGCTCTTCTGCTCGTTCTATAGCAGAGCAAAGAAAGGGCAACAAAGAGCTCGAGTCACTTGCCCCAGTGCAGTCGTTATGTGGCTCGATCGTGGGCTCTTAGATTTCTAGAACCATCACCCAGATGATGGGAAGACTTAACCAGAGCCATGCCCGTCCGTCACCCGGCCCACCGCCTGGCGACTAGGAGGCACTTACGAAGGGTGGCTTCCGTCACCACCCTTTACTCCTACTCAGGAACGGCGTGACCTGGGCACAGAGAGGAAGTCTTCCTTTCCCCGAGTAGTTGGAAGTGAAGTCTGTTGTTTCAAGCTCTAGAAATCACATCCTGAGAATGTGCCCAGACTTGAAGCTTACGCGTTCACATCATCTCACCTGGAAGAGGGGGGGTGGGTGGCGAAGGTCGGGTTGCAGTAAGGTTTGGGATCCCGCATCCTGATTCCTGGGGAGGGGCACGGGCAGGAGAGCCACAGATCCTTTCTTTCCAAGCTTCTAGAGCGGGACATGCATTTCTCTGCTACCTCCTCCTCGGGAAGCTAGCCCTCTGTTGTAGTCTCGCCTGAGTTCCTGGAGAACAATGGTGGCTTAGACTGACTTCCCTTGTGTCCCCAAAGCACCTTATTTAGGGAGAGTGGTGACCATGTGCTGTGTCTTCCCAAGCTGTTTGTTGAGCGACCGCCATCCTTTGAGTGAGCGAGTAAAGGGAAGTTGAGGTTGTACCAAGCAAGCAGATGAGTCTGCGAAGAGTGTCCTCTTGGCCACTGGGGAGGCTCCTGCCGATCCCCGCTTCTCCCCTCTCCCCAGCAGCGGGGGCATGAGCACCTGGCACCTGGCCGACTGGAAATATGTGCCCAGTCTCGAATTGGTGGTGGTGGTTGTGGTGGGCGTAGGAGGGAGAGAGGCAGAGAGGAGGATGATTGGGGCGGGGGCGGGGGGGACCGACCGCAGGATTGAGGGTGGCGTGCGGCGGTGGTGGGACAAGGCCCCAAGCCAGCAGCGCCCTGCCCGGCTCCTGACTTCCTGTGACAACATTCTGCCTGTGTTCTCGGCTGCCTGTGCTTATTATTTTATTTTACTTTATTTTTTTGAGTTCTGAGCTTGGTTCTCCAGGCTTCCTGTTGATTCCATGAGGCACCACGTATCTGTCCAATAAATTCCTTCCCTGGGTAGGCAAGCCAGAGTCCATTCAAGCTGTTTGTAACCAAAGCCCTGGACTGGTGGAGGAGTTTGGGTGGGGGTGGGGGTGGGGGACCAGATGCCAGCTCAGAAATCAACTTCCCAGGGGAGAGGGAGCAGGGGGCGAGCCCCATCACGTGTTCCTGGGGTGCGTGACCAGAAGGACAGGGTTCTCTGAGTGAGTGAAATCGTTCTGGGAGAAAAGGTGTTACACGAACTGGGGAAGGATTGCACCTGGCTTTAATATATAGGGGAATGTTGTCTAAGCCTGAAATACTGGTTTGGGCTTTGCACGGAGGCCTTTGGGGACCTTGCCTGCATGGGACATGCTGGGGCCTGGAGCTTGGCGGAACTCACACCGGGCTTGAAAAGCAGCTGCCAGGAAGCTGAGGCCTGTCGGCTGCACCGACCATGTGGCAGGGCTGAGAAGACTCAAAACACCTGCCTGGTGTGAGCGATGGGCGAGAGATCCGGGCCACCGTGCGGCTCTCCACCCGCCCCCGCCTTCCCCGGGCTGGAGGGAAGGACTCCGGCCACCACCTAAATTTCCTTTCTGTCAGCCTGTTGCTCCTTGTCCGTCACCGTGTCGCCTAGACGAAACCAAAGTCAGCTATAAGCTGCGTTGGCGAACGCAGAAGGAAGTGGTTTTGTCTAGAGGTCACACTTGGTGGTTGCAGTGACGCCTGCTTCCCCCATCACTTTCTTTTCTTGGTTAACAAAACAGGTCTGCTTTTGTGCACTTTACCCTTGACTGAAGCTCTTCAGTGCATCTGCTGGTCATCGAACTTTGAAAACCCAAGCACAGGACATATATAGACACACACACACACACACACACACACACACACACACATTTTTCTTTTTTTTTTTTAGTGTCGTATTTTATTTCTAACAATAATAACAGATTGGGGTCTATGTCTCCAAACCAATAATGCATCAACTGTTGATCCTCCTCATTCCCTTTCTAGGATTTATAAGCTCCTCTCCTACAAATTCTATGGAGGACAGGCATTTCCTGCCTTCCCTGTGGAGCCAAGAGCCCCCATTAATATCCCTACCGTGCTTCTGCCAGGGGAGGGCGACCAGGTCCTCACCCCGCTGCAGTAGCTGGGCGCGTCTGGAGGCCGACACGCTGCTAGTGGCCATACCTGTTTCCCTTGCTGAAGGACACACAGGTTGGAAGTAGCGAAGAGCAGAAAATCTCTTATCTGGTTTTCTCCACCACCTCTTCCTCACCGGCCTGAATTCTTGTTCTTCTTCTTTTCTTTCTTTTTTTTTTTTTTAAGATTTTATTTATTTACTTGACAGCAAGTGAGAGCATGCACGAGCGGGGAGGGAAGGGGAGAAGCAGGCTCCCCGCTGAGCAGGGAGCCGGATGCGGGGCTCAATCCCAGGACCTGGGATCATGACCTGAGCTGAAGGCAGATGCTTCACCGAAGGAGCCACTCAGGTGTCCCTGGACTGAATTCTTTATAAGCCGAACCCCTGCTGCCATTCGCTTGTCTTTTAATTCTCCGGATCCATAGTGGGCAGGAAGGAAAGGAGTGTGTGCTTTGAGCGTCTGTGCATGAGCCCAGCAGAGCTCCCTCTCTCCCAGGTGTCTGAAGGACACCCCACCTGCACCTGCAGGGGTCACAGTACCCGTGCTTCGGGTCCCCAGGCTCTCCACATCCGTAGGGAGAGCCCGGGACCTGTTTCTGAGGTGCGGCCTAGCGACCGCTGGCAATTCCACCGTAAGCCAGTCTCTTATATTGATCTTTGTGATTTTATTTTTGGCTCGAATGTACACATAAGCATTACGACCGCGATGGAAGGTAGAAGTTGTGTCAGCTCTTTATTTATTTCGCATCTCCAAGCAGAAGTGGACAGGTTGGTTATAGAGTTAAAAGGCGGAGGTGTAGGGGGGGGGGAAGCCTGAAGACCTAAAAAAAACACCAACTCGCATCAATTTTCTGAATGGTTTCTTCTTAAATACTCTCTCTAAATCCTATTAAATCAATTCCTCTCAGACTTGAAGAAAGACCTCCTCCCACCCCTTTATTTAAATACCTCCTTGGTCTGGTTTTGGAATGGTCAGTCTGACCAGACATTAGGCCTTGTAGGACGCGTGCTTTAGGGCAGAGTGCATAGGGTGCTCACAGAATCCCGTGAAGCCCTGGGAGACCCCGAGCATCCTCTGCACTGCCGCCTGTATCAAGTCAGTCATGAGTTCCCACAGTCAGCTGTGGTGGTCCGGTGTCCTGCATGATGGCGCAAGGTCAGACGGGACCCTGAGGAGACCCTTCTGGCAAGCCTGGAGCCCCCCCTTCATCCCTGCACCACCCCCCTCCCAGCAGACCCAGGGTGGGAGTGGGGACTTGGAGCATCCCTGGATCAAGGTGTCTTGCACAGCCTCCCGGCAGTGGGATGCCGTTGTTCCCAAGCTGTGCTGGTCTTTCTACAATTCTCCTGCAGTTCAGTCACTCAGTTATTATGATCACGCTCTTTCCCCCGGTCGTTACCTTCTGGCGACGTGAAGGTTTAGCATTCTGCGTTGTACATACCTGTGCACACGCGTGCAGGTTGATCCTCTTTTGCCAGAAAGTGGTTCATGTGCAGGATTTTGATCAGAACGGAGTTTTTCTACCTCCTGGACTAGAACCCTCTCCCTCCCGTATCTTAATGATTGTGTTCCTGTGAAGAACTACATCTCTAAAACACAGGTGTTTTGAAATGGACTGTGGTGCCATGGAAGCGCATTGGTGCTAACATGAGCACGACTTGTGAAAATACGTCCTGCCCAGCTTTGTTACCTTTCAGGGGTCTCCCAGAAGCCACGGCGCACATGTGTTGGCCAAAGGGATGACTTAAGCAAAATGGAAACTGTGCCTTCCCCCCCCCCCTCCCCCAGTAAGTCTTGTATTGTGAGATTTGGTCAGAGCAGAAGGTGTCTTAGTGGGGGGGACCTCTCCCCATGGATGCAACATGATCTAGTGTAATAATATGTCACTGTTCAACATTACCTGCTTCGGGCTCTGGCCCATAGCTTGCCTGGTCTAGGCTCTGAACGCGAAGATACTTATCACCGACACGCTGTGTGTTCTTTAAAAGTAAAGTTATATCAAAGATACTTACATTTAATGAGATGATTGCACCTGTCTGTCATTGCAATTAAAACATTTATGAGATCATCAAACACTTTTTGAGCGCTCCTCAATGCATTGCTCTTGGTATGATATCCTATCCATCATAGTCCTATGCAAATAATTACATTAGCAAAGTATGGTGAAGTGTGTTGGCGCCTTAAGTAAAATATCAATTGCCAGGTAAGTTGGGGTGAACCCTAGGCCACCTTTCATAGTACAACTATGACTAATCAGATGATGTGTAAGTTAATTACTCTTCCCAGAAGCCAAGTGTTGAAGAAAGTTAGAGATGGTGGTCTTGCGTGCAGGAATCCAAGCACCTGCTGAGTGGTACCTGATGATTTTGTCAAGGAGTTTCAAGCAGCCTCCCCGTTTGTGACAGGTAAATCTGGGAAGAGCAAAATGCTTGCTTTTGTCAGTCAGAAGCTGGCAGCCACTTTGCGTGTGGTGAATATATTGAATTACTCATATTAATCCACATAACCAAGGGAGGTGGCTGTATGTCAGTGAGAAGGACATAGATACCTCCACTGAAGAAGATGAGCTGAGATCCTGGAGTTCAGAAAGCACTAGTGCCCCTCATTTCTTTCCTTTTTTTTTTTTTTTTAAAGATTTTATTTATCTATTCTAGAGAGACACAGAGAGAGAGGCAGAGACACAGGCAGAGGGAAAAGCAGGCTCCATGCAGGGAGCCCGATGTGGGACTCGATCCCGGGACCCCAGGATCACACCCTGGGCTGAAGGCAGACGCTCATCCCCTGAGCCACCCAGGGGGATCCCTATTCCCCTCATTTTACATGATGAAGTCTTTTCCTTCTCACGAGGGTCGGACATTAACCAGCTGGAGGACCTTGTCCATGGGTTGTTTTAAGGCTCTGTGTCTTCTCTAATAGGCAATGCCTGTCCCTCCACGGCCACGTGTTCACGTTGGTTTTGTAGCAGGTGGCTGCAGTGCCAACATTGGTCATGATCTCAACCAGCACAGTGTATTAGGGTTTCTGCCTTGGGTTGAACCCCCATCACGAGGGACAGGTCCTGGAGTCATTCTGCGTTGTGCTCGAGCTTCACAATGGCACAGACTTGGAATCCGTGTTGTAGGATCGCAGAAAAGAGACCTTTCATGATAGGTGAGGCAAGGGGAGGACTGGCACCTTCCTCAGTGAAGTATCAATCCTGTAATGAATCCTGTTGAGTGGTTTATTTAGGAGACAGTTGTCTCACTGGGCAGAAAGAATTGATGAGGTCACTTGCATTGGACTTTTTAGCTCATTAAAAGTAATATACTCTGGCTCCTCTGAGCAGAATAAAAAAGTTTCTTAAGATCTTGGGTTTAAAAAAAACGAAGGTTAAAAAACACGTGAGGCCCTGGTCAGCTCACAGTATGTCTGGACGGCCCGACGGCCCGTGTACCCTGAGCCCAGCAGTGCCATGGAGGCTCCTCCACCAGCCAGGACAGTGCAGACCTGCTGCCAGTGGTTTGGTCACTTCTGCCCCTAACGATCCACATGCCCCGTCACCGAGGTTGCCAAGACCCAGGCCTCTGAGTTCAGCTGCTGCTCTCTCAAATCTAAGCTTCATCAGATTGGTGGGAGACCCATTTTATCTGCCTGCATCCAGGTGCAAGGGTGTCTGGGGTTTTAGGTCTTGGGGTTTGGCCTTGGGAAGGTGGACTCATAACGTAGGAAATTGTACTGGCTCGAAGATGTTCAGCAGCAGTGAAGTGTAAGGTACGGGATTCTCAGTTTGGAGCAACTCTAGGGACAGGGTGGGGGTGGTTGCACCAAACCGGATGGTGTTGGGGAGCTCTGGAGCGTGGCTCGCGGGTGCTGTTCACTGTCCTGGGAATGCCTCGGCCTCAGAGGAGGTCCCCGTTGGCCACCTTCTTGGGGTCTACGTCTACCATGGTGGCTCCCTCTGGCGGCTTTCTTGGCTGCCACGCGGCAGCTCAGCTCTTCCTCCCAATAGCTTCAAAGGCTGGGTGGAAGGAGAGGCGGCTCTGTTCCTTTCTGCATTCAGTGGACACCCTCTGAATGCTAAAAGGGGGCTCACGTCCATTATTATCATTATTCTTATTTGATGCTTTTGTATATAAATATGCCTAAGGTTTCAAAGATTCCGTGATGTATTTAGCTAATGCTTATGTTGTTATAATGTACTAGTGTGTTCGTTTCTCAGATTAGTCTGAGAAAGAAAAATGAAATGATGATAGCTGCTCGAAGACGCCTGATAACAGATTCTGGTTGATGGAGCAGATACTCTGCAGCTTGATAAGCTCAGTAGAACTGTGGGGCTTGGGTTATTGCTATTCCAATAATAGAAATGTCCCTCGACTGGCTTCAGAGAATATCAGTTAATAATGCCTGGGAGAGGGGCTGAAATAAATACAGAGGCTGAGGGATGGGGGCGAGAAAGAAGATTCCCGAAAGTCCCTGGATTTTAAAATCAAGGCGGATTCAGACTAAAATCCTCCCTTCCTCCTGAAAAAGTAGCGATAAATCATAGATTAGTAACCACTACCTTTTATGAGTCCTGATTATGTGCCGAGGGCCTTTATTAGGTTATCTCACTGAATCTTCTTCAAAGAACTCTTTTTTTTAAAAAAAAAAAAAGATTTTATTTACTTATTTTAGAGACACACAGGAGAGCATGAGCAGGGGGAGAGGCAGTGGTGGAGGGAGAGAGAATCTGAAGCAGACTCTGTTGAGCGCAGAGCCCGACGCGGGGCTGGATCCCACAACCCCGGGCTCGTGACCTGACCCGAAACCAGGAGTTGGTTGCTGAACTGCCTGAGCCACCTGGGCGTCCCCGCAGAGCTCCTTAAAGGAAGGCGTCGATCCTCCTTTTCTCAGGTGAATAAACTGAGATTTGGCGATTTTCTGCAACCAGTCTTCGTCACATGTTTCTCTTGAGTGGAACTGGGGTCTGAATCTGGATTTGCTTGTTCGCACCAGGCTACACCCTCAGGACAGAGCCTGAGCTCCCATCTGTCCTGGGATGGTTCTGGAGCTCTAGGTAATTCCTCACAGGCTTCGTTGCCCTCCACCCAGATGGACGCTGCCTCTGGAGGCTTTTTCCGGCCCTGCTGCTCCATTTTCACGAATGCTTGGCCTCACGACTGTCCCTTTCGCTCATGGACCTCATCTTGCTCATCTAGTGTGTGGGTGTGTGTATTTAGCTTCTGTCTTTCCATGGAAGTGAGCTAAGACGTGCAACTGTTTGCGCGAAGGCCTTGGCCCTGTAGAAGTTTGTAATCTGAAAAAATAAGTATTGGCAGAGTGATAACTCTGACTCTGCCGGGACCCCAGCGTAGGAAGCAACAGGAGACATTTGGGCCGAGACAGGTGCACTGGGTCGTGGTCAGCGAGCTGCATCTCAGACCCTGTGGGTCGCCGCTTGGGGCTGAGGAGTCATCTTACGCACGGGACCTCTGTCGTAGTCCTCTGAGTGCTTCTTCACTGAAGCGGGGTGGACCCTTGGTCCTCAGAGTTCGTATTCTTGGTGTCGGCTGGTAACGTGACGGCAGGTGCCCATGGTATCTAGAGAGCTGTAAGTTTGCGGAGACGCAGGTGTGAAGCACTTCTGCGGGAGTCGGTCCTCAGGCCGGAGAGGCCCCCTGCAGCTGTCTCCTCGAGTGGGGTTCCCGTCTCCAGACACAAGGCTCCCTGGACATGCAGTTCATGCTCCCCGCGTTTTGTTTCCTGGCCTGTCCTGGGCTCAAGCGGTCCGGACGGTGGAAGGCTTAGAGGCCAGCAGGCTGTCCCTCTGGCTGGACGCAGAGGGCTCCGGCTCCCCGCATCGGGGTGGGCGCTGTGCTGTTTGCAGATCTCTCCCTGATTGATCAGGCTTGTCTGCAGAAATGGTGATTGATGTCCGCTTCCATCGCTTCTCCTCCGTGAGCTCCTCCTCCTTCGCGTTTTGGTCAGGAACTGTGTCATCGGCGCCGCCTCCTATCATCTGTCCCCGACAGTCGACCCTGTCCTGTACGGTCCTGAACTCGGGCTCGGTGAAACCAGGCACAGAGCCCCCCCACCCAGCACACACCCGGGAGTCTCCTTCTTCCCTAGGCGTCCTTTGTTAACTGGGGCGGCTGGTGAGGGGACAGGAGGTACTGTGCCCCGTTCCCTTTTCCCCACCGCCCCGATCGTGTCCTGATGAGGCGGGGGCTGACTTCCAGGCTCCCAAAGGTTTGTGCTGTGTCTCGAGAAGCAGGCCCGGGGGGGGGGCTACCGATCCTCTCTCCTGTCCCACGCCAGCACCCCAGCACCCGGCCCGCCCCCGCCGAGGCTCAGGGTTGCCCCAGCAAGGGGTGCGCGGCCTTCCAGGCCAGGGCTCGGGCCGGGCCGGGGCCCCAGATGATCTTTAGGGTAGGCGTAGCTGATAGGCAGCCTCAAAGCCCTGCCAAAACCACTTGGCCACGGCCCCAAGATAATATTTGAAGTCCTCGTGCTCAAGAGCATCAGAGGATAATGTACTCTTGCCCCTCTTGCCTTACCTTCCCCCAGCGCGGCCAACACTTGACGTCTTTTTATCAGATGAGCTTGGCGCTGCCAGGACGGGCTCCTCGCGCCAACGTGGCAGCAGCCGCAGCCCCTCAGCTTGTTAGACTGAAAGAATGTGCCGTTTTAATTAATGATATGTAAATATCCTTGAATGGGCCGCATTTGCATATTAAGAGAGATTTGCGGAATCTGCGGAGTAATATATTTTAATTAAGGATTAATTAAAAATAATGGGAATTTCATTTCGCCCTGCAGAATCCGTTTAGATTTTAGCACACGTCTGCTTGGGAGTCTGGTAGGAAGGCCCCGCGTTACGATTCCCGCAGACGATCGAGGCCCTCCCGTGTTTACCATCTTGGGGCCCCATCCAGGAGCGCAGGGAGTACGCAGAGGGGTGCGGCGCTCCTGTCGCCTTCCCCAACACCCACCCATCTTCCTTCCTCCTCTTTGTGATTTTAGGGCTGTTTTGGTATTCTTTATGGTAAAGTAAGTAAATGGCTCTGAGACACGGAACACTAGTTGTGTTGGCAATTATGTTAATGGGATGCTATTAGGCTATGATTCTATATGAGCAATTGGGGAGAAGAAATGCCTTACTGAGAGAGAATGATACAACAGACGTCTGTCTTATTGATATAGCTCCAGTGGTGCTTTCTGCATAATTACACTCGGCCACTTTCCTTTGGGTGGGGGGAGAGGCCGCTGCATTAGGGAGTTGGCAACCAGGGATCGGGGTGAGGGGTGCCCCGTAATAAATGCACAGAGGACGGTGGGGCAGGGCAGGCTCCCATCGCGGATGTGGCTGCCGGCAGGTGAGCACAACTTGCTTCACAGAGATCCTTCTACTGCCCGTCCTTTGCCCTCTCCTCCCTGGAAGTTGTCTCAAGTAGGGACGGAGTTCAAGCCCCGGTAGCCCTTTCCAGAAGCTGGGTTCTCTGGAACGCACGCACCGCCTGTCTTGACCTTCGGCCTGGTGGTGGTGGTGGTGGTGGTGGTGGAGGGTCTATCCTTGGCACCTTTTCCTGAGTTTACGAAACTCAGACCCCGTCCTCCTGGGGGGCCGACCGCTTGCCCCTCAGCCCTGCACACATGCCTGCAGCCCTTGATGGATACTGCCTGCCGCCCGGTGGGCTTTCGCCAGGGATGTGCCTGTGCGGGGGCTCGACCTGGCCGCTGCTGCTGTGGACGTCTGTCCGTCCGTCCATCCGTCCGTCCATCCATCCGTAAGCCTTTCCCCCTCTGTTCCAAAGCTGCTGCCGGTTCGCAGATGGGCCGGCTTGCCCTTCCCGAGGGCTGGAGGGGATTCCTCTTGCACATCCCACTGCGCGCAGAGCGTGAGGGCCCGACGACGTGGTGGGCAGCCCCACAGGAAGCCCGACTCTGCCCTCAAGTGACTGCGTCCCCATGACAGAAAAGGCTTATTTGGTTTTCTTCTCTTACCGAAACACCCTCAGGGAGCTGGGGGGTGGGGAATAGCCCAGGACCTCTTTTAGAGCCATGGCCCGAGGCTTGCATCTTTCAAGCACATTTCCGGATTGTTTTGATGACTGCCACCGCTGGAGGAATCTGGGGGGCCGGGGATCTGGCAATTAGGCTTCCACGCGGTCCTTTCCAGGAGAATCCCCCGGTGGGAAATTTCAGCACTTCCCCTGGAAGCTTGAACTCCGATTTCCCCTTACTCTCATTAAAAAATATGTGTCAGCTGTCCCCCTCCCCCCCACCGCGTGCGACTCCTGTAATTCATGAATTTCGGGGAAATCTAGCTATAAGCGCCGCCGCCGTGATGATGGCCTTGCCTTGTACGCCTCCTGACATCTCAATAGCCAGCGGGCCGGAGGCGTCGGGGTCAGGAGTGGAAGGAGGCTGGGGTGGAAGCTGAATACATCGCCGCGTGGAGCGTGGGGTGCGGAGGGCCCGGGGCTTCCAGTGCTTCCAAGCCCCGCCGTGAGGTGGGAGCCTCGCGGAGAGGGCGCAGGGCGAGCGATGGGTGCGCCTGGGCGCCGGGGTGAGCCGAGGGGAGGTGGGGGGGCAGGGAACAAAGCGTGGGGGGAGGATCGCGAGGGCTGTTCTCTTGCTGCCCATGTCCGCGCGCCCGTGTGCACTTTGCAAAGGCAGCGGTGCCGTATCTAATGCAAATGGAGAAAATGCAGTTTCTGGTAAGTGTTCCCTAATAAATAACATCAAGTCTTCTTCCCTATCAGCCGGTGACATCCCGCATTTCTCTTCCCTCTGCGCCAGCCCAAGACATTTAATGATGTGGTGCTCCTTGCGGGATGTGAGGTCCATGCTAATATCTCCCTTGCACAAGATGGTGGGAACGCGTTCAGCGCGGCTCAATTATTCTGCACCAGCAGAAATCACAGAGTAAATACGTATATATTTCACATACGCAGATAGACCTCTTTTTTTTTTTTTTTTTTTTTTTGGCCAAGTCGGTGAAGTTCTACTCTTGTTTTTTTCTTTTCATTATGTAGAAATTCGTCCAGGGCTAAGCCCTGGGTCTGCTGGAGGATTTCATTAACGGCACGAAGTAAAAATAATCAATTTCAGATGTTCCCAGGGTTTGCGGAGACGGTGTCCCTAACAAGTCTGATTCGCCGCGTGACACGGAATTCTCGCTCTGCGATGACCGCTCGCCGGCGTTCTGTATTGGGCCAACCTGGGGTGTGCGTGCACGCGTGTGCCTGCGGGTGTGTGTACCTGCCGGCGGCCCAGCCTGCCTGGAGCAGGGAGAAAGGCTCACAGGCGCCCCCCCGCCCCCCCCCATCCTTTTCCTGCCCCCCTTTGCCGATTGCTTCGCATTTGATTTCCCCTGTCGTAACCCTGGCCCTCCGCCGGGATGGCTTCTGAAAGGCTGTTCTGTCCTTTGCTCTGTCCTCATAAGTCTGGGCCATTTCTGGGAACATGTGTGAAAGGCTGAGTTTTTTTTTTTTTTCCCTTTTTTGTAAGTGGTTGGGGGGAGGGTAGGAGAAGCTGGTTAAATCTGCATTCGAATCAATGGCAAGCCGCTCGCCACCACGGGAGTAAAGGTTTTATGTGGGTGTGGGTGTGTGCATCCGTGGTATATATTATCCTGGTAGCTCTGCCAACTGGGATCTCATCAGGAAGTGCTGGCTTGCCCATATGCCTTACCTTTCCTTTCTTCCCCAGACCCCCTTGTACTTTCAAAGAATGAATAAATTAAACTGAAGAAGAGTCCACAGTGGTTTTTCCATTATTAATATGTTTCTTTTTATTTATTTTTCATGGATTTCTCTTACTCTGGCTGTTTTTCTTTTTTTCTTTTCCTTCCTTTTTCTCGTTTGCGATTCCCCTGTTGATTCCCCACACCGAGTCTCCAGCCCTGCCATCCCCGCCCCCTCCCCGCCCCCCCATGAACAGGGACAGCGATTTCCCTGCAGCCTGCGTGTGACTCCACATAGACGCTCACAGATGTAAACACACCACAGAGGGCCACTGCATGTGTGAATTGTTTATACTTCCTCCCTTTGATAAGCTGTCATCTGTGGGCCCTGCTCGGGGATTTGATCCCAGTGATCTCTCGACCCCACGGAAGACTTAAACACCCTCCCGGACCCTTCGCTCTGCCTCTGTCTCTGAACCTTTCACTCTCCTTTAATGAGAATTTCTCCTAATTATTTCAGTGGCTGCAGCAGAGGGACCGCAGTGTACTTAGATCTCGATACTGGGACGTGACTGTTATGCTGATAAAGGCAAGAGATCAATAATTTAGGCCCCAGCTTTAATGGCAAAGCTGAGAGCTTAAGTGTCTGCATTCAGGTTGAGTCTTAGAGGTTCCTGGAGTATTAATGATTTCCACAGGATTTTCTCCCCCTTCTTTTTAAGCTGCTGCTGATCAGCATTCCTATACCTGCTAAATTGCATTTGTAAAGAGATATTTGCCTCGTCTCTGTGAACATATGTCTGTACAGCCCGTAAATGTGCAGAAGCATGCCTGTGCATCTTGTGTGTACATCTGATTATTCGCAAATGCGGATCCACACAGAGGCACACGGGGACTTCTATTTTTGTTCTTATCTGGGGAGTGTCCTCAGTCACTGAGTCTTGGCTTTTGGGCTGCCCATGGTTTGTCCTTCTCCCGAGTCATCTGGTAAACACGCAGGCACTTCAAAGGCAGGGGGAACATGTCATTCTCTTTTTTTCCCCCCCTCTTTCTTTCTTTTTTCTTTTATTCCCTGTCTAACTCGCTGCTCCGTCTTAAAGCTACAATTGTACTCGACGGAGAGGGGCGACACCAAAGCACAGGACTCACTCAGATGTGAGTGTGCATGGGTAGGTGGTAAAATTGAGGTTTTATCCACAATCATTCTTTCAGGAATACTGACAAACCTCTTTGGGCCCCCAACAGATTTCTACAATACACTTACATGAACCAGACAGATAAATGCTGTGAAAACAATCCTAGTACACGACACATTTTCTATTAAGGTTGAAAGTGGTGGGGTGGAAGGGAGCATACCTCACTTGAGGGATTTTCTTGGACGATTGGTCACCCGAGTGCCCATCAGCTACAGTAATGGAAGGCTGTAAATACGTAATCAGGGCTGTCCTAGAAGGTCACGGGGGCTGAGAGCGGGGCTGCACATGCACACCCACATCTGAGTACCCCTTGTTCTGCAGTGAATCCAAGCTCCACCACGTCTCTGTCCTCTTGTCAGCTCAGCCTCTCTGATATTGTTGTTGTTGTTGTTTCTGGAAAAGTTGCTGACATTTTTAAGTTGCCTTAGGACGCTGAGCTCCTCCTGTGCACCTGCTTGTGTCTTGGCACTGTAGACTCCGTGGGGACAGCATTTCTTTCAGCGCTTAGCTTCCAGCTGGTTGGAATTCTTGAGGGAAGGTGGTGGGATTCCACACCGAGCTCAGCACAGGCCACACCAGCCACCAGGGGTCAAAGCTTCGGCCGGACAGTCTGCAAGGTCTCAGGAGGAGTCCACAAAATGCAAAGATGCGCCCCTCAGGGAGACCAGGAGCAGCGTGCAGAGAGGGGCTTGAATATCCATAGTGTTTTATACACACTGGGAACCCGGGGCACAGTGACGCAGGGACCCGAGCTGAAAATAAGACATGGCCACGCGCAGGTTCCAACGATGAGTCGGTTTCTCCATCCAGTTGACCTTTCAACACATGGCAGGTTTTATTTACCTTTAACCTGTCCATCGCTGGTCAGCTTCCACCCCTGCTTCTCAAGTTCATTAAGGTTGGGGCTTCCCAACTCTACACCAGATCCCATTGGTTTTGCGTTTCCAAAACCCTTATTTCTAGAAGCAGATCCCCTTTCGTTTGTAATCAAGCCTAGGTTTTGTGGGGTCATGACTTCCATGTGAACAAGGGGGAATGAGAAGTTGAAGTCTAGATCCAGGAGCCGTAGCGTCTTTGTGTTTTTGGTACCATTCTACTTGATTCTGTGGCTGAGGTATGCAAATAGCTCGTTTTCTCCCCCGAGTTCTTGACTTTGCTCTGCTCTGCCAAGGTCATCGTTTTTTTGCTAAGTTGGAATGCTAGACCTTGGTAATTGCCACAAAAACCCTTTTTTCCTTTTAAAAGAGATAGCCTAGGGACCCGGAGTAAAAGCCAGCAGTCAAGGAGTCCTGAGAAAGCTATAAATAGGCGTGGAATGTCCTGGATAATTCTGTGGTGGAGAAATTAATTCTGAACCACTAAGTACCATTAAGAACTTGATGCCAACTAAATAGGCAGAAATTTTTACAGATGCTGCCAGAATTTAGAAGCCACCCAGTGTGCCGTGGCTTCAGGGGAGCAAAACTACTAACTCTAACAAACTGGGGGAAATGAAGAAACACAAGTCTGAGTCAGTTGAGCCTGGAGACCACTGATCCCAGGTGAGCAGAGCAGAGGGTCACCCCAGGTGGTTGGTCAGAGAAGGAAGTCACAGGCTCACCCTACTGAGAAGGGTCTTCACACTTGATGGGATAACGTTAGGATTTTTTGGTACCTGTGAAAGTAACCCTTTTCTTTACATGGTACTTTATGGTTTACTAAATGTTTTCACATCCGTGTTCCTACTTGATCTTCAAAACACCCCGAAGAGATTGGCAAGGGAAATACAGTTAACTCCGTTTTAAGATGAGGATCCTGAGGGCTAGAAGCCCAGAGTGGCTTGTATAATGTCACACAGCTGGTGAAGGTCAGAGCCAGGACAACAGTCCAAGGTCGAATTCGTCATCCTGGGCTGATAGGTGATGTCTGCAGATCTCTCCCCTGGGAGTTTTGGTGAAACAAAACTGTAAAACCATTTCATTCATAGAAATGGGATAAAGGTTCTCTTCTAGGGTCTTTTTTTTTTTTTTTTCTACTGCTGGCATGCAACCCTTAACACTGAAGAGAATAGGAAATGTCTTCCTTTTACCATTCACGTAAGAAGTATTAATAGTAACAGCCACCAGGCAGTGCCTCCCAAGCTCCCCCCTGGTGGAGAAGACAGCAGTCTCTACTTGATTGGCCATCCCCCTCATGCCAGCCAGCGCAGCTGAGGCCGAGCCAGCTAGATCTGGCCGGCGGGTTTCCCCTTCGATGAGGGCATCAGAAGCTATTCTGTTGTATGCCATGCATCAGGCTGCCCATCATGATGAGGGGTTCGTGCCCTTTCCTAGCTTTTCCTTTCATGTTCTGCCCTTGTAGTTGCAAGATCCTTTTAACTCGGTATTACTCATATCACTATGAATGAACTCCAGGCCCCCCGTCTGCCACTAAGGACTATCTGTGGTCTGTGCATTATATTCCACTGGACCTGCTGGGATGAAAAACTTTTAAGCAGATCCTGGTGTGGGATTGGCCATGAAGTTTCCATATATCATCAGACTGGGTGCATTAGGCAGCTCAGGCTGCCGTAACACAATACCGTAACCTAGGGTGGCATAAACAACAGGCATTGGGGGATCCCTGGGTGGCACAGTGGTTTAGCACCTGCCTTTGGCCCAGGGTGTGATCCTGGAGACCCGGGATCGAATCCCACGTCGGGCTCCCGGTGCATGGAGCCTGCTTCTCCCTCTGCCTGTGTCTCTGCCTCTCTCTCTCTCTCTCTCTCTCTCTCTCTCTCTCTCTGTGTGTGACTATCATAAATAAATAAAAAAATTAAAAAAAAAAACCAGGCATTTAATTCTTGCAGTTCTGGAGACCAGGAAGCTCACGATCAGATACGGGTAGATTGTGTTCTTGGTGAGAGCCCTCTTCCTGGCTTGCAGATGGCCACCTTATACCCTGACATGGTGGTGAGAAGCTCTTCTGGGCCTTCCTTTTTGTATAAGGGCACTGATCCCATTGTGAGGGGCTCCACCTTCATGATCTCATCTAAACCTCATGACCTCCCCAAAGCCTGCCTCCTAATACCGTCATGTTGGGGGTTAGGGCTCCAACAGGGGCATTCTGGTGAGACAGAAACATTCAGTCCAGAACACTAGGTTTTGGATGTGGTGGCGCATGCCATGTTTGGTGTGGTCTATGTGCCATCTCCTTCCATTTCTGCATTTGGGAGTCTGGTGACCTGTCACCCGTCTTCCTTCAGTGGGACCCCTGCTCCCCAGTCATGGCTTGCTGGTAGGGCTGTGCTGTTTCCATTTGGCGGGAACTGGTGCGGTTTACAGAGACCTTCACCTAAGTTCTTGAGCCCACCTTGATAGAGGAAGGGCTGGATCAGGGTCACCCGCTGTACAGAGGGGAGCATGAAGGAAAAGAAGGGGTTTTGCATTCTCTGTACTGCCTGAGATAAACCGAGGCCTCTATGGGCTCATGAAGTGTTTATATAACCGTGTTGTATTTGCCCAGCCAAGTGCCTGGGTTTCCACTTGTGATTCCTCTTCTGCTTTCTGATTCCTTCCTGAACAAGCAGATGCCTTGAGGTGCTGGATTTTTCATCGTGGAAGTAGTAGGGCTGGCTGTAGACCAAGAGAGGATGGAACCAAGGACGAACAAAACTATGAAATTAAAATCAAATCCATGCGGGCCAAAAAAATCAAACCCGGATGGCAAGACAAAGGTATATGAAGGGGGAAACTAGAGCCCTCAGCTGAAACCAGGTGGCTCCTGAGCCTCAGAGGATCCAGCATCTCAAGCCCTAGAGCATGGCTTCTATGGCTACAGAGTTTATTTCAAGGACTTTTGGGAGCTCAGACACCAAGTCTTGAAATGGGTTATAGTGAAGGGATTTAAGAGGAGCTTCTGGAGTGGGGCTGCCTGGGTTCTTCAAAGCCTGGCCTCTCCATTTGGCTACGTGATGTTGAGTTTTTTAAACTGCCCTACTTAATATGTGTTAGCATTGTTGTTTTCAGAAAGCCATGCCTGACTTGCTTCCTAGCTGCTGAGAGTTCCTTTTCTCAAAGCTTAAACCTTGATCTTAAGCCAGGGGTTGAGGTCTGCCTTTAAACGGACTTGCTGCCCCAGAGTCCCTTCTACCCAATAGCCCTGACGGCTTGGGTGTGTTTTGCTTTTGCAGAAGAGTGCCCTGTCAGGCTCCTCTGATCACTGTCACACCCATTTGGATACTCCGGTTAGGATTCTTGGCCTAGTGTCTACCCCTTGACCAACTGGAAGATACTGCCAAGGCCTCAGTGTGAATAGTAGCCAAGCCTTCATGGTTTATGGCAAATAAGAATATCTTCCATGCATATACTGCTTTACAGTTTACCAAATGCATTTATTTGTTCCATTTACTGACAGTTTTTAAGGTACTGTGAGGTCTACAAAAAAAATATGTAAAAACTGATATCTGCCTTAGGGGAGCTTCCAGTGTTCGGGAGAGAAAACTACAATACATAAACTGCAGACGGTAATGTTCGGGGAAGTTGTAATTAGATGTCATGGATTAAAAGTACAGTGATATTTCAGAGACAAAAGCAGTGGCTTAGAGTTGGTGGTAATTAGAATTGGCTTCGTGGAGAGGAGTTGGGGTGGAATGAGGTAATGGGGAAGGCATGGGGGTGGTAGCGGGGAGGCAGTTGCCAGCGCTAAGGAGGTTATTGGAATTAAGAATTACTTCCGCATGGGAAAGGAGTGACAGCGAGGATGTGGGCCTGCCTGTTGTGCGGGATTTGGGTTAGCTTAGCAGTGGATTAAGAGGATGCTATAGACTGAGTATCTGTGCACCCCTGACAGGTTGTATGTTGAAACCTAAGAGCCAATGTGATGGTATTTGGAGGTGGGGCCTTTGGGAAGAGATTAGGTCATGAGGGTGGAACCCCTGTGAATAGAACTAGTGCCCTTATTAAAGGGACCCTACAGAGTTCCCTCGCCCCTTCTGCCTCGTGAGGACAGAGCAAAAAGATGGCCATCCATCTATGATGGATCTGGGACTTCTCAGCCTCTAGCACTATAAAAAGTACAGTTCTTTTGTTTAAAGACTGATAGCCACCGGCCCATGATATTTTCATTATAACAGCTTGAATAGACTAAGACAGACAGGATGAGTAGGGTCAGATTATGGAAAGGAGACCAGAAGAATTTAAGGTAGGTAGTTCACATGGGTATTTTGTCATTTGATTCACCAACAGCCCTATCCATTCAGTAGTACTGGCCTATTGTTCTTATAAAGATTTTATTTATTTATTCGTGAGAGACACACAGAGAGAGGCAGAGACACAGGCAGAGGGAGAAGCAGGCTCCATGCAGGGAGCCTGATGTGGGACTCAATCCCAGGACCCTGGGATCACGACCTGAGCCAAAGGCAGATGCTCAACCACGGAGCCACCCAGGTGCCCCTAGTGCTGGCCCATTTTATGGAAAGTATGTATGATGATGGGTACACCTACATCTCTGTAAAGCTGTGCTCTTTCCATTCCAGGAGGCCTTCATTGAGGGCAGGCTTGCAGGCTACATGTGGTTGGAGGTGGGGAACCTCTGTGGCTTTCTTAGAGAGGAAGTGTGAGTGTGAGGGGACTTACCAGTGAAGTTGTTGACCGCAGCTGAGTGTGTCTGTTTCTAGAAGGCAAGGAGATCATCTGGTGAGACATACAGAGCAATCCACGAGGCAGACTGGAATGTCAGAATAGGAGCTCTGCTCCCAGGATCTGCACCTTTTCCCCATGTCCCGGCAGCAGCCAGCCTATTTACATCCACCCAGTGCTCTCTCTGCAGCCCAGCCAGTATCAAAGACGTGATCTTTTTTGGGTCTGTGTCTCTACAATTTACGATGCCTTCAGATCACCAAACACAATCCATTTGGCAATGAAAGAAAATAGTTTTGTGCTCTTGCCTCCGTGTGCAGGAAACTGCATTTTTGATGAGCAAAGCTGTTGGCCTTCTTCATTCACACTTCTGGTTGACAACGTGAGGCCAGGGCCTCAAGTGAAAAATCCCAGGAACAGCCACCCCACTGCCACAGCCCATCCAGGGGGAAGCAGACTTCATCCCTGCCGTACGTTAAGCTGTGTTTTGTAATCTCTTGGTTTTCGTTAGTGAGTGTATACACTAATGACTATCTGACTAAAATAATTGTTTTTAAAAAATATTTTACTTATTTACTTAGAGAGAGAGCACGAGCAGGGGGAGCAGCAGGCAGAGGGAGAAGGAGAAGTAGGCTTCCTGATGAGTGAGGAACCCGATGGGGCTCGATGCCAGGACCCTGAGATCATGACCTAAGCTGAAGGCAGACGCTTAACCGAGCGAGCTACCCAGGTGTTCCGAAAATAATTATTTCTTAATGAAGATTCCTTTGATAGACTTTGTTATCAAAAAGTGGGAGATGAGGGTTGATGGGGAAGAAGGGGTGATTCTTGTCAACACTCATGGATTTTTCAGGTGAAAAGAGGTAGTAAAGCAACCCGGTTGTCTGGCCCTTGTTGGGAGGATGGCAAAGGGGCTCGAAGGAAGAGTATAGCATTCTGTGTCTTCTCTATAGGGTGGGTTCTGGTTAATTCCAGTCCAGGACCATATTCCCTTAATCCCTGGTGGTCTGGCTGGATGACCCCTAGAGGTGATGCTCTTCTTTAGTTGTCTCTGAGCTCAACCAGTGGGAGATACTTTATCAGCTGGAGATTATTTCCTTTTTTACAATCTTACCTACAACCTGCACAGTACCGAGGAGGCCAAGGTTAAGGGTACTGCATCCGCAAACCCGTCCTTTGGTCCAGTCTGCAAGGCACTTTTACAGACAACTGGATTTTTGTTGTTGTTGTTGCTGACGGCCTCTGTCAATGAGGACTTACCGTCTTCCAGGCTCAGAGGGAGGGGGGGCACCTGTCTGGAGATAGAAGGAGTGCTAAGGTCATTTTAACTTAGATTTATTTATCTAAGATTGCAAAGAAATCGTGTCAGTGGTAAGGCGACTGTCTTCATGTAGTCAAGGGGAGAAATAAATTAGATCAAATCTACGTGTATCTTCTTGCGTCCAGACCAGTATTTTGAGAAACTGGCTTGCCAGTAACTATAAAAAGCTTCCATAGGTTTTCCTCCCACTGCTCATCCTCCCCCTAAAGGTTACATGGCTTCCACGCTCTTAATTAACCACATCAAATGCTTTGTTTCCTGGGCTGGGCTTTTTATTCAGTTGATGAATGATAGCCAGGCAGGAGATGATGGCGAGGAGAAGGAGGACTCAGGAGCCCTTGTCAAACTCTGTGGGCACTTTGAAAGGGAGAAAATGACTCATGAGGTAGGGAGGGAGCCAGTCTGCTGCTGTGGCCACTGGAGAGGCGGGTGGCCACGGTAAGGACTCAGGGACCTCGGTAGGAGACATGTATAGAGGTAGGACAGAGTTGAAGGGCTCCTTCAAAACCGCGTGATGGGGACATGGTGTGTGGAGTCATCTGGGTTTTCACCAAGAGTTGGCAAACCTTTTGGGCCTTTTTTATTTTTAAGGTCACAGTATGAGCTCATCAGATTGTCAACCACAAGAAGAAAATTCACGGTCATTGACTCTGAGACCTTATGTTGCTTTTTAAGAAAAAGTCAAGCAGACTGTATTCATGTCATTATTGTCTAATTAAAAGACAAAATTTACTACTGCTTTTGTAGTTATTTTTCAAATTTACCCAAAAAACACTCCCCCACCTGTGAATAATAGCACTAGAGGGTTTCCATTGATGTTTGTGTTCTCATTTGATCTGCATAACCAAGTCTGTGAAGTAGGTTCTTGGGACAAACACGGATTTCACCCCATATTAAAGATGGCAGATCTGAGGCTCAGAGCAAGGAAATAATGGGATGGATTTCACAAATTATGTACTCTGACTCTAAGCTCCTCCTTTTAAAAAAAAATACTGATCTGATCTTAGTTGGGCAAGGAGGCTGTCATTGGAAATACCAGTGATGATGTGAAATTAATTAGTGGTTTCTTCCTTCCTGGTGGGAATGAGATCTCAGAGTAGAGCAGGTGCGTTACTTCATTGCATGTGGAAATCTGGCCCCTACCTGTGTGTTTGTTGTTGGTGGGGTGAACCTGGATGGTTTAACCAATGCAGAAGGAAAGCCTGTTCCCAGGCAGATGGGTCCAATGGATATTCCATAAGGAACTAGAAATTAACTACTAAAAAAATTGTATTTTAGAAGCTTATAAAACAAGCATTTATTATATTCATTTGCTTTTTTTTTTAAAGCAAAGCTTTTAAGCTTGTTTGGTATTATCTGGAAGAGAGGACATTAACAATTTTAGAATTACAGATTCAAAAGGGATCCAGTTTTAAACTCCCACCCAGTGAGTGGACTTACCCTTACCATGAGCTGCGACCGAGCTGGCTAATGTCATCTAGATTTTGTCTAAATTCTCCTTGAAATTGGTAGCAAGAACATGGAATTTTTCTATCTTAAATTAAGGAGCCTTTGAGATAATTATTATCTGAAAGTCATTAGGATGCCATACGCATCAAACAGGCTGTTTTTTTTCTCCTGATAGACTGAATCTCTCTCAGTGAAACATTGTGCTCATCTATCTGAGGTCTCCCTTTGGACATCTTGTAAAACAAATCCCCCTTTGCTCTTCTGCACGATGGCCACTCAAATATTTGAAGACCACTGTTTTTATCCCTTCATCTTTTCTTCCCTAAACTGAACATGCTCAATTCCTTGAGTTTCTGTGTGTTATTTGTACCTTCTTTCTACTTCTTTCATACTTCCACAGACATTTATGGAGCACCTACTATGGACAAGCCTGGGCACTTTAAACAATTTAAACTTTTTTCGTAAAACTTGAGAACTAGGAAAAGGAAATCTGGTTGTGTTCTTTTCCTTTGTGCTTAGGGAATAGAAAATGTGTGTGTGTATGTGTGTGTACGCACATACCCACAGACACATACATACACATACATACATGTGTGTATTTTTAACTATAGGAAATGAAAACTGGAATGTAAATAAATGAGAAAGATGTTGAAAAGTTAGTTAGGCATTTAAAATAAATCTTTTGACTTTGTTTTATTTTATTTTTTATTTTATTTAGAGACAGAGCGAGTGAACATGGGAGCATGAGGAGGGGCAGAGGGAGAGGGAGAGAATCCCAAGCAGATTCCACACTGAGCACAGAGCCCCACTCGGGCTCAATCCCATGACCCCGAGATCACAACCTGAGTCAAAACCAAGAGTCAGAGGCCCAACTGGTTGGGCCACCTGGGTTCCCCAAATCTTTTGACTTCGATGTTGTAAAATATTAATTGTAGGAGCACTGGGCTGGATCAGTCAGTAGAGCATGTGACTCTTGATCTTGGGGTCATGAATTTAAGCCCCACATTGGGTTTAGAGATCACTTTTAAATAAATAAACCTTTAGAAAATAATAATAAAATCAAATATTAATTATGGAGTTAATTATAGCTGCCCTTTAGAGACAGAGCATTAGAGTTGATTGTCAGGCCTCAATGCCTGTGAGGGGAGAAATGCAGCTTTGGCTTCCTGCTTCAGCAGCTTGCTCAGTTTTGTTCCAGACCAGTACATAGAATGCAAGTGAAAACCTGGTTGTGTGGTTGTGTAATTTTCCTCAGCAGTCTGGGAACAGGTGGACAGAAACTCAATGATTGCATGAAGCCAAGGCTTGGTTGCAGGACAAGTGACACAGAGCTTTAAGGACAAAGGAGAAGAAGTAATGAAATTAATCATGAGGGGTAACCCAGGATAGGAAAAGACCCCAAAGTCAATGAAAACTAAGTTGCCAGGAGACACATTTGTTTAAATTCTACTATTCTCAAAGTTTTGATCTTTTTTTCTTGAGGATCTCAGATGTACCTTTGTCTTTGCTGGTATAAATATTGACTCAGAAATAATAAACTTGTTAAAAAAATTAGAATAAATAAATAAATAAAAAATAAATAAATAAATAAATAAATAAATAAATAAATACTATAAGAAATACTTTGGGGGGAATGTTTTAAGTGTCCAGGCGAACAAAAGAGAACCTTCACATATTTTCCTAGTTTATAATATAAATGCTCAATAAAAATGTGTTGATAAGTCACTTACATACAATGACAACATGTCTTTCTTATAGATTTATCTTATTTTTTAAAGATTTTTAAAAATTTATTCATGAGAGACACACAGAGAGAGGCAGACACATAGGCAGAGGGAGAAGCAGGCTCCCTGCAGGGAGCCCGATGTGGGACTCAGTCCTGGAACTCCCGGTAGATACTCAACCGCTCAGCCATCCAGGTGCCCCTCTTATAGATTCATTAAAACAAATGTGATCTACCAAGGATGTTATAAGCCCAATGAAAAGAGGTAGGAAGAAATCATCCTACTTTGAACATACTCTCTTAGACAGCCATCCCTAATTCAGACTGGCCCTTCTTGTTATTTTGAATTGGTGAGAAAATGGCTCATAAATTCCATTTTGGGGTCGCTCACTTTCTTTGCAGCTGTTTGGAAATAGAGCAGGTTTGGTACAGCTCTTCCTGGACCCACAGGAAAGACCTGTTCATCCATCCTCCCATCTGTCTGCCCATGTGTCTGTCCATCCACTCATCCATCCATTGAATAAATATTTATCGAGCATCTACTGGATGCCAGGTGCTATTGTCAGTGCTTGGAAGATATTAGTAAACAAAGCAGGAAAAAGGGGATCCCTGGGTGGCGCAGCGGTTTGGCGCCTGCCTTTGGCCCAGGGCGCGATCCTGGAGTCCTGGGATCGAATCCCATATCGGGCTCCCGGTGCATGGAGCCTGCTTCTCCCTCTGCCTGTGTCTCTGCCTCTCTCTCTCTCTGTGACTATCATAAATAAATAAAAATTAAAAAAAAAAAAAAAAAGGAAGTCTGGAGACTGGGTTTTCTAAAAAAAAAAAAAAAAAAAAAAAAAAAAGCCCGACCTCAAGAAACTTTTTTTTGTTTTGTTTTGTTTTGTTTTTAAGGAATGATGACTTTTAGTCACTTGATAGCTGCTGTTTTCTATCAATTATCAAAGTTGGATACTTCCAACTTAAAAAAAGAAAAATCAAAACTAATCACGCATGAAGGGTAATCGTGTCTCCTACACTTTCTGTGCATTTTCCGTGAGTCTTCGGTAGCTCCCTCCTTCCTCAGGCTGCAGGGGAACAGGTGGCCCAAGCATCAGGCCTACGTGCTCCAGGGTGTAGAGGCTGGGCTTGCTGCCATGTGGGGGGCCACCATGGAGAGCAGTCCCTCACCAGGAAACCACTCCCAATAGGAGGACAGAAAGTCTTCTCTTTCCTTTCCTACTCCCCGCACACCTTCCTTCCTTGCTGGTGGTGGGATTGCTGTGAGGTGGAGCCGCTCAGGGGTGCTGGGCTTCTTCATTGTGCTGTGTTCCCGTGCCCCAGTTCAGCTCAGAAGCTGGGCTGTGAGCCTTCCCATGTGGAGAGCTGTTCACTTAGCCTGTCCTGGGGAAGAGCACACAGCAGGAAAGCCTCTAAGGGGATGGTGTTTCTATGACCCTCATCAAATTCTGGGTTAAAACTCAAGATTGCCGGATAGAGGTGAGTACGTGGATGGTACTAACTGCCATTCGCATGACCCCTATGGGCCTCTGTGGAGTGGAGTGCAGCTTCTAGATATCACATCAGGTGTCCTGTCACTTGATCCCCATCAGGATGCTCTGAGGCGAAAGAGAGAGCCCTGTTCTACAGAAGAGGAAGCCCAGCATTTCAAGGAGTTTACCCAGGGTCCTGTAAAAAGTGTCCAAAATAAGACTCCTTCCCCCTTAAAGACTTTATTTTTAAGTAATCTCTACACCCAACTTGGGGCTCAAACTCACAACCCCAAGGTCAAGAGTTGCAAGCTCTACCAGCCGAGCCAGCCAGGTGCCCCCAAAATAAGACTTTTAAGCCTAGTCCTGTGAATCCAAAGCCCGTGCTCCCTCTGGCTGGCTACACTGCCTCACCCCTGTTATCTTGACTCACACAACAAATGAGACAAGCAGGGTTCATGTCATTATCTTCTGTGTGTTACAAACGGGAAAACCGAGCTAGAGAGGCTAAGTGTTTGGGGTTGCACAGGTGGGAGAAGACTCTGCATCCAAACCCGGGTCGTCGAATCCAAGTCTTTCTGCCCTGCCACCTGGCTTAATGTATCAGGAACCACCGCGCCACGTGTGGGCACACGCATGTGCACGGGAACCCACGAGCGCGCGGGCGAGTGGTGCACTCACGTTTGGATCCATCACTGAGTAAGCTAGCTTAGGGCTGCAGAACCTGGTCCACAAACTTACTCCGATGATAAAATGAAGTTCTGCTTTTGTTATGTGCTTGTGTGGTACTGGGCACCCATCTCTTCTTTTTGGTATTGATGGGGGATCGCTTTAAGATTTATGGTTATTCTTAAGATTTCTTTTCCGTTGTTTATGCGCAGGATATCTAACAGCTAGGCTTGCATGTAGAACGGCCTTATGAATATCCCTGTGAACCCCTCCAGCTCCAGCATACTGTTTGCTTTTTGTAGATGAATCTATACATAACCTACCCATCTCTGGCAGGTAGCATTATCATCCTGTTTCTTGATACTTTGTGAAAGTCTTGCAGAAATAAAAGAGCTGTCTTTATTCTTTGATCTCTCTTAGGCTTTATGCATCCTGAAAAATTGAGGGAGAACAAAGGAAATAGATGCATTAGGGCTTTCCCTGAGTTGTGAGAAGCAGCTTTAAAAAAAAAAAAAAGCCTTAAAATTGTTAGAAGCCCGAATGGACAAGACACTGGAAAGAAGGATCCCGTGTGGTCAAGGCAGACCAGGATACTTCTCTGACCCCAGCCCTTGAGTTGAGAAGGCTGTGTTTAAATGTTTCTTTACACGTCCTAGATTCACAGACCCATTTCTCTGGGCATTAAAATGTATATAGATGTTACCCTAAGGATAATAAACATGGAAAGAGAGTTATCATTTCACGCATCCAGAAGTCACTTAAAGTGGGGAGGGGGGTGCTTTTCCTACAAGCTCCCTGGGGTAGAGTGTCCTTCTGATGTCACCTTGTATTGGCAAAGGAGATTTGAGGCACAATAATGGAACTTTTTTGTTCTTATACACATGTAGTCTTACCTATCCTACAGAACGTGAATGATCTTCATGGAGCATTTTATGGTTAAGAACCACTTAGTCTTTTTTTTTAATATTTTATTTATTTATTCATGTGAGACACACAGAGAGAGGTAGAAGGGAGAAGCAGGCTCCTCACAGGGATCCCCATGTGGGACTGGATCCCAGGACCCTGGGATCACGACCTGAGCCAAAGGCAGACGCTTAAGCACTGAGCCACCCAGGCGTCCCAGAACCACTTAGTGTGTTGAAATAGTAAGTACTATTTCTTTAGTAAGAAATAAAAGAAAACTCACTTATAGGTATATTGTGGTACTTAATCATTACCTTGATGCCAGGAGTTAGAGCCTGGTACTGGTCAGGAAACTGAGTCCTGGAGAGATTGAGTGAGTTCCTCAAGGATCAAGACTGGAGCCTCCTTTTCTGAATCCAGAGTTCTCGCTCTGTCTGTTAAGGGATGTCTCATGACCCAGAGGCAGTGGCAGGAGCCTTCCAGTGTGACCCAGACTCTTCAGCAGCCCCCCTTCTGAAGCCTCCCCTGTCAGGGCTATTCCTTGGGGACGGGAATGGCTTTTCCTAGATCTCTCTACATTATTACTGTTGCTGTTATGTTTTTACTTTTTTAAGAGTTTTATTTTTATTTATTTTTATTTTTTTATTTTTTAAAGATTTCATTTATTTATTCAGGATAGACATAGAGAGAGAGAGAGAGGCAGAGACACAGGCAGAGGGAGAAGCAGGCTCCATGCAGGGAGCCCGACGTGGGACTCGGTCCCGAGACTCCAGGATCGCGCCCTGGGCCAAAGGCAAGCGCTAAACTGCTGAGCCACCCAGGGATCCCCATGTTGCTGTTATTTTTAATTCTCTTCTCCTGAAAAACTGTACTTTTAGCCCATGCAGATCGCACCGCAGCAGCTCATCATGATGTTCCAGATTGGAAGGTCTTATTTCACCTATATATTAGGGGCACCTTCATGCTTCCTGGGGTAGAAAGAAGCAAAGCCAGCTTTCCCCCAGGGGACAGCTAAAGCCAGCAGGCTCTCATCCCACCCCAGACCCCATGCTCTGCTCTCTCCTCCCTCTTGCCTCTTCGAGGCGTGAAATAATGCAGAAGTGTTTCCGGTTTCCCTGTGAAGGCGGGGAGCTTCTGGAGACCCGGGGAGAAGTACTTCTCATTGATTCTGTACCAGGGACAGTGCTAGGACTCCATAAACATTTTCCCGAGCATTACAACAGTTCTAGGAGGTGGGCATCATCTCCATTTTTCAGATGGGGGATCTGGGACCCGAGTACCATTTCCAAACTTGCACAGGTGATAAGAAGTTGAAGCCTGGATGTGAGCTCAGAACTGTAGGAGTCCAAAGCCTGTGTGTGGCCTGTCTATACCGGGTGCCCTCCCTCGTGCTGGAGAACACCTCAGACCATGGCTTCTTGAAGCCTTCCGAGTGGAGACCACTAGGTGCCCATCCTCTATGTCACAGACGGCAGCACCACCCAGAGGGAAGGGCCTGGACTCGGGAGCCAGTCAGGCTTGAGTTTGAATCCTGGTTAGCCCCTTCCTGTTGATTGGGTCGGCATGCTGCTGAACCTCCCCAGACCTCTCTTTACTCGCCTGTAAAGGGGACGTATGAGGATTAGATTGGAGGGCATGTGCAGAGCCCTCACCCCGGTAGGTAGGTGATCACTAAGTGATGCTCCTTATTATTATCATGAGTCCTCTATTATACCTTTTTTTTTTAAGATTTTATTTATATGTTTGAGGGGGGACAGAGAGGGAGAGAGGGGGAGCGAGCAAGAGCCCCCAAGAGCAGGGGGGGAGGGAGAAGCAGACTTCCCACTGAGCAGGGAGCCCGACCCTGGGATCATGACCTGAGCCAAAGGCAGACGCCTCACCGACTGAGCCACCCAGGTGCCTCCCCACCCCCCACCCTGCCCATTGCACATTTTTTAAAGATGCCAGTGGTAGGTCACCTGGGTCCTGCAAGGGTACATTCTTCACCAGGCTCTTGGATCTGTGATAGAACTCTGCCAATTTCCCAGCCTCTCCTCTGTGCCAGGGTTCCGGATCTTACCAGGCATCTCTGTTTCGCCAAACCTGTCTGGCCTGGTTCCTTGGGAGGCTTCCCTGGCCCGTTTGATGGGAATCAGGCAGGTGGGAAGCAGAGAGGAACAGCTGGCCCATCGACTGTGTGGCTGCCCCAGGGGGAGTGGAAGGACGAGTGCCTTAGGAGGGCAGAAGGCAGGAGGAATGGTGATGCTTGGGCTCACAGAGGGGAGGCAGTGAGGGAGACCAGGATGCCACTTAAGTTCCCTGTCCCCTGGGCACAGGCCAAGTACACCCCCAGCCCTGGGTGAGCTTGTTGAGCACAGGAGTGATGCCTTGACTCCTGACTCTGGGCGCAGCAGTGGTATTGACACTAGTCAACAGCGGGCCGGGTGGTGTGGACACCGACGTAGCGCGGAGCAGGGTCCTGACGGCTGCCTTCCCTGGGCTGGATGTTAACCCAGTGGCCACCGGTTCTCGGGCCGCACGGGGAGGAGACGGAGCAGAGAGAGGGTGGCCCTGGGAGATGGCAAGGTCCGTTAAGGTGCAGCCATTTATCAGCCTGTGCGGAAGCATCTCGAGGTCTAGGCTGGTGGTCCCCACGTACTGGGCTCTAACCAGATCAGCCTCGCCTCGGCAATGGCAGGGGTTCTCAGCGCACATGCGGACCAGGCCAAACACTTGGGCCAGGTTTTGTACGTCTTCCTGGCAATATGAGCTGGACAGTCATCTGGTCACCATAGCCGGCGTTGGCTTCTGGTACTTCGTGCTGTGTGTCCTTTTTCTTGCTTTCTTTCTTTCTTTCTTTTTTTTTTTTTTTTTTTTTTTTTTTTAAGATTTTATTTATTTGAGAGAGAGAGAGGGAGAGAGGGAGCATGAGCGGGGAGGGAGGGAGGCACAGAGGGGGAAGCAGACTCCCCGCTGAGCAGGGAGCCCGATGCAGGGCTTGATCCCAGGACCTCGAGATCACAACCCGCACCGAGGGCAGACGCTAACCCGACGGGGCCACCCAGGCGCCCCTGTGTGTTCTTTTTTTAAAAAAAAACTTCTAGGGCAGCCTGGGTGGCTCAGCGGTTTAGCGCCATCTTCGGCCTATGGCCTGATCCTGGAGACCCGGGATCGAGTCCCACGTCGGGCTCCCTGCATGGAGCCTGCTTCTCCCTCTGCCTGTGTCTCTGCCTCTCTCTCTGTGTCTCTCATGAATAAATAAATAAAATCTTAAAAACAACAAACCTCTAGATGGAGAAACTGTGGATTTAACACTCAGTTATGGAAGAAGTAACTTTGATAAGAACCAAGTGGGTTTTTCTTTACTGGTTTCGTGTTTTTCGCATCTCACGGACTCACGGACTCTCGCCGGCAGGGTCCTGCTATGGGCACGTGCTGTGACCTCCCCGGGGGGCCACCGGCCCCGGGCTCTTCCCCCCTGGGATGCCGGTGCTGTCTCCGGCGCAGACTGTGGGGGACGCCTGCCTCTCCCTGCTCCTCTCACTCCTGCCAGGGCATATGCAGCTCGTAGCATCTCTCCCATCTTCATTTCTTCAACCTTACACCTGCATCGTATTATTTTTTTTAACGCACACCTTTATTTTTCCTGGAGGGTGGAGAGGCAGAGAGAGAGGCAGAGAGGGAGGGAATCCCAAGCAGGCTCCACACCCAGCAGGGAGCCCGACAAGGGACCGGATCGGATCTCACAACCCCGAGATCATGACCTGAGCCGAGGTCAAGAGTCGGGGGGTTAAGGTTCTGAGCCGCCCAGGCACCCCACGGCTGTGTCTTGGAAACACAAGCGCACCTGCCTTTAGGTAGTTCATCATTAGCTGCAAGTAACTGGACAGACCCGGGGGTAGTTCTTTGGGTTATTAAAAAGGATTTTTCAGTTTGGTGGTCTTCGCCAGCCAGCTTCCGGGAGTGTGAGATTCTCTGGTGTGTCTGAGCGGGCACACGAGTCACTGGCAGCTTGAAGAGAGGCTTGGCACTCTTTGCTAAACTTGCGGGTGCTTTCAGAAATGGAGGTAGAAATGAGTAACGAATAATAATAATAATAACAAATAATAATAAAAGGAAATTTGTGGAGTCCTCTATAGAGGCTTTGCAAAGCTCGAGTACTCATGTTCCCATGGGTGTAGGAGGTCTCCATCTCTGATCCTCTGCAGGATGGAAGAAGCGCTGCTGCAGACATTTCTGCACTGGTGGGGGGTGGCTGGTGGCTGGATACCGCCTCCGGGAACCCCTCCAGATGCACCAGGACCACGACGCTCCCGCACCCATTTTCAAGGCCTTCATCAATGACCCATGACCCTACCTCCATTCTCCCACTCTTCTCCTGATATTTACCTTTTAGGTACCAAGGCCTTGCCCTTCTCCACAAATGGTCAGCATCTGGAGATTTAGGCCAAGAAAAAAAAACAATAGGATCCGACTTCCTTTTCAAACTGGGGCACGCACCCAGCTTCTCCCGACGGTCGCTGTGGCGCCGGGCTGGGTCTTCCCCGCAGCGGCCCCTCTTGTCGGGGTGGCACTGAGGGTGGGTGGGGTGACAGTCCCTCTCACCACCCTCCTGCTCTAGAGCTGGGCCCCCTGGGGAGGGGGTGGAGCCGCTCCCCCGTGGGTGCTGGGGCCCCGCGTGGGGAGCCAGCGACCTTCCTCCGGGGCTCCAGATATGGAGCTGGGGAATGAGTAATTGGGACTCGCCAAAGTGTTTAAACACCAGAATTGAAATTAATGTCCTCTCATTGCTGGCTACGCTGACAATACATTACAGCAAACACCTTCCCAAAGTGAAATGAATGTTTGTTTATCCTCATGAAATATACATCAAAACATGTTGGTGGGAGAAGCCCTAATGACGGAAGGGGCCAGGTTTCCGTTAATTCCCGGCGAATAGTTAACCAAAGTGGAGTCGTTTTTCCTTTCCTATCCTCTCTTTTCTTTCCTTCCTTCTTTTTCTCCTCTTTTTTTTCTTTTCTTTTCTTTTTTTTTTTTAGAATAACCTGTCCACAGCTGTGTATCTAGGACATTAATATGGGTTTAATGAAAACTCCAGTTGATCTGTCCAAAGATATTGATGAGCATTGCCCAGCTGTATTAATCATCTCCTTGAGGGAGGAAATGAGGGAATGGGCGAGCAACATCCTGTCAGATGCCAATCCAGATGAAGAGATGTGGAAAAAAAAAAAAAAGAAATTATTTTTTAACCCTCTGTAGCCCCATCCTGTTTCCTGGGACGCGGACTGGGCCAGGAGGGAACGGGAAGGACCCATGACAGCACGGGAAATTCTGGGGGGCACGTCGCCTGCGAAATCATTAAGCTGGTGCCAATAAATCCATTACTGTTAATTATATTGAGAGGGCCAACGATCCACTGACAATATCCCGTTATTGATTTTCATTCGCCGGGAATCGATGTTCTGGCTTTAATCTCTTTGGTGTGTTCATTTGTTGGTTTCTTGCTCCCTCTCCTCATCTCTTTCTCCCCATGCCCCCGCTCCCCACAGCCGGCCGCCCCCTCCCCCCATGAGCCTTCACAGTAATCCAGTTCCCCTCTCACTGGTGATACAGTTCTCTCCCTAAGTGCCAAATGTTTCTTGATAGGAACAAGCTACATTTCTTTATGGCTTATGGCAAACTGCCTTGATTACTTCTACTGCTGTACCCATTATGTGAATTAAATATGTATTCAGTTGCATGCTGCTTGCGATGTTATTGCAGGGTGACATATGGTACTGACTCAATTAGAATGAGACTAGCATTAGATAACCCTTCTGATTACATGCATCCTGACCGGCTCCTCCTCGGCCTCCCCTCCGTGCACCCGCTCGCTCCAGTGTCTGCAGGCTGCAGGTTTTCATTATTGGTTATCATCGCCACCACCCTGGATGCGGGCGGGGGCTGGGAGGGGGGCTGTGGGTCTCTGGGAAACAGGGCGCGTCAGGCAGATATAAAAAGGTTGCTGGGAGAGGAATAGTCAGGGCTCTAAGCTTGGATTTGGAATTAACCTCTAAAATTATATTCTTTGGAAGTGGTTGTCAGGCCTGCGAGGAGAGGAGTCCAGAAAGGTCTGTCTAGGGTTGGAAGATCAGAAAAGGGGGAACAAAAATTTACTGTGAAATGGCTTTTGTGTGTGTGATTAGTTGGGCCTCACTTTAAAAATTCTTCATTTAGAAATGATGCCTTTTTCCTCCCTGGAGGAGAGGCAGCACCCATTCTAACACCAATACCCTTTTTACGTAGAGCACACTCGTCTTCAGTGTGTGTTAACAGGCTTGATTCTCATCGGCACCTGGTAATGCAGGTAGGGTAGGAATGGTCGCCCCCATTCCACAGATGGAGTAGTGGAGACAGAGACCCTAAGTTACACTGTAACTCAAGGTCGTAATGTCATTTGGTGGCAAAATGAGGAGGAATCCTTAAAAATGCCGAGAATGCTGAAGGACAGCTCAAGGGTATGCTATGAAGCCACCGAGAGTTGTTAAACCTTAAAAACCAAACCAAACAACACAGAAAAGAAAGGAAGTATTGAAGCGTCCGGAGCAGGGGCAGGAGTGGCTGGGATATTGCGTCCAGCCGCAGCACAATTCATGGCAGAGAACAGCTGACACACAACATTTCCTTCTGAGGAGTGATTTTCTCTCCTTGATCCTGTCACCATGTTGGAAGCTGTTCTAAGCTCCTGTCCTTTTGTTTTTCCTGCTCAGTCACTTCTGCTCTCACTGAGTGAGAGCCCAGGGACCCACCCTTTCAACCTCGTCTAGCCGCAGCCTGAGGCTGGGGCAGACCCTTCCCGGTCTAGGGCCCCTCCAGGGCCTGCAGGCCATCTTGGATTTTCCCGCGGCCGACAGAAAAGCTGCTGGACCCCACACTGCCTGACTGGCTGTTGCACCACCATCCAGAGGGACTTCTTGTCCGTGACCAGCTCAAGTCTGTTTGAACATCTGCTGTATATATTTGTGTGTACCACACCATATGCTAGGGGAAATATAAAAAGTTTATTTGGTATATGGTCACTGGCCATAGGCTGCTCATACCCAGAGTGAAAACAAGTATCAAAAAGGATGGTATGAACTCAGAAATGCTATGGATGCACTTATGAATCTTAGGATTTCTAGAATTATGCTGTCATTTAGCTTTGAGTATAGGTGGCATTAAAAGTATTGCTTGGATGGATGGATGGATGGATGGATGGATGGATGGGTAGGTAGCTGGGTGGGTGGTTGGATAGGTGGGTGATTGGATGGGTGGGTGGGTGGGTGGATGGATGGATGGGTGGGTGGATATAGGTGGGTTGATGGGTGGGTGGATGGGTGGATAGGTGGGTGGATAGGTGGGTGGATGGGTGGGTGGATGAACCATAGCATCACTGAGGCAGGTTTCCATGGAGGAAATGGGATTCCTTATAGACAATACAAACATCCATCCTCATCCTACTCCTCACCACTTACTGTCCCATTACAACAATGATCACTACTTTATATAGCCCTGTACTTTGAAGCAATCCTTCAAGAAACACTGAGGAGATAAACAAGCAAAGATAAATAAGCAAATAATTACCCGTTGAGGCCAGGTAGGAGGGGTGGGTGGGGGTATGGGGACAAGAATGGGAGCAAGACCCAGCAGCATATGGGAATCATTACATACATATTGTAGATGTATTTTTTACAATGTAAACGTGTTACCTATTTAAAAATAATATGTATTAAAATCAAGAAAAATTTCAGGAGCATTAGCTTACCTGATCTGCACAGCAACTGTGTCTGTGAAGGGGGCTGGTTACTTTTGTTAGGTATTGATTTCACATAAGGAAACCGAGACACAGAGAGGTTAAGTAAAGGATGCAGGATCATAGAGCTAGTAAGTTTAGTCAAGACTAAACCCAGATTGGGTGGTTTCCACCATAGCACATGGCTTCTGTGAGCCTTGGCCCAACTGTGCTGATCCCCAAAAGGGAGTCTGTGTGAGTGGGGTCTTCCCTGGGACCTCGGTTTGCCAGCGTAGCTGTGTGTGTACTGAGGTCTCTGCACATGGGGGAGGACGTTGGGTAGGGACCCTCCCAGTGCCACTGTTACATGGCAAAGTTAAACTCCCACGGACAGATGTGGCTTGGAGTTACAAAAAGAGGCATCTCTGAACCGGCCCTATAGTTCATATTGCTGGAGGAGGCAGGAGACATCAATCAGGTGGGTTTAACCTGGTCCTTAGGGTGGCCTTGCCATTCCCTGGGTGCCTGCCGAGGAGCCGGGGAGGTACAGGTGCACTATTCAAAAATTCATGTTAGCCATTTCACATTTATGAAAGACTTAGGTCAGTACCTGTTTTTGCTAACTGAAAGAAATCCGAAGGGGATTTTCACTTTTACGAGAAAAAGTAAGGAACAAAAAGACCGTTCAATGTTGGCTTTGCAGCAAGCCTCTCGGAGGCAGTGCGCGCCTGGACAGGGAGGGGCGCCGTCCAGCTCTTCTCGGGAGCCACACTCGGGGTCTCAGCTGCCACAACTCTGACCTGTGTCCACGAGCACCTGTGCTTTGTCTCCCTGTATTTTGTGCATCCCTCGGCAAGATGTGTCCTAAGGTATCAGAAAAGCCTGAGAGAGGTTATCTTTTGGGTCTGGGAATGCTCAAAAATATCTCCATATAAGTTAATGGTGATTGTGTCTTCGCTTTATGGCATCTTGGCTCAGGGGAGGTTTCATACGATGCTGCTTCTGGATAGCTGGGGAAACCTGTGTGACAATTATCATAATACCTAGAAGGACCTGGGCCCAAGTCTGGCACCGGAAAAGCCAAAAAATGGTTAGTCTTGTAAACTGAGTAAAATATGGTGCATATTTTTGAGAGCAAAGTGTGATGACATTTTCATGGCACCCTTCAGGTCCCTGTGTCCCCTGACTGTCCCCAAGTTGCTTAGGAGTGCTCCCTTCTCACCATCCGCCCCCACCCTCTCCTCTTTCTCCATCCCCTCTCTCTGGGGCTGCCTCACGTGGCAGGAGAGAGGGAGAGCTGCTCCATTGGCTGTTGTAGTGTGTTCTCAGTACGTCTGTTGTTCCATTTGCAGCTTTCACGGATGTTTGCTTTACAGGCCCGGCTAATTCATGGCAAGGCTTTTCCGTGAGCATCACACAGCCAGTGAAGAATGGGTTTGTCCACAGATTCCATGAGAGCGTCTCCTGTCCCAAACACCACAGTGCCTTTCTTTTGGCAACATGTTGCTAGGCAAATGTATATTATGCCCCTGTTTGATCTTCGGAAGAGTTGGGACAATATCCTCCCTTTATGTGGGTCATATTCTGTTTCATTTTCATCTAAAACTGTCCGTTGTATCTTCTGCACTTCCTGACCCAGATCCCGCCTTATCCCACCTCACGAAGCCTTCTGGGACTATTCGAGACCTCACAGCTACCCTGTCTGTTGATTCTGAGATTTCCAACTTTCTTCAATAACTTCTAGAAGCTTCTTTGCTTCTATTGAGAGGAGATTTCTGCCTCTCCAGTTGGAATCTCCCCATTGACAAGTCCAGTCTACACCCTTTCCAATTCTAGACTCTAGCTGTATTTGATACCTATGACTTTTCTATCATGAATCTTCCATTCCTCCTTGATTTCCATTTTATCCTATTTGCCTCATAGTTGTGTGGTTGGGACTTCTCAGTTAACTTCAGTGATGCCTGTCTCTCGACTCACCCCTGAAATATTCCCCACTATTTCTCATGACTTCATTTATCCGTGCGATACTCACGGCTCACAAAGGTATCTGCTTGTAGTCTCCCTGAGGACAGGAACCTTACCTTTCTGCATCCCCAGTGAACAGTACAATGTCTGAACCAAAGCGAATATCCAGTAAATATTTATTGAACAAATGGTAAATTACTAAAGTCTGTATTTTCAGCCCTGGTTGATTCTGTGAGTTTCAGATCTGCACGTATAACTGCCTGGCTGGCATTTCTTCTTCATCCATATGCAACAGGGCCCTCCAGCCCTACATGGCCAGAGCACACCTTCTCAACCCCCCAGGCCACATCAGATCCTCTTCCTATATGCTTTCTCTCTTTCATCTGCCCAATCCAGAGATCTCATGTTTGTATCAGACCCTTAACTTCTTCCTAAGCCTGCAGCATCCCTCTTTCCCACCTTCCATCTAATCACTGGACAATCTGTGTTAATTCTAGAAGCAGGCATTTATTGAACACTTTATGCCAGGCTTAATGCCAGATGAGGGAATATCAAGGTAAACACACCACCCTAACAATGTCTCATATCCTCTTCTCCCCCCATCTGCCACACTCCTGGGTCAGGCCCTCGCCATCTTTCACCCAGACAGCTACGTTGACCTCTTAGCTGGTATCTCTGCCCCTAATATCTTACAGCTGTTCATCCTCTCTGAGGCCCACCATGACACTCCTAACATGCAAACCTGCTTGCCACACCCCTATTGAGAATTCTTCACTGTCAGCCCCAGTGTCAAAAGCTACAGTCCCAAAACTATAGTTGTGTGAAGTATGTCGAAGGAATTATGATATTAATAATAGGCTAAGACCTGAGATTCGGAAATTATTTAGAATTTTAAACTAATTCAAATTATCAACATTCAAACGTCGCTTTCACTCACTTGAATTCCTATATGCTTTCTTGAAGAGAAGTAGCTTTATAGTCTGCTAGGAACTGGGCATTTCTCTGGGTGCACACTCCGGAGTATGCCCTGAATCTGAGCATCATTGAGCATGCATCATGGGCATGACATTGAAATCTGCAGGATGAACTCCGAAGGCGTTGGCATAAGTACATGAGCCTTGTGATCTAGGCCTTGTCTATTTACTTCACCAGGGCTCTTTCCCACCATTTTCTTCTACCTCATTGTAGGCTGCAAATACATAGAGTTCCCTACAATACCTAGCACTTGCCACACTTTTCATTATACCTTTGGAGATTGTCTCCTCCACCAGGGATTCCCTGTACCCACCATCCCTAAAGTAAACTACAGCTAATCATTCAAACCCTAGCAGAGACCTTGTCCAAATATTCTGACTCAGCCCTAGATATTCCTTCTTCTTTGTATTCACTTTGCCTTATATTCTTTCATTGTAAATTATATTACCTAGTCTCTGTAATTTTATTTTTTACGTGTTTATTTTCCAATTGGACTCTAAGGACTCTGAGGTTAATGTCTTTCTATTGTGTTTCTTTTCTTCTTGCAATTGTTTAGGACAGGCTTGGATGTTTAGTAGATGCTCTATAATCATTCACTGTATGAACTAGGGAGTCACGTGGGCACCATCTTATCCAATGGTCTCAACATTCTCCAGAGGCAGGCAATTTTAGTACCATATCTTACCTTGATGGACTCAGGATGAGCCATAGACAGGGAGTCTGAGGAGTGAGCCCTAGCTCATCCATGAGTGGTTATATGGCTTTAGACATGTTACATAAAACTTAATATGCCACTGTTTCTGTGTGCATGGTCTCTATGTTGGGAGTGTCCTATGAAATGTTTGCTTAGACCAAGTTGGAAGATCTCTATTGGGAAGTATGAGAAATAGGTTGTAACAGATAAAGTGGTTGGCACTGACCTTATGGCATTGAAAGTCTAGCAGAGGGCTTCAGGCAAGAAGTGGAGACCCTGTGGGGGTGCCTGGGTGGCACAGTTGGTTGAGCATCCGACTTTTAGTTTTGGCTCAGGTCATGATCAGGGTCATGGGATCTAGCCATGCATAGGGCTTAGTGCACAGCAGGGAGTCTGCTTGAGATTCTCTCTCTCCCTTTCCCCCTGCTTGTGTGTTCTCCCTCTTTTAAGTCAATCAAGCAATCAAAAAAAAAAAAAAAGAGGTGGAGACCCTGTGGTTGTTTGAACATAGATGACACTGAAATCAGAGTTAAGGACTTCTATTCTGATAAAAATGTGCAGGGATGTATACTAGACTGAAGAGGAAGATTGAAGACAAGGAAGGTCAGCCAGGAGACAAGAGGACCTGGGGTCTGGGTAGATGAAGTGGTATTTTGAGAATGAAATGCCTCGGACTGTTTTGAAAGAAAGATTAACAGTGTGTGGTAAGCATCTAGATATGGAAGTTGAAAGAAAAGTAGGAGTCAGGAATAGTTGAATCATTTAAGTCATTGATTAATTTGTATTCCACAAAAAGTTTCAGATGGGAGATGACTTAGTACATAAAAAAAAAAAAAAACTATTTAACGATTATAACTGTCCCAAAATAGCCAGAGGGTATGGTCACAGATTCCTGCATTATCATGTAGCTGTGGGAAATGATGCTTTGCTGGGATTGCCCTAGAGGCCTTTTCTGAACTGTGTGCAGGTTCGAACTAGACTCTGAGTTGTCTTCCATCTCTTTATCTATGTGTCTGTGTTTCTGTGTTACCTGGGAAAATGGGCTTGACATTAATAAGGACAAAGAAGTTAGGAAAGGGCGGGAATTGGAATACCTGTAGAGTTTCGTTCATTTCATATTGTGGTAGATCTTTCAGTTTCATGGAATATTGTGATTGCTTCTGTGTATTGTTGATTTTCTTATGGAACATGTGTCTGACATTCATTTGACTTTGTTTCTTCAGAGAAAAATGTGTAATCTGCTAGCATCATGCTCTATTTTCCGGTGATTTCCAAGACTTTGCTTTTTAGATCTTGGACTTCCTTTCTGGGAGGAGCTAGAGTTTCTTCTTGTGGACCAGAGTAAAATATAGTGAGAAAGAATTTTGACTTTGGAGTCAGACTGACTTGAGGTTGTGTCCCGAGTCTTCCATCTACTGTGTGACATTGGGCAGGTTACCTAATTTCTCTCTTGTCTGTTTTCTCAGTACTAAAAGTAGAGATAGTAATATCACTGACTTCATAAGGTCTGGGGGGAGTATTATGACGATGATAATAGCTAATATTAATTTAGGGGTTGTGTACCAAGCACTGTGTTATTTATGTTTATTATTAACCTTCCCTCCAAAGCCTGTGAGGTAAATACTGTCATTGTCCCCACTATATCGACCAGTAAACTGAGCTCAAAGGGCTTAAAAAACTTGCCCTGATTACCCATGGTTGGAACTGGCAGATTAGGAATTTGAATTTGGGTTGAATGACTACGATAGCTGAGCCCTTAACAACTGAAAACTCCGCAGCCTCCCAAATCTCTCTCTTTCTGTGAAAATCTGAAAGCTCTCCTAAGACTCCCATTTAAAGTAATCACCCCTTCTACCATGTTTCTATAACAAAATGCCTGTAGCTTTAATTAGCATGTATTTTTCTAATTATTCAACTCCTAATTTTAGCTAGTTGTTCATATGTCCCTCTCTCTTCACTAAATTATAAACTTTGGAATGTAGGAACTGTGCCTACCTATGCATTTTCCCTCTAGTGCCTTCTTTCTACATAGGCATTCTCAGTATTAATTTGTTGGAAAATTCTATGAAAGGCTCAGCTCACTCTTTCCCTAGGGGACATCTTTGGTGCTGCGAGGTCACCTTTCCCTTTCTGTCACCAAAATAGAAAAATTAGAGTGTCAAGGAGTACTGTAAGCAGCACTAATGAAATGTGATCATTTAAAATAATGAAATAACATCACTTAGTCTGATGATGATCCTTATATCTACTCTCCCACCCCCCAAATAAAAAGTTATAAAAGCAGAAGTGATCTTTGCCTCAGTAAGTTAGACTGTGATATTTGGAATTGAACTAGACAAGAAATGAAGTATCAGGAACCAGTTCCTCCTTGCCTCCAGGCATCAGACATGCTGTATCCTATTTGGTCTTAGCTTTTTCTCACATTTGCCCCTTCTGTTGGAATGCAGGCATTCCTCTGAAGCTTTGCAGGAAGTGCCTTAGACATGCTGGAGTCTGACCTTCCCTCTGTGGGGAGCATGTCTGGGGAATCAGTGTGAGTACCCTTCAGGGTACCCATCGTCAGGAGGGTTGGGCTCTGAGCCTGTCCTTTTCTCCATTCTGCCACAGACTGAGATGGAACAAAGAAAGTCCGTGGTCCCTTGCGTAGGAGTCAAGGGAAAGCAAGACTCCCACCTCTGAATGCTCTTAGGGTTAGAAGTGCCTTATAACTGTTCTAGGGTGCAAAGATGAGTGATAATAATGTTCCTGTTGGTAAAAACAATAACACACAGAGTATGTCATACTAATCAAAGCATTGTGTACACTGTACCTCTTGTTTCTGTCGGATGGAAGGAATTACAGGATTGCGTTTGGCAGTATTCAGTGAAAGGCCTTCAGTTAGTTGTTTTGCCTCCTGTCTCCTCATTCTTTCCTTATCCCAAATGAGTCTCTCTGGTAGTTACTTCTCACCATTCAGAGCTCAGTGTTAGCAGCCTCGCCCATCTGAAGTAACAGGGAGCCAGGACATTAGCATAGAAGGCCTCTATGTGACCAAAATAAAGGCGCCATGCACTTCGGACTGTGCAGTTGACTCATCAGAGAGCCCAGAGGCCACCACCCAGAATCTCTTTGATCTTATTTCAGACACAATTCCAATGGTATGGTTGTCTGGTCTTCCAGCTCTTGCCAGAATATATATGTGGTCATGACTAATCCTTACTGAGCACAGTTCGCCATTGCTAACTGCAGACCCTGGCTCGAGGGCTCACAGGTATTAACTCGGGTAATCCTCATGACCCCTGCTAGGAGCTGGGTAACAAGTTTGTCTCCATTTCCCCGGGGGAGGAAGGCACGAAAACAAGGGTCTATAGCCAATGGTTGGGTTTGGCTTCCATGATCTGGTCCCACAGCCGCGCTCTTAACTATAACACTACCGCCGTTGAAGAAGAGGAAGCTCCAGGAGGCAGAAAGACTGTGCAGAGGAGAGGAGAAAACTTGCACGGCCCAGCAGGTGGAGTTTATGTACAGTAGACAGGCAGGCTCCCACCTAGCAGTGGGTCTGGGTGGTAATTGGCATTCATAATGATAAATGATTTGGGTCACGAAGAGGAAGCCAAATTATGTTCAAGATTATCCATCTACCTATCTGTCTGGATATCTTTTTAAAGAAGCTAGATGGAAATATAACATGTTTTAAAATGATTTACATCCAGAATGATGAAAATAAACACAGTTTTGGTAACCACCTCCCCCGCGCCCCCAGAAGGTGGAGACGAGGCAGCTTTCCAGAGTGATTTATTTCTCGGTACTTAATGCTCCCTTGCCTTGCTGCCCGCTCTTGGGTTCCAGAGTTGCCGCTCCCTGGGTGTCTTCCCCCAGAACAAAGGTGGTGGGCCACCGGACTGCCTCCACCCCCTCTTGCTCCAGAAAAGATGACAAGAATTTATGAATCGCCCTGCACCGTGGATGGGGTGCCGCACGCTCCCTCAGCTCTGTGTTGCTCTGCCTCCACGGTGGCAGGTAGAGGGAGTGCAGTGCAGTGAACATCAGTCCTTTCGTGAACCACCGTGGAAATGGAAAGTGGTGGTGGTGGGGGGGGTTGGTCAGGGGAGTCGAGAGGAGGGAGGGGGTTGGTGGGAATCACTGCTTTGTCTGAAAGGGAAGCTCTGTGACTGTCCCTTCAGGTCTGTGAGGTGTCTGTTGGATGAGAAGGAAATTCTTCTCTTCTTGGCTTCCACCTCCCCTGGCCCCTTTATTTTATTTTATTTTTTTTCTCCCTTTGTAGAATCCTATAAAATAAAAAAGCCCAGCAGAAAGGGAGCTGTGATGCTGTCGTCCCTGGCGTTGATGTTATTTATTTTCCTCAGTTGCTGCTCTGGAAGCCCGGAGTTGACAGAGCGGTTTTGTAGAATAGAAACATTATAGACTGTTACTGTCAGAGTGTTAAATGTGATGGATAGAGAAATAGAGGCGAAGGAGGGGACTTAATACTGAGAGCCAGGGTGCTCATGGGAAAATAAACCATCCGCATATAAGAAATGAATGAGGTAATGTGGCGGGAGGTAATGGGCTCTCGCAACATGCCGGAACAGAGATGCTTATTACGGGGCGTGCTTAACCCTTGGCACGCTGGCTCCCCTTTGTGGGTACCGGGGCTTCTCTCTGGGTCCCTCTGTGGGAGCCTGGGGGGCTTTCCTTCCGGCAGGGGAGTGGGAGTGTGGGGAGCAGGGGGCCTAGCATGTTCCTAATGACGCCTGGGACGGTGCATCAGAGAGCCTGGGTGCTCCCCAGGGGATCTGGGGGAGGAGGGGCTCTGCTGGTTTCTCCACTGGAGACCCATTGGGAGCACTTGGATTACTTGGGAGGGCGGGAAATTCCTGGTGCTTGGCTCCCTTGCTTGTCCCCCACACACACTCGCCCCCCGGAGACGCCCTGCTGCTCTCCGTAGCTGGTGCCTAGCCCTGTGCCCCTGGCCCACCTGTCGGGGGGAGGGAAGGGCAGATAGGGTCATCTTTATTACCCCCCTGTCAAGCACGGTGCCTGCTGCAAGGTGAGCCCATCAGGTGGGCACCCTGCATGGATGGGACACCCCAGGGACCCAACCAGGCAGGTGGGGTGCAGTGCAGTGAGCTGAAATGTGGTCGGGTTCTGTGAGCAACATGCTTTTTCCCTCGGCACTGGGTTCCTGTGGCCTTTCCTACTCACTCTTGTGTCCTGCGTCTGACAAGGATTTAGTAAATTAGGAGGACTCAGCCGACCCGGCCTCCCCCCCCCATCTACCTGCTGGGTGGCCTCGAGTGAATCATGTACTCTCTGGGCGTTAGTTTCTTCATCCATAACGTGGCTAAATTTATTATCGGGAGTAAACATAATCACGCTTATGAAAGTGTTGGCAGGCTATAAAACATTGTGCAAATACCAAAGTATTACCATTATTTCTGTTGTTAGTAACAGGACAATAAACACGCATTAAGTGATAAAGTGAAGAACTTCACCCAAGAAATCGTGTTTTCAAGTCAGCGGCTTCGCGTGCTCCAAGCAGTGCCATCCTCGGCGGATGCTAAAGTGGTGGTCACATGGTCAAGGACACCGCCCTGGTGGGACGTTGGTTTCGTTGGGGACCCCGGGGACTGCAGTCACCCTACAGCTGGGGTATTCGTCTTCTCCTCTTCAAAGTTTCATGGAGCCGCTGGATTTTGGAGAGAGAAGGGCTCATAGAGAATGTAGATCATTGGCCTTGATTCTGTTTGGAACATGCTGCCTGCTGGAGCTCGGACCCCACCTCCAGCAGCTGCTGGATGTTTCCCTGGAGCTCTTCCATCCAAGATCTTCTTCAGCCCAACCTCGTTCTCGGAGATGTGACTGCGCCCTATGAGGCCATGCCGCTAAGGGCCCTCATGATGATAAGATAGTCCACATTCTGGGTTTTTTTTTTTTTTTTTTTTGATTGTCAGTTTGATTTCAGAGGTCCTTAGTATTTCCACAGGAGCAGAAGGACCTAGGTTGGGGGGCATGGTCGACCGTGCCAAGTCTCAGGTTGGCATAGGTTGACCACTGGAGGCAAGGGGCCAGTCTTACCTCCTGCTTCCTTTTCCTCTAGATCTCGTCCTCGCTTCTGGGTCCACACCTGCCAGACAGGGTGGAAGTCTTGCTTTTTCGGCTGCTCGTCCTGGGGATGTCCGGTCACCTGTCTCTGGTTTGTCCTGTGTATGTCTGGTCTCTGTCTGTCCTTCACACTTTGCTGCCTTATACTTTTCTCAACAACCATGGCCTGTATAGAATGTTCGTTTCTCTTGATTCCTCAGATTTGTAGACTATGTGTAACAGCTGGCTAGTTACAGTTTCTGGTGTTTGATTGTTTTGCATGAGAGCATCTTGTCTTATGAAGGATATTAAAAATTTCCTGAGAAAAGGGGTATATTCTGTATATATATATATTTTTTTTCCCTATGATTGGCATTGCATTACCCTCTTTTCTATTGATTTGTCATCTGTTTGTCTCTAATACTTTCTTCTCCCTGTTTCCAGTCTTCCTCACCAGATTTTCAGTTCCTCCTAGAAAGAAGCATCGCCTGAGGTGTCTTTTGCTGTCCTAAGGCACCTAGTATATAACCTCCCTTGTTATTTTTTTAGCTTATTGACAGTTTTTTTTTTTTTTTTAAGATTTATCTATGATAGAGAAGAGAGAGAGAGAGAGGCAGAGACACAGGAGGAGAGAGAAGCAGACTCCATGCCAGGAGCCCGACGCGGGACTTAATCCCTGGACTCCAGGATCGAGCCCTGGGCCAAAGGCAGGCGCCAAACCTCTAAGTCACCCAGGGATCCCCTATTGACAGTTTTTAACAGAAAATGTTCTGTTCCTTGCCCATGTCTACTTTATGTGCTCAGACACCCTTATATCCAGCCTTAAATGGAGCAGGAAGGAATGCTAGGTGGACATGAAAAATAGTCCCAACTGATGACACAATCTTGTCTCTTGGTAAATAATATTGTTGATGCATTACGGTGAGAGTAGCTTTGGCGGGGGTGCATCTAGGTCTGTGCTTAAGCATCTGCCTTCAGCTCAGGTCATGATCCCGGGGTCCTGGGATCGAGTCCCACATCGGGCTCGCCATAGGGAGCCTACTTCTCTCTCTGCCTGTGTTTTCCCCTTTCTCTGTGTCTCTCATGAATAAATAAATAAAATATTTTTAAAAAGAGAACAGCTCTGAGGGTAGAATGTGCTGGCGCATCTGAAGGCTTTCGACCAGTACCTGACACCAGAACTTGTTAGTTACCCCAGTAGTGCATTGGTGGTGGTCATGATGGTTGAGAAGCAGGAACAGTCGCAGTAATGCCTGATGCCCTCTGGTCTGCCTTTTTTGCTCCATTTGTATTTTGAGAGAGTTCCGTATATTTGGGTAGAATCTGTAAGCTGAGGAAACCCCACGACTAGACCCTCTCCGTGTGAGTCTGCCTTGGGCTGCTGGGATCCTTCTGCCTCTTGCTTGTTCTAAAGGCTGGAGCCTGTCATGGTGTCTTCCTGATGGCCTCTGTGGTCCTGGGACATTGTCTTCAAATGTGTCCCTATAAAAGCCAGCTTCAGTTGGGTTCATGCAGCAGTGGGTGGGGAGGAGTGTATTTTTGGACCCAGTAGGTACAAAGCCCTGGGTTTGTTTGAAACGTACAAGAAGGACAGTAACAAGGAAGAGGGGAGATCTGGCTCCTGGCCTTTTCGGGAGACTCTGCTTCTGTGCATCCAGGCCCCTCTAGGATGCCTAAAGTGGGCGGACATGGAGACCAGAGTTCAGGAGCAAAGTGGAACAAAGCAGAGAAGGGCAGTGGTTTCCCCTTGTGGATCAGCTATTTTTCTAACTCCCCTTCTTTTCTGTCTCCCAAGCCGTAGCTCACAGCGCTGTCCGTTTCACCACCTCTTAGCTCAGAAGGGTGTGCACTGGGCCCTTCCTCTTGGGAATAGGGAACTCCTTTCGGGGGGGAATTGCCGGTATCCTTCAGCAGGTGAGACCAGTTAGCCTCCAGAATAACCTGGGCTGCTTATAAAATGCAGAGTCACAGGCAGGTTTGCTCTCTGGCCTAGGAATCTGCTTTTCATAAATAACCTCCCAGGAAGTAGATTCCTGCTGCACATACCTTACTCGTTGGGAAATACCTCTACCTTTGCGCCTCCTCCCGTTCCACCGTGGTGGTGCCTCACTTACTGGTCCTGAAGCTGAGGATCCACTGCTATGTGAGAGCATTTTATTATATTTTTTAAATATTTTATTTGTTTATTCATGAGAGACACAGAGAGAGAGGCAGAGACACAGGCAGAGGGAGAAGCAGGCTCCCTGCAGGGAGCCCGATGCGGGACTCGATCCCAGGACACTGGGGTCACGCCCTGAGCCGAAGGCAGGTGCTCAACCGCTGAGCTCCACAGGTGCCCCAACCATGTGAGAGCATTTTAAATGCAGCCCGTGTGCTCACTTCAACAACACATATAAAAAATGAGAACAAGACGGAGAAGATTAGCATGGTCCTATCCAAGGATGGCATACACATCTGTAAGGAAGTTCCTCTTAGTTCACTGAGCTCTGCACTTGTGATTTGTGCCCTTTCCTAAACCTGTTTTATATCCTGAAATTTAAAAAAAAAGCATCTGTTGTCCTTTAATTAATGGTCCTCTGACCTATGACCCCAACCCAAGAACTTTTGACCTGCATCAAGAACTTTTGAGGAGACTAGAGAACTGGTATTACGGATCCAGGGTGTTCCTGTAGACAGCTGTCCCTGAAGGGTTGGTAAGATGCAAGTGCCTACATCTTTGTTCAAAAATCTAGTTTGTAGCAGTTGCGGGGAATGGGTGGCAGGAGCGAGCAATGCCTCTCCTCGTTCCTCCTGTGCAGTCTGTGGTGACCACCGTCAGGATACCTGCGGTGTCCCCTGCACACAGGTTAGAATGTTGGCGGCTCGAACTGGGCCAGGAGAGCCTGTGACAGTGTTGCCCGGACACTCCTGGAGATGGGGATCATAAGAGGAGAGTGAGAGGGTGCCCTGGATTTGCATTCACAAACGTGAATATGCTCACGAGCTCCAGCTTTTTCCAAGATCTCGGAGATGCGATTGTGTTTACTCACGTGCACGTGCACTGCCTCCTGCTGATAGAGTTGTGTATTTGTAGGTACCGTTAGGCATTTCCCTTCCACGCCGCAGCTGCCATACCGGAGCCACCTGTCCACTTAGAGTTGGCTGAGTTGTGTGTGTGAGTGTGTGCCCTCACGTGGGTGTATGTGTATATGTTTACGCCTGTGTTTGGTGACCGGCCATCCTCTTCTCGTGGTCTCCTGTTAGGACTTGGTCTGTGCCACAGTGCAGAGATGCTTAACTTACCCTGCCGGTTCCACTGATGTCCAGCCACGACATGTCTTCTGATTTTTGAAAACTTGGTGTTTGCAAACATCCTTGTTCCTCTCTGATTTCCCCCCCATGCTATCGTAAATGTGTGAAGGCAGGGGAACTTCGGGACGATGGTCTAGAGATGAGACGGAGGAGAACGTGTCTGGATTGTGTGGGTAGTGGGTTACTTGGTATAGGTTTGTATCATTGGAGTTGAGTTATAGTGGTGGGACCAGGGGAGGGAGACAGACAGACACACATGGACATAGAGACACTCAGATACAGACACACAGACGCTCAGATACAGGCACAGACACACAGATATACAGACATGCAGACACACACATAGACCCACAGGCATTCAGATACAGACAGACACACAGACATACACATAGACGCACAGGCATTCAGATACAGGCAGACACCTAGACAGACACAGACAGACACCCAGATACACACACACACACACACACACACACACACACACACACACATAGATACCCAGATACAGACAGACAGACACACACCATAGACAGACACACAGACACACAGGCATTCAGATACAGACAGACACACACAGACAGACATCTGGACAGACACAGACAGACACCCAGATATAGACACACACACACACACACACACACACACACAGATACCCAGACAGGCAGACAGATACACACAGATACCCAGATAGAGACAGACACATACGCCTAGATACAGACACACAGACACCCGGACACACACACACACACACACACAAGCACACAGACACCCCGATGTAGACAGACACACAAACACACACACAAAACTACACATATACATACAGCACACACACATTCAGATACAGACACAGAGACAGACAGACACACACACACAGTATCTGTACTGACTCTCATGAGCCTGAACTCCTTCTGGCGGGGATGACCTGTTAGCCAAGGGCCCAAGCCTGCGGGTGACAACGTGGGTCTCTCTCTCTCTCTCTCTGTCTCTCTCTCTCGGTCACAGCCATTTCTGCCGGCTGCACTCAGTTTCTGCCTGAACCGAGAAGCCCACATACTCTCAGGCCTGAGACGGGGAGGAAAGGAAAAGGAATGGCCTGTCCTCTGACCTTTCCTAAACCTCTTCTCCGCACAGCTCCAACAGCGCCCATGAGGACCACGCCGCCTTGTTACGGTGGGCTCTGGCATTCAGAGCCACTTCCCTACAAATCTCTTTTTCTTGGCATTTCCTCCAATTTAACCACCCCTGAATTGCATTTGAATCAGTTGAGAGAAAGAGAGAAGGGGAGGAGGCTCCCCCCCTTGCTCTTGGAAAAGCAGCTCACAACCAGCTTTATTTGGTAAAACGCTGCAATAGATGCTTGTCAGAAATAATTTATTCCTGTTAGCTGTAATCTGAAGGAAAACAGATACAAGTCCTATAGTTAAAAAAAAAAAGTAAAGTAGTCTTGCTTTCGCTGACAGTACAAAGGTGTCATATACAAGAAGGATTGACACAGACCAAGGGGTCTTGTGGGAAATATGATAATAACTATAAAGAAGACAGATTATTCCCCAGTTGCCAACATTCAAACCTTTTTACAGTCAGTTCAAACATATAAAACTTTATTGCTCTAGCAGAAAGGGGAACAATTTCTGGTTGCACAGCTTTCCCAGGGCTGGGTTTATACTGTCTGTGTTATTGCTCTATAGTGGCATTTTAAAGTTTATTGAACAAGACTTTTACAATTGAAGGAAGTATATAAAACTGTAAATTTATTAGATTTTTCAGGATAAGTGCCCTTTCTAGTTGTGCTCAAGAATTCGGAGCTACGAGAAACTGCTAGTTACAAGACTTATTAATATTAAAGGCTGAGACTACGCACATTTTATACCTTAACCGGTCTCAAAAATAATATTATTATATTACTGGGCGTCAAGGCTCTGATGCTGTGGAATTGGATGGCTACACACATGGAGGACTCTGAAATACCAGACGTGTTTATTTTTCACTGGCTAAAAAGTTAGCTCTTGTTATATCTTACTTTATCTGATTTGAAGGAATCGGTCAGGATTACTCCTCTGTTCGCTGAAGATCTCTCACGGTGGTTTTGCAGTCAGACTCTTGCTTATTTCCCAGCATTTCTCGGTGGAGGGCTACCGTGTTGAGTACAGGTGATGGGCTTTTGGAGCGTATTTTACGTGAGGTAATGTATCGTGATCTCCCCCCCCCCCAAAGCAGCTAAACATTCAAATAATCGAAATGCTGCTAAAAGGAGTTCTTTATTATGTTTTTCAACTTCTCTCTTTTTAAATTTTTTTAATTAAAAAGTTTTTTATTTCTTTTTTTAAAAATTTTTTTATTTCTTTTAAAAAAATTTTTTTTTTATTTCTTAAAAGCCTTTGAGGGACCTGACTTTAGGAATTTTGTAATGTTTGTGATCATCTGTATCATGGTTTCTGACCATCTGCACTCTAGATTTTTTAGGCGAGAAGATTCTTTGTTGTGGGGGCTGTGCTCTGCTCTGTAAGGTGTTCAGAGGCATCTCTGTTCTCTACCATAGTAGGCAGTGTCCCCGTTATTCCACTGGGACAGCCAAAATGTCTCCAGACATTGCCAGGTGCCCTCTGGTTGGGGGAGGGGTAATCATCCCTTGTTAAGAAGCACCCATTTATTTTATTTTTTATTTTTTTAGAAGATTTTATTTATTTATTTGACACAGAGATGGAGAGAGCACAAGCAGGGGGGAGCAACAAAGGGAGAGGAAAAAGCAGGGCTCCCCGCACCTGATGTGGGGGTGGGGGATGTGGGGCTTGATCCCAGGACCCCGAGATCATGACCTGACCCAAAGGCAGATGCTTAACCAACTGAACCACCCAGGTACCAGAAGAACCACTCACTTACCCATTATTATAATATGTCTTTGAAAACAAATTTTTTTACTGTAAATAATAAAGTATATGATGTAGGTTATATCTGGTAATTAAAAAAAAAAAAAACCCAGTTACCCGATATGGTCAATGACAGGCTTTTTTTTAACTTTCAGAAATGTCTGACTGTGGACTTCTCTTCAACAGTGTGTTTGTTACCCAAAGAATATGGCCTAACTCAGTCTTTGAAGTGTTCTGTGGAATTTCTCGGGGCTAAATTACTCCATAATAAGAAATGACCTGTTTGCTTGCCTGAGTCCGACGGCCCATGTTTACGGGTGTATCCATCTCTGAGTCTGGAGGGCATATTCTTTCTGTATTATCTTAGGGTTCACCACTTATATATATGTTAGCCTCTTTGATTTTTCAAACGCATGTGCAGAATCATATGTACATACACATACACACATTTACATTACGAGCCTTTCGCAGTGAAGGATTTCAGAGGGACGGAGACATTTGGATTATAATTTTCTCACTTGACATATTTAATGTGGATGTACCATCAACTTGCCTTTAATTTTCAATTTGTGTTCGAGAATTTTTTTAACCTCATCAGAAGGTTTTATTAGTGGATACATTAAAAACATTCAAAGAGGTTGTTTATAGCACCTGTTCACCTTCATGCCACCTAATGTTAGGGAAGTACCTACGTGTGAATGGCACTTTGATTTGGGATTTTGTGCTAATTTGCCTAAAATTAGCCATAGCGTTTAGAGAATAATTAAGACAATATGTTTTCAAAAGAGAGTAAATTATAACAGGCCTTTTGTTTTTTATTGCTTGCTGCAATTTTGGAAGTCTATTTGCTTTTTCCCCCTTCATTGTAAAAATTTTAGACACTTGTGACTTAGGTGTACCTCGAAAGTGTCTTGCTTCTGTTACTATTTTGTGGAGCCACTGATCTTTCCTGTCCCCGTGGCCTTGGATGGTTGGTGATGTTAGCCGTGAGGCAATGTGTCCTTTCTCCTCCTCTTGCCATCTCTCTAGGTCGTTGGGACCCTACCCTGTCGGTACATCCTGAGGTTCTCTTGTGTGAGGATGTGTGACATCCCTAAGAAGCATGCTATAACTCACTTTATTTATTGATGTTTTTCTGGTAAGCTGGATATAAAATACGTGATTGGAAAGCAGATCATACAATTGGAAAGTTGGTGGGTCGCCTCTGGTGATCCTCTTAGTAAGTCAAAGGGTGTGTTCACCATCACCCCTCTAGCTACATTTGGTTTCCTTATGTCATAATACACCTTGCTTGACTTTTTCAACTACTAATATCCATAGCCATGTGGTACCCGTCCAATATGGCAGCTGTGGAGTTACGAGTGAGTCATGTGGCCGTCTTTGAACTTGGCCATCAGAGGAGGTGCTTAGCCCCTATGCGGCGGGCTCCCACCCCTACAAATGATAGCGTCCACACTTCATGAAGTTAAAGAATGCTTACGGTCTGTGGTGTAACTTGTCATGAGAACCCGACACTGAGTCAGGCATCCACAGCCCTCCCCTCCAAAGCACTCCTGGTGAAGAGCAGAGTCTTCTTCAGGTCGCGCTAACCCCTGGATCCCCAGGTCCTGCTCCCAGGCACCCTGGGGGAAGGGGCAGATCGCCGTCTTAGGAGAACTGTGGCCAGGTGAAAGGAGTCGCTAAAGGAGACCAGAACCCCAGGCAGAGTTGGGTTCCGTGCATGTCCCAAGTTCCTGGCCGGCCTCGGCCAGGCCGCCACCTGCGGCGGTGGGTCGCCGAGGCCTGTGGACTCTTCCAGGCTGAGAGGGAGCGAGCAGGAACAGCACGAAACAGCAAATGTCAGGAAAGTGGTAAGCCCTGAATCTTTTATGAGACCTTGGGTATTCTGATCACAGCTCCACTGACACTGAGATGGGAATACAGATTACGGGAGGGGGCGGCTGTGACATGAAGCCCAGGCTTAAATCTTCCCAAGGTTTTAACGTGCCTCGCCATATGAATATTTTGTTATTTTATTTGGCACCGTTCCCGCAGGAGGCCAGGAGAGAGAGCGCTGGCCGAGCCTGGGCCAGGGCAGGGCCCGAGATGCGGGAGCTGAGAACCACACTGTGGCTGATGAGGCTCACACCCTTGTACGGCTGTGCGTGTGCGTGAGTGTGTGAGTGTGTGAGGCAGTGTGAGGGTGAGAGACTGAGAATGCGAGTCTGTGTAGTAGTGTGTGTGTGAGGAGGTATGTGAGATTTCATGTGAGAGAGTATTGGAACGTGAGTGTGCATGTAGGGTGTGTGTGTGAGAATGAGTGTGTGTGACAGTGTGAGAGGAATGTGAGTGTGTATGTGAGAGAATGTGAGTATGATTTGAGAATGTGAGAGAACGAGTGTGTAAGACAGTGTGTGAGAATGAGTGAGTGTGTGTTGGAGACAGAAGGTGTGTGAGAGAATGACTGTGATGTGAGAGAAAGAGTGAGAGAGACCTGTGAGCATGAGAGAGAATGAGTGCGTGAGACTGTGTGAGATCGCGTGTGTGAGAATGAGTGTGAGAATGGGTGTGGGTTGGAGACAGAAGGTGTGTGAGTGTGTGAGAGAATGAGCGTAATGTGAGAGTATGAGAGAGAACTGAGAGCATGACAGAATGAGTGTGTGAGACTGTGAGAGAGAACGAGTGTGTGTAACAGTGTGCGTGTGTATATGTGTGTGTGTGTGAGAGAATGAGTGAATGTGACAGTGTGTGAGACTGTGAGAGAACGAGTGTATGTATGTGTGTGGGGAATGTGAGTGAGTGTGTTGGAGACAGATAGTGTGTGTGAGTGTGTGAGGGGCCACGTGTGAGAGAGACCTGTGAGCATGAGAGAGAATGAGTGCGTGAGACTGTGTGAGAGAGAACGAGTGTGTGAGACAGAGTGTGAATGTGTGTGTGGGAGAGAATACGTGCTGGGGGGATGTGAATGCGCGTGTGAGCCAGGGAGTGTGCACGAGAGCACAGCTCCCCGGGAATCGTGTCGCGTGTCAGGCCTGGATGCTAAGGCCCTCAGACCTGCTTATGAATTCCCTCGGCTTCCGGTGAGGGAAGGAAGGAAAAGAGCAAGGCCCCGAGCTGCCACGAATTGCTCGCCTGAGAGCTTGTCTTGGGAATGCAGATGGTTCAGGGGCCTCCAGGCTGGGGTGGCTTTTAGGGAAAATGGGGGGAAGCCACGAGAACGTGGGGGCCTGTGGGGCCGCGGGACACGCGAGCGAGAGACGCTGCCGCCCCGAGGGGAGGCCGCAGGCCTGTGGCGGGGCGGCGCGGCCAGGGGCTCGCCGTGGGCCCGGCCGGGGCGTGAACTTGCGGCCGAGCTCAGGGGAGGCCCGAGGGTGCAGCCGGCGCGGACGGGGCGGCCCTGACGGAGGCCGAGCGTTGGCCGAGCCCCAGAGCCCCAGAGCCCCAGAGCCCCAGGGAGCCGCAGGCGCAGAGCTAGACTTTGAACTGCTTTCCCGGAGCACGACTTGGCAGCGCCTTCGAGCGTCTGGATTCCGCTTCTCCACACGTGTCCGCATCTGGAGGGTCGCGCGCTGGCCCGGAGCCAACCCGGAGCCAAGCGGCGAGGCAGGCGGCGAGGCGGGGAGCCGGCAGCCCGGCACGGGCCACGGGGCAGGCGGCGCTGTGGGCGCGGGGCCCGGGGGCGGCCTTGTCTCTCGTCGGAGCCGTTGCCCAGCAGAGGAGCGGTGTGAGGGGCACGCGGGGGTGACTGAGGCGTCGTCATTCATCAAGAAGAACTATTTGTATCCAGTGACGCGGAGGTGTCAGGCTCTGGTCTAAGTGCCTTTAGCATATGTCACCTTCACAGCAAATCTGTGGCGCAGGTACTTCATCCTCACCTTAGCGATGGAGGAGCCAGGGCGGAAGCAGGCGTAGGGGAATAGAGCCGGGTTTTGCCATTCATTCATTCATTCATTCATTCATTCATTCATTTTAGAGCGAGAGAGCAGGTGTTGGGGGGGGGGGGCGCAGCAGAGAGAGAAAGAGAGAGAGAATTTCCAGAAGACTTGAGCACGGAGCCCGATATAGGGGAATAGAGCCAGGTTTGCCATTCATTCATTCATTCATTCATTTATTTATTTTAGAGCGAGAGAGCAGGTGTTGGGGCGGGGAGGGCGCAGCAGAGAGAGAAAGAGAATTTCCAGAAGACTTGAGCACGGAGCCTGATGCGGGGCTTGATCTCACGACCCCAAGACCGTGACCTGAGCCGAAATCAAGAGTCGGACACTCAACTGACAGAGCCACCCAGACCCCCCACCTGGCCGGAGCCGGGTCTGAATCAAGGCTGTCTCCAAGGAGCTTGGCCTCGAACCCCCACCTGGCACATTTGGCCTGAATCTGTTCCTTCCCTCGAGCCCCCACTCACTGAGCGCCTAGCAGATGCCACGTTCCATGCGGGGTGCTGGGGGTGCACACTGGGGGAACACCGACCCCATGCTCACCGTCATGGGGCACCCAGGCCAATCGGCAGTGGCGGTGGTGCCACAGGTGCTCCGAGAAGGCTACCCATGGTCCACAGTGGCGGCCAGTCTGCATAGACGGGATGGCTGCATCCCACCCAACTTTTTGAGGTCCCCTTTGTCAAAATCGGCGTCCCTCGAAGGCTCCATCTGCCTCCATTGTTGACACCCAGAGAGCTGGCCTTCGTTCCATGAAAGTTTCCAGAAGCTTCGCAGGGGAAGAGGGGCTTGTGGACAAAATGGGAAGCAGACCCACCAGAGAAACAGGCCCAGCTGCTTGTTGCAGGAAGTTCTCTAGCCTTGTTAGCCCCAAATTGTAGCCGAACAAAGCTAGGTCCATGGAAACAGAAAGAATAAGTAAACAAGAAAAGAAAAGGAGAGAAAACCCCACTTTAACTTGAATAACCCACCGCTGAGCCGGCTCCTGAGTTCAGAGTGGGGGATTCTCATGTTTCCAGGATATTTTCAGATTCTGATGGTAATTAGGGGAAGACCATTGTGACCTTGAAACTTGGTCTGGGGGGACTGAGCTGAGGACCACCAAGACATTGCACACAGACCACCCACGGCAGATGCTTGCATGGATCTGCTGGCCAGTCGTAGGGTTGTCTGCGAGGCAACCTAAGCCCTATTTTGTAGGGCGAGTTGGAAGGGTGAGAGCAGGTGTTGAAAAGCCATGAAAAAAAAAGGATTAAAACAAACATGTGCCTCAGGCTCATTTCAGCTAGCAGCCGGACTTCCTCTCTCTTTCTCTGAATTTGATATTATTACAGGAACATTATCACAGACTCAATTTTCAGTCGAGAGTGAAAAAGCAGTCAGCTCTGGGGGTGGCTTCTCGTGAGCCCCATAAATCCGCAGGGAGGAGGGCACGGGGTGGGCGGACAACACCAGGACCAGTGTAGGCCGTCACAGTGCCAGGACACACTGCGTGGTGTAGGTGCAGCCAGGGAGCGGGTCACGGGGCACACCGCGGAGTGTCGTTTCGAGGGTTAAACGGGCGAGCGTGTGTAGGATTGGGGCCTGCACGCCGTGCTCAGCGAGTATCAGCTGTTGCTCCCATTTCTTCCTGGGCAAAGTGACGCCATCCTCTCTCTGCAGAATGAGAAGGTGACATCCCAAAAAGAGAGGCACCGTCGTGGGTAGGAAGGAACTTCTTTGGGGTTCCCTTAACTTGTTCCCGTTTTCTCATTTCAGTTCCCTGCTTGTCCTTATTGGAAGGCTTCCAGAAGTAGAGTTGAAACTGGGGACCCTCTCCAGTGCTGTTGAATTGATGGGGTGTGTGCCCCGGTGGTGTGAAGGGGCCACCTTTCTTCCTATGGGGACAGAGAAGGCCCATGTAGGGAATTCAGGATGAAGGAAGGGGATGACCAGGTTGGAGATAACAGATTCCTTCCAATGTTGAACAGAAGAGTGGACAGTGACAGCTGAGTCCAAGGGACTTGGAATCCACCTGCTGTCACTGACCCCATCTGGCCCGCTCGCCTCGCACCCTCCTGCCGTGGGCCCTTCTTCCCCCCTGCTCCTCACCCCGTCCACTTACATGAGGGGAAATTGCATCACCCCCTGAAAGGACCGGGTGGCTGTTGGCCATGGGCCCTCAGCGGTGACCCAGGGCTGCACCGTCAGCCACCGAGACGTCTGCTGACCGGGGGGCAGAGGCATGGATGCTTCTAGCAAAACTTTTACCCTCACGAGTTTTTCTTTGGGTCCTTGCTGCCTCCCTCCCCTGCGATGCCCCAGAGGGTTGACTTTCTGTGACAAGCCTGAGAAACAGGTCTGTCGGGGAAAGAACATGGGGAGAAACCGGATTTGGGAAATTGCTTTCAGGACACGCAATCTCCACAAGCACGGGCCTGTCCCCCACAAGCGCAACCGTGGTTGCTGCCCGTGTCTCTATGAGAAGAGTTGAAGGGAATGATATAGACGCTCCGTTACGGGTGTCCAGCCGCCGTGGGCCGAGGGCCTGCTACGTGCTGGACGCTGGCGTGTGGCGCTCATTGGTGGGAGGTCTCCGGTCGTGCTTGGCCGTGGGGAGGGGACCCCGGTGGGGGGAGCAGACAGGTTCTCGGAATGCAGTTGGGGGCTGAAGAGCTGAGACAACTGAATTGGTTTCCCCTGTTTCCCTTTGCTAGTTTTTTTTTGTCTTTCTTTTCTTTCTTGCTTTTTTTTTTTTTTTTTTTTGTCTTTCTTTTCTTTTCCGTGAGAGAATCAGAAAGGTCCCATCTGCCTTTTAGGGGGAGGGTCTTGCTTGGTGACTAGTAGCATCTGGGGTAGGGTCCAGTTCATTATGCCACCCAGAATATCAAAGCAGTTTAGGCGTTGGAGACCAGGGAAGAAGAAGGGATTTAAACACACACACACACACACACACACACACACACACACACACCCCACAACCCTGCTGCCAATCGGGTAGCTCTCTCTGCTGTCTGCAGGCTGCTGCTACCCACTCGTTACAATTAAAATGAAGTGTCCGTCAGCGGCTATCTTCTCTGTGTGGCCCATATGTTTCTGAGCTGATACTGTCCGGATTATTCTGTTCGGGAAAACGATAACGGCTGTTTATAACCTTGGCAAACACTGAGGCTTAATCAGGCTGGAGCACATTTTCACCAACTGGCTGATAACAGGCTGTTAGCAGCCTTATCGCTGGGGAGAGATAGGCCAAAATAAGCAGATCTGTGAGCACAGGAGCCCAATCGAGTGGTACACACTCTGGCCCCAGCTTTATTTTTAGATTCCCTTTCCCCGGTTGATATCAGAAGGCGCAGAGGAAGGAGGTGGGGTGGGTAGTAATGTGTGCCCCCGTGGGATGTTAATCAACATGAGAGGCAGAGGGTCAGCCCGGCTTCCAGTGCTCCGGGCTCCCTTCAAATGAGGGAAAACACGTGCAGGTCTTAGGAGACAAAGGAAGGGAAGGGGCTCTGTTTCCTGGCCTGGTGTGTGGGCCCCGATGCCTGTTGGGCTCAGCATCTTCCCGCCGTTGGAGGCTCCATCTGGACCGGCCGGCATAGGTGCTGGGCTCTTCCTCTGTAGGGAAGAGCCTGCTTGTGCTTTCTCTCCTGCTGTAGGGCCTGGCTTGTGCTTTCTGTCTTGGTGGCCTCCCTCCGGAGTGACAGACCCTGTCCCATTCATCGTCCTCGTGTGGGCTTAGAGGCCACACAGTGGGCCGGGTCAGTGGAACACAGACAGGAGAACGGACACTGAGTGGGAGGCCCAGGGACCAGCATAACCCGAGGCCCCATGGAGTCCTGGACTGGTGACTGGTTCTCAGCCCCCAGGGAGGCACTACTGTGTGCGTTTTCAGAGCGGCCCAACCTCCTGCCTCTTGGGATGGTCTTCAAGGACGAGCCCTTTGGACCCGTCCCCATACAGTGAGAGATAAAAGCCAGATCCACAGCTAGCTTTTTTGCTTCTGGACCCGGTTCTCCGAAACAAGTTACTCCTGAGCCTTGACATGTGTGCGCTGCTAGAGCAGGTAATGGATTTGAGACAAAAAGATAGAGGTGAGGCCGTCAAGCGTGTGATGGAAATACACGTTGGAGGGGACGCGGAATGGCGATGGGCAGCAGATGCCAGAAAAAGAAGGCAAGCGGGAAGGTGTTGTTTGCCGTGGACAGTGGAAGTCTTGATGTTTCCTCTGCATTCTGCAGAGACCGTCCTCTCCGGAAGAGCATTGGGCATCTTTCTGTCTGCTTCCGTCCGTGGGTCTGTCTCCATCTCTCTTCTCCCCTTTCTTTCCTGTCCTCTCCCTGCTTGCTCTGCGCAGCTGCCCCGTTCCCGACTCACTTTTGTCTGCCTAAGACCCAGCCAGTGGAGTCAGGTGGCGGGAAAGAGGGGCAAGCGGACCGTGCATGGGGGGAGGGAGGCGTTTTCAGGGGCGCACAGATTGAAGTAAGCACAGAAGGCAGCGGAGAGCATTATTACCATTATCATGCAAATCTATTTACAAGGCTCCCTTTATTCATTAATCTTTGAATAGCAGAACCGTTCATACAGCCCTGAAATAAGAACCACCTGTGCCTCTACAACCAAAAAAATTAAAAAAAAAAAAAAAAAAGATACGGGCGTTAAGGACAAATGATATGTGGGAGCAGGAAGGGAAAAATTAAATATAAACAAATCCAATCATTCTGTCATTTAGATCTCCACGTATATGATTTTACAGCTCCCCTGTTGCAAAATGGCCAGCTGATGGGCAATTTAGGAGACGTCCCCCAAGTTGAGAGAAAATCTCGGGGGAGGGCTGGAAATGTAATCAAATGACTCCAACAGTCTGTGTTTAAAAATCCAAACACAGGTTTTTCTGCACCAATTCTTAATTCTCCTGTTTGGAAGTTAGTGCCCATAAATGGAATCTAAATGATCCGGGTGAGTGTTTCAGAGCTGCTGGTGGACTCAATATAGAGGAATCTCTTATATTATTGTCACTGAATTCATCATAATATAATATAAAAATCTAAATCTGGAAGAGACCTTACATATGATCCAGTTCAATCCTCTCACTGTCTATTAAACCTTTAATTAAGAGTTCTTTACACGTACTCCACATCCCCATTTGTCACATGGCACATAGGCTGGTTACATTATCTTTGGAGCGGTTATTCTTACAGGGAGCAACATAGCTCTTGCAAACACTTATTACCCTGTGTTATAGGCAATTAGCAGGGGCTGCAGGGAGATGCGGGGAAGGGCTCCAGCTTTCTTTGCCACTGTTGCTAAGATGGCAGGATACCAGTTAGAAAGTCCACAGAAGAGAACATCTCCCACGTAGGGCTAAGCCTCTTCTGAGGAAACCTACAAGAGTGCCAACAAAATGCAATGGCCTCCGCATCCCTTTCAAGTGGACCTGACGTTAGCTGAGCCTGACAGATCCTGACAAATCCGTCAAGACGTTGGCTCCTTTAGTTCTAACCACCAAACATTATTGCTCACAAGTGTTAGAGTCACAGAATCTTAAGAGCCAGAGGAACCCACCTGAAGAACTACGTCCTGGTTGTGTAGATGAAGAAATCGAAGCCCCGGAGAGGGGACTGGAGCTGCCTGGTCCGTCTGAACGAGGGCTCCAACTCTAGGGATGAAGAGGATCTCCTACCTTCTAGCTCAGCGCTTTTTCATTTTTATGATGACTTTATAGGGTGATTTAGTTGTAGGATGAAGAAGTTAAAATAAATCCCTTAACTGTCCATGCCACTGTGGACTCATCTATAAAATAAGGATTGTAATTCCTCAGTTGATTTTTAAGTTCCCCAGGAGCTGGGCCTGTGCCATCCACCTCCGCCTTTCCCGGGTGCACGCTCTGAACGTGGAGCTGCTCAATAGATGTTGACTACTGAATATTTGAATGAATATTTGAATGAATGAGTGAATGAATGAATAAATGAATATGACTTTTAATTGGATTTCTCAAGTGATGACTCTTTCATTAAACGATTGATCTAAGTTGGGCGCATATTCCCAGCCACTCATTTCTTAAATCTGTTTCAGGAGAAACAAAGAAAAATGGTGATGAGGCCTTTGGCAGTTCTGGTGAAAGACCTCTCGGGACTGCAGAGGCCTGTTTATAATCGAGGAATTTTGTTATTGTTCGTTTGCCTTGTGGTTGGTGGTTCGCAAAGCCCATGCTCCTGAGGGTCATTTGACTTTGAGGTTCTCGGTAGTTAGAGTCTTTCCATTTTTCCCAGCGATGGAAGGGGAGTTTGCTTCTTTTCTTTTCTTTTCTTTTCTTTTTTCTTTTCTTTTCTTTTCTTTTCTTTTCTTTTCTTTTCTTTTCTTTTCTTTTCTTTTCTTTTCTTCTTTTCTTTTTTTCTTTTCTTTTCTTTCTTTTCTTTTCTTCTTTTCTTTTCTTTTCTTTTTTTTCTTTCTTTTCTTTCTTTCTTTTCTTTTTCTTTTTCTTTCTTTCTTTCTTTCTTTCTTCTTTCTTTCTTTCTTTCTTTCTTTCTTTCTTTCTTTCTTTCTTTCTTTCTTTCTTTCTTTCTTTCTTTCTTTCTTTCTTTCTTTCTTTCTTTCTTTCTTTCTTGATTTTTCACTTATTTGTTTGACACAGAGAGAGTGTGTGTGAGCACAAGCAAGAGGAATGGTAGGCAAAGGGAGAGGGGGGAGCAGACTCCCCGCTGAGCAGGGAACCTGATGTGAGACTTGATCCTAGGACCCCAGGATCATGACCCAAGCCGAAGGCAGATGCCCAACCGGCTGAGCCACCCAGGAGCCCCGGAAGGGGAACTTATAAGGCACCCTGGGTGGACACCTTATGTAAGTTGCTTCCTGCTGTTCTCTAGTGTCTAGATGACCCCTGTGTCCAAGCAGGTACTTGGTAAATGGAGGCGTTAAATGGAGGTAGGTCTACTTTGACTCCACTAGCCCATGCCTTGGAAGTGAGAAGCCGAATTGCAAGTCTGAATTATCTGAATTGATTCCTCTGACTCAGAAATCCTGGCCAGGATACGCTTTTCCCCTCAAAGCATACATTCTGTCAGTTGGCTAAAAATCTGTGTCTTTGGACCTTAACTCTTGTCACCAGGGCCCTTTGTATCCTAGGCTTGTCTCCCCATCACCCTGAGAGGACTATGCACAAAAGCTGATTGTCCACCTAGGCTTCTGAAGGTGGCCGTTCAGAGGGTCAAAATCCAAGGTGGAGAGATTACTTGGGGAGGGGGTCGGCTGGGTTCTTTTGAATCGAACTTGCTTCTCAGAGGCACGTGACTGGCATATTTGGGTCATTAAATATAAAGACATTCCTACTTATGAATTGTGCCAGCACGATGTTTTCAGATCGTATGAAAACGGTGTGTGTGGCGACTGCCAAGTAGTGTTTTTATGCGTGTGCCTCTGAACACACCGCCCACTGGTCCGTGTTGTGTAAGACGGTGGTGCTGTGCTCCAGAGGCCGCATCATTCATGCTGAGATCTTAGAACCTTCCTTAAACATCCAGTCATTTACGACTCCTGTGAGTTAAATAAATAATAAGATCCTTACCCCCTTGAACAAAATAGGAAGACTAAAATTTTGAAAAATTAGGCAATTTGGCTCCAGGCGGAATGTGCAGCAAAAGCATTAACCGGTGAACCCACCCTCGGCACCAGCGGCAAGGATTCCTCCCGTGAACATGTTTGTAGCGGGAGGTTGCCGTGTGGCTTCGAGAGGGGCTTTGAGTCTTCGGACTGACACTCAGCATCTGGGAGGGGCCTGCTCCTGAGTTGCAAACAGTTAAAGAGAGAAAAAAAAAGACAAAACATACACAATCAAGATCTTCCCTGTAAGACCAAAGGACACCATCGGTGGGATTAGCTCCGTGGGGTACGTAGTTAAAGTATTAAAAATTGTGATACAGATGATGCTCAGTTTTGGAGGTGGAGAGCACTCACGTTGCAGGGTCGTGGTGGGGGGGACTTATGGTAGGGGAAGGGAGCCCGGGCTCTGAGTTGAAAAATGGGTAGGATGGAAGTCAGCATAAGGTGGAAGAATGGGCCTTGCTTTTGAAGCAAACCAAATAAATAAAGGCAGAAAGATGGGAAAGAGGGTGATGGTTTTGTAGTAGCTCTTACTATATCTCAGTTTCCCCTCTGGTAAAAAATAAAGGAAATGGTACTGGTTAGGAGTGTGGCACCATGGGCAGGACAGTACAGGGTGACATATTCTCGGCTGCCTGGGTGGGTTGCTCTGTGTCTCACCTGCATGGGCATGGCATTGGCTTTAGGTTCTTGGGTTCCTTGAGAGCCTTCATTTAAGAACTTAGCGGGGGATGTGTTTCTTCAAAGACTTTTATCCACCTGGTGTGGGGGGCAGTCAGAACCTGGACTGGGGGAAGAGGAAGCCCCTTCGTGGCCACAGGATGAATATAGCCCAGCAAATGCAACCATGAGGGGAAGGAGTCCTTGGGTGTCCCAGTGGCCCCTCCCTTCCAAGACTGAGCTCGGTCTAGGATTGTCAGGCAGGTGTTCAAATAAATAATGCATCTAGAAACACTTCCAGCAGCAGCTGGGACCTGCCTTAGTAGCTCCAGGATGGTGGGAGTACACGGTCCCAGCTACTTGGGCAGGTGTGTGTTGGCTCCAGAAAGTTAGAACAAACGCTCTCTAGACATATCCCCTACATGGACTAGGGACCCGTTTCTGACGGAGAAACAAAATGAAGCATTTATTTCGTCTAGCCCTGCCTGGAAACCGGTTGCCTTGGCTGAGCCCATCAGTTCAAAAACAAATGAATAGGCTTCCACTAGGGGGAGACTGTGGTTTCAGAGCACTAGGTTGGAATTAATACCTGTTTCTATCCAGTTCTTGTCCATTATTAATAACAGCACCTAGTATGACCTTAAGGAGAAGATCAATCTCCATTCATGATCATAATGACGATGACTTAACATATTCACAGTCTGTTTAGTGCTTATGCGCCAGACACCTTATGTATTGTTTTATTTAATCTTCAAAAAAAATACCAGTATTGTTCCATATCCCCCAATAGTTCTGAATGGTTCATGATAGTTAAAAACTTTGTCCAAGGTGCATAAGGCTTAAGTCATGGAGTTAAGTCAGCTTCTTGAGCTACCATACTTTGTTAAAAATGTGAACTTGCCATTTAACAGTATGTTTTACCTTTTTTTTTTTTTTAACACGTTAACTTAGACATATGGATTAATGTAGAAAAATATCTTATATTGACCTTATAGCATGTTCAGGGTAATTTTGGAGAATCCAGATTGTTTCTGTCAAAAGATGTCACCCCCAACCCCTAAAGACAGCCGTGCCTGGGGTGAAAATCAGCTGCTGCCCATTGAAGCTTCCCAGTTGGATCCCATTTGGGAACCCTTGAGAGGTCAAGATGTGGTGACCGTCATCATTGTGGATGCCGCTTCTGTAGGGCTAACTCTGGTATGTTGTAGGTCTAAGAGGGATACTTGACAACTGGGAGGATTTAGGATTTGAGTGACAAATGTAGTCTTGAAAATGATTCTGTAGGTTCTCGTTGTTGTCACGTGATGAGTATCCATCTAAAAGGTTTTAAAAGGTTTTATTGGTTGGAATTGTAAATATAATCTGTTCTGAAGGTAAGGAGAGCGATGTGATAGATCATGTTCCTGGAGCTTTCTGATTCATCTAAGTTCTTTTAGTTAGTTCAGTGGAAAATAGTTAATTTTTGTGAGGAATCGACTTAGGGAGCACTCCAGCAGCCAATCCTTGGATTGCTCAGGCTTCAGGGATGAGCTAAGCCCACCTCTGCCACTTTGTGGAATCAACACTGATGAGAGAGGTTGCCTGGCTAGAGCTCGCCAGAGACTCCACCTTGGTTTTGACTCTGATCATCTGGAGGTTACATAACGATGGTGGAGATAGCCACACACTCTTCTCTTTGTGGCATTGGGGGCTAGTTTTGAGAGAGCGCTCTGTTTCCGAATTTCAGATTTTGGAATGGGAAAATTTGAGTTGCAAGTGAGATAGAGGTTAGGTCTTTCTGAAACCGAGACTGGAGTCCTAGAGTCTCCGTCTCTGTGGTCCACTGGCCTCCCTCTTGTGGAATCACACTTGGGTTTACTGAAGAAGGAGGGGCTGACCCTCAGGAACTGGCCAAATGACAACCTTTTGGTTGATAACGAAAGTGTTTCAGAATTCTACTCAGCCTTGCTCCCGGCTGGTGACCCCGTCAGATCTGATAAACCGAACAAGCTGGGGATGACCGCGAGCTGCAAAGGAGCCCCACACAGGCCTGCTGGTCTGTGAGAGGCCAACAAAGGGGCAGGGGGGTGCCTCCCCAGCAAGCAACTCCACGCTGAGCCATTTTTCTCTGTACTCCCTCTCTTGCAGGTTTAAAGCAGAGGTGAAGTTAGGGGAAGTTCTTCTGTCTCTACTTTGTCCTGTGAGAGGGAAGGTTGGGAAGCTGACAGTTTGATGTCTGTAGTAAAATGTGGACTATGAGCCCTGATTCCAAAGGCGATGAGATTGTCCAACAAACATTCGACCAGAACCTGGGGGTCTGGGGGCGCTAGCCGTATTTACTTGGTCTGAGTAAAAGCTTTAGGCTGTTAATTGGAGTTGTAAATACAATATTTTTTTAAAACATAAACTCCATGAACCTGATACAGTTCACTTTTTAAATAATTCTAATTTATTTATTTGAGAGAGAGAGAGGGAAGGAGAGAGAGAGTAGGAGCAGGGCAGGGAAGAGCAGAGGGAGAGGGAGCAGCAGGGTCCCCTCTGAGCAGGGAGCCCCACATGGGACTCTATCCCAGGACCCTGAGATTGTGACCTGAGCCAAAGGCAGATGCTTAGCCGACCGAGCCGCCCGGGCGCCCCTGGAGTTGCCCATATAGCATTTACAGGAAACGAGGGAGTAGATGTATGGTGTATTAAAATTACCTGTAGACCTTGTAAAAATTGTACATATCCTGGATCATCCCAGACCTGTGCAGTTTTGAAAAGCTCCCTGGGTGAGTCTGTGCCGTGTCCCACCGAATGGAGATCCGGTGCTTTACATTATTATATAGGAACATTGTTGTTGTCCTGCTCAATGAGCACCCCGATGATGGCCCACCATTCCTGTCATTGCATTTGGAAGTATTTTGGCTCCTGAAAGCACATGGGGGTATGCGTGAGTCCATGCACGTGTACTCACGGGTTTGTTTTCTGAAGCCCACGGTCTGCTGCTGGCCCTTGACATGTGATCAGAGTGATGTGGACATACAAGCCTGGGCAGACCGACTCTCCCCATTTCACCCTGCCTGCAAACACAGTTAACATCCTCAAGGTAAAGCTCTGAAATCCCATGCTGACCTTTTCGTGAAGCATTATAATCAAGTTGAACATTTCCAGTTGTACCACAAATGCTTGCCCCATGGGAAAACACTTCCCTACATTTTATGACAATTGATTCTGATTTTGAGGAACTAATTTGTATTGAATGCAAAATGTCCAGCCTCGCATGGAAACTGGAAAGTCCCCATGTCCAGACAGGTCCAACAGTGTGTTTTTGTTAAGAAGACAGAGAAAACAATGAAAGATTGTGTTTTCTGTTTCAGAAAATCCTTCCTTCATGGGTTGAAAGAGGGGGGTTCAGGAAGAATGAAGGCAGGAAAAGGACGGAAGGAATAATGAAGAGAAGAAAGAACGAAAAAGAAGACAACGAAGAACTAAAATAGATGAGAGCTATATCGGGAGTATTTTGTCTTTTCTTTCTTCTTTCTTTCTTCTTTCTTATTTCCTTCTTTACTTTCGTTTCTTTCTTCTCTTTCTCTTTCTTTCTTCTTTGCCTTGCTTTCTTTCTTTTCTTTCTCCTTTTTTTTTGTTAATTTTTGTTTGTTTGTTGTTTTTGTTTTTTATGGTCCTATGGGTCTAATGACAGCAGGCAATGTTCAGATGTATGGGCTTATGGAAAGCTTCACCCTGTCTGGATTCTCAGCTCCTAGATGGCAGAAATCACTAGATCTTCTTACCGTGTGTTAAGCCCCCCATTGTGCCGAAGATCCCTACGTGAACATGCTGACCCCTTCCAAGAGACTCTTAGATTATATGACTGATGTTTGTTCTCTGTAGGGAAAGTCAGCGTTTCACTCCCCACATGGTGGTTCTGGCTACAAAGGGAGCGCTGCCCCTCGGACTCAGGGATGAACCCAAGAGCCCTGGGGCCTTTTAACATACCTTTGGAAGAAGTCACCGAAACAGAAAGCTACCACTTCTCAGGCTGACACCTGCCGACACAAATAGGAGCCTCTCGAGGTTGCCTTCAGCCAGGGCCCAAACCGGGGCTCACTTGGAGAAATCTCATTGAAGCTTGAGTTCCCCTGGCCCCCCAGACCCCAGCTAGTGTCTTCTTCGGTGTGAATCGCAAGTGATACTTGGGCAGGGATGTGGTGAGACGTCTGTTAAGGCAACAGATGCCCAGTGGAACATTGCTTGTTTGGCTTGTGATCTCCAGTCCAGGGAAGGTGCTGCCCCTCCAGTGGCGCTGTTGGTTGGCAGCAGGCTTCTGTAGCTTCCTTTCTGAGGGATACTCACAGTGGTCACACCTGTGTTGTAACAAAAGACAAATTTAGGGGAATCCTTGTGGGGAGCGGGAGGGGGTCTCTTTTTCCGAAAGAATGTCAGGATGTCTTAGGTGGGCATCTGATTCTACTTACCTGGACCAATGAGAAGAAGGCCAAGCAGGTATGGGTGTCTGTAAAGGTTTCATCCAATCCCAAGAGTCCGTGAGCCTTCTCAGGTGCATGGCAGACTGTCCATTCCTATTTCTGGAATTTGCTTCTTGACATTGTCATGCCGGGGACTTTTTCTGAGTTGTGCTTTGTGGTAGAAAGGTCAGCTGTGTACCGAGGAATATGGGACTCATGCTCTTCTCCATCCTCGGGCCCTGGAGCAGGCATTTGACTGTGTTGCATATGAATTGGGGAGTTACAGGGTCTTAAGACTTTCTCTGATCCCCAGTGTGGCCTGAGTTCTCTTTAGGGCACTGCTTCAAATCTCAGGGACTCCATCTGTAAAATTGGGTGGTGGTGTTTGGTGTGTGTGTGTGTGTGTGTGTGTGTGTGTTTTCTTTCTACGGGATTGGGGAGAGAATGGAGGTAGAAGCATAATGACTTAAAAGCAAAAACAATTGAATTCTTTGAGCTGCGGTGCTCTGCTATGACAGCCCAGTTGTTTCCCGTGTGGAATACCTTCCAACACATTTATCTGGATTCTCTCACTTTTCCGTTTGCTGTCATTGGCCTGAAAGAGCAATTTACTAAAGGTTCCCTAATGTTCCCCACGGTAAGAGCGCTGAGCGTTTTGCGGTTGACCGTTGGACTGAGCGGGGATTGGGGGCACCAACCCCCTGCACCGTGGAAAATCCACGTATAATTTTTGTCTCCCCCAAAACGTAATAGCTTCCCGTTGACCTGAGACCTTACCGATTATACAAGTAGTTGATGAACACATACTTCGTATGTTACATGTGTAACACGCTGTATTCTTAGGATGAAGCGAATTAAAGGAAGTTATTAAGAAAATCATAAAAAAGAGAATATCCTACTGTAAAAAAAATTCTGTGGATAAGGGGACCTGCGCAGTTCAAACCCACGCTGTTCACAGGTCAGCTGTGTTTAATTTCTCATTAGTAGCTCCCTGTGGTTCCCCTTTCCCTGCCAGGCTGCCCTAGGAAAATGGGGAACCCCATCTGGGGATTAGCCAGGGTGCATATTTTCATTTAGAATGTTTTATTTATTTGTTCATCTATCTGTTCATTTAACAGAACTTTATGGAGCATCTTTTTTTTTTTTTTTTTTTTAAGATGCTAGTATTTTTTTTTTTTTTTTGAGAGAGAGAGAACACAAGCAAGGGAAGCAACAGGCAATAGGAGGGGGAGAAGCAGACTCCCCATGGAGCAGGAAACCCTACATGGGCCTGGATCCCAGGACCCTGGGATCACGACCTGAACCAAATGCCACTTAACCGACTGAGCCACCCAGGCGCCCTATGGAGCGTCTTTTAGCGACAGGCTGTATCCTAGGCACTAGGGATACAGTGCGAATGAAACAGGCAAACAAACCCTTGCCCTCACGGAGCTTCCATGTCAGTGAAGGAAATAGACAGTCAATAGGTCACAGCATGGTGGGAGGCGGTACCCTATCCTATAAAACCCTAATGTCTCAGGCCCAGTTTTGCATCTTACCCCTGGACTGACCCTCAGTGCGAGGCTCCCTGGCGGGTGGCCCCCTGTGTGGCGCTGCCTGGCTGTCACTGATTATACGTATCTGCAGGGCTTATGCTCGTGCTCTGTAACCATTTCTGCTACGGGATCATCTTGCCGTTCACTGAAGCCTTAATCTCTTACGCCGCGATCAATGGGCGTGTGCCTTTCCCCGTTGGATGCTCATTTTTTAATCCTTACTGCCTCCTTCAATGTCACCCCGTTCCATTTTTCTTTATAGACTTTCAGGTCTACTGTACCTGCTGATGACTTAGTGGAGAGTGTTGGGCATCTCCCTTAATTAATTCCATCGATTGCAAATCCCACAGGGTTCGAGGTCCTTAGATTTCTGAAGCAGCTAAAGGGAATGTCTAAATTCCAACCTTTTCCTCCTACAAATTGCTTTGCCACGATGTTGCTGGGAGGGAGTGCTGCGGTTTTATTCATCTGAAAGAGTGTATTAATCCACAGAGGGTTCTGCATTCTTAACTGGGCTTTTTGTATACGAGGTGGAAGGAAAATACTGGGCTTGGATCTCTCCCTCTTTCTCTGTCTCCCCTTCTTCTCCCATTGACTCCCATAATGCTGGCTGAGCTGGGCTGTAGTCTTCGCAGCCAGTGGTTTCTCGGATTCTTTGAAGAAGGGTATGACCATCGACCTAGGACTTCTTTTTGAGGAGTAACCGCGTAGGGTTTTTCCAGGAGGATACAGCTCAAACCTATGGCAGTGACCTCATTGAGTAATATCTATGTGATTCTTTTTTTTAATGCTCCCTGTGAAAAGGAAACACAGAATTTCTGGGAAAGAGTTATCAACTCTGGCTCCGCATCGTGAGGTTTGTAAGAACAGCACATCTTCCACAGAAATCAGCATTGCTGGGAACCTGAGAGATGATGACCTCATTTCCCTCGTTTTGTAAATGTGAACACGGAATAAGGAATTTGCACCGACTGAGTACTTGACAAGCACCAGGCCCCTAGACGAGGCATTGTGCACATGCGATCTGTGAATGGTGCAGTAACTGGCTGGATTGGGCAAATTCCAAGCCGCCACTAAAACCCAGTCCCTTTCCAATCATCCTACTGCCTCTCCTGAAACCCAAAGAGCCAAGGAGAGGGAGGACGGAGGCAGGGCGCCGTAGAGGCTTGTGCACTGCTCTGGCCTGGGCAGACGCTGGGTGGCGGCCAGACTGGCTGCGTTCGGAGCATTGGCAGCTCCCAAAGAGTTAATGTGGGACCGGCGTGGGTGGTGGGCAAATGGAAGGGGCTGGAGGGGAGAGATCGACAGATGAACACCCCCCCCTTCTCCCCATCATGCCATCTGACCGTCTGAAGTTGTGTGCGTGGTGGAAGGCCAAGAAGCACATTCTGAGAAGGGCGTGGACTTGTCTGCAAGGACTTTTTCCCCCTCTGCCTGGGCCAGCCAGGTCGCAGAGCCCTGTGCTGCCTGCGGCTGGAGAAGAAGACTCTGTTGCTATGCGCCGGAAGCTTAATTTTATTATTGCTCTCCCCTACTTAATGTCTGTCTCTCAGGCAGCTGGTGATGTTTTAATGAAGCTGGAATTGTATAGTCTGTAGCGCTGGATAATCATAAGCTGCCGAGTCAGAATCAAATTAATAATTCATGAAATTAAAGTGTATAATTAATTTGAACCATGCAGATGAGAAGAAGGGCCAGCACCCACAGCCTGGAAGGAGCTGAAGTGTGGGGAGTGTTTACCGAGCTTGGCTTCTGTCCCCAGATCGTGTCAATCGGCGTGCGGGTTAGGGGTCGCCGGCCTGTTGGTCTGTCCACCTGCACGCCCATGCTTACCGGAAGGAAGGTGCTTTCACCTAAAATGTGAACTAATCCTAGAAGCTCCAACTAAGCATTTTAGTTGGTTTTGAGTCCCCTTTCCCAGGCCCTGAAAGGATCTTACTCCAACTGGAAATGAGACTGTCGGTCGTTATGGGGTTGTGTATCCTTGTGGCAGGGGGTCCGTTGAAAGCTCCATCAGAACCCCACCACCACCATTTTTTTAAGATTTTACTTATGTATTTGAGAGAGAGGCAGAGATAGTGACAGAGAGCATGAGCAAGGAGGAGAGGGAGAAGCAGACTCCCCGCTGAGCAGGGAGCCCAATGTGGGGTTCGATCCCAGGACCCCGGGATCATGACTTGAGCTGCAGGCAAATGCTGACCCTTCTGAACCACCCAAGTGCCCCAGAAATTTCACTCTTTTGTACAGGTCACCAGGACGTAAATCAAATCCAGAAATTTAGGCATTTTATTGAGCTTCCAGTGTCTTACATTTCCGCCTCGTGAGTGCTGTCTCTCACACACACAGGCGGACACTCGCACAGCAAATGCGAATGACCTTCCCTCGACAGCCGCAATGATGTGTTTCCCATCTAGCATCCTGGTTTTTTTTTTAGCTCTTGCAGAGGCCCCTGGCCTGGCCATAACTTGAAAAGCTGTTCTTGGTGCCATTCCTAGCCCACAAAGAAGGAAGGGAGAGGAGCCCAAGTGCCTCATCCAGGGACGGGGACTGGTCGATCCGCGTCTGAATTGCTCTGCCTTTCCTGCCTGCTACTTTCAAGCAACTCTCATGTTGTCTTTGTTGTCTCTCTGGGTGTAAGAGGCAGGGGTTCTGCTTATCACTGGTGTGTTGACATCACTTGCCGGGCATTTTGCCTGTCTTCTGCAGACGTTGACTGGGATCCCTCTATTGTATCTGTAGGGGGTGCCCGCACTGGTCCTCCTCAGCTTCGAAAGACAAATGCTCTGGTGCTCTATCTAGTGAGAGAGGGATCTCTGGGTTGTGCTTTTCATTAGAAAATCCCTTCTGGTGTTTCAGCCTCCTAAGCATGGCATCTCCTTTTCCCAGTGGAGGCTTGCAGAGAGTGAGAAAGCAAAATGGGGAAGTGCAAGTGTCCGTTCCTCTTTGTCAGGTCTTTGAGAGTTCTTGTTCTAAAGGGACAAATGATTGGAAGCCGTGATACAAACTAATAATGCATAAACCCCCAAAGGTTTGGGTTGCATTGAGGCTCCGTTGACTTCACGTTCTTGAGTCTTCAGGATGTTTATTTGTCCCTCCTAGAGAGGCTTGCTCGGTCTGCCTCTGTGCTCACGCACTTCTCAGGGAACAACGGGAGGGAGTTGTACCAGTGGGAAATCTCCGTGGGTACCCAGGGCCTCACAGACAACATCAATTCTCTTTACTGTCTCTTGATCCACGTGCTTCTCCTAATGGGCCTTCGCTTCTGTGGCCTCAACTTCTGCACACCCTTCTGCTTTCCCACAAGTAACTAACTTCTCAGCCACTGATGCTTTGCCAGACGGGCTGATTCCCTGTAAACACATCTCAAAGTTCTAGCTTGCTCCCAGCAACCCATAAGCCATTGCCTGTCTCACACTCTCCGACTAAGGTGCAAATCAGAAACATCTGAGGCCCAACACATAACGAATTCATTTGGGGGCCAAAATAATGGTCCTGTAATATGCCTGGCTTCCTATCTTCCAAGCGTTTTGCCTACACAAGTAAATCCTGACTGTGAAGTAGCTATCCATCATTTTTTGGTAAGAAAGCCAAGACAGAGAATGAAGGTGACTTGCTCAAGACATCTAGAGTGCTTGGCACCATGATGGAATTTGCTTTGTCTTGCTCTTCAGTTGGTAGAGGGAGCTTTTGACAACCACCTAGAGGATTTGGAAATGAAATGTAACCACCTAAGCACATCTGGAATTTCCTACTCTCATGTTTCGGTTGAAAATTTTTGTCTGCCTTGAGTGATTGGATGCCATCTTTTTTTTTTTTTAAGTTTTTTAAAAAATTATTTATTTATTTATTCATGAAAGACAGAGACAGGAAAAGAGAGAGAGAGAGGCAGAGACACAGGCAGATGGAGAAGCAGGCTCCCTGCAGGGAGCCCTGACGTGGGACTCGATCCCAGGTCCCCAGGATCAGGCCCTGGGCTGAAGGAGGCGCTAAACCACTGAGCCACCCAGGCTGCCCAATTGGATGCCATCTTGCTGGAAAAGTGTTATACTACCTGGATTCCTGTATGGCCTTTTTAGCATTAAAAGTGGAATCTGTTTTTGACAAGATGAAAATATGGAATGATCACAATATTTACCTGTAATCTCTCTCTTTACATACAAACAGTTCGGTGGACCCATAGCTGCCTCCTCTAGGGACTGGGATCTTGCTGATTTGAATATGTTGATTACGGTTTGCAGAGGCTGACGTCTTTTTTTTTTTTTTTTTTTTTTTTTGCTGTGAGCTTGGTGTAGAGAGAATGGAAAGGACGATGCTGAGTCTACTTGTATGTTACCTGAATAACTGGACAGTGACCCTGCCAGCCCAGTTATTCTAGCCATGCAAACAGTAATTAAGCTCGATTGCCTGTAGGATCAGTTTAATTAACCAGGTGGCATTCAGCCATGAATATGGGTAGAACCAATGAATTAACCAAAAAAAAAAACAAAAACAAAAACAAACAACAACAACAAAAACTCCAAACAACAACAACAAAACCCAATAACACCTTAGCAACAAAACCTGGTCACATCTGGGTATATGAATAGGTGCATATTGAAGCCACTTCCAGGAATTATATAAAATTGTGAGCATGGGCATTCACTTCATCATTGAATTAGCACTGTTTGAAGTCTATTGAGTATGAAATGGAGGTCTATGGAGTATAGAAATGGTCTTTAGGAAGTCTTTTAGGAAGAGAAGTACTTCCTAAAACCTGTAATGACAAAATAATGCTCTACTGGTAAAAGCATCCCTTGCATCTCCAATGGTGAAATAATTCTTCGTGGTGGTCCTTACTTCATGACTTTATAGCAGTATTTGTGTGGGGCTGACAGTGCATTTTTTGTATAGGAAGAAACTGAGACACGTCTTGAGGGCAGTGACATCGTCGGCATCCCTTGGGATAGGCGCTGAGTTGGGGCTCCACTTCCATCTTAGCATCAGCTTTCTCCAAGAGCCTCTCTCGTTCTAATGTAATGCAGGAGAAAAAAACCTTCCCCTTGGTTTTCTGGGTTCCCTCCAGCTACTCTCTTTGATCGCTTCAGTTTGGTCAGGTGCCCAAGCCATGCAGCATAGCATTACAGTTTTGCTAAAGCTTAATGCCGGGCTTAGGGTTTATGAAGCTAGAAACCCCTAGGAATAAATATTCTGACCCTTTAGCAACTCCAGGGTGAGTTACTGCACTCGCCCCTTGGCATGCGCATAATGAATATGTAATGAAATTCAGTGATTAACTTATTTAATTTATGTATTTGTTTAATGTATGGCCTTCATATCCGTCTTACCATCTCAGAGAACCTGCAATTTCTGTTGGTTTCCTTTGGAAGATTCTGGAAGTCAGGGACTGTGCATGTGCACTTTTCTTTAGTACTCACTATGTCACGTTAATAAAACTCCATTTGGTTATAATTCCAAGTAATACAATTCCTATACAGTCCATTTTAATAAAGTGCACTTTTCAAGAACTAACATACTTTAAAAAGTAAAAAGGGCAAATTACCTTCATTTAGTGCATCTGAGCAGGCGGTGGTAGCTCTTGGGTGGGTCTTCTGGCCTGCCCCATCCACTCACATGGTTGCGATTGGTTCTTATTACTGAGATTTAGAGATTGACTCAGTGTTACAGACACAGCCTTTGGTTAGTGGCTAGAATTTGGTTATAGGTCATGGTTTGTTGGCTGCTTGTCATTTGAACCCCAGAGAGTTTTGCTCAGACTTCTAAGTTAGCAGTTAGTGCTGCACCTGTAAGGGGCAAGTGGGAAAAATCACCTGTCCCTCATCCGAGAGGGAGGCTTTTACCTCATTGGTGTTTCCAGTGGGGTTTGTCAACATTTGTGCCCTCCCTGCATCATCTTCTGTGGAGGGTATGAGAAGAGAAACCAATGAACAAAAAGTGGAGATGGCTCACCCCTACGCGTTCTGGTGAGAATGGGGGTGACTCTAAGATGGGTGAACCTGTTTGAGGCTGTGGTTCTCGGAGACACGAGCAAGGAGCCCACATGCAGCATTTCCATTTCATGGGCAAACCAAGAATTTATTTATTTTCCAAAATGGAGCCAAAAGCAGAGAAGGAATTCATAATTTTCAGAAATTATTTATTATCATTATAACATTTCCCCACAGGCAGCAGATATCCCATTATTCAGAATTATAACCTATCCTGGGTTTAGACATGGCCTGAATAATGAAATTGGGGGAGATGCAGAAAATACAGATATTAATGTTAACTAAACCTACTTCACTCAACAGAAGGAGGGACTGCCTCTCAGCTACAGATTTGTTTGTTTTCTCAAAAATGCATATTTTTTGCTCAGGGCCTCTGGTTTTTAACTTTACAAACCAGTTGAGAGTCACTGAGTAATTTTTAACTGCAGGATGCATCTCTTTCCCAATATTCTCTCCACCCACTGCAACATATTTCAGCTTAAATGGCCTGTTATTTTTCTTCACAGAGCCATGTCTCTGCATGGGTGAGAACTACAAAACCAGTCAGGAGGAATTTGATACGCCAAATGGGTCAGCTCATTATAACTTCTAGGAAACCACAAGATAATTGTAGGGTTACTGCTGGTAGGCTCCTCGGCCCCGTGTTAGGCATTCATACTCTTCTCCACTCAGCTTGCGACCGCCGCTTCTCCCTGTAGTACGTTTGCTAGGACATCTGAACAAAGATGGGGAACATGCCTTTTCCAAAAGGCAGAATTTTCAAGGCAGCGTCCAGGAATATTAGGTAACTGACCTTGGAGGTTTACCAAAGCAAAACTAAAATATGCGATTGAATTCTCACGGTAAGTAGGAAATAAATTTGGGGCATCTGCTCCAAATGATTGGAGTACCTTTGTTGATTCAAAGCGAATTTTCCCTGAATGATGTCCTATTGATAGATTCACTCACTATGTAGTGGTTAGGGTCCTACTGAAGACATTTATCCACGTACTTATATTTGTATCTTCATCTATGAGGGTAACAATAGATTGGGCCTGCTTTCTAGGGTCTCACAAGTTAATATAAATGTTTTTAATATGGGAGCACCTGGGTGGCTCAGTCAGTTAAGCCTTTGCCTTCAGGTCCCGTCATGATCCCAGGGTCCTGGGATGGAGCTCCATGTCAGGCTCCCTGCCCAGCAGGAAGCCTGTTTCTCCCTCTCGCTCTCAAATAAATAAATAATGTTTAAAAATAAAAAAAATTAAAAAATAAATGCTTTTAACATGGATGTAGAGAGTTCAAGGAATTGCATATATGTGTGTGCGTGTGCTCTAGGTCTATATGTATGTCTTTATAGATGTTTGTATATATAAATAATTAATATTTCTAATTATAGGCAGCATTCATATAGCAGTTACTATATAACTGGGGTGATTCTCAGTGTTTTTCAGGCAATTTATTTTAAAGAAGCAGAGGAAGTAGGTATAAATATTATCCTCCTTTTACAATTAGAGAACCTAAGGTCCAGAGAAGTTAATTAACGTACCTGAGGTCACACAGCTCATAAGTGGCATATTTAGTTAATGTAGGCAGGCAGTCTGGCTCGGGAGTCTGTGCTGCTTCTCACATATGTGTAATAAGCAAAGGACTGATAGTAATAATAATAAGAATAGAAGAAGCAGGGGCGCCTGGATGGCTCAGTTGGTTAGGGGTCTATTGATTTCAGCTCAGGTCATGATCTCAGGGTTGTGAGATCAAACTGTGCGTTGGGCTCCACACTTAGGATTCTCTTCTCCATCTTCCTCTCCCTCTGTCCCTCCCCAAACCCCTAGCTCATATGTACTCTCTCTCTCAGAAAGAAAGGAAGAAAGAAAGAAGTAACTATCACCAAAAAGTCTCTGTGCCCCGAGTACCGTGGCCCACACTTCACATCCATTCCCTCCCTTCATCCTGTCAATTACGTGATGATGTGGGTGCCATCAGTACCCTTCACTTTGCACACTTAGAAATAGACTTAGTTTCTAACTCGCCTCATGTTGCACATCTGGGAAGCAGCAGCTCTCTGGTATTGTTGGGATACACCCGGAGGGCTTCAGGACCTCTAAAGACACATCCACGTACATCCCTGTGAGGGAAGGAGAGGCCGAGCTGGGTTTGTAGGAGGGTAGGAATGGTGGGTCTATCAGCTGGTTAGAGCATGGAGTCTGTGAATCCATTTCTCGTTGGTTGGTTTTGCTCCTCTCCATGGACATAACCTTGAGTATTTGTCCCAGAGTTGGTGGCATCAATGAGGAAGGACAGAGCCATCCCCATGCTAGAGCACTGACACACCTTGTTGGCTGTGGCCTAGCAATGACAGTTGTGCAGCAGAAGTCGGGATGTGGGTGTCCTGACCTCTCTAGTGCCCACCCCAATAGTACGGAGTGTGTGTCCTGGGACCTCTCCATTAATAGGGTGGAATAGTGTCATTGTTTCATCCTGGGTCTTATGACCTAGTTAGGCATAATCTTTGGGGGAAGGAGGTGATTCTCTCCTCTCCCCTTTTCCCTCAGCCTTCTCCTGCCTTTTGGAAAAGGTTCAATCCCATCTCCCCGTGAAATATTTTACTGAAGAAAAGGGTCTCTGGCCCTCCCTGGACTCCTCAGTTGAGCTGCCACAGCTAAAATGGGATCTGAACAACCTGGCACTTCAGACTCCACGATTCATTTTGCAGAAAATGCACTGCTTTTGCATAAGCGTGGTCAAGTCGAGGGCAGCGATAGGGGACAAAATCAAATGAACTCAACTGGCTCTTCCCCCTTGGCATTAAAGAAGCAACTAGAATGACCATTTATTGCAACATTTTTGCCATATTTTCTCTCCTTTTCATATTTGTCAACACCGATCTCTGGATGGTGGAACTTTGAGTCTACTCTTTTGTTTAAATGTGGAAAAACATAATGGATGGATGGGTAGTGCTCATCAGAATGAGGTCAGAAAAGTCGAAGACTCCGGTGTGTTTTTGCCAATGCAGTGCGTGTATGTGCACATGCATGCACTCGTACACATATGTCTGTGTCTCTGACGTATGGGCAATAGGTCTTCTGGAGACCGACTCCCTCTCTGTAGGTTCTAGAAACTTCTTTACCAGCGATGACCCACTTGACCTATTTTCCAAGTGTCTTTTGCCTTCCTCCTACTCTTTGCATTCCTTCCCCCATCAGACATGTTAATGGCTCATATCATCTTCCCTTTTCATCAGTCAAAAAAAAAAAATCTCGCTTGGCTTCCCCTCTGATTTCAGCCTGTCACTTGATGAGGTCCCTGCTATTTATATTTTTGTTTGTTCAGAGGGAGGGGGGGGAAACATATAAATAAAGCCCAGGCAAACCCAACCGCCCTGCTGGATTGGAAGGGACTCCCTGGCCTCATGGCAGCAGGGCTGCCTAACTGGTAGTTAAGCAGGGACCAAGAGGTCCACACCATGAAAGCCGTTGAAAGGGTTACTGGGAAATGCAAACAAAAACAACATGCAAATGAGGCCGCCAGCAACAGGTAGGCTTAATCAGATGCTGTCAGATGAATTCAGCATCTCCCGATTGTCGCCTCTCTTTGCCTCCCATTCGGAAGCCCTCATCTGCTCCAGATGTGGTTTAATTTACTGCGACTTGGCTAATTACTGTAATTAAGGATTAATTACTGTTAATTACTTTCACATAAACTCAACGCCAGTCAAAGAGCGGAGCCTTATGAAGTCTGCCACAGAAGTGAGCACGGCTTGGCGGCCTGCGTGCGCTCTGCAGGTCTGTGGATGGCGCCTGGGCCCCTGCTGCCACAAATCTTCCTGACCTTCCAGCTCGCCAGCGGGACAGGAGGGCCAGAGGTGCGGGAAGGGTCAGCGCTCAGGCCCTCACAGGGCATCAACTACCAGGCCCTTCCCTACACAGTGGGCCACCAGAAGGACAGGGCTGCTGTTGGGGAGAGGGCCCGGTCAACCCGCAAAGAGATGCGCAAAGCACCAGCCTTCCCGGCGGATGTGGGAGCCAGCCTTGTCTTCTTTTTCTGTTATTACACTGTTGGCTTTGTGAGCTGATAAAGAAGCCAAATTCCTTATCGGTGCTGAGGCATCTGAGATGTTCACCGTAGGTAATTTGGAGCAAAAAGAAAAGAAGGGGCTGGCAATCGGCACCAGGTCATCCATTCTTTCTAAGTACTACCTTCCCTTCTTAACACATGGGCCGGTTTCTGTAGCGAGAAGCGGATAAAGGAATGGTTAAGCATCCTGCAGGCACCCAGTCCGTCCAATGGGAGATTAGTGCCACCCCAAATACCTGTTCCCCGACTCCGCCTGGGCTCTCAGCTCTGCCAGTTAACACTTCCACGCCTTACGGAGAAGTAGGCTTGCCCTAGTGACTGTTAAAACAGATTCCCTTCTTAACCCTGAATGCGGCCTCCGCCTGGCAGATGGCACTAGGTTCTAGTTCATGAAGAAAATTGAAGCCCTTTGATCTCAGAATCCCTTAATCTCCCCCCACATTATCTCCAGACGGATCCATATTCCACCTTCCTCTTCTGCTTCCTCCGAGAGGTATTCCCTTTCTTATATGAAGGTGACTCTTCTCCCTGTGTCCCTTATGCTAGTCTCTTCTCTCTTCTGGTCCTTGGCTTTATCCGTGGTTCTGTTTGTCTTCCATGTGCTCGTGGGCATTCTCAAGTCTTTTGTAACCTCCAGGAACCTATCTGTGGCTCTGTCCTTCTGTCGCTACACAGTCAGTCTTTCCCTTCCTCCTGTCATTCCAATGCTTGACGACAGAAATCCGCCTCTGATCTTTCTCGGCCTATCACAGTCTTCCTTTGCCCCATCCTTAGACTGTTCTAGATAATGTCACCAAAGCCACACAGCTGCTTGAATGTAATGTGTAATTTACAGTCTTCATCTTATTGGGCCTCTATCGTTGCTGTGTTTAACACTTTTCTTCATGACCTCTTGATTCTGAATGATTTTGTTCCCTTTAATGGGCTTCTCTTTCTCCATTAGACCCTTAGATATTGATATTCCTATAGAGTTCTAACCTCAGATGGGCTGCAGATGGACCTCATTCTATCTACTTGTTGGGTGACCCCATCAACCTCAGGGTGTTTACGACTCATCAAGTGGCCTAAGAACTCTGGGCTTAGGGTGCCAGGCCATGTGTCTCATTCACTCTTGTATCTCACAAGGGGGAGTACCACTATTAACGTAGTGGTGCCTCCTGCTTGCTGGACTGTGGAACCCTGGGTCATGTGCACCTTTGGGTGCCTACCAGGGCAACTTTCGAGAGTCTTGTTCCCACTACCACCTTTCTTCTTACACAGGAGGATATTTCTGTTGCGGTGAGGCAGGTCTTCATGTCATCTAAGAAAATCCTAGGACTAGAATCATTTCAAAGTCGGGTTCAGAGATCTTTCCTGATTGTGCAATTCTAAAAGATGCATTGATTGTTGGTGCAGAAAAAGAATACTGGGATATGCACTCCCATATGTTTATAAAAAAGTAACCTCCTTGTTCATAAGTAAGGTCGTCTTGAATTTGACAGAAGGGAACTACCAAAACATAAAAGGAACTTTAATTGAGGGCTGAAGAAACATTGAAACTAATTTTTTTACTCTATCCAATTAATTTTTCATAAATTAGAAAAGGAAAACTATTAAACAGCTTTATAGTTGAGTTAATTATAATTATAAGAGAAATTTTAACTTTTATGAAATATTTTTAAATCTTAATTAAACCTCTTAATCAATTAAAGCAAAATAACCTTTATACAATTAAAATGTGCTTTAAAAAATAGACCCTTTTTTGTGTTTGTTTCTTGCTATGTCCACAGAAATATTCTACTCATTTTTTTCTTTAGTTGACGCATTGACAAATGGATTGCTGGGCTTTATTGTGTACATGCGTGTCCTTACATACTATATGTTGCTGTGTTGTGTAGGTGTGGGTTCGTTATGTATATGCACTTGTATTTTACTCCATGCGTTTGCAGATTGTGATTTTTTTCAGACAAAATCACATTTATTTCAATAGTTCAAAGTACAAATACAGCAAGTCAGTTCACAATGTTTCAAGATACAGTTTTAAGTATAATGAAAACTTGATACACAAAAATGAAAGGGTAAAGAGCAGAAATAAAGCTCAATTTTTAAAAAAAAATTCAAGTAACCCAAAAACCTTTAGACTAAAATATTCCATTTACAGCAATTCGGAAATGCCTTAATTTATAGATACCAGTAGTACATTGCAATCCAAAAGGACTTCTCAAAGGAAAATCACCCCAAACCAGTCAGCTCAGGAGAAGAGTGGAAGTTCTTGGGGCGGGCTGTTGCTGATTTGGCAGCCTCACTCTCACTGTCCATTGATATGGTTCAACCCATGATACTTTGATGTTTAGGCAAATTCTAGAAAATGTTTAGTTCTATATGAGGCCAACACCCTAAGAGATACTGAAATAGCCACTATATATTTACTAGATTTTAGAGACCAATTTTAACTTCAGGCCTATGGTGTCACTGGGGGAAAGACACAGATTGATACTTCTTCCATTACTTAAAACCTTTCTTTAAGGTTACCAACATGGCCTTTACAACTTCCTCATGAAAATCATACTTCATTATATATTTACTTATTTCTACACATACAGAACATTTATGTAAAGTGGAAAAAGTTTCCACTAGGAAGATAATTAAAGGTTGTTATGTTCTTTGTATCACTTAGCAGCCAACACACATGTTTATTTATGCTCTGCAGAAGCAATGTTAGCTATTCGCAGAAGCAACATTCGCTATTTGCTTCAATTCAGGATAGATGTGTGTTTTCAGGATGGTTTAATGAGATATGTATTGAATCTTTTTCTCAATCTTCTTCATCTTTTCATTATAGGCAGTAAACTGAGAGTCTGTTCCGAAAATTCTATCCCACCATGTAAATGTGGAAGCATAGTTTCCGATGAAGTTCACATGGTGGAAATCATGATGCCGAGAACCAGCATAGAAAGGGATCAGATTTAAAGGGTTCAGAGGAATGTCATAGCTACTATGGACATCCATAGTTTCTATCAAACGAATGGTCACCCATGCCCAAAGGAGAATGATATGATCACATAAAAGCATGATTCCAATGAAAAATCCAGTTCCAAAAATCAGAGTTTCCAAAGGATGTGCATATTCAGCTTCCATTCCAAATGGAGCCTGAAACTCATGATGAACTTTATGAATATATTTATATATTCTTTTGTGATGTACGAGCCTATGCAGGAAATAGTGCCAGGTATCCTCAATCACCACACAGCCAAAGCATCTTGCCAAAAGCATATAGCATCTTGGCATTCTTTCCCAATCATAAGGTATATTAAAATACTCTGTAAGATAAGAAGTTCCACAGATCAAAGGAAGCTGGATACACAAGTGATTAAAGAGAAGTACTTTAAAACATTTCCATTGGTTTTCCCCATGTTTCTGGTTTATCCTTTTGAATTTTGTACTTTTTCATGAAAGATATAAATTGAAACAAAAATCCAGGTAAACAGAACAAGATATAAAGAACCTCATGAACTATCAAGGATCCCCATGTTGCAATCTGGAGCTTTGTATAATTCAACATATATTTCCAAGCATTGTTAAATGGTTCTTGTAGAGGATTCTCAGGTGAAAGTGAATCTACATACTCCACAGCCAAGGATGCTGAACTAAAGATGCTGATACTTTCATTTGTTGCCATTTTTCAAATCTCTGCAGAAAGCCTTTGAATTCTGGCCCAGCGGCGGGCCTGCAGATTGTGATTTTAAAGGACATTCAGCTGTATGAGATTTTAGTGGGCGTGCACTTGATGTACAGCACTAATAATCAGATGCTAGTGCTTTATATTTTGAAGTTATCTCCTTTTTCATTTTTTTCCTGGAATTTTGTTGTAAAAAGTATAGTATTGTAGGTCCCGATTACCAGCGATGGTTTGAAGGAAACATCTCTTGTACATAATGGACCAAAATCAACTTCAGTGGGCAACTCATTTGCATGCTTAAAATCCAAAAAATAGAAAAACTGCCATGCTAAATTACTTAAATACATCCTATTATTTCTTGTCTGAATAATCAACTTCGTGATTTGAATTTCTCTTTTAATGCGATTTTGTTTGTTTTGCACACCATCACCATCAGATGATGTGTTTGCCGTGACCCACCATGTACTGATTCTTGAAGTTTAGGGATTGGGTAGCTTTTTCCCCTTATGTGATATGACTATCATATAAGGCGTCGACTTAACAAATACTTTTTGAATGCCTGTTGTATGTCACACACAGTACTAGGCCCTGAGAATAACGTGGTGTTAAATTACCTGTACTAGTGAATTATATAGTGTGATAAAACTAATAATACACCATTACCCAGAGTAACAAATAAAGTTTGACATATTGAACATTTTTCCTCTCTGTGGCAGTATTTACTTAGGTGCCTGGACTGCATGTAAATGTTGAAGAATGGGAAAGATAAAGCTCTATTGGATGGTACTGTGATCTGGAGAGGGAATCTTTGTGGGGCTGCCTTTTGCCAATGAAACCAATTACGTTAGGAAAATCTCTGAACTAAGGAAACGTGGAATAAAGAGATGATATCATGGCATTATTTTCTGAGCTGCATAGCAAGAACTATGGAAATTAGGTGAAAAGTGAAACAGAGAACCTTCTAAATGCTTCTATAATTCATTAATGCTATTAGAAAAGTATTCATTTCCAGTTAAAATTTAATTTAAATGCTTAATTTGTTTCATTATGTTTTATGCAATTATTTACACTATATTGCATAAGCTATGTATATACACACCGTAGCTTTAGCTCATCTCTATTCCAGTCACAATGTAAGTACATTCCGTATTTGCAACGCCACGATCATTTGAAAAAACAGATATTCCTTTTGTAAAATAAAGTGTTTAGATTCCCGGATTCATTCAACACTTGGCAGCGTAAGAATTTATGGATTGCTTAGAGGGGCCACAAATAAACATGCAGAGATACGCTTGATCTAGACATAGTGGGATTAAATTCTGTAGGTTATTGCGTATCTAGAACGTGCATGTGTTTTGCACTTTGGAAATTTGTTGTAAATAGCACGGATGCGCGTGTGCCCGTCTGCGTGTGCTCATACGCCTGTTGTATGGAAGCTCGGAGAGGTAGGTAAAGGCCTTACTGCGGAGAGTGGGAGCCGAGAGCCCAAGAGCAGGAGGGAGAAGGAAAGAGAACGGTGATTAAGCCGGCATTGTTCTACGGGAGCGCTGGCTGCTGCTATTGTTTTCGAGCATTTGAAGAGGAAACATACTCATTTAGCTTTCAGAACGAATGGCTTTAATAAGGGCTGAGCGGAGAGGTGGGGTGGCCCTGATGACTGGGGAGGCCCATCAAGGCTCCCCCTAAGGCCATTCCGTCAGAGCCGGGGACCACATGACCATTAACTCTGCAATCAGGACAAGTTTTCAACATTCCGGGGTATCCTTCAATGGCAGAGAGAGCCATTTGGAGTCCAGAGAAGATGTATATCAGCAGTAATTGGATTCCGGCCAAGGCTCCAAGACAGTGTTCTCTGCGGCGGGCGGGCCGGGGAGGCGCTGGGCAGGGCAGGGCAGGGCAGGGCAGGCGGGCCTCCAGCCACCGCCCGGGGCGAGTGGCCGCACGCAGAGCTGTCGGTTTGCCCGGGAGCCAGCCTGGCCTGTCTGCGGGTGTAAGCGATCCCCCTTCCCCCGCAGAAACCGGGTTCTGACTGTCCTGCGGGGCGGGCTGCGACTTGGGGCCCGCGGCCTAGGCTGCCCCGGTTGCACTCGACTAGACAAAGCTGGTTAAGGCCTGAAAGGGCCCGTCCGGCCCCTTCCACGGCGGCCCCCTCCCTTCCCTTCACCCTGACTACTTCATTACAATCTGCCTTCAGGCCGGAATTGCCCTGCTTAAGCCTCAAATCATTATAATTACCATTATTAGAAATAGCTGCGGGGGAGGCGTTGGAACACCAAGTGAAAATGTGTGAGTGTGTCCGCTAGGCCTGGAATCACTCCTTTGGAGCTCGGGGGACCACGAGGCACGAGGGTTCCACCAAAGCCAGCTAATGCGACGGCTGTCAGCTCCACTCACCCCACCTGTCAAGAGGGGGATGCGGTGGGGTTCATTTTTTTAATTGACACCTTCCTCTCTCATTCCACGCTCTCTCGTCTCCATCTAATTCCCCCTTTCATCCTCGTTCTTTGAGGAGAATCCATTCCTCCGCTCCCCGAATAAAGAGAGGGGAGAAAGCCACCCGAGGAACAATGACACACGCGTTATCCTCCGGAAGAGACATAGGTTTTGAACAAAGGCACAAGCCAGGAAATGCTGCGAAAGTCAGAAAAATAATTGTCAACCTAATACGAGGTAGACAAGATGGACGGATGGAGGGGCGCGAGACGGGAAGTCAGCGAGGCCGAGTGGGGGGAGGAGGGCGAGGCTCGCCCACCTCCAGGGGATGGACACGTTGTTTCCCACTGTCCGGTTTCCTTCACGTGTTGAGGTGGAGCCCAGAGCTTCATACGGGGGGGCCCACAGAAGGGACACTGGGTGAAGGCCCGTGTGTGTTTTCGGCCCCTCAGAAGGACGATCTGTAGGTTATTCAGGAGGATTATGAGGGGAAATGGGAGGTAATGCTGGTGACTGAGATCCAAGGAGGCTTAGGAAGTAAGGGACACGTCCAAGTGGATCCTGCCCAGCAGAAGTACCTCAGGACCCCCTGGCCTTGACTTTGGGCAGCCCTGAGACGTGTGCCCCACTCTGTGTTTTCTCAGCACCTGACAGCAGAGCCCCCCAAAGAGAGCTCCTTCCGTGAGCCTTGGCCTGTTGAGCTCTCAGGTCCCTGAATGATGGGTTTGCTTGAAGTTAGATTGACATGTATCACATGTGACATTAGTGGTATTGAAAGGTGGAGTGGATCAGTTCCCTAAATCAAGAAATAAAGTAGGATTCAGTGAGGGAAATATGTCAGAGCCTTTACTTCAATATTGAAGTATGAATGTTGCCTCTTTTTTTTTTTAGTTTGTATTTTTAATCAACTTGAGGTATAATTTACATAAATAAATGCACCTATTTTATGTGTATAGTTTGATGAGCTTTGACAAATATATGTATCTCCCCCAATCACCACTTCAATTAAGATAGAGAACTTTTCTATCACCCTAAAAAGTTGCCTCATGCCCCGATACAGCCACTGCCACCCCCCCAACACATCATCCCTGCCTCTGGCAATCCCCTTTCTGTCACAATGGTATCATTTCTCTTCTAGAATTTCATGTAAGTGAAATTATACAGAATGTAGTCTTTTGTGTCAGCCTTCTTATATATAAAATCTCAAAAATAGTATTTTGAGATGCACCCACGTTGGTGCTTGGCTCAAAAATGTGTTCCTTTTGTTGCTGAATATGATTTCATTGTGGGAAAATACCACAATTTGTTTATCCATTCATCCATTGATGGACATTTGGATCATTTCCAGTGTGGGGTTCTTATGAATAAAGCTACCGTGAACATTTGTGCATAAATCTTTGTGTGACATAGATTTTCACTTCTCCTTGGTGAACACCTAGGACTTAAGTCATAGAGTAACTTTATATTTAATTTTATAAGAACTACCAGGCTGTTTTCCAAAGTGGCTATACCTCTAGCTCTTCTTGAGTTAGACCATAGCATCTTTTCTACAAAGGAAAAATTAGGTGAGATTTTACTTACGGTGATAGAAAAATCAGCCAGTTGATACAGACTGCTCGTGTTCTATATAAAGCTGTCTTTAGGCTCTGGTGGATAATTCGAATTATTCCATTTTTAAAAGTAACTTTAAGGGGCACCTGTGTGGTTCAGTTGGTTGAGCATCCAACTATTGATTTCTGCTCCGGTCATGATCTTGGGATCGTGAGATTGAGCCCCACGTCAGGCTCCACATGCTCAACACAGAGTCTGCCTGGGGTTCTCTGTCCCTCCCTTCACCTGGGCACTCTCTTAATTAATTAATTAGTTAAAATGAAATTAAATAACATTGAAATAAAACCCCCTTTCCTAAAATCTACAGTCTTAACTATTAATTGATCTTGTTGAATTGTGCAGCTATTTAAGGAAACAAGAAAACAGGGTTCGGATCTGCATTGTGTTCCATGGCCCCATTTCTCACCTTCTGCAGGAAACCTTCTCCGAAGAGCTCCCTCAATTCTCCTTCCTTCCACTGTTATTTATGTAAATTATCCTGTAGCACCGTCTAGCTTGAACAGTATTTTTCTAACTATTCAGTTGTTTCTGGGTGGTGTGATGGTTGGTCTGTTTGGTGATACCAGTTTTGGTAGAGGTCCCTTATAGACCGGAAGCATGTTTTCTCCTCTTCATACTCCCCATGCCGCTTACTAATGTCATGCATACCGTAGGTGCTCAGTAAATTATTCAGGAAGCTTAACTGATCCCGGAAGCCCTAGTTGAAGGACTCATGACCACTCTACCATCTAAGATGACACATCTTGAATAATGTGGGTTCCCCCGGTGTCAATCAGTCTCAGCCCTACACTACATGCGTACTCTATGTGCTTTTTAAACTCTGAAACCTCACCTGCTCATGTGCTTTCAATGGGCTCCATATACAGCTTCCTGCCTTTAGAGTAAATAATCACGCGATAAAGCTCAAGAAATATTTGGTTGCGGGTTTTATTTTTCCACCTCAGCTGCTGATGTGTTACCTAGCAGGCTGCATTCTACACAGTGCTTGGTTCTCTTGCACAGCTTGTGGTGAGTGAAATTATTACAAGATTCAATGAATACCTGCTACTGAGCAGCTTCCCTAACCACCCAAACCAGTCTTTTGTTAGTGGTTATTGAGACGATTGACCTACTCAATTTTCCTTCAAAAGAAATGAGCATTTTTCTTCCCCTTTCATTTCTAAAAGCAGATATGGCAATTTGCTTAAATTGCTGTCTTTAAAAGTTTCAATGATTATACTTTTTCCCCTCTCTTGCCTTTTTTCTTCCTTCTCATTTAAGTTGCACACTGCCGTCTCTTTTTTTCTGTGATTGGACACAGTTCCTGCTGCAGCATTTATGAAGTAACTCTGTGTGTGTGTTTCCTTACACATTAGCATTTATTTACCTGAGATCTCAGAGACAAAATAGGTTATATTGAAATATTTGAGTAACATTTTATATTTTAATTACAGTGTCCATTTCTTTAGGCATACATACCAGAGTTCTATAGCTTAAAAAAAAAATGCAAGTGCCCCTCATGGAAAGCCTCCATTTCTTTGCAGAGAAAGGTAGGTAGTTATTGGCCTCAATGAAGTAAGAGGAAGTCAGGTTATGTTTTAAAGATTTTTATATCTGGAGAAGAGACAGTTTGATAGAAATATGAGGAGAGGAAATCAAAGTTACAAGTGAGGGACTGACTGGGGGGGCGTGGATGCAGAGAAGACTGGGATGGTGATGAAGTCCTACCACCCATTGGCGGAGGCCAGGAGCATCGTAGTCACTGATTCAACACTATAGGTTCAGTTCCTGTGGGCTACCGGTTCCTTTACGGTGATCTGTGACCATGGCAACAAAACACATTGAGCCATCGCTTCATGCCATATGCTTTCTATGTGCTGAGCCATATGATGGAGAAATTATATTCTAACTAATAGTATGGAAAGGATAACAAATATGGAAAGACTCCGTTCTGTCTTCAGAGAACTCACAGTCTAGTGGCCATAAACTTGACACACAGTAACAGGCAGCTATATTGCTAATAAGTTGACTATGTTAGAGGTAGGACCAGTGGATGAGAAAATAAACTTACGACTAATTTGTAGGGGGGCGGGGGACTCACCAAGCTCAGACCCCATTAATAAGGCTTTATGTAATATGGAATTAGTATATTTAGATTAGGTACCAATGATTTGTGTAAGATACTTCAGATTCAATGTGGATTCATTCATTAATTTGCAAAATATTGAATATGTGTCTATTATGTGCCAGGCATGAATAAGACCTTCATTATCTTTGCTCTCAAGGAACTCAAGAGTTTATATAACAGGTAAATACATAATCAACTCTTTAATACATAAGAATAAGTGCTTGATAATATAAATATTTGCAAAATTCTTTGGGAAAACAGAAAAGGGAAAATTAACTGTACCTGTGGATACTGGTATTTGTTCACTGTTACTAGATACAGGATAAAGATTTCAAAACCATCAGGCTTGGAACATTATTAAATATTGTAGGTAAAACTATAGGGAAAACCTAACAAGAGCTGGTAAGGTATGTATGTGTGAGTATTGGTGTTAGAGGAAAGGGCTAGTTCTTCCTCTTCTTTGCTACTATGTGGTGTTAATAGTTTTACTCAGGTATATACTGAGAGACACATTTTCTAAGACATAAGCAGAAAAGTTGACCAAGTAGTCTCTGGCTGTTGAAGGCACATGGAGTATGAATAGCACCCGTGGGCCCTGAGGAACACATCTCTGGATTCAGTGGGCCAGGAGTACATTTTGGTAAATTCTTTAGTGATCCAGAATTCATATGATTTAGATGTAGGCTTTTACTATTCCAAAGAACACTGGACAGGTTTCCAAGGTTATAAATTGCAATTCCTGTTAACAAGCAGCCAGAAAGGGTCCTATAAGTAAAATGTATTTCAGATCCAAGAGTGAAAGAATAATGGTATAGTAGATCAGAGTCTTTCGCTCCTGTCATTTAAATGTAATATCTGTACAAGGAAGTAACTGCAGAAATGGGCTGTGGGTCCCTGTTGGTTGCATTGGTAGGATGGTAGCCAACCTTTTTGTCCCCCTTTTTCACTATACTTCTCTAATAAATGGTGAGAGTGTTTTAATAAGTCCCCTGGCCATCGTCGTAGTTATGATCTCTAGATGAAGACAACTATGTGAGGCTGCTATCCTAGGAGACTGTAGTCAGCATGTATGCGTGCATGTGCGTGTGTGTGTGTCTACACGTATGCGTGCTTGATTTATGAACCACCAAAGCTACAGTGAAGTACTAGGGTGAAAATCACCTACATTAGTAGCAAAGAAATGTCATCATCAATTCCAAGAGGGACTTGTAAACCTGGAGCTAACAGCCAATGGTTTAATGCTTTTAAAATAGAAATTTCTTTAACCTTTCTAGGCGAAACCATATCCCATCTGGAAAAAATGCAAATTTATGGGCAAGAAGAAAAGCTGAGTTGTGGTTTTCATCTAAGAGCCAAATAAAAAATACCCATATTTGAAGGACAGTCTTCTAGGGAGTCTTGAAGAGAAAAGTAGCTTTTCTACTCACATTGCAATCAATTCTAGAGAAACTCCAGAATAGGGAAACCTGTAGGTATTTGATATTTGTTCTATCCTAGATATGGGGAGAAAAGTCTTCAAAGCCTTCAACTACAGGGTATCATTACTTGTTGACTGAAGGATCCAACACGTATTCAATATTCAACACTGAGGTTCCTAAAACTGGATTTCCAGTACAGTAGGAGACTCCTCCTAAACAGTGAATGAATGAATGACTTAAATGAAAAAATGACATACTCAGGCCATTATCTACAATTAGAACCCAGATATCAGCTTGAGGAAACTGCCTAATAAAAACAGTCCATTTATAACTAACCCTGTTAACTACTGACTTAAAAAAAAATGAAATCAAAGAGCTGCAGCTTGACTCAAAATAAAAACAAAAACACATAGAGATCATTTTCGTCAAATTTGGGCTTATATTTAGAGATCTACAGACTGGGGGTTAATAGTCCTACCCAGCTTACTGCTTGAAAATGCTAGAGGCATGGCTTCTGAAAGTGACTGTAGAGCAGTTGACAGTGATGAATGCGAAGTGGTAATGAATAACTTCATCATAGAGCAGAGATGTCATGGCTTTGCATACTACTTACTGGACGGAAGGAGTGGAACCCAGCGTTGACTCCGATAATATGATCGACTTTCCTGCTACAGGGTCAGTTCCTGGCAAACAGCAGTGTAAGCCAGTGAAGAAGATTCCTCAGGGGCTAAGACCAGTGGATGGAGCAAAGTCAGAGAGCCCAGCTAGCCTAAGTGGGGAGCTCCTGGTGGGATTGTAGCTGTTGCATTCCTTTCACACAAACGTCCAATCAATGGCAACATAATTAGATGACCATGATAATGGTAATATTTATTGCCATGATAACAAATTTGATAACGGTTCTATTGATCTGTTTTGTTCATTTCCTTCCTCCACTGGAAAGTCAGTCTCGGATGACTCTGACATGCTGAATTGTTCCTTTTTCCTTTCCTTCTTTCTCTCTTGATCTCTCACTCTCTCATTTTTTAAAGGTATCTTCAGGACTCGAGGATCCAACACTCCTACCCCTCACTATCCACTATTTTGATCTTTTTGCTAGAAAACGTACTTCCTTCTGCTGCTGTTGGAAATGATATATGTCCAACCTGCACTTTAGCACAGCATATGCGCTAGACCCCTCAGAATTTATTAGGTAGTATCTGCGAGGCTGTGCATCATCTTTCATATTATGTTTCCAAAATTGATTCCAAGGAAATCCAGGATTCTCTTAGACAGCTTAGCAACCCTGTATCACCTAGCATCAGATCTGTCTGCTGGCAACATTTAAAAAAAATGGTGGCTTAAATAATATCTTGTGGAATAGAATTCCAAAAGTGAGTCATCGGAGAACGAGGGGCCTTATAAAGCCATCATTCTGCATTTAGCTTCTATCCCCAAGGTCCCCTCATAATTTAGCATTACTGCTGGATTTCCAGCCATCCCATCAATGTTCCAGGCAGTAAGGAAGGATGGAGAAGGTTAGGAAGGGCATAGTTCTCATTTGAATCATTCCTTGAAGGAGCCTTCTTAAAACTCCCATAAACACTTCCACATACACGTTATTATCCAGAACTTGGTCCCATGACCATTGCTAGCTTCAAGAAAGTCTGAGAATGTAATCATTTGCCTGGGTATATTTTCTAAATACATTGGATTTTTGTTTCTGAGGAGGAAGGGTAGAGAATGGGCCTTGGCTAGGCAACTAGAAGTCTGATGGGACTGTAAGGACTTGTTGCATTAATCTGGATTCCTTGAGCTCACATTTATTCCATACACCAGAAGATAACACCAGGAGGTAGGATCACAGAACATCCGAGAGGAATGGCATAATTTCCGAAATAGCAGAAGACATAGGCAGACCACACCCATGGTCGACACCAAGTCAAAATCAGAAATTCAAAGTAATGTGTCTGACTCAATAGTGGGTTATATTTCCGAGGCCCATTTCTAGCCACATCTTGTAACTTTAGGAGATTTCCCTCTTATCTCTTCTATAGTTCCATACTTTTTGTGTTTGGATTGAGAGATCAGAAATCTTCTGTACTTACTATTTGAAGAACTTCCAACCACAACATCATAACATGTGTCCAATGGGCGAATAGTTTACTGAACATGCCTCTTTTAGCGAAGTAACTGTTAACACTCATGGTTATTCTGATATGTAGCCTCCGTATCCAATGTCTTTAGATCTGCTGCCTTTATTGGATCTTTGTAACAACCTTGCAGGGCAGGGGTAGTGTCTCATCTGTGGGAGAACATCTTGATCTGTCTAGATTGTTTCTGCTTCCCCAGTAGCTACAATAGTGCTTAGTATATGACAGTCACCCAACAAATAATTTCTCCCTCTCTTCCATAGTCACCACATGATCAGAGGTGAAAGGGTAATAGGCAGTGGTTGTAGACATGCCCTCTACTCTTAGGTAGCTGTTGATCAGGGATGGGAGATATATAGATAATCCGAGAGAGTTGATTCATCAGCAGGGGTGGAAATTTCACATGGATCCCATATTTTATTGAGCTATTTGATCTAGTGTCATATCTAAGAAGATAGCGTATGTGGGGGGACAGGGAGGGGGTTGGGTGCAGGGTCCGGGAAGGAGGGATGGCATCTTGGCTGATTACTTGTCATCGGCAAGACTCTATTCCATGTAATATACCATGCTTGCAAGGCACTGTTTTTATTCCCTACACCACTCTTAGGTGGCAGTGCTTTATTATCTACGCCAGACTTGCAGGTTAATACTTCTATCCTCATTTTAAAGATGGAGAAACTGAGTCTGAGAGATGAAGAAAGTCGCCCAAGGTCAACATATCTAGTAAATGGCAAAGCTGATATTAAAATCCATATTCTTTTCCACGGCACCACATTGCCTCTCCAAGGAAAAATATCGAAGCAGGACACTTAAACTTTACAGTGAAAAATAGAAGGAAAGCACGGGCCACAGACTGAGCAATGGCCTGGAAATTAGAATTACTGAATTCTGTCTTTCTCCCGACGCTGCCCTGGGACTTGTCTTTATCATCACAGGCTGCCTGCTAAGAGTGCTGTGTAAAGGATCGAGCCTTTATTATTATACAAATACTATTTCTTAATAATAACAGTTATATCTACACCTACACTTCTGCCCTTATCAAATTGAGCTAATAATACTGTTTCTTGGCCAAAGCGATGTAATAATTAATGTGTTGGGAAGTGCATAGAGAACCAGAGATGAGGTGCTTCACTGCTTTGTCAACATGATCAGTTTGCAAAGTGGTTTCGAATCTCCTCGTTGAGCTGCATCCTCTAAATTTAAAGCACCCAAAGAAAGTAGTAGTTATCGTAACGATATCAATCCAATCGTCTATTTGTAGTAAACTTAGTCAACCAGCTGCAGGTTAGGCCAAAGGTTCTAAGCATTTTCTGCCAATTTACTCCTGTGAAGTGTCTAATAAAGACATTAGCAGAGTGAGAGACCATCTGAGGTTAGACCTTTCCAAGAGCCTTTAGAAATCTCTTTGTGAATTCTGCTGCATGCCTTCCTATGTGCATATGTGACCCAGTGCCATTAATATTAATATCCTATTCCTGCGTTCCATTTTCCTCTGGATACTGAGACTTTCCAGTCCAATCAGAATTGATGTGACTGAATCATGTGCTTCTGAAGGATCCTGCCAATTGGCCTCCATCGCACATCCTAAATATCAGAATTGAAACAATCTCTCACTGATCTGTTGTTGCCACATGGCCCTTGGCAGTGCCTAGGAAAGCATCTGATTGTTATTTTTTTTTTAAGATTTTATTTATTTATTTGAGAGAGCGGGCGAGCAAGCGCACAAGCAGGGGGAAACAGCAGGCAGAGGGAGAGGGACAAGCAGACTCCCCGCTGAAGAGGGAACTGGATGTGGGGCTTGATCCCAAGACCCTGAAATCATGACCTGAGCCGAAGCCAGACACTTAACTGACTGAGCCATCCAGGTGCCCACATCTGATTATTTTCTAAGAGAATAGTATAGCATGTATATTTTTAAGTGGCCATCCCAAGTACTTTGAAATAAAGTATCGAATCTAACTTTCCTAGGGCCAAAGAAAAGCTAAGAAAGCCAGCTTTTAGGTACCAGAAGTATTCGGAATTATTTTCTTGTGCTTGGCGTCTTGGTGCAAGAGGTTCCCAACAGACGGTAAAGTGATGGGGAGCATTCTGCTCACACATCTTGGTCACTTAGCCTGGAATTTATAGGTAAAGTGGTAACAGATAGTCACACTCTTAAATGTAATGAGAAAGTGCTAGTGAATAGTTTTTTTTTTCCTATGTTTCCCACCTGGATTTCTTGCCAGCACTCATTTTAGCATCAATTCTGCACAGAATGGTGTGGGGTCCTCATGGATGTGTGTGGCTACAGGGAGTGGGGATGAGGTAAGGTGGGCAGGTGAGTAGGTACAGAATTTCGTTTCTGGAGTAGAGTCACCTGGGTCTAGTTTCCATATGGTGCTTCCAAGTAATCCTAAAGGAAGGATTTTATGTTTCACAGAACACAAAACTCTTGAAAATCACTGCACTTTCTCATTTTATTATGTCCCCGAATCATTGAGAAGCTGTTGTTCCCTTTGTATGGATGAGAAACTGAGGCTTAAGCAAATCGAGTTTCCAGGGAGCACCTAACCCAGAAGTTACTGAGTAGCAGCTCAGAATCTGATCTGCTGACTCTAAATTTTGTTGTTGTACCACTAAATTCAGACTCCTTTTTTCCAGACTTAAGTACTAGTAAATTTGAGAGTGGTCTTTTTCCTTTTAGCAGATCCAGACTATAAAGAGTATTTTTGTAACTCTCCTACTTACGTTAATGTGGCACGTGTGTGTGTGTGTGTGTGTGTGTGTGTGTGTGTGTGTCGTAGGTATATCTGAAAGTAAAAGAAAGGAGGACAAAAGCTGGGGCAAAGACAAATGTGGTCATGTTTATATTCTTGGCCTATTATGGGTGTAATATGACGGTGCGTTTTTTGTATATTTTTGTGTCCTGCTTGCCAGATCTTAGTTTAGAACAGCCCTCCGCTCTGTGTAACCGTAAGCAAGTAACCGTACCTCTCTGAATCTTGAATGACCATGGGCTCACTAGAAATGAGAGTATCTGCCACCTTCCACAGGAAAAGTAGGCAACGCAGGATTTTGTTGGCCATTTCTTCCTGGGCTGAAGAGTAGAGCAGTTGTGAGATAATGAACAGTCCTCTGAGTGGAGACATTTACTGGACCTCGGCGATGCTCAACTTGACCTGAGTTGTAGTGAGACCTAGGAAAAAAGGACAGCCTTCATGGTTTGAGGAGGAATGGTGTTCCAGGACATGTTGGGGTCAGACAGCTTTAGAATTCTGTTTAGATTGGAGGTTGACAGCGGGAAGATAAGGTTTATGAATCAGAGCAGAAATATTTCTTACTCCATTTCCCCTAATGTATACACCCGATCATGAGTAGTAAAATAATATACAGCCAACAGCCTGTGAAGAAAAGTCTACCCACTATTTTAACTTCAAAATGAAGTTTAACCAATGGGAGAAATAGTATGGGTGCCATTCATTCATTCCTCCTCTTCTTCTTCTTCCTCCTTTTTTTTTTTTAATTTTTCATTTGACGGGAAACGTTAAGGTCCTGTTAATAACACAAATAGACCAGCAGGATTTGAGATGCAAAGTGTTAAACACTAAGAGCCTCAAATTCTTTATTCGAAATAGAAGATACAAAAAGACCATGTCACACCATAAATAATAATTGTGTGATCAAAGATGTGTGTGTGTGTGTGTGTGTGTGTCTCCAGGGATGGCAGGGAGAGAGGAAGTTCATTGGGGTTCACCTGACTTCCACTGCTTTGTGATTCCTGCTTGCTGCCTTCTAGAAGCACTCATGTGTATCAGAGGACAGGCCAAGAGATAATTAAGTGGAAATAAGAACTCCACGTCCGGCCTCTTCAGAAAGAGGCAGCAAATCCTCCTAATCAATTCTGATTTCTACTGGCTTGGTTGCCTAAGGTCAGCGTAATAGTCATTAGAAGAGGTCATGGCGGGCTCTGTGACCTCGATCATCTAAGGTTAAATAATACGTCATTAAAAGGGTCAATCAGAAAAGAGCAGATATTTTCCCTGTGATTCACTTATTTTGCAGAAGCCTCTGGCTTGGAAATTTCTATTAAAATTTCAGATCTCACAGCAGAAATGTTTACACATTGCAGTATGGCTGGATTCAGAGGAAGCTGTCCTGGAGCTGATGAGAAGGGGGGGGGGGGTTGTGGTCTTGAGAAGCAAACGGCCATGACATCTGTCCTTCATTCTGGATGAGGAGAAAGGTCACCTCATTTCATTAGATCTTACATGAGGATTTGAAAAGACCACACTAACCTTATGGGAGCCCCTCAGGATAGCATGGGGATGCAAATAGTGGGGGGGAGGGAGAAGACAGGAGGAAATCTTTCTTCACTTCAAGTAGGATCAGAAGTATGAGAAGGAGGAAACCAGGAAGAAAATACTCACAACTCTGTAATAGGTTTGATTTTAGCCTCACCTTGTTGTTACGGGATAGTCCTCACTCCCTCTGGGAAAACTTCACGAGCCACCAAAAATAGGGAAAATCAAGTATAGCTAAAGCTCTAAGATGTCCTTCCAGACAATATTAAAGCAGCACAGAAGACGGGGAAAACAAAAGGAAAAATACTGGCAGTACTGTCCCCCAAATACAGGAACACATTGCATTTTGCTGTATTACTTTCAAATAATTACCTTTAACAACTGCTAAATAGTCCTTAGGTAAAGTTTTTAATTTATTTTTTTAAAAGATTTGTTTACCGGGATCCCTGGGTGGCTCAGTGGTTTAGCGCCTGCCTTTGGCCCAGGGCCTGATTCTGGAGTCCGGAGATCGAGTCCCACATCGGGCTCCCTGCATGGAGCCTGGTTCTCCCTCTGCCTGTGTCTCTACCTCCCTCTCTCCCTGTGTCTCTCATGAACAAATAAAATCTTTTTTTTAGGATTTGTTTATTTATTTGGGGGAGGGGGAGGTGAACATGTAGGGGAAGGCCAGAGGAAGAGAATCTGAAGCAGACCCTGCACTGAGCATGGAGCCTGACCCAGGGCTCAATCCCATGCCCTGAGATCACGAGCTGAGCTGACACCAAGAGTCGGACACTTAACCGACTGAGTCACCCAGGTGCCCCTCTTTAGGTAGAATTTTTTAAGGGTAATTGCCCAGGAAATAGGTGAAAGTAATGACAAATAGCATTTATTATTATGAGTTCCTGGGTAGGCACAGAGAGATAAAGATCTATTTTTGTGTTTCCTTCAGATTCTGCCAAAAACTACTTGTCAGCCAAACAAAAGTGAGATGAAGTAAGTGTTCAGGTATTTGGTTTGAGTTACTGGAGATTTTTGGTGGATTTGATCTTTCACATGAGCTTGCTTTTGCTTAAATGAGCTAGGCCTGAACCGTTGACCATCCCAAAAGCTTTCTACGAGGACGGGAACTAGAGGCTGTTTGTGCAGGTGGATGAGCGGATGGGAGAGGATCGTTCTGTCCCTTTTTGAAGCTTAAGTGCACAGTTTAGGAGCATTACAGACCGAGCAGGCCAGGATAGAAGGCCTGCCTTCTCTCACGGTGGTTACCATCACCTGATGGACCAAGAATCCGTATGTAGAAATGATGGTTTGAGTGAATACAGACATCCCCAAGCCTTGTTTTTTGCTTTACATAAAAAGTTAGGATTTAAGCAAAAACATTACTACTTAGAGGACAATGTGTATTACCTTTTTAAAAAGCAATTTCATCTCTCTCTCTTATTTTTTTTTAAAGAGACTTCAAATGAAGTAAACACTGAGCCAGAGCCAACAGAGTATTTGTACTTCTCCCAAGTTGCATTTAAAAGGAGCTTTCAACGCAGGGGCTGCGTGGTTGTGTTTGTGTGTGTGTGTGTGTGTCTGTATGTGCGTTTGTTTCCTGAGCGCTTACTGCAAACTGTGTGGTGGCCTTTCTTACTAAAAAGCATGTGTGTGTGTCTTTGTGTGTGTATGAAATATCTGAGAATACAGTATTTAGACCCCATTAGTGAAGGTAAAAATGTACAGATAAACTGTATCATTTATGGTTATGATATGGCTACTGTCAAAATAACATGCTATTTTGACAGTTGCTTTATCTTTACTCTCACTGAGTCTACAATAAGAAACTAGTTTCTTAGCAACTAAAATATATTCTCAAACAAGAACATTAAAAAAGAAAAAAGCCCATAAAAGAAAAACTATACCCTGTAGTTGATGTCTGGACCAGCTATTCTTGTTGGGGGGCGGGGTGAGGGGGAAATTGATCTGAAATAGGATGATATCCAGTTGCCGGTCCTGCTGCCTGGGGCAGCATCATTGGCAGAGGCAGCTCTTTCTCAGAGAGTCTGGATGCTAGAACAAGAGGTGGCTTGCAGGAGGCTCGGGGAAGACTTTGTTTTTCCTTTTTCTTCTTCCTTTCAGTGTCTTTAACAAAAAATTATTTTTTATGTGTCCCTTATCTCCTCTGTAAGAAAGTTCTAGAACTAGCACAGGAGTTCTGAAGCCGGAAGCCTTGCATTCAGGTTTGTCATCATTGTGACTGGTGGCCAGTGGTTTATATATTTTGCGATTAGCTACGATCATCATCGGAGTAGGGACTTGGGGGAGCAGAGGGGAATTGACCTATTTCAGGCCTGTGATGTTCTATCCATAAAACGTTTTGAACTTCTCTTAGTGCTACAGGTCTCAAAGGATGGTTGGGGGATCCCCAAGCCCTTTCAGGGAACCGTGAGGTCAAAACTATTTGGATAACAATACTGAGAAACTATTTGCTTTTTTCGCGCTCAGTCTTTGATGAGTGTACAGTGGAGTCTTTCTAGAGGCTCCATGATATATGATATTGCCACGGACTGAATGCACAGACAGGACAATTTGCCTGCTTTCTATTAGGTCACACATTAAAAAAAAGATTTGCAAAATTGGAACACCTGGGTGGCTCAGTCAGTTAAAAGCATCCAACTCTTGATTTCAGCTCAGGTTGTGATCCTAGGGTCGTGAGATTGGGCCCACCTCGGTCTCCACGCTTAGCATGGAGTCTGCTTGAGATTCTCTCTCTCCCTCTGCCCCTCCCCACCTTCCTCTCCCTCTCTCTCTACGTCAATAAATAAAATCTTAAAAAAAGATTTGCAGGGTACCTGGGTGGCTCAGTTGGTTAAATATCTGCCTTTGGCTCAGGTCATGATCCTGGAGCCCTGGGATCGAGTTATGCATTGAGCTCCCTGCTTAGCGGGGAGTCTGCTTGTCCCTCTCCCTTTGCGCCTCTCCCTCTCATGCTTTCTTGCTTGTGCTCTCTCTCTCTCTCTCAAATAAATAAATAAAATCTTTAAAAAAAAATTTGCAGAAATGTAAAACACGCCTCTCATTAATTTTTTACTTCAAAATAGTATTTTTCATGAAAACATTTATGTTACTGTGTAATAGCTTATTATTGTTTCAAATGGATTCATAAACCCATTTTTTTTTAGTTTCAAGTTTCTAATACAGTAAATATCAACAACTGTAATCTCTATAAACAAGAACTCTTTGGAGTCCTTAATACTTTATAAGAACATAGAGGGGTCCCAAGCCCAAAGTGTTTGAGAACCACCGGTTCTAAACACTGATTGTCTCTACCTTTGTGTGATCGGTGGCTTTGGGGAAACACCAGTAATGATTACTTTTCAGATGCTGTGCAGGCTTCAAGGTGGTTCCCCAAGAAATGAGCAAGTTAGAGGTGTCAGCAGTGAGCACGTCAGTTTAGCGTGCCTCAGGGTTTTGTTGCACACCTGTGGTGCTCAGACTCTCAGGTGGACAGAGAACTAGGCCTTAGGAAGGAGCCTGTCCCCATGATTTCTTCTGCCTGCCCCACAGCCCGTGCATTTCTATGGAAAATGGCCTCTAGTGTGTAGGTGCCACCCTACCAAATACTGCGAGCCACATTACCATTCCAGAACAAGATCTGAGAAATAAGACATAGGGGAGAATGCAGAATATGGAAGGAGGAGAGGGGGGAATTGTTAATTAAGCTCTATTAAATATTAATTGAAATATAAATTCAAAATCTCACCAACTCCTGACAGTTATATAATCTAATTAAGTGGTAGGGCCTGTTGCCCCACGGTGTCACTGGGCGTATTAGGGGAATAAAGTGATCTTCTGCTCATAAACACCATGAGGGCTTTATTAATCCAAGGCATTTGCCAATAAAGTAGATGGGGAAGTTGGCAATAATAATAATTCTATGGAACGTGGAAAAATTGAAGGGGCAATTTTGATCTGGTGAGCAGTGTAGTGAATCAGCCCATGTGCTCCGTGTGCGATGGGTCAGCCGGTGTCACTGGGGCGGGGAGGTGAGGCCTACCCATGGTTACGTAAGTCTTTTCTGCTTTGGGGAAAAGTCTCTGGTATCCTTGGGGTTGGTGTCAAGTATTTTCCTCCCCTTGAGGGGAGAGATCGTGTGTGTGTGTGTGTGTGTCTGTGTGCGTGTGTCGGCTCGAAAATTTTGAAAGAACATAACTTGAAAGGTTTTCGGAGATGAAGTTGATTTCTTAATAGCAGAAAGGTGAGGAAGTTGGTGTTTTGCACATTTTTCATCGATGGGGTTGGTGAGAGGCATGAATCCCCTCTACGCCGCGAGAGAAAAGTTGTTAAGTAGACGTGCACTATATTGTCTATATGTTTTTGTCTCTTCTGATTCTTTCATAACTTCTGAAAAGTGCACGGCACGGGGTTCTGAGTTTTCGTCAGTGGTGCAACTCCATTTTGAAAACCATTATCCCGAGTTAAATCAGCGGCTCTTTGCGTCTGTTTCTAAAAAGCCTCTAGGTGGACGCTCGGATCATTTCTTGGTACTTGGCAGGGTTACGTGAATTCTCCTGGTTCTTTGGTCTGCTCTGGTTTTGTTGGCGGTGGTTGTTTTGTAGCAGGACCTTCTTGCACTAACTTGTCTCGCATGTGCTCTTGATACCTCGGGCCTCCCCCCTGCCCATTCCTGAGACTGATGTCAGGGTTTCGGAAGCCGAGTTTGCCTGCACGTTCAGATCGCGTCCTGCCCGCCCGGCCGCCTTTGCCCTCGTGTGGTTTTGCCAGCCCCATCTGTGAGTGACACAGCCGGCATGTGGTCGTGCTCCCGCTGGTTCTCGGAACTGAGGGTGGCTCCTCCGCCCCTGGGCCACCGTGGCTGGCTGGCTGGGGCGCGCAGAGTGTCCTAGGATGTGGTGTCAGGCGTTGCTCTCTTCTTACTCCCCGTATGTTAGCAATTTGGCTGTGGTCTCTTTTCTTTCCTTTTCAATTTGGGCCTGGGCAGTTGGCGGAGGAATGTGGATCAAGGCTCCCAGGGTTGGGAGCAGGAATAGATGCTGTGTGAGCAGTCGCCTTACCCTCCAAAGGGGCTGAGGAGCCTCGGAAGAAAGGCCCCCCCAAGAGGGGAGATTTCTGTTTCGCGTGGCCGTGAAGAGGTCAGCATCCTTGGGCTTCCCTGAGGTCAGATCATAAAAGCATTTTCCGCGTGGCTGTTAAGAGGCGTAGGCTTGGGGAAGCGTGTGTCTCGGCGCCTTTCGCGCCTGGGCCCCAGGGACCTCCAGGTGACCCAGCACCTGCTGTTCTGCGGCCTGGGGGGCAGGTGGGGGTGGGGGGAGGCAGAGGCCGGACACCCTTCGAGAACTTGGCAGGAGCTCCCCCCGATTCACTCTGGGGTGTTTCTTTTCTTCAAGCCAGTGCTGGATCTTGGGTCTGTGCTGCTGACGTTTTAGAACATGAGAAAGAGCCGCCGTAGGAGCCAAGTATCTGCCAGACTGTGTCGGGAGAACCTTTATCATTTCTGTCAGATACATCACAACTCGCTTGTCTTACCATACATCTTCCTAAATGTGACAGAATTTTCAGCTGTTATTAATTGAATACTCTCTAATTTAACTGCTTAGCAGGAGAAAGAGTGACTGGTTTGTTTCAACACGTAAAACTGGCATCAACCTGTATGTGAGTCTCGATCCCGTTGCCTTGCCGGGCCCACCAAAAAAAAAAAAAAAGAAAGAAAGAAAAGAAAAGAAAAGAAGTCTTGATGTGAAGAGGAATGGCTACCCTACATTTCAACAGGGGAACTAAATTCAGTTTATTGTTCTAAAACAAATAGAGGGGTGGGTGTGAGAGAGAGAGAGAGAGACAGAGAGATGCATTAGAGGGATACACATTGGCGTGTGAGCATGTTACGCTCCATCATTCTTCGTGATAGGTGCGTCCTTCTACAGCTCCTGGAGTCGTGCACAGCTCACCCAGAAGGTTCCATGGCACGGTGGATCGCTTTCACCCGAAGGCTTGCAAGGGTGGACTGGCTTCCTCTGCCTTGATCTTTTCCCAGCCGTGGACCGAGAGCAGAGAGCCCTGCACATCTCTCTGTAATGTCAGATGTCGCGCTAAGAATTAAAAACCCATCTCCATGAGAGAAATTAAGAGATTACGATTGAAGGAGCTCGGGGTGCATTTTGAGAGACTAAACACAGGCTTCTCTCCCCTTGGACCTTTGGTGGAAGAACAAAGGCTGGTCACCCAGCAGCTTCTGCAGCTGCCCCCCAGAGAAACAGAAGAAGATTCCGATTCCTGGATCGACGGAGAAACCGGTGCATCAACTGGACAGCCCCCCCCCCCACCCCAACCCTGGTGTGGATTTTTAACATGTATTTTTGTACACATAACTGTGGGATTTTTTTTTTTTAAAGGGGAGATAGAAAAATGCACTCAGTGCCAGAACGCCTCTAGGTACATGTACAACATGTTCTTTTCTTAAATGAATTCAGAGCGTGACAATAAGTAGGAGCCAGACTTGGCTTGCACGGAGCACCCTCCGCAGTGAAGTAAAGTGAGACAAAGGATCGTGTCCCCATCTCGGCCATGAAGGTCAGCGGAGTGTGCGCTCCGGCACTTTGCAGAGATGGATGAGAGTCCAACACCCGGGACAGAGAAGAGCATACCTCTAGTCCTTCGAATCGCCCATCATGGGACTATTAGCTTGAGCGTTCTGGAAAATATTATTACCCCCAGGGCGCCATGTAACTCCCTGGCTCCTGACAAGCTGCCAACGTGGCTCTCTCTGGGCTGCAAAGTTGGAGCTCCCCTGGCAGGCTGCCAGCGTTTTAAGAAGGCTCTGGGGGCCCAAGGTAGTCTCCTGGTGCCAGTCAACATTCATTGTAAAACCCAATTCAGAAGAAACTCCCCCACATTCCCCTCTGCCCAGAGCTAGCTGGCATACAAGGGCTGTCTACGCTGGCACGATGCCTCTTATTTTAGGGGGCCGGCTTTTGCTTCGGGATGGCATGGAGAAGGGGATTATTTGCACTGTGGCTTTTGATGTAAGCCATCATTGTCATATTATATGAATAGCATTGCGCGGGGATGGCCGAGCACAAAGACTGGCCCCCTTCCCTCCCTCATGCTGCCCTGTGTAACCCAGGTCCTGTCTGTCACAAAAAGGCTTATGGATTTTTCACCCCCTCTGTAAGGTCTTACGGAAAACGGTGGCCTCGGTTGAAAAAAAACCTCAATTTTTTAAAAAGTCCCCTTTAATTTGGGCCTTGCAAAACATGTTAAAAATTAGAAGAGTGTTTTTTTTTTCTTCCCCCCAAAGAAATAATTTACACATTTTTACACAGAACTGCCATACACATATGCTCACCATCATATTTATAATTACTTTTTCTTTGCGGTCATTTAAAAAAAATTACCCTTGGCCACGGGGTTTCTTAAGCTACCCTAATGCTGCCTGCTTAGTCCAGAGATGAAAAAAAGCATCACATAAATTTCAGGCACTCAGAGTAGAAAGCTCTGTAGTGAAAATACCAGAACCATAAAATCCACTCACTAGAGGAAGACTGAGTGGAGAATTCCTGGTATGTCTCTTAGCTCACCAGATCCAGTGTTTATAAGACAAATGGAGGAAGGTAATGTATTTAGTGCAAACTCTGGATGTCTGTATACTTATTTATAAATATATGCGTTTAGGCTTATCATGACATATGAGCATATGTGCAGAGAGGAAGGGTAGAGATTGGGATCCAGAGAATCCCTAATGTGGTAATACAACAAAAATCATAATTCAAAGAGTTGTCAAAGATAAAGTCTAGATGAGGAGAAAATTTTTTATATTTATGTAGCAACTCATTGAAGAGCTCGACACTCATAGGTCAGTGATGCATTGGGAGCTGCAGCGGGATTTGGAGTCGGTGGAGTGGAGGTGGTATGTAGCCGTATTTCTGAAACTCATTGGTCTAGGCTTTTTTGGTCAAGAGGAAGATGCATCAAATATTTATAGGCCCCCTTCTTCTGCTCCCAAGAACAGACGAGATAGCGATGAACAAGAAAGAGGACACCATGGCCCCCATGGGACTCAGATTCTTGGAGGGGAGACATATAAAAACTAGGTTGGGGTTCAAGGATATAAACCTGATGAGGGACAGTGAAATCTTTCAGGGGCTGACCATGACTTTGAGGTTCAGTTTCAAAGAGTACAAATGAAGAAGAAGTCGTGAAACATTTTAATTTTTAGAGAATGTTAACACAGGGACACCTGGGTGGCTCAGTCATTAAGCGTCTGCCTTTGGCTCAGGTCATGATCCCGGGGTCCTGGGGTTGAGCCCCGCATTGGTCTCCCGGCCCATTGGGGAGCCTGCTTCTCCCTCTCCCTTTCCCTCCCCCACCCTCCCAACTTGTACTCTCTTGCTCAAATAAATAAAATCTTAAAAAAAAAAAAAAAGTTAACACAAAACCCGAATGTTCTAAGTGAACTGCATTGTAACCTCATAATAACAGGCCCTAACTTTGTGGGCTCAACTCTTGGACTCACTGAAGATTCATATTTTCTGTTACTATCTGAAGTGTGACCAGTGAGGGCATACAAATGGGGTGATCAAAAGATTATAAGCAGTAGCCCCAAAGTAATGTCTCACCTTCCAAACTCCCTGAGAGAGGTTTAAGGACTTGAATGGGGCTCTCTCACCCACTCTTACAATCACATAAATTATCTCACCCATTTCACATAGCTGGCCCGTGAAGTCAGTGTGTTGCACCTGCAGTCAATTGGGTATTGACAGAGAAGGAAGAAAAGGGTTTTTAAAAGGCATTTTTCCAAGCTGGTTTAAGCCTTTAAAAAAAAAAAAAGAAAAGAAAGAAAAACCCACTTCTAAATCATGCTGTTCCTGTTTTGTAGCCCAGCCTGCTCACACTCAGGCTCTCACACCAGGTTGTGGTGACCCAGTGAAACCCCCTGAGGCCTGTGGGCCGGGCCCAGTCGGGTCTGAAGGCCCAGCCCAGGGTCTGTACCTCTGCTGAGCCGGTCAAAGCAACCCTCTGGGTCTGTTGGGATCTAATCAGACTTAGTGTACTTCTGTGTCTTTCACTACAGCGCCAGGACTTTTATAATTTAAAATGGGCTTTCATGGCTTTTGAGGGACTTGGGCTTTGTAGACAAGCTGAGCTCTGTGACACGTGGGATGATGAGTCAAGCAGCGCGTTTACTCAGACCATCCGGTTGGTCATCGGAGCCTCAGCCACGGCCCCCTCACGTTTATGCAGCATTTTATGTTTCACAGCAAGTTTTCCTCTTTGGTCCTACAACTCGTCCGTCCGCCACCACCACCACCCCCGCGCCGCCTCCCTCCCCCATCCCAGAAGCCCATATTATTTTGCCTCTTAGAGAATCCAGTCTGCATGTGGGGCTTTGTGTTCACAAAACACCCTTGGTTATTTTTACCACTTCAATGGTTGTTTCAGACAACCACTGTTTTCTTGTTCATTATTGCTTAAATATATCATTGCATGGTGTCATGGCTTATGGCTAATAAAACTCCCACTCTGAGTGACTGCAGCCCGGCTTGGTGGGAAGTGACATTGCAAGCTGCAGGCAGACTCTGAAGTGGCAGGTTTTAGATGTGCCCTGATGCTGGGGATTGATCTCAGCTGCACGGAGTCGAGGACACGGGAAAAGCAGGTGACACAAGGGTCCCTGCGTAATGATCCCTCCTGGAGCATGGGAGGAAGGGGGGACTCCCAGGGCCAGTGGCCGGGTGCAAACCTGCCTCTCCTCGCTTCTTTCTTACTCCGTCACCTTCAGAATCCATGATACAGCCTTTCTTTTCCCTCGCCAGCAACCAGCCAAGTGCAAGTGCGCACGTTGAGGTGGAATTAGCCTCCTCGAAGTGCGCAAGTTCAGTGACTGACTTTTTTTTTTCTCCTCGCTCTCTTTTCCTGCCAGTGGTCGAGATGCTCGAAACTAAAATCTGTTTCTTTTTCCTTTCGGTGGAGTCGATTCTGCTAGCATGTCTTGAGTGCCCGGTGGAGGCTCTCCTAGCTCAGTGCCTAGCACCTAGTAGGTGCTCACTGAGTACTTTCTGAATTGCTAAATGAGGGGAGCACCAGGCTCCGTGGAGGGATGAGGAAATGTAGGGGGAAACTGAGTTCCAACGCAGGCAAAACCAACCTCTGCTTAAGAGGAGTCAGGACGGATAGTGGCTTGCACTTGGATGTAGGGTTACCCTTAACTGTGAGCGGCTGCCCCAGGCTTTGGGGCAGGGGCTGCTAATTATATTCTCTGTCTCTCTCTTTTTTTTAATTTTATGCAGCTTTGCCATTGCCTTTTAGTTCCTGTGGACGATAACACCCTTAAACATGTTATTTTATTCTTTTGAAGTAAGCTCAATGCCCAACGTGGGGCTTGAACTCATGACCCCAAGGTCAAGTGTGGCACGCTCTACCTCCTGAGCCAGCCAGGTGCCCCTCTATTGTCCTCGACGCAGGCACTTTGTTAAAAGTCATCAAGCCCAGCAGCTCTGAGTTGTGCGCTTTTATTTAATGCATCCTATACCGCAAGAAAAACGTTTTCTTGAAGGGTAGCGTCCGTTCTCGAGTACCTGACGATCTAATAGATGGAAGGTGGAGGTAGTAACTGAAACACAGGCAGTAGATTATAATGCATTTGACTGAACCCAAATTCTAGTAATGTGCTGTGATAGCAGGGTCATTCCAAGCTCCGCCCTGATGTGTGGCATTAGCAGGTTTCGGGGCGGGGGTCACCTGAAGCTGAAGTCCCCAAGTCTAACACACAAGGAAGTCCACATTCGGTGCCTGTCTCCTGCCCATGACTCAGAAGCCTGGGTGGCTGGTTCAGCTTTGTCTGCTGGCTCCCATTTATGATTTTTTTTTTTTAAAGAAGGAAACATAAGGAAAACATTTGCTTTGACATTGAATCCACCCCCACATGTAACAGTAATTGCAGGCCCTGGAGGGGAAAAAAAAAGTATCATTCCAATTTGGGGCCAACCAGCCTTGACAATATTGTGTTAAACCTTCAGAAGAGACGAAGCCAAGCTGCAGCGAGGCAGCCCTGGCGCAGGTGGACAGTTGGGGGCATGGGGAAGCGCGGGCTAGGAGAAGCTTCCAGAAGCAAGAGATGTGAGGGCACCCACGGACCTTTCCGAGGCAATTTCAGGGAAGACCCTAGTCTTAGCCCTTGGAACGGCTTGTGCTGCTGACCCCTTGGGTTTGGGGCTGTGAGCTAGTCAGATGCCCGCTTCCCAGGATAAGATACCACCACTTGACCTGCGCTTGGAGCCCAGATCTCCCAGAAATGACAGCCATAAAAGCACCGCACAACCAGGAGCCTCTGCAAAGTCCCCAAGCACACATGCTTTCTCTTCCAGTCTCCGTGTGTCTGTAAAAGTTCAAATACTGAGTCAAGTTTATTGTTTCTATCTCGTTTATTTTAAGTATAGTTTTACACTTTATTATGTGCAGTGACATCTTAAATGGAGCCTGTCACTCCGTCTTGACTACTGCTAGGGGCTAGAGCCACTTACCATGTCACACGTTTCGGCAGCCCTGATTAGCGGTATCAGAATGAGCAGCTCAGACTCCACCCGCACCCCCGCCCCGAAATCGGGCCCCTGTTTACACAAAGGAAGATGCTAGAACCAAGGGATTCTGTATCTCAAGGGAGAGGGATTCTAAACTGATGAATTTGGGGGTTGCACTTCTTTCCCCCTTCCCCCTCCCCTTCCCCCTCTCTCCCCTCCCCTCCCTTTCTGTTTCCCTCTGTCCCTTTTCCAGCTTTTCTGAGAATAATAAATAAATTAAAAGTAACTCCCCCTGATCCCCCCACCCCCAGGCATGTTTTCTCTCTCTTTGAGAATAACATTTTTGAGGTTAAGTCTTGCCCCGAAAGGGCAACAATAAAAAAAGAAATAAATAAACCCGACACACACAAAAACTTTCTTTCCTTCATCGCACTCCTCCCCTCCCCAGGTCCCTTTCTGTAGCCCCGTCATTATGCGAGGTAGCCTAGAGTAATTTGAATATTTCATTCTCCCGGCTGCTAATGCAGCATGCGTTACAGATGGTACTGCTCCATCCTTCTGGACCTGGTTCAATTATAAATGAAAGTAGGGAGCTGAGATTTGTCTTTTTGTCTCTGCTTAGTTGGAATAACACAATAAAGCTTGATGGGTAGGAATTTCTCAAACTGCCTCTGTCGCTGGGACGTGCCCCATGAGCTCTCTTGGTGGCACCCACTTTGGAAGCCGAGTGTGTAATGGTCATGATTGTTTTTTGGGGGCATATTTCCTTTCCTCTCACTTGGACTAAGGCCGTGTTATGCAAGTACAAGCGGCCTTTGCCCCCCTCCCTGCCTTTTTCTTGCTCTTTCCTCTTTCTCATCAATTCCTTGGCTCTGACTCCATGACTTATTCAAGAGCCTTCAATAAAGCCACTTCCCCACTCTGTGCCCTTAAAAGTCCTGTCCCGTCACATCGTGCCGCTGAAGGACACATTCGTGGTCAGGGACGAGGATTTTTCTTCCCATGAACGCATGTATACCCAGATCACCAAGTCAGTATGTAAAAATAGGACACGTGTACAGCAATTTATGCAAACTTATTAATGTAATCTCATATGCACATATTTATCAGACACTAGTAGTATTTTAAGTGCATGTGTGTACATGTGTGTGCATGCACGAGCATGCCAAACGACTTGAGCTTGGTGTGTTTTGGAAGTCTGAAAAATAAACACTGAATATATTCTTTTATCGGGGTATTACTGTTATGAACATTTAGGTAAATAGAAAGCAGGCTGTTTACTCGGGCTATGTATATTTGGGATCAGTGTAGTTTTTTCCCTCTCCACCCCAAATGCATGAGTGTTAAGTGTTGGGCAAATGCAGTGTCACCTAGAGGAATGAGTGGCTCACATATCTCTCAGCTATTTCAAAAAATGGAGGAAAAACATTAACCATGTTTCTTTTACAGTGATTGATTGATTGATAATTCATGAGATTATTATTATTTTTTAAATTTCATTGTGGGAGCATCTGGGAGGCTCAGTTGGTTAAATATCCAACTCTTGATTTAGGCTCAGGTCGTGATCTCAGGGCTGTGAGATCGAACCCCACATTGGGCTCCATGCTCAGTGGGGAGTCTGCTGGGGATTCTCTCTCCACCCCTTTCCCCTGTTCTCTCTCTTTTTTTTAATTTTTAAAATCTTTTTTTTTTTTTTTCAAGATTTTACTTATTTATTCATGAAAGACAGAGAGGCAGAGACATAGGCAGAGGGAGAAGCACGGAGACACGACATGCTTTTAAAAAATAAAGTGTACTTCGTTTTCATACTGGTTTATGACAAAACATTTTTTGGAGGTGACCTAATAGTGGAAGAGCTGGTTCTCAAGTGTGCTGCAGATGGAGTCCTCCGTGGGTCCCAGTCCACCTTGATTCCAGCTCAGCTCTGTCATCCTCTTAATATGAGGTGAGCAAGAGGTAAAAACTTGGGACCTAAACGGAGTTAGAAATGCCACTGTTCCCTGTTATTTAGGGAACTGAAATAACGTCATTGCGACAATTTTCTAGGAACACAACAATTAGAAATGTTTAATAACCTGTGGTCACTTTCATACAACTAATTATCTTGGACTCACTTTCTGCCAATAAAAAAATCTTGCCAGAGAAATGAAATTGGAGTTCCTATTTTTAGCTAGCTTTAATTTGTCAATCATTGCCCTACTTTTCTCTGGTGGTTTGAGCTAAACTGAAAAATAATAGCAACAATACTAATATTGGTGTACTTATTTTCAGTGTCCAAAGTACTTTTTGTATATATTATCTCTGCTCTCACCCTCACAATGACTCTGGAGAAGTGTTTTGCTTGTCTTAGTTTATGGATTGGAAGAGAAGCTTAGGTTAAACAATTTAACCACAATCACAATTCAAATAAGTGAGAATGTGTTAGGATTAGGCCCAATGGTAATAGAAACCACAGTCATCCCATTGCGAGAAACAGAAGACAAGTGTAATCTTCTGACGTATTCATGATCCAGAATGGCTGCTAACGCGCCAGCCCTCCACACACATTCCAGGCATCAGAATGGAAGAAAGGGTGAAGATGAGGAGCAGACTTAACTCCCTTTTAAGAGGACTTCTTAGGCTACCAGCTATATTTCCACTTGTATCCCATTGATGAGGACCTACTGATATGGACACTCTTGGTTGTAAGGAAGAGCCTTGGAAATGTGGCGGCGTGGGAATGCTTGGGCAAGTTTCTGAAATAGCGCTGCACCTGGGTTTAGAAGAGAAGTGAAAGCCTCAGCCCCCAAATATCCCTTGACCCTCGACCAGGTACGATAGATGAGGTAGTCACTTTTATTGTCTAGAGCTGATTTGGAACGTAGGCATCGTGTTATACCTGAGAACCCGTTCGCTAATGGAAAGACAAATCCTGATTGTGTTCATGAATGTTTGCTAAATTGGTGCGACGAAACGTGTTCATGGTGAGGCACGTGGGGAGGCGGTGTGCTTCCAGAAGCCGCAGCAAGACAAGGGGCTGACCCTGTTCATGCCACAGGCGGCCAGTCCATGGCCGGAGTGACCTGCAAGCTCTGGTGTAAATTCTTCAAGTTGACTTGCTGTGCTTCTAGCAGAATTTTTAAAAAAAGAAAAAAAAAGTAGCTGTTAAATCCACATCCCCCCTTGGTGTTACTTCGATTGAAATAATAAAAAGAATGGTTTATAGGATTGCGGAGATTTATAGGATCAACTCCTTGGTTTTCTGTTGCCAGTGGTCAAGGAACCCATATGCTCCATGTAGCCTCCATGGAGAGGGCTTCTTATTGCTGACTTTAGTCTTGAAGGGGGAAAAAAAAATCCGAGTTTCCAAGTACTAGGGCATGTCCTTTTTGCTTTGTAGCTCAAATATCGCTCAAGTCATCGTCCATGAGCTGGGCAAGCAGGGTGTCTTCTCTGCGCTTTGTCATTTGAATTAACTGCCCCAAGGGCTTTGGAGTCACAGTGCGCGCACGCACACACGTCATGGGTCCTGATGGCCGGCCGGTAGCTATCTTTTACTTATTTATTTTGTATTTACTTTTAAGATTTTATTTATTTATTCATGAGAGACACAGAGAGAGGCAGAGACACAGGCAGAAGGAGAAGCAGGCTTACTGCGGGGAGCCCGATGCAGGACTCGATCCCAGGACCCCGGGATCACACCAAAGGCAGGTGCTCAACCACTGAGCCACCCAGACACCCCTGTATTTTATTTATTTATATATTTTAAAGGCTAAGATGAACACAGAGCACCTATATGATCGTGACAGAAAGCATTTTGTGTATGTCTGTGTATCTGTATACTGTTTCACCTTATACATCACATCAGCCTCTTCCTATGATTTTCCTTAGGTCACAAATCCATACAGTGTTTGACACTGTAGCTTGCTCTAATATTTTTGTTGCAGTGATGTGGGGATGACCACATTACTCACGAGTGAGCGCCGCTGGTCTCTTCAGGATGTCAGGAGAAACTTTATGGTGCTGCCGGCACCATCACATATTTTATTTAGACCACAGATGTTCAGTCCCATAATTTAGTTGTCTTATTTTGTTACATTTCCAGCCTCATTGTTTTCCCTTTTATTTTGCCTTTATAATTTTATTAGAATTTGCCCAAATAACTATAGTCTGCCTATGTTGAAAAAGACTCATCAATTGTGGCGACATTGGTGCCCAGATCTACATATAGTATAATTTGAGATGCGTACTGACATGTGGTTCGATACAAGACCTTTTTCCACTGTCCTGTAATGAAATACTTAGGTTAGCGTATTTCTTTACCATTGTCGAGACTACCATCTATTATGTCTAAAGACGCTACTCCTATATTTAAGGTGTTTTTATTTTTCATTTTGGTTAGGCAAGTTGTCATAATTCTAATTCTTCTGTGAATTGGTCTTCTTCCTTTGGGAAGGGATTTTCCAGCACTGAAAGACAGCTCTCCATGTAGTTACAGATTTAAAATACTCTTCCTCCACCCTGGCCTTTGTAGTGTAGTTGCGTCTGCCAGCAGCTCCGTATATGGTCATCAACAGTATATGGTTATTGATTTAACCCTCCGTTGGAGGAACACATGGAGATAATGCCTTGACACGAATTGGCAGGTGGTATAAAGACATATATGCATACAGTTCTGCTCTTAATTCACCCATGATTTTGTCTCTGCCCAGCAAGATTAAATGTTACCTGTAAAAAATTTGTCTTGGGCATGTTGTGTCCGTGTGTGTATGCGCACACGTGTGCCATGTGCAGTAGAGTGGGCAATAAATGGCCTTTCCTGATGGAAAGAAACAGGACACTTTTGCTCTGATTTCTTTTGCAAACTGGGCCCAGGAAGGGGAACAAGGCGCTGTATATCTCCCAAGGTGATTGGCTCCTGTTAATGACTCCCTTCCGGCGCCAGATTTGGGGAAGGAGCAAGCAAATCCTTACTGGAGTCGGCGAACTGCTCAAAATGGATTTCACCTCGTGAAAGGCAGAGAGAAAGCAGCTAACATTTCCTGGATGCCTTCTGTGTGCCAAGCACTCGCCTAATGACTTCACACGTGTTAACTCGTTTAAACCTGATGGCGATTGTGCCCGATAAATGGGGTTTCCCTCCCAGTTTACAGATGAGGAAACAGTCCGGGCCTTTGAGAAGTCAACTAAAGTGGCCTCAAGTCAGACAGCTAAGAAGAGGCAGAGGAATCAAAATTCCACTTAGGTCTGATTATGAAGCCATCCGGTTTCTAGGGCCCCATGGAAACTTGTGTCACTGTGAGTCAGGTAGGCTCCTTCTATCAGGGTGGGAAATGCCCCCCCCCCCCCCCCCCCCGCCCAAAATCTTGTTGTGTGAAATCCTAGCGATGCCTTTATGGGCTAGACTCTGATGCTGCTTACCTTGTGTTTATGAGCCCGTTTCATGCCCCTAGCAAAGTCCTGTATGCTAGAAGAAGCAAAAGAAGGGTAAGGTGTGGTCCCAACCCTTGGATGGGTGACTCTGTGTAGACAGTGAGAAAACAGCATGTAATTGGTGGGCCTGATGATTTGTCATGGAGCCGGAACTCATGGGGTATCGGGGGTCACTACTGAGCTGTGCGCTGTGGTCCAGAGAAGACCTGGAGAAGCACAGGAGGGTGAGAGGAGCACAAGGCTGGCTGAACAGAGCCCTACAGGGACGCTCTCCATGTGGCTGGCTGGAGGGTGCAGAGAGGACCTTGGAGGATTGGCTGGACGGAGCTTGGGTGGATGCTAGAGAAACCAAGCATCATCATCCTGCAGGTAGAACAAGAGGAGCATCGGCCTGGCCTGGCCTTCCACGGTTCTCGAAGCACTCCTTACCGCCGCCTCTCTTACTGAGGTGTGCTGGTTATCCTTCTCACCATGGTCATTGTTGTTGCCCGGATGAGAAGCACTGGCCAAGCCCTGCTCCACCTCATGCTGTGCTCTGCGAAGGGCTCCAGAGGCACTGCGCGAGGGACGCCGGGCTGGGCACGGCAGCTCTCCACCTGCTCAATGTCCCCAGCTAATGATGCGCAGACACTTGACATTATCCCAAGTCTTCTGATTCCAGTTTGGATCTAAACAGTAAGGGCTCTTCTAGAGTTTGATACCCTGTCAGTGGGTTCCAGTTTACGAATGGGTTGTATTCTAGACTCTTGCAGTCTCTTCTAGTGCTTATCTCCTGACAGTGGCCCTCTCCTTTGCTGCAGGTGTGACATGGCTCGATTCCCAGGCCCAGACATAGACGCCTGCTGTAAGATCAGGTGTGCCTTGAGTAGGTTATGCTTGTCCTGTTTTGGTTGTATCAGATCACCATTTACAGAATCATCTTTAATTAAGAAAATACACGAGGCAGGACCGGCTATATAATGTGTTGGGGCCGAGTGCAAAACAAAAATGTGAATCCCCACGCTCAATAATTATTAAGGATTTCAAGATTTCGACCTTAGAGCATTAAACCAAACGCAGCGTCCTTCTGAGTCCGGGGCACTGTTTGACTGTGTGGGGCCTCTCATCCAGGGGGCTGGCCCTGTTTGGAGGTTTGGCTTAGGATATAAGGAATACCTTCTGTCCTAGAAACATAGCAGGGCCTCCCAAAGCAGGGAGTGGAGAGGAGGCATGTGCACGCATCGGGGCTGAGAAGGAACAAGGTTCAGGGTGTGGGATAGACGTGGTTTCTTGGGTCTGCCTGTCCGGGTAGATGTACCAGGAACGTGTTAACTCTCCATTGCATGAGAAGAGATAGCTCTTTATTAGTCATTCCTGAAGAATTCTGATTTGGAGCAAAGGAGAGAATGGGTAAGTAGGAGGAATCACACATCGAAAACAGGGTTCTGTGCTCGCTGCCAACCCAGATCTGGTTCAGTTTCAAGTTTGCAAGTTTATTATTGTAAGTGGAGATAAGGCCCATAGTTTTATGTAGAAGTCCCAGCACCTTCCACGTGTATTTCTGGGACAAAAACAGATGTGATAGGAATTTACACAGAAATCACATCTGCCACTCTGGACAATGAAAAGAAACATGAAATTGCAGCTGAAACCACAGGGTATTTAAATAGAACAAGATTTCAAATGAAGGACTCATGTTGTTGAACCAGAATGTGGTTTAACTCCGCATCTTCTGAAGGAGGGAGTAGTTTTGTGGGGTTTGTTTTTGTTTTTCCATAGGTTTGGGAGTTTTGTGATTGTCGTTGTGTTTTAACATGAGTAGACGTGCCCACTCCACAAAGACAACTCTTCTCATTCTGGGGGAGGCTAAAAATCTGTACATTTTTGAATCCTCCTATCAAAAGGGACATGGAAAAAAAAATCCTAATATTTATTTCACACCAGCCATGTACAGGGGGCCCACAAAAGCCACAGACAGAAAGTCCTGCCAACTTTATTTTACAGTTGAAAAAACAAGCTCCAAGATGTCACCCACGGCCTTCATGCCAGTAAGCGACACAAAGGGGACTTGAATTCTAAGTCCAAAGCCCGTGTTCCCCCGCCCACCCCCCGGCACACCAGATCACCCCTCCCATCTCAATTCCAGCCTGGGAAGCCAGAAGCAGAGGAAGGAACAGAGCCTGCGAAGTAATTCAGCCTCTCAACCTTGTAGGAACTGAGCCATCAGGAGCGGGCCCTGCTGTTAACATTCTCTCGGTCCTTGTGGAGGTGGAGTCCTGCTTTATAACTTTGCATTTGCTCCCTGAAACGTTTCCAAAATGTGATTTGGATTTACAGCTCCCATCTCCTTCCCTCTGTGTAAAACCCTGTGGTCCCCAGTAGGATGGCTTCCCGCAGGAAGAACAGGTGCCTAGAGCAGAGTAGCGCAATCGAGAGGAGGCCTGTGAACTCTCCCATAAAAGAAATTTCACTTGCTTGCCACTATCTTTGCCCATGCTACTCTACCTCGCTGCCCCCTGACCCTGACTGTTATTCGTGTGAGATAAGGATGCTTTTAGTGTGGAGTCTGTTCAAATCGGTTTCAACCTCAGGCCCATTGCCTTCACCTGCACATGTGGTTTGATTCCCTCACAGATAAATTGGATTTGCCTGCTCACGGTTTTGAGGGGATCGTGAAGAATCTCGCAGAGGTTCAGTTAGACTCTGGCCCTAATTATGGATCTGTACCCTGGGTTCCTGTCATTCCCTGACCCCTACAGAGCCGGGGAGTGGGCGGGGAGACACATTCCCTTTGCTATCAGAAGTGGCTCCATCTCTGACCCATGTTCCCTAGGAAGGAAAGTAAGAAACAAAGGCATTAGGCTCGGAAGACCCCTATTTAAAGCAGGGAAGGCATAGTCTCTTCTCGGTTCCTCACATAAAGGAGGCTCAGTGTGTCGTTTATTAGCAGAGCTGGTCTTCTCCTACAGGGCTGTTTGTAAGGATCACATGAGGTGTATTGTGTGTGCTGTACAAATAAAAATGACATCATCCTAACCAGGAAGCTGGGGCTTGGTTTGGCAGTCTAGGGACTTGTGCCACACGTGGACCTTAAGCCAGTTTTTATTACAATGGCACCAAATGAAATTGTTCATGAATAATTGTCCTGTAAGAGAAGAGGCGCTTTATTCCTGAAAGGGAGTTGGATCCAGTTGCTGCCATGATGCCCCACCTCCTCCATTCTTTGTAAGAGACAGCATCCACGCGCACCTCCACATACTGTCCCCGCTCCCCTGCCCCTGCTTGCACCCCTGCCTTTTCACAGCAGCTCGAAACAAGGTAATGGGCTTCAGAGGAGTCTACACATACCCAGGCCATCCTTCCCTCTCTGACTGCCAGGATTTTTTTTTTTAAAGATTTTATTTATTCCTGAGAGACACACACAGAGAGACAGAGACACAGGCAGAGGGAGAACTAGGCTCCACGCAGGGAGCCCGATGTGGGACTTGATCCTAGGACCCAGGAATCACGCTCTGTGCCAAAGGCAGGAGCTCAACCACTGAGCCACCCAGGCACCCCGAAGCCCAGGATTGTGCAGAGGACTCGTACCTTGAAGAACTGGACTTGGGTGATCCGTGTAACCCTGGATTGAATTGAGCTTCTCTGAGCCAATTTCCTGAGTTGGGTATCTGTGATCTACTTCTGAAGATTGATTGGGGGGGGGGGGGGGGGGTCGGTCAGGTGCGATATGGAGATGAGGTAATATGCAAGTTCTTGGTAGAGCCTGAAGCGCTTTGGCAGAAAAGAAGTTCAAAGGAGTCAAAGGCTGTCTCACACGCTGTGTCGTTTTAGAAAATGGATCGTTTTCCTAGAAACATGTCTTAATCACCAAGATCTTTAAAAATGACCTAATGAACCCCTCCGAGTGCCATCCCCCCTTTTCACAAAGCAAGGAGAGTCACTTGCCCACAGTCACAGAGTTGAAGAGTGACCAACCAAGTATCTCAACCTCAGTGGGAAACCAGCGCTTTTCCCCTGGAGCCAACCCACGACGGCCCAGAGCCGCCTCCTGTGCTCCAGCTGTCCCAGCCTCGCAGTCTGGTGGACATTTCCTCCCCTTCGTGACCGAAGCAGGTTAGAGCCCTTCTCTTCCCTCTTCCTGCTGTGCTTGGCTGCCCAGATGTCTTGCAGACGGTGCCTGCAGGCATTGCGCATCAAGGTGGCTCCACTGTTTTCCAGGCTCTTCTCTACGCTCGGTCAGGCAATTGATGCGGTGTGCGCAGGCCTCTTCTTACTGCTCTAAGCTTGGAAGCCCGTCTCCATCTCTACCAGTTGATGCTGACAGCTTGGAGAAAGAGCCTTTCTGAAGCCAAGCCCTTAGTATCACTGTGTCTTTCGATGCCCCCGACTCCCTTACTCAATGTGCAAGGAAGGTTCTGGTGTTCATCACACTGGTGCGAGAGGTGTGCAGAGGAGGCGAGGAGGTCTCTGACCTCCCAAAGAGGGACACAGGCCAGTACAAGCAACATTTGTGCACTTGTACATTCCAAAGACTGCTGCCCCTCTGTATTTGGCTGGTCCTTTCAGCAAAGCAAATTGCAAAGTAGGGACCTCTCTCTCCATCCTGTTGCCTTAGGATGTCAGCTTTCACAAGAGGGGCACGCTTTTCTCCCACAGCTCCTGGGGGCCCTTCTCTCCACCCTCCCTGGTCCTCTCAGCCTTCCTTTTCCCTGAAAACCTTGAGGATTTGCAATACTCCCTCACCAACATCTTCAACCAAGGGACTGCCAGGGGATTTGAGTGTTTATTGCTTTTTTTTTTTTTCCTCCGGGATTGGAACAGCTCCGACCAGTGACTATTTGAAAAACATAGAAGTATATATATAGTTTTTTGCTTATTATCGAAAGGAGAATAGAGTTTTCTTGCAACTAAATGAGAACTTGATATCTTTCTTGCCCCAGGGGTGTGTGTGTGTTTGGGGGGAAGGGGAATCCAGCCTCCCCTTCCCCACCATGGCTGTCTCCTGGTAGCCAAAGCTGATGTTCAGAACCACACCAAGGGCGGCAGGTTGCCTTTCATCAAAGGCAGACGTTCAGTAATTAGCTTCTACCTGCTTCTGTCTGTACCCTTTGCCCAGAGGGCTCCCCCATGGGTCAGTCTGTCTGCTGTCTGCAAACGGCGTTTGTTTGTCTGGAACGCAGAAGTCCCTGCACTTGACGATCACGACAGTCTTTCTGTCTTTTCTCTTAAACAGCTTCTTTAAAGCCCCTGGAGACCCTTAAAAAAAAAAAAAAAAAAAGAATGCAAATGGAAATTGTGCTGGAAGCTAAAATGAACATTGTTGTGAGTCATGGGATCCTGGCCACACGGGGACAAACTATTTTTTATTTTGGGTAATATTTCTTCCTTGGCATTTATTACACCTCTGTTAAACACAGCTCATGTGACACAGTGTTACTCACAGGCAATCAGAGAAAAAGCTGCAAGTTGAGCCATCAGAAGGGCAGGGCAACTTATTGTTAATAGCGGCCATTAAAGCTGAAAGGAAAGATTACCCATCTGCCCCCGACAGACCTGTCTGCCTGGGATGAGCCCGGGCCCCCTGGCTGGAAGGGGGGGCTGGGGGCACCCAGGGAAGGGGAAAGGAATGTAGAAAGTCCATCGAGATCGGTGGAGGGGAAGGGAGGGCTGGATTCAAGTGTGGGCCCTACCCCAAGCATAGAAGAAAGCCCACCGATCCCAACACACAGGCCCACCTCTCCTCCTTTCTCCCGAAAGCACCTGATAGCTCTTCCCCAAAGGTCTACTGCGAGATCCAGTTCAGCTCCAGATCAGAAACTCGACAGAAAGATTTGTAGAGGAGCAGCAACGCCTTCTAACGTGGTGCTTCCCACCACAGGTTATAATTTATAACAGATTTTACTACAGCAGAATTCTTTGCCGTGAGACCTTGGGGTTCAGCGATGCAATTTTTTTTTTTATTTTAAAAAGTCGATATTTAAAAGCGCATATGGTTTAAAATCCTTTCAGACATTTGAAATCCTAGCCAAAGATGCCACACCATTTACCCACTCTGACAGGTCACTCTACAAGGGTGCTTGTTTGATGGGGCCGTATAAAGTGTCAGCTAGGAAAATAAATTTAAGAGGGCTTTGCGGAGAGTGTGTTTGTAAAACTTACAACAGGGGCGCACCTGGGTGTTGTCGTTGGTTGAGTGTCCAACGCTTGGTTTCAGCTCAGGTCGTGATCTCGGGGTCGTGGGATCGAGCCCCACAATGGGCTCCGCTCTCAACACTGGAGTCTGCTTGGGAACCTCTCCCTCTCCTTCTGCCCCCTCCGTCTCTCCCTGTCTAAAATAAATAAATAAATCTTAAAAAAAAAAGAAAGAAAGAAAGAAAAAGAAAACAAGAAAAGCTTAAACCAGGATTGGAGGGGAAAGGCACCGGCTGGTTTTGCACATGGCGCTAACTCCCTGGGGGTGCGAAGTGACTGTTGGTATCAGGATCATGTACAAATTTGGAGAACTGTAACGGAGACTGGACTCGGGGCTTGGAGTATGGTCCCTCCCCTCCCCCTCCACACCCTGCATGCTTTTGGCGGGGTGGGTGGTGGAGATACTAGAATGAGGTTTGAAAGGCTAGCTGGTTGGCCCCAAGGATGACCTCTGGGGCTGGCTGGAAGTGTGAGTACCCAGATGGTACTTAGCAACCCCGAGTGCGTGCCTGGCTCTAGATAAGTGGTTGGGCCTGTCAGAGGGGGAGGTGGTGCCTGCTGAGTCAGACCTGGAGAGGTGCTTCATGCTCAGAGTACTTGATTTTCCAGAGAGGACCACGCCCAATTCTGGGCTCCAGCCCTAAACTGTTCCTTGGCTCTCGAAACCAATGTCAGGTCACATCAGCCTAACTCATCACCGAGAGGATTCTTGGTAGAGCTCGACTCCTTCTGACATTTGGTCGCTTCGTCCCACTAAGAGTGGGGATTCTCAGCCTCTCCGTGTTCGTGGCACAAGGTTGAAGACTAGAACTATTTTGGCTGCACTTTGGTGTGAATTTTAAGCCCTCTCTCAAAGGATCTTTGGCACCAGGTCTTTCATTGACTAGAACTCTTTCCTTCCCTTGATCCAGCTCTTAAATACAGTCACCACGAAGTTCTTGGTTTTACCCTGTCTCTCACCTTCTGCTCTTGGCAGTTGGATTGCACCCTGATAGACCGAACGGGGCGACCCACTCAGCTCAGCATTCTGCTGACAGACACCTCCTGACACACTGCGTATCTCACGTGTATCAGCACCTGCTGCTGTAGTCTGTTCAGTTGTAATTAAAGAGGAGTTTTATGAACTTATCAATTGTTGAAGAGTCTGACAATGTTGGTCACAACCTGTCCTGGCAGAGACCATGGAGATAAAGGCCTGTGCTGTTGGGTTCCACTTGGTGATCAAGTGTAGAGAGTGCATTTGGGAGGTACATGGCTTAAGAGCTAGGATGGGGCTGGTAGGGCAGGTGGTCCAGACACATCATTTCTGAACCATTGGATTATCCCTAGAGGGGATTCATAATATCACCTTGAGATACCTGCTGAGTGTTCTGAAAAGAATTGGGTGTTGGAAGGCATTGAAAAGCAGGTCTGGGAAAGAATTAGCTGAGGTGAGAGAGTCAACTGAAGAGAAGCAAGCTTGGCAGGGCCCCAGGGAGCCACGGGCAGTGAGCAGCAAATTTGCAGTGTCAGCGTAGCGGATCTGCCTCAAGAACTAGGTCCAGGACTCCGGAAAGTCAGCAAGTCCTTTTTCCCCCGTCGTCCCCATGTTAGGACAGACAATTCCCTGAAGCGCTGTGTCCATTTTGGATTCTTTGTTTTGCTTTTTGGTTATAAAAAAAAATTTTTTTTAAGATCTATTTATTTACTTGAGAGAGAGCAGAGTGAGAGAGAGCACGGAGGGAAAAGGAGAAGCAGACTCCCCAAGGAGCAGGGAGCCTGATGCAGGGCTCCATCCCAGGACCCTGAGATCATGACCTGAGCCGAAGGCAGATGCTTAACCGAGTGAGCCACCCAGGTGTCCCCATTTTGGATTCTTTGATCTTTAAGAAATGTGAGTAGCAGAGAGAGATAGGTGGCAAAAGATGAGGAATTTCCATTTCACAGGCCCTGTGATTGTTTATTCTTTAGAAGAGAAGGCTCGTGGTTTTTTGCCTGGCTTTGTGTAGAGGGCTTCTACACAGAAGATGTCGGAAAAGTCGGTCGTGAAGAAATAGCAGAACAAGGGAAAACCCACCTAATATACTTTCCTCTTCAAGCAAGCTCCTTTGGGAAGCTTCAAAAATCCCAGAAGGCTTGGTACCTCCTCTCACAGGACTGATGAAGTGAAGGCCTCTTCGTAGCATAAAATGCTGGCTCTCCAGTACGATGAGAGGTCTCTGTTTGGGAGCTAGAGAAGGCAACCCTGATGTGGCTTGGGTTGGTTTGGCACCTTCAAGGTGAGGCTGGAACTCTCACATTTATTTGCTTGGATTTCCAAGCGGTCGCTGTGGTAAGAGGCCGTGGGCGCTGTGCCACAGACACTGCAGAATTTGCTCCTGTGGCCAACCGAGGGAGGACTTGGCCCCGGGTTGTTAGGGTTTAGGGGATGGTACGTTTTTAACCGACCTGACAAATCTGCTCCACTGCAGCCGCTTGGAGACTTCCCGAAGACTGGAAGCAGTCGAAGGGGGCCGTGGGCATCAGTCGTGATCTAATGTTTCTTCCCTGAGACTGGCTTTCCCCCGTCTCTCCGTTGAGATCTCCCAGTGTAATTACCACCCCAAGCATTTCCTGTTTGTCCCCTGTAGGTACACCACATTGCGCCAATAACCCGCGGCCCAGCAGGAGTATACAGTATCCTTTGCCAGTGTCGATCAGGGCTTGATTACACTTCACGGCTGTAATTCAAGCCTGCTAATCCTCCTCTGCGTTAGGAAGAGAGGCCTGTTCTATTAGATAAGCTGATTACTGTCTGGTGTGTGCTTCATGCCTCCCAGAGTTGTTTATATGTGGAATTATTGCTGGTTAGAGTCTGTGCTTTCCTGCACCGAGTGAGCTTGCTTCGGGGTCAGGGGTATCAGGCTTCACCCCAGGTCTGGGAGGGGTGAGAAAGGGAGCCTTGATTATAGCTGCTTTTCTCTCGACCTCTGCCACTGACCCAGCGTTGACTTTTCTCCTCTGTGAACGGAAGGAACCCAGATAAGATTTTAAGAGTCTGAGACTTTTGCCCCCAGGCCTCTCTGTCAAAGATCACAGACTGAAAGGTCACCGCCCCAGACTCTGCACGGCCCTGGGCACTTTGTAGGACCATCTCAGTGGGGTGTTGTGGTGGGGTGTTGTCGGGAGGGCCCAGGGAAGGAGCAATAGGGTGGGCGACGTTGAGTGTGTGGTCGAGTCAACAGCCACAGACCCAGGAGTGCCCGACCACAAGGCGAGATGCCTGCAGAGACCATTTGAATGCTTTCTCGCATCCAGAGATGGGCTCTTCAAAGCCACAAAAGCCTTGAAACCACCTTTGTGTCTCCCTCCCCGCCCATCACCAGTCTGCCCTTCAGCTTGTGGCTTGGGTGCAGTCCCCAAGGCCCTGGCTCTACGTGGAGGAGGAAGTGCATTTGTTATGACTGCCCGCCAAGCAAAGCTGGCCTGATGGATGCTGGCTGTGCTCTCTTGGGGAACGGGCGGGGGTCCTGTCCCCTGTGCAGAGCCCAGGTGGTGCTCCATAATGGCTCTTAGGGGTTTAGATTCTACAAGAGGTTCCTGGTTTACTTGCGTGAGGATGGCATGAGCGCTGAGTGATCCCGGGTAGGCGTGAGCGCCTGGCCCCCGGCCTGGTCAGCCTCTGCACTGGCAGATGTTGGCACCTGCTGACCTATTTGAATACGCGGTGGCCTCCACTGGAGGAAGGGAGGTGGGGTGCATGTCAGCCGCTTAACTGTGCACGTATCCCAAGCAGCGTAAACTTCCTCCACAGCGGTCTGTGCGGACGGTCTGTTTGTCTGCCCTTCTCCACGGGACCATCCGTCCCCTCCAAGGCAGGCATTTTGTCTTTTATTTCTGTGCCCCCAGTACACCTGTCCTGCCCGGCATGTGAGAAACACTCAACAAATGATGATTTTGGATTAATGAATTGAAGGGCGCCCGGGTGGCACGGTCGGTTGGACATCAGACTCTTGGTTTCAGCTCCGACTGGGATCTCAGGGTCATGAGATCGAGCTCCGCCTGGGGCTCCACACCCAGCACAGCGTCCGCTTAGGGCCCCCTCTCCCTCTCTCTCTGTCCCTCCCTGCTCCACCCCTACCCTGTGCTCTCACAAACTCTCTTTCTCTCAAATAAATAAATAAACCCTTTTTAAAAAAATTAATAATGAATAAATTAATATATTTCAGTCAAAAGGGACCTACCTGAGAACGAGTGCAAGTACCCATCACTTTGCACGGTTCACTGCACGTGTGTTCCCTCTTGTGTACCTTTCCTTTTTTTTTTTTTCTTTCTTTCTTTAAGCAGACTTTCAACCCCCGGGGGCACTGGTGTTCCTTTCCTTAGATGTAAAGGGCACGGTGAGCCGAAGGCAAGACAGGACACTGCAGAGCCAAGTCGCGTGTTAAGAAGGACACTGTGACATGAGATTTAGACAGAAGGACCACTGCATTGTGTCCTCACTGCTGGGCATCTGGTCTGTGTAATGCTTCTTGATCCACGGATGTCTCCAGACTTACTTGATCTCCCTCTTTTCTTCTCCCTTTGCCTCCTTCACCTTCCCCTCTGAGTCCTCTTCCTTCCACCACCACCCCCCCCACACACACACACACACACACTCCCCTTCTTCCCTTACCTTTTCTAGGGAAATCTTTGTCTCCTGAAGATCAGCATATTCTCCAGAATGGATGAGTTGTACCCCCAGGGAGATTTCTTTTTCTTCTGAACTTGAATCAATTTGTGCTTCTAGGAAAAACCCAAAGAGTTGTTCAGAGGGCATGACACACTAAAGCAGAGCTCTGGAAAGGAACTGCAAAGTTTTAAGCCTGATTTAAGCAATGAAGATTTTCTTGGATGTGTGCTGATGAATTGTCTCTTCTTTAAGGGTTTGAAACCTGTGTGAGTTTAGCCTACCATCACTGTAGGTAGGTATGGCTTTAGCTTCACAGCTACCACTGCAAAAAGACTGGATATTTACCCTAGATTCCGTGGCTGTGCATTTGTGTTTTTTTCTGTGTGTGTGTGAGATAGAGTATGTGTGCCATCTTCAGAACGTGGAGGTACAAGCCTTTTTTTTTTTTTTTCTTCTACACATGAGTTGAGTAAAATGCTTGCCTCTCAAAAGAGTAACTGTCCAGGAAAACCACATTTGGAAATTCTCCTTAGCATCTTCCAAATAATCTCAGATGTTCTGAGAGGCAGTAAGTGAATAGTAAGGTTGCATCCCAGAGACTTAGACCACGAACCCAAACCTGAGGGCCAAACCTAAGTAGGGAACTCGTTTGGTCCCTACTTATGTCTCAAAGGACATAAGTAGGGACCAAACGATCATGTCTTGACTGCACGAGGAGCAACAAGGCAGAGAGAAATTAGGGGAACCTCTGCTTTTTATTCTGTTTATAATTCTTCACACCCTTGTCACTGAGAGGCTGGATGACTCTCTGATCTCCTATGTGTTGCTGGCATCTTGAGCTTTAAGACCAGCAGTGTTGTTTGAATATTTGCCTGAAGTAGAAATATCTAGGTGTTTTGTTTTTTGTTTTTTGTTTTTTTCCTGGAGTTGGTTTCCTGGGATCCTCTCTCCAAGCAAGGGGAAACAGAAATATGTTAACATGCTTTGTGTTGGTTTGTGAAATCTAAAAATTAGCTAGTTTTTGTCCTAATCTTGTTCCATCATCAGCTGTTGAAAATCCTGTTTGAAGATGAGGAGGGTGGGCTCAGATGGCTCCAGACCTTCTGACTTTATCTTGGAAAAGGAGATAGATACACATGATACCTAATACATTGAGCAGCTTGACAGGGGTATATGTGGCACCTCTTTCTCTGGAGGACGTGAGAGCATCTTTTTTCTCACCTGGCTCAGCCCTTTTGCCATTTTGGTAGTCTGTGATGTCTGAAAACTATAGAGTTTTTCTTGATTGAGGCTAGCTCAGGAGAGGAGAGAGCAGGAATGTTCGTGTTGGCCTCTAACCAGTGAAAATTACCAGCTGCTGATTTCCAGGTGTCCCAGTTCAGCCCTGTGAGTGTTTCAGGGCCTGGGCCCTCGTTGGCTCCTGGCTTTGCTAAGACTGGACGGAGGCGGCCGTGATGTAGGCGAAAGCCCTATGTCAACTGCATAACCTGTTGTGTGGCCACGAGCCCATCTGACTCCCTTGTATTTCTGTTCCCTCATCTGAATAAAGGGTTTAATAGCACCCCATAATGTTCATGTGAGAGTGAAGGCAAATGAGCTCATTTTTGATAAATTGCTGTATGAAATTTAATTCCCATGCAAGAAGAGATCGTTGCTCCCTCCCTCTGTTTCTCCCATGCCGTTTGTCCACACCAAGTCCACCCATTGCACTTGGTGGTGTTAGCCAGTGCTTCTCTATCTTCCGTGATTCTGCAGACTTATTTCTGGTTGAGTCTCCCCAGTGGAAAATCTAGGATTTAGCAGAGTAGGTACTCGGGGTATATTGTTGAATAAATAGTGGATGAACTGACAAACTGGGGTCCTCGTCAGAATGGCAATGTTGGTGAAATCGTGCTGGCCAGCCACACTTTGTGTGGGCTAAGAGATTTTTGTTTTTATTTATTTTATTTTATTAAGATTTTATTTATTTATTCATGAGGGACACACACACACAGAGGCAGAGACACAGGCAGAGGGAGAAGCAGGCTCCCTGCCGGGAACTCAATGTGGGACTAGATCCCAGACTCCAGGACCACGCCCTGGGCTGAAGGCAGACACTTAACCACTGAGCCACCCAGATGTCCCGAGATTTTTATTTTAATTGAGCTGCAAAGCCGTCACTGAACAGAAGTGGACCTGACCAGTTTGGCAGAGTCGGGCAGACTCTGGAAAGCGGGCAGCACTGAAAGATTAAAGCAAATTTGGCTTCTAAGATAGCCATATGTCTGTTGCCACCAGAGAGTGTGAGCCCTTGCAAAGGCCTCTGGTGAAGTGGGGACAACTGGAATCCCCTCTCCGATCTGTAGGGCCCTTGTGGAATGCTCAGCACCCTGGGCCTCTGTCCTCCTCGACTCAGACAGGGCTTGCTAGGGGCTCTCCCTTGGGACCACATGGGACCCAGTGACGTGCCGTCTGTGCGGCCCTGACAAATGCCTGCAAATAATGTCTGGCTGGTGGAGCAGGTGGGGAGCTCCCACACCGTGTCAACTCCAGAGCAGCTATTTTGTGGGTCACAGAGATGTTGGCTCCCTCCGTGGAGGAGAAAACAAGACACCTCTTCAGAGAAATATAGTAAGAAACACAGTAAATAAGGCCCAGCCTCGGGGAGGCAGATCTTTAAAGGAAAATTAAGATAGCCTGTCATCTGTCTCTGTGTCAACCGTTGATGTATTTAGCTAGCGCCTTGCGGTGCTAAATGCTTTTTGATGATGATGGTCATGATGGCCACTGTACCTCCCCTCAGTGAGAGGCACCCCCCTGTGCCAGAGCCTTTGGTGGGAGGGTGGGGGGGTGGGGGTTGGGGGCAGACTCATCACAAGTGCTCCGAGAGAAGGGATAGGCCCAGCAGACCCTTCTCTCTTGTCCCTTTCTTCTGGATTTTACCAGGATGTAAAAGCAAGTGAAGACGACAGCAAAATGCTCGTCTGAAACTCAGAGCCTAATCGCTCCCATCTGCTCCAGGGCTGCTTCCCCTCGCTGCCTGCCAGGATGTTTGCCGCAGACGCTAAGTAGCACATTATTTTCGATAAGTTGCAATCATTTACTTGAAATCTACTTCTCCTTTAAAATGTCCCCCTGGAAACTCGAATCGGCGTTTGAGAAGCCCTGCTCAGGATGGAATCTGAAGGCTTGCGCTCAAGTTTAAGAAAAGTTAAGCCCATTGGTCCTCCAGGTGTTTGTGTATTCGAGGTTTCAGCTGCTTGGACTCTTCGGGGAGAGGAGAGAGAGGTGCCGCAGGGGGGCAGTCCGGGGGATCAGAGCCACCGTGCCCCCATCCCCGAGGACAGACACAGGAACTGAGATGGTGAAGGTAGGAAGTGGTGGCTCTCAGTGGACTCTTCCTCGAAGCAGAAGTCTCACGCCTCCCTTAAGACGTCAAGCCAAGGCCCTCCGTGGTCCCCAGGAGATGTTTCTCTTTTAGCTGGTGGCTGGGCTCGTGAAGGCACGTTTTGCAATCTGGAACTCATAATCTTGAGCGCCCTGCCCCCTCCACCCCACCCCAAGATCCCCACCCCCCTCCAGCATTTCTTCCTCAGCACCCCTTGCCCAGGCCCAGAACCTAGACATCCAGCCTGCCATCTGATCTTCCCTGTCACTCAAGCCTTAGTGCTTTCAGAGGCTACTTGGAAAGTTTCGAGAAGCAGCAAAAGCCTCCCGCTTCTCCTGCAGCCTATTTGCCTGCGGACTCTGCAGCTCCGTGCGTCTGAGGATGGTACGGGTGACTCATTAGCAGCAAGGCATGTGCTTGGGGTGGTTTTCATAACGAGCAGTGATGGATCATCCGTATGCTCCCCCCGAAGGACCCTGCCTGACCTTGTGTGCATTTGTGAGATGGCTGTCTGGGGTCACAGGTGTTGTCTGTGGTCATGGAAAAAGGAAAGCTAATTGGCATGTGTGTTGAAATGGACCTGGGGCGCCCATAAATAGACCCGGTGTCCTTCGGCTGCGTTTCTGCTACCAACAGAGCGAGGGGAGTTGATGTCTTCTCTAAGTAGGCTGAACGAGGATTTCCTTTCCCGTCCCCGTGTCCCCGTTCTGGTCCTCTGGAACCGACAGGTTCAGCAGGCCGGTTAGAAGGCAAACGTTATTCTAGTGTTGTATAAGGAAATGTCCCATTACGCACTGTTGTACAGGTGGGCAAGTCAAAGAGGCCAAAAGGAATTTGTTGGAATTTCATCTCCCGTGTCGTCGCTCCTCCTATATTTGCCTCCAGGTTTACAGTTTGATCTGCCTTAGTTTTCCCCTCGTCAAGACAGGTCCCTCTCTTCTCTCTCTTCACCACAGAGGCAACAGCATGTCCTCGGCTGGTTTCCATGTGCAACCGGCCCTCAACCCCCACCCTGTGATCCCCAGTCTAGGCAGCCAGTCACCCAACACCCTGACTAGGAGGCACCCCCTTCCCTTCTCCGTTGCCCCGGACTCCCTGGAGAAGTCCCACCTCTGCTCATTTGCCAGAGCAGTTCTCGGAGAGCCCCCTCAAATGATCAGCTCTCTTGCTATCTGTGCTAAACCTTCTCCTTTAGCAGGAAGAAATTCTCCCCAGTAGCTACTCAGGCTCTTTGACTTGCTTCTAGTTCTTGAATCTGCCCCTTTGTAATTACATCTCTAACATGCTAACCAACATGGAATCACTCTGCCTTGTGGAGTTGTTCCTCCTCCTTTTTAATAGGTTGGATTGGCTAGGCTGCCAAAAACAAACAAAAACCTCCAAAACCCCCAAATAAGTAACCTAAACAAAATACAAATTTATTTCTCTTTGTTTTCATAGAGTCCGAAGGTGATCATCCAGGCTGGCCTCTAGAGTATGATAACTTCTATCTGGTTTTTCTTCCTAGTGTGGCTTCCATTCCCCAGCCAATTCATGGCCCAAAGTGGCTGCTAGAGCTCCAGTCATTGCATTTCATATTCTAGCCAACATAGCAGACAAAGAGAGGGATGAGAAAGACATTCCTTCTTTTTTGAAGTTTTATAGCCTACCTCATTATCGCAATTCTATCACTAGAATTTTGTCACCCAAGCCATGACCACATCTAGCTGCAAGGGACGCTGGAAGGTGTCTCTCCTCTCAGTGGCAATAGATTCCCCTGAAAGCCAATGTTAAATATATTGGAAGAAACTGGAAAAGTAACCCATCCCTTCATCATTGTGCCAATGCTCTTTGCCAGGCCCTTCCCCAGGGACCGCCTCTCCCACATCCCATGTAGAGGATGGTCCGTGCTCCATCATATCTCATGTATTGACAGAGTATTCGTATAGTCAGCATACACATGTATGTGAAACCATCTCATTATCAGTGGTAGTTGCAGAGGTAACATAGTCCGAGAGCTTCAGGGAGCCCCTTTCTCTTGTCTTGTTCGAGGCCTTTTACTCTCTCACGCTTCAGCCTCCCGTCCTCTTTATAGAATGAAAGGAATCCTGTTTCTAATGGAGAGAGGATCAGAAGGACTGAGTCCAAGAGGCCAAAGGGATGGAGTGAACTAGCATGTTGTACCTCGTTTCTTTCTTTTTACCTTTAAAAGATTTTATTTATTTATTTATTTATTTATTTATTTATTTATTTTTATTTATTTATTTATTGAGAGAGAGAGCAAGCACGCAGGTGAGGGCAATGAGCCAGGGGAGAGGCAGAGGGAGGCAGAGACAGTCTCAAGCAGACTCTGCCCTGAGAATAGAGCCTGACGTGGGGCTTGATCTCATGACCCTGAGATCATGACCTGAGCCTCAACCAAGTGTTGGATGCTTAAGCAGCTGAGCTTCCCAGATACCCCTCTTTTTAAAAAATTATTTATTTACTTTACTGAGAGAGAGAGAGAGAGAGCAAGAGAGAGCAAGCAGGGAGAGGGGCAGAGAGGTAGAGAGAATCCCAACCAGACTCTCCACGGAGCATGGAGCCCGATGCAGGGCTCAGTGACTCATGAAGTCATGACTTGAGTTGAAATCAAGAGTCGGATCCCCAACCACCTGAGCTACTCGGATGCCCCTGTTGTACCTCACTTCTTGATTCCAGACCCTGTGTCCACCTGCTGGAACCTGCTCTTTGCCAGTCGTGATGTCATGGTCCGTTTGTCCCTGGGGTGCTCACCTCTGTCGATGGCGGTCATCTGGCAGCGGTGTGAGCCGACTCCAGCAGGGCAGTACTGTTATTACTATTAGTCTTCCTGACTGGTGGAGTTGGAAATAATCGTGGAGCAGGTGGAGACTAAATTATCACTGTCTTGTGTAAAGACTCCTTAAGGTCAGTAGCACGTTACATTCAGGACCCTGCCTTGGAATTATTCCGTGGCTCTCAAAACCTGGGTGAGAACAGAATGTTCTTTATTTCAAACTAAAGTCTGATAAAGTTGTTTGGAAGCCTGGAGAAAAAAACAAACAAACAAACAACTAGTTCTGTCATGATTGAGTTTGTAAATACAGGTGAGAAAATCCCACTCGTCACCAGGCACCAGAAGAGCATCTGTGGTCCTGAGAGTGAATGATGTCAAGATGGTAAGACCACACGTAGTAGGAAATGTGGTGACATCTAGTATTTTAACATTTGAGTGTGGGGTTTCTTGATGCCCCAGCAGAGAAGGATTGTGAAGTTGGAATCCCACCCAAAAAGTCGAAACCGAAACACAACTTGCTCAAACTTTAATTATGAATAGAGTCTCACGCTCTCTCTGGTTCTCTCTCTCTTTTTTTTTTTTTTTTTAATGGAAATGGGAAGCTGCCATCTTCAGATGACTTCCAGGCTAGCTTGTTGGACACAGGTTGAGGCCGCATTCGAGCTAAGTGGTTCCCAGAAGGGTGTTTCTGCCTCTAGAAGGACCCAGCCTTCCCTAGCAGGCCCTGCCAGGTCGGGGAGACTCCATGCTCCCCAACTCAGGAAGAATGAGGTCAGGGGCTCTGCAGAGAGGGGACACTTCAGGCTTTAGAGGAAGCGCGATCCCTACCCAGCTTGGGAGAAGAACAGCAAGAAAGGAATGTGAAGAGGAAGGAGCACGAGGACACAAAAGAAAGATGTTTGAAATCTACTGTGTTGGCTGAGGATCGGTGGCTCGGCCCATGATGGTGTGAGCACGAGCCTGTCCACACACCCGGGACAGTGAGCTGGAATGTGCGTCCGCATGTGAATCCGGGCGCTCAGGGACTTCTGGTTCCTTCTGTCTGCTGATTCCTGAGCTACAGAAACCAGACTCTTGACTTCTAAATCTGTCTTGCTTTCTTATTCTTCCCAAAGGGACCGTTTTTTTTTTTTTTCCAGTGGGATTGATTTAGCTTTAACCAGCAGTGGAAAACCTACCAGTCTCCAAGACATCTGCCTTTATAAAAATGACCTTAGTTCATCTTTAATAAGGATTGCAGTGTGGTTGATATTATTACTGACCATTGGGTGATAGGGATGGTGAGCTTAGGGGACGTCAGGTCACAGGGTAGGGAGTCTTGTACGTCGCTTTGTACCAGCATTCTTCCTCTGTGCATGCTCTGGCGCTACCGGGACGGGGCCCTGGGCCCATACCGCACATCCTGGGGCCCAGGATGATGATGGGAGGGTGTCTGGGTGGCTCAGTGGTCATGATCCCAGGGTCTTAGGATCCCCTCTGCCTCTCTCTCTCTCTGTCTCTCATGAATAAATACAATCTTGAAAAAAATAAAATAAAATAAAATAAAATAAAATAAAATAAAATAAAATATGATGAGAAAGGAAACCTAGTGTGTATTAGCGCTGGGACGGAGCAGAAAATGTGTTGGAGACTCCAAGTTACAGGACATTCTCATCTTCAGGCAAGAGAATATTGAGAAACTTCTCTCACTTTCTCGGCAGTCACCTCTTTTAGAAACTACCGCTGTAGAGAGAAGCTTGCATCTCCTGGGAACGCACCTCAGGCCACGAACCAGTGGCTTCATGTTTTTCATACAGCTTCGGAGGAAACCATGCCTCGCGTGGTGGGATACCACATGCCGCGTGGGCCTCGCACACTCTGCAGTCCTGTGAGCTCACCCGCTTCCTCACACCGCTCAGCAGGCGGCCTGAGGCCCGAGCCAGCCTGGAGTCCCGGCCTCCTGCTGGCTTCTGCAGCATCTCTCTGGGCAAAGGGGTTCCCCGGGCGGCAGACCGAGCTTGAGCTATTAAGGCCCAAAGCCCCTCGCCCCGGCAGCCGGCACCCTTCCAGAAAGGCAGGAGCCTGCTGCCCGGCACATGAGCCTCCTCTCTCTGCCAGCTGGCCCAGGGAGGCTCAGTGTGCCAAGCAGGGGACGTGTGAATGGGATCTGTGCCCGAGCATCGCCTGAGAAGTAGAGAATGCATGTGACCAGAGCTGCCGAAGCCTCGCCCAGAAAGAGATGATGACAAGAAAAGTGTGATGTGTTTCTCTAAAGAAAGCCCGAAAACATAAACCAAAAAACAAACAAACTCGAAAATCATCTCAAGAGCATCATATAATTTCATTTTCGCCCCCACCCCAAAACCTCACACGAAGCCCTGCGCATTTGGTGGCTGTTGGCTAAATGTAGACAAAGTGAGCACATTACATTTTCTTTTGAGGCCCAGCACCGTGCCCGGCACCGTAGGAGATGCTCAGTGTTTGTGGGTTGAGCTACTTGAGGAATCCCAAGATGGTGCTGCTGATTGGCTGTTGCCCTCGGGTCCCCTGGCTTGGCCCACCTGCCTAATAACCCAGAAGGAAAGGTGAGAGGCCCCCAGGACCTCTTATTTTTGTAGCTAAGCCCGTGGAGCTCTTCAAGAGACCCCAGACCTGGGGCCCCGCCTTCGCACCCCTGAGCTTCTGGAAGGCCGAGACACAGACGCCGCAGAGTCCCCGCGTGGTTTCCAGCACCTGAGGATTTCAGGAGCTTGGGCTTCTCACCTGCCAAGCCTGCCCCAGGCCAAGAGCAGCAGCGGGAGCCCCAGCGGGCCTGGAGGGTCTCAGCTGGCTCCCCCCCGTGCTTAACCACAAGCGCTGCCTTCTTAGGGTGCTGGTCTGGAAAATCCAGGGCACTGAATTGATAATCATTTCCATTTGTGTGATGGACAAACTCTTAACAACACACAAAAATAAGCTCTTTCATGAAACAAACGGGGGGGGGGGGGGCTAAGCATTCAGAGTGGAGAGGTCAGGATGCACCAGCCCGAGCCCCCAGCCACTCATGCGAGATCCTGGTCCCCCCTTTGGGGTAGAAGAATCCAGTTACGTCCTAGTTGGTTCTCAGCTCGAGCTGAGGAGTGTCCGGTTTTGGGTGTGATTGGGCTTGTGGGAAACAAAAAACGTGGAGCAAGGGGAACGGGTGTGTGGGTTGAGAATTTTTTGGTCGCCAGCCACCTATTCGGGCCACTTCCTGTGTCCACCGCCGGCCTCAGAGAAGGGACCAGAGGAGGATAACCCGTGGGCTTCATGTGGCCAGAGCCCGTGGCTGGGTCCTCTTGGAAATCCCAGCCCCCACCTGGTTCCTGGCACCTTACAGGTGCTTGGTCAGTAACGTGAGCGACTGAGCATTCCTCGGAGGGCTCGTTGGTGCTCAGCATCCTGCGTGTGGCCCCTTCACTGGGGCTGCTGTCGGGCCTTCCAGGAATTCCTTCCAGGTACCGGTCACCTGCCAGGCTCTCTCCAAAGCACCCAGAGCCTTCATGGGTAAGGTTGGGTTTCTGGGGGAACCCCCGAGGCTGGGGGTCTTGGAGGCTCTGGCTTAAACCGTAACATGGATTTGCCTGTTTGGAATCATCAGATTCCCAAGGGCAGTTTTTTGAGGTGGGTATGCAAGCTGGCGGAGTGGCAGCGTGCTCCTACCCCATAGCATGCTGGCCATGGCCCAGCCCGTCACTGGCATGTAGGGGAAGGGCCACACGGGAGCCCACTGCCTCCCTAAGGGCGTGATGAGGCAGTGGGTCCAGGGTCACTCCACCCCCCGCCCCCGCCAATCTTTCCCTCTTTTTACATATTAAGAAATGCTTGAGTAAGTGCTTAGTGCCAGAGGCTCGGGGAGGCCATCTGGGGGATGCACAGATGCAGGACGGGTCCTCACTGCCTTTCAGGAGCTCACGGCCTTGCTGGCAAGCTGGCAGGTGTGACCCGAGGTGTTCCAAGATGCCCTGTGGCCGTGGGGTAGACAGCACATGCTCTGGTGGCTTCGAGGTGAGGGAGTTCATTTTGGGCTATTATTAGCTTAGGCTCCACGGAGGAGAGTGCTGAGCTGAGATTTGAAATAGGATAGGACTGTGGTAAGAGGATTTCTCTGGCCGAGAGGGAAGAGGGCGCTCGGTCACATGGCACGGCGGCCCTGACCGTCAGGGGGCCCTTGGCAGAGCGAGGTCATTGAACAGGATCAGATTTGGAAGAATTGAAAGAAATTAAGGAGTCCGTGAATAGTAGACCTTCCTTCCTTCCCTGCCTCATCTCTTGTCTCCTTCTCAGCATTTGTGCATCGAAAGACATTGTGTGTGTGTGTGTGTGTGTGTGTACGCGTACACACGCACACCCCAGGTTGATGTCACATCCACCTAGTGACCCTTCGTGGAAGAGTCAGAAGCCTAATGCTGGGGATCCCAGGTGGCTCAGGGGATCCCTGGGTAGCTCAGCAGCTCAGTGCCACCTTCGGCCCAGGGCCTGATCCTGGAGACCCGGGATCGAGTCCCGCGTCGGGCTCCCTGCAGGGAGCCTGCTTCTCCCTCTGCCTGTGTCTCTGCCTCTCTCTCTCTCCTCTCTCTCTCTCTCTCTCTCTGTCTCTCATGAATAAATAAATTAAAAATCTTAAAAAAAAAAAAGAATCCTAACGCTGCAGTCGAGGAGACGGTGTCTGAGACCCCGATTCTCCTCTCGGCTGTGTCCCCTTGGCTTTGATGTGGGGGATGTTACTTTGTTGTGACCACCTTGGTCATCTTGAATCGTCTGCGGTGCAGTTTGGGCCTCACATTTTGTAAAGTGACACAAGTCCGTGCACGCAGGCACTTTATGAACTAGCGGAAGGTGTCCCCGTGATACCTCGACAAGGCAAGCAATCACCTGTATTTCTAAAAATGCAAGCACAGCCTATTTCTGTCCCTCACTTCTCTCCAGCGTTTTCACCAGCCGGAGATGGCATAGCTGTCGGGGGGGTGGGGGGTGACTGTCCTCCCGGCCCTGCGTGTCGTGGAGAGTAGCCCACAGACCGTGGATCGCTCCGTGTGGGGGTTCAGTCTCAGGCCTTCCAGCCCAGCAGAGAAAGGCCGTGGCCAGTGTGAGGGCGTCCACCCTGCAGAGACCACCTCGCGCTCTTTCTCAAACCACCTGTCTCTATCTTTAGTCTCCATCCCCCCCATCCCCACTGACCATGTCTCTATCTCCGTGCATCCTTCTGTCCCCCAGCCCATCCTTGGGTCCCTGGATGCCCGTCCCAGTCGGAACGACCCTGCCTGTAGATCTGCCCTCCTCCCCCCACCTGCCCCACTGTGGACCTTGGATGGAAGCAGGGGCCAAGCTGGGGCGGGGGACCCTCCCTGCACATCCCGTCCTCGGTGAAGACAGGGTGCCCTCTAGTGGGCCTCGGCCGCGCTGCCCGCGCTCCCGGCCTTCGGGGAAGGACAAAACAACCAGCTCCGGCCCTCCTGCCCGGGATCTTGAACATGCCTTTGGGTTTGCCTTGTTTTTCTCCTTCTCCGAAATAAAAATAAAGGAAGAAAGGACAGCGGCAGGCCAGTTGGGAGAGCAGCTCCGGCGCGGCTGTGACAATCTCCACGCCTGTCTTGGGAGTTTTACCGAAGGATGCCCCCCCCCTTCCCGGGCCGCCCGAGGCAGCGCCGTAGATGTGACATCAGAGCTTGTCCGAGGGCTCCTGACAGTTTCTACACAAATCACACACCTGCCTTGACTGGCCTCGAGTATGAGGGGTTAGATTCGGGAGGGGTGGTCTCCTTCTTTGACAGTCCCTACCCAAAGGGTTACCTCCCCGGTTGGGTGACCTCCCCCCCCCGCCCCGGGCTGGCGAGCCCAGTGCAGATGATGATTACGTTTTCAGGTAGCGGACAGGTGCACACCTGACTCCTGACTGCTAGAGCCCCGTATGCCCGGGCATAAGCGGGGGGCCTTGGCCCTTTAAAAGCTGGTTCGGTGAAGGCTGCTGGACTGGGGAACACGGGGAGGTGGGGGGGGGAGCAGAGAGCGCAGGGCGCCCGTCAGGGAAGCAGAAAACTGATCATATGTGATGGTTGCTGGATTAGGTAACAGCTCCGCTGGTTGAAATTGGATCTTGGAGGATGAGTGTTAACATCTCTGGTGTCCTGGCGAAAGGTTCATTTGAGTCTTGCATGGTGCCACAGAGATAAAAAGGAGCTTTTAAATAATCATTTTGTCTCCTACACACCAGAGTGCTGGCTTCGAGCAATAAATAGGTGGCATCAGTTCTGCTTAGACATATCACCCGTTTCATTTATTTATTTAATGTTGGAGGGATTTTTTTTTTTTTAACCGAACAGCCGAGCGTTTTCCGTATCCGTGAATCCCAACACCCATTTTTTTATAATGGTTCACACGGATTCTTCTCCTGGGCAGAAATAAAGTGCAGGCAGTTTATTGGCCCGTCCATGCGTCCGCTCAGTGCACAGACACAGCCCCAGAGCATCGGAACCGGAATCTTCTATGCGAAGTACAAGATGAAGATGTTCTCTTGTTTATGTTGTTGGTATATAGAAGCACATAACAGATGTGTATATACACACACACACGTGCATTCTATATACACACTACATATACACATTATGCATCCATATATACACGTTATATATTCATTATATATACACACATTATATATGTATATACACACACTATATATACACACACTATATATACACATGAGGGATATATATATAGCAGGGGATTCCAACACATACTCTGAATTTTTTAATTCCCATAATGATTTCAGTATAATTTATTTCTATTCTTAATTTTTTTTTTAAATTTCAGTATAATTTAAAGAGTGTAATTTGGAGAGGACTGCTCCTCCTCCACCCCCAACCCCCATCTTTACATTCTTTCATTTTCACTGGATCTCTGGTTTGGGACCTATTTATGTGTCCTGAACCCTAAGTATAAATGCAGGCGACACCTATGTTAAGAAGCATCGTATTCTATAACGATGTCTTATTGGCCACATTTGGAAACCAGTTTTATTAAATCTTATTAAATCCAAATTTCTTTTTAAAGAGTGTTTGTTTACAGGATTCATAAAATGGTATAAAAGCAAAACGAAGTGCTAACACTTGCCCTGTTTTTGTTTTTTTGTTTTTTTTTTTTTCTTTTCCTCTTAACTAAATGTATCCTTTATACCTGAGCAGGGACAAAAAAAAAAGAGTCCGTATAGGTGAGCACTTTGCACTGTGTGACTGCCATGAAGTTTCCCTGGTGGTGAGGGGCTCGCAGTGTAACCCTTCAGCATCCTTTGCTGGTCTTAGCCATTTTCTTTCTTATTTCATTTAAAAGCAGTTAGATTTCAAGCCCAACAAAATGTTAATTAGGTAGATGTGTGGATAGTCTGTGTATCCCACTGATTGTTTCAAAGAAAAGGTGGAGCAAAGGTGTCCATGCAACTGTGTGGGTCTGGAAGGGGAAAATACTCTCAGAAGTAAGTACGGGTGCTAGTAACACGCCCATGGCTACCTTCCTAGTACCTGGAGGGACTGGGCCCAGCACTCTGGTCTGTGGATGCCTATCTGCTTCTCCTGCTTCTCTCCTAACAAACTGAACTTTGTTGGAGGAATAAGCTGATGGGGTGAACAAGGCAGTCGTAGGCACATGTGCTGTCCAAGGGTCCTTGTCATCATCTCGGGTGGACAGGTTGTAGACTGGATCTAGTGGGGCAAGTCCTGACCATTAGGGTGATGTTGCTCCATTTCTCTTTGCTACCTTCACTGAGACCAGAAATTCTTATGAGATCTTTCATGTGCATGAGGAATTGGCTCTGGAACAGCCAGGAAGACCCAGTTGGAGGCATTACCACTGGCTGGGCATCTGGGGAGGGGGTGGTTTCCTGTCAGCCTCAGGGGGCTGCTGTCTAGAGTCTGTGGCCTCTTCTGGAGGTCCGCAACACCAGATGCAGTAGAGTGGATTAATCAAGAGTAGAATTTTGCAATTTATTTAATGACCAACAAATTGTAAAAGTGCAACAATTACATTTGTTTATTAAGAATAGCTCAGAGGTGAATCTTTTAAGTGACCCAAAATGTTTTTGTTGATAAAGCAAATTAAAATTCGCTGAATCAAATTCAGGAGAGAATCACCCGTAGACACCACACACGAATGCCCTCACCCATAGGGGTGAGGAAAGGGGAGCTTCTGGGCTGCTCGGGTGGGTCCCCTTTCTTATCTAGCCCCTTTAGGGAATGGAAAGGTCTCTAACTCAGGAAATGGGTACAGCATTGAATTATTTTCTTGAGGAAACCTGTTAGTGGCGATGTGTTCTTCATAGGACTTTGAAGGTTTGGGTGAATGAATTCAAGGCACAGAATAACATGACTGGATGTTATTCAAAAACCAGTCAAAGGGGCAGTTTCTCAGTTCATCTCCTGGGCCTACAAAAGGAGGATTTCCCTGGAAAGAAGCCCAAAAAACAACCCTCAATAATGCCATCACTGATACGGCAATTTTATTTTAGTGCAGCAGGAAATTGAGGACTCAGGTGTAGAAGGAGAAGAGCCTGAGTCCAGAGGTGTTTGGGGTTTGCCTACAGGTGCGGACTTCCTTCTTTCCTCCCCAGCTAGCCGTCTTCCCTACATCTTTCCTCCCCTCCGCCCTCCCTTACTTCACTGCTTTTCTACCCCGAGCCTTCATCCTCTGCTCCTAACCGCCACTGCTGGGCCACCTGGCTCAGCATGCCACTTGACTGTCTCGGGTTTCATGGAAGCCATGCTGCAGGGTCCCACTGAGTGTAGGAATTGGGATTTCCTTCTGAACCATGCTCACGGTTGGTCCTTGTCTCGCCTGATGGAAGCCAGGAGCATGTGGTTATGCTGGCGTTACATGTGATGGGACACCCTGAACATCTATACGTCCTTCATATTGACCTCATATCCGCCTTCCCGGTCATGACCCCGTGGGACTGTCTTGCTAGGGCTCAGGAGACAACTGGGCCCACCTCCTGGGGGCTCCCCAGATGCACCCCACCTGGAATCAGCTTGTGTCCATCAAGCCACATGGTGCCTGCCATCCCCATCCCGAAAACAGACGGACATGGCTCATTCTCCTCTGCCTTGACTCTCTTCCCTCCTTTCCTTCCTTACCCCAAACTTTATTCATTTTTTTTTATTGGAAATTCTTTTCATGTTCTCTCTTGACAAAGATTTGGATGCTGACAGATAAACTAGGTTTAGATGAGTGATTTATTTTATGGCAAGTTGTATGATGGTAGTAAAAAGAGACTGCCTAGCTCTTCTGCTGATTTACTAAAACACTTGATCTCTTTCGGTCCCGACCCCCACCTCCCCACCCAAATGGCCAGGGTGTTTTAATAAAAAGCAGCCATTTCATTCATTGGAGTCTCCTCCATCCTACTTGGGTTCTCTGAAGAATACCCAAAACAGCTTGTTAAGTGGGCCTCACCCTGGTTTCCAACAGGACTGTCTATACCTGGAATGAAGAGATCTCAGCGTCCAGAGAGAAACATCCCTACTCACTGGCCAATTTGTTTTCCTGCTGTTTTATTTTGTTATTTTATTTTATTTTTTATTCAATACTAATTGGCATGTGATGTTATCTTCTTGCTGTTTGAAACTTCCATACTCTCCCTGCTGGCCTAGAGGAAAGGTCTTAAGATTTCAGTCCAAAATGACTAGATTTACGTGGCTTAGGTTATTTTTGGAAATGAAAATTCAGGCCAATCAAATATAACAAAGGCAATATGAGGGTAAAACCACAAACTCACAGAACTCTAAAATTAGAAAAGAAGGAAATGTCTTTCCTTGATTTAAAAATTTGGCAGTTTGGAGATGAAAGTGAAAATTATATCCTGCTATAATTAATTTTTTGTACTTTTGAAATTTCTTACGTAACGTATACATAACAAGGTTATCATCTTAACCATTTTTCAGTGTCCAGGGTACAGTTCAGCAACATTAAGCGCGCTCACTTTGGTGCAGCCGTCACCACCATCCCTCTCTCCTACGTGAAACTCTGTCCCTAGGAAACACGGACTCCCAGCCCCCACACTCTTCTACTTTCTGCCTCCCTGAATTGGACTGTTCTGTGTAGCTCTCATAAGTGGAGCATCATCAGTAGTTTCTGGAACAAAGCAAACCTCTCCTTGGGTTCTCTCCCCTTCGTCATCCCCCTTGCCCGACCCTTCGCCCATCCTACGTGTGCCATGTTGCAAGTACTTGGGTGACTTGCTGCGCCAGTGGCATGCCATTGCTTTCTGTTTTCTTCATTTGCTTACCTATGGGTTACCATTAACCCTCCCCTCTGCTGTGTCCCCCTGCAGTCTTGAGTATCCGGGGAGCCCAGGAGGAGGAACCAACAGACCCCCAGCTGATGCGACTGGACAACATGCTGCTGGCCGAGGGGGTGGCGGGCCCTGAGAAGGGCGGAGGCTCGGCGGCAGCAGCGGCGGCAGCGGCAGCTTCGGGAGGGGCGGGCTCCGACAACTCGGTGGAGCATTCAGACTACAGAGCCAAGCTGTCCCAAATCAGACAGATCTACCACACGGAGCTGGAGAAGTACGAGCAGGTAACCGCGGCCATGGGGGCGTCGTCGGGCACCCTGGCCCTTTAGAAAGGAGGGTGAAGAGCCATGGGCCCCGGGGGCTTGCAGAGCCCCAAGGGCCAAGCCTCTGCATTTCTGCACCAAGTCCCTGGCCGGACGGGAGGCCAAGAGTCCTCAGTCTCCAATATTAAAAACCTAGGTGCTCTGACCACAAAGGCACCTAAAAAACTTAAGTTGTAAGTGATGATTTCAGGAAACACGAATAGTCAATATAAGAAATGTTTGAGCTGGGCTCCAGGAGGACATTTGCCCACGGTCGGCAGCCTGGGTTTCATGGGATAAGAGAGGTCATTAGCAGAGTCACCACCTGACCCATGGGGCAGTTGGTGGACTCCTCTGGCCCTCTTCTGCTCCTTATTTGGGGATGATTCCTCACCTTCCAATTGTTCATGGAATCCTACAGGAAAGGATACTAAAACTTGACCTTCAAGTCCCTTTCTCTACCCAGACTCAGCTCAAGTGAGAGTCAAACGTGTTCATTTTTATATAATACAGGATGTGGTGCTCACCTCCCTCCAAAAAGAAGAGTAGAGGGTCTCAGGGGACCCCTATAGTCATCAAAGTTGGATTCCAGTCCTGACGCTCCACTGATGGGACCCAGTGGACCACATAGTCTAACCAAAAGCTGGCAGTGTAGGGCAAAGAGCTGTAGATTTAGAGTCGAGGATATCACAAGACCATGAAAACCATATAAAGAAACCATGGGAAAGGCTTTAAATTACAAAGCAGTATGTAAATGTAACGTATTCTAATTATAATAGAGTTCCTCTCTCCAAGAAACGCTCCCTGCGCCACACACACAAACACGCGCACGCACACACGCATGCACATATGTGCGCACACACGCATATGGGACTCTATGTATCAGTTCTGCTTCCTGGGGTCCGTATGAGCAATACTATTTTAACAGGAGTCCCTTATATGCACCTTTCCTCCATCAGCAGGTGACAGGTACATTTGTTGTCACCTTTTTGGATGCGGCATTATGCTGAAGTTTGACACTTAACTTACTTTCATGGAATTCCTAGCTTTCTGGATTCCTTTTCTTTTTTAAGAGTCGCAGAATCACGTGGGAGAAAAAGCAAAAGGCAGAAGACCCTTTCTAGTCCACTTCTGACTGACTAGGTCGACAGCAAATGCAAACTTAATAGAAAATTTAAATTTTAAAATAGAAATGGGCGTTTTAAAATTTAAAGTGAGGAAAGTTTCATTATTGCACTCCTATCTGCCTTCGAAATGGATTTCTACCAAGTTCCTTTTTTCTGAGGGGTTGGGGGGAAGAATAGCTGCGAAGCTTGCAGCCAAGCGTGGTGAAACTCAACCATCGGATAGGCGTAGGGAGGATTTGAGGGGAAGAGCATAGCAGCAATCTTGCAAGAAGAACCTGTGAGTCATCGCCCTTCACCTTCTTAGTAAAGAGCAAATATTCTTGCCGCAGTGTTGGCTCATGTAGATATTTCCCAAGATCTCAGGAGATGCTGAGCCCACAGAGCTCGCCCATCCCTGAAGTTTCCAGGTCCATCCTGTCACAGTTCACAGTCTACCTTAACCTTTGGAGGTTAAGAGACAGAAGGGGACAAATCCTAGCCTGGCCTCTTGAGTTCCACCCATTCAGTGCTATTCCTACTTTACCTTCAAGACTAAGCCTGGTTTCTGGCAAAGCAACTTCTCTAGACCTGCCATCCAGGGTAACTCCCACCAAACACCAGGGGGACAAGAAGAGCTCAGGGAGTGAATCTTCTCTCCCCACCAAACTAAACCCATAACTGGGATGGATTTTAGGCTGGTAAGTGTTAAAAGCTGGCTTTATTCTTAGCTCAAGTTGCCCACAACATAGAAGAACTGACTGCTTACTTTTGCTGACACAATTGCACTTGTTCCTCAAGGTAATTTTGTGGTTGGGTACCCAGGACAGGTACTGTTGGCCTCTCTTGTTTTGACAGGTGAGGAAGTAGAGATCAGAGGGCTTATATGGTCACATATCCAGTGAGGGACAGAGGTGGCCCTGGAATCCAGTTTCTGACCCTTAGTCCAAGGGCTCTTATTGGAACACCACCTGACTGCACTCAATATGGATTGTGGGCTTGTGCAGGCAGTGAAGAAGCTGGCCTGTCCTTTGTTACTTCCAGGGACTAGGTTAATTACTGGTAGGTAAGAGAAGCTAGGAATAATAACATTCTCCTTCAAAAACTTCTCAAAGATATCTACCTGTTTTAAATAATAAAGAGGTTGGAAATCAGAAACTTAAGGAAAAACTCTCATCAGTACAGAAAAATTACATAATTATAAGGGTGGTCATCTATACTTCTTATTCTTAAAAATATTAAAAAAATAATTTCATTAGTTTTGTGGACATTTTGTGGGTAAGAACCGAATCCTACTTAACATACTTTGGGCACCTAATTATTTATTAGTGCTAATTATATTGTTAATTATAATAAATAGTAGATGGTAGGGAAGTTATGCCATTAAGCTCCTAGCTAGTATGTCTGGGAGATGCATCGTCTTCATTTTTCTGTGATCATTCCTCATGGGAGCTTTTTTAAAATCCGGAAACCTCAAGGATGCCTGGGTGGCTCAGTCACTTAAGCATCCAACTGTTCATTTTGGCTCAGGTCCTGAGATCAAGCTCCACACCGGCTCTGTGCTCAGCAGGGAGTCTGCTTGAAAATCTCTCTCTCTGCCCCCGCTCATGCTCCCTCTTTCTCTCTCTTTAAATCAAATAAATAAATAAATAAATAAATAAATAAATAAATAAAAAATAAAATCTTTTAAAAATAACAATAAAAAATAAAATGAAATCAGGAAACCTCAGTAAAGTAAAAATATCGCTCTCTACTTTAGTCGTACCTTGGATGAAGTTGCCAAATTGGCTATTAATAGTTGACTCTGGTATTTTTATTTTGTTTTAAATATGGTGGTGATAAATAACCAGACGATCAATTAGCTTTCTGCTAATTAGGTATCAGGCCCTCCTCAATCCTATCCTGAAAAAAACAAAACAAAACCACCTACCTGAACCATCCATTGTTTCACCCTGAGGTTATTAAATAAAGAAAGCTTCTAGAGATTTTCATTAGAAAGAATGGTAGGAAATTATTTTATTTAGTTACTGGTGTCAAAAAAATGCTTTTCCAGGAGATCATGGAGGTAGCTAAGGTATTTGAGAGCTGGCTTATTCTAATAGACAAAACCGTGATGTCACAACACTGAATTTTACTCCACGGGGTATTTAAAAAACTGATGCTCCTTGTCCCTTTGCAGGGTTCTCTAGCTTTTGTAAATAATGCTGCTGGGGCATGGATGGGGCTAAATGTGTACAGCTGAACCGGGCTGGGTTGGTCGGTCCATGGCCAGGAGGAACCCAAAATCCCAGTTATGTTCTTTGCTGAGGTGGGCACCACATCCAGTTTGAAGGAGTAAGGGAAGAAGATGGGCTGACCAGAGTGCAGGAAGGAAGCTTAACTCTGGAAGCTCGAGCAGGATGTTCTAGGAGGGCCTGTCTTTAGTCTGCAGCTCCCAGAAATGTTCTTGCCCTGGAACCTGGGAAGTGTCCCTTCGAAATCCTCAGCCTTGTAGGGGCACGTGGAGTGGCAGTGCCAGAGGGTGACTCCCTTTTTGACCGTCCGCAGCAGAGGGTCCCCCCGTCCAGAGACTTCCAGCCTCTGCAGGTCCTGTTTAATTAGCAGTTGTAGCACCAGCTCTTCCCATCCCTGTCCTATGGGCCACATCTGACAGGACAGAGGCAGCCTGGCCTGGCTTCCAAAGGCACAAGCTTGCGGGATCCAAGGAGGATGGCATATGGGTCGTGTAGGTCCTGAAGAAACCTGGATCATCATGTCCTGTCCATCTGAAGTGGACTTGGAACGGGCCTCTGCTCTGTTGTGGGTTCCTGAGCAGCTGTTGAGCAGCTGCCTTGCTGTACCTCAGCAGTGGGTGAGAAGACCCCACTGTCTGTTTATGGCAGAGCAGAAAGGGCCCCGGGATAAAAATGTCTTGAATAAACATCAGATATTGTGAGTATTTTTATTCCCTGTAATGAAGCACATTATTATTAGCCCAGCATCGTGGCTTCCCTGTGGAGAGCGAGTGCACTTGACAATGCCTCCTCACATCAAGCCCCTCCCCCGGTGGAGCCCCCACCAGGTGAGGAGCTGCAGGCCAGCCAGGTGGCTGGGATGCTAGCCCTGTGCCTGACCCTGCACTCCCCACCCAGTGGCCTCATAGAATCCAGCCAACTGGGGGGTGGGTGGGCAGGGAAGAAGCTTATATCATCCAGATCTTGTGTTTATATGGTAATTCTCTTAGTGGAGAGCAGAATGCCAGATAGATCCCATCTATGGATTTCTCTTCAGCATGTAGAGAGAAGGTAATTGGAGGATAGAGTAGAAAGAAGGGAATCGGACCCTGTTTATTTTTACCAAGAGACAAACAGGGGTCTGGACACATCTTTACACAGCCAGACACACACCTAGTAACTTCTCTGGTCCTTACCATACCCTTTGAAGTGGGAACTGCCACCCCCATCTCACAGATAAGGAAGATGAGTCACAGAGAGGTTAGGCAGCTTTCCAAGGCCCAAGGCAGGATCCGAACACAGGCCATTCAGGCCCCTCTCACCTCATGAGCACGATTCACACCATCTGAGGGTCACCATATAAGACCATGGGTGTTGCTGGCCTTGCTAAGGGGTAGGAATGATTAAATCCATTCCCCCATATGAATAAAATGAGGCACTGAGTAGTGAAAGGCTTTGCCCAGACACCTACAGAATTGGGGTCAAAGACCAGGTCCCCTGGTCCCCAGTGTAGACTCAGCCTGGTGATGGGCCTGCCTAGATAATCTTTGGCCAACCAATCTCGAAAGATTTCTTAAGAGAATTGAGTAGGGAATATGTTGTTGTTACTGCATTATTGACAGAAATGAGGGGCTTTGTGCTGTAAAAACAGATGCAGCGCAGCGTTACCATTCATGAATGAGTGGCATTTCTGGTGTTGGTATTAAGTTGGAGCCCTTTGAGTCCTTAATTCTTTAACTGTCAAAGATCGTCTTGCCTTTTGTGTTACAAATCTAATATAGTTTTGTAATGTTGCATCTGAATGCTCAGCTATGGAAACCAGACTTGAGATGATAAGTAATAGTAACCACAAGGAAGGGCACTGGTTAGTGTTCAGGGGAGCAAGTTTGGGCTCTGGGAAAGGACAGAAGTCCCCGGCCTGGAGTAGGAAGTGTTCAGGTCCTGGCGTGGCTGCTCCTTTTCTGCTGTGTGTCTTAGGAAAAGGCCCCTCCTCTCTCTGGGCCGCAGTTTTACCCCAGTGTAAAGTAGGGAGGTGGGACAACTGATATTTAAAGTCACCCCCAGAGCTGGTGGTCTACTGGTCTAACCTGAGAGTTTTCCCTTCTGCAGGGATGACTCCTGAATCCTCTACATCATGTGTTGATCCCATTTCTACAAGGCCTCTGAGGACAGGTTCCAATCTGTGTGGTGGATGTAGTGGGTCTTCAGAAGCCCAGCAGAGGAGGGAATTCTCGTAATAAGACTGAAAGGAGAAGTAGGTTTATGAGAGATCTCCCAGGAGGGTTAGCTTTTAATCCCATGATTCCATTCTTTTGGCTGTTTACACATCCCAAAATTGAACATTTGGAAGTTCTGATACATCAGCGATAATGAGCAAGGGAGAAGTTTGTGCCCTCTCTGACCCTAAGCTCTCTTGGGCTGTGAACCTTGGGGTGAAGGGTGGTAGAGTGTATCTTATACTAGGATTCATGTTCTCACCTTTCACTGTAGTAAAATTGTGAGAAAAAAAGATGAAGATTTATCTTCACCCTTAAAAAAAATCTCAATCGTGGCCAAACGTAGAGTCAAACAGGATGAAACGTATTTTTAGGCCTGTCATTTATTTTATCCCACAATCTAGCTGAGTTTTCTTTCCTCATTGCATCCCTAAAAGAGCCCACACAGCCTTCTGTCCAGGCCCTGGCCGTCCACATGTGCCGGTGTTGATTGTCCTGCTGTTCTAGGCGTGCAACGAGTTTACCACCCACGTGATGAACCTCCTGCGGGAGCAGAGCCGGACCAGGCCCATCTCCCCGAAGGAGATCGAGCGGATGGTCAGCATCATTCATCGCAAGTTCAGCTCCATTCAGATGCAGCTCAAGCAGAGCACATGCGAGGCCGTCATGATCCTGCGCTCCCGGTTTCTGGATGCGCGGTGAGTCGCCAACAGGGCCACCTGTCCACTGGGGATATCCCGGATCTGGGGTTGGGACCCATAGCTGGCCCCTCTCTCTGGGCTCCATTTTCACCATGTCCAAAGCCACGCTGAATGGCAGCCTGCTTCTTGGGTCAGGAGAGGGAGGCTGCAGGACGGCATCAGCCATCGGTTTTAGGCAGCTCCAGGAAAATGTATGATGAGAAGGGACGCCTTCTGTTCCCACTGTTACTCACTCTGCTTGGGAAGCAGGAATGAGTGAGGCAGGTGAGAGCAAAGGTCGCACTTCTGTGTTCATATGACTCAGTACCGCTTTTAGAGCTACCTGTTGTCGCCCTGGGCTTGTAGCGGTCTCACTGGATGCCTCAGGGACACATGTTCTCCAGAACGTTAGTGCAGTTTGAAAAGCTGGGATCTTCTCCACGTTACGTATGGCCAGAGAGTGCATTTTGCTTGGCTTAACAAATCTTTGTAAGTAGGTGGCCACGTGGCATACTCTGAGCTGCGTATTAGGAGCACAAGGATGTGGAGGAGGAGGAGCAGGGGCCACATTTTCAATCCAGGCTTCATGTCTTCCATCTGGCATTGCTACTCATGACCTCACTTGTGAGTTCATAGAATTCAGTTGAAGAAATCCTAGATTGAAAGGTCCTTTTAAACAAAGATAAAAAACTAGAGAACAGAGAACCAGTAATCAGCTCTTGGTCCTTGATTCTCTAGACCACTGGATTTATGCAAATCCCTCTGGTATCTTTAACTTCTGGTATGCCGGCTGCAAGATGGCAATCATCATATCTTTCGTTTACTGGGGAGGAGTGTTTCGATAGTTGATCTTGCAGACATGTTTGCAGAGTGTGGGTGTCCTTCACGATCTGCAGCCCATCTTAGATTAGCCAACTTCTATAAGTGCAGATTTCACTAGTCATTGCTTCAATTCCTAAAAATCACCCCACTCTATGATTTGGATTATTGGAACTTCAGGTGTGTCAGGACAGTATGCCATTTCATGATCTATGGTTTTGTCCCTTTTCAATGAGACAGAGTCACTGCTCCTTGTAGAATCTTTTCACCCTCGAAGTCATGCATTATTTAGCGCTTACCTGTATTTCTCTCTGTTCACAATGGTGGTTTTTGCGGTCCACAGACCTCTTTAAAACTCCCTGGCATCTCCTAAACTCCCTTTTATTCAGTGTGTTTTGGGTCACATGGAATACAGAATGAGAATGCCAGCTAGCAAAATGTGTCTCTGGGCCACCAGAATTCCACAGGATCAGTCAAGAGAAAGTTAACACAAAGAGAGCTTTTTCCAGCTGGGCATGGTGATGCAGAAGGAGGCACAGTCGCCCTGAAGCAGGTCCCCTGTGCATCTCCCTCGCCTGATGGCCTGCTGCCAGCCCAGCTTCTTTAAAGCAGGCTGGTACTCACAATCCAGAGTGCAAGTGACTGGTGGCCTCTGTCTGGGCTCGGCACCCATGCTGCCACCACCGCCACTCTGCATGTGTTGCTTCCATCCCCATGGAAACCCCCCTAGTTAAAATTCTGGAGTTGGTATTTGTGTTGGCAGTTACTGAAAAAGAGGAAAGTTGGGCCCAAACTGGATTCCCATGCAGAGAGAACCCGGGGAGGAGGGAGGAGCAGAATCATTGTCTTGTTGGATTTCTTCTCGCTGTAACTATGCTGTGCACAGCTGAAGGTCAGACCCAAAACTGGGCGAGCTTTGTACGCAGTTCCTGTCACTTCCAACAGCCTTCGCCTGGATGGTTCCAGTTGGCATCAGAAGGACAATCACTTAAGAGAGGGCCTCTTTCCTGCTTTGGTTGCAACCTTTGAATCACTGCCTCTGAGCCATGGTTCCAAACTAAAACAACAAAGCTATTATCATCGTTAGCAGCATTTATTTTGAGGGTCTATCTGGTATCGGTGAAAGAGTATAACTCCAAAGGGCAGCCCACGGCTGAGCAAATGGTTTTCTCAGCTCAGAAAGAAATATTTACCCAGACCTTGTAATTGGGGTAGTTCCTATCATTGCTTCCAGTGCTATAATTGGAGCTCTTGCTAAGCAAATCTCAGTGAGAAAGACAGAGTCAGTGCTAACATTCACATGCATCTGACGGGCTGGGCTGCATCAGTGAAAGACTTGGTGGAAGACAAGTAAAATACTTAGTGGCACGATTAGGCTTGGTATTGTCACAGGTATGTGGAATCGAATGATCTGACTTTGTTGCGAAATACTCCTCATCTCAGTTTTCTGGTGCCACCTAACCGATGACCACAAAGCAGATTAAAACAACACAAAGATACTATGGAACAGTTTTCTGTGGTTTAGGAGTCTGGGAACAGATGAACTGGATCCTCTGCCCTTCGTCTCACAAAGCTGTAATCTGGGTGTCAGGAGAGGCCGTGATCTCATTTGAGGCTCAGGGTCCTATTTCACACCCATTCCCACTGTGGGCAGAATTCAGTTCCTTGTGGTTGTGGGACTGAGGTCCCCAGCTCCCTGGAGCCACTCTCTCCCTGGCCAGCATACATCTTGGCTGCTTGCTTTCTTCCTGGAAGCCAGCAAGAGAATCTCACCATTTTAAGGTTTTAACCTAATCTCCTGAGACACAAGGACACAGGATGGATATCCATTCCTGGTCACAGCTCCACCCACACTTGGTGGGAGGGAGGGGATGCCAGGCTGGAGTCTGGGCCTTATAATTTTGCCTTCCCAACTCCTCAGCTGAGCACTTGGTCCAGGTTTGTCCATTCAGGTCATTTCTTTTTTCTTTTCCTTACGTTGACTTCATTGTGCCAGAAATAAATCTATCCATCCATCCATGCATTCATTCTACATTTATTATCTCATGCTATGTACCAAACTTTGTGCTATCAAACTTGTAAGGTTATTGTCAGGACCATCAACACCGTTTTCTCAGTTGAGAGAGAGAGAACTTACAAAACTCTTAATGATTTTCGAGCAATAATTTTAACTTCTGTTATTGCAATCACATTTTGCTGGAGACAACAATAAGAGGATAAACAGCTGGAAGAACACCTCTGCATTTCACCCTGACAGAGGGATTATGTAAAATGAAGTAGTAAAGTAGAAGACAACGAGAGGGCGGGACATCCAGGAAGGTCTGGGTCCTCTCACCTATATTTAGATTGAGGTATCTCCTTGAGTTTGCTTTCTGCCAAATGCTGTAGTAGCCACTGGAAAAAATAAAAGGAAAAAAACACATATCAATGGGGGGTCTTACCTTCAAGGTGTTCATAACTGTGTGGAACAAGCAGACGATTCTTACGAGTGAACGTAAAATTGCGTGTTCCATGAAGTACATCTACCAGCTCTGCGGGAGAGGGTAGAGGGTTTGGGATCTCAGAGTCAGCATGGTGTTTGCCAAGCAGAAGGACTCCCATGGACACGGTGAAACAATGTAACCCAACTTCAATGGGCGATACTTACCCGGAATGCTTACTATGTGTCAGCACTGGGGTTTCAAAGAGGAATGCCATGTGGCTTCAACCCTTGAGGAATTTGCTGTGTAGCTGGGGAGACATATGGAAACCTGTGGCAAATGCCGTGGGAGAGAAATACACAGGTTGGTGTGAAGAAGCATAGGAGCATAAAAGTCACAAGTGTCTTTGGGGAATGGAGAAGCATATGATGTGGCTAGATGAAATTATGCAGAGCATGTTTAGGGCTGGAGGAAATGAGGCACTAGGGATGGGACAGATCCATTGAACACCCCTAACTGTGCCCGTGAAGATTTCAAATTTGTCCTGAGAAAAGCGGCAGAAACCGTTAGAGCTGTTTAAGGAAAGGATACAGTAATTTGTAGCATAAGTTCTCAAACTGCACTGCTTGGATTCCAATTCTGGCAACCTTTGTAACTCAGGCTAAGTGACCTGTCCTCTCTAGGACTCTTGTCTGTAAAATGGGCCTAATCCTATACGCAGGAGTAATTAAGATAATTTGAAGAAAAAAAGACTTTGTATAGTGTCTGGAATATGGTATTCACACAATAATTCATAAAAGAATTATTTAATATATTAACTATCACTATGTTATATATTATTTTGTCGTATTTATATTTTATTATTATTACTATAACTATTACTATGATTAGTGACATGATCAGATCCATGGTTGGGGAGAGTTATTGTAGTGCTTCTCTTGAAGATGAGCTGAATGGGAGAAGAGATGCAGTAAGAACCCCAGTTAAAGCCTGTGCTCTTCAAACTGGGTGAACACAAAATAAATATGAAGTACCTTCCCCATTTTACTCAAATATGCAGAGCAAGATCATTTTATTTTAAGATAAACATTGGTTCATCACAGAATAAACTAAAGAGGCCTTAAAGACCTTTCATGCTCTTGACAGTGTGCAGCAGGGCTGTGAATTCACACCTTCCTTGTATTTCTGGAAAGCGTCGGTCTAGAGTTACACCATCTAGTAAGTGGCTATTTGATTTTAAATTTAAATTAATTCAAACCGAATTAACATGGAAATAAGTAAGATTTCAGAATTAACTGCTCAGTTTCACTAGCCACATTTGAGTTGCTCAGTGGTCAAGAGCAGGCTCATGGCCACTGTACTGGGCAACACAGATCTAGAACATTTCCCTCACTGTTGAAAGTGCCACTGCGCAGCACTGGCGAGACCGTCACATGATAGATAGTGGCTTATCTGAACCCATTTCAAAAATAGAGCAGCAATAGGCTAGAATAAAAGAGTTGGATTTTAAAAATAGAACTGGCAGGACTTGCTTTGGGGCCCATCATCTGATGAAGGTAAGACAGCAGGAGGGGTTGAGAATCGCTTCCAGGTTCTGGCACCTGCTAGGTACTCAAATATTTGAATGAATGAATGAATGAATGAATGAACAAATTAGATACAGTGAACTGCGTCTATGAGGGTGTGGTAAGGAAGACAATGGAGCTGGTCTGGGTGAAATCCGATGCTAGTTTTGGAGACACAGAGTGTGTTTGAAGCTGGAGGAGTGCAGTAGTAGATGGACAGTGACTCTTAGGAGAGTCACATTTGGTATTTAGCAATGTGTGTCTGTGGCGCTGCACTTCCCACTCTTGAGTCACTCTGATGCAAAAGGTTTCCTTCCTAAAATGCCACATTTTAGGCATTTAGGCAATAGTACATCCAGTACTATTTGATGATCAGCCTCTTACAATAAAAACCTAGATACCCAACTCCCGAGGCTTTTGTTGAACTCAAAGTCACAAATGTTAACTCACCCAGCGGCTAACACTTCAAGCCAAAACCAGATGTCTAACTCAAATAACCTTATCGGCAGAAGTACATCATTTTCACTAGGTTTCCTGAAGTTCCGAGAAGTCCTGATCTTGGGATTTCCAAGGCCCTCCGTGGAGACGGCTCTAAGAGAAGTGATAAGGGAGCCCATCAGAGTAGATGAGACCACCTAGGGAAGGTTGCACATGACTATGGGAAGAGATTCGGGAACAGCTGTCTGCACCAGCCCCGCCCCACCAGCTCATTCCAGAGAGGCTTCCTTTGAGCTCAGTTGGAAGACTCCCAAAAAATACAGTGTGATGCTAATGCAGACAGCTGAATGAATGAACCGAGGTTCTCCCAATTAGGGGAGCCCTCAGGGTCCAGTTCCCCAGGCCTAAGACAACTGTTTTCTCTAGGCAGAGAAGAAGCCAAGGGTTATCTAAAGCCTGGCCTGGAGCCCGTGCTCGCCACTTGGCTATCTTCCTCAAATTCCCATCAGGCAAGGACTTATAATAAATGCCTATTTTTTGAGATGGGCTTTTTAAAAAAAATCCATTCTGCCCAATTTCTGATGCTGGGTGACCCAGAAACTCAGCATGATTTGGGAAAGTGACTTGGGCTTGGCATAGTCTGGACAGATGTGGTTAATACCTATGGACAGATGGTGTTCATCCTGGTAAAATCAGGCACTTTATTGTGTTAATTAATCCAAGTGGGACCCTGAAAATACAATATTAGCTGAATTTCTTGTCTAGCGAGGCGATCAGTGCTTTCTGGTGGGCTAAATCGGGAAATCCTATGTCCTGGCATAACCAAGGATGTTCTGGAAATCCCTTCCATAAGGAAAAAGCTTTTGATAAAAGCAAGAAAGGCAAAGTGCTAATAGAGCTAATTTAAAGATGGAGTCCCCACCGCCTCGAGGAGGGCCAGCCAGCCTCTGCTGTGAGCCTGGTGTCCCCAAACAGCTCCCCCAGCTGCCTACAGGCCTTAGCTGCGAGGCGGCAATAAAGTGATTCTCACTTTAAATTAGTTCAATTAGCACTTTTTTTTTTTTTAAGACAGAAAAATGCTTTTATTCAAAAAGTGGTTCTCTTCCTTTCAGCAACCTGTGTATTAAAAAGATTTCTGTGGGCTTTTGTTTTACCATTTAGCAGCTGTTCTTGCTTAAGAAGTGCCACTTTTCTCTTTCTAAGGGAGGTCAAGCAATCCAGGGGGCTAATTTCCATGCCTTCCACACCCTCTTTCCCAGATGCCTTTAAAAAGTGCTGTGTGCATTTACCTGGGAATGGAATACAGGGGAAATAATAACTTATGTTTAACTTAAGGCAGCAGAGTCTGTGTAATTGCCAGGAGATGATTTGTTTCTAAGAGCGAGGTTGGGTTTTATAGTCAGGAAGACCTGAATTAATATCTTGGTTCTAGGACATGCTGGCCGAATGACCTATGGACTCAGTTCTTCATTGGTAAATGGGAAGAACCAAACCTATCTCACTAGTTGTGCAAAATGAGTAACTTGAATTGATTGCTAAGGGTGAGATCCAATGCCTGGAGCCTTGGAAGAAACCCCGTCACCTAGCACTTGCCACTATCCCGGGCACTGTGCAGAGCACACTCGCTATTTTCCAGCTGCAGTCACTCTGCAAGGCCAGCATGACTGTCTTCACTCTCAGTTGAAGAAGAAGCTGAGGCTTGGAGGGCGGGCATCTCACTCCCCCGGCTGGCGTTCAGTTGGTCCAAGATTCAAAACCAAGGTGGTTGGGTTTTGCAACTCTGTGTTCCTCACCACTCCGTGTGAGCATCTGTGACTGTTCTTCTGGCCAAGCGCTCTAGTGACGTACAATCAAAGTGCTTAACAAGTACCTTCAATGATGGTTTTGGCATCCAGCCCCTTGGTGCACATTTCCTTGAATCCACTTTTAAATAAAAAATTTGTCTTTTCCCAGAAGTAGATTCTCATTCCCTTTTTATACGTACTCGCTGTGAACTTTTTTGTTGTTGTTGTTCTTTCCTTTCTCTTTACGAAGGCGGAAGAGACGAAATTTCAACAAGCAAGCGACAGAAATCCTGAATGAATATTTCTATTCCCATCTCAGCAACCCTTACCCCAGTGAGGAAGCCAAAGAGGAGTTAGCCAAGAAGTGTGGCATCACAGTGTCCCAGGTAAGGAGCCCTGAAAAGTCTCAGCCTGTCTGTCACGTGGCTCTGAGGGAGCCACAAGGCGGGGGCTCGGAGATATTGCCTTACTGGGCTTTCGTAATGGCCTGTAGGCTCCATTTGCTTAAGCCCTAACCTAACACGGCAAGGTAAACACATGAGATGTTTCAACTGGAGAGTTTCCAGTTGGGTACCTGGACAATCTTGAGAGGGACCAACGGACTAGGAGAAGGTCAAGGTTCTTGCAGGCACTTGGAAAGCTCTCCGCATTCTTTATACTGTTTTCTCAAGCACGATCCATTCCTTAGCCCATCTTTTGCCCAACCTAGGAAGTAGTCAGTGAATGGAACTTGTAAATGAAAGGGACTCAGATGTCTTCTCTTGATGTGCTCGCTCTGTAACTGATGAAGTGTGGGGATTTTAACGTGTCACTATGATTGCAATGGGATGGTTGCACAAAATGTCACTGAGTGCCACCTTTTCCCAAAAAGCAATAACCCTAACAGGTGCCTGTTGACATGGAAAGACACATGATAACACATTTTTATGGACCTGAAGTCTTCAATGTTAGTATGAAGAAAAAAAAGTAGGCAGTACGTATGTTTAAGTGTATTTGTCTACCCAAAAAATCCACCTAAAACTATTATTTCTTCCAAACTTCAAATATCACCACTGGTCTCTAGTTGAGAGCAGTAACCATAGTTCTGAAAGCTACCAGAGAAAGTCCCCCTGATTTCTGTCACATGCAGGAGAACCAAATCTACTGGCATTTCCAGAAAGGGAGTTGGGGGAATGAAGGAAAGAAGGCTACTCTAGTGGGAAAGCTTCACTTAACATTTTCCAACCAGAATAGATGCTGCTTTGTATGAAGCGAGCATTTGTACTTCCTTGAGTTGACTCTTGGCTTCTGTTACTCCGTGCTGGGTGCTGATCCCGTCAACCTGTGTTTAACTAAGCTGAATTAGGTCCAGTCAGAATATAGAGCTCCACACAGTGTACGCACAATGAAGAGATTGCCAGGGCCTCCCCGACAAGCTTTGGGGAATTTGCAGCAGCCTTGGAAACACCAGCTCCTTTCAACTCAGACCCTCCTTAGGTGCTTTGACCCAGGGGAAGGTTGTTCTAGTCTTAACCCTAGGAAAGCAGAGCATGAGTGGTCAAACTCACGTGACCTGGTTTTGTCTAGGTCTTCTAACCATTCTTGTCCAACTTTAGATCCCTTGTCCACAAGAAAAGGGAATTGATGCTTTTTGATATCTGCTGCATGTGTGAGGAATGGTTCCAGGCATGGACCATATCCCTAACTGACCATCAGTGAATTTGATACATGGAATCTTCTGCTTCTAAAGTAGAATTAAATCACTAGACTCTTTGAAATCTAATTCTGGGATTAGGAATTCTAAATCCCTGTTGAAGGTAGAAGGAACATCTCCCAGGAGCTAGTCCGTATTCTATCTCAATCAAAGCTGGACTCCTGGCCCATTCCGGCAACTTTCACCTCCATTATTATGGAAACTCAAAGTGCACATAATTTGTCCATTAAGGTGGATATTTACATTTATATCACTTTTCCCTTTGCTTCACCCATCCTAAGGCCATGCCATCTTCCTTTCCCATCACATTCCTCCCTCCCAACAACAATGAAGCTGCCTCGCTGTTGCCAAACAAGTCCCAATGGGAGACAGTATGATATGGTGCTATAACAAGAGCATTCGTCTTGGAGCATGTTTTTGTCAAGAGTCAACTGTGAGATTTTAGGGAACTCCCTCTTTTTGGGTCTTAATTGCCCCATCTGCCAATCATGGTGTGTTGGACCACATGATTTATTAAATCTCCTTTTAGTTCTCAAATCTAAGGACTGCAGATTTTAGACTTTTTTTATTTATTTATTTATTTATTTTTAATTTTTTTGTTTTTAGACTTTTTTTTAAAAGCCCTTTTGGGGCTCTTTCTTTCTTTCTTTCTTTCTTTCTTTCTTTCTTTCTTTCTTGTTTTTGTCATTTTTTTTGACACCCTCCATCTTGGGGCACCTGGGTGGCTCGGTCAATTTAGCATCTGACTCTTGGTTTTGGCTCAAGTCATGATCACAGGATCCTGAGATTGAGCCCCACGTTGGGCTCTGCACTCAGCAAGGAGTCGGCATGAAAAATTCTCTCCCTTTACCCGTTCCCCAACTCATGTGTCCACTCTCTCTCTTTCAAGACAAATAAATAAATCTTTAAAGAAATTACCCCTCCCTCTTGAAATTCTCCTCCCTTAGCTTCCTTGATACTGTTCTCTGTGGAGTTTCCTTCTTCCTCTTGGGCTATTTTTGCTTGGTCTTCTTAAAGGATCTACTGTCTCTACTTAACCTAGAAATACCATTTGTTTTTTCTTTAGTCCTCATCTCTTCAAGCCTCTCCCATAATTCTTACCCAATTTTCTTTAAGCCACAGATTCTTTCGAAATCTACTTACTGTTGATTCCTTCCATGTTCCAGAACAAAAATGTGCTGATACACCAAAGACCATCCTCTCCTCTGATCCCTAGACTGCCCTTCTCTATACTCATGCTGCTTGGAGTGTGGTCTACAGAAGGCAGCATCAGCAACTCCTGGGAGCTGGCTGGAAGTGTAAATTCTTAGGTCTCAGCCCAACTCCTGAGTCAGAATTAAGGGAGGGTGGATGGGATCTGTTTTAACAAGCTCTCTGTGCACACTCAGTCTAGAAAAGTATTGTTCTACACACTTTCTCGGAGAGATCTCTTCTCTGCTTATAGCTGCAAGTATACCTTTATTTGAGTATATTCAGATGAGATTCTCCTGGCACAGCGAGCTCGTGTATTTTCCTTCCTGCTGGACTTTGCCATGGCTCTGCCCAGACTCTTCGAACTTAAGATGTTTGGGATGTGATTAAACTCTCCCAAGAGAACCGATTATTTTTTCTGTATTACCTGTCTTTGTCTGTCCTCTATGTGTCTCTAGTGTCTGGCACATAGTAGATGCTCTACAGCTGTGAACGGCAAGTTCATTAATGAAAGCACTGATTACATACATGGCTCAGGGCATCCGATACTGTAGGAAATGCCTGAACCGACTAAGCACCTTGTTCACCACTCTGTTCTTCTCATTGAGGGGGGAGTCACTCCCACAACACGTTCCATCTCCTCTTCTCATGTAGCTTATTTAACTAGACCTCAGGCATTTCTTTTCTTCCTCAAAAGCCCCCCCAAACTATCTTCATCTTTTCCCTTTTCTTCCAACTCATCAGTTACCTTAGAAAAATCTCATTGCCTCTTTTCCTCTCCCTCATATCAGTAGTGAAAGTTACATCAAGGAAAGCATGAGTTTTGGAATGATATTAGATATACTGTGGTCCTAAAATGGCCCCAGAGTGCCCTTCCTCTCCTAGCATAACTCTCTGTAGGCACTGCAGCATTTACAGTAAATAAAGCAATTTCTCATTGAATTTTTTTTCCTCTCATTTACTAATACTGCAATGGTATGGTTTGGTTTTGATAACAAAAGCTTGGCATTTCTCCCGTAGCATAAGCCACACAGGCATAGGAGGGCTTACCTTATAAGATTTTTAAATTTTGCTAATGTATTTACAAGGTAACCGTAGTTTTTCAAAAATTTCCTTTATCTACCACTGTTTGGGTAAATATAAACTATGTGGTACATGTGTTATCAACTTCCTCTTCCCTCACCAAATCCATAGGTTATTTTGTAATTTTATTTAAAAAAAAACACACAGTATTTTAAAATGTTTGAAATCACATCTGGAATATGGGGTATAAAACGTTCCTCATAAGGCAGGAACTATAAGGGTAAAACCTGAATTTCACTACATCTCCTCTTGTGTCTGGCAGAGGTCTTGGTAAAAAGGGAACGGGGACACAGAAGCAAGCCAGGACAGCTGCTGTGAACCACATGAAGGAAATAAATTAACAAATGAAAGTAAATTAGGTTTATTTTGCGTATTGGCTTTAACATTTAAAGCCTGGAATTCAAAGGAATAATCTGTGGTATGGCTCAGCTTTTCCTTGAGTAGATAACACCAAGCTTTGCACAAAATAACTTGGTGAAATCTATCGGATTGGATTATACTGATCCTAAGGTCTATATAGTACATGCAGTTAAGAATCTAGTCCGTGTTAGCTTACATAAATTCTGAATATTTAAAATTAATCCTTCAGTGTGAACACCTATATGTTGATACAGATTTGTATGGATGTTTGAAAGTCTGTGCCTCTTGATTGCTCAGTGTTAGCACTGATATGTAACATTTCCCCTGAAATGCTGTTTATTTTGGTGTCATGTTCTTAAGAGTAAGCAAGTTTAAAATGCTTACCCTAAACTAACTGTCCGAGTCCAAATGAGCAGCTCCTCCGTAGGAAGTTTTTGCGGCAGTGGTTTTGCTCTATGGTGCTGTGTTAAGCAGGAGACTCTCCTTGTATGCAATGGCCCCTCTCGGTGCTCTTCCTTCGGATGTTTTCATTGATGTTTCGAAATCAGAATAGGATTGGGGGGTGGGGTGCAGCCTGCCTGCAACCCTCTCTTGATGCCCCCTTTTCCCCTGAGATGTTTGCATAGGACGGAATGTTAACTTTCTCCTCTTCTCTTAAACTGCTCTAGGTATCAAACTGGTTTGGAAATAAGCGAATCCGGTACAAGAAGAACATAGGTAAATTTCAAGAGGAAGCCAATATTTATGCTGCCAAAACGGCTGTCACTGCTACCAATGTGTCAGCCCATGGAAGCCAAGCTAACTCACCCTCGACTCCTAACTCAGCTGGTTAGTTTTTTCTTTGATTTGGGGGGATCGTGCTCCATTTTTATACTTGCTTTTCTTACATTGGGGTTTTCTTTCACTCTTTAGGTTTCCAGTTGGTTAACTTACGTATTTGTCCTTTTTGTTGTTGATGCCACTTTGGGTTTTTCCTTTCATTTCCAAGGAGCAGTGTGTTTTACTGTTTATAAGATGGGCTTGCCTGGAGGTTTGCGATAATATGTCTGTCCAAGTTGGACAGGCCTAAATTGGTTGGTTTTGATGAGAAGACCTTCACATTCTCCTTTCAAAGATGACAATGAGCTAGATCTAATACTTGGACATAATCCCTTGGGAGCTGTAGCATTTAGTCTGGCTCATATAAAGTTTTTATCCTTGTCTACTTTGCTGTTCCCATCACATACTGTTTGGGTGACCTACTAGCATACATTCTCAGCAAGAGTATTCCTCATTATAATGCTCTGGTCTGCAAAGCCAGACTGGGGTTACTGCTGTACACTGTTTATAGTTGTTATTCTTTACTATTTTGATTTGTTGGTTTCTTTACATAAACTACAAAGAAAACTGCCAGTCATTAATTCAAAGTATTCAGATTCCAGTTTTCCGGTTTAAATATTAGTCGTGTGCTACGCCCCTGGTTTTATTTTAGTGAACGTGCATTATATCACTAACTTCAGAGTTTAGGCTAACGTAAGATATTTTGGGGTTTGCCTCATACCACCAGTTGTGAATTTCCACACGTGAAAAAAAAAACGTAGTCAATGATCCATAAAATATAACCTTAGTGTTTATGCTGTGGAAGGCATGTTGGTACTTTTTTGGGTTTTTTTGTAAGAGAAAACCAGACCTACTTCCTTTTTAAATACTTTTGGTCTCAGATCATGTGATATTTGCCCCCCATTATGAACCAGCTACACTGATTTTGGCAGTGGGTTGTATATCTCAGAAGATTGTCTCCAACTTGAAGGGTCACAAATTCAAATGTGTTTGACCATAATGTGATGAAAAATCTAATTTCTAACATTTCTGGGAAGTGTGTTCGAGCCCAAGGCTTGTTTTTTCACTAAAACAAATTCTCTTTATACCGTATGGTGGGCTGTTCCTGGAGACCTGTAAGGCTCCACACACTAATGTCTTCTGTGAGCATCTAGATGCCCTAAATTGTTATAAGGTTCTCCACTGGGAGAACCATCACTGGCCTTCTTTTGTTTAATTGGAATCTTACATGAAGAGTGGCCGGGGCTTTATAGGCATGGACATGGTAAGACAATGTAGAATGCAGTCTAGTTGTACTTTTCCCAGCACACCAGGTCGGGTAACTCTAAGGAGCATATTTACCTTTCGAGCATATTTACCTTACCTTTTGTGCGTGTGGATTTCCTTCTCTCCCCATCATGGCATGATTGACAGAGGATCAAGGCTAAGAGATTCACTAACCCAAGAGTTTCCTTCTACCCCATGTGGTCAACTATTAAGCATTTCAGACTTCGGCCAATGCTAGTTGAATCACACTGCTAGGCAGACATATGCACTTGTCTCTGAAAGAAGTACAGTCCTGTCAACATTAGCAAAAACACACTCACCACTCCTGCAAAGGTTATCATAATGCAAAACAGATATCAAAATGACTTTTTCCTGTCCCTGATAATATCTGCATTGCAGATGGTTGGGCATGATTTATGACTAGTCCCTAGAAGGGCCCTGTGGACTCCTTTCATTACTAAAGCCCTAACTTTTTATTCTTTTCTAAAGCACTTAAAAAGAGAAAAGTAAGCATTTTAAACCCCCGCTCTGTGTTTAAGAATTATGTTGGCTCTCTTGGAATGTCAGTCAATGATTACAGTTTTCTAAAGAATTTTTCTGGTAGCTTAAACTTATGTGACTATTCTAAGCACAGAGTAAATTATTATGGAAAATTTGAGCTAAGCCTTCCAGTTGTGCCTGGGTGGTTGGAAATAATATGCAGAGGAACCCCTTTGTAGTGTTTTTTTGTTTTTTGTTTTTTTTTTTCTTACAGTAGAGACAAAAGAAAATACTATTGTATATGTGCAATAGCACGGGATTTTTATTCATCAACGTTTTAACAGGAAAAGTTAGACACGGGCTTTTGTGTATTTTCCTTTGCCCTTAACAGAGCCCAGATCACTGCACAGATAAACCAAGAACTTGAAAGTGGTCAGACTTTTCACATAGGGTGCCTATGAAGTTGCATACTAGCTCCTTGATAATTCCGAAGGGTAGGTGATCATTGAAATAGGTACAAGTTTTAAATAAAAGGTTAATAAGTGAAATATATGTGGGCTGAGTTTGAAGTCTAGAGTTCTGGAACCTGGGAGCTTTTATATCCTTAATATTGGAACAGGGTTGTTGTTGTGGTTCCCCACCCCCCAGAAGCTTTACTAAATATACATACTCATTTCTACTGCAAAGAGGATACTTTGCAAGTAAATCTTCTTCCCTCTAGAAGTTTTTGTGTGGACCAGCAATACCTCAGTGTCTTTATTTAGGTCACTTCTGAATATTCCTGTTCGGTGATACATGGCTGATCTCTTGTGTCCTTAAGCATAATTCATTAAAATCACTTTGGGCGAGGACCCGTGGGGGGAAGAGCAAGCATGTAGAGATACTTGGCATGCTTCATATTTGACACCAGCAGAGTTGTGCAGAATGGAGAGAACAAACAGGAAGAATAGAAGGAAGGCAAGAAAATTAAGTTTCCAAGAAAACAAAAAGCAAGAATGGGGACCATTCGAAGCAATAGTTATAACCTTGGATCCATAAGTCTGCACTCACCTAGAGGGACACATTCTCATTTCTATTTTTGATGAGATTATAAAGGCAAGAATGAGATCTCAGAAAAAATGGAGCCCCTTCTGGAAGGTCACCTTATCTTCTGGAGAACATTTAGCATCCGAGAAGAAAGAAACTGGCTTATGCATTACAAATGTTTGCCGTGGCATGGCGTCAGCATTGATATTTTATTAGATTCTGTGATTAGCTAAGTAATCCCAGGCTTATTGAGCCTAAGGACTTCCTCCCCCAATTTGAATTCTTTTCCTGGCTCTGTGTGTGTCAAGGACACCGGCAGGCTCAGCCATGGAAGTCCTTTCTCTGGCACTATTTAGTTAGTGGCAAGCCCTTGTATGTATTTGTTACACCCCCTAATAGAAGGTTTGGTGTGTTTTCTGGATTGGGGGAAGATGATCATATTAAAACTCCTAGACTCTGGCTTCCTAGGAGAAGTTTGTGTATATAATACCCACAGTTAGAGAGGAGGTAACACATCCGGGGAGGTTGGCTGACAGTAAATCCATGGGAACTCTTAGAATTTTTTTCTTTTTAAACCAAGGTGAAAGAATTTATCCCTTTGATGTTTTCTGCTGTGTTCTTTCTTCCCTTAATTTCTAAGTAGAAAATGAAAACACAGCCTGCCGGAATTGGAACTCTAGAACTTTGCCATGTGCACCTTCTCAAAGGGCTTTCCTGTTGAACCAGATGGCCTTTGTCTCTTGTGCTTTGTCCTGAGTAGAAAGTAACAATGATTTTTGGAGTTTGGAGTTTGGAACAATGATTTTTGGAGTTTTGGAGTTTGAGCGTCCAATCTGACCTACTGCCACCTAATGTCTCTGGAGCTCTTGATTTCAAAACTGCAAAATTGGGGCCACACTTGTCATATATCTGCTTCATTAAAAGTGCTATGAGGAATAACGAGTCAATGCTTTTAAACACTTCGAGTTCCTCAGTAAGAAAAAGTAAATCCCCTCTTATTGTCCATCACTAGTTCTCCACAGTGTGAACTTGTACCTCAGGGGACATCGGGGCTGTTTGCAGACCTATGGTTGTCAGAGTTTCAGGAGGCAGGTGCCACTGGCATCGGTGCATGGAGGCCAGGGATGTAGCTGACCATCCTACAGTACAGAAAACATTCCTCCACAAGCAAGCAGATTTTTAGCCCAGAGCATCAGTTATGCCAATGTAGAAAGCTTGTTCTAAGTTTAGATTTTATCATTAGTACTCTAGGTTTTTTTTTAAATTATGATTAAAAATCATAATAACATCAGTTATGAATCATAATTCATAAGAATTTTTAAAATTATGATTATTCGATTTTTTTCTTGAGCACATTTAAGTCTCCTAGAGACTCTTTAAAGTAGAAATGCAGTCTTTAGGAAATGATCTTAGGAAAATGGATGTTAACACATCTCCACATCTTTATATTTGCCTGAGCCAGTGCATTAGAATCCATAGGTGATCCATTAGTTCTTGTCTGTCCAGTGGAGTGCGGATGTAGCTCTGTACCTGCCCCCGATGTCTGGATGACAGCTTAAACGAGCCACTTGCCTCCCTTCCCACTCAAGCTCAGAACCTTTTAAAGGGCGAGCACATCTTAGAGTGTGCTTCTGGTAATTGCTGATTACTTTACAGGTGCCTGCAGGTGAGGTTCTTGATGGACCTTCTCAGCAATGCAGGTGCTTCTGTATTAGTTCCTTGAGCATCCGCAGCACCTCCTGGACGGCCTGTTCACTCTTGGGCGAGGAAGTATGTCCTTCTCCGGGAGTGGTCCGTTCTGTGTTGAGTTTTTTTGTTTTGTTTTTTTTTCTGACATCCAGTGCCAGATGAAGGACATGTCTTCTCCTCCTTATTTCGAGTTTTGTGTGGGCTTCTGTCTGCTTTCTTGCGTTGGTGGCACGTGGCCTCTTCTCTCAGAGCCATCCCTGCCTCGAGATACTTATCAGAGAGTCAGAGGCCATGGTTGTGTAGTACATGGCTATACAGGGACAACAAAATGCCAGAACCGCAGAGGCAAGAGCACCCGCACTATTCCTGCAATTACTGCTCTGATTCAAATGCATTTGTACATGAAGGCCATTGATATGCGCATATTTATCTCTCTGTACATTAGGCAGCCAGACATATTTACAATTTATCTATGCACATATATTTCTTAAATCATCTGTGTCAATTGCAGTGTGTATCTTGTAAATGGCACATTCCATACCCTCATGGGTCCACGGATGCCATGTTCCTTGGCACCAGCGCAGCCCTTCTGGGGGTCTCTCCCAATTCCTCAGTCTGTGTGCTGATTTCCAGTAAACCATCAGCGAGGCATAAGGAGTGTGGGTTTATTGCATGGCATTTGATTGGGTGAGAAAGAAAGTATCTGGGCATCAAACTGAACACTCTCTGGCGGGGGGGCGGAATTCTGATATTACGTAAACAGTCACAATTTGGGGCCTCAGAGCTGACCGTCCTTGGTTCTGATGCCATCTAAATGTGAGCATGTGTTGCCACAACGATGATAAAATGGCTCTTATTATGGAGGTTACCTCTGATTAAAAGAAAGGCTTGAGAGGGATGTAGGTAGGACACGCAGGCCTGGGAATTATGTCTCTCAACCTGGGAATCCGTGATCTGTGCCATGCGCTGCTTCCCCTGCATGCTGGGGAGATTGGCACCACATTACTGGAAGAAATTTCCAGGGCAAGCTGCCCTGCCTGGTCAGACCTTGGGCCTCTTTTGCTCAAGACCCCCAGTCGTCTACATCCTTGCAGAATAAGCTAAACAGAGAAAGGTGAGCCCAATGAGACGGGACATGTTGCAGAGCTATGGGGACGTTGTAGTTCCCTGAATGGTGCTCAGGTCGCCCTTTCCTGCCCCCCAGAGAAAGTATTCCCTTCTTCCCATGACAAGAGAGAGTGGGGGATCAGTTTATGTAGCACAGGAGCTAGCTGGTTCTTGGGTGTGGATGGACATCCCCCAAACAAAGAAAAATGGAAATGTTTCCTACCTTGAGGGTCTCCCCAAGTGGACCTAAGTGGGTCTTCTAAGTGGGTCTCCCCTTGGAAGTGTGAAGATATACTCGGAGCAGTTCAACATGCAGCAGAATGGCAGGGTTCAGAATTCATTGCTAGTTAAGTGACTCTTCTATGGCACAGAAAAAGCCTTCTCTTGAGCTCCAGGAGACAGCCCTCTAGGAGAGCGCAGGTCCCCGTCTTGGGAGATTCAGAAAGTACCAGAGCTGGGGCATCATTGCTGGGCCATCCCACACGGATGATGGCTGCCAGAATGTTAGGACAAGAGTGCAATTTGAGCAAGACAGTTGGGAATAGAGTGGAACTGACCTGGGTCCCTGAGGTCTCTCCTTTTCTAGGCTAACGTCATGTTTTAACCAAACCTTGCACGTTGAGCTTTCTTTCCTAATGCGCTGAGCTGCACGATGACTTCAGAATAATAGAAAGCTTCACCACGCCCTTGTGTTTAGGCCGAGGGTGGGCTGAGTGTACCACAGTGCCACCCGGGTGCTGCCTGGAGGCTATCTGGGAGAAGACTAATTTTCTGGGAGATGAAAGCCGAGGGTTGACTGCTCTTCCTGAGGCCCATTTTTATGATTGTCCTGAGCGTTATTATTAGGACTTCATATTTCATGCATGCTTCAGAACTCCTGGCCCATTATTCTGTTTCATGTTCCTCCATGATAGCAGGTGGCAAGGGAAGAAGTGACCATTCTCACATCTCCTGGCGGTCCTCAAGGCTCTCTCAGGCTGCTTGCCACCCAGCAAGGAACTTGACCTTCTTTTTAGAAATCGGGAATGTCAATGGACTCCCATCCCAGGCCCAGCCCTATTGTGGGCCATTGCCTTCATGCACTCCCCCCCGACCCCCCCACCAGGGCTGCTTACCATGTGAGGGCAGATGGGTTGGTGGGGGCATATTTGGAAACTAGCCGGACAGCTCATGTGCTCCATCATGGTGGCAGAAATACCATTGGCTAGCCCAGATTCTTCAGCTTGTGGTCCCCTGGCAACCCCTAGAATTTTATGGGCATGAAAGAGGTCCTGGAGACCATTTCCAATTCAAATAGACTAAGTTGAGAAGAACAAATGAGAAGAAATACTCCCTTTTTCAGCTTGAAGTTGTTAAGGGGACACAGTCCTATTGGCAACTTGCAGTGACATGTGGCTTCACATAACATGAACGATATGCACCCTTTATTGCTTGCTCTGTTCTTCATGCTACTAACCAGACTCTGTTGATGTTATTTTTATTTTGGTATTTATTTGGGGGGTTGCTTTGCATGTCATTTCTTCCTCTTGGCTGTTAGTTGCAGGGGTTGAGCCTTTTCCTTTCTGTGATTCAGGTGCCTCACTCTTTCCTTTCCAGGTTCTTCCAGTTCTTTTAACATGTCAAACTCTGGAGATTTGTTCATGGGCGTGCAGTCACTCAATGGGGACTCTTACCAAGGGGCCCAGGTTGGAGCCAACGTGCAGTCACAGGTAGGGACCCAGCCAATGTGCCACCAGGTGAATGCATTGGAGCCCAAGAGCCCTCGGTAGTCTTGGCACTTGCCAGTTCTGTCCAGAGAGAGAGGAAGAGAGAGCGAGGGAGAGGGTGAGAGACAGAGAGAGACAGAGAGAGAGAGAGAGGGAGAGAGAAATGAGAGAGAGAGAGAGAGAGAAAGAGAGAAACGTAGAAACAAAATCTTGCCAACAACCAAACCAAACCAAAACAAAGACAACCGTGGTCGTGGGGAATCTCGTCCACACTTTGTGAATGCATTTGGCTCTGGCTTGTCAGCCACACTGGGAAGGCAGGAGAGCAAGCACGGGGTGAGGGGACCAAGGCCCATCAGGCACGTGGAACCAGCATATTCTTTCTTGGCTGAAGGGAAAGGGAGGAGGAGTTCAGTCCGTTGTGTCACGTTGCAGGCCTCCCTCTTGTTTGTGGGTCTCCCTCACTCAATATTTGCCAAATAAGGAGGTGACTGGTGACTAGGCAAATGCCTTCGTGTCTCCTGTTTTTGTTTCAAGCTTTAAAAACACCCACCCAGCCGGGTTGACCAAGCTCATCTTCTCAATCATCCTCGAGGTCAGGGGACTTGGGTTTCTGGTCGTGAGTCAGAGCCCACGTTGGGAAGCGAACACCAGGTCGTGTGGCGTAAACCCTCGGTGTCCATTAGCGAACGGCCTGCCTTCACTGCACCTCGGGAGGCCGCCCTCCTGCCTCGGCACAGAGCCTGCCGTGAGAGGGTGGAGTGGACTGCTGGGGGCAGGATGGCTAGGGGAGCCTCTCAGCCACGGTAGCCCGCTCTCCCACCCTGCATGTGGCACAGGAGGCGACCGGCTGGCCAGCGATTCCAGAAACACTGCCTAGGGGCGAGTGTGGGGAGCCGTGGTCAGGCCAGCGGAGCGGAGGTGTTAGGCCGCACCGCTCTCGGTGAGGTGGCTGCCGAGCCCCCTCTGGGCAGAGCAGGGTAGCAGCGAAGGAGAAGCTATGTCGGGGGGCCTGTACGCCAGGGGCACCTCCTTCACCCTGCCCTCTCTCACCGCCCCCGCCACCCCGCCCCGCCGTCTCCTGCAGCGCTGGGAGTTAGGTTCAGTGGCGGGAATCCCAGGTTTCTTTGACCATTTTACCGTCTTGCTGACTGAACTCAGAAAGGAAAACGGATTTAGGTTCAGTGGCGGGAATCCCAGGTTTCTTTGACCATTTTACCGTCTTGCTGACTGAACTCAGAAAGGAAAACGGATTTGGCAGGTAGAGAGAGGCCGGCCTCCTCCGAGCGGAGCCCTCCCAGGAAGGATGCCTCCGCGAGGACTGTGGACGTTTGGCCGCCCGCACTGTAGGCCGCGTTGTGATGCTCTGCCTCCCTTTTCCTGCATCCCCCTGACTAATTTCCTCTCTGTTGTTCATCTGTTTAGGTGGATACCCTTCGCCATGTTATCAGCCAGACAGGAGGATACAGTGACGGACTCGCAGCCAGTCAGATGTACAGTCCGCAGGGCATCAGTGTAAGAAAACAAGGCTCCCCCACCCTTTGTGTTTATTCTATCCTAACCAATTATTTCAAAGCCATAGGGCTCGGAATGCCACTTAGTAGGACCTATCTTAGCTTTACGGTCCCCTAGTTTCTCGTCTCTGTATCGGCCACGCCATCGGCAGCGTCCTCCCCACACGAAATGTGGCGACCGGGCAGGCTTCATGCAGGCAGCTGGCGTCTAGGGCTGTCACACGCAATCAGTGTCCGCATGGCACCTGCGGCCACTCGCCTTCAGCTGAGAGGAGCCGCTAAACAGGTGACACCTAGCACAACAGTGGTAGGAAATGTCACCACGAGCCGGGGCCCCGGGGACCCGGGCGGGAAAACCGGTAGCCAGAACCCCTCGCATGCAGGTCTGTGGTCTGCAAAAGAACCTTTGTCCAGTCTGTCTAAGGACGAAAACAAGAAGGAAATGAAACACAGAGGCTGGGGATGTGGGGAGGGCTGGGGAGGGGTGCGGGACCATCTTCTCCTGGTTCTTGGGCGCGCTGGCGGCTTCTGACTAGCATGAAAATTCATAGCGACAAGCTGTGTCGCACAGAGTGAAATCAATCAGACAGACACAAGGAGAACCGAATGTGGATTTGGGACAGCAATCCAACTTGATTTCTCAGATCAATCGTCCGCTATCTCAGCAGCGGTGACAGCATGCTAGGACGAGAGGCAGCCTGGAAAAGGAGGCTGTTGTGTAGATCAGGGGTCATTTCCTGGGCTTTTAGAGGTTGCGGGGGGCTCCCGTAGAACCACGGGCTAAGAACTCGAGAAGAAAACTATGGCTGATTGATGGTGATGATTTTTGTTGTCGTTTGTTTCTGTTGTGATGATTCAAATGAATTGGGGATGGACGGAAGGAAAGGTAGGCACGATGCACTAGCGTCATCCGAGTCTCTACTAACTGAGGTGCCGGGTCTGCAGTGCGGGAGGTGCTGGTCCCCTGGACCCTGCATTGGTCAAATCAGACATGGCTAAGGCGAGACTGGAAGGAATCAACCCAATACCGACCAGTTGGTTGGTTCATCACAAGGAGTGACTGAAAGAATGAGCAGTTCTTAGCCCACGAAAGAGAAAATGTGAGTGGTCTAGAGTAGTTTTGAAAGAGGGGATATTTGTGAAAGAGATTGGCTTCATCACGAGTGATCTAAACAGGGCAAGGGTAGCGGTACTGAGTAGAAGATTCAGAGAAACACGCCTCACTTCGAGCTTGAGTAGGCCTTTCTCCTGGTCAGACTTGTCCGGAGAAGGGACTGGCTGCCTCCGGAAGTCCAGAACTCCCCACCATCAGAGCGTTCAAACAGGGTGCAGCTGGCTACTCAGTCAGGATGTCGGGGGTCGGAGAAGAGAGTCAAGTACCAGGTCGTAAGTGTCTTGGTGACTTTTTAAGGCCCCTGCCAACTAGGAAACCTTTATTTTCTACCTTCTTTAGGCAGACTCTCCTCTGGATTTGTATGATATTCCTTAAGCCTCTCTCTGGCAGGAGATGGAGGAGGTCAAAGCCAACCCCGTTGAATGTAACCCTGGGCAGTCATGTCACTTTTCCAGCAAGGATTTCCAGAGCAGAGGCAGTCTTCTCTCCTGTGGTTATCCTAATTATTATTACCATGTTAATGGCTGATGCGCTGAAAGCCTGCTTAGAAAAACACAAGGTACTGTGGCAGAGGAGTTATCCTCCCCAAAACAGACTCCAGACATGAAGTTGGTCTGTGCTCAGCTGTGTGTGTGTTGGGGGACGGGGTTCAAGCACATACACGTTTACGCGTTCTCTGAGCCTATTTGAGATGTCTTCTATCTCCAAAGATTTTTTTTTTTCCAGAAAAAGCTTTGCTCTGTATACGTGGAAGAGAAGAAAAGGAGGAAAGTACCAGAGCATGGGGATGAACATATGAGCTGCAGAAAGTCTGTGTGAGTGGGCAGGAAATGGGCTCACAGTTCTGCTGTGTGACATCCTTCTTCCTAATCGGGTAGTGCAGGAGAGGGTGGCACCAGACTCTGGGGGGTCGACACTGACCCCTCTGACGCTATCTGGTGGGCTGGGAATCATTTCTGAAAGAGTGTAACCAAACATGTGCAGACAATTATGTCTGATTACATAAGCTTACCACAGAAACTGGGCTTGAAAATGCCACTCGAAAGAGTCGCTCGTGGTGCATTAATTTTTTTTTTCCCTGCGAACTGTGTTTATTTTATTTCTGAGTCTTTAACAAGCAGGGTAAATGATTCAAAGGCTGATCGTGATAAGATACATTCCTTGGGGTACCCATTTTAAATTTTTAAAATGTGCCACCTGCAGGAGACGAAGCTTGTTAGGGCAAGCCGTGTTTTTAGACAGCGGTGTTCGACGCGGACGCGTGTGAATGTGCGGAGTGGGGCTCTGGCTGCCAGGAGAGGAAGGAGAGAGGGAAGGAGGGAGACAAGAAGAGACAAGGGCAGGAATGAAAGGCTCGAGCCAAGAAATAAAAATAAACAATTCCTAAACCCAAGGCAGCAATGGAATTCCCAGCTGGACTCTGGATTGTGTTTCATTTGGTGGAGGACATTTTCTGGGCAGCCTTTATCTGCTCCCCTGGCTGGGTTTCTTAGCACCCATATCTTATCCAACCAGTGTCTATTTTAAATCCCCTAAAGTTCAGACCACTTGCCTCTTTCACTGAGCCCATGTGGTGATGGTGTGGACGGTCGGGAAGAGCTGGGAGACCTGGTCCTGGTCACTCTCATGTGTCCGTAGGCAGGCCTTGTACCTCTCTTCCATAAAACAGGACCAGTAATTCCCACCCTTAATACCTCCAGCGCTGCTTTAGGGAAAATGAGAAAATAAGTAGGAAAGGGCTTGGCAAAGCAGAAATGTTTCCACATGAATGCAGTGTGAAATGTTATAAGCGATAACTTTCTAATTTGACCTTTTTTTCTCTTGTGTGAGCGGTTTTCACAGTAGGTAGTTGCTAGTGAGGATTGGTTAGGACACGGTTGTCACTTTTTTCCCTTCTGATGGAAAGATAGGCTTTCGACAAGGATGTAGAGTTGTGCAAGTCTTAAACACCCCTTTCCTGAGCGGCGGCGAGCGTTAAATTATACATCCCTAAGTCCTTTGTGCTCTCAGGTGACAACGGGCAGTACTTACCAGGTTAGAGTAGCTCTGAGTAATGGAGGGAGATTATTTCACTTCCCTGTCAATCAGACGGACTTCGGTCACTCAGCTATCGCATTCGTTCTCCTCGGTCCTTTCTCACTGCCACTGTCCTGGCTCTAGAGTATTTCATCGGCTTGGCCATTGTGCTCATTTCCTCATCACTGTTACTGACTTCAGCATCTCCTTTCTCCTGCACACACTCTCTGAATTTGGCCGTGCTTTTCCCAGAAATCAGCAGCGCCTGTCTGTTGCCCACCTAAGTAAGCTCAAACCCCGAGTCTGACACTCAGGCGTCTCCCACACTCTGGTCCCGATCCACCTGCCCTTCCACCTCACCCTCCTGACACCCAGGTAAAATCTGGATGCTGGGCAGCACAGTCAGTTCATCCTTACCTGGTAGAGCACGTCCCCCCTTGCATTTGCACGTGGCTACCATCTGTCCTTCGTTCCCGTGCCACCTTCCCCATGCTTCCCTCATCTCAAAATCATACAGCCAGCTCCTCCTTGCTTCCCCAGGTTATCCTCCTAGGCCCTTCTTCCCTGCTTCTCTCTGCTTTATCACACATACGCTTCCCTTGCATTATAGATATGTGAACAGACTTAATTGGTCTTCATGTCTTCCACTCTTGTATATTTCCTAAATATTTCCTAAATGCCTGTATTAGTTGCTCAGAACATGTTGACTGATGAATAAATCTAGGAGAAGACAAGTCACCACTGAATTTAGAAAGGGTGTTTATTTAGTAACCAATAGCCGCATTTATGTAACGGCAAAGTATCTGGAAATGATTTTTATTTTTCTTAAAGATTTATTTATTTATTCATGAGAGACACAGAATGAGAGAGAGAGGCAGAGACACAGGCAGAGGGAAAAGCCGTTTCCTCATAGGGAGCCCGATGTGGAACTCAATCCCGGATCAGGGAATCACAACCTGAACAGAAGGCAGGCGCCCAACCGCAGAGCCACCCAGGCATCCCTGATTTTTATTTTAAATGCTATTACTAGCCCACAGATATACTGTGTTTCCAGTTCAAAAAGTTTCTTAAGTCTTTCTTTTTACATATTTTTAAAATATTTTATTTATTTATTTATTTATTTATTTATTTATTTATTTATGAGAGAGAAAGGGAGAGAGCATGAGGGGAGAGGTAGAGAAGGAGGGAGAGAGAATCCCAAGCAGACTCCCCACCGAGCAAGGAGCCCAACATGGGGCTCGATCCCATGACCCGGAGATCATGACCTGAGCCGAAACCAAGAGTCAGATGCTCAACTGACCCCATCCAGGGGCCCCAGGTCTTCCTTTCTATAAAATTGAGGGGTACCATCCATGTAGGAACATAACATTGTCTCCACCAGATACGGGACTGAAATCCCCCAGCATAGATTTGTGGGAGATTGAGGCAACTAGCAACTAATCAGGAAACTTAAGTCCTTCCTGTGCCTTTTCTTTTGATAAGTCATCTCTGTATTTTTGCTTCATCTGTAAAATTACTAGAGAAGCAAGCTCTAAGTTCCCTCTCAGCTGGATAGTTCTAGAGTAGAGATCTAGAGTTCTACAAGTAAGATCTTTGGTCCTCACTGTCAGCCCCAGGGATGCCAGATTCAATGGTAGACTGCGCTCCCTGGAGAACTCTATGGGGAGACTTAGTCTCTGGCATTCCTTCTAGTCTAACCCATTGCTTCCCCTTCCAATTGTATCCTGAGGTCCTAAATGGGAAGGAGGAAGAGCTGTCATTACACAAATATTTCCCTTTGAATCCTTGGAGATATGTGGTAGCAGAAAACATTATTCTTCAGGAGCAAAACACTTTATTTTTAATTATTTTCAAGTGTGAGTTAAGGGATTGAGTCCACTCCAGCCAACCTTAAGCATAAATAGAAACCCCTGCAAGATGTTTCTTATTCAAGAGTTGTAGTGAGGATGGAAATAAAGTGTTAGTGTTCTCTCCAAAAAGGCAAAGTGCCATTAACGTCAGTTTATGACAGAAGCATCTCATCAGTTTTGCTTAGTGATAATTATAGGAGTGGAAAAATAGAGTTGGAACTTTTATCTTTGTAAACCATAGCATACATATTTTTGTTTTGGTTTGCTTTTCTATCATATTAAGCAAAGAGAAGAAAAGGACATTTATTGGGAAAAAATATAAATCATTAAGGCAAAAATAGCATCCTATTGACGTGAACACAGTGCAGATGCTTGGATATCAGAAGGGTTACTTGGTAATACTTGGCCACGTGCCATCATCTTAATTTTTCCTTAACTACTTCTGAGAGACCTCCTTCCACTTAAAATATATATTAATAAGATGTTGCCACATGTGGAATTGGAAGGCTGGGAAGCGAGAGTGATAATTAAAATTCATATGCAAATCTTTAAAAACTCATCTTAATTATATGAAGTTTTAATTCTTCTATTTTGCCGAGTGGAATTTGAGATTTTAAGGTATTAAAATATACCCAGGCTCCCCTGTTAGCTGCCTTCGAGTGCCTCCCAGTGCTGTGGCTGGGGACTTGTGAAGAGCCCCAGGGTGAAGGGATGAAGCGAGTGATGAGAATCGACAGGTCTGAACATGGTGAACCAACCTCTGGAGGGTTTGAAGGTAGCAGGAATGGCATAGATGGACTCCTGCCTTCCAGAAGCTTCCAGCCCGGCTTAACTTTATGGCAGAGTCAAAAGGAAACAGAGGAAAAAAAAAAAAAAAAAGGAAACAGAGGAAGCCCCTTTAGCTTCTTATTTGACGAAGCTTTTAAACCTTAATACCATATCAGCTCAGCATTTGAGAACAGAAAAGCATCTCATTCATTTGAGCCCACAATAGTTGGAGAAGCAAAAAAAAAAATCTCAATATTATAATTTCATATGTAATCCATTGTTCTTCTCCCAGCGGCCAGGTGAAAGCCCTTCAAGGTACAGAAAACAAATAAGACCAAATCATCCAATGGCATCTTGATACACGCATGCATTCATGTGTTCATGTGTTCATCCATTCACCTGTCCATCCCTCCATTCAGTAATAAGTCATCCATAGTACTTTTGACCTTGGGAAAGGAGGCGACATCCTGTTATGTCCAGGTCAGGTTAGGGAAAGCCCGTACCGGAGATAATGTAAAATCCTGATGCCAGTCAGCACCTGTCTTAGCTTCCAATCTCATTCAGCACTTTGGGATTAGGTTTCCTGTCCTTGGAAGACTCAAACAAAGGAACCAATGAACTCAAGTTTAGGAGGGAAACTGGAAGTGACTTACACAGCAGAAGAGAGGACTTCAAGACCAACCAGAGGTAGTTTGAGAAATCTCCTCTCCCCCACAAGAAGCCCTACTGGGACCTGGCAAGAGAACATATCCTTTTGGGGAGACTCCTTATCCCTGTGTAGAAGCAATCGCAAAGGATTTTGTTGATCCCAAACCTAGTGATACGATCACTCTGGACACAATCACATTCACAATGTGCACGTACACATGGATACCCATTCCGTTCCTGCCACTTTTTGCCTATGTGACCGTGGACAAATCACTTCTCCTTAATAGGACTCAGTTTCCTGAACTCTGGGCATGACAACAGAGCTAGATGTCTATGGCCTCGTCCAGTGTCCTATTCTGCTTATAAAACACGATGTTTTCCCATTTTTAGGAAAATACAGCGGGAAGGGAAATAGTTCAAAGCTATAAACTAAAGAGAAATTTGTCTTTTTGAAAAGAGCCCCACCTATGAGATGACAACGTGTGCCATGCCGTTCCCACTATAATTGGTATTTTATAGCAGCCTGCCCAGGTGGGCCGAGATCTGGCCCTACAGCCGTGCTGTCCTCGGGCTAGGATCCGGCCAGTTTTCCAGACTCCAGTAGGTCCCGCCTTCTGCTCTATAAAGAAAAATTTCAGGGATCCCTGGGTGGCGCAGCGGTTTAGTGCCTGCCTTTGGCTCAGGGCATGATCCTGGAGACCCTGGATCGAATCCCACATCGGGCTCCCGGTGCATGGAGTCTGCTTCTCCCTCTGCCTGTGTCTCTGCCTCTCTCTCTCTCTCTCTCTCTCTATGTGTGTGACTATCATAAATAAATAAAAATTTAAAAAAAAAAAAAAAGAAAAATTTCACAACCTCAAAAGGGCAGTTTGTTTTTGTAGTGGCTCCTGAAAGTGGCCCAGCCCTTCTAGACCTCAGTAAATATTAAACTAATTAAATCGGCTGAATTTAATTGTGGGAAACGTTGGCATCGATTTCTGCTGATGGCTTCTTGCCTTCTGGGAAGGAGTTCCATGCTCTTAGCTTGTTTTCAGATAAAATGTTAGACCTCTGTCTCAGAAATCCAATTGTTCTTTTAAAATTTGGTACTTAAAAAAAAAAAAAAATAACCTCTACTTACCTCTGCCTGTGTTTGAGTTTGAGGAAATTCTTTTCCATAACTCTAAACACTAAGTGTTTATATGCTCCAGTTTGATGGAGAAATAAGGCAAAAGGCAGGACCGATTTGAGTCTGGAACAACTGACCAGATGAGTAAATAAATGAGTAAATGCTTTATTAAACAAACGTTTATAGAGAACCTTCTAATATCCATCATGGGCCATACAAATGTCAATAAGACATGGTGCTGGGAATTATCTCATTCCACACCTGCATCTCTGAAACAGAAGGTCTATACCACCCAGTGTAGCCAAAATAATAATATTCTAAAGGATTTTGGGAATGGCCATTGTGAGAGGAATTTATGTATATAATCATATTCCTAGCAACCAAAAATGTGAGTGGCTTGTAAACATGGATTGACATTTGCCATTCTTTTACAGAATTTGCAAGTGACAGTGCCAAAAACTAGTCTTTCCTTTTAGAAGCATGCTATCCGAAAAGAACTTTTCATACTGATGGAAATGTTCTGTTTCAGTGCCGTCCAGTAAGTTAACCAATAGCCACACGTGGCTGTTGAGCACTTGCAGTGTGACTAGTGTGACTGAAAAAACAAATTTTTAATTGTATCTAATTTGACTTAATTGAAATTTAAATAGCCACACATGGCGAGTGGCTGCCACTTGCCCAGCACAGTTCTAGATGCCCTGCCAGTCACGTAGTGGCCACCAAAGGTGGGACGATCGTGTTGGCAGCTGTGACCAGGCTGTGCAAACAGAGCAGACTTCCTGACACAGACCGCAGAAAGACATGCTTTCTGCCTAAATCAGCCTTTCCTAATGTAAATAGAACTCTTTATTAAAGATTCACCACGCACAAGAAGTTAACTGAGATTAGCATATTCCTATGCTTTAAACCATGAAATAATGCAGAGGAAGGTTTAAAACATAAATATATAAATGCTACATTTATTGTGGTTCTATTTGCAGGAATTGTCAACTGTCAGCCATTCATTCATCTAACCTAATAGTTTTCAAGCCTAAGCAGGACATGTCTTTGAACTCATCTTGAACCCTCTCTTTACACCTAAAAACTCTTTGGAGCTCAGAGGAGGTCCCATCTCTGTTTCAGATTTCCCAGGTACCCAGAGTCTTTGCTGGCAGCCACTGCTTGGCTGGCCCTTCCCCACCCTGGCCTGCTGGCCTATTCAAAACATGGCCCGCAGATGAGCATCATCGGCATCTCCTGGGAGCTTGTGAGCCCCATCGAGACTGTTAAATCAGATTCTGTGCTTTAACCACATCCCCTGGTGATTTCTGAGCACATTCCGTTTGAGAAGCTCTGCTCTAGCAAGAAGCACATCTGAATGCTGCTTAGGACTTACCCAAGAGAAGGAATTATGTTGTTTTCTCTTGCTGGAAGGATACCACCTTTAAAATGTTTTTTGATGTTTTATTTTAAAGTTTTTCAAGCATGCAGAAGAGTTGGAAGATTTTCGCAGTGAAACCACTGTGCCTACCACCTATATGTTGTCATCCATATTTCACTCTGCCGGCTTCATCGTATATCTATGTCCATATCTGCGTCCTTCTGTCCATCACCAACCCAGCTTACTTTTCTGATGCATTTCAGAGTAAGTTGTAAAAGTAAATCAACAGCAGGACAGGTTCACCTAAATAAACATTACTCTGGTATCATTAACTGGAGTTCAGTATTCGTTTACAGTTTTCTTTCTCTTCCGAAGTAAAATTATGCACAATTAAGCGTAGATGATGAAGGGCACGTTCTCTTGAGTTTTGATAAAGGTAATGCACTTGTGAAAAGTTTACTATCCTTTACCTTCTTGTATCTACCCCTTTCTCATAGTTTACAAAAACAAAAATGAAGTAAAAGGAAGGACAGAGTTGTCCTGAGTAATCTGTCCTTTCAAAGGCATTCAGATGTCCTCCTTGCCTCCCACTCCCCGCCGCCACTCACCCCCTCGCTCGATCTGAGAGCCAGACTCTGCTAACAAGTCTATTGCATATCGAATTAGATGCTTTATTGTACACTTGCCTTTGGTTCTGACTTGATATAACTGCTTTTAAAGGGACTTGTGTTCCCTTTGGCATAATAAAAACTTTTGAAATACATAAAAATAAGCACTGATGATATTTGAAAATTAGAGTGGATTTCCTCACTTAGAAGATACTATATCTCCCCTCTTTCTATTTTTTTAAGATTTTATTTATTTATTCATGAGAGACAGAGACAAAGACAGAGAGAGAGAGAGAGAGGCAGAGACACAGGCAGAGGGAGAAGCAGGCTCCATGCAGGAGCCCGATGTGGGACTTGACCCCAGGACTGCAGGATCACACCCTGAGCCGAAGGCAGATGCTTAACCGCTAAGCCACCCAGGCATCCCTCCCCTCTTTCATCTTGTCTTCCTCACCCTTTTCTTCTCTAGTTCCCTTTAGCTGAAAGTCCAGTTCAGATGCTTCTCCCCCAAATTATACAAACCTCTTATTTTTCAAAGCCACACAACCTGTCCAAAATGGTACTTTGTTCCTCCTTAGAGAAGTAATCTGTCAAGGGAGTGTGCAAGCAATCCCGAGACTAAGGGGATGATCAAAGAGGGTGAGGTTTTGAGGGGAGGAGTGCCAGGCCCCTCTCCCACCAGATCTGGGCGTCATAGAGGGACGTGGTGTTGCTACTGAACACTCTGTGCCCTTTTCAAGGGACAGGAGAGCAAAGGCACAGCCCAACTCCATCCGTAAAGTTCTGAGACAAACCTGAGCTCAGTATCCCAGTATCCACATTAAGAACAGTAACTAGTAACATTTAGTGTGTGTCCTAATATAGTCCAGTGTTTTTCTTAACACGCTCTTCTCCATTTTGTGGATGAGAAAACAGAGACTCAAATATTAAGTAGTTTCCTCAGGATCAAATAGCCAGAAAGGGAGAGAGCCAGGACGTGGACCCCACCAAGCCTGACTCCAAAGCCTCCATTCTTTCCCTTTGTTCAGAGGGAGCCTTGGGCTCTAGTTCTTATGTTAAGTAAAGGGAATTGGTTAAGAACCCTTACACTAAGAGAATCTGTTGTGTTTCCTGATGATAAATCTCTTAGAGCATGGCTGATAAGAGAAAAGAACTGTGGGTATTCACTTAGACTATTATGTTATGTGTCCTTTTGGGTGGCCTATAGAATGCTTAAGACCAATGGGTTTTCTTCTTAAAATTAAATCTAAAAGGTATATAGAAAGCCCTTCCCTGGAGATAGCCTACATTACATCGCTATTGTGTCTCATTTGGTTAACCAACCTAGCCAAGAACCCAGGGATCATATGAGAGAGAGCAGTGTCTCCTCATGGAGAAATTTGGGGGTTCATTAAAATACATGGCAAGACTAAGGAATCTAAGTATGAAATCAAGAGAAATCTTTTTTTTTTTTTAATTTGGGGACAGTAAAATGGAGGAAGAGAAAATTTTGCCTGTTAATAGCTTATCTATGGTAAGTTAATGGTTTTGGGGGAAGGTCAGCATTGAAGAAACAAGGGTATCTACCACAGAAGTAACTGTTTGTCTAGGACCAACAATCAGGGTAAGAAGGGACCACCTCACTTTGCTGGCCAGGACTTCTACCAAGACAGTCCCTCCTCTTTGTTGAACACTGAACAGCATTTTTAATCCATTACAAGACTAAATATATTGGGGCACCAGGATGACCCAGTCGGTTAAACTGCCACCTCTTGGTTTCGACTCAGGTTGTGATCTCACCATCATGGGATCAAGCCCATGTCAGGCTCTGTACTCAATGCAGAGTCTACTTCAGATTCTTTCCCTCTCTCTTCAACTTGTGAGCTCTCCCTCTTTCTGTCTCTCTCTCTCTCTCTCAAATATGTAAATAAAATCTTTAAAAAATAAAGACTAAATTAACAAAATGCAAGGATAATATGATATGGATAAAATTTTAACAATTTAGAAGAAGAGTGACACGTGTTAAATTTAAAAGAGCTAGGAAATATGTCAACTGTACTTCCATAATAAACATTTAGATAAAGAGAGCAGGGAAAGAAGAGAAATGGGAAAGAAGAGAAATGGAATCAGGAAGAAAGAGTATACTAATGAATCACAAGGGAATGATGGGAGAATAAGAATGACAGGAGGATGAGGAAATGTAAAGCAGCAAAGTGAAGGTTAAAAGCAATTAGGACAGACAATTACTAAAGAGAACACTAAAAGCATAAAATAAGCTAGGATGAGTGGTTAAAATAAATAACATCAGCTAAGAACATACTTACCAAGATTATAAAACAGATCAAGTAGTAATAAAATAAGGAAGTGGTATAAAGCAGTAAATTAAAGAACAATTAAAACACAATAAGGATAGAAAATTAACATGCTAAAATGACATTTAATAATTGTATTAATAACTAACACTTCTATGTGCCAGGCACTTTATATGCATTATCTTATTTAATTTGTTTATTAAAACAATTAAGACATTTAAAAAAATGTCAACCAAAAACCTTTGGAGATAGGTAAAAGCAGGCATCAGAACAAAACAACAAAATTAAAGGTGAGCAAAACAGACCTGAAGATATCCATTGGCATGCCTTGTCTTGTGTGATGATTTTTGCTGTTGAAGATCACCAAGTACCTGGGCTGGTGCTTCCCAGCTAGACCATGGGTTCTGGAAGCGTCTGGTGCCATAAATGTCAGTTCTCTCTGCCTCTTGTCCTCCTGAGCTTGGCCTTTCCTAGAGGCAACTCCTGGTGATGAAAATTCTCAAGCAATAGAATCCGTGGTCCAGAACCGATGGCAGTGGGCACGCATCTCATAATCCCACTCGATTTGTAAGATTTAGCTAGCACAGGATTACCTTCTAGATGTCCTTCCTAGTCCCTGCAGACAGCACCTACCTAGTACTTAGCATGCTGGGTTGGAATGGGAGTCATTTTCTGGTTGTTTTCCTGTAATTTTTCTCTAGGTGTCCTGTTTTTTTAAACAGAAGAACCCTCACTTTGTATCCTAGCCTTCAGTCCAGGCCTGGTACATAGTAGGTGCTTAATACATGCTTTTTGCATTGAGTCTGCTTGAACCTGTAGTCAAGAGCTTTCTCTTTTCTTTTCATTCCTCTTACTTTTTGCTTACTTCTTTTTAAACCAGCAAGTAGACTTGTGGTTGGATTTTCTGCCCGCCTGGAACCCCTGCACACATATGCATTTTGGTGTTTCTGTTGTCTGGAAAGTCTCTCCCACAAAAGAATGGATTTCTTCTCCTTTTTCTTTCCATTTAACACAGCCTGGTATGCATCTTTACCTCCAACTCCTCTATCCCTTGTACCCTACGGTCTTCACCAACTCACACCCTAAGACTTTTATGGGTAGATACTCAATGACCGGAGATCTGCTGCCCTTCCCTGTTTTCCCATACTTCCCTCTGGAGCAGATGTTGCCTCTATGGCCTTGATCTTGATCCAGAGTTCATTCACTCATTCAGTTGGCAGGCTCTGTTATAACCCAGTTACTGCATTGAACATGAGGGCAAGGAAAATAAAAAGGAGATTCCCAAGCTCCTCTGCATCTCATCGAAGTTGATTGCTATGTTTCGCCTTCTTTGACCTTATTTTTTGCGGCAAGGGAAAAACAACTGATTAACATTCTTCGCAGGTAGTTGTGTTTTGAAGAGAGTTTTGAAATCATTTGCTAACTCTCTTTTCTCTAGGCAAGAGTCCCAATTGCCTTTGTCTAAGACCTCAGACCAGTGATTGCCCTGGTTGGCTTTCCAGTGAGTGCTGGAGGTTGACCAAGACCTTTCAAATGTACGAGACAAAGACCTAAATGAGATGTGGATTTTCCCGCATATGCTTTGTCTAAATTCTACATTTACTTTGTATTTTCCGATTACAAATTAACATTTAACATAGAAAATTTGGAGAATGCAGGAAAATCGCACAGAAGGAAGTTACTGCTAACTTTTTTGCTCTTCCAGCCTTCTAGCATTCTGTGTGTAAGTGTGTTTTGTGTGGATGTAGAAGAGCTATGATATCGAATGTATCATCTCATCACCTACTCATTTTACTAAAAATATATTACAAATATTTTTCAGATCATTAAACATTCTTCTCAAACATAACTTTAATAACTGCAGAAGCGTGGTATAGGGAAAGTCCATAATTAATCAGTCTCTACGGTGGAATACTTAAGCTGTTTTCTTGTTGTTTTTTTTTAATTTTATTTATTCATGAGAGACACAGAGAGAGGCAGAGACATAGGCAGAGGGAGAAGTAGGCTCCATGCAGGGAGCCTGATGTGGGACTCGATCCCGGGACTCCAGGATCACACCCTGGGCCGAAGGCAGGTGCTCAACCACGAGCCACCCAGGGTCCCATGTTTTTTGTTTTTTTTTTTACTATTACTAAAAACAGTGTAGTAAACATCATAGTTCAGAAAACTCAGTATATATTTTCTGTTAATTCCTTTTTTTTTTTTTTTTGTTAATTCCTTGAATAAGTTCCTAGAAATGGAATTGCCGGATCAAAGGATAGGAACTAGACTAAGGCTTTTGCGATATCTGGCAAACTTGTCTTCTGGGAACTTGTATGAACCCATGATTCCCACCAGCAGTTCACGATCATTCCCATTTCCTCACTCTTGGGAATAGTATCTTAGCAGGTTTTTTTTTTTTAAATCTTTGGCAGTTATCCAGCTATAAAATGGCCTCTCATTTCTATTTTAATTTGTATCTCTTCGATTACTAGTGAGATTGGATGTTTTTCATATGTTTGCTAGCCTTCTATCTGTATTCTTGAAATGTTCATCTTTTCCTATTGATTTCTAAGAACTTTTATACAATAAGGTTATTATTCCATCCTGCACTTTGTCAGCATGTAGACAATTGAGAAAACTCTCATTCCTCAGTGGAAGAAGGCTCTTATGGAATAAGGCCCCAGGGCTTATTCTGTTTCTGTGGAAAGCTCTTCAGATTTTTTTTAGCCTAGGAAAACGAAAGGCAGATCTCTAAGTGATACTGGTGTTGATTTAAAAAAACAAAAAACTAAAATAACCCTCCAATAGAATTCACTTAACATTTTCTGTATTTCTCGTCTATGAGAAAACTCAGGTCTATAAAATAGAAGCTCAGAGTTTTCTTTGAAAACCTAGGGATATATCAATCAGTCAAAAACTTCCTTGACAACTTACCCTGCGCCTGGTATGATCGGAAGTATTAGGAGTTGCCAAGTAAGAACTTGGCGAGTTTATAGCCAGGACGAAGAAAGCAAGCTGCGTACATTAACAAGCTTTCTTATGACCTTCGGTTGACAAACTGGTCTTCTGAATGATGTGGTGTTTTCTGGCAGTTTGGCTGCTCTATCAGTCTCCTGGTATCTTCTTTGGCCACCTGCGAAGGAGCTCATTCTTCGGGGCTGCTGAATTTTGACACCTCCTGGGCACCGCTTCCCTGTGCCTTCTCCTTCCAGAGCAGGACATGTGCAGAAGAGCCAGGTCAGACTCCCGAGCCCTCAGCACCAACGGAAGATTCCCACTGCAGAGGTTTCTGGGGCAATGTAAGAGGAAAACAGATTAAAATTTTAGAAAATCAACCCACTCTCACACCTGGCTGAGAATCCCAGAATATAAGAGGCCATTCCCCAGTATCCACTAAACGGCTCTGGGATGGTGGCACATGAATTCTGAATTCTCAGGCCCACAGTTTGCAAGCTCTTGCCCTCATTTTGTCAGTAAATGAAATTCTCCAAACAACAATATCCTCCCCTATATAAATTAGTGCCCCATTCTAGCACATTCCCCTCCACATTCTCCGTCTGCATTCCCCCCACAGCTTCCCGCCACATCTCCCCCCTCCCCACCCTTCTGTTAGCTGTAATGACCCTGCAAACACTAAATGGCATTTGAGTGCATTAAGCAGCAAACTCTCTGGTGACATAGCAATTATGACTCTGAAATAGATTTGGTGCGTCACGGAAGATAAGGGTTTTAAAAGTTTCTGTTGTGATTATAGCCTGTAACTCCCACAAATAATAGGCTTCAAAATAAGAGGCTGCCAGTGGAGCCTTTGTGGCTTTGTCTCAGTGATGGCACGTAAATTGCTATTAATGTCCTAAGTGTACTTGAATATGCCAGTCTTTGGGATGTAGAGTTGGCTCAGTGTCTCTCTGTACGCGGCATGTCATTGTTGGTCTGATAATCTGGGGTAATTGCTGTCTCTTGGATGGTCAGAAAAGTGTAAGGGGCTTTAGCTTCCTGTGTGATGGCAAATAGCCTCAAGGTTCACCATGTGTTTCATCTGCGCGTGCATGTGTGTGTATGTGTGTGTGTGTTCTGTGTATAGCTCTCGTTCATCATTAAGGTGTGTATACAATCTCAGTGTGTGCCCTGAGCAAATAATAGCCTTTCAAAAAAGCCAAAGCAAAATCAGAGGTTATAAAAATAAAATGAAGAATTTGGGGCCGTGTAGAATCAGCCAATCGGATAATGTATACTGAGAGTTTAAAAAAAAAATAGCTTTGCTTGAATTATCTAGACTTTAGGCATATGAGTAAATATGATTTTCTGTTATCTCATACAGCTATTCTTTTCCCTTTTAAGCAGCATCTGTGTATGTGTGTGTGTGTGTGTGTGTGTGTGTGTGTGTGTGTGTGTTTGTATATGCATTTTTTAGGCGCTGTATTTTCTAAACCTGTATTAGTTCTCTGTAAATATGACGAAATAAGTACAAATTCTGCCCATTTATGAACACTGTGTATGAATGTGTGCAAGTGTGTATGTGTTTTGGTTTATGCAGGTGTGAGCGTAGAGGATGTTTATTCAGATATAAATACATTTCTGCACTAAGGCCCCTCCATTTAGCTAAATCAGGTGGAGCTTATTTTTCTTTGACTCTGTGAATGAAATAAAACAAATTCTTTAAGTTTAACTTCCTTGATGCACATTTAACCTAAGGACTCTATAAGCCTGTGGGACCCAGAAACATTATGTGTAACTGTCCAATTTGTACTTGTGGCAGAAATAAGGAGCAGCCCAGCCATGAGCCTGGAAATGCACGTGACTTCATATCCTGTGCGAGCCATGAAAGGTTCCACCAAACCGTCTTGTGTGTCTGAAGAGCCTTACGTGGCGGTATTAACCCTGGGCCTTCATAACAGATGAATTAGAAAAGAATGAAGCTAAGAAGGTGCTGAAACAGATCTCGATCTCAGAGTTGACCTGCATGTGTACTTTAGTTGTGTGGTGCACCATCTTGGTGTGGCAGTTGATATTCTTGTGGTTGGGTTTTGACTGTCACCACTTGGACAGCAGCTAGAGCGCATACCGGATAAGGCTGGAGACAACGACGGGTCCTAGAGAGTTCATGTTCGTACCAAGTAGATGAATACCAACTTTACTGTACAGGTCTTAAAGCTGGATGCCCCATTTCCAGTTAAGATAACTTAGTATTAGCAAGATGACACCCCACGTGGTGGTGTCTCAGGGGTATAACCCCGGCGGAGGAGAGTTTGTCTTGTCCAGAACCAAGTTTGGGGAGGTGGATTGCAGCTTAGCAGTGGGAGATACTAGAATCCCCTAAAAGAGGTCTTGGAGGCCTGTCTTGTGGTTCATAAGTTCTAGCATCTTAATTAACAGCACAGAGATTCCCTGAAGGTCAAATGCAGCCATGAGTCCCCTGCCTTCAGCCCTGAGCCATGCTCTGCCTGTGGTGCCCACCCAGTCACACGGCCTGGCCTTTTGGAACTTGAAATGTCCAAAAGCAGTGGCATATAGCAGAGACTGAGTCTGAAAAATTCTAGTTTCTGAGTCCTAGATTCCTCACCTGAGAAGTAAGAATAGGAGCTCCCACTGGGTTTATGTACCATTATGTACTCATCAACCGAAGTAAGAGAATTAGCACCACAATCCCTGTACAACAGCACAGTTAGAGTGGCCACCAGCCTCCGGAAGGCCTCAAGTACCTAACTGAGAAGCTCTCTATGAGACATGATCCTTCTGCTCTGATGACCTATGGCTGAATGATTCATCATCTCGTTGAGAGGAAAAATGAAAATCCTTCATGTGTCCTGAAACCATGATCAAGCGCTGCAACCCTCCAGCCCCGTCTTGCTACCCTCACTACCCCTCTCCTCATTCCGTTGCTTCTGGCCCTCTTCGAGGTCCTTGGAACCTTAGGAAAGGATTCGCCTTCTGCCCAGATTGCTCTTTGCCCCACTGTTGACTTGTCTATTTTCGGTCACCTCTAGGCTGACTTTCCCGAAGCCCAACCACAATGAGGTCCCTTTTATACTCTCATGGCACTTACTACCATCTATAGAATCTACATTTGTCCTTTTGATGATTTGTCAAATGTCTATTTCCCACAAGGCAGGAAGTTCCAGGAGAGAGTAGATGTCAGATTTAAAAATTTATATATTGTATCTACCACTATATGCCTAGTACATAGTACAAGGTAGACACTGGGTGCTTATTTGTAGAATTCAGAATTAAGTGATGACAGTGAGTGAAACCTGGTGCTCACATAGATATTTAAATAAATAAATAAATAAATAAATAAATAAATAAATAAATAAATAAATACCACACATGGCAAAGTGTTAACATGAAGGGTCAAAAAGTCAGGGGTCCTGGTACATAGGCAAGTAGATGGTGGTATGTCTTGAAGAAGGAAGGAGGTAACTCTCAGGCCAGGCCGTGGACAATGACATGGAGTTCTAGAGACCAGAGGAGAGGAAGAGGCAAAGGCACAGAGCCTCTTGCTGGACTTTGCTATAGAGTCAAAAGGAATCTTACTTTGCAAATGGATAGTCTATTATTTCTTGGCAGCAGCTTAAACTGCTGAAGTCTTGGTTAGCCGGGGTATCCATTCTCTACAGGAGTGGCTGCTTCACTGCCGATTTTTCTTCACACGTGGACCTTCAGGGCAAAATCTCAGGACTCAGGAGGCTGTGGTGGAGCCAGCCTAGAAAGGGATGTGATACTGGGACTTGGTTGTAAGGTCACCAGGGACTGACCTAGTGGCAGGTGGGCAGTCAGGGAGGGTACCCACAGAGTCAGGGGACCATGGAAACAGGGATTCTGGAGTGAGCAGCGTGGGATAATCCAAGCAGAGGAAGGGCTTAGGGGAAATGTGATGGCAGGTAGTAGTTGGCGAGCTGAGGTTCCAGAGCAGGACCAAAGTGCAAGAGCAAGTCACCATCTCAGTCTCAGATGAACTGTAAGAAGTAGCAAGACATAAAGCAGAAGCAGGCATGGACTTGGTAGAGATGGTGTGGCCACAGCAAAGACACACCTGTATGAAGATTCAGGTGCAAAAGGTCAAAGCAGGACAAGCAGCAAAATTGATTCTGAGTTACCTATGGTACCAGAATAAGCCAGAATAAAATATTTTTGGGTTGAGTGTGCATGTTATTCCCAATAGAGCTGCACATGGAGATATCGCATGCAACAAACTTACACTAAAAAGTTATTTGTTGTTTACCTAAAATTTGGGGGGTGTCCTATGTTATTAGGCAGCTCCAATCCCAGATCCCAAGGTAGGAGCTATGTGTGCATGTGGGTCTCAGCTTTGGAGGAAGTAATGATGGGGAAACCTCTGGTCCTTACATTTTTGTGATTCCCACTGAGGAAGTGACCAGAAGACTGTTCCAGATTCAGGGTACGGTACCTGCTTCCTCCCCGTGTCCTAGGGAGGACACTCCTTATAGAGGTGGTGTGCGAAGCCAAGGAGCTGCAACAGGCAGGATCCAGTGCTTGCTCAACTGTTTTTGAAAGAAGCAAAACAGAGCAGTGTAAATAGGAATCATTGTTCCTTGCTTGGGATAAGCTAGGAAGCACCAGGTCTCCTTGATGCCCATTTAGACAAGTTCACTTCCTGGAGGTAGAAGTTACCCTGAAACTTGGCACTGCCTCGGCTTTAGCCTTTGAATATTTTCTAGGGTACACAGCTCTTTACGTGTCCTCTGCCTGGACTGTGAAGGTCACGGGTCCAATACCATGTATCTCTCCACACCCACAATGGGGAAGGAATGTTGTAGCGCCACTAAATGTTTGTTTCCTTCTTTGTGTGTCCCTCCAAGAGATATTTATTAGAACCTGTGCTGCAACAGGCACTGTGGTAGGCACTTTGGAAACAAAGAAAAGTTCCTGCTATTGTGGTCTGGTAGGTGAGACAGACATAGAACAAATGCAATACGGAGAACACGGGGAGGGGGTGCAGTGGGGGCGGGAGCACAGGTGCATACGGAGAACACGGGAGGGGGTGCGATGGGGGTGGGAGCACAGGTGCATACGGAGAACACGGGGAGGGGGGTGCGATGGGGGTGGGAGCACAGGTGCATACAGAGAACACGGGGGGGTGCAGCGGGGGTGTGGGGACTAGGGGAGCTGAGGGGGGGCAGTGGAGGACGCCGCACCTGCAGGAGGAACAGACCTTGCTGGGGGGCAGATAGGGACGCGAGACACGTCACCTCAATCTTCAAAAGAGCCAAGGTGTGCGTGGCAGGTAATGGGACGAGGGGAGTGTTCAGGAGCAAGGAGCAGGCCTGAAACGAATGCTCCACTCTGGTCGCCTGCGGTGGCCGGAGTATTAAACACGAGCGTGGAGTGGGGGACTGAGCCAGATCAGGGACGTTGGGGGCCCAATGAGGACACTGAGCCTCACCCCGAGGCCAAGGGGAAGCCGCTGAAGGTGAAGCGGGGAGATGGGACGCAGACCCTGGAACGAGCGCTCCGGTGGCAGCTGGGGAGGCGGCTGCGTGTTGTCGGGGCCGGGGAGCCCGTGCACCGCGGGGCAGCTTCCGGGGAGGCTTTAAACGTCGTGTCCCTGAGGGACCTGTCCACGGCGCCACTTTGCCCACGAGCAGCTTTTGGGAAGCGCTGCCTGTGTGATCTTGGGAAACATGCACGCACGGCAGGAACTCCAAGCTCTGTCCTCATGGAAGCGAGGAAGATCTGGATGTGGCCCCGGGGGTGAGCCGATGTCTCCGCTCGCGTGGGCCCGTGCAGCCACGTGTGCATGTGTGTGCGTGTGTGTGCATGTGCCTAAGAGGCCGAGGGGGCGCGTCGGGGTGCTCGGTGTTCCTTCCTTCCCCCCGCACCCCCCCCACACCCACACCCAAGGCATCTCTGGAAATGGCATCTGGCCCGTATGCAGATCGAGCTCCACTTGGTGCTGACATCAGCCAGTTTGTGGCACCTCCGCGGATTTCTGGGCTGCAAATGAGAGTTTCTTAGTGCCAGGCTCGCCTGGGCTGTCACATCCGGTGATGAATTCTCTGCATCAACCGTGTGCTGCGAAGGGGAGCTCAGAGGCAGGGCCGGAGGGAGCGGAGGGCGGCCCGGAGGTACTCAGCCCGGCGGCCGCCGCTCCTCTGCGTCCTGCGCAGCGAGGGAGAGGCAGGTGGCCCTTGCTGGGGCTCGGGAAGGTGGCGAGGAGAGAGAAGCCGGGGCTTCGGGGGCCCTTCTGCGAAGTTCTCGTGTTTGGTTCGGAGACACCGTGTGGGGCGTCCGCGTCCACACTGCTCCATCGCCGGCTTCACGGCTAGCTCGCTCTCTGCCTCCCTCACTCGAAGGCTGGGCCTTATCTGTTAGGGGCAGCCCGGCCACCTGGGGCACGTGTCCGTTACGTGCCAAGTGCATCCGGGCAGGATGCAAATAGTCATTTTTGTCCTGGAACAGTTTGTCCCCGTCTACCTTTCTTCACGTTGTGTTTGAAAGTCCAGCTTTTCTTAACTAGGAAACTGGCTGCATCTTGTCCTAGTTTTTTTTTTTTTCTTTTTTATAAATTTATTTTTTATTGGTGTTCAATTTACCAACATATAGAATAACACCCAGTGCTCATCCCGTCAAGTGCCCACCTCGGTGGCCATCACCCAGTCCTAGTTTTATATTGTCTTCGCCTCCTGCTCGGGAGGGCCCACGATGAGCCAGCCGGCCACTGGCCCGGGCTTCACGGGTGGGATGAGCCGCGCACTGGGCTCTGGCTCTAGCACCTGCGGGCCGCAGGCTCCCTGGAGGCCGAGGTGCAGGCGTCCACGCTCTCGCACCAGGGCTGCTCGTATTCACCTTCCCACCCCCGTAGGGCCAGGTGCGTTCCCAGCGTCAGCTCTTCGAAGTGAGCGCGTCTGCTACGAAGGCGAGTGAGAGTGGAAGTTGGGGTGCAGAAGGAAAATATAAAAACAACGAGGCTTGCTTCTCGCCGCCCCCGCCTGGTGGCTAATGAGCCCATCAGGGACTCTCCTTGGACTCTCCGTGCTCCCGCCCCAGAGATAAACACACAGAGGCGGGGTTTCCCACTTGCTGTGCACCTGCAGTTGGAGAAGGAGGAGATGACTCCCCGGGTTGGGTGCTCCGGGAGCGGGGTCAGCTGGTTCCCAAGACGGAGCAGCCCCTGAACGGCTCACATCGCGCGGCTGGAACCGCAGCCCGAAGAACCCGGTTGTGTTGGGCCACCTCACACTTGGCGATCGCAGAGGTTCCAGCAGGGGGGCAGCAGCCCCTGGGCCCGGGCAAGCAGTGCCCCCGAGAAGCAGAGTCTCCAGCCCACGCTGTCACAGGGGATGCCTGTTCCAGAAAGGGCTTGCAGTCCTCTAACGGGAAAGCCAGAGTCCGCGGGGTCCTGAATGTGGCAAGATGTAGGGGGTCATGACAGGGGACACCCTAGGGGGTGATGAGCATCCCCCTTGGTGTCCCTGGGCCTTGGGGCGGGTGTTTCCGGAATATGGGATTTGAGTGTTCTGCACGAGGGATGCAGGCCCTGGGCGCGCAGGGACAGCTGGTCACCCAGTCTGCGTGGGGGTGTTTATGGAATAAAAGGCAGCTGAAGAGATTGATTTTATTTATCTGTTTTTAATAGAAGGTCTTGTGTCGTCTTCTTCGCCGGGCCAGCTAGCCTAATTAAAATGCCAGTTTTGATATCGGCTTGAAATAATTCGTGTCTCTACCATCTGTGAGTTCCCTGGACCCTCTGGCATCTTGTGTACCGGTCTGAGAAAACAGAACTTTTCTCACATGGTCTCCTGTTCGAGTTATTTCAACTCAGACACAAATCAAAAAGGGAGCCTCCCCGAATCTTCTGGTCAAAGTCGCACGCCTTGCCGGCTCCCTCCTAATGAGACGCCACAGGGCTCATTTTCTTGATTGATGGCTTTATTTGGGGGGCACCACTTATTGTTATTTTAATGAAATCGGAGCACGGCTAAATAATGGTAATAGTGGTGCATTATGAGCAAGGTCGTGAAAGTTCTCGGCGCCGTGTGCTGCGCCTCGGACACCGCCTGCTTTTCCGCATCTACTTGTCTCCTGCCAGGTTGAGTCTAAGACACAAGCGTCTGTTTCCTCTTGTGCCAGCACTTTGCTCTCTGCATCGTGACACCGTACTTAAGGAACTTCCATCAAGTTTTCTGAAAATCCTGCACCACTCGGCAAACACACATACACATGCACACGCATAGCCGTCTATTTAGTTATTTACTTACCTGTCCCTCTGGTAGACGCCCACGGATAAAAAAGGGTCGTCAGGGCAGACAGGTCTCACGATGCTAACAGCTAACTGTCTTTGAGTGTTAGGATTATAGGTGTTTCCATTTTGTATTTCACGCTTTTTTCTCTTTTCCGAATATTACGTTGCGTATAGAATTGCATATATTATATTTGAAAATATGATATAAGCTTGTATAATCAGGAAAGATGAACGATGACAATAAGGGATGTTCTTTGGGGTAAAATAAATGCAATCGCTCTTCCCAATCTGCCCAAAATGGCACCAGAATACATGTTCTTGGTTGGAAAGGGAGGCTGAGCTCTGTGACCAGCCTGCATTAGGACGCCGAATTAATTCTCTTCTTGGTTCTGGGCGTAACTGCAGCGTCTTGACCCCAGAAAGATAGCAAAGAAAGAATTCCCATTTCCCCTTCCTTATTCACCATCCGATCCCTTGCCAACAACAGGAGAAATGGGCTGTGCAGGGAGAGGGGGCGGGAGGAGCTACCTGACTAAGTCAGGAGATGGAGATTTGGATTTTTGTGAGCAATGATTCATGGATCCCCGATTGAGGTGGATTGCCCAGGATGACCTTTTGTGCTCTTAGTATCCAGACCTGCTCTTTAGTGATGGGTGGGGCGGGGAGGCGATCCTATCTTCATGCAGAGGTAACTGGTGGGAGCTGCTATGAATTAAGCACCAGGCTTCCCTGGAAAAATTGGATCATCATTTGGGTGAGCTAGTGAAAAAGAAAGCCCAGTGGATGAGCAAGCAGAGGAAAAGGAATCTAGATTCAAAGGTCAAGAAACTGGTGTGTCTCAGCCAGAAACCAGAAGCCTGTGTTTCTCTCGCCCCCCTGCTTTCTTATGAATGAAATGTGAACCCAGAGTTGCCAGCACCCAGGTGTCAAGCATGCTTCTAAGAACGGTGGATTATGCTAGAGTAGAAGCTGGGGTCCCTCCCAAATGGCAGCAATAGTACCAGCCCCGGGTACCCCAAATATATGCGTGGACAGTACAGTAGAAAATAATTTACCAAGCCTGCCTAAGACCTGGTCTGTTCAACATTAACATTTTCAGAGGTGAGGTATGTCAGCTTCAAGGGAACACAGCAACTGGGGAGAAAAATGCACTTTAGGACACTTCCATTTCAGTGCTTTAAAATACATACACAATCACAGATTACGTACGGATCACGAACTAACCACTCTTAACAGATCACTCCTCAGGTATTTCAGTGGTGAGATATTTCTGGCAAGGGGTGCTCATTAAAACCGATCCTTTTCAAACAATCCCATTGTTTGGATGCTTCCGGATTTAGAACCGTAGAAAAAAGACCTGTAAGTGGAGATCATACTTAGAGCTTCCTGGCTCGCCACCTCTCTAGATGTATTTACGTGGGCCAGTCCCTAGTCCGCCTCTGTTTCACCTGTTCTATTCGCCTCAATCACCTCTGACCTTTTCGTGGCTCGCCTCCAAGAGTACCTCCTCCCTGACGCTTCTCCTGATGCTCCAACAAGATGGGATATTGTCTTCATCTGAACTGTCGTAACACCTGGGCTGTATCGTTTATTAGGCTCTGCCTAGAGTTAGAGTTCATTCGTGTGCGTGTCTTCTCCCCGTCCTTGAGGACATGCACTGTATCTCGCTCATCATTATATATACCCGAGAGCACATAGCACAGAGCCTTGCACAGAACAGGTGCCTGGAATCCCGTAACATACGGAACATGCGGGGGGGGGGGGGGGGGGGAAGGGCTTAGAAAGCATTTGGGCAACCTTCTTGGGAAACCTAAGGCCAAAGAGGTGGAAGTCCTTCGCCAGAGTCAAGAGCTAGTCATTGCCAGACTCAGAACTAGAACTGGGGGCCCTTGACCCGTCCTTCCCCTCAAGCACACCCAATGATCATTGGATAGCTTTGACCGATTTGAAGTATCTTCGAGAAGTGGGAGGTGTCAGCTTGGGTCCAAAGGCTCACTGGGAGGACCCGTACTCATCCGAGGGTGGAGGGAGCATCATCAACCACAAGAAGAGCCGCCCATGTGCCAGGCCCCTTACACAAGTTGCCTTGTTGTCGTTGTCTGCTCAATATGGCCGCCCGATCTCAGAGGACTGACTTGTCTCCCTTTTTCCCTTCTAGGCTAATGGAGGTTGGCAGGATGCTACTACCCCTTCATCAGTGACCTCCCCTACAGAAGGCCCTGGCAGTGTTCACTCTGATACCTCCAACTGATCTCCCAGCAGTCGCATCCCGGCTGACCCTGTGCCCCAGTCGGGACAGGGCCAGGAGGGAGGGTTTCTCTCCCAACGCTGAAGCGGTCAGACTGGAGGTCGAAGCACTCAGCAAACACAATAAGAGTCTCCTTCTCTTCTCTTCTTTGGGATGCTATTTCAGCCAATCTGGACACTTCTTTATACTCTCTTCCCTTTTTTTTCTGGGTAGAAGCCACCCTTCCCTGCCTCCAGCTGTCAGCCTGGTGTCCGCCATCTTTCCTGCCCCCTCCCTCTGTCCTAGACTCCCTGGGTCCCTGCCCGCTATTACATCACGGAAGGATATTTTCAACAATTAGAGGAATTTAAAGAGGAAAGAAAATACAAAGAAAATAATAAACGTGTTTGTATGTTTTCACGCTGGTGGTTTGAGGAGCCAAATTTACCTCACTCGGATCCCTCGCTCCCTCTGTTAACAGGCAGCCCTTCTCTTGTTTCTCTTCTTACTCTCACTACCTCTTCGCAGGAATGCGCCACGTTGCCCCCACTCATTCCAGGCCCCCTGCCTCCTCTCGCTCTTCCCTCCCTGGGCCGGTTCTGCTTAGAACACTTTCCTCCTCTTCCTTCCCAGCCCCAGCTGTGCCCCGGAGACTGCCGCAGCTGGGCTTCTGAAGGTGCCACATTTTCCGGTCTCGGCTCCACTAGGTCGATTCCCAGGCAGGAAGTGGAGCCGCAGGAGAGGACGTAAGCAACCAGCAGGGGAGAATTCTTGGAGGCCTCCTCCTCCTCCTAACAGCTCTTGGTTTCAGAGGCATAGTCTTTGGAGACCACGCAACACTTAGCAAGCAAAGTCCAGCACCTACGGCAAAGCCAGATCTGAGTGGGCGTGGTGACGAATGAGCCACTAAGGAGTAGAAGGTTCTTACCCTGAAACCCTTCAATGAAACCTTCACAGACACACACACACGTGCACACACATGCTCACGCACACCCAGGCACACGTCAGCACAGGCACAGCCTCATACATTGGTTTTCTCAAGATCAGTCACATGCCACATGCCAAGACCTACATTAGCAGCCACAGCAATTTGCCTGGTGAGCCCAGGAGAGGCAGTTAGCCGCTCTGAAGGTTGCCGACCCAGAGAAACAGTATGTGCCTGGGGCTTCCCCGACCTGCAGCCCCCCAGCCTGCACACAGCGGAATGACCTACACACAGGACTTGATCGTGATGGAGGCCAGGTTTGCAGCGTACACTGTTGTTCCCGCCACCTCTGGAGCGCTCAGGGAGCCACACACAGTGCTTACAATGTCTGGAACGGATTTGGTTCTGTTCTGGTTTTGTTTTCGTATTAGGGACGTTGCATTAATTCTCCGAAGTGTCACATGGCACCGCAATCTGGTTCTGGAGGGGTTGCGTAAGAACACGGCTCGGGCAGATTTTGCTAGCTTAACGTGAAGACCTAGGAGCGCTGGGGAAAGGGGAGGTAACGTCCTCCGTGAAATTGTCACAGTGGTTTTCATTCCCTGGAACTATCTGAGAGGACAGTACGTATAGAAAGCTCTTCTGTAGTGTCACCTGAGCTTACATTCTTCAGCTGTGCCAGCGATCAACGTGGTGGCTCTGTAACCTAAGTGGGGAGGTGGCCACATCTCTCGGCACCTCATTGTCTTCATCTGTAAGATGGGGATTGTGATGCCTGGTTTACCAAGAGGCTTGTGAGAGACTGAGGAAATTGATTTCGTTCATATCCCATTTGTACATGTGAAGTCAGGGGAAGTGTCATCCCTGAGATAAACCGGTTCGTGCCATGGAGGGGCAATATATGGTTTTGCTGTTCCAACCTCTGGTTGCCATCACAACCATCTGGTAACCCCTGACGTCATTGCCGTGGTGACAAAGAGGAGAAGGGGTATTATTGTTGGTTTTTTGTTTGTGTTGGTCTGTTTGGTTTCATAGACTAGAGATAAGCGTCCAACCTAGAAAAATAGGACCCAGTTCTCTTAGTTTGTACTTGAACCCAGTATGTGGCCTTGTAAGTACTTAGTCCCCTGTCACATCCACTCTGCTTGAGAGGCCTGTGGGAGACATAGAAGCCCCTGAGAGGTAAGGATGGCCCGCTAACGAGGTCGTGGAAATTGTGCATGGCGCTACGGTAATGAATAGAAATTGCTCCTGTGTGTGTGTGTTGAAGAGAGAGGTTCCCTAAGAAACTGGAAGGTGCGTGACTTTAAAGGAAAGGCAAAAAAAAAAAGGTAAATCTTTGGCAAGATGGAATTGTGCCTTGGTGACTAGGAGCAGTGGAAAGACTGTGTCTGCTGACCTGTGCCCCAATCAGAACAGAACCCGGTAGAGGGGCTTCCGGGCAAGAGCCGTCTTGTGACAACTCCGTAGTCATAGAGCCTTTGGAGAACCTTGCTCAGGGTCAGGGACCTAAACTACCCACACGGGGGTACGGCTGGGTCACATGCCTGACTGCGCTAAGTGCAGAATAGACCCGAAAGGGTTCTCTTAGAAACCGGAAGAGCGATTCCAGATTTGGGTTGAATGATTGCCATTTTAAGGTGTTGAAACAGATCAGAGCAGAGCTGCATTTGCACAGACGGCTTCTCTCCCCGCAGGAGTTTGCACTGATTCTCACCTCTCCCAGCATCTTCCCCACTCAGCACTTACTTCCCTCAGACCTCGGTTCCAGTTGCCCACCACCTCCCCTCCATGCCCACCATCACGTCCAACACGGCAACCGCCAGATCCCTGACAGTGAGCGAAGCTTGGGAACTCTGGAAGCAGAAGGAAGGGGATGGAAAGAGCGTGCCTCTGGAAATATAGCTCCCTGGGAATTCGTATTAGGTCCATCCTACAGATACCAAAATGTGCCCCAGGACTCCTGCATTTTCTAATGGGAGTGGGAGCGCCCTGTTTTCCCTGGCAGCTGATTTCCCCTGAGTAATACTAGCCCTTGGGTTTGCCCACCTTGTTAACTCTCCATCACATCCTCCTTTTCACCCCTAACTCCTCCCCCTGGCGTGGAACTGACGCCTGTGCAGTACTTTTGCCAAGTGGCACCTTCCTTAACAGTGATTTTTTTTATTATTATTATTTTTGGGGGTTTTTTTTTGTTTTTTTGTTTTTTGCTGTGGTGGTGGTTCTTTATTTCCTGGTTGCCTTCTCTCACATACCTTACCCCCCCTTTCCTTCTGAGTTTTATTTTTCTGCCCAGAAAAACCTGACTTCGATACCAAAAAAGATGAAACTACAGAAACTCAAATTTAAAAAAAACTTAAAAAAATACAAAAAAAAATACTCAACAATTCTTTCAGCTTTATTAACATTTTCCATTGTTTCTTGCGACTTGTGTCTCGTTCTTTGTAGTATTGATGATGAACATTTGATAATGAATGTTCTTGTATATTCAGATAAAGAAAAAAAAAACCAAAAAAGCGGTCTGAATTTAATAGTGTTTATAATAAAAAAATTTTAAAAATGACCCTCATAGCACGCAAAACAGGATGGGGGGCTTCCCCTCTTCTTTCTGTGACAATACACATCATTCCTGCGTTCGTTTTTAACACCAAACTACCTACATTAATCATTTCCCCCATTTTTCTTTTATTTTCTTGCATTTGTGAATTAGTTCAAGAATGCTAGAAAAGTGTCGAGTTGTGCACATTCATTTCCTGTTTCACAATGTTTAAAAGTGACAGTAATTCATTTTGTAAACTAAAAAAAAAAAAAAAAAAAAAGGTTGGGATAGTGAGCATAATAGGTACAACCTAACACGTTACGTTTATTAACTTTGAGACCCAGAAATAAATTCTTTTCTTTCTTTATTCCTGCTCTTTAAAATATTAAAAAAAATATGTTTTGTGTTATTTTTGGTTGTTTTATTGGGGGGGGGGCTTTTTTTTTTAATTGTCAGGATTATGATCTTGCTGTTTTGATTCCTTAAATATGTATACGAGGTGATGTGAAAAGATGACATTTGTAGAGTTAGGTGGCTTCCTTGTACTTCTACTTTGCTCCGGAATTCAGTTGACTTCAACGACAAAGATGAAGCCCATGCGGATGTCACATCACTCACGTGCATTTCCAGAGTGTGTGGCACTCCTGCAGTCCCTGAGAAAAACACAGTCAGGGACCTGGGTTCTCCTTTTGGCCCTTTAAAAATTCAAGGACTTGGTCCAGGAGACCTTGTCTACAGTAGGGAGAGACTTCTTGCCTTTGTTGACTGTGAATGTCGCAACGAAATGCTTTCTTTTCTTTCTTCCTGATTAATAACAACATTCCATGAGCCCTCTTACAACTAGAGAGGATCTTTTCTCCCAGAAGCATCCGACAGGAAATCCTGGTGTGATGGACCACTGGCTACGTAGACTAGATCCAGCAAGCCATCCCGGGGGTCCGCCGGCCCGCTGATTCTTTGAGTCCCGATTTTGGATGAAGAGTCGAGAAACTGAGCCTGACTCAGGGCTCTCCTTGTAATGCTGAGAGGTGAAGTTGGACTCCTTGACAGCATAGCTCTTACTACCCTCCGATTCAGGTGGCTGCTTAAAACTAGTTAACCCGGCGTGATTTGGAATGTTTTTATTAGTTAATAGGAGAAAAGAAAGCAGTATTATCTGGAAGAAACTTATTTGAAACACTTTGCATTCAACAAATGATTATAAGTGTCCAGAAAGCAACCAGAACGTAAGCAAGAAAAGTGAAGGCAAAGATGCGGGACTGTGGAACAGTGCTTCGCAGGTGTTTCTGCCCAGACACCTGCACTCTTGTTCCTGAGTCAACAAAATAATGACGAGCTTTTCACATCACCTTTCTGGTTTCAACACCCAGCTCAGAGCTTTCTGGAATCTTCTATTTTTTGTAAACTTTTTTTTTCCCTTTTGTTAAAATTAATAAAACATTCAATGTTTTCCCCCCTTTTCTCTCTTATTACTTACTTCCTTTCTTTCCAATTATTTTGAAGTGCTTTCCTTTGGTGGTTGGTTTTATTCTCCTGCTCCCCTCCCCTGTTCTTATTATTCAGAGTATAAACCTGCAAAGTTCTGCTCTGTTTTGGTTTTTGAAAGTTTAAGCTTTTCTGCTTCTGTGAGAGCACAGGCTTCTGTCCCTTTTGATTCCAACTGAACTTTTGTGTTCTCTAATGATACTAACACGGTGTAGGTTTTACAGTCTCCTAATTTGTACTGGTAATGCATATTCCAAATAAATAGTTTCTTTTGTTGCAAAAAATACATATACTTGTATTTTGTGTAAATTTCTTCTCTTACCTGCTGGCAACCTTGTCTCCCCCCAAACTAGGGCCGTGTTAGTATGGACGGTGGTTCAAACTGTGGCCCTAATTATTTTAAAGGCTACATACCAGGGCAGGGGCGCGAATGACCTCGCGAGTCACCTCTCTCACCCACAAAATGAGAAGGGAAGAAGTAGGGAGGGATCTTTTATGGGCGATTATTAGCTGTGCTGCAGGGGGGCAAACCATCCCACCTTGTGTGCTTGTCTATGACTGGCTGCCACCCTCCAGACACCAGTCAAAAAATAAAAAAAATACCAGGGAGATTTTCCATAATAATAATAAATAAATTTTAAGTCTTTAAGTCCCAGCTGTTTGCCCAGTGGTTCCCCTTTCCTTCCCTTTGTCTGCTGGAATCTGGTCATAAAGAGAAGCATGGTACCCAAGAGATGGTTCAGAGGAAAGAATCTGGGTTGTGAATAATACTGGTAGGCTTTCAGAGGCATGCTAGGTGTTCCTCTTATAGATCTGCACACCTACCATGTGTTACGTCTACTATCCCATGCGAGCACCTGCCCCCCTCCCCCATTCTTTGCACTCATATTGTGCCCCTTTCTCCATCTTCCCCACTGAAGAATAACCAAGCCAAATCTGGAAGGTGGACTGGAAATGTTTTTACTGGGAGTGCGATCTGTTCCGGTGTTTGATGGCTGCAGTACCCTGTCAGCTCTCCCGGCCTGAGGCAGTGTCCCAGCCATTAACACCATCTTTCCATCCATGGGCTGGATGGAACTTACCTGGCAGTGGACGTGTCATCCCTCCAGGTACATCACATATACTGTTTCCTCATTTCCATGCCCTAAGCCTCCAGAGCATGTATCCATGTGTTGAATGAACCAATCACTCACCCTCTCATCTCAATTGTGATTCGAATCAATAGACAATAGATATTGTAGACAATATAATAGATCAATATATAATCAATAGACAATAGATATTGTAGACAATATAATAGATCAATAGACAATAGATCAAAGGGATGGAGAGATAGGATCAAATGATCCTTGTTATTCAGGGACCAGCCAAGAGCCCAACGGCCTCAATAGCATAAGGCCTTGGGGATCATCACCAGGAGCCAAAACGGAGGCCCCATGTTCCCTCCTCCCTCCAGGACACTGGAACACACTTGTGGGAGGTGTATGTATGTATGCCAGGCAACCTCAGACTCCTACCTTTTCCAGGTCAGTGAAAAACTGGGTGTGACTCTGCCCCCTAGTTTACCACTTGGAGTGATATTAAACTGTTGTAACAAATAGACCAAACGTGTGATGCCTCAAACTCAATACAGTCCATTTCTCACTTAGGTAGTAGCCTAAGGCCATGTTCCTGGTGGGGGTGCCTTTTCTTAGTGTAGTGACTCTGGAATCCAGCTCTTTCTACCCTATGGCTCCCGTGCCCTCCAGGATTACTGGTCCTCCACATTTAGCTGGCAGAAGGGAAGTCAGATGAAGGCTCGCCAATTTTCGAAGGCTTTGACCAAGACCTCCCTTCCATCCATATTCTTAAGTGCAAGGGGTAGGGAGGTTGGGGTGGAAGATGGAAAAGTGGTCCCTGGCTAGCCAGCCACTTCCTGGCAATAGTGCCCCATTCACCCACTTTTTGGACAGTGGATCATCTGTGTCACAGCTAGTGACCAAATGGATAACCGAGAGCAGAAGACAAACCCACATGGTTGTTTCCCTGTACTAGGCACACTCAGTAAAAACATTTCCAGTCAACTTCCCAGATTTGGCTTTGTTACTTTGCAGTGGGGAAGATGGAGAAAGGGGCACAGCCTCAGGCCTTAGAGCTATTCCACCCAGAATTCCCCTTCAGGGAAGAGTAAATGGAAGTCCCTTCCTCCATGGGGATGTGCTAGAGGGAGGGGACGTGACCCTTCCCCAACCATCTCCAAACTTGGCTATTGCCTAAACCCAGGTCTCAGCACCCAACCTGTGATCATCACGCAGGCAGAGGAAGCTGCGGGCCATTAAGACAACCTGTCCCTGCCTTCAGAAGTAGCCCCAGGTCCATTGCTGGCTAGAAGAGCCAAGTCTGGTGGCCAGAAGTCACTTTGAAGACTATGGTCTGAAGCCTTAAAAATCACAAAATCTGATAAGCTCACTGCCCTCCACCTGCTTCCCTCCTCCACACCCCATTGGTTTCTTCATACTTACTTTCATAGACTTCTGCTACTTGCCCAATTAAAACAAAACAAAACAAAAAGACATGCAGCAAAATGCCAATGTTGTGAGCGCCGCCATAGCCACAATACAGCTTCCTGGAAACATCCAGCATAGGGAGTGCGCCGGGAGCTCAGTGTTAAGAAATGGTTCAGTGTGTCCAGGAGGGTGTTTTAGCCTGGATCTCTGAACAGGGGCCCTGGAGTGAGACAGTGGTTCTGCTCTGGGGGCTTTGCTCTCATGCCTTTGCATTAAAGTTACAACAGCAAACAAAGGCTGCAGAGCATCCACTGTGAGATGCAGTCCATGGCTTCTAGCCTTGGGCAGACTTCCGAGGCCACTCTGGGCACTCTAGGCGTAGGAGCTATAAGGGGTTGTGACAGTGACAGTGTCCAGGGCCATGTGCTTTGAAGAACCATCGCCCTCCTGGGACCCATGCAAAATATAGCTTAGCTCGAGCCTCTGGACGCCCCGGGTTAGAGCAGGGGGGTTCGTGCATTAACATCCATGTTACACTGTACCCCAGCCAAAATTCGCTCTCTCCCACGATATTCAGCCACAGTGTCCAGGGTTAACTCACCAGTCATCAGAGAGCACCTCCTGACAGCATAGGAGGTGCCAAGTGCTATCGTGCATTGGAATATAAACCTCCTGTTGATTCGTATCCAGGGAGAAATGAAAGTTCAAGAGAAAGTCCTCTTCTCTTATAAATTAAAATCCAAACGCTAGTCTGCAGCTCTGCCTTCCATGAGTTCCTCCTGTGTCCATCGTCGGCCCGACAGGGAGTAGAGGCCTGCCGTCTAGAGCGGCAACAGTCCACAGAACAGCCGTCACTGTTTGGGTCCCTCCCAAGTGCAGTTAATCCAACCTTGCATCTCTCTAGTGCCCCGCTCTTCCCAAGAAGTCACTTTAGGAGGCATGTGAACCGTATCTCCTCGGCAGCCTGCCCTACAGAATTTAGAAAACACAAGCAAAGCCCAGGCTTCGGGTCCAAATTGAGTCCCCAGAACCCAGAACGTAGTATTGCACGGCGATAGCCAATGAACGGCCACTCCAGAGATGTGATCGCTCAAGGGAAGATGCAGGAAAGACGGCAAAGACATGGAAGACTGAGAAGACAATCTATATATAGCTCAGTCTTTACATGGCCAGTTGATTAGTATCATGTGTGGTGTTGAGAAAGAGCCAATGTCCAGAGGTTCATGTAGCGCACTGCTCCCTGCGTCCTGGGGGACACGATCCAATCTCCACATCCTGCCTCCCCTCTCGGAGAACGACCTTTGAAATATTCATGCCGTTGTGAAAAATTCACAAGTGGAAAATGGGTCCCCTCCTGTCCCCAGGCTTACTTGCGACTCCCTTCTTCCCCGTGGTATTCATAGACATATTTAAGATGTATTTTGATTTCCACTTCCCATTACGCCCAGTGTTCCTAATCCCAGATATGTTGATCCCTGTCCTCCTGTGACTCCTGCTCTTCCTTCTCTGGACTTTGCCAAGCTTGCGACGCCATCTGGGCTTTTCCTCTGTCTCAGCTGAGCCAATGTCCAGCTGCCGGCCACGGGCTGAGGTCTGACCCCGCACTGCTCCCCCCAGACCTTGCCTATCCAGCCTGAGATCTCTTGGAGGTTTGCCCCAATGTTTCTCCTATTTCCCCCCAAATCTATATAAATGAGCAGAGCCAGTAAAGCTAAAATGGTCTGACCTGCCTTTTCCCTAGTGACATCCATCCCTTCCCTGTCTTATGGAGGGCTCGCTCTCTCTGCTGTTCAGCCCAGGCATCTGTTTTCTTCTCATACTTTTCTAAATTCTATTTTGAAAAGTTTTTCAAAACTTCCAGATCTGTCCAAGACTTCCATTGTTCAGATCGATTCTGCTCAGCTTTAATTCCTTGAGTTGAGTCCCTGCAAGAGGTGCCTTCCCATCACACACCCAACAGCCTCCACGACTGTGTTCCCAACCCCATCCCCGAGGCCTCCCTTAGAGCACTCTCTCTGGGCCCACCCTCAGAGCAGAGGGCATGTCAGAGCCCCTGCACACAGTAGCTCCAATGTTGAAATGCGTTCATTGTTCTTGAAGCATTTAACACGATCTTCTTGATTTTCCCCTTCGGATGTGCCCACATTTTCTTTTATCATCTAGTGAGACCTTTAAAGTCATCCACAGGGACATCTCGGATTGCTTCTAGTACTGGCTCCCCATCTGCTGCTTTCAAAGGGTCTTTCCTGGGTCTGATGGTGTGAGGAATACATATAGTTTGCTCGCTGAGATCTTAAAAGTCAAAGCACAGAGCCTTGAATCCTAGCTCTGCTACTGTCGGATTCATTCTGAAGCTACATAAGAGAATTTTTCTCGCACCAACCAATTCTCCAACTTTCCAACACCAGCTCTGTGTCCTACAATTGAATTCAATTCTGACACTTACTACCCAGGGTTAGTGTCAGATTCCACAAGTACAAAGGCTCAGGCCCACAAGACTGCCCTCAATTCACATGCCAGCTGCAAGTATCAGGTCACTCCTGCTTCTGACCGACCAGTTATAAATTGAAACTTTCCACAATCCCCATCTTTGGTTTGATAATTTGCTGGAACGACACACAGAACTCAGGAAGCCACTTTACTTACATTTACTGGTTTGTTATAAAAGATACAAATGACTGTTCAAATGAAGAGATACACGGGATGAGATCTAAAAGGGTCCTGAGTATGGATCCTCTGTCCCTGTAACATTGGGGTGTGCTGGCTTCCCGGCACGTGGAGTCACTTGCCAACTCGGAAGCTCCCCAAACCCCGTGGTTTAGGGGCCCTCGGAGTGGTTTTAGTACAAGAGATGCTTGGTTCAATCATTAGCCCTTGGTGATTAACTCAGTTTCTAGCCCCTTGCCCTCCCTGGAGGCTGGGATGTGGGGCTCAAAGTTTTGAGTTTCTAAACAAGGCTTGGTCTTTTCCTGGATCAGCCTCCATTCTGAAGATTTCTAGGGGCCCATGAACAAAAGATGGTCCATCACCTTTATCACTCAGGAATTTCCAAAGCTTTTAGGAGCTCCATGCCAGGATCCAAGGACAAAGATGCAAATGCATTTCCCGTTACACTACAATTGCTTACCAGCTACGTGACCTTGGATAATTGCTTAATCTCTCTGTGCCTCACTTTCCTCCTTTATGAAATGGAGATAATTAATACCTACCTCATAGGGCCATCGGGAAGGTTGAGTCACTACTTAGAACAATGCCTGGCTAGCACTGACGAGTGCTACAGATGTGCTTATTAGCAGCGAATTTAGCCTCCTCACATACCTTTCTGGGTGCTTCTCCTTCCCTGAACTAGTAACAGTTAGGATGTCCTCTTTTTCCCTCATTCCACTGTAAAGAACTGTTAGTTATGTGTATTTTCTTGTCTTTCTTTTTCTCTTTTATATCCATCTAGCCAGGATGCTAAGATCATACCCTTCCCAAGGAAATCCCTGGCACCTCCCTGGCTCAACCTAGCGTATCTTCCACCATTTCTCCATCACTTCCCCACTGTTCCTAACTTTAAGAGAAGTTAGGATTCTTAAAAGAAGTCACAAACCTGGTGCTTAGAAGCATACGCAGAGTTGATTGCACAGATCTGGACAGTCCCTGAAGCCTGCCTTTGTACAGGCCACGTCCTTTCTTTAAATTCTCGTTCTGTCCCTGAGCTCCTTTTCTAGGCTTCTTACCACCAAGGACATTTCAGCTGAGAAGGAAAGGATGCACTGTGCCTCTAATGTCTTACTTGAACGGCTCCAACACGGTGATCCTGTCTGCTAGCTCCATCTAACTTACGTTGAAGGTCGGGGGTTTCCAGCTTCTTATTAACCAACACTAGTAGCAGCGCTGAATGGGAATCAGGAAATGGACCACATGACCACCATGGGTAACACGGCTGGCTTACGGTGTATTTGAAAGTTGCTAAGAGAGTAGATTTTAAAAGTTCTCATCACAAGGGAAAAGTCATTTCTCTCTCTCTCTCTCTCTCTCTCTCTCAGTATCTTTGAGATGATGGATGTTAACTTACTGTGAAAATCACTTCACGATATATGTAAGCCAAGTCATTACGTCATATACCTTAAATGATACAGGGGTGTATGTCAATTTTATCTCAATAAAACAGAAAAAGGAAGATGCCATTTTTATGAATGGCCCAAGAGATGCCAAGTTGCTGTGCAAATGCAGGCCTCTGGGCAACTCTCAGAGAAGAGGGCAGACCTCCCGGATCTTACCTTGTATTGAATACAGGGGCTGTCTGTGCAGGCCTGGCCTCAATCAGCCTCCAGGAAGGTCCACAGGATGGACTCCTGAGTAGAAAGCCCTGGAAAGCCATGATTTCCGGGGCTTCCACGGAGCCTAGAAGCTCAAACTGGGCCTTCTGCACCTGGTTCCAGAGAACAAAAGACCATAGCTCTGGAATCACCTTAATCCTTTGTTTTCTGCACCCAAGTTTATCCAGGACAAGTCACTGCCTCTTGATCCTCAGTGACATAAACCCGGCTCTTTGGCTTCTGGATCTGCCATCCTGCCTCTCCACACATTACTGCTTTATTCAGCACACTTTCCTCCCTGGGACTTTCCATGCATGGCCAGTACCTCCTTTCTGCCCATAGCAGAATGTCTGCTGGGGATTCCGTGAGTCCCCTGGGCTCCTCTCCCAGGGGGTTACTCCTTAGGGCATCACAGACACTTGCCAGCCAGGCAGCCATGTGTGTGAGCATCCTTGTGTTTCTTGAGTGAGCAAGCATGCCCTGACCACCTCCTATGTGCCAGGCACTGCTCTGCAGTTCACAAGGATCCCAACCTCTGGCAGAACTACCCTGGGAAGACTTTTTCAATAAGACAAATGATTAAACAAAAAAACAACCCAAATCTCCAGGTCCTTGTTCATGGCTATGCCTGTATTCATCAATTTACAAGCTTGGGCAAGAATTTACAATTATGATGTCCCTTAACAAAGCCCTAAACCAGGGGGAAATGGAATTAGGCTGGGCATATGGGAACAGATGTGGATTAAAATGAAAACATTCTTGCTGTCGGATGACTTCAAGCAACTAATCCCATCCAGGGAAGGAACAATAGGAAGCTCAAGAAGCTGCAGAGTAACTGTATGAACCAATTATTTTAAATCATCTAGCTTCAAGGAGAGGCACAAAGATGCTAGGCAGGAATCCTCAACACCCAGAAGCCATGATGATGTTGATTTAAAGCCTTCCTGAGCCTGGAATGTAGTTCGTCTCCCTTCCTGCAGTCATACAGAAATTCAAGTCCATTCAATTCAACCAATACTTCTTGGCAGCCAGGTCCTGGGAATTTGCCAAAACAAGATCACTAAGATGGGTTAGCAATTGCTTGCTTAAAAAATATGCATGTGAAGTTGGGTTGCTCCGTAGAGGTAAAGAAACAATGTTAGAACGATAGAAAAGCAATATTCTAACTTTGGAGGGTTCACGGATCTCTCCGCCTTTTTCCTACAAGTTCAAGTAAGAACGGTTGGGGACGCCTGGGTGGCTCAGCGGTTGAGCATCTGCCCTTGGCTCAGGGTGTGACCCCGGGGTCCTGGGATTGAGTCCCGCATCGGGCTTCTCCCAGGGAGCCTGCTTCTCCCTCTGCCTGTGTCTCTGCTTCTCTCTGTGTGTCTCTCATGAATAAATAAATAAAATCCTAAAAAAACAAAACAAAACAAGAACAGTTGGCTCTTGCCAGTGGTCTTCTGGCAGCACCCCCAGGATTCCAAGCTTGTTCCCTCCCTTCTTTTGGCCTTTTGGCAAACTTCACCCCTGATATCCTGATGTCAGCCACCGTGGATGAAGGCCCGCGCCATGGTCACAGACCCACTCCCGCACTCATTCTCTGAGCAGGTGTCCGTCTTCTTCTATGAACCCTTTCTGCTTCCTGGACTCCTCTGTTCCTCCAAACCCCTCCAATGAGTCCTTGGCGGGCCTAATTGTTACTAAATATCTTCTCTGTCTACATAAACTGTGACAATTTAAGGGGTCCGATCTCTCACCCAGAGGGAAGCACTGTGTTGTGCCTCCAGCAGGTGCTCAGACCCTGAGGAGAAGAAGGGAGCGAGGGAGGGAAGGAGGGAGGGAGGGAGGAAAGATTAAGGAAACGGAAGGGAGAGAGGAAATGATGAAGCACACAGGAAAGTAAAGAGAAGGGAGAAGGGGTAGGAGGCGATACGGAGGATGGAGAAGGGAGGGAATGAGAGGAGGGAAAATGAGAAGGAAGGCAGAAGGAGGGGGAGGACAGGCAGAAATATCAAGAGCAGTGGGTTGTGGGGGTAGGGAGTAAGGGGGACAACGAGGTCTTTCTGGTAAGACAAGGAAGGCAGGTCATGTCCGTCCCCCCCTAAAGTGAGATCTCTGGCATTTGGGAAGGGAGAAGTCAAAACAGGCAGCTGCAGAGAGAAACAAAGTCTCAAGGGAAGGATGGAGCAGGTGGGAAGACAAACTTGCGGGGCCTGACCTCACAGTCTTAAGTGAGCTGTGCCGGCCTCACCTGTGAACGTCAAGTCTGTGACTTTACTTAAAAAAGATTTTATTTACTTATTCATGAGAGACAGGCAGAGACACAGGCAGAGGGAGAAGCAGGCCCCCACAGGGAGCCTGATGCTGGACTCGATCCCGGGACCCCAGTGATCATGCCTGAACCAAAGGCAGACACTCAACCCCTGAGCCACCCAGGTGCCCCTATTTAAAGAACCCTAACTACTGGCAAGCTCTCACAGGCCTGCCTGCCCCTGGCGTTGGCCTGAGCACATGCTTCTTCGCGCCCGTCCGTACACGTGTTCTTTCGCTCAGCGAGTGCTGGATGAGTGCTCCCCGGTGTGCCAGGGTCTGCTCTAGGCACGAGGACCCAATGCTGGCCAAAACCCCTGTCACCAGGGTGCTTAGGTCCCCATGGGAGGGGTAAGAGACAGAAAACAGAGTAAGTGAGCAAGTGGCATGTCAGGTGGTGATCGCGCTGGAGGGGAAATAAGAAAGGACTGGAGTATTCTTGTGAGTCAAGTTGGGTGGCCCGGAGGACTGGCTGAAGGAGGGGGCGCAGCAGAGCATCAGAGATTCTGAGAAGGCTGTTCCAGGCAGGGGGATAGCCCTTGCAAAGTTCCTGAGACAGGAGCACATCCTGTTGGTTCAAGGGGCTGCCAGGGCTCCGAGGTGGCAGTCAGAGAGGGAGTGAGGGCAAGACTCCGAGGAGACGTGGTCTGACAATTATGGTGGAAGGGGCGCAGAACAGAGTCTCCTGTGGGGCTGCTGAGGACCTCGGCTGTTCCTGGGAGTTAGGAGGCCTCGGAGGCTTTGGGGCGGGGGATGACATCACGTGATGTAGCAGGTGTGTCCTTGTGTGACGCTGGAGCGGTGTTGGGGACAGACACAGCGTAGACACAGGGAGGCCAGTCAGAAGACGGTGGCCATCCTGGAGCCGAGAGGTGGCCGTGGCTTGGCCCTACAGCAACCCCAGTGCAAGTGAGGCCCCTCTGTCTTTGCTGCGCCCGCTTCTGTGCACACCCTGTCTTCTCCCTTGAGTGGCTTTCTCCCTGCTCCACAGCCTCCCAAACTTCAAGGCTCAGGGCCGGTGTCACCCACCTCCAGGTAGTCCCCATAAAGGGTCACCCCCACAGCGCTCTGTGTCCGCCTCTCGACTCCCTGAGCCGATCTTCTAAACTGCAAATGCCTCGACAATAGTCAGTCTACAAACATGTACACTCAGTGGGAATTAAGAAGCAAATAAGACATTATCTCAATCCCAATCCAGTAAGGAAAACAACTACTCCCAGAAGGACCACACAATTTGGTTCCTTTATTCTAAGATTTTATTTATTTATTTATGAGAGACACACAGAGAGAGGCAGAGACACAGGCAGAGGGAGAAGCAGGCTCCATGCAGGGAGCCCGATGTGGGACTTGATCCTGGGTCTATAGGATCACGCCCTGGGCCGAAGGCAGACGATCAACTGCTGAGCCACCCAGGTGCCCCCAGTTTGGTTCCTTTTGTCAAATGAATAGGTGAACAAATTAACCAGAAGCCAAACCACCAGGACTTGCGATGTGCTGTCCTTCCTTACCACATGTCTATGAGGTCACAACGCAGGCTGTCACTGGCCGCTCCCACGCTTCCCCGGGCCGGTTCCCAGGAGCCCGGTCCCACCGGGACAGTTGCCTGCAGATGCTACGGTGTCGAGAGCAGTGTCCTGTCCGATTGAGAGAAAGTGAGCCCATGGAAGATTCCAGAAGGGAGAAGTGCAGGATGCTTAAAACACCTGTGAATGTATTTATTTCTTTTCCCCTAGTACTGGCTGTTGATGCAAAGCTGTCTCCCTGGAGTCTCTTGGTGACATTTGTTACTTGGCTTTTCAGTCCTTAAACAGAAATTCTGTCCTTTTCACGGAATTGCTCCTCCTTCGCTAATGTGCTGTCTCCCCCAAGTCCCAGGCAGAGCATTTGACATTTGTTATTGGTACAAGAGCATCATTTGCTGAGTGTGAACAAAAAAAAAAAAAAAAGTTTCCCCAAAGCGGGGAAAATGAATGATTACGTCGGATCTCCTCACCCATTTCCTCTTCCCTTTGGACATAGCAGCGGCCCACGGCCACGCCGGGCCCTGGCGGGGAGCTGCCCTAATCAGCCTCCCACTCCAGCTGCATGTTTCAGGGGTGGAGGGAGAGCAAAGGGGGATGGGTCATGGAGTCATCGGGTTGGGGTGGGGACTACAGCGATGTCCCCCTCACACAGCGCGGTGACATCCTGAAGGTTGCTCCTGCCCCTCCAATCAACAGATGGTTCCTGAGAGCCTCCTGTGTGCCAGGCGCTGTTCGGGGTGCTGGGGGCGACGAGGAAAAGGAGGAAAGTACCTGGTCCCTCGGGGGGGCGGGGTCTAATGTCCATCCACTACTCATGCAGAGACATGTAACTCTGCAGCTCCATATGTTCCACCAACAAAAGACTTGGGATCCTATGAGAGTCTACACCAAAGAAAACCGAGTTGGTGCAGGGGGTCACGATGTGTCCCTGAAGAGTCACCCCTTGAGCTGCAACCCGGAAAAGCAGTTGAATACGTACAGATGGGTGAGAAGAGAGTTCCAGGCTGGAGCAACAGTAGGTGCAAAGGTCGTGTCTGAGCCGGGAAGCCGGCAGGTGCCACCAGCTGAACGCAGGCCGGCGAGAGCAAGGAGGGATGCACCCGGGGGGGGGGGGGGGGCCACGGGGACCCCGAGGCCACCACGGTCATGCACCTGCTTGTCCCGCCCGCGGGGACTGCAGCCTCTGCTAGAGGAGAAGTTCCTTCCCTCGCCTTTCTGACGTTGACCTGTTGAGTAGCAGCCTTGTGCCGCAACGTGGGGGGCAGAGGATAAAGGGTTTGCATTCCCATCCCTCGTGAGATCACAGTCCCCTAAGACGCGGACACAGACACATGCCCCTAGGCCATCGGCCCGTCCATGCCGCCGTCGCGTCGTGTCCACTGCCACGGGGTAGAGGTGGCTCGAGGGCGGGGAGTCATGGCTGGTGGGAGGCACTGTGGGTCCGTGTGGTGGACGCCAGGAGGCTCGGCACCACTCCTTGTCCCCTGTTAGCGCCAGCACCCGCCGGGGCCCCCCGTCTCCCTCCTCTCCCGGCCCCCGGCCCTTCAGCTCCAGCGCCATCGGGTGTAAATCTTTCCGGGAGAGTTGTTTCTCCTTGTGGTCATACAGTACCGGGCCTCTAAAGCTGCCTGTGGGGTGAATTACGAGCTGGTCTCTGGAGCCCCAGCCTCTGCTGCCCGCAGAATGAATTGTGGCGCTCCAGGCTGCTGGGCTTTTTATTTATTTATTTGTTTGCTTTAGCATATTTTAATCTGATCATTAAATTGCAATCTGCCACCCATCCCCAACCCCGACCGTCTTCAGATGGAACAGATTTTTCATAGATAATGATACCTATAAACCTCGGGGATGGCAGCCACCAGAGCAAAGTGGGGGGCGGGGAGGGGCGAGGGGGTTGCGGTGACCCATCGTTCCGCTGTTGCCCTGGGCTCAGCCTGACCCATCCCGGGGCCGCTGCGGTAGCCACGTCCTCCTGGGCAGCACCTGCAGCCTTTTCTAGCTGAAGAAACGTGCGCTGAGAAGGCAGGGGTGCGCCCCCACACCTGTCCTCGCGTGCATACGACCATCCCTGCTCCATACTGTGCCAGGCAATAAAGGTGTCACCTAAGCCGCCTTTATGGGGCTGCGTGGGGAGGGACCTGCCCTGATAAATCAAAGGCGCACAGGGTGCCAGATGGTGCCATGAGGCTCATGTTCCCGAGGTCGTCTGTCTCATCTAGTGCCACTCGACCCTGGAGAGATTGCCATCTGACAGCGGGGCCCTGACCCTGGAGAAGGTGACGGTCGTCGTTGGTTATAACGTTGGCACCGCCGACTTGTCTAGCGTTTTATATGTTGTGCTGACACATTCCTTTGGGGCCTCGCAATAGTCCTGTGAGGGCCACAGGGCAGGTGTCATGAGTCCCATCTGAAAACTGAGATGCAGGCGACCTGAGTGGCTCAACAGTTTAGCGCTGCCTTCGGCCCAGGGTGTGATCCTGGAGACACAGGATCGAGTCCCACGTTGGGCTCCCTGCATGGAGCCTGCTTCTCCCTCTGCCTGTGTCTCTGCCTCTCTCTCTCTCTCTCTATGTCTCTCATGAATAAATAAGTAAAATCTTAAAAAAAACAAAACAAAACTGAGATGCAGGGCTGCGGAGTGAGTTGCCAGGGCATCACAGGCTCGGAAGGGGCTGCCTACAAGTATTGAATGAATGAATGAATGAATGGCTTCCTGCTGCCCCGAAGCAGCCTCAAAGGCACATCCCCAGGGGCTTCTGAAACTGTGTCCAGATAAAGGGTTAGAACTTCATGATGGGAGCCTGCAGGTCCTACCTGAATCAGCTGGGTAGGAAATCACCCCCGCACTCCCCACCCACTGCTAATTCTCATGCCCCCCAGAGTGCTCACTGCTGGAAAAGGTGCCTCGAAGGTGCCACGGCATAGCAGGCACCAAAAGACCTGTCTCCACCTTACCGTGGCCGAACCAGGCACGGTGCTGGGGCTCTGCACGTCCTCACGTCCTCAATCTTCTCAATACTCTGGGGCAGGTGCCATCACCATGTCCATGACCAGTGACCGAGCTGAAGCACAGAGGGGTTGGGCAACTTTCCCAAGAGTCCCAAACTTCTAAGTGAAGTTGCCGGGGTGACATCTGGCAGCATCTGAGCTACTGACCCGGCTGCCATACCACCTCATTCTTTTCCTTCCAGAACATACGGCCTCCAGACTGCTCTCCGCGCCCCTCATTGTGTCTCACTTCGGGAGGTCAGGGGCAGGTGGAATGGAAGAGACAGCCCTGGCCTGGGTGAGGGACTGGGAGCTCAGGAGGGGATGGAGAGAAAGATAGCGGGAGTCTCTGCCGCACTGGACAATCGGATCTGGTCAGTGGATACCAATGGTGGGGCCCTGGGGCCTTCTGGAGCTTCAGGAAATGCACTCGACGCACATGACTTCCTCGATTTTTCAGGAGAACGAGGAGTCCAATCTAGAAGCAAAACTCAGGACTTCAGGCTTCTAGTCCAAATACCAGCCACCAGGTTACGCCCCTTAGAAACCCATATTTTTTCATCGATGTTTTAAAATCTGTAAATACCGGATAGATATTTCTATTCATTATTCCATAACTGGCTTGAGAATGGTTTGAGATCAAATCGCATCTCTGCGAAGAAGGTGAATTTATAGAACCCGGGGAAGAGTGGACGACGGGACTCGTCCATTCACATTCCTACTCACGTCTCAGGCCTCCTGGTGGGCAACCCTGGGGTAGAGGCTGTTGTTCCAGCTCCTTCTATCAACAGTCTGTTACCAGTGATTTCTCCATATCATCCAGCCTTGGAGTCTCAGAGAGCGCAGGACGGGTCATCAGATGCCCGAACATTCTGTGACAACGCAGGGCATCATCCGACAAGCGGTGGCCCAAAGCTACTGTGCCAGGAAGCCGTCCTCACGTGACCTTCCTACTGCTGACCTTCCTAGATTATGAGCTATCCAGAGAGCTAACCCGGATCCCGACCCTACAGCCATAGACCTTCCCTTAACTCTGACCAGAACCACCCACACGACCCCTCGCCTGACTCCAGGCGTGACCCTCGGACTAGCTTTAACCATAACCCAGATGCCAACTCAGCCGATTGCTGGTAGATCATGTGTTGAGGATTTTAATACCTGGGCCCTTAAAGTTCACAAATGAAGCAAGATGATCATGCTTTGAAGAATCGTTCTAGGGTTGAACTTTCAAGAAATTAATCGAATTTGAAAATAAATAAATTGCATGATATGTGAGATTCAGAAGGGGCCTCAGAAATCCCGTGGCCTAGTCTCCATCTTTTTGATGCAGACACAACCCTATTCCATTCAGTCTGTGGGATCTGGTCTCCAAGGTAGTGGCTGCCGACGGTTTTCAACAAGAGAGAAGCCTTTATTGAAAACTGAGGTTTCTGGGGCGCCTGGGTGGCTCGGCGGTTGAGCGTCTGCTTGGGCTCAGGGCATGATCCCAAGGTCCTGGGATCGAGTCCCGCATCTGGCTCCCTGCATGGAGCCTGCTTCTCCCTCTGCCTGTGTCTCTGCCTCTCTCTCTGTATCTCTCATGAATAAATAAATAAAATCTTAAAAAAAAATAAAGAAGAAGAAAACCAAGGTTTCTGAGACCTCGTCTGGGTCATTGCATTTTAAAGAGGACAGCGTTCAGGGAACAGCGGAGATTCAGAAATTTGTGAGACCACGTGGCACAGAGAGCCCTTGGTTTAAAGACCTTTGTCCTGCTGCTTAGGAGCTGGGAGGTCTCGAGCAAGTTATTCAACCTCTCTGAGCCTTCTGAGCCTTTCCCTTCATCTCAGGGTTGCCAGGACTGACGAGACACTGTATTCAAAGGGCACAGCCCACGGGTGACACGTAGCAGGTGCCCCATCCATCCAATTGCCCTTGTGCTTTTGTGACATGCGACACCTGACTTTGCGCCCGGGACAGGCTACGAAACTGGGCTGTGTGGATTACATCTCAGAGACCATGCAGGGGAAAAAAAAAAAAAAAAAAAAAAGATGTGTTGGAGACAAAAATGGGCCAACAGTGGCCCCGGAGCAGGCTTACCAAACGTGTGCTGCAGAGCGTCCCATCTTGAATGTGGCCCCAAAGCCGCCCCCTGTCCCTGTCCCCCCTCACCTTGCCCACTAGCTCCAAGCTTTCGGGAAGCATTTTGCAGAAGGAATAATGAACAAACCCAGAATCGGCCTGATACCTGGAAGGAAGGGGAGGGGGGAGGAGCCAGGCGCGGTTTCAGTCACTGCTCACCGACTGCTTCGTATCCCCCGTGGAGTTCTTGTCAATGATTATTCAATCTCAGGCCTGACCTTTCTATTCTAAATAACACTGCAATATCAGCGCGGCCCAGCCCGCAGCTCTTGCAAGAAATTAACTGTATCTGGCTCTCACAGGAGACCCCAGAAATCCCCTCAGTAACTAAGCCCAGGCTGGTTTACAGAAAAAAAGACCTAGCATTAGCTTCTCCTCGCACACTCCTCCTAATGCCCGTCTAAATATCACAGAGCCCCCAGCTGTTTAATTCTAATAAATACTCATCTATTCTCAAAACAGACAAATGTTAGGTCTCAGGTGGGCCGCCAGCATTTGTGCGGGAGGAAGAGGATCTGGAGAAAGAAAGGATAGAGTGGGCTCGCAGCTAGCTTCGGAGGGCCAAGCGGGTCCCGCAGACGCCCCAGGGGGTGGGTCATGGTGCCCCGGTGTCCAGCTGGGCCAGAGCCAGAGGAGACTCCTAGGGGAGGCCACGCTCCCGGCCAGTGAATGGTCTGTCTGCACCGAGTGCTCCTTCCTTCCCTCAGTGGAGGGTTCCAGAAGGGCTCGGAGGCCGCGAGACCAAGCCCATTTGGCTCCGTGCCTCTGGGGTTGCAGGGCTGGGAGGGCTGGTGTGAGCCCCACGGTTAGGGGTGCAGCCTTTTCACGGGAAACCTTCCTGCTCTGAGCTGGAGCTCGCTCGGACCTGAGTCCTAGGGGCTCCCCTGCAGGCAGGAACCCCCACCTGGGGTGTAAGGAAGGCCTCGTGCTCTGAAACCTCGCTGATGTGCGAGCAATGTGGGCAAAGGGTGGGTGGGGCCAAAGGAAGAAGCCTGTGACATTGTGGGCTTGGAAAGTGTCAGAAAAGGCTGGGTTTGGGTCACTGAGTATGAAGAAATTCTGTCCTGCGTTTCATGGGCCCTTAACGAATCCATAGTGGCTGGAAGTCAGTGAGAGGCTGCGTGGAAGGTCTGGGCTCACAGCAGGGGCCCTGGGAGTCTGTGGCCTGGAATGCCTCCCCCACCAGGTGATGTTCTGTCGGGAGCAGATGTGGATCAGGACTCAGATGCTTGAGTCCCTCTAAGAGCTGGTGATGACCTTGCGACTCAGCCGGGAAGGCACCCGACTGAGGTTGTTCTGGCTCCACGTTCCTCCTCTCCCCTGGGTCCTCGGTTCTCTGTGTGGGGCTGGGGGATCTTGGCTGGTGGACGAGAAGGGTTCTCCTGGCCACTGGCAAGTAGGCCTCTGACCCTTTGAATGTTGGTTGTTTTTCTTTTTTTAATAAAGTTTTAATTTATTTATTTCTTTGAGAGAGAGAGCTGAACAGGGAGCCCGATATGGGGCTCGATCCCAGGACCCCAGCCAAAGGCGGACCTTTAACCGACTGAGCGACTCAGGTGCCCCTGAATGTTGGTTTTTATCTCCAGCATGAATTGATAATAAGCTTGTATTTTAACAAAACCTAAATACCAGGGGATCCCTGGGTGGCTCAGTGGGTTTAGCGCCGCCTTTGGCCCAGGGAGGGGGGAGAGTCCCGCGTTGGGCATCCTACATGGAGCCTGCTTCTCCCTCTGCCTGTGCCTCTGCCTCTCTCTCTCTCTCTCTCTCTCTCTCTCTATATATATATATATATATATATATATATATATCATGAATAAATAAATAAAATCTTAAAAAAAACAAACACCTAAATACCACCACAGTGATGCCCCCCGCCCCAAACAGCCCCCGACGTTGTATACATCAGTGTAGGCTGTTAGATGCTGCATCTCAGCTGGCAGTGAAACACTTGAAGCCCACAAGTCTAAATCCATTGTGAAAACCCCACGAGATCCAGCTACCTCCTGTCCCGCTCTTCAGGGAGCCTGGACATCTCCTACAGGCAGGGGGAGGCAGCTTAACTTCCCCATTTGGCTCCCTGTGCATCAATTGAAGCTCCTGAGTGTTCAGCTGTCCTGGTCAACACCACCGTCACTTATTTGATGAGAATTAACACCTTCTAAGTTCGGGCCTTAGGGTCATCACCAGGGATAGGTGATGAACAAAGCAGAGTGAAGCCCCCCACCCCTTGTGAGAACACACATTAGGGTAAAGGAGAGAGGCCCACACAAAATAAACAAGTAACATAGTGAGAATGTTAGTGGTCAGTGCCAAAAAGAAAGGTTAGCAGAGGAGGAAGGGAGTGAACGTCTGTCTGGGACAGGCGGGAGGACCACTGGGATGACCGGGGAGGGCCTCTGTAAGAAGGTGACGTGTGAACAGGGCGGAGGAGACGTGAGGCAGCAAGCTGATGGATACGTGGGGCACAAGCAATGTGGTCAGAACCAGCGTATTCAAAGGTCCTGAGGCAGACACATGCCTGGTGCTTCGAGGAGCAGCACAGAGGCCAGCATGGCTCGAACAGAGGGGACAAGGGGACAGCTATAGATAGGAGAACTAGGCCATTGCCAGGACCATAGCTTCTATTTGGGCCGACATGAAAAAGCTCTGGAGGGTTTAGTAGAGGAGCACTTACCTGGAACTCAGGTGATCTGGGTCCAGGTCTCAGCTTTGCTCCTAACAAGCCCTATTACCAAGTACTTTAAATGATTTTCACCCTAAAATTACTTCCATCAACCTTAGTTTCATCACCTTTAGAAGAAGGAGTCTATGCTTTTGAATTCTATCTTTGTTCCAGCTCTAACATTCTGTGATTCTAGTTAAATGAATTTAAAAATAAATCAGGGGAACTGTTCGTTAGCATCTCAAGGGCCAATCTCCACGGCCTTCCTTGGCCGGGGTTCCTCTGGAAGGTCACGTGAGAGCCCGGGAGGACGTTACTCCTTATCTCCTATTTAGTTGAGGCGTGGGGACTGATCGGAGGTATAGAAGATTCATCGACATCGCTGTGGGAGCCTTAAATCCTCCTTTCCCAAATGCTTATCAACTAGGTCAAGCTGATTATCTTCCACCCCTTGGTTTTATAATCATTATTATCATTATTTCCTCCAATTTAATTGAGCCCCTCTGACATACTCTGCTCAATGCTCAATGGAGGACAAAAAGGACACAAGACAGGTTCTCCGTCCCTGGAGTGTTGACGATCTTGTTGGGCAACAACTTGTCTAGTTTAACGCAAGACAAAATGTACTAAATATCAGTACAGAATGGTAAACAGTAGGCGCCTAATGAGAGTTACACAGAGTGGGAGCTCCAGAGGCTCAGAGAAGGGAGTGCTCTCACTGGCCACAGGGCCCGGAGGGACCCCTGGAGGATTCAGGGTGACAGCCAGGCCTCCAAGGCCAGGTAAGAACTCGATGGGTGGATATTACTGCCTCCAGTGTATTAGCCCAGTAAAGCAGGCGTTAACGTCGTGGGTAAATACAGGTGAAGCGGGTTGGCAGTTGATCGTGTGCCCCCAGGCAGACCGTCGGTGATTTGGGTTTTCATGAACTGATGGAGAACAGATTCCCACAGGTTTCACGACATCTCATTTTAGGACGCCCTAGAGCGCCCGCCCCATCACAGGCAGATGGGTTGGATCTTGGCGGGAAGCTCAGTTTTGGAGACAAGTGATTCCCGGAGCCTCGCTGAGGCTCTCAGGACATCTACTGGTTTGTCAAATCCATCCCCCCGCCGTCCCCAGAGAGTCAAAGAGGTGGCAAAGATGGCCAGCGGCCCTTTTGCGACGGCCTGTCGTAGACTCCCGGGACCTCAGAGTTGGAAGGAAGCTCCTCTCGGGCTGAATAAACCATTGTCTCCCTGCTGCTCTCCTGGATCCCGTGCCCCGAGATAGCACAAATGAGGGGATTTTTATACTTGTCTGTCGAAAAGAACACACGAGATTGGCAGTTTCCCTTTCCAAGGACAGAGACCCTTCCCCATCTCTGTGTCCTCCTTATCTAGCCTACGAGCCTACAGTAGATGCTCCCTAAATGTTGGAAGCAGCGATGCACCAGCTCCGTTCATCTTAATCTTTTGGGGAGTCTCAGGTTCCATAAAGGATCTGAAGAAGGCCTCGAAGCCTCTCCCTAGAGAAAAACGCACATCCGCACATACTTACAGGGTTTTGCCAATGATTCCTGGGCCCCAGGGACTGAGGGTGGAGCTCTCTCTGGGGACATCCTTCCTTCGGGGACACTCCTGGAGGTGGGACTTCCCGCCTTCCCACGTGGGAATGGTGTTAATGGTCAGAAGGATCGTTTTTTATATGTAGCACAGCACCCGTCCTTTCTGGAATTCCACCCTTGTCCTAGCTCCCTGCTAAGCAACTCCAGGCAGGGAAAGAGCTGGGGGTTGGTACCCAGGGGCCCTAACTCGGCATCCTGCGTGTAACTGCTTTGTGCTGGGGGACCCTCGTCCTGAGCTTCCCCGGTCTTCCTTTTGCTTCTGCTGCTCTTTGCTCTGATGGAGCTTACGCCTCCTCGCTTATCCTGATTCTGTCTTTGAAGAACCCCTGCTACCACCCTGAGAGGAGCCACAGGTAGCTGGTGTTCTTTCTCTGTTTCCAGACAGTGGGCTTGCCTTTAAGCTGCCGAAGACTGCATTTGCTTTGTGGCAGCCACCTCATGCCATTGACCCAGCAACGAGCTCCGGGTCGGGTAGGGCCCTGGGTCTTCTCCAGGGGTGCCCTTGCCATGCGCTGTCTCCCCACTGAGCATGTGTGCAGCTTGCCGTTCACACCTGACCACAGGACTTTCACATCTCTCCCTGTCAAATGCCATCCTAACAGACCTGGGCCTTGAGTCCAGCCTGCTGAGATCCTTCTGGATTCTGCTCTTGTCATCCAACGTATCAGCTCATTACTCACAGACGATGTGTTGAGTGCGCCACAAAGAGCGGCCAGTTTGGTGTACGTCTCCGGCAGGTCTTGTGCTTCACATGACACGACATTTCACTCTGCCCTCACTTCAGCTCTGAGGTGTGTGCTGTCCCTGTTTGGTAGGTCAGCATGTGGTGGCTAAGGGGGGTTAAGTACCTGTCCAGGGACACACAGCCCATGTGGGGTAGAATCAGGATGCGAACCCCACTCCATCTGACTCCGAAGGCCATGCACAGAGCCACTCTGCTGTGCTGCTTTCACCCGGCTCAGTAATATGTGTAGCAAACACGAGAGCTCTTCAGGCTGAGGCTTGCTTCGTCATGGTCCTCCACCTTGGTCCTTTAATTGGAGAAATAAATACTTTTTTGTTGGCTTTTAATTTCAAAAATCTTGATTAAGTTTCTTTTAAGATTTTACTTATTTGAGACAGAGAGAAAACAAGCAGGAAAGAGAGGCAGAGGGAGAAGCAGGCTGCCTGGGGAGCAGGGAGCCCGATGCGGGACTCGATCCCAGGACCCTAAGATCATGACCTGTGCTGAAGGCAGACGCCCAACTGAGCCACCCATGCACCCCAAACCCTGATTACGTTTCTTAATAGTTTCTTTTGTGGCAGACATCTTTGCTTTGAGATCACTGAGACAAGACTTTCTTTAAAGTTTGTTCAAAAATAAAAGCTGAGCTCCTGGGCGGCTCAGTTTGTTAAGCATCTGCCTTTGGCTCAGGTCATGATCTCAGGGTCTTGGGATGGAGCCCTGCATTAGGCTCTTGGCTAAGCAGGGAGCCTGCTTCTCCCTCTCCCTCTACTCCTCCCCCTGCTTGTGCTCTCTCTCTCTCTCTCCCTTTCCCTTTCAAATAAATTTTAAAAATATTTCAAAAATAAATAAATAAATAAATAAATAAAAACAAAAGATAGGGACAAGAAGGAGAGAGTCTGCATCTACTTGCAAACAAACCCTCTGCGGATGACAAGTCCTGAGCAGCTGGGAAGGGGAGGGCTACATCCCCCAGAATTCTGGTGTGCACCATCCAAGAAACTTTTCTTTTTGGAGGCTCACCTGAGTTGTTGTTTTTTTTTTTTTTAACCCCTGTTGAGTATAGTTTAGCAGAAGACTCAGGCATTAGACCCTCCTGGAGTACAGTCCTCTCTTCCCCCATGTATTAGTAAGACAACTCTACTTATTTCTCTCTGCTGTGAGATCCCTGTCTTGACTGATTTTTTTATGTGTGCAAATGTATTAGATCACTTATATTATGATATTTTAAAATTATGTGCATTGTGGCTTATCACATGTTTAATGTATTAGTTTACACGTACACATAACTTCTTACTGTATAATTTTCACACGTTGCAATCCATACTCATAATCATCTTTCTACTCACGTTTTGTCAGAGGTGGAATCATTACAGATTGTTGTAGGTAGGAGAATGGGGGGCTCTGGAGCAGTGAGCTTGTTCCTCAAAACCCTCTTCCACCACAAAAGTCCCATACGTAGAGGCTCAACACTCACAATTTATACTAAATCTCTTTCCATATAGATTTACAGCCATCACAGAAAGGAAGGAATAGAAAACCCTTTGAGACAATTCAAACCATTCACCCTGCATATATTGGTGAAAAATCTCAGTCGGGGCACACTTGCCTAAAATGGCATGGCGCCTTGTCAGGGTTTATGCCGGCTGGGTTCTCGGGGAAGCAGACGCTGAAGTGAAGTTAGGATTCCTAAGTGCTTATCAGAGGATTACCTCTGTGAAGGAAAAAGCAGAAGGATGTGTGACTGGGCAGAGAAGAAGCAAATAATAATGCCGACCTGAAAACATCTCAGCCAACCCAACGGGAGGTTCTAAAACAAAGACCACCCAATGGAAGAGCCCTACTTGGGGCAGAAATGACCAAGCTGTGTCGCATGGCCATGTTCAATGGCTGTCTGTATGGATCCCGAAACGTCTCACCACCAGAGGCTCCCAGCTAAGCCCTGTCTTCAGAGCCGGGCAGGGAGGCCTTCCTTGAAGGGATACGTGAGCAGATGATGCACGTCTGTGTTTGCCACACGACTCAAATTTGCCCTCAGTAGGTTCCATACCTGTTCTGGAGGAACAGGAATAGGACTTCAGTGACTTCATAATAATAGTAATGCTTATTTTTATTCATTGAAAAGTAGGAGTATTGCCTTGATAGATACGCGACAAATGCCAAAAAAGGAAAAAAAATATACTTGTATATATGCCAGATGGCTTTTCATTAAAATATTTTACAGCGGGCACTTGGGCAAGCTATTGGAAATGGCCTAAGGTGTCTCCAGAGTGGAGGTCAGTGAACTCAGGACAGCCCCTTGGATTTCCATTAGTGAGTAGTTAGATGAAGCAATAAATAAATTATTATTAAGCACTTTGCAAATATAGTGTTATGCAAATGCTAAATAATCATAATAATATAGTAGTGTGCTGATCTTGATAAACGGGTCGGCTTCCATGTCATTTAAAATGGATGGCGCAGCAGTGTCTGTGAAGATGAATGAGGTCCGGGCTCACCTCACTCCGTAATGAGCACGGTGTCCTCTGCTGGGAGGCTCGGGCCTCCTCGTCAGTGGCTGCCTTCTCCTCTGGCCTCTGTGGGACAATTAGTGGAGGAGAGGGGGATGCAGCTTGGAGGGGGTAGGACAAGGCTCCGGTGCAGCGATGGGGAAGGTGGCCTCCGGTGAGTGCACGTGGATTTGCATTTCTGAGAAGTCAGGGCTCTTGGCCAAGAGGGATGGGGGCAGGGGATTAACATTTATTGAGTGCCTCCTGTGACCCAGACACTGTGCTCAGTGCTCTGTTTATTATCTCATTTATCCTCCAGGCCAGCACATTAAGGTAATAGAGGAATGGAATAAAGCAGAATGCATCACTGTTTTCTGTAGAAAAGCAGAAAGACTGGCCTCAGTGGTGGAGCTGCTGTCTTCTTTTTTGCATTCCGGCCAGCAGAAGGACCTGGAAGGTGGGGAGAGTCCCCCCAGGGAACCAGAGAAGGCTTGACCCCTTGATGCGCCACAGCCCCCACACGCTGGGGCCTCTCAGGACACACATTCTTGCGATGAGAGAGTCCCTCTCTCCTTTGGGGCTACACCTGGGTTAATGGCTCTCCTTGCCCCTCGCTGTGACCCTGATGCCCCAGGGGCTGCAGAGCACAGGGAACCTCATTTGGACCTTTCCAGTACCTTCCCAAAACACAGCAGACCTTGATAAAGGGTTCCTGTGAGCCACATACTCCATTGAGGGGTTTATGCTTACCATCTCATTGAATTCTCACGGGGTCCCCAAGACGCAGGATTTATTGTCCCTAACATCCTCATCACCTCAAGGAAGAACATGAAGATTTGGGTAAGTAACTCGCCAAAAGTCAGACGACTATTCACGGAGGAGGAGATGAGTTCCAGGTTGGTCAACAAAGTGGTAGAATCTTGTTATACTGGGTGGACTCCGAGGTCCTTGGGGATGCTTGGGGATTTGTTTCTTTTTTGCCCATCACTGGGCTGTGTTCTTAATAATGACTAATTACCTTTTGTTTAACATGTCAGATTTTGAGGGTATAAAAGTAGCTCAAGGGTTTGCTTTTTTTTTTAAGAAATAGCTTTATTGAGCATAAGTGTCATAAAATAAACTGCACATAGTTGAAGTATACAATTTGGTTAGTTTTGACAGACATAAGCACCAGTGACGCCATCACTGCAATCAAGATGATGAACATGTCCATCTCCTCCAAAAGTTTCCTTTTCCGTAATCCATCCCTCCCACCCCTCCTCACCCGATACCCTCCCCAGGCCACACTGATCTGTTTCCTGTCACTATTGTTAGTTTGCTTCTTCTAAGGTTTTGTATAAATGGAATCATGCAGTCTATGCTCTTTTCTTTGGGTCTGGTTTCTTTCACTCAGCATAATTATTTTGAGATTCATCCAAGTGTTTTCTTTTCCTTTGTTTTATTTACAGAGGCATAAGGACTTTGAATAATTTGTATGTATTTTATTTAATTTTAGCTTTGGATTCGGCCCAGAGTTCAAATTCCAGCTCTGTCACTTACTGTGTGTGTGCCAAGGGGCAAATCTCTTAACCTCTCCATGGTTCAATTTTCTCATCTGTGAGATGGGTATAACAAACACCCCATTGTGGGGTTCGTGTGAGGGTTAGATGGAGTAGGGTAGGTAAGGTGAATAGTGCAGGATCTGTACATGGTAAGAACTTGTTTTTACGATTCAAATAGAAATTTTTAACAATAAAGACAATATTTTCATCCAAATCTCTTTGACATGCCTCAGGTTTTCAATACCAAGTAATAGAATAATAGTAGGCAAGAACTACTATTTGGCCAGGTAGAAGGCCAATTGTGACATATAATCCTCAAAGAAACCTGTGAAGTATGTGGGTTCATATTTATGCCCACTTAGAGAGGAGGAAACTGAGACAGATGAGAGGTATGGTCATTTTCTATTCTCACCAATAGTAGGTGGTAGATTCAGCATTTGAACTGAAGCAGTCTGGCTCAAGACCCTGTATTATTTTCCATTATGATCTGGCTACCTTTTGGTATGCAGTGACATCATCCACAAACAAACACTAAGGTTTCACATTTTTTAAAAAGTATTTATTTTTTTATTTTTGAGAGGAGAGAGGGAGCATGAGTGGAGGGGCAGAGGGAGAGAGCAAGAATCCCCAGCGGACTCCCCACTGAGTTCAGAGCCCCATGCAGGGCTGTCTCAACAATCCTCAGATCATGACCAAAAGTCCGATGCTTACCCAACTGAGCCACACAAGCAGCCCTAAGGGTTCACATTTTAGGGAAAAAAAAAAAATCTAGATACGAAGACCATACCAATAACTAAATAAAAATTAGAAAAATGGCTAATGGAAGAATAAAATGATAGTCAGGACACCCACCAATTATTATTAAGGGATACCAAATATTTCAAATGTATTTTGGGCATATACTTGCAATTTGGAATTGTGAATGGTGATCCACACCTGATTCTAGGTTTCGCCATAAGTGAGTCAAAGACAAGGAATCCACAAAGAAGAAACTATGGCACCCAGAACCTATTCTGTCTTTCCCAGAAACACTGGGAAAACTTCTGAGTGTCTTATGTTTGAGCCTCAGGTTTAAAGCCAGCCAAGAGTGCAGCCCCGTCACTGAGCATGTGGTGTGGCTGCACGGTCCCACCTGAGCAGGAGGTACTCACCTCAAGTTTGAGGTTGCGTTGTCAATTTAGAGCCCCTTGGAATACTTGTTATTATAGAATAGAGAAACTCGGTTACATTAAGTACAGTAATAGATACTCACTAAAGATCTGTAATTTCGTCTAATAGAAGGAGGGACATTTTAATTCAGTTCAGGTGAGTGAGTCTTTCTTATTTGTCTGACAGAGAATCTGCTTTGAGATACTCCTTTCTGGAGTAAGTGATAGAGATTGAAGGATACAAATAAATTAATTTCAGTGCTAAGAAAGGCTTGCATTCAAAGGATATTTAGAAAGCAGAATCAATGGAGTGTGTATACCTAGAAGGAGGCATGAAGGGAAGATCAGGGTCCTCACTTTGAGAACTGTGAGCCACTCACAAAGAAAGAAAATTAGGATACACAGATTTTATAAAACAGGTAATGAGGATGATTTCTGGCATCTCCATCTGAGGTGTAATAGGAGATCCAGGGGGACACTTCCAACAAGTAGTTGTGTTTCTGGATCCTGAGCTCTGGTGAGAGGTCAAGGTTGCAGAGAAAGGTGTGTGTCATCAACATTTAGGATGTCGATGAGGCTGTAGGAGTGGATGAGGTCTCCCTGCGTGGGTGTGTGGAGTGGAAGCAGATGGTCAATACAGTGATGGAGAAAATACGGTTGACCAGATACCAGAATCAGAAGGCATATTACAGTCATGGGAATGGGACAATAAACCATAAAGATCTTTCCTTTGCCAACTCTTTCAAAATTTGTTCAGCATACGCTATTTATTCACTGTGAATAGATGGAAGCTCTAATCCAAATCCCATTGAACAGCAGGAAAAAGGAGCCCCAAGTAAACAGGAGCCTGCCCTGGGTGTGGTCCTTTACCTACTAGTTGGGGTAGAAGCACTTTGGGTGGCGGATGATGGACAGAGGTGCAGGTGGAATAGAATAGCTCCTTTGTTGCATTAAATACAAATCTGGCATAAACAATAGTATCTTCCTAAACCTGTCTTTCGTCAAGGATGGAGAAACTTGAGATACTGAACTGAAAAGAAGGCTTGTTTTTCCTGTTTCCTACTTGTGTGCTGTCCTCCTGCTACCTTAAACCATCGCTTCTCCTCTCCTCATAGCCCTGCTTCTCTATCGTTCAGCTAACAAACACATGTTGAGCACCTTCTATGCGGAGACTCTGTGTGAAGTGCTAGGGCACAAAGAGGAAGGGTATTTGGTTCCTGCCATTGAGAAGCAGAGAGTACACTCAGTGGTAGTGTGCTAATTATCAAAACCGTCTCATTGGTGTAGTCCTTTGCAGGTGTCAAAGAACTGTCATCTACAATATATTGTTGGCATTCTACAACACGGGGGTGGAGGAAGTAGGGCAGTGATGATTATTACTATGCATCAGTAGCTGAGACGCAGAAGTAGAATGACTTGGGGAAGGGCAGTCGGTGGCTGAGATCCAGATCTTTTGGCCAAGAGTTCTTTCTGCTAAGGGGAACGTTTTCCCCGGCACTCTCATCCTGGGCACCTTGCCTTTGCAATTTCCTGGTTGTCTATTTTATCTCTTTCAGCTGACAAATTTGACAGGTCCTTGGGGAATACTGACTCCAGAATAACTTGCCTTTGGTCAAGTGCTAAATCCCATAGGTGTAGGACAGACTTTGGAGGAGCCACCATCGCTGTCCCTGCCCCCCCAACCCCCACTGTTTGTCTGGAGGGAAGTATGCTTATCAGCTCTGTACGTACCAGGGAGCAGCTAGCAAAACCAAATTAGCTCAAACTGGCTGCCTTTCAGGTCAGCTAATTAAATTAGCTATTGTTGCATTACTGATAAGGACAGTTTGGAAAAGGAAAAAAGCCACTCATCCCAGCAGCCATAACACTAAAGCCAAGAAAATGTGTTAATGGGAACACTCGGAAATGAAACCCCTCAGACGAGCAGCAGTACCTGGGGGGTCTTTGGTAGTCTGTTCTCCTGGCCATCTGCTCCCAGCTCAGTACTCCCAGCCCTCTCTGGCTCTGGTCCTTGTGGGCACTGCTGGTACCCAGCTGCAGCCAGGGAAACCCTTTCCTCTCCCCACACCGTGAGCCCATCTTCCTGGGAGTCTGCAGAGAAGTGAGGATTTTTCTGGGAGAGAACAGCTTACTCTTGTTTACTACCATTGGATCTCTCCATTGTATAAAAGCTGGTTGGTGTTTTCAAAGAGCCCTTGAGAGAAAGAAAGAAAGGAAGAAAGAAAGAAAGAAAGAAAGAAAGAAAGAAAGAAAGAAAGAGAAAGAAAGAAGAAAGAAAGAAAGAAAGAAAGAAAGAAAGAAAACATAAACGAAAGGAGGAAAGAAGGACGAAGGAAGGAAGAGCAGGAAGAAGGAAAAAGAGAAGGAACGAAGGACGGAAGGAAGCAGTCACGAAGAAGGAGAGGAAGGAAAGAAAGACTAGGGAGGTATTGCCTCTTTGGTAAGGAGCCCGAGAGGAAGTTTTTATCTTTAGTGAAGGAGGGAAGAGGGAGGAAGAAGGAGGAGGAAAAGTCCTAAAAGCTTACACTTTTCCTTTTTTAGGAAAAAAGTCCTAAAAGCTTATACTGTCTACTTCCCAGTGTCTGCCCCTTGCTAACACCATCTCCACCATTCCGGGCAGTGTTGGTGAAGGTGTGACTAAATTGGCCGCCATCCTAGGTGAATTTGCACACAGAATCTACCCTACTCCATTAGCCTCCCTCCTAGGACTCCAGGTCTTGAGCAGAAAGATGCAAGGTCAAAGTGCCAGGAGCTCATTTGCTTCAGCAGCAGAACCTCAAGGAGAACTGCCCGGAGCCTGCAGCCCTCCCCCAGCCGCCCGCCCCCCACAGCCCTGCCCACCTCGCTGTCCCGGTTCTGTCTCCTGCCAGGACTGATTGTCTAGGCTTCCCAAAGTTCTCTGAGTGAACTGACAACTTTCCCATTCATTCCTTTTCTGCTTCAAAGAACCAGAGTCTGTTGCACCCAATCCAAATGGTCTCAAGATTGTTTAGTCCAACCCCCTTCTCTAACAGCTGAGGCTGAGGACCAGAGAGACTGAGTGATTTTCTCAAACTCACACAGATGGTAATTGGCAGATCTGGGGCCAGAGCCCAGACTTCCAAAGCCATGAACTCATGCTGCCCTAATCCAGGGCTCACTGTGCAGAAAGTGAAGGTGACTCCAGGGATCCCACCTGAGAGTCAGTCCTCCCCCGCAGGAGAGCCTGGGAAGTTCTCATTGCTTTCCCTCCTTTTCATGACCCCCTTCTTTTCTTCTTCTTCTTCTTGTTCTTTTTTTTTTTTTTTATGGCAGGAGGGTGTGATGGTGGGGGGTGGGGTGGGGGATTTACTAAAAAAAATTCATTGGAATTCACATATGATGCAATTAAGCATCTCAAAGTATACAATTCAGGGTTATTTGCAGGACTTACAATGTTGTACAGCAAGAGGCATTCCAAAATTCCAAAACATTTTCATCATCCCACAGAGACCCCATACTCACTCCTCGAGTCGCTCCTCGTACTTCCCACCCCCCTCACCTGGTAACCTCTGATCTGCTTCCTGCCTCTATGGATTTGCCTATAACAGATGTAGGATGTTAAAGATGTGCTTTCGTGTTGGGCTTCTCTCACTCAGGTCTCTCTCAAGGTCCATCTATGTGGTCGCATGAAACCCTGCTGCATTGCTTTTCAGGGCTGAATAATATTCTAGGGCAGGGCTATAGCGCATCATCCATTCACCTATTCATGGGAATTTGAGTTGTTTCCACCTTTTGGTTTTTATGATATTGTGGCTGTAAACATCCGTGTGCATGCAAGTTTCCGGGTTGAGACATGTTTTCATTTCTCCTGGGCATATACCTACGAGTGGAAGTGCTGGGTCCTGCAGTAACTCAATGTTTAACTTTTGGAGACGAAGCCAGATCATTTTCCACAGCATATTCCTACCGGAGGTCTTGACCTGACTATGCCCTGCTTGTCTCTGTGCCCGGTTCAGAGCCTGCATCTTGTCGGGGTTACAATGGAGGAAATGTTTTATGATCTTAAAAGAAGCCATTAAAGGGACAATGATCTCTTCGGAGAAAAATAAGTGCCAATTTTTATGTGTTAAGTGTTATAAGGCGGGTGTGAAGTCTTGGGGGTGGAAGGGTGACACAGGTCTTATTCCACAGGGAGGTGAACTTGGAGCTCTCAGGATAACAGGAAGGAAGGAGGAGGAAAAGTGGAAGGAAGAAGGGAGACAGAAAAGGAGCCTAAAAAGGAGCAGAAAGCTGAGTCCTGGGTACTGGGGGATGGGAATCCTTCTAAACTTGGCTTCCCAGAATTCTCCTGCAAAAGATACTATACTTTCAAATACTGGGAATAGATGCTTTTCCTCATGACGGTGGCTCCTAATTCTGAAGAAGGGGTTACATTACATTGGGCGTGAAGTGGTGTGAGACAGAAGCAAAATTCAAGGAGTCTCTAAGAGGCTGAGAGGCACGGACATAAGCAAACAGCCCCCCTCTTTGCCACACCTCCCTGGTGCCTACCTTGGATTAGCAGAAATCTGGGAGAGGACATCAGCCTTATCCAAGCCATGGGATTACCCCAGATGGGACAGGGATGACTCCCTATTCTTTTGATTAGGTAAATTCTATTTCAGATTTTTCATATCATGGGATAACATCCTTCTGAGAGAAAACACGTGAAATATAAACCTATTGTTACAGTTGTCCAGTGTAAGGTCATGCAGGCAGTGTCTACTCTCATTATGAAATGTGGAATTTCTATAGATCAAGCGTATTCTTAAACCCTCAACACCCAGAGCTGGAGTACTTTCTACTGAATTAATGAACACTGACATTGAGGGAGGCAGTGATATCAAGGACAGGAACAGCTGGACTTATTTTATAGGGCAGCTTGTAATTATAATTGGAAAAATAACATGTATGCTATGCTATCAGATACATGCTTACTCTATTTTTTTAAAGATTTTATTTACTTATTCATGAGAGACAGAGAGAGAGAGAGAGAGGGAGAGAGCGAGAGAGAGAGGCAGAGACACAGGCAGAGGGAGAAGCAGGCTCCATGCAGGGAGCCCGACGTGGGACTCGATCCCAGGATCACGCCCTGGGCCGAAGGTGGACGCTCAACCACTGAGCCACCCCAGGCGTCCCTGCATGCTTACTTTAAATTTCAAGATTTATTTCTTTATTTTAAAGAGAGAGAAAGAGAATGTGAGCAGGAAGGGCAGAAGGAGGAGGAGGGAGAAACCTCAAGCAGACTCCCCCCTGGGTGCAGAGCCGGATGCGGGGCTCGATCCCATGACCCTGAGATCATGACCTGAACCAAAACCAAGAGCTGGTCACCCAGCTGACTGCACCACCCAGGCGCCCTCATATTTATTTTTAATTTAGAAATACATTCTCTAAGTCTACTTTCTTTATCTGCAGACAAGAAAGTTCAACTGTCTTCTCTCCCTTAAGCTCTGGCATTCTAAGCTAAATGGGGAATTACAAACAGTAGTGAACTCCATGGGAAATTACAACAGTTAGTGAATTGGGTGTATTTACTGACATAATTGATTTTAAAAAATCGTCCAAGCCCTTAAGATAAAGATATAAGGGGGGGAAAAAACTTGCTAGAGAAGCTGTTCTAAGAGACGTTGGTCCCCAAATCAAGCTCTCCCCTCCGTGCTCATTATGAGGTGTGCTGAAAGGAAGTTGAGGCCCCCACTGCTTGCGGGTGGGGTGCTGATTCCATGCATAATATGTTACTGAGAAGACGCTGTCAGTGCCTCTGACCCAGAAGAGATCAGTCTCCTGAGAGTGTCAATCAATTGTTATATTGGGAATTTGATGGAAAGAAGTAGCCTACCCCTGGGCAAATGGACACCCTCATAGGGTCCAGTAAAGTGGAATATAATTCTTGCTTATTTTCCTTGTATAAAATAACATGAAATCATTGCACAAAATGTAAAAGTGGGAAAATATTGTAATTCTATTACCCTAACACAGTAATACTCATTTTCTGACATTCATCTCTCTGTGCTATTATATATGTTTGTAATTAATGTTTTGGCAATTTGTCAATAGATGGGTTTATTGCAAAAAGCTTGTCAGCCTGAGCTTGACATATGATTCAGAAGTTAGGATTCTGGTTCTTTTCGCAACTTGATTAGATGTTCTTTCTCTCCTCTTGATCCCCTGGCCACCAAATCAAATACAGATGCTCTTCCTCCCCTTCTGTAGGGACTGGGGATAAAGCTTCATGTCTGTGGGGTGATATTAGCTATTCAGAGACAGGTACACATTAAACTTTAGAAACATTATTAACTTTTGAAAAGACTACTTTTTAAAAGATTTTATATAAAAAAATAAAATAAATAATAAATACAAAATAAATAAAATATAAGATTTTATATCTAAGCAATCTCGACACCCAACATGAGGCTCAACCTTACAACCCCATAATCAAGAGTCACACGCTACAGACTGAACCAACCAGGTGCCTCCAAAACTATTTTTATTCTCTGAAAATGCTTTTGTATTAAAGCCTGGTTCTGTGTATACATAGATTCATTAAAAGAGGAGACAGTTCAGTAATGCTCCCTCTTCAACCTTTGTTGATGCATACTAGGATCAGGAGAGGCCATCCTTTATCAATTGTCTTTAGATGGAAACATAAAAATGAGGTGCAGAGGAAAACTGCTGGACTCAAATTAAGAGCCTGTAGATTTAAGCTCTAAGTTTGCAATTGATCATTGCTTCATCTGTAAAACACGGGTAATAATAATTTTCACAGGGTTGTTATGAAGATTTAACAAACTAATGTAAGAGAATGTGCTACACAAATGATCCGCTTGTTTTCCTTATGAAGAAATTATAAACAGTTACTCCACTGAACTCTTCCTAATATTTATCACAGAGAATTTTTTCCCACGTTATATGAATGAAAAAGTAACTTCCATTTTTGATGGCCGATGAGCCATTTCCTGCATCATCTAGGGCTGGGCCTTTTCCTTCTCCTACTATTTTCAGCTGGTTAGCTGCTCGTTGAGATCTTGCCAGAGGGTGGGCAAAAGAAATAAAAGCTGAAATCGGTCAATTTGACTCTTTGATAGCAGCCCTGATGAAAGATTTGTGGAAGAGGGTGTTGAAGTTGTGAGTTAAACTGGGATTTTACCTTCTTACCAGGAAATTGCAAGAACCTACTGATCGTTTGGATGTCCTGGTGGTGACAGCTACTCCTCTCCTCTTGACTGAAGAAATGTCTTCCTCTACGCGGAAAGTGGTCTGTCTTCCAGAATGACACATATTGACTTTTGAAGGAGTAAGAGGATACCCGCTGGCCAGTCGTATCAGCCCGAACATCTCTGGTGAGCCGTGGGCTGGCAGATGTTGCAAGTAGATGGCTGTTGCATCAACAGAATCCCAAAGCAATAATCACTCTTCTTTCTATTCCCCACTAATCCGGGAATCAAAAAATCACCTGTAAGCATTTACCATGCACTGCCATATAATATAAAATGTGGTGAGTACCTAGCTATAGAAGGCAACTTCTTAACCCTCAATAAAATTATAATGCATTAAGAAAGCGAGAGTTGTGCATGCGAAAATACAACCGACTACATGGGGAGAAGATCTTGAACACATTTAGAGCATCTCCCACCTGCCAGTCCCTGTGCAAGGTGCTGTATGTGTATTAGTTTATCTAGTCCCCACCACATCCCTGAGAGGCATTCCTATCCTTGTCCTGTGGATGATGCTGCTGGGAGGTAGAGATGTTTAATAACTTGCTCAAGGTTACGTAGCCAGAAAAGTGTGGAGCCTGTTTTCAAGCTTAGATGTGTCTAGCTCCACAGAATATGCTCTGTTACTAACCCTCTGACACAGACAGAAGTCAGAGCTCAGAGACATCGTCTGGGTAGATGGGTCAGGACAAGATGCTTTTAAAATGCCCCTCAGTAAAATACATTGATGAAGTTTACCAAGTCCATTAATTGGTTTGGGAGAGATTTCTGGCCCGAGAGTAAATATCTGGATTCTGGAGGCCGGGGTGGTGGAGTGGAAATGACAGCACTCTGGTCACAGCTCAGCCACCACCTGCATGTGTTCACCTGAGCATGTTGCTTCCCTCTTGTAGGCTTTTGTGTCATCATCTGTAACAGAGAGCGTTTCTGGATTCTCCAAGGTTGCTCCCACTCCATCACTGGGCAGGTGTATGGTATACTAGCTTCGAAGTCAAGTAGACTTGAGTTTGAATCCTGACCCTATCTTCAAGAGGTGTTCTGTTGGGCAAGTCATTTAACCATCTGTACAATGAACGTAATAATACCTACCTCAAGGTCTTTGCCTTTATTGCTCCTCTTTGGAATGGTCTTCTGTTATTCAGTTATTCACAGAGGTCACCCTTTTACCTCCTTCAGGGCTTCACTCAGCTTACTTTTTTAGTGAAACTTTCCTTGGACATGACATCTACACTTGCAAACCACCTGGCATTTCCTGTCTTCTTTCCTCATTTTATTATTCTCCTTAACACCTGACACCTAACACACTATATATAGCACTTAAGAATCTTATTTATTGCTTGTTTCTCACCTCTAGAATGTAAGCTCTATAAGGGCAGGGTGTTTTGTATTCTTTACTGCTGTATCTCCAGTTTCTAGAATGATTTAGGTGCTTAATAAATATTTGTTGCATAAATGACTGGTTGTTGTGAGGATAATATGAGTGATGTGCTTTGCACAGAGTCCAGCACTAGCAAATACTCTACACACAGTACCTGTCTGTTTCCATTACAATTTCTTTATTACTTTGCCATGCCTCGGTGTTCTCTTCCCCTCCAGATAATCTGGGATGAACATTCTGATCCTTTTGGTAATGTGAAAGCCTGACTTTGTTTAGATCAATCTAGAAGCAAGAGTAATTATCCATTGTGGGGGAAATTTTAAAAAAGAGGCTTTGCCTAGTAGCTCTTTCAAATAACTAAAGGTGTGGTCACAGGGATAGAAATTCCAGGAAGCATATTTCTGCTACATAAGAAATGGTCTCTAAAACTGGTTGTCTAATGATGATAAAAGCTGTCTCAGGAGGTAACGAACTGCTCATGCATAGAGGTCTCCTAGAAGCTGGATAGCCACATCTCAATGACCCTGGGTATAATTATTGTAATGAAAGACAACTTGGAATCCAGCGAGGGAGATTATGCACTTAGAGCGCCATGGAGATGGTTGGTAAAACATGGCATCTCTAGGGGCAAGATGGAGAAGTAGCCAATAAAAATGTCGCTGGATCTGTACAATTGAAGAAACCAAGGATCCATGATCAGGAGGCTGAGCACAGCCACCTCAACTACAAGTCAAAATCTCTTACCCAGCTTCCAGACATGAGTCATTTTTCAGACCCAGGACCCACTGACAGTAGGAATGGCTGAGGCTCCAGGTGGAAAAAACTTCTCAAATATCATAGTATGTATATATGGTAATGATTTTCCAAGTTCTTCCCCCAAAGGTCCTTGGCTCTCTTCAGATAAGCATACGCTGGGGGAGGAAGACTACTGAAGCATTTGAAGGCTCTTAGGTCTCAAGCCGACATTGATGTCTGGAACTGAGATAAATATCATGGATGTGTTGTTAGAGTACAAGTCCTAGGTCTGGTCCTTACTGCATTCTCTAGGTCCATGAACCCAACCTTGGTAATTTCCTCAGTCCCTAAATAAATGATTACAATGCCTAAACTTGATAGTTGATAGAAACCTCACACAGTTCCTTGGTCTGTGAGGTAAGAGCTATTGTAATGAGGAAGACCTGCTACAAGTTTCTGAACCTTCTCTTCCTCTACTTTGTGTGGTAAAAGAAGTGGACTGAAGTAAAGATACATAGAGACTCATGGGCATGGTGAAGGGCATGGCTAGTGTTTGGGGGCCTGGAAGAAGCGAGATTTAAGATCAGAAATAAGGAGATCCTGGGAAGACATATATGAATGGACTCATGGGTGTGGAACCATCCCTTCTTCAATGATTATCAGAGGAGATTCATCACAGAAGAAGCACTCAACAGCCAATTAGACAGAATGACTTCTCAAGTTGATATCAGCCTGTTTATATCATTGGCCACTCCAGTGTTAGCACAATGGGCCCATAAATGGAATGCTCACGGCAGCAGGGAACATGCATGGACTTCCATCCACCAAGCCTAATCTAGATACTGCCATTGTCAAATGTCTATGTAGCAACATCGACCAAACTGAACTCTCCAACCTCCCCTCAAATGGCACCATCCCAAGGAGACAAATCAACCACTTGATAGCAACTTAACAACCTGGAATCCCTTCTACTCCATAAAAGGCAAAAATGCAGCTTGACTGGAACCTACAGATATCCCACATTTGGGTTTGTCTTTCCTGCCTTCAAGGCCTTAGCTAGTACCACTCTTTGAGAGCTTCTAAAATCTACTAGCACAGGATTCCACATAATATTGCATTGGACCAAGAAACCTACTTCATAGCAAAGGAGGGGTGGCAGTAAGCACAGGATCCTGGGGTCTGCTTTCCCTATGATATTCAACATCATCCAGATGCAACTAGCAGGAGAGAGAGGATAAAATGGATTTCTGAAGAAAGCACCAATTTGGAGATGATACCTTGCAATGATGGAGCTCCTTTTTCCAGAACACACTGTACATCCTAAATCAATGGTCATGATATGGTGCTGGATCCCTGGGATGTAGAATGCATGAATCTGAGACCAAAGGGTAGAAGTCAAAGGGATCGTACTTCCATGACTCCCAGTGACCTACGTGGTGGGCAGTGGAGGGGGGTGGGGGGCAGTTGTGTGCTCCTTTCCCATACTTCTGGTCTCTGTGAGTTTGGAAGTCTGGTTCACAAAGGAGAAATACTTCTCCCAGAAGATGAGACAAGTGCCATTGGGCTAGAAGTTGCAGCTGCTGTCTAGGCACATTGGGCCCTTTGTGAGGAAAGACCAGCAGGTAAGGAAAGCAGTCAGGGGTAACTGATCCTGGTCAGAGAGTGTTGCTGTTATCAGTTGGATTGGGGAAGAATAGGTTTGGCGGTTGGTGGTTCTGGTCACCACACTTTCACACATGGTGCACGTGTACATATACACATGCATATGCATGTACACGCACACATACATATACACAGGTGTGCACACACGCATGTGTGTGTGGTTCTATCGGTTCTGTTTCCCTGGAGAACCCTGACTACTACAGTGCTCTAGGCAATGCCTGACAGATGAGGCCCAGCTCAACGTGTGTATGACACATTCTTTTCCGGCTTATGACAAACCTTCCCAAAGCCACTTCTAGCCCAGTCCTCCACATCCACCCCAGGGGAGTGGGATTTTCTGCTGCAATTCAGCCCTGGCACCTCCTGGTAGAGTCCTCCCCGCTCTGGTGGAGGATTTTTTCTGTCCCAGGATGCTCACCCCGTTGGCCTTCCCCTTCTCTTTTCACATGACCTGTCATTCTTTCCAATTTTAGGTGTTCTCTAGTAGGAGAGGTGATCCTGCACCGAGCAGACCCTATTAAATTCCTCTCTTACATGTTCAGCAGTTTTCCTGTTGAGGCCTGCGGTATTTCAAAAGTTAGTTCTTCTTAGGGAAAATAGGTGGGAGCTCAAGATGGAGGAGGGGACCATGGGTTGTATACCATTTGAACTAGTTCATCCTTTTTATTATTCTATTCTATTGTTGTACGGATGACCCTTTGGATGACATTTTAATTATGATGGCTCATACAGAAACTATCTCTGTTGTTCCAAAAAGGGCAATAAAAATTGCTGAATTTGTTTGAAAGCTTCTGGTTCACATGTGCAAATAATAAAAAAAAATGGAGAAACCCCGAGTAAGGCAAGAGCTGAGAAACCTGCCTCCTGCATCCCCCCCCCCCTTAAATGTGCCTCAACCTTCACCTTAAAAGAACAGATGGGAAAGCTGATTTTGGCAGCTACGAAATATTGTCCAGGTCTCTTATCTGTTTCAAGCCTCCACTGCTGCCCTCTCCCATTTCCACTGGCTCAGGCATCCCTGGGATGCTTAACCCATATTTCCAAGCACTGATATCTGTAGGGTTGGATGCAGCTTCCTTGGGCTGGTGAAGGGTTTGGGGGAAGTTAGTGGTGTGGCCGTGGAGTGTGCTTGGCTCAGTCTTCTCTTCCTAGTGAGAGCTTATAACGCCACTTCCCATGGGCATACTAATCTTCCATTGAACTTTGGTTTTGGAAGATGACCTTTACAACATCATCGAGTAACATGCTGATACTTGGGGTTCTTCTGTAAGCTGCAACCAGATTGCCCTCACTCTTCCTGGATGGATTATATGAACACACACACACACACACACACAGCGCCTTTTACACGTGATGGTCAGCCTTCCAGAACCTCTTGAGGCTGGTAGGACTATCTCTAAATGCGCTCTGTATAAATGAGGCTGGACTTGGGCCAGGTTTTGTGACGATGGGGCCTGGAGACAGGATGAAGTCCGGCAGTTAGGCAAAGGCAGGTGCCACCAACACACCTGCATCCAGCCTGGTACTTGGTGCAATGAGCCTGCAGTGCTTTTAAATCATTCTTTGAGCTTTGGAAAATGGGTCTCCTGCCTAAGCTGTGTCTGGCCTCATTCATCTGACATGTAAATCTCCCCACATGTAAGGAGAGCTACTTCCCCCTTGACAACTGGAAGAGTGCGGGGCCGCTTGCATGTTAGTAGGTGGGGCCTGAAGGTGGTAAAGATGGAGAGACAGTAGAGAGAGAAACAAGGACATCCCACTGCCTCCTCTTTCCCACTCACAGGCATGAGCATGGCACACAACGTGTGCAGCGTGCCCACCTTCTTCTCACGCATTAGCTTGAGGTCTGATGTTCTTGAGAGCGTCACAGCCTGGAAGTGAGATGGAATAGGATTTAGGGGCCCTGAAATGGTTTGGATTGAATTCTTCTGTTATTTAATTTTTCACATCCTTGTATTTTATCTCCTGACCTTGACCAGCTTCCTGAGGTGGTCCACCTGCCATGGCTGCCTCTGTGACCCCACCTCTGCCAAAGCACAACGCAAATGTGTTTGTTGTTCTCATTTATGTGTGAATAAGACCAGGAAGAAGACCGTGGGTGAAACTGGGGCTGAGAATTTGCCAGGATTCCCCCCAAATCTGATCTTCCCCAGGATTTATGGAATACTTTCATTTTGAGGGTCATTTTCTTTCTCTGTTAATGTACTTTCTCTCTGGGCATTCATTTTCTGGAAGAGGCCTGGACTGCTTTCCTGGAGTTTGGGGAGTCAGAAGGGATCTCAAAGCTCATTTTCTCTAATTCCCTACTTACCAGATGAATCCCCATTATTCATTGAATCATCCCAGTGGCCCCTAAGATGGGAGCTGTTGCGCCATCCCATGGAGCAGAACACTAAGTACCAGGGAGATGGTGCCATTTGCAGGACCACATAGATGGTCAGTAATGAGGTCAAAGGTTGGCCCAGTCACCCTTGACTTGGGTTGTTCCAGGGGTGTCCCACCTTAATTAGAGGTGCTTACACATCAGTCTAAGGATCATGCAGTTGGGAGCATTTTCATACATCTGTAACAAAACATGAAAACTAGACATATGCCAACATAGCTCACCAACTTCCTTTCTTGGAAAAGCCTGTCTTTTATGATGAGATGATGTCTTTCCTACATTTTTCACAAAGGTCTCTTCTTTATGAAATTATAGTGGTAATAATTGGGGGGTGGTTTATAGAAGTCCTTGGCAAACTAAAATACTGGCAATTATATGACACAGGCTTCAGTGTTTTAAAAAATCAAAAATCCTCAGGCTAGAAACAGCGCGAAATGATGCCACTTATAGTCTGCCAGCAGTGTTGGCAAAGATGAGCAGGAGGTCCCTGTAAGCATCCTCATCTTGTCGGGCAGCCATCATCACCCTACGCCCAGCATCAGCCTCGGCACCCTGGGGGTGGGACCCTGCCCTTGTGGCCCTGAAAGCTCCTGCCTGGCTCCTTGTGAGGACCCTGTGCAGGCCCAGGGGGTGGCCACAGGAGGTCTGCAAGGAATGGGAGCCCTCAGCTGTCCCAGGACCTTGGGGGCTTGGTAAGTGGATGGGCTGACTCGAGTCTATATTTGATGGCTCCTTCCCGGGTCTGGGGTGCTGGACAGGAGAGAGGGCAAAGTCCCGAGAACTTATCTTGTGCATCTGTTGCTGTTCTCTGTGCCTCGGGAGAAGAGAAATAACGGAAAGTAATAATCATGAAGGCATGCTGTGCTGGGCACCAGGCAGGGTTCCAGGGCTCCCACCTAATGAATGTGCGGCCTTGAGTGGGTTCTTTTTTAAGCTCCCCGTAATGTCGTTGTGACAATAGAATCACATAATTCAGGCAAAGCTCCTAACTCGGGACTAAATGCTCAGTCAGTGTTCGCTTCTGTCTCTGCTCACACACGTTCTCCTCCTGCTTTGTCTTGAGGGGCAGTCATAGGCAAAGCTGTGAATTGTCCTGTCTTCTGTGCCCTCGTGTCTACACGCTTCCACCCCGGGTTCTTCCAGCCAGGGAAAATGCTAGCTGATGCCCAAATTCACACTGAATGAGTTGGAGTTTATGAGAAGAAGATAGTGCATAAGCACAGGGAAAATTCTAGCAGTGGCATTCTGGACCCCATGGCACCCAGTGGAGGGGGCTTTGCAGCTCCAGCCTCCCTGACTTTCAGCTGGGGAGCCCCACTGCCCCCACCCAGGCAGGAGGCGGGTCCCGGTGCCAGGTCTGGGCCGGGCACGCTGGCCTCTGCTGTCACGGCCCATCTATCTCCTGCTCTGTGCACTTGCTGTAACAGCTGACACCTGGGATGTCACATTCTGACATATGAGGCTACAGGGGTCAAGTGAGGCAGGGGTGGGGGCAAGAACGGGGCTTTCACAGCCAGGTGCGTGTCAAACCAAATTCCACTCATGATGGGGTGTCACCGGGAGCTGGTTTGGATCAGAACGGTCTGCTGCAGTCAAATGACAATGTTTGTCTGGTCGGGGCTCATCTGACGGGATGTACTCCCTGGCAGGTCCCAGGGTCCAGGACGGAGGCCGCAGGGACGAGGATGGGTGGGCCGCAAGTAGTGATGCCTTACCCTCCTTTTCCTTGTCTTCAAATTTGTTGCTAGCTTGTGCTTGCTGACATTTGAGCAGATTGTACTTATGCAAATAGGCTATTTTTGCTTTATTTTGAGTCTCCTACATGCGCAGAGACCACTAACTGTCACAAAGGTTTCTTTCCACAATGGTGACTAACAGCACGGTCACTCACCCAGCAGCAAGGGAGAGGTCTAGCAGGGGACAAAGAGTGTTTAATATTGATGTGAGTCCTGAATGCATGAGGATCTGTGAAGCAGTGTTAGGTGGCATTCAACAGCGTGGGCTTTACATTCTGACAGACCGGAGTTTGAATCTCTGCATCGACACTGAGTAGTTGCATGGCCTTGGGCAATTTTATTTAATGTCCCTGGTCCTCAGTTTCTACCTCTGTAAAATGGTGATGTAATACTATATATTGCATAGGAGTATTTTAGGGATTAAAGGAAAATGCATGCAAAGCAGTTTGCAAAAGGCCCAGAGAAGTAAAGGATCACGGTGTTATTATGAGAGGGCTCTTACTTACTGCCACATGAGACTTACCCTTTTCTTCTGTTTCCTTATTTGCTATCTGTAAAATTAGGGTAATAGGAGGGTACCCAAAGGAAGAAAGAAAGAGGAGACATGGTGGTTGGTGGTCTGGAGGCAACACTTGGGAGAAGCAATGTGTTCCACTTGGAGATGTTTCTAGTGAAATGTTCTGCCCTAGGAATTTCCTTAGTCAATCCTACAGACTCATCAAAACTCTTACAAGGGTGCACTTTTGTCTTGGGAAACATGAAGGAGAGGGCGGGAGGATAACCAAAGCATGGAATACATTTATACACAAGAGGACATAAAATAATGATTCACAGAAAATCCATTTCTTGCTTCCTCCAAATAAGTGTAGAAAAGCAATAAAGAATATTTGATTGAAAGGACGCCTTTATATCTGTGTCTGACAGTGAAGTGGGGCGGGGGCGGGGAGGGGGGGCAATTGCAGGAAGGTACGGAAGGACTTCGAGAAATTTATCCTTTTTTTCTCTTTGAGGGACAGCCCGTGAGGCAGCAGCCAACCTCACACTTGCCGGTCCAAGCCAATGAGTGGTGGGCCTCAGCAGTAGTTTGCCAAGAGGCCAGAAGAAGAAAGATGAAACCAGGGGGTTCCTGGCTACCGTAGCTGAGAAATAAGGCAAAGTAGATGAGAAGTTATAGCACAGATGGAAGTTGAAGAGCAGGTCTTCAGTTATTGGAGAGCCCAGCGAATCCAAGGTGGTTGCCATTAGGGGGAAAACTTATCTTTTCTTCTTTTTTTTTTTTTTAAATTTTATTATGAGCATTTCCAAATATGCCCGCAGGAACAGAGTACAACATTGTTCATCATCCAGCTTCATCAGCAATCAATTTTTTTATTTTTAACTCCTTTTAATTTTGTTAGAGTAAGGTCCATTTCAGACACTCCTAAACCCTCCAGTGTCCACCTTAATTACTTTTTACCCAATCCTAATACCATCTTCAACATCCGCCAGACTCAACAATTATTCATTAACAGTCCCTAGTCTTGCACCACCATTTTAAAGAGCTACAAAATGAAGTTCAAAAGTTCAAAGACAGACCCGAGCGTATATACGTTAATATAGGATAAAGGTGGCAGTGGAAGGGCTGGTTTATTCACTGGTTGGGCTAAATAGTTAATTTGTTGGGAAAGAAAAATTTCAAAATAAATGTCAGGTGAAGTAACCTTTTGGTAAAAATATCAAGATGGATAAGATTTTCTAAACACAGCACGGAAGGTAGGAAAAGAGTGTGTCTGGCTACGGAGAAAGCTCCTTGCTCTCTCCCTGCTCCCAATAAAAGCAACATCAAAACTGGTTAAATGATATGCAAAATTTAAATAAACTGAAGGTTCTAGAAGGTTCAATCTATAAAGCATACGAAAGGTTAGGATCTCTAGCATAGGAGTGTGTATAAATCTGTAAAGCACTTGGTTCTCCAGAAGAAAAAGGGAGAGGATTCTTGGTTAACTCACAGACATTTCATGTTGCAATCTGGCAATTCGCTCATGACTCCCTCACCCAAAGTCCACAGGGAGACTCCCTTGGCAAGGGGGCTTGGGGACATCTGTGAATTACTCATGTTCTAAGAAGTCATGTATCTGGCTTCCCTGTGTCCCAACAACTTATCCCAGACTTAACATTATTAGGTGGATGTGCTTTATACTTTGTGGTCGGAGTCCGTGAAGTACTCTTATTTCATTAAAGAGAAAGCTTACTCTCCTTTTTATTCTTTTATTTTTTAAAAGTTAATTTCAATGGATTAGTAGATTTCAAGGGAGAGGAGCTAAACAAAAATATTATTACTCCATCATCTTTACATCGACGTCCTTGGGTGACATTTTACAGCAGTTTTTAATTTAATGGGGTTGCATTTAATAAACATAATGTTTTCTCATATATTTGGGGGGGAAATGACACTGGCTCAATAGAAGAATGAGAAATACCTGCCCTTACTCATTAAAATGAGACATGGTTGTGACTTTGCTGTATCATAAAGATCTGTTAGGGAGAAAGAAAAGACTGTACAGCTTGAGGTCCTATGATTTCTTAAGTGAGAGGCATGTTGGCCCAGCAAGGAATTGGTAAAACTTTCATAAACTGTGTCACTATACAAAACCACTTCATTCTTCATGAATCTTCCTCGAGTGAAGTTTAGTACCTGACCAAGTCAAAGGATATCCTCCCTTTGAAAAAAAGTCTGGATGGAAAAAGAAAAAAGCAGTAACAATTGTCATCGAGGGTGAATGGCATCTTTGACATCCCAGATTTAGACGAATGTCATTAGCTTGGATTTGGGTAGCTGAATACTGCTGATATTTGTGCCCTTCAGCAAATTCTATATTTGATTCTCTTATCCCAAGGGCTTTTGTGAAACAGGGAGCTTCGTATCAGAACAGAGTTGCAGTCTGCTTGCTAGTCATTACAGTGGAATAAATGGCAATACGTATAACACCTGGCCATGAAAAGGCCAGTGGGTAAAGGGAAAGATGGGACTCGATGACTCCTTCCATGATTTATCCATTGCCTTTCAGTGTCTATGCTGGCTGAACTTTTATTTACTTATTCCTTATGAAAACTCAGAAGGTAACCTTGTTTTTCAGATGTTAAGCATAATTATGGGAATGAGCCCTTGGAATTATTTAATTCTTGTTTTCCTAGAAGTTCAAAGAAATATACATATAAATATATCTTAATAAATACAAATAACACATAAATATATAAGTATATACAGAGATAGATAACAAAATCTGATTTATTGAGCAGTTTCTCAAGTAGGAGTCACTATTTACTTGCAACTTAGTGCATCTACAAAGTAATGGCCATTGCTTTGTGACGATGGAAGTCAGATGAAGACCAACGCAAAGAATGTTAAAGAACAGTAGTCGTCAGATCAATACCAGAAGAATTGCTTTATACTGAGGGCTTGCCAATGACCAGGCTAGAACTGGATGTGCTTTGACCTAGGTTCTTCGGCCTTACATCCGAGCTACCCAAGCTAGAAACTGGGCATCGTTCTCTACTTCTCCCATTCTCTACCACACCCATGTTATCGCCAAATCCTTTCAACTCTAGGCGCTAAATAGAATGGAATCTATTGCTGTCTCCTGTCATCGCCCCTTTGTCCAACTCTGCCTTAACTTCCTCCTCCAGATCCTATGCTCAATAGAAGAATTGAGCCAACAGCCCACAATGGCACCCTCAAGGGCTCATTTGAAAATGCAGCGTTGATCTTGGTTCTCCCTCAAAAACCTTCAATGACTCCCTCTCCTCTTGGGAATAAACTCCAAACTTATTAACATGAGATACACTTTTCCAGTCTGGGATTTGCCTTATCTGTTACCACTTCTCCAACCACAGTCCACGCTCCGGCCACACTGAGGTACCTGTAGCATGAATCCTGTGCATGGCAAATATTTGATGCTTTTGCTTGCTTCCAGCTATCTGAGCTATCTCTATTTGCTCCCCTACTATCACTCCTGTTTGCCAGAGTTGCTTCTTTCATTTAAGAGTCAACACTCTGTCATATTCACTCAGAAATCTTTTTTTGAATTGCCTTCCCTCCAAGCCAGGTACTTTGTCCACACTCCTTAGTAACTTGTACACAGATCTTTTAGAACATTCATCAAATTTGATTGTAGTTGTCTATTTACTTTTCTGGTTCTTCTCTGTCATGTTAAAATGAGACCATCATTGCTAGTGTGTCCCAAATAGATGATCCATGACATATTTCAAGGACATGGAATGCAAAACTTAAGAATCAAGTAGAAGGATAAAAAGGATCTCTCAAGTCTCTTCTACTTTTGAGTTTCTAAATATCTCTGATCCCAAGAGCCTATGACACTGAGGCTCCTTGCAAGTAATCAGAGAAACAAAGTCATCACTGTTTTATCATAAAAATATTTGGATCTTTTTAATGACTTTGAAATTGATTTTTCGACAATAAAATTTATGTAATAAATGTTGACTACATTATAGTCCTCAACATGTAACACTTTTGCCCAGTTATGCACATAAAGGAAACTTCTCTTCATGATGCTCCTGGCCAGGGTAATTGGGAAATCTACTGCCACTTTGTTCTACCTACATTAGCTCTATTCAGGACTTCTAAAACCATAATGTGGCAGTTGGATTAGAACATGGGTTTCAGAAGAAGTTGGCTCTTTTTTTTTTTAATTTAATTTATTTATGAGAGACCCAGAGAGAGAGGGAGAGAGAGAGAGAGGCAGAGACACAGGCAGAGGCAGACTCCATGCAGGGAGCCCGATGTGGGACTCAATTCCAGGTCTCTAGGATCAGGCCCTAGGCCAAAGGCAGGTGCTCAACCATTGAGCCACCCAGGGATCCAAGAAGTTGGTTCTAAGTTCAAATTCAACTCTAGAATTGTGATAAATTTCAAAAGTCACTTTATATTCTTGAATATGATTTTCCTCATCCAAAATGGTTGTTATATGGATTAATGTGTAAGAACTGCTTCACAAAGAAATTGGTACATAGGAAGCATTCATAAAATGATAATAGTATAATTATTACATAATAATATAATACAATATAAAATATGGTAATTATAATTATTATAATATAACTGAAATTATTAGTATTCTAAAGGAGGAAAACTAGGAAGAAATCACTTCCTAGATGTTAGATCCTCATGCTTGCACAAAGTCAGAGAGGACAACGGTTTCTTTTAAATGTGAAGGCCCAACTTTCATGGCTGAGCCCATATTATATTCCACCCAGAGCTGGATGCAAATAGAGATAAGGGTTTTTTTTCATACCAATCCCAGTAGTATTAAGGTTATTAATATTGGAATCCAGATTTCCAAAGGGTCAGGAAATTTTGAGCAAGAATGTCCTAAAAGCCCATGACCAAGTGGAGGCATATGGGGAAGAAAGAAGAGAGAGAGGTACAGAAGCTGCCCAGGCTTTCACCCCCTAAGAGATAAAGATGTTGGGATCTCAGCCAACACCCTTAAGTAATAAGGAGTGATGGAAGACAAAAGCTGACAGTCTATGACATGTGACATGTGACTTTCTAGTGACCCAGAGATTGGATTTGTTCTAAATGGGAAAAGCTAGCATGGTGACATCAGAAGCAGTTTCCAATGCAGCAAGTAGCTCACATCCCACTCACAAAAGCTGATGGCCAGAGGGAATGAAATGATTCAGAGGACCAGAGCCCTGCCTTGGACACTAAATTGACAATGCATTATTAAACTTCCCTTGAGCCCTTCACCACATCCATTCTGGCATGGAAAGTTTTCTTTTTCCCCCTCAAAGAAAAAGCAATCTCTGACATTTTGAATTTACCAAACAAGTAAATTAAAGGCTTGGTACATAAAAAGTTCCCTTTGCTTTATAGAATTCCCTGAATTTTGTTTGAGTCATTTGTTGGTTTTGTTTTGTTTTTATATAATGAACTTATCCAATACATTTACAATATAAGTCAATATCTATTAACACCAAAATATACTTCTGAAGTGGTTCAGTCAGTTAAGTGTCCAATTCAATTTTGGCTCAGGTCAGGATCCCAGTGTCATGAGATCAAGCTCCACATGGGCTCTGCACTGGGTGTGGAGCCTGCTTAAGATTCTCTCTTTCCCTCTGCTCCTCCCCTGCCCCACTCATGCACACACACGTGTGCACTTTCCCTCTCAAAAAATGTATATACGAGAAGCCTGGGTGGCTCAGCAGTTGAGCTCTGCCTTTGGCCCAAGATGTGATCCTGGAGTCCCAGGATCGAGTCCCACATCGGGCTTTCTGCATGGAACCTGCTTCTCTCTCTGCCTATGTCTCTGCCTCTCTGTGGTGTGTCTCTCATTAATAAATAAAATATTTTAAAAAATGTATATACTCCTAAAAAATGTACACGTTTTTCACCTCAGCAGTCCCTCAAGGGGGATAATGGGCACTGTAACATCAAAGGGCATTATCTCCATATATGGGGTAACCATCATGGCAGCATTATGGTTTCGAAAGTTGGAAGCAACAAAATATCAATGAAAAGAAGTTGAAATAGAGTCATCAGGCTATGGGATATTATATAGCTACTACAAAGAATAAACATGAGTTACATGTATTAACCTAAGATGTATCCCAAATATATATTTTTATGGGGAATAAAAGCAATTTTCAGAGTGATGTGTAAAGGATGTTTGTGTGAGCAAAGAGAAGGGCATGAAAGAGCAGCCCCCAAACTACTAACATTAGGTATTTAAAGAGGGTGGGATTGGGGGTGGAGAGATCATTAAGCATTTTATTATGCTTCTCTTTGACTTGCAACAAAGATTACAGATTACCTTTGTAATTATTAAAAATGTATTTAAGTAGAATATGTGTGTACATATATACATGAATAATACATATATACATAAAAATAAGTAAGTAAATAAATAATTTAAATTAGAATAAATAAAATCAGGCAAATTTGTGTTTTAGAACCAAGGAGCAGAGGAAGAACAGGAAACAAATTTATTGTCTCTGTCCTTTGAGTTAACGCATGGTATATGTGATTTCATTTAATTGTCATTTTTCAATGAAATAAATATTAGCAGTCCCCTTTACAGTTGAGTAAGTGGAAGTCCAAATAGATCAAATGGTTTTCCTTAGGTTACGTAGTTAGTAAGTAGTAGACCCAGGAATTTGACTCAAGTCTGTCTATATTCAAAGGCCATAAACTTTCTATGAACTCAATTTTATATAGTAATTTCTCTAAAAAATATAGATTTCTTTATGTGCAGCTTATATAGGTATAACTAAATAAAAAACATTCATTGTTTGCTTGCTAAATCTCATATATATAAAGAAGGAAGTCACTGAAAGTAACAATTCCATGGTTAAAATATAACATTATTTTATTATAGACAGATTTTTTTGACTACCTTGTCTTAAACCTTCCTCTATATATCTAATGAAGAAATGACATTTACTGATTTTTGCTGTTACTATAGAATTATTGCTTTAGAGTAATATTGTGGTTGTGAAAATAAAAAATGCCATAGAAAAGAAAAATGTCATAGAAAAGAAAAATGTTTTTTGAAAAAACAACCACACGCTGTCAGGATAGGTGAAGCGGAGTCTTGGGTAAAGGATCATTGTCCATGTCTTGGTTTTCTCAGCTATAAAAACACACAAACAAAAATAGTGGTCCTTGAACACATAGTTATTCCCAGACATACTGATGTTATTTTCATGTTGACTCAGCTGGAATCCACCATTCATGACATTTGCTTAGTTATACCTCCTTTTCCCATCCCTTGGAAGAATCTTAGGCAGATTCTGGAGTATTTGTTTACTTTCCGCTGTAAGTAGGGTCATTTCACTAATGATTGCTCCCCTTAAAGTATTAAAAAGTCCAATCTAGTCTAATATTAAAATTTTAATATCGGATTTGGTCAGATTTTAATATCAGATTTGGTCCATAACTTCTTTCCTCTCTTTAACTGGTGCCTTGCTCATCAAGCACCTGCAGTTGGGGGAAAGGTGTGATGTGTTCTTTTGTTCTCTGCCCGCCACTTCCCCTTTTTGCCTTCTGCATATCCTGGGGTCCAAAGAGGGGGAAGGGCAAGCAGATGAAGAGGGGGAGACTTTTATGTCACTGGTGCTACTGTAATCTTCTCTCAGCTAACCTTGGCTGTCAGATTGTTCACCCCATGCCTCTTACTGCTGAAAAACTTCACCCCAAAAGGGCACCCTCTTGAAAGGTAACTGAAGCCCAGCGACTTCCCACAGGATCCAGTTGGCTCTAGGAAACTCATTCATTCTTGCCAGTCCAAAGGGTGCTAATGTCTATAGCTCCTCAGTGTTGTCTCTTTCCTCACCCTACCATTGTGCATGGCCACAGCTGGTCTCCAGCCATCTGAATTCCAGAGGGAGAAGCACGCATCAGTCCTGAGTTTCACATACAATCCCAAAGAAGGACTCTTTCACCCCATATCCCTCTTCAGCCCTGGAGCCCAGAGTCTACACTTCCTAAATATCCAGTGGGGGGCAGTGAGAGACCCTTCTCTGTTTCTCACATGTACTCTCAACCTCTGTAAGTATTTCTGTTGGATCCCTCTCACTTGATTTGGAGGAAGGCACCCTTGAAAAGGAAAGTAAGTGGAGAAAAAAAGGTATCACAGTCTTCCCTGCCAGTCTAATAATCTTCTTTCAGTGAAATCTCTCAAATTATTCATTTGAATTTCTGGACTTGTATTCACTACTGGGCATTAATGGGGCTGATGGACAGGTCCTGCTTTTTTTTTTTTTTTTTTTAAGAATTTATTTATTTGAGAGAGAGAGAGAGAGAGAGAAGCAGGCTCCATGCAGGAAGCCCGATGTGGGACTAGATCCCGGGACTCCAGGATCACGCTCTGAGCCAAAGGCAGAGGCTCAACCGCTGAGCCCCGCAGGCATCCCGCCCTGCTTCTTTTGAGTACATTTTGGTAATATGTTTTTAGTTCCTCTCTTTAAAATGAGAAATTACTTCTAATCCATTGTTCTCAACTTTGGGGATTTGGCCAAACATTCCAAGATGCTGGGAAAATCCCACTCAACATCCTGTTTCCTAAGAAAATTGTTTTTATTTAGCTCAAGATTTTTTTCAAGAAAATTATACAACAGAGTTTCAAATCCTTCAGAAGGAACAAGGTAAACCATAAAATCACAGAAGTTTTAGGGTCTTAGAAATCATTGCCTTTTCATTATCTATGAAGAAAACATGTTCCAGAAAGGATAATTGACTTGCCCAAGGTCATGGCTACAAGAGATAGATAAGGGTAGTATTGGGCTTACCTTAGATTCCTCACTTGGTGAAGACACAGCTAGAAAAAGTACTGTTTTTCATCCTATTTTTATCATTGGGAGGAGACGGGAAAGAATTTATGACTGAACAGTGTCTTGAGATATCAAGAATATAGTAAAATATACCCATATGGAATATAATGCAAAACCTGAAACAAAAGGAATTTTTACGTATTCTTTATTTTGATTCTATGAGAAAAGGGTAAATGACCTATAGACAAATTGATGTCAGAAACTTATCCAAAATAAAAATTTCCAAGATATGTCATTTCTTGATAAATCTGGTCAATAGTTTTTCCCCCATTTAAAAATTGAAATTATAAACCCTATATTTCTTTGTGTGTTTTTTGCCACTTACAAAGAACGTCTACACATATCATCTGAAATTTCACTCTACAGTGAAAAACGAGGTTATACTAATGACTTTGAAGCAATATGAGTGCCTTTTGAATTATTAAGGGAAGATGGAATTTTGTTCTGTGTCATTTAGTGTTAAGTATATTATTTAGAAATACTCTCTCCACATATGATATTAGTGGGTAGAAATTCTCCACTAACTAGAACTTTCCAGTGACTAAGTATTTCACTATCCCAGGCATGTTGGGTATTGGATTACTATTCTGATGTACTTATGAGCAAATGTTGTTGCCTAAGACAAAGTTCCTAAATCCTTTCTTTCTCAACCTTTAAGTTATATTCCAGAAGCTTATCCTAAGAAAAATCAGTGGACAAGAGTACAAAGCTGCTTTATAATGCTATTCAGTGCAGCACTATTTTATCGTTTTCAATAGTACAGATCAAGTAAATGGTAAAATCATAACTTTTATTTAAAAAGTTATGTATTTGTAAGTTTGTGCATACTAGTAAGTATTGCTGAGATATGTACACCCTTGGCTTGCTGCCACTGAGAGTCTGTTTACACGAGCTGATAAGACTCCTCTGATACATATGAGATCTTTACCTTTTAGGCTAAAAGAGGGGAAAAACGTTTGGGGGATGGTGATATCCAAATAGAAAGAGGGAAAAGGAGATGAGGATTGATTTTGGTGACATGGACTCTGCTCCAAAACCCATGCGGAGAGTCTGGTTTTGAGACTCAACTGAAAGAGAAGTGAGGAAAAGAAGCTAAAGGCTGTGCTGGTAAAACTTGCGTTCCTCTGGGCATCCATGAGGCTACTTCAGGATCTAAGTAACAAGACTTCAGAGATTTGGGAGAAGGCCACTGGCCTACCCTGTCCCCAGCCTCTGACTCAGCTCAGGGTGACCTCTGCAGAGGATAGCTGTGTGCATCCATGTCACGGAGGGCAGTGGCACACATGCAAAGGAGGCTGGAGCAGGGGAGAGGTGTGTCTCTAAGCATATGTAAGACACCATCACCCAGGACCCCTGGAAAAGACTATGACATGCCCTGAAGGAGAGTTGAAGTTCAAGGTGAACAAGTAGGGGCTGGGATCTGTCACAACATGCCTTCATCTGATCAAAGTTTCTCAATTTCAGCACTACTGACATTTGAGGTCAGATCACTCTGTCGTAGAGGCCGTCTTGTGCATTGCAGGATGTTTGGTGGCATCCCTGACCTCTACCCATGGGATGCCAGTAAAAACTCCTCCCCTAATTTATGAGTAAAAATGTCTCCAGATATTGTCAAATGTCCTCTGGGGGCAAATCTCCTCAGGTAGAGAACCACTGATCTAATGGAGCTGCAATTGTAATCAAGGTCAGTGAAAATCATTGCCTGATAACGATGGTTACTGTTCTGATGAATCTTTACAGCACCTTGGGCCCTCTTCTGACTGCGTCATGTTTTTAACTTATGAATGCTCACAAATCCATAAGGTAGGTTCTGTACTTGTCTTCATTTTACAGATAAGAAAAGGAAAGCACAGAGGAGCGAAGAAACTCCCAGAGTCACCTTGTCAAGACCAGAAATCTTGCAACAATGTTAACAATCGTGGACTTTCCGAGTGATTGCTATTTTTCTTTTCTCTGTGGGTTTTTGATTTGTTGTATTTTTCAAATATTTTCCAATAAATCACCTTAATAACAATTACTAATCAAGTAAATCAATAAGACGCAGTGGTACAGGACTCTTGGGATGCTGGGTGGTGAGCATCTCCTAGTAGAGCTCCAGTGGAACCATTGTACACAGTCCTAGGAAAAGATTGACATGGCCAACATAACTTTAAACTAAGACTAAAAACCAATTGGAGAAAAGAGAGTATGTGTTCTCATGGCCAGCTGAGTTCAGCCTTCATCTCTTCTAACTCGAATAGGAGTGGATTTGCTGTCCACACTATATGGCCCACCAACTGCAGGCACCCACCTGAGGGCAGGCAAAGGGCAGGCTCTCACCTTTATCAAGCAACCATCTCCTCTCAGCGTGGTTGTCGGGGCTGTCCCTGGGTAAGAGGGCTGGTGGGTGTGGGTGGAGGGACCTAGCTGGGGAGACTCCAGGAAACAAAGGCTGAGGCCCACAGGCTTGGATTGCATCCTGTGTCTGTCAAGCGCTGGCTGGGGCAGGATTCGGGAGTGATTCCAGCAGAGGCTGGGCTGGCAGCTGAGTGTTTAGCAGAGCCTGCTTGTCAGTCACTACTTACGCTCATCCCTTAATGGCTCTTCCCTTGTCATTTGCCTGGTGTCGCTTTTATCTTAAGTGAATTTAACAATGGTGAAAGGTGCCAGTCTGAGGTCCCCAGAGGGAAGCTTTGCTGGAAGAGCAGTTGGAATGAAAGTTTCCCCCAGCAAATCACCTCTGCTGCCCCACCCGGAAGAAAGTAACCCCATGGCTCCGGGGGTACCCTGGAGGCTGGACTGAGCCAGCCAGCTCTTTCCACCACAGCTCAGCAGGCATCCTTAAGGGAAGCCAGCTGAATGCAGGTCTGCAAAACGGAAGACATCTTGCAATTGCTTTTTCCTTAATTTCCACACCCAGGAGTATTTCAGGAGGAATTTAATCTCTATGTTTCTGGTTCATTTACACTTAACTTGTCACAAGATTCTTTCCAAAGAGCCATTTGGTGCCCAAGAGAACTTGTGAGCTTTTTAAACATATATCCATCTTTTTAAAAAAAAATGTTTTTTGAACTAGCCAGATTCAAGCAATGTCTAAACTACACATGAATACGAGGAGGTTTTAAATTTCAAATCCAGTTAAGATCCCAAGAATTTTTCTGTGGGGCAGCAGCCCATCTAACAAATCAGTCAATGATAGTTGAAAACAGGCATCATTTGCCCTCCCAGGGTTGGAAGTCGAAGCTGGGGTATAAAAGGAGTTAGCAGGAGAAGAAGGAGTAGAGGAAGCAAGAAAATGGAGACAGTGCTGAAGGTATAATGACTCCAGCTACCTTGTTTGACCTCTTACTAGGTATACTACCTTGTTTGACCTCTTACTAGGTCTACCTCTTGTTAGGTATACTAGGTACTATGCTAAGTACTTGGTTGGTAACTTCTTGCAACAGCCCTATGGCAACTTTCAGGTTACCAAGAAAGGAGTTCCCCCATTTAATAGACAGATAGACTTAAATTTATAAGTTAAATAAAATATTCATTTGTTGGAAAAGAAAAAAATTTCCTCTACCCTTCAAGATTCTTCTAGGTAGTCTAATAATGAAGTTGGTTGAGATAGATTAACAGGAGAAGAAATAGTTTAATTGCATGTGCACAGAGGTCCAATAATAAAATTGAGACTCAAAGAAATGACCCAGACCGTTTTTATGCATTTTAGACAAAGAAACAATAAACCTGTGAGACATTGACAGGAAAAAAAAAACATATGCTTAAGAGCTTAATTTGTAAGGAATTCTGAACAGAATTTGCACTGGGGTGGTAAATTAGTAAATGTAATAAGTTTTTTTATACATCCTTCTCAGCTTTGAACTCTTTGTCTCTGGTGATAAGGATGTTTCTTTACCTTTAGTACAGGGAGGGCACCTTTCACACGGGAGATTTATTTCTTGTTTTCTGGAGACAAAGGAAGGTAAGAGTGTTCCTCTTACACTGACTGTTTCTTAAGTAACTTCAAGTTCAAAATAATCAATATGTCAAAGTGGCACATGTGGAAACAGCCTCCCTTTGGCCCTTCACACAGTTCACACAGATAATAACTGATGTATCCAGAACGAAGTTCAGCCCCATTTAAATCCAAATTAGCAATATTGAAATGAGGAGAATGTGTAGGAAAGAAAAAAAGGGGGATACAATGACCCTACTCTGTGCCACTGCCAATGACTTCAAATACAACACCACAGACTTTTTTTCTGTTTCCATTCCTTATCGACTTATCCAAGAACTGTGTGATTGAGGGCAAGTGCAGCTGATTTCCAGTCATCTCATCATCAGACCATGGCTCTGGAAGAGCTTCCTTCCAGCTGTAGCTGCAGGGCACTGTCTTCTACTCACTCAGGAAACGCTCGGATGTCTAGCCAGAAAGGCTGAGGTTTATGACCTTTGGGCAAAACCTGACTTTACTTCTGAAAAGACCTGAAAACAATTTCCTAGGCACTGAAGCCAGTCATTTCTGGGGGGATTTGTATTTTTAAGACAAAATTCCTCATATGTTCTGCAAATAAAACAACAAAAAACAGGTATGTAGGTGTGCATGTGTGTGCACATGCACAGGTGTGCTCACACTGCTGGGCTATCCATGAGAGTAGAGGGCGATTTTCAGCTCTACCAGAACCCTGGTGTGTTTATCTCTGTTGAGCACTAGTTTGCTGGAGTCCTTACTTCCCATTCCGTTTGGTTCATGAAGTGCTGAGGACCTCTGATGGCAAGACTGTTGTACTTGATATTAAACACACCACAGTGAGGAAGAAACTATCACATGCATTTATTTTGGTTGTTTTTATCCAGCATCACTGCCTTTGGTGTAATTTCCATAGATGATCCCGGATATCTCCAGGGATTAAGGGCACCCATAGGCCCCCTGGTACTTCTTTCTCATCTGTTTAAATATGGATGGGTACTGGACTCATACTTTTCTTTCAATAAAGACTCTCCACTAAAGTAGTAAGTGTAAGACTCCCAAAAGACATGATGGAAAGTGCTAATATAGAGGCAATCAATGTATATAGGGATCCTAGAGGATCTTGACCATAAGCCCTGCCATTTCTAGAGAAAAGCATCTTGTAGGTCCATGCTGGAGGAGATGAAGTTTTAGGGGATGGGAAAATGTGAAATGGAGCCAAGACAGGCTTTCCCTGTGTCCCTAAGTTCTTTTTAGATGGGAGATGACATACCTCCATCCACTCCTAGGAGCTGATGTTGGCAATAGATGTTAGCAAGGATTGAAGAACTATAAGGAGAAGAAAAAGTGCCAGTTTCAGGAGGAACAGCTATTTGAAAGAACTTAGGATAAATGAGTCTAGATCTGGTCAACCTTCTGCTATGAGCTACTCTGGCATCCTTGGTCTACTCCCATCCAATGCTATATCTTATTTGCCAGAATTAGGTTCTCATTGCCTTTTCCTGTTTCATGTGGGGCTAGTTGTTTTGTTTCCACACAATGGCCTCTACTCAAAAACTTCCAAAGGCTTCCCCTTAACTGCACCATGAACTCCATATTCTTTCTTGCAGCCTCAAATCTCAATTTTCACTGTTACTCTCAACATCTCCTCAATAATGTGCAAAAATACTTTGTTCTATTTAAAAAGATACATTTGTCCCATAGGGTGACCCACAATCCCAGTTTGCCCAGGACTGAAGGGATTCTCAGGACCCAGGATCTTTGGTGCAAGAACCAGAAAAATCCTAAGCAAACTGGGATGAACAGCTTACCCACTGTAAGTCACACTTGAATGAACAAATCTTGAGTTATTCTGCTTCTGTGCCCTCATACTTTTCTTGCTTGGAATGCTACCCTCTTTCTACCTAATAGGAAGGTGCCCTCCTGCATCAAATTCTAGCTTGTGGGTGAATCTTTCCCAGATCCTCCTCAGTGACAACCCATTTCTCTTTCCTTTGAATCCTGATTGTTCTGGTTGCCTTGGGGCATTCACAGGGGAGCCATGGAGTGTTTGAGAACATGGATTTAGGAGGTGGGTAAATTCAGTTCTAAATCTGATTATTTAAATTCTAAATCTGGTAAGTACTTCAGTTTTCTCACGTTTAACAAAGGAATGAAGATTGAATGAAATAATATATGTAGCACCTACCTTGTAGGTGGTCTATTGAAATATGTTTAATGAATGTTACTACCCTTTGGTTCCTTCATTCAATGAGTATTTGTTGAGTGCCTTCCATGTGGCTGTCCCCAGTCCATGAAACAGTGAATCAAACAGACAAATACTCCAGACTTTGAAGAACTCAGATGCTAGTGGGTGTGGGAAAGATCATAAAAGTAAACTATAAACTATGGCAGATGGTGGTAAGTGCTAGAAAAATAAAGCAGTGGAAGGAGATTGTGAGTGCTTTATGTCTGGGTGGTCAGACAGCCTTAAGCAAAGACCTGTGGAAGGTAAGCAGTTGGCCCATGCAGATAGTTTGAGAAAAGTAGTCTCCAGGTAAAAGTGACAGTGAACAAGTACCATGTGCCGAGGAGGTTCATGCCTGGGAATTTTAGAAAAATATGGCTGGAGCAGAAGGAAAGAGGAATGTGGTAGGGAATGAGATCAGAGAGGCAAGGGCAATGGGGAAGCCATGGAGAGCTATGTAGATGACCGAAGGACTCTGGCTTTTATCCTGAATAAAAAAGGATGACAGTGAAGTGTTTTGAACAGAGGAGTGACACTTAAAATTTCTGACTTAAAATTTTAAGAATCACTCTTCCCACTATGTTGAGGATAGATCTGACAGGAGCTTGTGGTGGCAGTAAATGAGATGAAAGAGGAAGGTGACCTATGTAAGGGTGCAACAGGTCAAGGATATGAAATTCTGGCTGTTTCTGGAAGTAGAGCCAACACAGCCGCCAACTGAGAGCAGTCAGACTTAACTCAGGAATGGCTCCAAAGCTTCTGTCTACAGGGTAGAGTTACTTTCAACTGGGACAAGGGAGACTAGGGACACACAGGCTGAGAATTAAGACCAAAAGCCTTGCTTTGAGCATGGTGAGCGTGTGACATCTCTTAAACATCCACGTGGAGAAGCAGAGCCATTTTATTTTTTTTTTAAGATTTTATTTATTTATTTATTCATGAGAGATACAGAAAGAGAGAAAGAGAGAAAGAGAGAGAGAGAGAGAGGCAGAGACACAGGCAGAGGGAGAAGCAGGCTCCATGCAAGGAGCCTGATGTGGGACTTGATCCTGGAACTCCAGGATCAGGTGCTGGGCTGAAGTCTGCAGTAAACCACTGAGCCACCCAGGCTGCCCAAGCAGAGCCATTTTAAACAGGCAAGTTTTCTTTTCCAGCTGATCTCATGGTTATTTGGAGTAGTTCAGGGGAGAATAGAGATTACTGGGGGATGGGGGGTAATTAGTGGCCCCTTTCTTAAGCCTTCCTAGGTATTATGAGTGCTTTTTAACCAGAAGGTCAGATCCTTCATCTTGTACCTTTTTCTGGACCTCCTTCAGTTCTGAGAACAGTGCTGGGCACAGCAAATACCTGCTTTGTACTGAGTAGTGCCAACACAAACTACCAACCTGGAATTTGGGGTTCCATGAGCTCTTTTGAAACAGAATCCTCATGACCTTAAGCCCTTTGCATAAAAAGCATGGTCCTCCATGTGGAAGCCTTCTGAAAGTGCCTAGCACATTCTATAGTCCCACTGAAACCTTAGTTGAGTGCCCAGCAGGTGATGCTTTGTGGCGGAGCTATCAACTCTTCTAGGTTCCCAGAAACAAGAGCATAAAAGGCAGAAGATGAATGGCCTTTGCCTCTGGAACAGCTGGTGCTGCTCCTGCATCTGCATGGCCAGTTGATTTAGAGATTTGTGAAGAGAGCCTCTGGGCCCCTCGCTCCTGCCAACTGAATTACTGGGAACATCCCATGGCAACGATGGAATTATCATTCTCTTCCAGGTGCTGCAGGACCAGTGCCCTGGAGCTGGAGGGTGAAAATACACTTGCTCCTGGAGGAAACTGCGGACATGACTTGGTCACAGCCCAGAAGACGAAGGTCATCTTGCTCCAGATGGTGACTTGGAGCCACCTCAACAGCATACATCCAAGACTGATTCCCTGGGGGGGTTGCCAAGGACTTGCTGCTGCCAAAAGACCCAACATTTGTGTCAATACGCCTGGAGGTGGAAGTGGGTGCCATGGCACAAATTGTTCCAAATGATATGTATTCCAGAAGCCAAAATGATATCCCTCTTACCATGAATGGCATTAGGACCTTTTTGCCTTATTCAGGGCACCCTTGGCAGGTATTTTTGGTACCAACCCAGTTGCCAGGGCTCAGTTCTCCCCTTCCCCTCCAAAATGGAGGATCTACAAAAGGGTTTCTATATTGAGTAAGTATGGGGAACTCTGAGTTAATGAGTGAAACAGGTTTCTTTGTGCAGGATCTTTCAAAACTTTCAACATGCTAATACACACTGACAGTTTCCAAAGAGGAAGAGCATGTATGGCCAGTGTTTGAACACAAGGATCTGGTTTCCTGAAGCACCTATTAGGGCGAGTGTTGCTCTCATCTCGCTTAGGGAAATGCTTCCTTAGGCTAACATTGAAATGGCTTGCATTCTCTGAGACCAAACGATGCTTGGGGAAGAAGCCCAGGAGGATGCAGAGGAATCAGTTTTAAAGTGCTGCAGGAGATTTAAAAAGAAAGGCAGAAGGGAGAACTAATCAGCCCAGGAGCATGAGGACCAAATTGATTCTCCTGCCTGAGTAGCTTCTGGCTGAGTTCCTTCAAAAGCTGTGAACAGGGCGCTTGTTCTAAGACCTGGTGGGCTCTGTGTAGTGTTAATGGGAGGAAAAGTCTGGAGAATTCTACTCAATGCTTTGAATTTGACTCAATGCTGCTTTGAAGGAAGGAGGAAAGGCCTAGCAGCATTTAAATACACAGAAGGCTTTGCTTAAAATACGATCCCCAGAGAAGCTTTGCTGGAAAACTTCTTGTGGATGAGACGGGCTTTAACGAAGGCCCGTGGTAAACTCTTTCATGTAACAAGAAAATCAGAGAGGTTGACAGGAAGTATAGGGGATCTTAATCTCACCCCCTACTTTAACCATCAGTCTACTCTGCAGTATTGAGAAGAGCCATCCTGTTGCTGTTTGAGCAACTCCAGTGGTGAGGGAGGCCCCACCTCCTCAGGGAGCTAGTTCCATTGTCAGGCAGCTTTATACGTGTGCGTCCAGGAAAGTCAACTCCACTCCTTGATGAGGAACATAATCACCAGGTTGTGGCCCTCACAGCTCTTGCTGCTTTGTGCATGCTGTGCACTAGACCAGTAGGTTATGCAGGATCTAAAATAAGCAACAAAGGGCACATATACTGAGATTCTAGAACAATGAACGGAAAGAAACATACAAATGATACAGCCAAAAAACCAGATTTGTATTTTATCTTTGGGGGAAAAGCAATTCTGTGGATGTGACTTTTTGGTTAAAGAGGAAGGTTGTTTTGCATAAAAAATGAGATGGTATCCGTAGGCATGTTTCAAGGAACTCGAGTATGCCGTACGAACCTGAAGTATTATGATTATTAGTGACAGCGCTAAGGGTGGGAAGGATAAGGAGACAGTGCTTGGAATGAGGAGAAAGGATCGGATTGCTGAGGAGCCATCAAGGGTAGAAGGAAGGCAGTGGAAGGTGGGGATGAAAGATCCAAGTGAAGAAGAAGACAGTCAATGAGAGCGAGTGTCCTCTTGGAAAATCAGTTTCCATTTGCGCAATAGGCCACCTGACAACCACATGCCTTCAGTTCTGTTGCCTAACTCAGAATCTTGGGCATTATCTTTAACCTTTTTCCCCCTTATCCCACCACTGCTCCCAATCTGTCGTCACGTCTGTGAACCTGCTCTCTTAAGCGCAAGAAAACGCTATGGTGTGTTACCAGCTGGAAGGTGTTCACTATTTTTAATTAAAATGAAGTAAGGGCCTTTTAACAGGTAAAGCAATGTGAGGTGACACATTCCCTGTGAATGTCTCACTGTGTCAGTGGGCACCATTTACCCAGTCGAGGGAAGATGTACTTCTCAGCAAATGAGCCGTTAAGACTCAGTTTCTGGATCAATGACAGCACCAGGAATGAGCTAAAAGGGAGGAATATCCTTTGTTGGAAGGACTTGCTGCCTGCCTGCATCTCTGAACAGACAGCTGCCTCCCTGAAGATGTGTCCTTTACCCTCAGACTCTCATTCATCTGCTCTTGAACTCCCCGATGAAGTCACTGGTCATGGCGAACATCACGTGACTCCAGCTTTGGCCTTGGCTGACGAGGTACTCAATCTTCACTCACATCAGAGTTCCTCAGGGCACCTAAAATCTGGAGTGAGGGCGTGTCCTAAAAGTATCAGCTGGATGAGAGAGGTGGGTTGTGTGTGGCGGGGGAAGATGCACATGCACGTACACCTATGCAGGTGCATATGGCAGGGACAGGTTGAGCTGCGGATCTGCACATTCCTCTGCTGCCTACATCTGGAAACCAGGAGATTCTCTGACTCAAAGTTGGGGTATGGGTTGACTACAGTATCCAGTGTGCACTGGTGATTTGCAGTGATTTAAAGTTCTCAAAATTTGCCCACTGTGCTTCAGTGGCCCCTGACAGCCTTCTATCTCCAACCATGGCCCATGAGCCCAGAGCTCATCACACCCAGCCAAGCCCCGTGTCATTTCCTCCCTGGAGCAGCTTCTTTAACTTCTAGGCCCAGGGGCCTCGCCTGCTCCTGGCTTCTTCCCTGAGTTGGCTCTCTGACTCTAGCATCTGCTTGCCTGATTGTATATGTCCCTTCTAGGGATCTTAACACCGAATGTCTATTTTCACACGTAGACCAATATGTGAGACCTGTGGTTAATCGAAAAATGTTGCTCAAGGGGATTACAATCATCTATTTTATGAAACACTGTCTAGGGAAAGAAGCACTGGTGGGTGAGCAAGCAATCTGCTCCACACTAGAATCCTTCCAAATGCCTTCTTCTTCTTCAAACTTTACATCTTACCTCTTAAGCCCTAGACACCAGCCCTTTCTAACCAGCCCAGGTTGGAGGCTCCATATATCCTCACAAGAAAATAGGTTCCTAAAGCTTAAAATTCAGAGAACACCTGATCATTTTTGGCCACCCAAAAGCTCTGACACAGAAATTTGTATGGAATTGGTTCTGTTCTCATCTGTGCGCACATGATTAAGTGGGTATTAATTTCAGGTGTCTATAGGAGGTAGAAGCTGACTGTTTACTTGAGATTAAGGCGAAAGAAAGGGCCATAATATTGGAAATTCATGTATTCACCACTCATGGGTTAGGGCAAATGTGGTGTGAGATAGGCATGAGTTTTGGAACGAGACCAGAGTCTCAGTGTGGATTTGGATTCGGCCGCATGTAGTCTTAATGTCTCTGAACTTCAATAGAACATTGATTATTGTGAGAATAGGATGAAATAATGTGTATAAAGCACTTGTGCATTACTTACTTAGAATCGGTGACTTTCAATTGTTATTTCTGGGTACCCAAGATGCTAGTTTGAGATGCTAGGTTGGATGTTACAACCTCTATAAAAGATTTATTCCACAGTTGAGTCCAGATTCCAAGTTCCTACTCACCGTGTTAGTGGTTGTTAGCCCTGGCTGATTCCATAATCGCCCCAGAGCCCTTTTGTCCAATTACAGACTTCTCACACTATTTGAAAAGATTCTGATTTAGCAGAGTTTGAGTGGGACCTGGGAATCTGTATTCTGTAAAAGCTTCACTTACGACTTTAATGATCAAGCAGAGACTTGAAAGAACTATTTATGCAGACAGGTGTATTTCACCACCAAATCTGTAATTCTTAATTATGCGGTGATAATGAAGTTGCAATGATTGATTAGATGGAGAAACTTCTTCTCCACCCAAAAAAACATACTAGAATTCCCCTTCAGCCAATCAAAATATTGAGGGTGGAGGAGGTAAACGTTTTTGAAAGGCTTCCAGAGAATCCTTCCTACTTCTATTGAGAACCACTGCACCAGGGCTATCTTGGAACTTGAAGTCCAGTGGGATGCCAGCATCTGCTGGCATCTCCGACACTATCCACCTGCCCTGTGGCTGGGGTTTATAGAGTCACCAACCCTAACCTGGGCCGATTTAAGACAATGACAAAGGACATTCCAGAAAGCAATCTGGCATTGGGAGAAGAAGCGACTCAGATCTTCCCTATGTGCCTACCCACATCAACTAGCCCACAAGGGAAGATTTGTCCCAGAAGCTACTTCATGAGATGTTGCAAGTCAATGACAATGAGAACTAGAGTGGTGAAAGGCATTTGTCATTTTGCAATTCCTTGGCACCAAAGCAGTTGATTAGTTCTCAAGTCCTGAAGATTAGCTTGTCCAAGAAGTACAAGACTAGGCAAGTGAGTAGTCTCATGTTAAAGTTAGAGTTGGGAGGTCAGGGTGCTCCCTGGGAGCTTCTCATGGAAAGTGAATTACCCCAAGGGTCAGAGGCAGGAGCAGGCTCTCTAATGTGATGGACTCGTGGTAGGTGCCTCTTCTTGAGAGTAGTTCTTCCCGGGTCTGAGGGACTTGGAAGCTAGAAATAGGTACTAGCAAGAGAGGAGTGTTCACTGGGACAGGGGAGGAGGAGGGGAGAGTGGAGGAGGGAATTGAAGCGAGGGGCACATTCTGACTTAAGGGAGTAACAAGATCTACAGATCTTTGGGAAACTCAAAAGCCTAAACTTGAGGGATGACTGTGGAAGCAGTATATATTTTTAAAGATTTTATATATTTATTTGACAGAGAGAGAGAGAGAGAGAGAGAAAACATGCACAAGCAGGGGAAACAGCAGGTGGAGGGACAGGGAGAAGAAGCAGACTCCCCACTGAGCAGGGAGCCTGGTATGGGACTCTGTCCCAGGGCCCTGAGATCATGACCTGAACCAAAGGCAGACACTTAATTGACTGAGCCACCCAGGTGCCCTGTGGAAGCAATATTTACATGAAATTATGCTCAAGAGAATGTCCTCCCCAAGAAGGCAATGGCTTCACCTTGTCCAAGCCATCTATTCCCAACCGAAAGACCCATCCCATTTAATTCAGATCAAGAAAATAGAGCACCCAGCTTGTGTATTCTGGGAAGCTGTTAGGTGCTCTCTCAGCGAAGAGAAAGCCAAGGGGAAGAAGTCAATATTTAACAGATGCCTGCTCTGTGTTTTGTACTTTAGTGCTGTGGTTCCCAAACTTTGTTGCACATTAGAATCACCTGGGGAAGCTTTAAAACTCTTAATGCCCTGTACTAATTAATTCACTATGTTCGGAAGTGGGAGCCAGCCATCAGCATTTTTGAGATTCCCAGGTGATTCCAATGTGCAGCGAAGTTCAGAAAGGACTAATTTCACACCATATTTCTTTATTTTTTAAAAAATTTTTTTTCAACATATTCCTTTAATCAAAAAATTAGTCCCGGGAAATAGATATGATGAATTTAAAAGTCCTGTTTTGACAGATGAAGAAACTTCAATTTTCCTTCAATACAAGGAGCTGATCATTTGTCCAGGGCTACGCAGCACTTATGAGCCTAACTCTGGATTTAAAGGCTGCACCGGGTGATCTGATGGCTATGCTCTTCCCACTGTGTATTGTGCTACAAAGCACACAGCAGATTGCCAGTATCTAGTCTCCATTTATACGAAGCAGATTCATATCACATAAGAGTGAATATTAACTTTTGTGATCCATTCCCCAACTCACTGAAGAAGGAACAAGAAGACATAAACCTAAAGCTCTAGCAGCAGGAATTTAGGCTTAGATACTAGAATGCATTTTCTGAAAGAGATTATTCAGGCATATTGGAACGAAAAATGCAAGGATTGCTTTGGCTTCTGCCTCTACGGGAACAAGTGCAATATTGCATGAGATGAAAGAATCATACTTTTCTGAAACAAAATATTCCAGGAAAGATGAGCTATTTGTGAGGATGATGAAGTTTTCCTACTGATGCTTGGAGAGGTACTTCACTGGACTCATTCTCTGTGGTCGTGGGTCCATTGTAGGATGCTCTGCCCAGGCCAAAACTTCCTCTACACCTGAGCAAAGATGAAACATAATTTCTAATTCTTCATTTACTCCCCTGTTGCTCTTTAAGGATGACAATCCTCAAAGCAGAAAGGAAGCCCAAGCCAGTTGTGTAGATGGTAGGAAAACACCTCAGCTCTCTATAGGAGTCCCAATGCCTCGGTCCACGTGAGGCATTTATTCTCATTTTGATAGAAATAGGCAGCTTCCCCATAAAATAAAGATCTACTCCACACAGAATAAAGATCTTTGAGAAACCATACAAAATAAAAGGTAGGAAAGAATAAAATCCAATTCAAGTTTTTGGGAAGGAAAAAAAAAAGATTGAACCTGGAAACTGCACGCTAATAAAATAGGTGTGTACTCTTGAGGAAAATGATCAAATAGAGAATTCACCAACGATGAGTGCTTACACAACAAAGGAGTGGTCTCTGGGATCAGCATGGATTCACTACAAATAATTCACACACCCTGCAAGCATGTCCTTATTTTACTATGATTGTTAAACCGACAGATCAGGAGAATGCCGTACATGTCTTTCTCAGCAAGACATTTGACAGTTTTTAAAATTATATCCTTGGAAGCAAGATGAAGACATGTGAATTGGCTGGGAATTCAGGTATACAAATTTATTGAAAAACGCTACTCAAAAATATACATCCTGTGACTAAGACTAACAATGGAGGGTAGTTTCTAATAATAATTATAATGTTAATCACAGCCAATATTTATCTATGGGCTTAGTACTTCTCATATGCTTTCACTTTCGCTAACTTACATGAAGTCTCTAGAGATGAGCTTAGCCCCACTTGGTTAAATACTTTTGGCAAGGATTTAGTGGATACCAAGCAACATTTTGGGTGGCAGAACACTGGGAAGGACAACCCTGTGTTGGATTATTTGAATCAGACATAACTGTGAAAAGTTCAAGGAATTTTCAAACTTTCCTAAAAGCATCAAAAATTTTTTCTCAAGACAATCTTCGGAAGGCAGATGTGGGTAAACATGTAAAAGGTAAGTTGCCTGGATTTGAGAGCCTGAGAGCTCTGGTCAGTCTCTACACGAGATGCCCTTCACCTGCCTCCTCGTGGGAGCCGGGATGGGGCAAGGAGGATCCTAGGGCTTTCAGGGGTCCAGTGTGAGAAATCCTATGTACTAGTGCAACTTGCAAGCCGATGTCCGAAACTAAGGTTAAATGATAGTATGTCAGACACAGTCATGCCATTCTCATGTCTGTAACTTGCTTCAAGACACTTCAACATATACAGGGTGGATTCATGGGTGTAACGTAAGCGTCAAATGAGCCTCATGTGGAAGCAATATTTGTTTAAGCCCCCACATCCTTGGGACCCTGGGTGAGCATTTCACAATGGGGTTTATAGATGTCAACAGTCACCCTCAAGGAATGACTGGTCTAAAACAAAGACAGGTAGACAGGAAGGCATGATGGGAGAAGAGATATTCTTAAAGCAAACCAAAAGACATCCACAATCCAATTCATGCAAAAACTGTGATGGCTTCCTGTGGGTGCAAATATATGGTTCAGATGCCACGTGAAGGGGGAACCTGTACCACCCAGTGGGGTGTGTCATTCATGTGTGCGTTTTCTCCCACATAGGCAGTGGAAGAAAGCAAGAGGGAACATTTACGTTTCTGTAAGCAACTGGAAGGACAACTCCTCCTTCATAAATAGGAGAAAGAAACAGGTCATCATCTGCTTTGCTCTCTCCCTAAGCAGAGGTGGTCGGGAAGCACCAGCCCTGGCTAAAGGCTTTGCAGTGACCCTCTTCTGCAGTCACATGCAGGAAAGGGAGTAGAGTGGGCTTCATGTCTACCCCTCCTCTGACTCTCCATAGAGATCAAGCACTGTGGTCCTGGAGCTGCAGGGGAAACCCAGCACAGTGCTGAGAGCTGAGGGTCGTGGGAGCAGAGAAGCAGCGACCAGGTAAGGACTCTAGGAATCAGAAATGGGCCCTGGTCTCAGGGTGCTAGAGGTGGAGCTTGGGTCATGTGGGTTACAAAGGTCACAGCCTGGAAGAAGGTCAAATGTCCCAGGTCGCCTTGCATTATAACATGTTCTGTGTTGGGTTTCTTTCTGGCTGGATAGTGAGCTCTTCAAAGATAGGAGAGATACTCTCTCCCCATTAATCTGTCCGTATCCCCCAAATAGGCTCCTAAAATACCTGGAGATCCTTTAGGGCAGTGTTTCTCAGAAAGTCATAGTCCTCCCAATACCTCCTCTGGCATTTGATACAAATACGGTATCCTGGGACTTGCCCGATAACAATTAAATCCGAATCCCTAGAAGAAGGTCCAGAACCTGAGCATTTTAGACGCTTCATAAATGATACATATACACACAAGTGCTGGGAACTGCTGAGCTAGAGCAGAGGTCCTGCTTGTCTCCATATGGCCTGAGGTAGGTGAAATGGCCCCCATCCAAATGTTCCTGATAATCTTGAAAGTTTCTTCTGGAACCCTTGTCTACCCTTAGTCATGAGAGCAGAGAGTGCAATATTTTCTTTTACCTGGTGGGAGGCAGGAAAAAGGAATGAATTTCTGAAAGAAAAATATATACACAGGTTTTCTCCATCTATATTTGTAACTTTCTGTTAAAAGACACTTTCTGATACTGCCTTGCCTTTTGAGCTCTTGCAAAGGCTACCCTTTTAAAAGAGAATCTACAGATGCTGATGAAGAACAATATCGTTTTCCTAGAACTTTTATTCAGCTTGAAAAAAAAAATCACAGCTGTATGATGTCGGATTCTGAAGCCAGGTGGCTTGAGTTTTAAATCTCAGCTCTGCCTCTGACTCATTGTAAGACCTTCGGCAAGTTGCTAAACTCTCTGTGCCTTGATTTCCCTACCTGTAAAACAGGTATAATAAGGATTTCTACCTCATAGAATGGGATTTGCACCTGTGAAACACTTGCCACGGCTGGTCCATAGCGAGCAGTCACAAATGAAAGCAATTGTTATCTAGTCGTGTTCAGTATAGAGGAGAAAATGGAAATTCAGGTTGGGAAGGGATACGTGGCCAGTCCATGGCTCCATGAAAGCAGGAATCCAGGACCTGTATTCTCACTACAGGGCACTTTCTGCTTTTCCCCTTTCTGTCTCTTCCCCCTCCTATGATTCAGAAATTTGATGCTCAGTCCATAAGACTGATCTGAGTGTACTTTTTAAGAGCAGGTCCGTGGGGAAAAGAAAAAAGTCTAAGTACCATTTGGAGAACTAAACAGCATGCGAGTGCTGCCAGGGCATGCTCAGCTGGAGCCCCAGCAACAAACCCCAGTGAGAGATGACGAAGACAAAGGACTTCTCAAAGGACTTCGCTCCACGGGAGCATCGTATCCATCTCTTTTACAAACAGTAGAACGGAGGTTGTGAGAGCTGCAGTGATGTGTCTGCAGTCCTGGGTTGTGATCTCAAACACACAACACCTGACTCCTAGTTCAGTGCTCTAGTGCCTACTGACCCGACTCCAGTAGGGATGCCATGTGCAGGGTGGAGCTGCCCATCTGACCCGCTGCTCTGGACACTTTTGCAGACTACTCCATGCTCAGATCTGCTGGCCCCGCTTCCAGCCACCCCTCCGCTGGCTGATGGTGCCCATCAGCTTGCAGATCCACAGCTTTGTGAGCGGGACGTGGAATAAACCAAATCACTGTGATCAGACTCTGGTGGGGAGGACCCTTTCTGATTCCTCTAAAGCAGGTAGAACAAAGCATTTAAGATGGTCCTAGGCTGGTCTTTTTTATGACTACCTCCAGGTGAGGGGGCATACTTCACGCCGGTACCCCCTTATTACCTGTAATGAGTTGCAGTGACATTGGATGTCTCCTGGCCCCCTGTCCTTGATGAGTTTCCAACGACGGTCTTTGCTGCAACCTACAGATCCTCATCAGGTGCTTCTTCTCTTTGGGATAGAATTATTTTCAGTTTGCCCTCCTCACACTCCTGCTCACCCCAGGTGGCCTCAGGGTCCACGTTTCTGTCTGGGATGCTGAGAGAGAAGGCTGGGTGTGAGAGGCAGGAGAGCCAGGGCCCGGTGCCTGGAAACAACTCAGCATCTTGCCCTTGTTACTAATAATCCTCCCAAAATCACCGAATGGTTTCTAGGCATTAAAGTTATCGTTTGCCATAAACCCCTTGTCTGTTTTCTGGAGAGTTTAATATACTGCAGGAAGTTTCACCCATAAAAGGTGGCGGCTGTGCTCCTGTGAGCGGGCTGGGCGTCTGTAACTTATGACCTTCATAAATGTGAGTGGGTCTCACGAGCGGGCCCATCAGTCTTTGGAGTAATTCTGCTTCGTAGTAAAATATTTTACTGTGCACGCTCCAGTCAGCATTGGCCTCTGTGGTGAGATGCCCCATTCTTGCTGCCTCTTGCTCCTTTCTCTGGCTCCATTTCCATGATCCCTCCTCCAGACTTCAGTTTGGGACTCAGAGGATTGTCTACGCTTCCTTAGGGCTACAGTCCGTAGGCTGCTGCCCTGGGAATGTGGCTGCATCAATAGCACGTTATTTATCACCGTGACACTATGGGTGCTTTTTCTTTTTCCTTCCAGAACTGCAGGGAATCTGTCAAGAAAGCCATCACCGAACCAGAGAGAGTCCTTCACTATCAAAGCTGACTGTGTACTTAATGGTGTTTGCAGGCTGTAGAGTCTTCTAGAAGTGTGAGAATTCCTTGTCACGCTAACATAGCATAGAAATTAGCATTCTGCTTCATAATCCAAGATACCTAGAAAAGCTTGATCAGACTCACTGCCTGCATCTAACGCTGGCCCCGAAAGGCACCAAACACCTTCCAGACATCGTGGAGCAGTAGGGAAAAGGGTTTTCTTGGGGAATTCAAGTCTCAGCTCCATCCTGCAAATTAGTCACCTTCTCTGTGCCTCGGTTTCCAAAGGTGTAAAATTCCTACATTATCTCCATTGCAGTGTTGTAAAGAGCAAACTAAATACTCTATAAAGAGCAAAAAATCCAGAAGGGCCAAGTGATAATGGTTTTATGCTAAGGAACAATGGAAGGGAATGGACTTAAAGGACGTGAAGCTGAATGGGGAAATGTTCGAGTTCATGAAAAGAATTTAAGAGAAAAAGAAGTAGTTGGATATAGTAAGTGGCATATGTGGCTCTTGTGAGTGGGTGTTGCACTGCTGCGGGGGGTGGGTACTGGAAACTGTGAGCTACTGTGACCAGCTTGGTGAGGATGACAGGGATGGCCCATCGGCCCAGAAACCTGCTGCTCCCAGAACTGTCCACAGCATGGCCAATTCAGTTCAACAAATATTTATTGAAAGCCTAGTGCATACCACACACTTCTGTAAGTTCTTGAGTTATGTCAGTGAACAAAACAAAGATCTCTCCCCTTGAGGAGCTTATAATTTGGAGGGAATGTATCCTTTACATGTGCATGCTGCATGCACAGTTCCTCAAATGCACAGTTCCTCAAACCGGAATGGAGCCTAGATTAGCAGATACAGACCCACTGGCTCTCCTGTCCCCCAGGCAGAAATCAGGGAGTTTTGTAAAAATTGCATCTGTGGGTCATTGAACAGAGAGAGTTCATCAGACTCCAGGGGCCTATGCGAGTTCCTCCTTCCTCTCTCCCTCTCCTCCTCCCTCCCAACGTGTACATCATCCTTGTATTGTAGGTCACATTGTGTTCTAAAATAGACCAATAGGACAAATTCATTCCATTGGTGGCTGTCATGGCTACATTTAGGGTTCACCTTCAAACCTGCTTCTGAAGCACGTTTCAGGAATTTCCCAGAACATTTAGAGAGAGCAGATAGATAAGAAAGGGAGCAGAGTGGAGTGGGGAAAACTTGAAAAATGTTGGGGTGAAGGATTTTTCTCTGGAAAAGATCACTGATATATGGCATTTTAAGACAGTCCTGCAGGTTCCTCATAATTCAGGAGCTGCCATTTACCTCTCTTTGAGAAACTTTGTTACTGAGAAGACACATACTCTTTAATTTATAATCTGAGTGATTACTTACATTGGTCAGCTATTGCTGTGTAACAACCACAAAATCTCAGTGGTGCACAACAATAAGCATTTATTTTGCTCAAAATTGCTCAGGCTGTCTGGAAGTTGGCTGATACAGGCTGGACTCAGTTGTTATGTTCTTCAAAAACAGGTTTGAGGGTGAATTTTAAATTTGGCTGCACCAGCCATTGATGGGATGAAATTGCTCTTGTTGGTCTGTTTTAGAACATAATATGACTTGTGATGCAGGGATGATGTACATACCAGAAGGGGGTAGAAAGGGAGGAAGAAAGGATGGAAAAAAAGAAGGAAGGATGGAAGAGAGGAAGGGAAAAAGGGAAGGAAGGAGAGAAAGAAGGATGGGAGGAAGGAAGAAAGATAGTTCTGGGAATAACTGAGCCAGCAGCAACAGCATCATCTGGGAATTTATTAAAAATGTGAATTATTGGACCCCATCCCAGATCTACTCAATCAGAATCTTCTAGGGGTAGGTCCCAGCAATTGGTGTTTTAATGAACTTTTCAGGTGATCTGACACTAAGAAAGTTCAAGAAATATTCCTCTAACTTGGAGATTAGATCTCTCATCCTTCTTGGACTAGACGGCTAGCCAGGAAAATGGTAGAAGTGCAAGAGGAGAGCCATCTCTTAGGGCTTAGGTAAGGAACTGACCACTCATGTAGTGTCTGGCCACATTCTATTGTGAAAGTGAGACACATGACTGGGGTCATAGATCCAAGGAAAGGTAAGGAATTGGGGTCAAGAATTCAAACTACTAAAGAACTTAGCAAAAATAATGTTGGTGTAGCCCTTTATAGTCTATAATGCTCTTTCACATATATTATCTCATTTCATTCTCATAGCAATGCTCTGAGGTGGCAGGTGTCTCTGTTTGAAAGATGAAGGAAAGGAAGTTTTTAGATATTGAGGGCAAAGTCACATAATTAATAAAACCCAGGTATCTCATATCCAATTTGAAGCTATTTCCACTGCATCAAACTTTTAGACCATTGGTTGATAAAAGCAGGCTTCAGATCTCTTTCATAATCAAAAACTTCTCCAATGCACAGTGTGGTAAATACCCTATAGTCCTTATGCACCCAAGGGGAATGAGAAACATATTTTCTCACCCATGCTAGACAGTGAGATCTATTTATCAGATTTCAAAGTTCCAGTCTTTTTTGCTTCTCATACTTCCCCATGGCTTGAGTTCCAAACTTCCATTGACCTTCCCTTCCATATCCTGTGTCCTCACGATTCTAGGCAAGCTAACTTTTCTATAGGAAATCACTTCGACTATCCTCAAGGATTATGATTTTGCCGGAATGTCAGAATGTGGGATGGGGTGGTCAAAAGCACAAAAAGAAAAGAGCAATCAAGTAGAGTTTTCTTGCATAGCTAAAGATCCATTCTGAGGAGGAAAATAAGATTAAGAAGGAAAATGAGACCATGAAGAAAACATGGTGTAGAGGACATGATGTTTCTTGGAGTCATGCTATAGAATTCACAGCCTGTCAGATATTTTGTCAGCCAAAGTCAAAGGGAAATTTTAGAGAGTGCCTTTGATGACTGAAAAAATCTACTTAGAGATGTTTCTGATCAGACAAATTTTTATTTGAAATAGTTCAACAGATTAAATCTGAGGGATTTTTTATTTTAAAAAATCTATGAGAAGGTGGGCTTATCGAAAAAGATCCATTTGCTGTTTCCACCTTCATTTGTAAGGCAAGCATATTCCTCCCTTTCTCCTTTCCTGCCCGGTTCCCAATTACCCCTCCTCCCCTGACTACCTGACAATTTAAGACACCTGAGGTGCAATAGGAGAAAAATATGACCCTGATTCCAAGTGTGATCTATAGGGAGCCCTGGCTGCACACCTTAATTATTGCTAACAAAGTAACATTTTAATAGCTTTAGGTTGAAATTGATGAGCCCTCCTGTTCACTGGAAGTCTTGCAAAGACATGACATGACATCTTGTAGAAAAAAAAAAAAAAGAAAGAAAGAAAGGACACAGTGGCGTTAAATAACTGACTGTATGTAGAATGGTCAGTTTAAAAAAAAAAAAAGTGTATTGTCCTTGGTCAGCAACTTTTCCCAAAGAACTCAGAGTCCATTAAAGCCCATATGTTCACCTAATTTATTTCCATCTTTCTATAAATAGGATGCAAATATTATTCTCTCCTTTTACAGAAGAATAAGCTGAAGAAAGGCACCATGGAGGGACAGCACAAAGTCTTCTGGCAAGGAAAAGGTGAAAACGGGGATTCTAAATGCCTTGAGGCCAGGGACTTCTCTACCTATGGCTATAACGGTGCTGGCTATAAATGGTGGGTGTGGGTCACATACCAGATGGTTGAGGCGGGTTCCAGGGAACTAAGAGGACTCAGCCTCCAACTCCAAGGTAGATGTGATCCCAATCTCCCCTACTCCCACTCCTCTGGATCAACATTCAGTGAGAATGACTATCTTGGGCATTTAATAACTCTTCAACCCACCATTAACCTTTGAAGCACACTCCTTTTTTAGTCATTCCAGCTAATACATGTAGTGGCTATGACTCTTTGGGCCACTCACCTAGTCCCTGGCATCCATAACCCGCTGTGGCATCCATGGTGAAGTTTGATCTTGTCATTAGTCCATGGAAGGCAAACCATAGCCTCCTCAGAACCCAACCACGAGGCTTCTTCAGGTCTGTTGATTCTCTCAGGTGCCTCAAAGACCCTCTCAAGGAGCATCCTAAGACAGTATTGATTATTCTCCAGAAGCACTATGAGATCACAGGAAAATCAATAGGGTGATTGCAGAGTCTCCTCTTAGAGAAGACATGCTACCACTTCTTCTGCTGCTATGGCACTAGGACACTTCAAGAAAACTTTTCAGGGGTGTGACTTCATATTCTGAGGCATGGGAGTAGGGGAGAATGGAATGCAGAGACCCTTCTTAGGGACACATAGCAATGTCCAATGCTATCTTCTCCTTGCCTCTCTATTGTCTTCCCAGGGAAATTAGAGCTCCCATAGGAAAGAAAATGGGCTCTGTATATCTTCTAAGTCAATTTATATGACATAATTTTTATTCCCTATATCCTTAAGGATCTTACTTTTTATTACTCAAAAGCCAGTTTTCTGGAATTCAAAACATCCTACATCTCTTTTTTTTTTTTTCCCAAAAAAATAATGAGTTTGAAACGTATATCTTTATTTGTTCAGGCTTCTATAGCAAACTACGAACCTGGGTGGCTATAAACAACCAAAATTTATTTCTCAGTCTGGAACCTAGGAATTCTCAGATCAAAGTCCTGGCTGATCCTGCATCTGGTAAGAGCCTTGTTCATAGACTGTCCACACAGGGCAGAAGGGGAGAGGGAGCTCTCTGGGGTCTCTTTTACAAGGGCTCTGCCCTCATAATCTAATCACCTCATGAAGGCCCCCCCCCCCGCCCCCACCTCCTAATACCACCACACTGGGAGTTAAGATTTCAGTGTTTGAGGACACAAACATTCAGTCCGCAACAAAAGGTCTATTTAAGAGAACAAAAGCCAAACTTGATCTTTTCTCCCTTTTTCCTTGCACTTTTGCATCCTGAGTAGTGAGTAAAGAACACTTCACTGCTGTCTGAGTCAGAGGGAGAAAAGTGGTAAGGCTGTTTACCACAGAAGGTGGTAAGTGAATACTTCAAACTATTTTCCCACATCATCATAAATTTTTTCCCATCACTAAAAGAAAGGTGGAACAATTCAGACACAGTAGAAATAGGGGTTTTCTCTTTCTCAAGAATTAACCACTCTGTAAGGGGAAAAATTGGGAAAAGGGCTTAAGTCAGCAGAGGAGAAAGTAAACAGCTATTAAAACATGCTGGGTCTTTTAGTAGGTATTATTTTTGTCATATAGCCATACAGTCATAAACATAATTCAATAATAAATAGCTTCCTGGTGAATAATATTGAGCTAAGGCTTATTTAGGGGGCCCCAATACACCTTAGTCAAATTCCTATCATATCACATTACATGTCACACTCAATATGTATAAATAAGTGTATAAATACTGAAGGCATTATGTGACTGTAGATGGGAGAGGTCCTGGAATTAGCTGCAAGGAGTGAGGGTGGGGAGCAGAGCAATGCCACTGTAGAGAGATTAAAGAAATGTAGATTAGCCAGCCGGTTAACATAAGGGAAGTAAAGAAGGTAGGAATACCTAATGTCTTTTGCAGAAAGAGGTAGATCTGAAACTGTTAGATGCTTGGCAGAGCAGAGTAATGAGGTCTCCATGACAAGTAACCTTGAAAGTGTTTAGGAATTTGGGGTGGGTTTAGGGATGATGGCTCTTGGCCAAGACTGGAGATGACCATTCTCAAATCCTGAGTCTGTGTTACCTCAATGTAGTGGCTCTATCTCTTAAGATTTCTTCATCTTCTGCAGAGAAAAAATACTTTTAAAGAATCTCTCGAACTTCCAAGAAAGAAATCTATTGGTATCAAGATTGAATCAATGTGTCACACAAGATAGGAGAGGCTAATATGCAAATATGCAAAATAAATGAGCGTGGTGTTAAGAGGAATCTTACAATGAAAAACTATAGATTTTCCCTAGAAAGCAGAGCCTGAGGCAAAAGCCTACATGCTACTGCTTTATCAGGAGTGCCACCCGAGGGAAGCAAAAGGGAGGGGAAATGCGGCAGAGATAGGAAAGGAGGAGGAGGCAATTTAAGAGTATGTTTCCAAGCCATCTTGCTCTTGGCGTCAAGTACAACCAACTGCTGGGTCTCTCAGGAACCTTTCCCAAGGCAACATATGAACAGTTGCCTCTTAGAATACTCCATCCAGGTGGAGAAAGGGAGAAGAATTCATCTGCTGGCTCCCTTCTCTTGTTAGACATAGGTACATCTTATTGGGGGAGTTAACTCCCCTGTGATTCTTGGTGGCTTATGCCTCAGGACCAGCAGGGAAGTCCCGAGGCAGGAGGTAAAAGGGAGCAGCATGGAGTGCCCTGGGTGTGAACATGTACGAGAAGACTGCTTCAGCTGTGGGGCATGACGCCTCTGTGGCCACTGCCACAGCCCAGAGCACCAGATACAGAGGACGTTGAAAGAATCTCATGGGCACTTAGAGGTAATTGTTTGTCTTAGTCTGTTCAGGCTTCTATAAAACAAACAAACAAACAACAACAACCAAAAGAACCCATATCCTGGGAGGTTGAAACAGTCAACATTCATTTCTCACAGTTTTGGAGGCTGGAAAGTCCCAAATCAAGGTGCTGGTAGATTCAGTGTCTAACACGAGCCTGCTTCCCAATGTATATAGATGGCTGTCTTCTCACTGTGACCTCACATGGCACACAGGGACAAGAGAGGTCTCTGGGGCCTCATTTATGAGGATATTGATCCCATTCATGAGGCTCCACCTTCATGACTTCATGCCCCCCCCCCCCAAGACCATCACCTTGGGAATTAAGCTTCAACCTATGACCTTTGAGACACAGACATTCAGCCCATAACTCTGCTACTATCTTTTAAATAAAGATTTAACTTTACATTTTCTCAAATGAGAGATAGGGGATGTTAGTAGTGTGAGCACTCATCAAAAAACGGAGTTTTACTCAAGGATTCTTAATAGTAACCAAAGAATATGTTGATTAAATATGTATCACTGTTGGAGAAAGAGACCTCCTTCGCCTGTTCAGTATTAGCTTTCCCAAAATCAGAGAGAGCATTGAGAAAGCTAATACAGAACAGGCAAAGGAGACTTCTTTCTCCACCCCATTTGGACAGTGATCTTTTTGAGTAGCAAATAATATAATAACTCCTAATTACAGCTGATATTTATGGAGGTTCAGCATTGTTTTAGGAGTTTAGGAACTTTGAATCCTTGTATTAATACTACTACATGTTAACAGAGACCCAGAGAAGCCAAGTATCTTGTCCAAAGGTACGTAGCAGCTAAGTGGTTGAGTTAGGATTTGAGTCCACGTGTTCAGACCCCAGAACCCATGCTTTTATCCATTATGTTCAGTTTTGACACTGTGCCAGAAGATAAAATTGCAATTACTTCTCTTTTCCAAAATTCATGTCTGCTCCTGAGAAGTCCTGAGGTTTTCTTGAAATGTAATTAAAAGTATGCATATTTCACAAATAATGTTTAAACACCATAACCTCCAGAAAACCTTGACAGTGCGTGAGTTGTGATACAAGGGAAAATACATCCCACCTTAAATCTGGTAACAAGAAACACTGTGGATCAACCCTATGGCCTACAGCACCACTCCAGAAAGCATCCCAGTGATGAAAGGGTGTCTTGGGTGAGTGAGGAAACAGTTTCTTTCTCCCCAGGCCTGAGTGGTTTCACACCATGAACAAATAGCGGTGGTGGTGTTGGGGTGAGGGCATTTCAAGAGGCTGACCAAAGTGTGAACTAGGTAAAATTTCAATTCCCAGTCCAGAGAACTTCTAAAAGCAAATCTTGTTGCCTGCCTTTAATGTATTTTGTTCATGCTCCACAGATGTCCTTTCTCATAAATTCAGAACTATCTGCACGTCCCAAGGTGAGCTGGTATCTTCTTTTTATTGCCGGCAGTTTGCAGGCAAGGATCTGACATTAAAAAAATATGGCACTCACTTTTGAGAGTGTGACCCTCTTTCTCAACTCTTTCCCTGTCTTCTTCCAGTTCCCTTGCTCTTTCCACCTTTGTGCTTCCAGTTAGCACACATGGGGCTTCTGGAGAGACCCTTCCAGATACTTGGACTTCTTGCTCAATTGCAAAAGGATGCATTTTGTCTACAGATTGCCTCATAGTGACACTGCAACTGTCTAAGACTAAAAGATCCTCCAGAGAACTTTAGTTGTTTGCCAACTAACCCTTCTGCACACTTCCTGGGAGAGACGACACACACCATCTCTATAGGAGGAAGCAGGAGGGATATTGGATATCTCAAATAAGTATCTCAAAGGAAATTTATGATGCTGAAGGGAAATTCAAGCCCCTTAAAACAACTGCTGTGTTATGAACAAGGAAGAGAATTTTTATCACCTTGTGCCTGTGGCTCCCCTTATCCTCTTCCTGAGAGATAGTTGCCATGGATCCAGTTGGTGGTTTCTCACCCCACCCTGCTTAATGGCACCAACTATGGGGAATTTTGATAGACCATCAGTTCAACTAACTTGAGCAGATTCGTGTGCTTTTAGATATATTCCTGTGGATATGATAAAAGCACCACGTGACTTGCGGGGACTTTAGTTCTATACCCATCCTCCACTTTCTAATTCTTCTTTCTAAGGAAACCCCTCTATCTTTGGGACAAGCAATGTGCCAGATAAAAGACATTTTCAGTACCCTCTACTAACAAGGAGTGGCCAGTTGCCTAAATTCTGGCTATTGAGTTGTAAATAGAACTGTTCAGAGGAACTTCTGCAGAAGCACCGTAAAAGAGAAAGGCTGAAGCTCCTTTCTGCCCTCCTGTCTTTCCTCCTTTTTTAGACCCGAAACTTTAACATGAAGACTGGAGCTTCAGCAGCCAAATTGAACCATGAGGCAACCTCAAGGAAGGAATTTTGAGCCAAATGGAGCAAAGAACAAAGATAGAGGATTCTAGTTTCCTGATAACTGAAGAACTGTCATGTCAACTATGAACTTTCTGCCTCTAAACTTATTTTATCCAAAGGAGGAATAGGTTCTATCTTATTTTAGCTAAGATTGTTTGGTTGGTCTATGATATGTAGTAATATTTAGCCCTACCTGATTCACTCCCTCCGTGTTGAGAATATGCCAATAAAGCTTTCTCTTAACTGACTGTTTCAGTATCTGCCACTGTATTTGCTAATGTTCTTTAGGTGACAAGAAACAACGCCCACAAGAGCTAGCTTATGCAGAAAAAGGGAGTCTGCTATGAGGTAAAAGTTATGTCTCAGAGAACCTGGGGCCTCAGAGCTTCTGGAAAAATCTGAATCCAAGAACTGGAAAGCTATTGCTCTGTCCCTTGTTTCTGTTCTTTCCTGTGCACCTGCTTCTTCCTTCTCTCTTGCTGCAAGCCACTCTCCTCTACTTCTTTGAGCCACACTGTAAGAGACACGATGTCCACTCCCTACTCCTAACTTTATGTCCCTCAAAATGAGATTGATTCTTTCAGTCCCAGTTTCCTGGGAGGTAGAACTTTCACTAGCCTAGAAGAAAAGAGATTCATTGAAAGTTAAAGAAACACTCCAAAATGCATCTACTACTCCTACACCAAATGGAAACCTGGTATAAATTAAAAAAACAACCTGATGCGGAAAACAACAACAATTAAAAAAAAAAAAAAACCAACATGTTAATGCCTGATTCTTCAGACTAGAAAAGTATTTGTTCAAATATTTAAGAAAGAAATAGCACAACTCTTGCACAAATACATCCGGGGACCAAAGAATGAGGGAACACTTCCTAATCTTTTTAGATATCAGTATAACCTGATTCTAAAAATTTTTTAAAAATATTTTATTTATTTATTCATGAAAGACAGAGAGAGAGAGAGGCAGAGACACAGGCAGAGGGAGAAGCAGGCTCCATGCAGGGAGCCCAATGTGGGACTTTATCCAGGGTCTCCAGGATCAGGCCCTGGGCTGAAGGCGGCGCTAAACCGCTGAGCCACCTGGGCTGCCCCGATTCTAAAATTTGACAATGGCATTTCAGGGAAGAAAATCTATAACCCAATCTCTCATAAATATAGATGCAAAATTCTTTTAGAAAATATTAGCAGATAGAATATAGTGAAATACAAAAAGAAAGGGATTAACATAACCAAATGGGATTATTTTAGATATGGAAGGGTAGTTTAACATTAGAAACCTAATTAGTGCAATTGACAACAAGAGGGAGAAAATATTACCGTATTATGGGAGAAAATATCATCTTGATAGATGCAGAGAAATCATTTGGCACAATTCAATAGTATTCATGAAAAACTCACAGCAAAGTGAACAGAATGGAACTTCCTTAATGTAATAAATATAATCTACAAAAAAACCTATAGCAAATATCATGCTAATAATATAATATTGAAAATTTGACTCCTGAGTTTGGAAATGAAGCAAAAATTCCTTCTAGCTTCTCTTTTATTCAAAATTCTGATGGAGTTTGTAGCCATAGTAATAAGTCTAGAGAAAGAAATGAAACGCAGACCTATTGGGGCGTCTGGGTGGCTTAGTAAGTTACATGTCTGACTCTTGAGCTCTCCTTGATCTCAGGGTTGTGAGATTGGGCGTGGAGCCTGCTTAAGATTCTCCCTCTGCCCCCTTCCATGTGCTGTCTCTCTCTGTCTCTGTCTCTCACTCTCAAAAAGAAGCATATATTTTGAAAGAAGGAAAACTCTTATTTTTTACAGATATCATGATTGTTTATCTAGAAAATTAAAAATAATCCACAAATTATTAGAAGTATAAATGAATTCAGCTAAGTTGTAGATACAAGGCCAGTCTAAAAGAATTAATTGTATGCTGGCAACAAAAATTATAAAATAAAAAATTGTAAAATATAGCATCAAAAGTATCAAATCCTTACAGATAAATGTAGTGAAAGATATATAAGATCAATCCCCTGAAAACTATGAAATATTACTAAAAGAAATGAATTAAATAGAGGAGTATACTGCATTCACAGACTGGAGAATGCAGCATATGTCAATTCTCCCAAATTAATCTATAGATTTAATGAAGTTGTGCTCAAAATCCTAGTAGGCTTTTTTTTAAAATGGAAATTGAAAAGCTGAACATATGCACTCCCCACGACCGGAGAATTCTACTCCTGACTATATACCAATAGAAATTAATACATTTGTTCATCCATGTCATATAATAGAGTTTTCATAGCAATATTTTTAATATTCCAATCTGGATATTACCCTGATGCCCATTAATAAGAGAATGATAAATATATTGTTTGTTCACACAAAGGAATGTTAATTAGCAATGAAATTAAATGATTCATAAACATATATAAAATATTAATCTCACAAATATATTGAGAGCAATAAAGGCCAGACCAAAAAAAAAGCCCAAAAAAGAATATATACAGCATTATGCCAGTTATATAAAACATAATAGAAACATCACTTCTATTGGAAGCCAGGAAGGTGGTCAATTTGCAGTAAGGTAATAACTGGGAGGAAATAGGAGTTTTCTGGCGTGTTAGGAATGTCCTGTTTGTCCATCTGGGTGCTGGTTACATGATGTATTTAGTTTATAAAACATCTAGCTCTGTCTTATGTACGCTTCTCTATTTTTATGTCATACTTCAGAGGAGATTTAAAAAGTGATAAAATAAAAGCTGAACAAATACATATCTTTAATATGGTTAACGACTGCTTCTCCACAACTAGACTCTGTTTCTAATTCTTTATTACTGTATTCCATACTGGCTTTTATTTTTTTCTGTATTAACTTTTCATTGTTTAAGCCACAAGTCATTTTTTTTTTAAATCATGAATAAATGTGTAAGAATATATTTTATTATTTGTAGAAGATATGTATGTGCTAAGCACGGAGCCAGACTTGGGGCTCAATCTCACAACCCTACAATCATGACCTGAGCTAAGAGTTGGATGCTTAACCTCCTGAGCCAACTAGGCACTCCACTGTGTACATTGAATGTAATTTGGTTTACAAATAACACAAACAGGTATAGTGTTTTAACAGATGTGGTCTCTATATAAAAAATGCCATGAAGATTGGAAATTGGGTAAGTTTGTTTCCCATGGCCTTCCCTGCTTCCCCGACAGCCCTGCCCCCAGCAAACTTTTCATCCTGAGCTCAGCATCCCCAGGACATTAACTCAGGCCTCCCTCTTCCCCAACCCCTCAGCCCAGACAGTGCATGGTCATCTTCATCCATTGTCTCAGAGCTCTACTCTTGCCAAGAACTCACCTAACAACCTACTTTGAGCCCAAGAGTCAAGAACTGATAATGCCTACATCTTTTACTTGTCCCAGAAGAGAATTCTACTTTAATTTCAAACCTTCCTGCCTACACCTAGAGAAATGACAAATGCGAGAACCCTGGGCCTTTGGCCGACCACTAGGAGATAGGTTTCTGGAAGGCAGTGAGTTATGACGGGCGTTCTTCAAAGCGTGAGACCTAGGCAGCTAGTGGCACGTAGGCCTGTCCTGACCATTTTGTGACTTCTCTCGGGTTTTCTTCAGTTAAAAAAAAATTTAAAAGAAAGAAAGAAAACTATTTGGACTCTTTTCTCTTAATGACAGTTGTAACATCTAAGTCACACTCTACTTGTTTCTTCCTTCAAAGCCCCTCTTGAAATTACCCTGATTTAATAAACTGGGAGATTCTATTTGGTTCAAGTCCTGAACTTTTGCTCAGAAATTGAGAGAAGGGCTGCTTTTCATCAAGTTCTCCACCAGAGTCCAAATGGCAGCAGGACATATTTCGGGCAGTTCCCGTTTGATGTTTCTGAGTAATCAACAAAGCAGACAAACCAGGGTTTATTAGCACTTTGTTCTTCTCAGAGGCAGAGTGCCGAATAAATGCCTTTTTTTCCCCCTTTGGAAAAAATTTTACTAGTAACCATAGCAATAATAATTCCATCTCCAAGTGAAAATTATTATTGTTATCTTCGTTGGCAGCCCCAGTTTCTTTCCTGTCACAAGGAGACAGAAGGCAGACACCGTCTTGAAGTCTATAAAAGGCTCACCTAAGCAGGATGGGGAGCAGCTGCTTTCTCTCCGAGCTGAGAGCAGAACTGGAGAATAATGGCTTACCCCTAGGATGAGGAGCTTAAGCTAGATATGAGGAAGTGGTTCCTGGCAGTGTGCTGGATGGGTTGTCATGGGAGTTTACTGAATCCTCTTCTTTAGAAGCCTTTAAAAATAACTTAGATGATCTGTGCAGGGAACAGCAAATGTCTTCCCTGCTTTGCCTGTGTCCATTGCACATTTAATATCCTCTTGGAGGTCCGGCTGTGCCTCTACCAGACCTCTGATAGCTAGACCTCTTTACCTCTGTTTGCCAGCACCGGACAGAGAGCATGAGCTCTGCAAATGTAAATGAATGAATGAAGTCGGGAATTTGGATAAAATGATTTAACAATGATTGAATGCAGTCTACTGGTTTGCGGCGAGTTAGATATTGGCCCCGTGGTTATTTTCCTACCATCATTTCGTAAAATGAGATTTGGCCAGATGCACACCATTTGGCCAGAGGTTCTTTGAAGAATTATGGAGTCCAACTCCCTTCTTCTGGATTGTTAACTTTGTCCACTTGATTCTACACAGGCTCTTGAATAAGAAGGAAATGTTCTCTGAAGTGGGAGTGCATGCTGTGTTTCAGAAATTACTCAAATATACATGGAGAAAACATTTGATAGGAAGAACCTGAACCAGAGTTAAATCCAGACATCCCTTCTTCCAGCCGCACTGATTTCTCTCTCATCGACGGAATGTGCTAACCTTTCGAAAAGTGCTTTCATCTAAAAAGTAATGGTCAGACCCTGCTAAGTCCTTCAGTAACAATATTTTACCTCAGAGTTGACATTTATATGCCAGCGACTCATTTGTTACAAATTCTAATTGCAGAGCAACAATCCAAACAAGGCAATGCAAAAGGCAAAAAGAGAAAAGGCTCAGAAACCCTTTGAGATCCCATCTAATTAAAAATGCAAATTAAGAAAGAAACCTCAAGTCATAAGTCCTGTTCAGTCTTTTCAAAGGCACCAATTACCAGTGACTCATTGTGAAAGGGGCTGCCTTTAATTTTAAGTCGAATTTCTCAACAATATCCCATTGGCAGGAAATTAAAGTGACTACTGGCTTAGTAGTACAATTAACACTTTGACCTTTGTTATCCAAACTTTATTCATTCTTGTTCTGTTTCTCTAAGCAATCACTAATGTAGACAATTTTCCATTAAATTTTTCTGAGATCCTAAGAACATTCTGTTTTCCAGAGATAAGCAATCTCATCTCGGAAGGCATCTACCCCCTTCCCATGAAACCACATTGAGGGACGTTCCAGAAAAGAACAAACTCCTTGATAAGTTAGAAAAGAACAAACTCTTTTCTAACAATACTTCAGAAGGCAAGATAGGAAAGTACGTTACTACAGAGCAAAAGTCCTCAGACAGGAGATACAGGTCACCAGAGGACTCTTGCTAGGGCTTGAGTCCCTCCATGTGCTAATATGGATACATATCAGATGTTAGGGCCTTCATTCTTTTGTCCTTAGATATCAATTCATAATGTATTATGCATTATAGTTTTTATTATCATAAGAAGTAAGGCCAGTTATGGAATAAATTTTTTTTAAGTCTAAGCACTAGAAGAGGAATACAAGAGAGTATGTAAGCCAGTCTCTTCAGTCTAGGGCTTATCTAACATGAATTGAGTGCCTATATCAGTTAAGATATAGAAATCACACAATAAACTGAGCAGGGAAAATTTACTATTAACTGTAACAGGGGATTGTGGTAATAGGGGATTGGCTAGTAAGAAGTAAAGAGCTCTCTAAGGAACACGGGGTGGCAGATGGAAGGAGCAACCATTATGCTGAGGCTAATGTAGAGTCCTCAAGAAAGCTGCCCTTTTCTTCTATCCCACGGCTGAAATCCAGAGAGGGTAGTGGATAATGAAGGAGTCACTGAGGTGTCAGGCATGTGGACTATGCTAATAATCTGTCCTTCAGGTGCTAGGGGAAGCTGCTGATGGGGAGGTCCTGCACCTCAGAACTTGCTGAAAAATCCCACAAAGGACAAGCCAGGGAAGCCTATGATGGGGAGGTGCCTTGCCAGTGTGTTCTTTTATGAAGATGCTTGAGTGGGGGTACTAGGGTAAGCCACTGGCCACTAGGCATGTTGTAAAGCTGGGTGCTGGAGAAGTCATTTGCCATAGGAGCCAGGCTCAGAAGAATGTCCATGGAGTCCTGCACTGGAGGAGCTGCCTGTATTGTGGACTCTGGTTGCTGGGAGAGCCATGCAAGCCATAGAAGCCGGGTGCTGGGAAGTGGTGCATGCTGCAGGAATCTGGCCAGGAGAACACACTGCAGGAGTCAGGCATGCAGGAAGTAGCATTTGCTCCAAGCTATTGCCATGAAAGCACAAAGAACTAGAAAGGAAAACCCCGTCCTCTACCAGTGTCCTTCTAGTATCCTCTACTGACAAAGTTTTACTATGTGCCAGCTGACAAAGGGGAAATATTTAAAGGACCCATCTCTGTTTTTACAGAGCAGACAATGAAGCTTGGATTTGGAGGCAAAGATAATACAACAGTGTGTATTGCCTATTATGTGATAGCTATGTTACAAGCATCATCTAATTTATTCCCTGCAATATTTCTAATGAATAAATATCATCAGGTACAACTTATAGAGGCACATAGAGTTTAAGAAAGGCCATGAGGTTGGTAAATGGGGATGGGGATTCAACCCAAAATTTGGCCAACACTAAAATGTCTTATCAGATAAAAGGCTAGTATACAAGATCTATAAAGAGTTTATCAAACTCAACTCCCAGAAAACAAATAATCCAGTCAAGAAATGGGCAGAAAACATGAACAGACACCTCTCCAAAGAAGACGTACAAATGGCCAACGGACACATGAAAAACATTCAATATCGCTTGGTATCAGGGAAATACAGATCAAAACCACATGAGATACCACCTCACACCAGTCAGAATAGCTAAAATTAACAAGTCAGGAAACAACAGATGTTGGAGAGGATATAGAGAAAGAAGAACCCTCTCACACTTCTGGTGAGAATGCGAGCTGGTGCAGCTGCTCTGGAAAACAGTATGGCAGTTCCTCAAAAAGCTAAAATTAGGGCTACCCTACAAACCCAGCAATTGTGCTATTAAGTAATCACCCAAAGAATAAAAATATAATGATTTGCAGGGGCATCTGCACCCCAATGTTCATAGCAGCAAAGTCCATAATAGACAAACAATGGGAAGAGACCAGATGTCCATCAACAGATGAATGGATAAAGAAGATGTGAGGTGTGTGTGTGTGTGTGTATGAATATTACTCAGCCATCAAAAATGAAATCTTATCATTTGCAATGATGTGAATAGAGCTAGAGGATATTATGTTAATTAAAATAAGTCAGTCAGAGAAAGACAGTTATATGATTTCACTCATATGTGGAATTTAAGAAACAAAACTGAGGATCATAGGAGAAGGGAGGGAAAAATAAAATAAGATGAAATCAGAGAGGGAGACAAACAATCAGAGACTCTTAACTAGCAAACAAACTGGGGGTCACTGGAGGGGAGTGGATGGGGATGAGGTAACTAGGTGATGGGCATTAAGGAGGGCACTTAACAGAATAAGCACTGGGTGTGAACAGATGAATCCCTGAAGTCTACCTTTGAAACTGATTATACACTATATGTCAATTAATTGATTTAAAATAAAATTTTTCAAAATTTGGCCAACACCAAAACCCACTGTCTTTCTACGCTAGATTTTCTCCAATGGGGCCCAGAATTCTAGGAAGATTGGCAACCTATGGGGCCAATCTCAGGGCAAAGGTGACAATGAAGACTATAGATGGGGGGCAGGCATTCTAACAGGCTGGGCTGTGGCAGGAGTGAGGTTAGATTGATCTGAGCCTGGGGAAACCTGAAAGACAGAGTCTGTAGCAAAACTAAAACTAGAAATGAATTAAACTAAAGTCCATAGGAGTTAGGTAAAAGAACTAAGATGAATTTAAAGGCCATGGGATGAAATGGGAGACAGGGACAAGAACAAAACAAAGCACACATGTTCCAAGTACAGGTCAACCATTCCTTGAGATGAACACCACCATCATGGGGTACAGGGTGACTGGCTATGCCCACAGGTAGTGAGAGGGTGCCTAAGGATGCGTTCTGGTTCAGACAGGTTACTTAACAAGATAATGGCCAAGTTAGGAGGAGAACCTATCTCCTTGACTCTCATTTCTGTGTTTCCGTTTGTCATCAGCAGCCATGAATGCTAGGTTGTAGCAGTTAGACAAAAGTGGATGGAACTGCTGGACCACAGAGTTCTTTGCCTGTTGAACTGATCAGAGGACATTAAAGCGGAAAACACTGATCAAGTTTAGTTCAGGTAAAACATTTGGTATGTTTAAAACTGTTCTCATTTGCTTCCTTTGTTCCCCCTGCACCTTCATGAGGAGGCATGTGATAAGCATTCAGACACCTGTTTGCAGGGTGTTTGCAGGGTGTCACACCCTCACCGATATTAGCTGAGGCCTTCTAATAATGGATACTCAGCCTTTAACAAATATCCAAATCTTCTGGACAACTGTTTTCAAAAGTACTGATGCCTAAGGCTGTTTCACACCAATACTGAGAGTCTCGAGAAGTGGGCCCCTTCATCAGTATATTTGCAAGATCCATGAATAGCGATTCTAATTCAGATCCAGGGTCCAGTATCACTGGCATATCCTGACTATGGTAGAATGACATTGAAAGAGAAAAAAAGTAATTTAAACTCCTCTTCTGTGGGATTTATTCTCCTAGGGGATTCTGAGAACAACTCTTTTTCCAGAGCAGTCACCTTTCCAGAGCAGGGTTGTATTGCATGGTATCATCCTGGCAAAGATTTTTTTTAAGATTATATTTATTTATTCATGAGAGACACAGAGAGAGAGGCAGAGACATAGGCAGAGGGAGAAGCAGGTTCCGTGTGGGGATCCCGATGCGGCACTGGATCCTGGAACTCTGGGATCACACCCTGAGCAGAAGGCAAATGCTCAACCACTGAGCCACTGAGGTGTCCCCCAGCAAAGATTTTGAACTCAAAGCTGGTCTCCTGACCAGGCTTAGTTCTATGGAAAAGTATGCTGAAGACATATACAGGCTTCTGAAGCTATATTGCATGCCGAGAACCAATAAGAGACCGAAGACTGGCATCCCTTTATTGGAAAGGGAAACGTGTTACAATTCTGAGGTTGATCCATTCTTTGGCCTTAAGTAAATGAGGTGTGCTCTCGACAACTACCTCCGGGTAAGATTTTAACTAGGAAATCCTAATCTTCAGTGACATATGCGATGGGGAAAGCAATGAAACATCCTTCTGCTTGGTGATGGGTGAAGCCCTAAAGACTCAATCTGGTCTTGATGAACATCCAAGAATCTGGATGCGCACCCCACTGAGGCAGGAGTTTCTGCCAACCATGCTGGTAAGAAGTCTGTGGTTTCTCGCAGTGTCAGATTTGTTCACTTTGGGTATAAACAAATACTCTAATTTCCGTCCTGGGGTATAAACAAGCAGGTTTCTCTCCTTTATCCAGGTGCCATTACTATCCTTGAAACTACTTGTGTATCTAATTTAAAACAAAATATTATTTAACTTCCTGGTTTGTCTCTAGGTCATGTCATTTCACATTATTTGAAGCAATTTTCTTTAACTTTGTGAAATAAAGCTTAGGTTTCCAACAAGATAAAATTACTCTAAAAAATCATTATGAAACTTCTCAGTGATATGCATAGCATAGTATAATAAACCCTATTGTATGCGTCACCCAGCTTTAAAAATTATGAACTTGTGGCAAATCTGATTTTATCTATACATTTGCCCACTACCCAGCCTCATAGTCTTTTGAAGCAAATTCCAGACTTCATATTATTTCACCCACAAATATTTGAGTATATAACTCTTAAAATAAGATATGTGAATGTTATAAAGATAATCTGTTTTTTCCCCTTGTAATTTATTTGTTGAAGACTTCAGTTGACTTGTCCTGTAGGGCTTCCCACAGACTAGATTTTGCCTATTGCATCTCCATAGTATCTTTTAACATGTTCTCCTGTCCTCTATGTCTCCCACCATTCAGTTGTTGGATACATAAGTTTAATTTTTTTTTTTTTGGCAAGACTAATTTAGAGGTGATATTGTGTTCTAACATCAGGTAGCACATAACGTCTGGTTCTCACTTTGTTTTGGCCAATGACTTAGCAGTCTTTGATTATCAATGCCTAGACTCATTAATCATTAGGGATTAGAAAATGGTAAATTTCAATTCTTTCATTCCCCTGTCATTTGTTTCACACTGGGTCACATCTGTAAGAGAAATTTTCCTTCATCTATTATTTGGGTACCCAGTGGTACAGTTTGTATAGGAAAGGAAAGTGTTAATTTTATTCCTTTCATTTCTTTCCCCTTTATTTACTAGTTTGCAAAATAATGAGTGATTCACAAAACTTCCCCAAGGGTGATCAACCAAGTTTTCTTTAAAAACAGCTTTATGGAATCATAACTAATATACAGTAAACTACACTATTTAAGGTGGCAATTTCATAAGTTTTGAAACTAATACGCACTTGTGAAACCACCACTGTAGTAAAAAAATAAACATGTCCATCATCCCGAGAGCTTCCTCATACCCCTTAGTAAAACCTTACTCTTACTCCTGATTCCCCAGACAACCACTGATCTGCCTCTGTCATTGTTAGCATTTTCTAGAATTTTATAGATACATATGGTATGTTCTCATACAGCATACTCATCATACATATGATGTATACTCATAGTCGTACAGTATCTTCTTTCTTTTTAGGGGGGTGAGAGTAAGGGGGTTTGTCTTCTTTAACTCAGCATAATTAATTTGAAATTCATCTATATTACTACTTGTATCTGTAGTTCATTACTTTCTATTTCTGTGTAGTATTCTACTCTAGGATCTGTGACCTTATGGTTTTCATCAAATTTTTAAAATGTTAGTTATTATTTATTTAAATATTTTTTTCTCTTTCCTTTTCTCTCAGAGACTCTGACTACCTATTTATTAGACTGATTGAAGATGCTCCACATCTCTTTTCTTCTTCCTCCTCTTGTTTTCTTTTTAATCTTTTTTTTTTTTCTGTCAGTGTTTTATTTCTGGTAGTTTTCATTGCAGTCTTCAAGTTCATTATTCTTTTATTCTGCATAATATACCATTAAACCCATCTACTACGTTTTACATCTCATATTCTATGTTTTTTACTCAATATGTTTAAGTTTCTCTCAAGGTTCTTGAACATATAGAATATAGTCACAAGTGCATTATTAATGTCCTTGTAAACTAATTCTATTTGTGTCATTCTGGGTCATTCTGTCTTGTGTCATTCTGTTTAAGTTGCTTGGAAATAGTTTGCTCCTTTCAGCTTTTGCTTTTAAGTAGTTTTCCTTCATCTGTAATTTGATTACTTAGTACAGTAGCCTGGGTTTTTTTGTGTAAGGTTAATTTTCCCCACTACTGAGGCAAAACCCTTTGAGCACTCTACCCAATGCCCTGTAAATATGAGGTTTCTTACCCTGGCTTGTGGGAACAGACATAACTCCCAGCCCTGTGTGAGCACCAGGGACCATTCCTCCTAATCCTTTTGAAGAGCTCTTTTCTTAGCCTCAAGCAGCTTCCCCACATGTAATTGCGGATTAGTGCATGGGTAAGTACTCAAGAGGATTTTTGGCTTCAGTATTTGAGTATTCAGCAGGTATATACATGTTGGGGTAGAAGTCATTAATCAAGAGTTCCATTTTGGATATGTAATGTTTAAGGTGTGTGATAGATCTTCAAGTGGAGGTGTGAGTCTGGCACTCAGAGGAGTTATCTGGGCTGAAGAGATACATTTAAGAATCATGATCACTAAAGAAATGTCATTTCAACCATGGGAGAGCCTGAGATTACCTCAGGAAAGAATGAAGAGAAAAGAGTAGCACAGAGCCCTGTGGAAGTCCTGCCATTTTCTGAGTGCAGGGAGAGGTCACAGAATGGAGACTGAGAAAGAGCAACTGGTAAGGTAGGAGGAAATCCAAGAAAGGAGGGTTTTGTGAAAATCACCAGAGAAGGAGAGCTGTGTTGACTGGGTCAAATGCTTCTGGGAGTTTAAGTAAGATGAGGATAAGGAAGAGTCCATTGGATTTGGTAACAGGAGTAACACTAGTGGCTTTGATGAGGATGATTTTTGTGGGGCATGAGGACAGAAGCCATGTTATGATGGTCTGAAGAACAGGAAGTTGAGGAAAAGGTAACAGCACATTAATACAACTCTTCCCAAGAAGAATGGAAAAATAAAACCCTGAAGAGGACTGTGGGGATCAGTGAGGGCCCCAGCTCAGAGGTAAGAAGCATCTTCCCACCCATTCTTATGGGGATCTCTTTCACATGAAATGAAGTTTCTTAATCCAGTCCCTTGTAATTTTAGTCAGTAAAGGTTCCTCAAGAATTCTCATTATGTGACCCACCAGTCTTTGTTTTTGATGAGTTAATAGCTATGTTGATGGAATGTTGCAATCCAAAGACATCCAGGCTGCAAACCAGATGTCATTTGTAAGCAGTATCTCGGCAAAAATAGCTCAACTGGTCTCCCTGTCTCCAGTCTTGATCTATTAAATCCATTCCACCTTCTGCAGTGAGAGGCCTACTCACAACCTTGCTCAATGCCTTTCAAGATGTCTGCTTTGACTATGAAATAAGTTCACACACATTACCAGGACATGCAAGATCTTCCATGACACAGGCCTATTATCTCCTCAGACTCAGTTCTCAGAGTGGCTCCCTGCCTGTCACTTTCCACATCCCACTGTTTGTATTTCCCTGCATACACCAGGCTGTTCCATTCTTGGAGGGCATTGTCTCCTGCATTCAATTGCCCACTCTCTTATCTGCCTATCTCTTACTTACCTAACAAGACTCATCTCGGACATCACCTTCTCCAAATACTGTTTTCTCCTCTAATCGTTTAGAAAACTCCAGATTTACATCTGTCTCCACAGACCATTTTATTTCCATTTATTTTAAAGATGGGGTCTCTTTTCTTCATCAGGCTATCTAAGAGCAAGAAGTATGACCTGTTTTTCTCCATGCTTCTAGCATGGAGCTCTTCAGGTCTTCAGCTCAGTGGTACAACAGAAGAGGAGATTCATAAATTAAGTTTACTGGAAAGCAGGAAGACCAAGACAAAGGGACAAAAGTTTCAGTGTGGAGTAGAGATTAGTATAAGTAACCGGGGATAAGGTCTTCAATAGGATGAGAGCTGTCCGCCCCCTGCTTCTATACCCTGAGGCAGTAGCTCAAAGGAACAGTTTTGGTAATAAAAACTAAGACAAGACCAGTAAGGTGGAGCCAGTTAACTTTGAACTTCAAAAAACAGGCATAATAATTGTAATTTGAAGGCAATTTGGTTGCCCAGGTTTGAAGTTGTAAACTTGGACATGTTTGTTTAATAGCAAAAATAAGATCTGGGAAAAGTCAAATGGCATTAAATAATTCTAACAAAATAGAGTTAACGTTCTGGTTTTGCAACCACTATTTGAGACAACCAGCCTGAACTTGGGAGCCTGATGCTTCCGGTTGTTCAGTTTTTCCCCTTAACTATTACCATGTCAAGCTACAAAGCATCATTAGGACATGGCTAAGAGTCTGGATCCCAGAGCCAAACTTCTTGGTTTCATATACTGGCTCTGCTCCTTACTGACTGTGTGACTTTGAATGCATCCTTTTGTGCCTCCATTTCCTTATGGAGTCAAGGAAGTCAAGAAGATTGATAACGTGTACCCCACAGCATTTTTGTGAGAATTAAATCAGGCTTCATAATGGTAACTCACTTAGAGCTGTGCCTGCCATGCTAAAAACCATATAAATGTTTTTTGTAAATTAAAAATTAATGTCTAAAACACTAGACCTCCTAGTCTCAAACAGGCAATGAGTGTGAAAAGTATCATCAGGTGCATCTCTTGAAGCCAAGGAGCAAATGAAGATTGGGCTCAAGGAAACACTGGGTCAGCAGCAGATACAGAGTCCCCAAGGGTCTCCAAGTTGATGAAGCTTTGACCTAGCAGGAGATGGTTTGTATTCTGCTTGCCCACTAACGATGATGGAAGACAGTGATTCCCTGCACAGAATAACCATAAAACGTCTATGGCCTGGATTAAGCCCTTAGGTTGAGAGGCCATAATCAAGGCAATTTCTGAGAGCTCCATTAATAAGCTTTTCTAGAAGCTGCCAAAGTCCAGCTACAGTAATTATCCAGTTAGTTTGCTGAATCAGCGAATATAAGCTTCCCCAGTCCTGTTGCTAATTAGGCTTCAGCCTCTCATCTCATTAATAAGCTTCCAGTTCATTTGCATGTGAGGAAAAAATGGTGGGTATGGGGGAGTTTAACAGAAACCCAAATCACCTTCAACATGTGTCTTTTTTATTAAAATATTTAACCTTTTATTCTGACTCAGAAACATCTGTTGGCATTACACTCTATGAAAAGACATGATGAATTCAGCATTTGCAGGCAGTTCCACAGCGCCTCCTCCTCACACCTGGCCCGTTTCTGATCAAGTAGCAGGAAGAAAAGACAAATGAATATGATTAACTCAGTGTTAGAGATTTGCAGTTGGAAGAGACTATCTGGTTCAATTCCTTCCTTTTACAAATTAGGAAACCAAGGCTCCCAGAGGTAGACTGGCTTGCTCAAAGACCCACAGGCTGGGACTATTGCACAGGCCACTCTTCCTCTGACCCAGGTCTCATTATTCATGATTAGGTGCCAGACTTGGAAAACATCTGATGGTACTAGCTGACAAATAACAGTCGCCTGTCACCTAATGTGGGGCTAACTTCTCTCCACTTGCATCTGTCTGCCTGGAAGAAAAGCATAATTATTGTCCCTTCAATCTATTTCCAAGAACTGTGGGTTTTATCGCCTTTGTTAAGCTCGTGTGGTAGAAGGATTTTGGCACCCATGGCCTTTGACCTCTGATGTCATGCCTATGCTTATATTATATGGTTAAAAATCAGATAAATGCAGCAGAAGGAGAAGTTGGAGATTTCAAGCATGAGGAAAATTTCATGCACTATCATTGGCTTGAAGATGAAGGGGGTCATGTGTCAAGGAAGTAGAAGCCACAATCCTACAACTGCAAGGGACTCAATTTTGTCAATAACCTCAAGTGAGTTTGGAAGCAGAGTCTGCTTCAGAGCTACTACATAAGAGCCTGGCTAGCTGAATCAGGACTTTAGCCTTAGGAGGCCCTGAGTGAAGGGCCCAGGGGAGCTATTCTGTGCCAGGACTTCTAACCCACTGCCAGATACTAAGTGGGTGTTGTTTGAAGCCACTAGGTTTGTTCACTTGTTATGGCAGCAATGAAAAATGAATGCAGCTTGAATCTATCTATTTTGCTCCACCTCCATGGCCCCTACCTTAGTCTAAGCCCCTGTTGTGTCTCTCCTGGACCAGTGAAGTAGCTCTGTAGTTCTTGTTTCCACACCCCTCTGTCTCACCTTTTATGAGGTCTTTACACTGCAGCCAAATCATTTCTTTGTGTTTTTTTTTTTTTTTCAAATAATTTCTTTGGGTAGAAATTCAACCAATCATGTGATTCCTGGCCAAGAAAGTTACTCTTTCCAAGGCTTCTTAAGATAAACACTATCCTAATGGTTTTTAGACAACACAATACCCCTTGTGTAGTGTGCTAGGACCTAGGACTTGTCCCACTGGTCAAGGAAAGAGAAAACACTCTTTCCTTCACTCGCTATGGCACTCACATGGACCTTCTCCTTTTCCCTATCATTCTCCCTCTCTTGATGGGGCCTTACAGGCGCTCTGCTTTCTGCTCCAACTCCCCTGTCCCTCTTCCCTTGACTTGGCTAATGTCCATTTAGTCATTGCTCTTAATTTAAATGTTGCTTTTTTGTGATGGACTAAGTCTGCTTGCCCTCTTAGATGCTTCTATGGCCCTGTGTGTTTTTCTTCAAAGCATTTTACAGGGTTTGTAACTATGCCTTTGATTCTGTCATTATTTGATCATCTGAACTTCAAGCCAGAAAGAAAGCTCCCCCTTTTTTTTTCTGATGGAGATCATAGATTTAAAACATTTATCACAAGCTTTAAAATAAGAAGTACTCAATAAATTGCAAAAGCTATCATATATTCGTAACATTTAATGGCATTATGTGCAATTATGAGGATGCTCACCCAGGACCACAGAAGAGGAGTTCCCAAATCCTACCTGGTAGGAAGAATCTGGGAAGGAAGTCTCCCTAGAGGGACTCAGCCAGGCAAAAGAGTAGTGGGAGAGCAGAAGGCATTGCAGGAAGTGGGGGTAGCATGAGCAAAACTATGGAAATGAGACACAACATGATGAATGTAGGGAACTCTGCTGCTGGCATTAGTAGTCACACAAATCCCATAATAGACATGCTTTGTCAAAGCAGGTGTCCCAATGTCTGCCTGGTGTATAATTTGGCATGTGTGCATGCCCAGCCAATGAACTGAATATTGCCACACAGAATTCCTGGTACCCTACTTCCAGCTTGGCATCTTCTCCAAATGTACCAAAGGGACCCATGTAAAGCTAGCATGGAAATATGGAGACACAGTGAATGACGAGGTCTTCACCTCTTTAACATTAGGTTGTGATTGGTTTGCTTTTTTCCCCCTCCAACTGACCAACAAATATTTATTGAGCTGATCTCTACACCAGGCTGTCTGGAGGATGCAAAATAAATCTAAGACTCGATTCTTGTTATCAGGTTCATAATGAATATAATTAAAGGGGACTGTATAAGTGTCCATAAAAAATAAAGAAAAACTCAACTTAGTTTATGCAACAGATGCTAGTTGCCCACCCAATAGCCATTCTCCTCTTCCTTCTTGTTAATGGAACCCCAAGTTTGCCCAGATATGACATAGATTACAACATGCTCTGGGAATGTAGGTCCCCTTGCCAAGCTCAGGGAAGGAACTATGATTGGTCTAAGCTAATCATAGACATTCCACTTCCTCATGCCAGTGATTGGCCTAGTATTAGGCATATGAACCTCTTCTGGATAATGAAGCATAAAGGAAAATCTCTTGGGGTGTAAGGATTTTCTTCTGTGCATCTTTTCTTTTTCTGTGTGAGCTGTCATCGTGTGACAGTGGTGTTTGGAGTCATCATGTTGCCATCAGGCAGGAAGCCTAAAGGGCAAAGAGCAACACATTGAGGACAGCAGAGAGGAGAAACAGAGCGAGCCTGGGTTCTTGATGATACACTGATTCTCTGCAATAAACCTGGTATTATCCATTGTCAAAATTTTGTAAAGTGAGAGAATCACATTTTTTCATTGCCAAAGCTATGGTTGATTGGTATTCTGTTTCTTGGAGTCAAACACATCCTAACAAGCACAGCAGACAGCAGTTGCACATTACAAAGAATATAGAATTTTCAGTCATTGAAGTTAACGACCGGGTTCAAATTCTGGCTCTATCGCTAAGCCTCTGTGGGTCCTCAGAACTAGTGTTAGGGGAAAGGCACTGGGCTAAATGTGTTGGGGGTATGCAAGGATGAGGAAGCTAGTCCTTTTTTTTCATAAATTTATTATTATTATTTTTAATAATTTTTTATTTATTTATGATAGTCATACAGAGAGAAAGAGAGAGAGGCAGAGACACAGGCAGAGGGAGAAGCAGGCTCTATGCACCGGGAGCCCGACGTGGGATTCGAGCCCGGGTCTCCAGGATTGCGCCCTGGGCCAAAGGCAGGCGCCAAACCGCTGCTCCACCCAGGGATCCCATAAATTTATTTTTTATTGGTGTTCAATTTGCCAACATACAGAATAACACCCAGTGCTCATCCCATCAAGTGCCCGCCTCAGTGCCTGTCACCCAGTCACCCAGGAAGCTAGTCCTAATGATTTTACAGTTCAATGGGCAGAGTTAGACATACCTTTTCAAACACTATCTAGATTGCAATGCTCAATGGAAGGCGCAACTGGAAAAGAAGAGCTGATATTCAACAAGTAGGTACCAATGTCACTGAGCCATATGCTGATGGCCAACGGCAGTTCTGACAGGTCAACGCTGATGACATGCCATCTTTTCAATGTCTTGAGTATTACAGCCGTGAAGGAGGTCACACTCTGGAAGCACAATGGGAAGACAAGTAGCATTTGTGCTGCCTCTTGAATAATGAGGAAGACTGCTGGAGAACAGGAGCAAGCCCATTTCGGCCATAGAAATGGGCACCAAAGTGTGGAAGCACATAGCATGTTCAGTGTGGTAGCTGCTCATAAGCCCACAGGGTCTGATATGCGAAAAAGTGAAATTTGCAAAAACATACACATTGGAGGAAACTCAAGTTTGCAAAAGATGTCATTTGTTTGAAAAATGTCGACGCAAGATTCTTGGGAACATGTGCTCGTAAAATTATGTGTTTGTTTACAGATAATGACATCATTGTCAGAGTGTTAGGGGAGTAGAGATACAGAAAACCAGTAGGTTAGAGCCGGTACTTAAAGAACAATCAGGATCAAATCACAGGTTTCTGGAATCCTGATGGCAATCAGTGGTAAAGTAAAATTCACTTCGCATGTATTTGTTAATAGTTGCTTTTATTTTTTATTTTTTTAAAAGAGTTTATTTATTTATTTATGTGAGACACACACAGAGAGAGAGAGAGAGAGAGAGAGAGAGAGAGGCAGAGACACAGGCAGAGGGAGAAGCAGGCTTCTCGCAAGGAGCCCGATGTGGGACCCAATACTGGTCCTCTAGGATCTCACCCCGGGCTGAAGGCGGCATTAAACCGCTGAGCCACCGGGGCTGCCTCAATAGTTGCTTTTAAAATGTGAAATAATATTTTAGTTTTACAGCACGATTGCAAAATATACTATAGAGAGTTCTTATATGCCCCTCACCCAGCTTCTCCTAATGGCGTCTTAGACAGATGTTTGTAGGATCTGTAAAATCAACAGTGTAATACTATTAACAGAATTTTTTCACATTTCAACAAATTGTCCGCAAATGTCTCTTTTTCTCCTTCTAGGATCCTCTCCAGGACCCCACACCGTATTTGTTATGTCTCCTTGTCTGTTCCAGTCTGTGCCAGTTATCCTGTTTTTCCTTCCGTTTCATGACGTTGACACTCGTGAAGGTCATTGGTTAGCTACTTTATAGAATGTCCTTCAACTGGACTTGTCTGATGTTTCCTCATGATTAGATTGAGGTTCATCATTACCAGCAAGATGCCATAGAACTGAGGTGCCCTTTTGATGTATCCTATCCAGGAGCACCGGGGGGCAATACGCACTACTAGTGATGTTAACCTCCATTGTTTTACTAAGGTGGTGTCTGTTAAGATTCTTTCCAGAACTTTCCTCTTTGTTCCCTTTTCCCAGCTGAAATGAGTGTTTGTTAATGTCCTAAGGCCAGAGTGTGTATTGCCTTTGTCCCCAAAGATGAAAGCTTTGCTTCTACATGGGAAATAAAAGAGAGGGATCTTGGTGAATTTCTTGCCCCCCCACCTGCAGCTGCTCTTCTTCTTCCCCATGTCTGCAGCACAACACACACTCTTTTTGGCTCTTCTGGTCTTTTCTGTGAATGCCAGGTGGTGAAGTACAAGGAGAAGGAGGCCACAAGAGAGGGCCGACTCCTCTGAGTTCTGTGGCTGCTAAGGGGTATCATGGTCTCCCACCCACCCCAGTTCACGCCCTGCCTTCACCAGTTTGTCAGCTGGTGCAGCAGCACCCTTGTTACCAGTGTCCAGATGTGTCTACCCTGGGTGAGCATGTTTCTGCATTTCTTTTCTCCCGACAGGCACTGTCTCTCCTTAGATTTGGGCCCAGTTGATTTGCCTGTGATCTTAGGTCTCCTGTGGCTCCCAAAGCAATCACAAAGTTTGGTGGAAGCCCCAAGTCTTCATACAGACACACATTGTGTAAAGTACAATTGACATCCAGTGTCCTTGGATTTTTGGAACCAGAAAGTGAAAGAAGAAAATGCTATGTATTTGAATGCATACACGTATTATTTACCAACTTTCCTGTTCCCCCGGGCTCTGTTTGGGAGTTTGGGAGGAGAAATAGAGGCTTATTCTGCTGCCTATTAGACATACATGTGGAAGAATGAAACCAAAGAAACCATACTTGGGGTCCAGGGATCTAGGCCCTAATTCTGACTTGTGAACCTTGTGGCCATAAGACTGAATAAATGGCTCTTCTCAGGGCCTTGGCTTTTTCCGTCTGTAAAATGGGGGTGATAAAACCGAACACCCTGGCCTGGGAGGAATGAATGAGAAAATGATCAAGGATGAATATTTCTCTAGACCAGAAGTCAGCAGCACTTTTTCTAACTAAAGGCTAGGTTTTTGATATTTTTGGCTTTGCAGACCATACAGTCTGTCAACAACTCTCTGACTCTGATGTTGTCGTGGAAAAAGCAATCAGAGAAAGCATGTAAGTGAACAGGCATGGCTGTGTCCCATTTTTATTCACAAAAACAAGTGCCAGGCTAGAACTGGCTGCAGACATAGTCGGTCCCTGTGCTGGACCAAACTTGCCTGGGGGCACATGGCCTGTCCTTCTAGTTGAAGGTGAGGAAAAATATTATTTTGGAGACTCCACAAACCTTTTTAGTTATCTATGCTCTGCGTGCTCACTTGGTCACAAGGGCTGAGAAAATGCCATTGCTTCTGCCCAGAGACAGCCCCCATCATTGTCCGGTTGATTCCACACCATCTGATGCTGCCCAGGCCTGCAGTTCTGTATCTGCAACACTTTCTCGGCAGCGTCTTGCTCCCTCGATGGCTGTTAGTCAAGGCTCCCGAGCCAGACTCTGGGGTTCAAGTCCTAGCTATGTATGTGCTAGCCCTGTGAGTTTGTGCTAGAAATGATTCCTGTTATTCCAGTTCCCTCCCCTATGGAATGGGAACAAGAAGTCTCTGCCTTGCAGTGGTGTAGTGAGAATACATGTAGAGTATTTAGAACAATGCCTGGCCCCTGGTAATTGCACGATAAACATATTATTATTTTCTTGGGTAGCGCTGTCCTTGCCGGACCTGAGTTGAAGTTCTTAGGAGATTCATCTTCAAAGAAGGCAATAGCTTTCTCTCTCTCATCCTTTCTCACCTTGAATCAGAAACCTCTAACTAGGGGTTAACATGTGTACCCAGGTCCCTGGATGAACTGCATCCTGCCACAGAATTGACTCCCTGACAGGGCTCCTGTGATCCTGCAGTGGGCTGAGTAGCTCCTGGCATTTCCCATACGCACGTGGGGTGGGCTCCTTCTCTTTTCAGAAGCGGGGCTCTCAGCCCCTCCCCCAGAAGACCCCCTGCTCCCAAAGTTCTACTGCGGATGCAACCCAGATTTTGCAGGATCATTTTCAAGTTCCTAACTCTTATCAAGTACCTGTGATGTGGTTGTTTCTTAGTAATATTCATTCCATCTCCCTAAATGCACAAAACAAAGCATATGTAAATGAGTAACAAAATCATTTTTTCAAGAAGAAAGTTTCTAATTTTTGGATTCTTACCTGGAAAAGCAGAGGTGGCAGGACCAGAAAGAGTAAGTGGTGGGGGCAAAGGTCATTATGAGGGTCCAGTGTTTTCCAGTGTTTTCCGTGGTAGCATGGTGATGATGAAGATGATGACGATGATGCCCAACATGCATGAGCCTGCCATGGGTGCTAGAACCAGGTGAAGCTATCCGGCCCTCACAGTCTGCCTGCGAAGGGCACATCATTCACCCACATTTACAGTCGAGGGAACTTGGAGAGGTCAAGTCCTCCAAGGATACACAGCTACGTGTTGCAATTCAACCCAGGGGAGCTGCCTTCTGTCCTCACTCCCTTGTCCACCCTAGGTCACAGTACAGCCGGAAGCCTTCAGGGGTGTGTTCAGCAGGCATCAGCATCGTCACTAAGCCCATGTATGGCAGCTCTGCCAGCTGGACCTCCACCTAAAGTAATAGAAGGAGATGCAAGAGTGGACAGATGCTCATCAGTCCAGCCACAGATGGGAGTTCAGGGCCAGGAGGGTCAAGTGGCAGGAATCAGAACTGCCAGACTGAGGGAGCCAGGGTGGGGCCTCGGGGCCCCCCTAACAGTGGGACAGGGAGCCAGTGGCATCCTGGACACAGGTCAGGTGGCTGTGGAAAGCCTTCTGTTTCATGGCTGGCACCCAGACTTGCTGATTTTCAAAGCGAAGTGGCCAGGCTATGTGGGGGAGAGATATTCAGGCTCAGGTCACTCTCAGGAGCCAGAAGGTGCTTCCTACTCAGAGCATTGCTGAGCTGCAGTCTCTGGCTCTGGGAGCAGACCGAGAAGGCCAAGCCCAGTTGGCTTGACTCAAGAGCCAGCCTGATGGATGATTTACCTCGTTTGCATTGTGTATGTGTGTGTGCACGCAAGTTTATGTGCGTGAATCTATGTGTATGTGTGTGTGTGGCTGTCTGGATGTACACATGTGTTAATATGCATCAGCATACATATTCCTGTGCTTACCACGTACGCACGTGCCCGTGTAAGTACCTTGACACTTAGAAGGGTGAGTTAAATGAACAGACGCTTGTGAGCCTGCCAGCCTTCCTTTTGTACTGATAGGTCAGGGCCATTGTCTGGTACAATTAACCTGGGGCTCAGAGACTTGCAGATGAATCCAACAGGGTACTATGGCTTGGATGCCTTCCAGGCGTGGTGTGTGATGGGGGTTGTGTTTCAAAGCCTTCGTCACACTAGACTGCCAACTTTCCTGATACCTTGTGCTTTGGAGGACACAGGCAGAGTGGAAGTATCAGACTGGAAAATTGCCCAGTGATCTGTTACAAACATATTGTCAACTGCTGGAGCCTCTGGTGCCTGTCCCTGCAGTGATGGGTGAATGCCATTTCCCTTTGGCTCTTTGGAAGCCATGTCTACTCTGATTCTTATTGCTGTGGAAAACATATCATGCCTCGAGATGGAGGTATTCAAAGGCATGAGCATGTGGGCTGAGCTTGAAGGACAGTGTGGGGGAGGGGAAGGAGGGGGCATGCATGCAACTAGGGTATGGGGAGGGCATGCCCCTCTCTACCTCTATTGCTGTCTCTGTCCTCTATTTGCCCCAAAGCCTTGCATCTCTGGGTACCACATCCCATCTGCTTTTTATTATCTAGCAGGTGGGTCGGGAAGCCCTGAAGGTCTCAATTACAACGTCAGCCACCTTCAGGTCTACAAAACAAAGTTGCTGCAAACCTGGCATTCAAAGTTTGAGAGCAATAGGCAACTGACTTCCTGATATGATTTGAGGGTCCAAAAAGGTCTCTCTGTCTCAAGAGATCTACCCTCTTCCTCTGATACACAGTTCCTTACCTCTTCTACGAACTCAGTTCTCATCTTAAAGAGATACATGCATTTTTATTTAATTTAGAGCATATTGTTATCTGGCAAGGGTCACGTAAGAGAATCAACACATTAGCAGCCCTTCATTTCATTAACTACATCATCACCACTGCTGTTGGGCCCTTGGGAGAGACTTGAGACGATGGGGCAAAGCACAATGGGTGAATCTGGATGAGAATCACTAGAACTGGGCAGCCCGGGTGGCTCAGCGGTTTAGCGCTGCCTTCAACCTAGGGTGTGGTCCTGGAGTCCTAGGATCGAGTCCCATGTCAGGCTCCCTGCATGGAGCCTGCTTTCTCCTTTCTCCCTCTGTCTGTCTCTCTCTCTCTCTCTCATGAATAAATAAATAAATCTTTTTTTAAAAAAAGAATCACTAGGACTCAGAGCACTAATATAGGTTGTGTGTGTGTGTGTGTGTGTCTATGTCTGTGTCTGTGTTGCCCATTATGAAAAACAGGTGAGCTGGAAGATAGCAAGCACGATTTTGCCCTGAAGAGCTTGTAGATATCGAATGAGACAACACGTACACATATACAGTTAGGTGATAGGTCCTAAAAGGCAAAATGAATAGGATCCAGTGATCCTACTGAGTAGTGAGTATGGAAGAGTGGTTTAGGGTTAGGTGGGGAAGACTCCCTTGTGCTGACTTTGAAACTGGGTTCAAGGAGGAATTGATGTGCATGACCCCCAGGTCAGGGAGCAGGGCAGAGGGTGCACTACAGTGGGCCCTTGAACAATTGCAGGGGTTAGGGGTGTCAACCCCCTGCTCGGTAGTCAAAAATCCACATATAACTTTTGACTCCCCCCAAAAACTTAACTACTCATCACCTACTCCTGACCAGAAGCCTTACCAAAAACATCAAGTTGATTAACATGTATTTCTTATGTTATATTATTAGATACTCTATTCTTCCAGTAAAAGAAGCTGAAGGAAAGAAAATGTGAAGACAATCATAAGGAAGGAAAAAATCCATTTACAATACTGCACTGTATGTATCGAAAAAAATCCACATGTAAGTGGACAAACAGGGTTCAAACCAAGTTGTCCAAGGGGCAACGGTACTTTGAAAAGGTCCAGTGTCCGCTATTTGGGATGGCGGATGTTGATGGGAATGAATAGCAGTAGAGGAAGAGATGAAGGTTAGGAAGGTTGCCGGTCACCTGTTCCCACTGGCCCACGAAAGTGACGAGCATAAAGTAAACAAATAATTGAAACAGACACAAATCAATTAGATGGTGACAAATAAAAATTTTAAGAGTCCAGGATGAGGTGTTATTAAAAATGACTTGTCTGAGCCCAGTGCCTTTAGATTTACATTTAAACATAATTAACGCAGAATGGCACTTACACTGCTGTTCTCGTTCTGCCAGCTGATGGTGTTCGTTAGAGCGCTGTGGAGATGCCAGGAAGCATTATCTTTAGAAAATATCCCATCCCTATTTTCATTCATTTGTGGTTTAACTTCCTTCATTACATGGCATTAGGAGAGAGAGCCTGGTGGCTTCCTGGTGCAACCGCTCCTGGGGCTCGATTCCCCCCAGAATGACGGAAATCGTCATGCCCCAGAGACAAGAGAGCCATCTCCCCAGCAAACGGTCCTCCCACCATGCTGCACACTTGTCCTTCTCCCCCTCAGTAGTTATTACTAAAGGGATTAGATATGGAAAAATTCGTTGTAGATTTCCTAAGACTTTGGGGCAAGCTGTCACTTCTTCACTAGAGACACGGCCATGAACTAAGGGGACGATGGGTTTTTGCAGTGAACTGAAGCTGGCTCCTTGAATCTGTCTCTACCCCTCCTTTTGGTTTTCTGGTGCAGGTTTCCCATCACGAAATGGGGGCTATCAATACCTCCCTTACAGAATTGTTTGTAAAGACTAAGCAATTAATGGACATGTACTGAGCAACTATTATGCTCCATATGTTTTATATGCACAATTGTATTTTATCTAAAAGGTAAACACTAATGTTTTGGATTTTTGTTATCTATTGTGTGATAATCCATTCCCAAATTGGGGGCCTTACATGATCATTTTATTATTTCTTGCAGTTCTAGGAGTTGATAAGGCTCAGTGGAGATTTTTCTGCTCGTGTTGCTTAAGGGTGTCTGGTGGGATGCAGTCAGTCAGATGCAGTTGGGGATGGAGCCACCAAGACTCAACTGGAATGGTGGAATGGCTGGGTAGCTCTCCCGTGTGGTCTCAGGGCCTCACCTCTCCGTGCTGCCTCTCCAGAGGATAGACTTCGGACCCGACCGCACAGGGCTCCCCGAAGCACAAAAGCAGAATCCACCAGCCTTCTAATGCCCAAACCATCACTGTCAGTTTCCTTTTATTCATGCAGTCAGGTCCCAGGTGGGCAGAAGCTGAATGTGGGAGGGGATGACATAGGGCTCGTATACCAGGAGGAATGGTTTATTGGAGGTTGGCTGCCATGTTTCCATTTCACTTATGGGAAGACAGAGGTTCTGATTGATGAGTAACTTTCTCAAAGTCATAGAACTAGTAAGTAGAACTAGGATTCAAATCCAGCCGTCTTGAGTTTCATTTGTGTCTTTGACAGCCACGCTGTACTGACTTTTAAGAGTCATGAAAAATTCCTGAAATCATGTGTGGTCTATGGAATGTACTCATGGAATTGAATTCCATTTCCTTTCCTCTCTTTTCCACATATTTTGTAAGAGTTACGCTGTATCAGTTACTCAAATATTTATTGAACATCTATTACGTGTCAAGCATGGTGCTGTAGACACCGGGGGATAGCGTGGCCTGCAAGATGGACCTATTAGCCATCTTGGTGGAGGCTTTAACTTGATATTTGTGTAACTAGCAAGTAGGAGCTTGAGAAAAAACTGTTTCCAGTGAGGTTGGGCGTTTCAGGGGCATTTGGAATCTGGCTACTGGACTGATGGTGACCTCATTTTAGTCAGGGTATTGGGGTGTGGGGAGGGAATCAGGATGGGAGAAGCATAGGCCTCTGTCTCTGCAGTTGGGCCTGGTGACCTGTATCCAGGCCTGGGAGATGCCACCTACAGGTCATGCTAAGTAGTATTACAAAACCTCTGGTAAAGGAGGGATCTAATTAATGATTTCCACTTTATTTATTTATTTATTTTTATTTTTATTTTTTTAAATTTATTTTTTATTGGTGTTCAATTTACTAACATACAGAATAACACCCAGTGCCCGTCACCCATTCACTCCCACCCCCCGCCCTCCTCCCCTTCTACCACCCTTAGTTCGTTTCCCAGAGTTAGCAGTCTTTACGTTCTGTCTCCCTTTCTGATATTTCCCACACATTTCTTCTCCCTTCCCTTATATTCCCTTTCACTATTATTTATATTCCCCAAATGAATGAGAACATATAATGTTTGTCCTTCTCCGACTGACTTACTTCACTCAGCATAATACCCTCCAGTTCCATCCACGTTGAAGCAAATGGTGGGTATTTGTCATTTCTAATAGCTGAGTAATATTCCATTGTATACATAAACCACATCTTCTTTATCCATTCATCTTTCGTTGGACACCGAGGCTCCTTCCACAGTTTGGCTATCGTGGCCATTGCTGCTAGAAACATCGGGGTGCAGGTGTCCCGGCATTTCATTGCATTTGTATCTTTGGGGTAAATCCCCAACAGTGCAATTGCTGGGTCGTAGGGCAGGTATATTTTTAACTCTTTGAGGAACCTCCACACAGTTTTCCAGAGTGGCTGCACCAGTTCACATTCCCACCAACAGTGTAAGAGGGTTCCCTTTTCTCCGCATCCTCTCCAACATTTGTTGTTTCCTGCCTTGTTAATTTTCCCCATTCTCACTGGTGTGAGGTGGTATCTCATTGTAGTTTTGATTTGTATTTCCCTGATGCCAAGTGATGCAGAGCATTTTCTCATGTGCATGTTGGCCATGTCTATGTCTTCCTCTGTGAGATTTCTCTTCATGTCTTTTGCCCATTTCATGATTGGATTGTTTGTTTCTTTGGTGTTGAGTTTAATAAGTTCTTTATAGATCTTGGAAACTAGCCCTTTATCTGGTATGTCATTTGCAAATATCTTCTCCCATTCTGTAGGTTGTCTTTGAGTTTTGTTGACTGTATCCTTTGCTGTGCAAAAGCTTCTTATCTTGATGAAGTCCCAATAGTTCATTTTTGCTTTTGTTTCTTTTGCCTTCGTGGATGTATCTTGCAAGAAGTTACTATGGCCGAGTTCAAAAAGGGTGTTGCCTGTGTTCTTCTCTAGGATTTTGATGGAATCTTGTCTCACATTTAGATCTTTCAACCATTTTGAGTTTATCTTTGTGTATGGTGCAAGAGAGTGGTCTAGTTTCATTCTTCTGCATGTGGATGTCCAATTTTCCCAGCACCATTTATTGAAGAGACTGTCTTTCTTCCAATGGATAGTCTTTCCTCCTTTATCGAATATTAGTTGCCCATAAAGTTCAGGGTCCACTTCTGGATTCTCTATTCTGTTCCACTGATCTATGTGTCTGTTTTTGTGCCAGTACCACACTGTCTTGATGACCACAGCTTTGTAGTACAACCTGAAATCTGGCATTGTGATGCCCCCAGATATGGTTTTCTTTTTTAAAATTCCCCTGGCTATTCGGGGTCTTTTCTGATTCCACACAAATCTTAAAATAATTTGTTCTAACTCTCTGAAGAAAGTCCATGGTATTTTGATAGGGATTGCATTAAACGTGTATATTGCCCTGGGTAACATTGACATTTTCACAATATTAATTCTGCCAATCCATGAGCATGGAATATTTTTCCATCTCTTTGTGTCTTCCTCAATTTCTTTCAGAAGTGTTCTATAGTTTTGAGGGTATAGATCCTTTACATCTTTGGTGAGGTTTATTCCTAGGTATCTTATGCTTTTGGGTGCAATTGTAAATGGGATTGACTCCTTAATTTCTCTTTCTTCAGTCTCATTGTTAGTGTATAGAAATGCCACTGACTTCTGGGCATTGATTTTGTATCCTGCCACGCTACCGAATTGCTGTATGAGTTCTAGCAATCTTGGGGTGGAGACTTTTGGGTTTTCTATGTAGAGTATCATGTCATCGGCGAAGAGGGAGAGTTTGACTTCTTCTTTGCCAATTTGAATGCCTTTAATGTCTTTTTGTTGTCTGATTGCTGAGGCTAGGACTTCCAGTACTATGTTGAACAGCAGTGGTGAGAGTGGACATCCCTGTCTTGTTCCTGATCTTAGGGGAAAGGCTCCTAGTTCTTCCCCATTGAGAATGATATTTGCTGTGGGCTTTTCATAGATGGCTTTTAAGATGTCGAGGAATGTTCCCTCTATCCCTACACTCTGAAGAGTTTTGATCAGGAATGGATGCTGTATTTTGTCAAATGCTTTCTCTGCATCCAATGAGAGGATCATATGGTTCTTGGTTTTTCTCTTGCTGATATGATGAATCACATTGATTGTTTTACGGGTGTTGAACCAGCCTTGTGTCCCAGGGATAAATCCTACTTGGTCATGGTGAATAATTTTCTTAATGTACTGTAACTTTCACCATTTGTATAACATTGGAGGAAAAGAGATAAGCGAAGAAGAAGAAGAAGAAGAAGAAGAAGAAGAAGAAGAAGAAGAAAGTAAAAAGAAAAAAATTCCCAGTATCCCCTAACCCTAGGTCTGTAACTATTGACATTTTGGCATGTGTTCTCCTTGTTAGAGTTGTATCATATCAATAAATCATATTTTTCATAATGTATGGAGAAGTCAAATCACTATCTTGTACACTCAAATATAATGTAACATTTTGTGTTAACTGTACTCAAATAAAAAAGATTTTTGAAAAAAAACACATTTTTATCGAGTATACGTCAAGAACACATCAAATGCACATATTTGGAACCACTTTTTTCCTCTTATTTAGCACTGTGTCATGAACATTTTCCTATGCCAATAACACCATCAATTATACTTGTTCATTGTTTGCCAATATATGGATGTTGTGTAGTATGTTAACTACTGCACATCTTCTCTGCAAATAGTATTCTTGTAGCTAAGTACTGTGCATATTCTTAAACATTTTCTTAGTATACATTTCTCAAGGTGAAAATACTGGACCAAAATATGTGCATATCCTTTTGACATATTGTTTTTTTCAAATTTGGCAAATTGCCCAGCATTGAGTGTGTATACCCATTTCCCTACTCCCTAACCTGCTTGTTTTTTGGCTTAAAAAAAAATCACTGCTATTTTGATAAGTGAAACATGGTATCTTGTATTTTAATTTGCAATTATTTGATTAATATTGAGGTTTGACATTCTTATATCTATACCAATTAATTGTATTCTTCTTTTAACAATTACCTGTGTCTGTCCTTAATCTGTGCAGTCTCTACGAATGGACAGTTTTGTTTCATGCCCCACATTTGTCGCTACATAGCTCTTGGTTCTTGTGTCTGAGGGTTTCTTCTAGGACCTGCCTACATTTCACTTGCTTGTGGGCTGTTACTCTGACTTCCCTGCCCAGGGACTGCAGTTCTGCTCCTGATCCCACTCTGAGGATTCAGTTCCTGCTACTTCCATTCAAACCTCCCCGGTGTGGCTGGTTCCTGTGGCAGGTTCCTCCCAGAGTATCCTGCCTGTTGAGACATGTCAATCCATCCACCTCCAACCTATTCCTGTGGGTGGACCTCTATAATGCCAGCCTATTCCATGTCACCTGTCCATCTTGCAGGATCCCCTGGAGCCCCCCTAAGCAGGTTCTCTTCCTCTCCTTCCTGGATATCACGACATCTTTCTGCTCTGGTGGCCAAGATGGCACCAGGCAAGGCCTTCTGCTCTTAACTTAGTTCTCTCCAACTATGAATACTGTATCCATTCTCATTTGGACAGATGAGTAAATAGAAGCCAGAAAAATTGGCTTATCCAAACCAGCACAACCAATAAGCTAATGGTACCACCAAGGCCCCACTGACTCCTGAGTCCAGCTTTCCACCCACATGGATTCTGAATCTGATGTCTGGATTTCAGGAGGTTCATGAAATCCCTGCCATCTCATGGATAATCATGTGTTTATTTGCATGTACATTTTCCACGGGAGCTTTTGCAAGCTTCCCAAGGGACTAGCGATCCACAAAACATTTACAAAATGGGGACCCCAAAGATTTCACTGCGTAGCTAAGAACCATTACCACTGGTATTACCACCACCACTTTCACTGTTACTACTACTCATAATAAGGTAAATGAACACCATGCAGATTATGTAACATAATTCTGGAGGAGAAAATTTGCCAATGAAAAATATCCTTAAAGTCATTTTTTGGGTGACCAGAACAGCTTTATAGAGGAACCTGTCCCAGGTTCTAGCAGATCCAAAGTCTCTGGGCCTGATAGCAACAGCAATCACATAATAATTGCTAAGCATCCTAAGATAAAAGTGTGGACCACTCATCACTCTGTCTTCCTCAGTGCCAGCAGCATTCAAGGCAGGTGTTGGGAGATCTTCTAGAGGCAATGCCTAAAGAGAGACAGAGAGCACTACACGTCCTAATAGTACTCCAACATGGAGACCTAGCAATGAGATCGGCCTTGCAACAGAGGAGAAGGGCGTCTGTAATGGCGCAGAGCCAAGGGAGGAGGATAGAAGTATGGCCAGTGTGGCTTAAATTCTGCTGGCCAAGAGACACATGAAAAGATGCTCAACATCACTGAGCATCAGGGAAATACAAATCAAAACCACAATGAGATACCTACCACCTCACACAGGTCAAAATGCCTAAAATTAACAAGTCAGGAAAAGACAGATGTTGCCAAGGATGTGGACAAAGGGGAACCCTCTTACACTGCTGGTGGGAATGCAAGCTGGTGCAGCCCCTCTGGAAAACAGTATGGAGATTCCTCAAAAAGTTGAAAATAGAGCCACATACAACCCAGCAATTACACTACTGGGTATTTACCCCAAAGATACAAAGGTAGTGATCTGAAGGGGCACCTGCACCCCAGTGTTTATAGTAGCAATGTCCACAATAGCCAAACTATGGAAACAGCCTAGATCTTTATTGACAGTTGAATGGATAAAGAAGATGTGGTATATACACAATGGAATATTACTCAGGCATCAAAAAAATGAAATCTTGCGATTTGCAATGATATGAATGGAACTAGAGGATATTATGCTAAGTGATATGTCAGTCAGAGAAAGATATTTATCATATGACTTCACTCATATGTGGAATTTAAGAAACAAAACGGAGGCTCATAGGGGACAAGAGGGAAAAAATAAAACAAGATGAAACCATAAGAGACTCTTAATCATAAGAAACAAACTGAGGGTCCCTGGAGGAGATGGAAGTGGGGGGTGGGGGTAGCTGGGTGTTGGGCATTAAAGAGGGCACATGATGGAATAAGCACTGGGTGTTATATAAGACTAAAGAATCATTTATCTTTACCTCTGAAACTAATAATACATTATATGTTAATTAAATTTAAATTTTTTTTAAATTCTGCTGTCTGAACACTCTCTTGACATGTGTATATCTTTTAAGCTGATTGCAGTGGACGCTAAGTGAGGAAAGCTGGATCTGCACCCTAGATCTGCACCCATAGACTGTGTGACTGCAGCAAAGTCCCTTCTCCTTCCCAGGAGAGGCTTTTACTTCCTCATGAAAATAATTAATTTGAGAACGATGACTTTGGAATCCATCCTATTCTAATGATTTGATCATTTTTTGTTATTCCTTAAAATGTTATCTCTATGATCCTGAACTTGTCAGAAAAACAGTGGTAATATCTTGAAAGTCTTAGGAGAGCACGCTCTAAGAGATGGACACCAGGGAAGTCTGATACAAAGATGGTGGACTAGGGTCCTCCAATCCCTTGTTCTTGCAGGCAAACATCAAAAAGTAATGGAAACTGGCTAAGACAACCTTAAAGGAATTCTGGAAGGCGGTCAAAAGTCCACAGCAACCAAGGGAACTTCTAATCAGGAAAATCCACATTCAAAATGGTAGGAAGTCCTGTGGCATTTTTCCTTTGCCCTTGTTCCATTTGCTCTCCAGTGCGGAGGAGGTGGTGACCCAGTTTCCAACTTCCTCCCTCAAACTGGAAGGAGCAGAACAGACCTTACCTGTGATGTTATAACCTGGCTGGGAGCTGCATGAAGCACTGGCCTCTGTCCTACCTCAGTTGGATTGCCAATGAAGAGACGTGGTCAGTAGCCCTTGAAAGCCACAGAGCCGGTGGCAGGACACTGAAGGTAGAGACAAGCAATAACCCATCTCAGGCCCCCAGGAGAAGCTGCGGTGACACCTTTGAGAAATTAGGACATGCAAAAGCAGCCGTGTGGACAGAGGGGCTGAAAAAAGCCACACATGGGCCCAGTTAAGATATATGTTTAAAACACACCTGAGAAGACTCTAAGCTTTCACTTTGGGTTGGTCCCCAGGCTCAGAGCACACCCAGCTGATCAGCAGAGGACTGCCCACCACAGAGTCAGGCAAAGATTCAAAGAGGTGGCTGCTACTTCAAGTACCCAATTGCCAGCTTTAAACCCAAGGTTTACAAAGAAATAGGAAAACATGGCCTCTTTGAAGGAAGAAACCATTCCTGAAGAAGCAGAGACATTGAATGTACTAGACAAAGACTTTATTTATTTTTTATTTTTTTAAAGATTTTATTTATTTATTCACAATAGACACTGGGGTGGGGGTGGGGGGCAGAGACACAGGCAGAGGGAGAAGCAGGCTCCATCCCGGGAGCCTGATGTGGGACTCGATCCTGGGACTCCAGGATCACGTCCTGGGCCAAAGGCAGGCGCTAAACTGCTGAGTCACCCAGGGATCCCCTAGACAAGGACTTTAAAACACCTGTTTTAAATATGCTCAAAGAGCTAAAGAAAAACACAAAAAGTTAATGGAAATCAGGAAAAGCAATATGTAAAATAAGAATATCTATGTCAGGGATCCCTGGGTGGTGCAGCGGTTTGGCGCCTGCCTTTGGCCCAGGGCGCGATCCTGGAGACCCGGGATCGAATCCCACATCAGGCTCCCGGTGCATGGAGCCTGCTTCTCTGCCTATGTCTCTGCCTCTCTCTCTCTCTCTCTCTCTGGGACTATCATAAATAAATAAAAATTAAAAAAAAAAAGAATATCTATGTCAATTTTATGAATCATATTCATATATGATTTTGTGATTATTCATCCTGTATCTTTCCCACAAACAAGTAGTATAGGAACTTAACTGAATCTGGATTGTGGTCATATTCTGAGTTGTATTCACTGTTATCTTTAAAATCATTTTAGGTATTATTTATTAAGTATCATTTGTATTCAGGCACTATTCTAGGTACTTTATATACTTTATATACTTTGTTCTCTTATTCCACCCAATGATTCTGCAAGGGTATTATTATTATACTCATTTTACAGATAATGGTCAAATAATTTTCTTGTGCCCCTGATCCCTGAGGTTATTTCAGCTGCAGTGAGAGGGCAAAGTAGTAGAAAACATTCCCAATACTTCTTCACAACCCAAGCGTTGTGTTACCCAAGTGTTGAAGATCCTTAACCATGATGCTCATCCTACCTCTACATATGTGTTCTCTTGCAGCCCCTCTATTTTATAAGAAACACTTCTGGGATCCCTGGGTGGCGCAGCGGTTTGGCGCCTGCCTTAGGCCCAGGGCGTGATCCTGGAGACCCGGGATCGAATCCCACATCGGGCTCCCGGTGAATGGAGCCTGCTTCTCCCTCTGCCTATGTCTCTGCCTCTCTCTCTCTCTCTCTCTCTCTGTGACTATCATAAAATAAAAAAAAAAAAAGAAAGAAACACTTCTGCACTCTCATGCATGGGTGTGAGTGAAAAATGGGTCATCAAATAATGACCGGATGGTACTTTCTAGACCAGGAGGATTATCAGAATTATGTGGGAAGGCTTTTTTAAATAATGCAGATCCCTAAACCCCACCTATGGAACTCCATCTATGGAACCAGATACTCCAACAGCATGACCCAAGCTCTTGTGGGTAAAATCTCCCCCAGGTAATTCTGATGCTCAAATAGGCTATGGGCAACCTCCATGGAAGCTCAGAGGAGGTCCACCATCAGCACAGGGAAAGCTTACCCAGGGAAGCAGAGAGCATTCAACTGAGGAAATTCAACACCATCTGTTTTTTTTTTTTCAGGACAAACGAAATTCAGATAAATGACGATGATTGTAAGGGCTTCTCAGGTAGGATAAGTGGTGTGAAAAGGATACAGAGGCAATAAAATACATGACATATTGGAGAAAAATGGTAAATGTTAGTCAAGGAGTAGTGACAGCTCTGGTTGCTTCCCTCCCGGTGGAGGGGGTTCTGTTGGAGAAAAGTCCTGCTTTCCCTCATCCCCTCACTTGTGCTGCCAGGGAATAGTTAGGAGAGAAACCAAACTTGGGCTTCCTAGCCCCAGGCCTTTCTCCCCCTGGGGAGCCAGTTGCTCAGGGGAAACATGGTTACCACTGCCCTCCTCTGTGTCCTGGTTCCAGGGGCACCTTCTCCTTTGTTGGTTGGGGGTGTCTGCCCCAGTCCCACACTGCCTGAGACAGAGTGGGTAGATCTGTTTAAACCTGGGGTCTCAGTATTAACAAGTCCACTAGCCTGAAGCTGTATGCCACATTCTTCCAGATTAGCCACTTAGGAAATATAATCTGTTCATCTCCCTTCTGCCTCACTCATTTGTCTTATCTCTCCTTGGCTGAGAACTCAGGCAGGGGAGAGTGGTTCTGTTTACTGGATCCCTCAATCTCCAGTAGGACAATAGGGTTGGACAGAAGATGAGGCCAGGTGAAGGGGCATGGCTGGAATGCCAAACCTTAGGCCAATAGTGCTTAATCTTCTCAGGAGTCGCACATTTATTTGAGGCTCTGATAAAAGTTGTGAAAATTCTTCCCAGTTATCAAAATCATCTACCTTTTTTTTTTTTAAATACAGATCCCCTAATCCCACCCAAGATCTCTTGCATCAGATTCTTCAATGGTGAAACCCACGTCTTGGGTATGAGTAAAATCTCTTGCAGATAATTCTCATGTTCAATCAGAATTATGTTCTATTTCAGGGTATCCGAACACCTCTTGAAGCCTACCTGGGGACCCCTCCATCCCAGTAGGGAGAACTTCAGGCAGCAGGGGCAGTCGTGTCCTGGACCAAAACAAGCCACTGTGGGCATCAGTGATAGGGTCCTGTCAGGGATGTTGGCACTTTGCAGGACTGGAGGGAGAAAATGGTCAGCCTCCCTGAATTATGTTTGCAGAACCCTTGGCAGACTTTTGCAGGCCTCCAAGGACTCAGATGGAAAGAGGCTAACAACCCCCACACTGGAGAACATCAGGAGACACCAGGATTCTGTTGTTTGTGGTTTCTAGGTCTGGTTCTCATCAACCTCGTCTCCAAGACAGGGTCCTCACGTCCAGGTGATGCGTTAAGCATAAATGGGTGATGTCGTACTCGGCTCTTCTCCCCCATATTCCTTCTGCTCTTGGATTCATTAAGAACAAAAACGACCCTACCAAACTGCAGCTGTTTCTTCTTGCTTAACCTGAAGCATTGAACGCCAGTAGTTTTGGAAACAGCAACAGGCTGGTCTGCGTAGAAATCTCCAGAGCATTGTAGGCTAATACGTTAAAATTAAAGAGAAACAGAAGCCATCACTACAAATTGCAACATTATTGTTCAAGCCAAGATCGTCCTAATTATAAACTAGCATTTTTATAGATGTCACAGGGGCTGTTTTAGTGCTGCTTTGCTGATGCTAAAAAGATAGTGTGGAAATGTGATCAGGGACTCTCACACTACTGCCTAACTGGAGGGGAAAAAAAAGTTAATTAGGCTCTTTTTGGCATATTAGTGAAGACAGGCTTATTAGACACATTTACAAGCTAATGATATGCCTATACTCTGCTCTCACAAAAATGCATTTCAATAAACTGATTTACAGTTCAGCCATTTCCCTCTCTTTAACCAGTACAATCACAATTATATTACCCACATTGAATTGGCATGGAATCTGAGTGGTTCCAGGGACCGTTCTGTGAGGTGCTAATGGTAGGGTGATCTCCGCTCATCCTGCCTCCCCCAGCCTGACCTGGATCACAGGTAGCTCCCCACCCTGCTCACCCTTCACCTCCTGGGATGAACAGCCCGGATTTGGCTAAAGACCTTTGAGCGACAGTGGTGGGTCTCTGAGCTGTCACCGAGGAAGAGTGCAAATGTGTGTGTCGGTGGAAGAGGGACACGGGGGAGGCAGAAGCCAGTGACCTGGGTAGTCAGGGCCCCACTCCACCCCAGGCTTGCTGGGGAGTGAAGCCAGCACTGAGGGAAAGGATCTCTTTCCTCTCCAGCTCAGAAATCGAGGGCATTGCCAGGGGGCCTAATTCATGCTTGTCTGTGTGGGGTGACCCCATTCTCCACCGACGCCCACTTTCCACATTGCTTTTTAGTGATCCTTCTCACAAACGCAGCCGCTGGAGCCTGTCATCGCTGGAGATCCGGCTCTACCACGAGAGGCTACTCACCTTATGTGTCCACATCGATAAAACGAATATTGTAGGTGTTCCTACCTCAAAGTGTATTTGAGAAGATGAACTGAGATACTGCCTGTAAAGTGCTGAGCAAAGTGCCTGGCTTGTACTAAATGCTCACTAAATATTACCTATTATCATGATACTGTTAAAGAATTTGTGTATTTAAGTGTTTGAGGGATGCCTGGGTGGCTCAGCGGTTGAGCGTCTGCCTTCAGCTCAGGGTGTGACCCAGGGGTCCTTGGATTGAGTCCCATATCAGGCTCCCCGCAGGTAGCCTGCTTCTCCCTCTGCCTGTGTCTCTGCCTCTCTTTCTGTGTTTCTCATGAATGAATAAATAAGAAAATCTTAATTAAAAAATAAAAATAATAATAAAAAATAGAAGCATTTGACGAGTTTCTACTTCCTGCAGGAGCGAATCTGACTTACTTAACATGTCCTTAAGGTCCTTCCCGTTCTGATCATAATTTCTCTTTCCAACTTCCTTGCCTTTCTCCTCTGACACTGTGTGCTAGCCACACAGAACTGCCGACCGTCTGTGGCATCCCTCTGTTCTCTGCTTGTGCTGTGCCCTTCGCCTGCATGGCCCTGCCCGCTGCCCGACCACCTTTGCCAGCTGGTCCTCCAGAAGACACCCTCCTCCACCACCTCCCCCTTCTCCTTCAGAGCTCAGCTCAAACACCCTCTCGTGTCCTTCCTGGCAAATTCCTGGCCCCTGCCCAGGCTGCACCACACACACCTCTCCTGGGTATCACTTACTTCATGGTATGAGTTACCTGTTTCCCCCGACAAAAGGTATGCTCTGCAAGGACAGACACCAGGACTGATTCTTGTGTTTTATACCCAGTGTCTGACACAGTGCTGAGTCCAGCCAGGTAATGTGTGAATGTGTTTGATCCAGTGGAATCAAGTTAAGTTAAACTAATTTGAACTAGAGTTTCAGCTAGATCCTTTCTTAGGTGCCATCTACACCTCATAGTCTGTAAGCCTGTGATTTTATAAAATACTGGGTTGAGCTCCCTTCCTGAGCTTTACTTCTTTGGTTCATGATAATAATAATAATTCCTAATTCATGGGGCTATTGGAAGACATAGCGGGTCAATTTGTGAAAAAGATGATAAACTTCAGATGCCACACAGATGGTCAGCAGGACCATTTCCTTGCTTACCCTGGGGGAGCAAGGCGATAATAGAAAAGTACATTGTCTGTGTAGCGTGCCTTGTATCTGTTGTTGTTTTTCCCATTCCAATGCCCCAGAGTAAAGGGAAGCTCAGTATCGTTCCTTCCCCAGGGAACGAACAGGAGGAAACATTTCTTGGTGCCCATTTCAGCAGGACGGACTGGGGATGCTTGGAATCAGTCTCTGTATACCGTAGCCTACATGTTCTGATCCCAATCTCAGTTCTCGCAAGAGAAGGATCCTGGGAAGCGCCCTGGAAAGATCCTCCTCCTCTCTCCCCAGCCCCTCTTTTTATGAGGATAATCATCATCAAAGACATCATTGGAGTTTAAGGCCTGGGAATGGTTTCGCATGCCCGTGACTAGGAATGTCACGGACAGTTATTTCTTTATAACGTTACTGTTTTACCGTCAAGGAAAATATCACTTTTGTAAGGTAATAAATGTGGTTTATTGGGAGAGTGGACACTTGAAAGTCTGCCGTTTAATTTGATAACGACTTATCCTCGGTGCTTCTTTGAAACTGAGTCACCCAAGAGCAGGGCCTTGCAAGTACTTTCCCCAAGTGTCTCCCGAATCACTATGTTCCACCCAGGAGGCCTCCTATCTGAGGCATCTTTTAAAGCAAAAAAGATTCATTCATTCGAAAAAAAAAAAAAAGATTCATTCAACAAATAGGAGAGCTGGGGAAACCCCATCTAGTCCAGAACTGTCGATGCGTGCCCTGGTTGCTACCAAATATGTGAAACTGGTCTGAGCACCCAGAGGTCTACTCAAGGGGCATTCCCTAGAAGCACTCCTGTTTTGCCTCTGCTGAGCTCAGGAAGAGAGACACCCAGGGGTGGGAGTGTGAGGAGGAGGGCAGCTTTCCCTGCTCTCCACATCACTGTACCATCACAGAATACATGGGGCCAGATAGTCACCATTTATGGGAGCACCATGCAGGGTTGGAGGTGGCACAGAGCAGGAGATGCTTCCTCAGAGAGCTCGTGGAGTCAGCTTGACTTACAGAACACATGCGAGTGTCCACCATGGTGGGTGTTCCACTCACTTCTGAGATGACAGCGATCCACAGATTCACAAACCATTCCCGCGTGTGCTTGTTTGGAGGTGCAACATAATGCATTCATGTGTCTATGGTGTGTTCATACAAAACTATGACACTGGATGGTAAGGCCTCTTTTCCATTCATCTGCTTCAGCCACTGGACAGCTTGGGTTCAAACCTTGACTCTGGGACTTAGTCACTAGTGGAAAACCTCAAACAGACCCCTTGATCTCACAAGGTTTGTCTTTCTCAGCTGCAACATAGGGATGGAATTGACCCCTGACTGTGCTGTTGTGAGGGTTGGATGAAGAGGGTAAATGAGGCCCCCACTGTAGCGTCTGAAGTCTAGCAGGAGCCTGGGTCTCAGTGGTGGTCATTGTGGTCATCAGAGGTGGCGCTGCGAGAGGGAGCAGTATTTTAGCAGCGGCCTGGCACCTGGTGCAATGAACACAGAGGATGCTCAGTGAAGTGAATTCTGGACCGAACAAATAAATAGATGAGTGGATCTGATATTCCCCTTCCGATCTCAGTAAAGGGCACTGAGGGATATAGTGTCTCTGATTTAACCAAAACCCACTGTGCAGATTTGTTACCCTAAGAGCTCAACTACAATTCCTGGCAGATTTTGGGGTCTGGTTGGAGATGGGAGAAGCCACACTGGTGACGTACGAGAGGCAGAAGTGTCTGGTAGGGGCCTGTGGGGCCTTATGGGAAGTAGCGGAACCAAATGGCAAGGAGCGTGGCAGTCTCACTGGCAAGAGTAGCAGCACCCCTGAGGCAGCAGGTTCATGACTGTGGTGATCAGCACTGCCTGGCGGACGGGGTGACACTCACTGGGAACCCGGATACCCATGAACCATCCCTAAGGGCTGCCAGAAATACGAGTATGTGTGTGTGTGCGCGTGTGCGAGTGTGCCCTTGCCCATGGCAGAAACTTTAACTGGTTACCATGCTTATGCTGTTTTTGCACAGTAGCTGGCTGGTGCACTGGTAGCTGATCTTTAAGGTAAGGTGCCGCCCAGACCACTGTCATCAGAACATTCTAGGCAGCCTTCACCAATCCCTTGGAGTTAGCCCTAGGTACATCCTAAATCCCAGATGTGGATTCCTGTGGGGAAGGAGGCCCTCTGGACTTTAATAATATAAATGTCACTGGCACTTGCTTGTGGAGGACTTTATGCTGAGTTACCACCACCCCAAACACGCATTCTCCACAAGAGAATAAATCTGGGGCAATCTGGTCAGAAAAAGCAAAGTTTCATCTTCCGGGTATAACTCATTTTTGAAGAAGTTCCCAGCACTTTTAGTACAGAGCAAGTCAACCTTTAAAGTATATAATGGAGCTACACTTTCTCAGTTTTGAGAAAAGGAAGTAGCTCTAGGTTTTAGGATGTACCAAGTGTTTTTTAATCAGATGTGTAGAACCAAAGGGTAGACCAAAAAGTTTTTGTAGACCAAAAAGTTCCTAGAGCCCTGGACCCCACCTTGTGCATGTTCTCAAATAGGATGAGGTCTCCACTCATAGGAGTTCCAGAGCCACCAGCCAGAGCCAGGAATGGGTGATGGGGGGGGGACATTAGTTACACAAGGCAGAGCTGGGGATCTCAAGGTGCTGTGCAACACTGAGGAAATGCCTAAGTTATTAGTTTTTATAAAATATGCTAATGGGCTTCCCATTATTTCCTCTCTCATTATTCGATGTTGCCTTTCTGCTTCTCTGACTCTTAACTGTGACAACGTGACACCAAAAATATCAGGGCCTGCAGGCTCCCTGACCCCTAGCTCCTTTTCTTCCAACAGCTGGGACATTCGACCCTTGCCAGCAGGCTCTGCTTCCGAGTCAGGCAAATCATTCCCTCCCCACACGTATTTCCTTTTGATACTTCAAAAAGGTCACATACATGAGAGTATGTAGGACACAGTAAGCCTTCAGCAAATTTAAATGTCCTTCTTCTCTTTGGAACCTTCTTAAATTCTCTAAATATGGTGCGATCCCTCTGAAGGTGGAGAGGTATAAAGTTTCTTACTTGAGGATCAGAGAAAGACTTCCCATCTCCAAGGGCACCTAGAAGGCAGTCGCAGAAAATGCCCAGCCAGCCATTCAGAGATTGAAAAAAAGCAGATGTGAGCCCCAAGGCTGGACTCTGTTGCCCACGGCAGAAATTCTTAACTGGTTCCAATGCTTAAATGCTGTTTTAGCACGGTAGCTGGCTGGTGCACTGGTAGCTGATCTTTAAGGTAAGGTGCCACCCAGACCACTATCATCAGAACACTCTAGGCAGCCTTCACCAATTCTTGGAGTTAGCACATGAAATGAAAGCCCCCTGCCTTCCTGCCCAAGGTCATCAAGATCATAAACAAACACAAACAGTTGATCCTATTTGAAGATGTTTATCTGGATATCGGTGTAACAGATTTAAGCAAGTCAAATATGTCCAGGTCAACTTCTGAGGTCAGAAAGGGCAAGACCCTGGACCCCCCAGCAGGCCCCCACTGGGGGCAGTGCCTCGAAGAAGGTTACAAAGCCACATCCAGACAAACCCTTGTTGAAGGCAGGTTTCATGAACCAGGATGAGGAAGACGAGAACTTGCAGAGACAAGCAGGACATCAGATCAGAACCAACAGGGACGGGCAAAATATGGGTTAGAAGGTGCAGATCAGATGCCAGGAAGGGGCACTCTTGCCAGCTTTGCTTCTGTGTGTCCTGCTTGTGGAGCCCGGGCTGCCCCTTCACATCTCAGGTTGCTGCCATAAAAATATTCTGAATTATTTAACCCCAAATATGTCCCCTGCTAATTAATCTCTTCCTTCTTCTGATCCCAGGAAGGATCTGGAGACCTGTATTTAAACTCGAATTCTTTCACTTATTTGTGGACCATGGGACCTTGTGTGAGTTGCCCAAATGTGTGAGCGTTTGCTTCCATGTTTGCATAGAGGTCCTCAGCTCAGTCCCTGAGACAGCCTGCCTTCCACGGTCTATGGTTCTGGAAGGGGGAACGGCAGGGAAGGGACTTGACTGCAGATGCCAGAAAGGAGAACCCAGTGCCCCTTTTAAAAAATAAAGCAACATCAGAAAGTATTGTGCTGTTGAGCAGTGTTTTGTTTACCACAAATAATTTTTACATTTCCTACTTTGGGGCTAAAATGATATGTTATTCATGATAACATAAAGACTACATAATTTGATAGTTAATAGTTAATAGTTAATAAAGGTCCAATTCTCTGCCTTATGCATTAAATTATGTAATAATACACAAGAAATACGAAGCTTTTACTATGCGCTAGGTGCTGTATTAGATACTTCTATTTGTTACCTTGTTTAATTATCTCAGCAAAGCTACTGAGTACTTTTATTCTTCATGAGTGAGGAAATTGAAATTGGAAGGAATTAAATAATCTGCTCAAATTTACCTACTTAATAAATGTTGGAGCTGGATCTTGAACTTGAGCAGTCTGACATGAGAATCCTGGTAAACTTGGGGAAATATGGGTAGTAGAATGTGCTTTACGGGGAAAAAAAACTCATAAGATAGTCTTATAACAAATAATGTATAATTTACAAATAATATATTAAATGTCACATTTTTCCATAGAAAATCCCATAACAAAAAAGACCGTGTTGGGAAGGCCCCTGGAAAGAAATGTCATGATTAGCAGTCTTCTGAGTGGCTCTGTGATGCCTTCAGCTGTGTGGCAAATACACAAAGTTTGCGACCCCTTGAAGGTCACATGCTCTGCTTCTCTAGTACCAGGGTCTAGACCCCTCCGGGATCTAGCCTGGGGGCTGATCACTGGGGCTGTGCAGGGCAGAGCTGATCTTCCCTCAAGGATCACAGCAATCATCTTACAGGGTAATAAGCAGGAGGAGGAATTTGTGCAGGCACACATAGATGCAAATGAAACAAGCAGTGGCAGAGAGAGAGACCTTTTGTATCTTTGACAATTGTCCACATTCTCTCTCTACTCCCTAATCCCCCATTCTCTCTCCAACCCACTCCAATATGCCTTTCATCTTCCATCATCCACTGGAAATTGACTTCTTGTCAAGGTCACCAATGACTTAGATCCTTGAAACTTCAAGTGTGGTCTTAGGACCAGCTGCTTGAGCCACATCCAGCCTCAGAAATGCAGAATCTGAGCCCAACCACAGAATATGATTTTAATAAGAAGCCCCAGATAATCTCTATAGAGATTGGAAAACATGGACTTAAGTCTTCCCAAAGCAAATGACCAACAGTCTGCCCTCACTGCTCTCAGCTATACTTGGGATTTCCACATTACCGAAATACTTTTGTCTGGAGTTTGGTAATAGCACCCTTATCTGGTTTATGTCCTACTTCACTGGCCAATCCTTGTCAGCATTCTTTGCTTTCCTTTTCCTTTGCTCCCTTGGCCTCCCCTGCCATACTTCCAAACTAAAGAACCCCCAGGACTTTGACTTTTGTCTTCTTCTACGTACGCTCTTCCCAGGTGATTTTATATAGTACCCCCTAAATGCTGATGATTCCAAACTATGTCTCTATCCCAACCTTTCCCCTGAGTTCTAGGCTTGTAGGTACACTTTCCTACTGGACAATCTCTTCATGTCCACTTGAGTTTTTAATAAACAACCAAAAATTAATTTGATCAAACAGAATCATTGCCTCTATACTTTCTTTCTAACTCTTCTCCATCACCATAAATACTATTATCACCTATCATTTCCTCAGGACAGAAATCCAGGAGACATCATTTAATTCTTCTTTTCCTCGTATTTCACATCCAAACCAACACAGCAGCAAGTCCTGCCGATATTATCACCACAGTACATCCCAAATCCAAACATTCTCCTCCATCTCCATATCATGGCCCTATTCAATACTGGGCTAATGTAGTAAGTTCCTAATTGTGCTTCCTACTTCCACTCTGGTCCATTCTCCAAACAGCATTCAGCGAAATCTCTAAACCCATAAATCAAATTATAATTATACTCTGCTTAAAAATCTTCAATGCCTTTCATTTTAATGTCAATAAAGTCCAATATTCCAACTACATGAGTTAGAATACTTTTAACTCCAAGTCAAAAATACCTAACAGAAAACAGTTTTGTATTTTACCCCTTAATAATGGCAAAGACCAGTGGCTCTAAGGTTGGTTCTAGAGCTCCATAATCTCTTCTATCTTTTTGATGTGTAATCTTCAGCGCATTGGTGATATCTCACCTCATGGGTGCAAGACGGCAGCTGTTGCTCCAAGGATCACATTTTTACATAATGTTGAAGAGTAGGAAGGACAGAGAGGGCTTTATTTTATTAGGAGAGAGGAGAATGTTTCCCCAATGCTCTAAACAGACTCCTCTTAGCTCCCAAACTGAGTTACATGACTAGGCCTAAGTTCATCACTGGTAAATAGAAAAGTCCTAGTCAATCAGGATTCATTTACTGGAGAAGGGGAAAAAAGCATGCCTTTCCAGAGCACATTTGTAGTCCTATGTCTGAAAAGGCAGGGGATCGTAAAGAGGAGGAAAAGAACACCAAGTGTTTGTCACACTTTCTGTGCCTACAAAACAATGTCAAACTGTCTGTGCCTATTTCTCACCTCATCACTCTCTACTTTCCTGCTCTTACGGGGTACACCCTCCACACTAACTCTCTGCCCCTCAGATAAACCAAGCTTCTGTTCTTCTCAGGGCCTCTGCACTAATTATTCTTTCTGTTTTAAATGCTTTTTTCACAGATGTCTGCATGGATGCCTCCACACGTTACTTAAGTATCATATTCTGAAAGAGGAGAACGTCCCCAACCACCCTACATAATATAGTCCTACCCCCACCTGACATCTTCATTGGTCACTCCACATCACATTGTTCCATTTTTATGATCCAAATTTATATTTTATTTTGTATATTTATATTACATTTTATATATTTATAGGTTTATATAATCTATTTTCACCTAGAATGTCTGATACAAAGGATCCAAACACTCCTGCTGTTTCTCTAGTCCCTAGACAATGCCTGATACATTGCAGGCTCATGATCCACTCTTGTTGACTGGGTTGACCGGTTGACTATAACTCTGGATGAGTTGTCCCATATGACTTCTCTTAAGACCATACATATGAGGTAAACTCCTCATCAGTTAAGCTAAGTCATAAAAAGAAAGTAGCTGTTAATTCAGTTAATTGACTGGCTTTGCCCACTTCTCAATCTGGAGAAACATCTTTAAGAAATGATCAGTATTTTCCCCTCTATATATTTAAACATTGGTGAGTAAAAGCCATTTGCTTTGGGAACTGCATTTAGAGGGAGTCCTGGGAGACTGAGCAAGGAAGTTGCTGCAGCCATGTGTGATGCCAGCTGAAAACAACACTGACAACCAATAGTCAAGAGGCGGTTCTTTTAAAAGGTAAGAAGGAGTCCCTGAAGCTGAATTTCTTTATTCTATTAAAGTCCCTTTCAGGATTGCATCATTTATAATTTTGTGCAGTGGCAATAAATATGACCAAAATGGAACTGTAATTTGTTTTATTTTTTTATTTTTATTTTTTTATTTTTTTGTAATTTGTTTTAAACAAACTGTGAAGGAGGTCATTGTGACCAAAAATGCTACAGAGTCAACCTCCAGCTTGGACATCACATAGACCAAGGTTTCAACGTAGAGCCTGCCAAACTTGCCTTATGCCTTGATGAAGTCACACAATTTCCCTGAGCTTCAGAAGCTTTATTTGTACAGTAAAATTCATACTTCGTGGAACTATCAGTAGAATTATGTTGATGTTATGTTATGTTATGTTATGTTATGTTATGTTATGTTATGTTATGTTAATTCACAGGAAGTACCTGGTAGGTAGTAAATATTCAACTTCTTCTGGTCCTCCTTCCTTCCACGTTTGCCTGCCAAGAACCTGGGCTCACTAGAAGCAAAGAAATGGAAAAGTGACCATTTATGCTATCAATACAGTCATAAAATCTCAGTGATAGGAAAAATATTAAGACTTGGCCAACCACTGCTCTTATTCACTAAAGACAGTACTGCAGAGCTCTTTGAATAACTATCTTTTAGGCTACCAAATGCCTGACAATAGGCCTTCCTTTCCAATAATCTCTTCTAAATAATCCAATTTTTATATAAAGTATGGTCTGCTGGCTCTGTTGGAAGTCATGGAAGAAAGTTTTGGGCCTTACAGAGCCCCAGCTTGGCAGGCTGCCTTCATGGTGGTGCCAACCCAGTCTTGCCAGGAGGGAGATTATTACCTACAAGAAAAGGCACATTTAGTTTTCCAGTTTTCTCAAATCATCTTGGGTCCGTTGCCTGTATGATGAGTCAGTGGGCAGATTCCATTAGTCAGTCCTATGACACGTGTTCCTATGACCTGAAGAGGCCACACAGCTGCGTGTGCAGATGGTGACACTGGGGGTTAGGAGATTGATATTTTCATCCTTGTTCTGTTAAATATCACCTCTTTGGCCTGGGATGAGTCACAGAACCTTTCTAGGCTTCAGCTTTCACATTCACACAATGAGAATCTTGGCTTTGTAGGATCCCCGAAAGTTCTTCTCTGGCCTAAATCTGTCTGGCCCGGATATTCATGTTTTCCCCCCTAATCTGGTCTTACTTCTCTGCAGAGGGAAAGCTCTGTGTAGGAGGACTGAGTGTTCAGGCTGCTTATAAAAACTACAATTAGCCCTTAGTATTTGCAGATTAATTAAATTCCATAAATGTTCTTACATGAAACAATCAGTACTTACTGTGTTGATTTCTGCTAATGAGTTATTTTCAGATGAGTTGACAGTCAGAAGAAGGGCATGCAGTGGGGTTGAGCAAATAATGACTTTCTATACTTTACCCCTCTTTGCCTAAGTAAGGCCCAATCTTTCTGTGTGTCATCTGTTTTAATTTTGAGAAAGAGAGTGAGAGACAGAGAGAACACAAGCAGAGGGAGGGGGAGAGGGAGAGAGAAAATCTCAAGCAGGCTCTCACATGGAGCTGGATGCAGGGCTCACCATCACTCTGAGATCATGACCTGAGCTGAAATCAAAAGTCAGACACAACCAACTGAGCCACCCAGACACTCCTCTATGTGTCTTCATAGATGTCACCTTCATTAGGAAGCCTTTCTGAGTTAGGAACGTTGTCTATGTGTCCCCATAGCACCTACTGCTTCAACCTTGGCAGCACTCATTATAGTAAGTTGGAATTGCTTGGTTTGCATGTTTCTTGTGGTATGGTTGTGATTTCATGAAAGTGAAAGCTAAAAATTATCTTTGAAGCCATATTTAAAATATTTTTATTCATTTATTTGAGAGAGAGAATGAGCAAGAGAGAGAGAGAGAGAGCACGAGTCAGGGGAGAAGCAGAAGGAGAGGGAGAAGCAGACTCCCCGCTGAGCAGGGAGACATGCGGGGCTCAATCCCAGGGCCCCGGGATCATGACCAGAGGCAGACACTTAAGCAACTGAGCTACCCAAGCACCCCTCTTTAAAGCCATATTAAGGAGATGGATTTTAACTGAAAACCATGGTGACCATTGAAGAGTTATCATGCATCAAGGATCATGATACAGTTCCCAGACCAGAAATATCATTCAGACCATAAAGTGGAGAGTGGAAGTCTCTGGAAGTAACCCAGGAGAAGTGATAGTTGGAAGAAGGAAGGACTCCTGCTTTCTGATTTCAAAATTTCAAACAAAGCTTCAGTGATCAAAAGAGTGTGGTATTGACAGAAGAATAGACATACAGATGGATGAAACAGAATTGAGAAAGGTAACAAAACCGCTGGGCCACTGGGGCTGCCCTCTTTGTTACTTTAACAAGATCTCTAGGGTTTTACACATGAAAGCCTTTTCTTCTTTCTTCTTAAAAATTGTGGGACACGTGAGATCTATTCTCTCGGCAAATTTTCACGTTCACAGTATAATTTTATTAACTACAGGCACAATGTTGTACAACAGATCTCTAGAACTACTTCATCTTGTATCACTGACATTGTATTGGAGCACCAATGGCAACCACCATCCTACTTTCTGTCTCAGTGACTTTGACTGTTTTAGATATTTCGTTTAAGTATTTACCCTTTGGTGATGGGCTTTTTTCACTTAGTGTAATATCCTTCAGATTCATCCATATTGCCACATCCATAAAAAGAAGGATCTCCTTCTTTTTCAAGGTGAATGATAGGGGGATCCCTGGGTGGCTCAGTGGTTTAGCACTGCCTGCAGCCCAGGGCGTGATCCTGGAGTTCTGGGATCGGGTTCCGTGTCAGGTTCCCTGCAGGGAGCCTGCTTCTCCCTCTCTCTCTCTCTCTCTCTCTCTCTCTCTCTGTGTCTCTTATAAATAAATAAATAAAATATTAAAAAAAATAAAGGTGAATGATATTCTATTGTACATATAGACCATATTTTCTTGGTCTCTTCATCTGCCAATTATCATTTAAGTTGTTTTTGTATCCTGGCTATTTTGAATAATACTGCAATGAACATGGGAGCTGATCTCTCTTTGAGACAGGGATTTTGTTTCTTTTGGAGTTATACTCAGAATTGAGATTTCTGGAATCTCCGTACTGTTTTCTACAGTGGCTACACCATTTTACATTCTCACCAACAGTGCATGAGGGCTCCTTTGCTCCACATCCTCACTAACACATATTACTTCTTGTCTTTTTGATTCTAGCCATCCTAACAGGTGTGAGGTGATATCTTGCTATGGTTTTGATTTGCATTTCCCTGGTAATGAGGAATGGTGAGCATCCTTTCATGTCCTTGTTTTTTTGGTTTGTTTGTTTGTTTTTGCTTTTGTTTTTTTCTTTCTTTCATCTCCTTGTTGACCATTGTATGGCTTCTTTAGTGAAATGTCTTTTCAAGTCCTTTGCCCAATTTTTAATGGCTTTGTTATTGTTCTTGTTTTGCTACTGAGGTGTAGGAGCTCCTTTTGTTTTTTTTTTTTTTAATCTGATTTCCTTTATTGTTTATATAATTGACTATATTGAAGAAGTCTAATTTATTTATTTTTTAATTTTAATTTTTTAAATAATTTTTTATGTTTTTTTTTTATTGGAGTTCGATTTGCCAACATTAGTATAACACCCAGTGCTCATCTGGTCCTTTTGTGTTTTGGATAGTAGCCTTCTATCAGATACGTGCCTTCCATTCTGTAGGTTGCCTTTTCACTCTGCTGATTATTTCTCTATTGTGCAGAAGCTTTTTATTTTGATATGGTCCCACTTGTCTATTTGGGACTTGAGTCAGAAGGTCAAGATTGGTTAGGCATTTAGACTTTGGTTCTTCTTTCTCTGTTCTTGTCTCTTGGCTTTAATCATATACTTGCATCTCCTCTGGAGAAGATTTCTACTTCTCTGGTGCTATTGCCCATATGTTCTCTCCACCAGACGTGGCTGAGCACGACTTCTCTGCCTTGTGTGACTGCACACAGGAGCTCCCAGCTTTTACAAGGCTTGGAAGGGCAAATAAAATCAAGACCATTTATAAACTGAATAGGAAAGTTCAAATAGCTTTGAATTATTTGATAACAAATGTACAGGCCCTTTGTTGAGAAAATGTCCACACAATTCTGTTTTTATAGGCCTTTAATTTAAAAAGGCCTAAGGCCCTTGTCCCTGTAAACTTCCTTGGGAAAGAAACAATGGCTAAGTGCACATTTACTCGCTGCTCTCAGGTCCTTTGTATTATGTCAGCAAGCATCAAAATTGATGGGAGAAAGTTTTGCTTTTGATACCTTTCTTCCCTTCCCATCTCAGGCGAAGGGAAGGCTACAGTCTGGATGTACCTTTTAGCTAAAAAAAGATACAAAATCTAAAAGACCAAGAATTTTCTCCTGCCCCCTATACACTTTTAGTTTGAGTTCTCTTCTTAAGATGGTAAATTTTTTGTTAAAACAGTTGTTCATTTTTCTCAGTTGCTTGTGAATTTACTTTTAGTCTAAAAACAAGACATCAATGATCCAAGTGACAACGTTGCCGCTGGGTAAAGTTGCTGCTCAGTTTCCATTAATAATAGAACAAATCGTGGTACCTTAAGTGTGTTCACTGGGAAGCTTTTCTTACAAGAAACACAAATGACACCTGATAAAACATCTCACACAGCTGTGCTTTAACATGTATGGCTGAGCTGGGTGGGATTAGGAGCAGAGGAGACGCTTCTCTAAGGTCCTCGCAATGAATCTCAGGTAAGCTCATCTGCTTTTCCAGCACGCAGTGGAGCAAAAGTTCCTCTCTATGAATGGAGCTGTTTGGACAGCTGTCCAACTTGGGCTTTGTCAAATTTGAGGAATAGTGATGAAGCCCCAGGTTTGCAAAGCAGGGGGCTTGGGTGCAAGGTCTGGCTCTAAATTAGCAAGCAGTACTGAAGAATTCACTTTACTTCTCTACAGCTCATTCTGTAAGATAAGGTGAAGGCAATATTCCCTGCTCCACAAGTTTCGATGATGAAAAGTTAGTGAAAAATATATAAATAAAAAAAAAGACTTTTTAAAGACGCAACAGAAAGTTATCAGTGGTATAACTTAGGTGGTCCAGTTTATTACATTCCTTAACATGGATTATAAGAACCTCTGCAATGTGCCATGTGAGTCATAATAATGAGTCATGTATTGGGTTAGATGTTTCACACTTTAACATTTTTTTCACTGTTTTACCAAAAGCTTTTATAAATCCCGTGAAGTAAGTATTATTGGCCCAATTTAACATATGAAGGACCATGCAGGTATAAAATGGCAGTTGTGGATGCCCGCGTGGCTCAGTTGATTAAGCATCTGCCTTCAGCTCAGGTCATAACCCTGTGGTCCTGGGATCAAGTCCCGCATCAGGCTCCCCACTCAGTGGGGAGTCTGCTTCTTCCTCTATCTCTATCTCTGCTTGTGCTCTCTCTCTCTCTCTCTCTTTCCCATGCTGTCTCTCAAATAAATAAATGTCTTTTAAAAATCTTTAAAAATAAAAGAAATAAAACATTTTCACACTTGGGGTGCAGATTTGTCCAGTTGCAACCTGGACTCTCCTTCCTAACATGCTAGCCCCCTGGAGACCATAAGCCACCAGGCCATTTCCATCTCCAAAGGGTAGGAACTGCTGATCCAGAGTGAATCTAGCTAGCGTCCCCAAATCAGCTTCTCTCACCTTGTTCCTAAAATATGACAGAGGATACAGGATTTAAAAAAAAAAAAATAAGTGGCATCCTGGAAAACCAGATGGCAGACTGGCTAATGCTGGAAATGGGGAGTAATTGCTACTAATAGTACACCAACAGATCTGGATGGAGAAAACCCTGACTAGACTTGGCCTCACTTCATGGACCAGAGGCTTCCTGAACGAAGATAAGATAAAGCTTTACAAACCTTTCCCATATAGATATGTCCTGAAAACTGGACAATCACTTCCTCCCCCTTGCTGTGAATCTACATGAGAAGATACTTTTCCTTTAAAACCATTTCTTCCCCAGGAGGACTGCTACCTACAGACACAGGTCATTCCCATTCTGGTAGGGGCTGCAATTCGAGGAAAGAGCTGAGTTAGACATAAGGGAAAGCTGTCGGTGGCAGAGACTACTAGAGTCCTGGTAGCCATACACACCATAAATAATAACAGACTTTAAGGTACCACATGGCCTCTCCATACCAGAAATTAAAGCATTCACGTGGATATAAGTTGCCACCTTGGGAGAGCAGAGGTACAGTGACTGCCACTTGTCCGGAAACTGAGAAATAAATTAGGAGCTCATCCACTGCCCCTTCACTGGTGTATTTGAAGAGAAGATGAAGCCACCACCCGGGTAACCTAAGACATGGGCCAAAACAATGCCTTCACTGGGAGCAACAAACATGGATAAAGATACTGCTTTATTCAAAGATTACTAAGGAGAAATAACCAGGAATGGGACTCTGAGATAATTTATCAGAGCAAGGAAAAGCCCCCAGAAGACCCAGAATGAGATCATTTCTCCAAAACTAGGCTTTTGTCGCAGATGGAAGCAAATGTGCACAAACTGCATGGCATTCTTAATTAAAGTCTGGAAGGGATGTCCTCTCTGAAATAGGAGCAGAAAACATGAGACACTGATAGCTGAGGTGATAGAGCACAGGATTGGGGGGAAAGTAATGACAGGACGTGGAAAGAGACATAAGTGAGATAAGCAATGATCCCAACAGAACTGAAAACGGAAGCTCGAGATTACAATTCCTTTTGGAGAAAATCAAAAAGCAGAATTGATGCTGCAGAGAAGTGAATGAATGATACGATGGAAAATGCCGAGATGTCTTTTAGAACCCCAAAATTTGTGGCCTGGAGACACAGGAAGAGAATGACGGTCTGGCGGTGGCCAGCAGGACACCTGTCCCCACCCTGGTTCTGAGGGATGCGGGGGGCGGCGGGGAAGGGGAAAAGCAGCCTCCCTTCATGGGGCTGTGGGAAAGAACTCGTCTGAGGAGTGGTTTTACACTGGCTTCCAGTTTCCCTAGTGGTAGAGGAACTGCTCATCATCAGTTGCCCCCATGCCACTGGCTGTCTTCTCTTCCTTGTCTCTCTTCCCCACATCCCTGCTGTCACCTCTTCAATAAATGACTGCTAATACTTGGATTTTTCTCTCTGGGTTTGCTTCTGAAGGAATCCTACCTACGACAACCTATGCTAACCCACAGTTCCCTGTCTCTGCTCCCTGACCAATTAGCAGGGTGTGACCCAGAAAGTCACTCCGTCCTTCCTGAAAACTCTTGTGTCTCTTGATTTCCAGGACACCTCACCTCCCAGGGTTCCCCCCAACTCTGCCCCACTTGCTGACCCTTCTCTGCTCTTTCATATTGGAGTATCTTAGGCTCTGAGCCTCCACCTCTCTTCCTTGCTCTCTACCCTTCTAGTGCTTTCCATTTGAGTCCTCGTTTATGACTCCAGTCAGGCCCCTCTTCTGAATTCTAGACTTGCTCTAAACATTAATTAAATGATGAATCTTAGCTCTACCTTGAGTTCACTTTCCTAGGGTTTGTGGAACAGCAGGCACTATGCAAGCTCCTCAAATACGTTGTCTTATTTAATCCTTATGACAGCGCTCCAAATTATTATGCTTGGAAATGCAAGAAAAATAAGTCTCAGAGAAGCTAGGAGTTTGCCTGGGTTCATGGAGCAGAGGAGGAGCAGCACCAGGATATGAATGGGGTCTTCCTGACTCTGAAGGTCATAACCCTCACCACCAGCCCACTCTGTATCCTGCAGCTTCCCCTGTTTTGGGCAATGGGCACAGAGGTTTTATAAAACAATAAGCTGCCAGAGCTGGACAAGAACTTGGTGACCTTCTAATCCAGCTCCTTCATTTAAGGGTTGTCCCAAAAGGTCAGACAGTTTTCCCAAGATTTCTTAAGACATCTGCTTCTATTTATAATGGGTGGGTGTTTTCAGGCTTTGTGTTTGGGGCTGTAGATGGTGCCAAGAGTTGCGTCTCCAGCCTTGGAGGCTCCCTACATGCAGAGATACATGGTGCACAGCATCTCAACTTCCCTGATGCTGACAGGCCTCTAGAGAGAGAGAGAGAGAGTGCACTGGGGGTTGAGCAGTTCACCACACCACTCCCCTGGGATATTTTCTTAGGTGGAGATAGTTTTCCAATTGTGCAGACCAATGACTGGCATTTTCTTTTTTTTTTGTGAGCAAAGCGATAGAAATTTATTAAGCAGAGATACAGATAAAGCTCTCAAAAGTGAGAGGGGTCCTGACAGTGTTGCCCCAATGACTGGCATTTTAACTAGAGAAGTCCAGTGAGTATATCTCCATTAAATACCTACCCATCTCATTAAAGCTATTTATTGTGCTGTATCCAGAGCAACTAAACCCAAGACTGTGTCTGTGCCAAAGACATGAATAAAAACTGGGGGAAAAAATTGCATCCATCCAGATGTTCTTTGGCAATGACAAACACCCAGACATTTGGAAGCATCTGGATGACTGACTGACTTTTTCAGTTTTCATCTGGAAGATGAAGATTATGCAGACACAGCATGATTACAGGCTGGATGATAATAAACAAATTTTTGACAATGTCCACAGGATTTCAGACATCTGGGTGCAAAACTAAAACAATCCAGCTAACTCTCCAAATGTTTGGTATCATTTAAACAAAACATTGGACAGCAGGGGATGGGCAAAAGATCCAGAAAAGAAGGCAAGCAGTCCCCAGAGGAGGCTCTGCTTACATAAAAATAGTTATGTCCAGTTTAAAGGGGAAACTGAGTTAGGAATGGTAGGTGTTTGCTGTTGTTGTTGTTTTTATTAGAATCCACTCTCCAGATCTCTTTTCTGTCTACTGGGGTTTCCAAACTTACTGAACAGAGGGACCTTTGGGAACCGTGCAGTCAGGGTCTGATCTATTTACGGAATATAAGAACTCTCCAGCATCACAGCAGAATATCAAAGTCTTGTTTCTGAGGAGTTTCTCAGTTCACCAACAGAGGCAGAAAGTACCGAAAATACATCTGGAGCTTAAGGGCTTGCCAACCAAGAAAGGACAGTGATGCTTACTTCCCCGCTGGGGTAGGCGAGAGGGTATGAGAGTGCTGGAAGGTGAACGAGGCCTCTTCATCTGAGAATAATATGAATACGCTGAGTGAGACAGGCAAGGGTGAGGCACCCCCTCAAAGGTGAATTTCACTCTAGTCTTTAATTGATGAAGGAAAGAAGTCTTGTATGCATTGACAAATAAAAGAAGTGCTGATGTTGGGGCCAAAAGACTGGCTGTCCTTTGGAGGGAAATGATCTTTTCTCTTGTGGCTCTTAGAGGGGCTGATGGCACCTGAGACGACAGCAGTAACACACAGTGCCCTGGTGGCGACCATGGCATCAGATGGGGTCTATACGGCCTTAAGGACAGCTCGCAGAGGTGGAAGGTTGGCAACCCTTGGTGGGCAAGTCAGAGAGCTGAAGCATCTATAAGATCTTGTACCGAACCAAGTGTGGGCTGGTAATCAAACATTCCTCTGATTGTAACCTGAGCTAGTGATTTTTCTTTCTGCTGCCATATTCCAGGAAGATAAGGGTTTTGAGCCAAAGGAAAATGGAGGCATCTAGATGTTGCTTTTCATCTGGGCCATGTTAAGGAAAATGTAGTAAGATTTACACCTCTAAAGCTGTCATACTTGTGATGCCTGCTTTCTGGCCATTTCCTTGACAGGCCCTGGGAACAGTGCTCTGTTAGGGCGTGAGGCAGAGAGTGCAGCTTGCAGAACAAACAAGGAGAAAGAGGTTGGATGCAGAAATAACATTCACGCAAAACCATGGAAAACCACAGAGGCTGTCAGTAATGTCATAGGCAACCTAAAGCTGAACTTCACTTGTCAACTACCTCCTGAGTGAGTTCCTTGCAATCTGGAAAACCAATGTCCAAGACAGAGATGCTCTTCTCAGAAGATGTCTGCACCTTGATCAGCCCCCAAAAGAGAAGGAAGGAAAAAAGCCATCCCGAAGGTCCCCTCAGATTGTGTAAACAGTGAACTTCTAGATACGTTCAGCAGGGTCTTCATTCCATTGTGCTAACCGTATTTAAAACCAGATGCTGGCTCTCCTTGCCTCTTTGCTGGAAGAATGACTGTCAGCGTGCTTTGTTTCTGAGAGGAACGTAAAAAGGCAAGGCGGTCTCCAAGTTCTGTAATTAAAAGAAGTTTAAAAAAAAAAGCTGTACAAAAATTTCTGAGTTTAACACTTTTATTACAAAGACATCTCTGAGGTTACAGAGAATTAAGTTAGAAGTAATTGAAAAACACACCAAAAATAGGTGTATTGTAAGTAGGGCCACTACAGTGTGACCTTGGCAAATTGCTTCGGTGTCCTGAGCCTTATAATCTCATCTGTGAGGTAAATGGGTTGGAATTCCATAACCTACAAGGGTCCACCAGCCCTTGAGTCTGTAGCAATATTTTCTGTTGGGGTGGGTGGGGGAGAGGGGCGTACAGGAGCTGTCTGTATCCCAGCTCGGTTTTTCTGTAAATCTAAAACTGCTCAAAGAACTAAAAGTCTTTTTTAAAAATATGTAAATCCGATCTAAACATCAGACTAACCCAAACTGAGGAACATTCTACGGAATACCTGACCAGTGCTCTTTAAAAGTGCTGAGGCCCTTAAACACGAGGAGTGAATGAGAATCTGGCACAGCTTGGAAAGCCTGGCACGTTGCATCCTGGATTGGATCCTGGGACAGATAAAGAATACATCAGGGAAAACTGTGGAAATCTGAATAAAGGCTATTGTAAAAAAACAAACTAAACTAAACTAAACAAAAAACCAGCAACAATAAAACTATAGGGCACCTGCGTGGCTCAATTGGTTAAGTGCCGCCTTTGGCTCTAGTCGTGATCCTGGGGTCCTGGGATAGAGTCCTTCACTGGGCTTCCGGCTCCATAGGGAGCCTGCTTCTCCCTCTGTCTTGCCCCCTCTCTCTATCTCTCACAAATAAATAAATAAAATATTTTTTAAAAAACTGTTACAGCTAACTAAATAAAGACTACATCAACCCCCAGTAAAAAAGTAAAAAATGTCACTTTGAAAATATAGGGAGATATATGGAAAAACATGTGAATACTTATACAGTTATTCATATTCATAACTACTTTTAGTATTTTGGAGCTTCTTCTTACAAAAAAACGTATATTTTACATAGCTGGGATCATAATAAGTATGAAATGTTGACTCTTCTTCTGAAACTCACATACATTATTATTTTGTCCTTTATCCAAAGTTAACAATAATATAATCTTAACCACTTATTTTTAAAGATTTATTTATTTATTCATGAGAGAGAGAGGCAGAGACATAGGCAGAGGGAGAAGCAGGCTACCTGTGGAGAGCCTGATGTGGGACTCGATCCCAAGACCCTGGGATCACGACCTGAGCTCAAGGCAGATGCTCAACTACTGAGCCACCCAGGTGCTCCAGCCACCCAGGCATCCCTAATCTTAACCACTTTGAAATAGTTACCTTAGGATGTTAGTATCATCTTGGTCTTTATAAATGTCTGTTCTTAATTTAACGAAACTTTTTTTTTTTTTCTGTTGAATGGAAATCCTAGCCATTGTGGTGGTATTTTTTCTAAGTGCTCTATTCAAATGCTGTGTTTGGCTCTGTAAGGAAAACGAAGTGCACAGAAAGGAGTGGTCTGAACACAGTGTTGGTGTTCTTGCTTTAGAAAATCTAAACAGCAAAATCCTTCACTGAGAGAACATATAAACTAATGCTGTTTCTCTTAATTTATGAGTACTCACACAAGATCCCTTGAAATGACTCACTCTGCAAAATCCAAATGTCATGTCCCATTTACTAAAATCTAATTGACACAACTATTATGTTTGACAAATTCCCCTTATTAGGGCAAAGCATGAAGATTCCCTAAAAAAGGAGCAAGGTGGCAGTGGGTACAAATTACAAGGGCCATTGTACGGCAATGTCATACTCGGTGACTTTACAGGGACCCTCCCAGTTCATAACCCCTCTTATTTGAGAACATCATATGTACAGCATGTATGAGTCCAGTTGGCTATATTTGTTTTGTTTTATTTTCGTTGGCCTTGTTTGTGTGGCATGCGCTTCTTTCCCCACCTGTGGCGATGGATGATTTGACTTTGAGTAAGACCCTGATTCAAAAGGAGCCAATTAGATTCTCTCCCCTGAGAGTTTGGAGTTGGGATTGAGAGATTCATTTAACCTTGATGTATTCATTTGAACTGAGGACATATAAATTTGGGAGCCCTTTAGGAAACCATGTTTGTCAAAGGTCAAAGAGCAAAGCCCATAAAGCTGTCTGGAGAGAGGGAGAGAGAGAGAATGAGAGAGCGAGGAGCAGAGAAGCAAAAGCCAGAGCACCTGGGGATGTTCCAATTCCTGCTTCCAGACCTCCTGAGACCCTGCCATGTTTCCTGCTCAAGTCACTCTGGATTTCTTATTTCAGCTAAGTTTATGTTCACTGTGACTACGAGAACTTTATCCAAAATAGATCTTGTAATGCCTGTGACTGGACTTCTACATCAACCAATATAAACCACTTGAGAAAAATATTTTAAAATATTTTCAAAAATAAAATGTTTATCAATACCACAAATTCTTACAAATCACCTGTTATGTGTTGAGTAAAAGATAAACAGAATGCATTTGTTTAATGAGTGCTACGTTCTGGGAGGTCCCAAAGTAGATGTGATGTTATTCTTATACTTGAGAAGCTTCTCTCTGTTCAGCACTGACTATATGCCATGAACTTTGTGAAGGTTATTACTGTGATTTGAGGGCTTTAACTAAAAAGGTTTGAATTTCAACAAATTTGCCTTTGACCCAATGAAGGCAAGTCAAATTTTTTAAGACCATTATTTGTTTTATTTTTTCTGCAAGATCTTTGTTTTCATCTCAGCTAGAGTAAATCTACTCAGAGCGTTTGTGTCCAGCTTGGGCCTCTTCTTCTACCACAGCCCAAGGTGACCCAAGAATGGAGCTGCTAGAGACTCTGAACTCTGGACCAGTAATCCCTCTAATATCATCCTTTGGATGCACCCATCTGTTTAGCATGCACTTTATTAGAATAGAAAGTACTTTACTGATGTAAATGAAATCCTAATAAAGACAGAGGTAGACAGCTTCATTAAGAAATCTAATTAAATTAATTTTAGGTAGTAAGTTTTAATTATAGTGGTTCTTTTCTATTTCTCATCCAAACTTTCCATCTACCTCCTGTTACTAAGAAAAAACAGAATTTCTGGGTTTCAGGTCGAAATTGCTCACTCTCCTGCCACTGCAATGTAATCAAGGCAGCTCTTCCCACACGTGTTCCCCAAAGTGGCTGCCATACAAACAACCTGGAATGTTTGTCTGAAATATACACTCCAGGGGTACCTGGGGTGGCTTGGTCAGTTAGGCATCTGACTATTGATTTCAGCTCAGGTCATGATCTCAGGGTCTTGAATGGAGCCTCACATCTGGCTCCACGCTCAGCAAGATGTCTGCTTGAGATCCTCCCTCTTCCTCTGCCCCTCCCCCCACTCGCCCTCTCTGCCTCTGTCTCTCTCTAAAATAATAAAATCTTTAAGGGGAAAAAAAAAAAGAAATACATACTCAAGGGATCCACTCGGTGTCTGATTCAGTAGGCCTGAGAATGAGCCTGAAATCTTGATTTTCAACAACTTTCCAGTTGATTCTGCTGTGGTTCTGTGTTAACAGTTGATTTACTGTTTGGAGGATCTAAGTGTGGCATTGAGAAGTTTAGTTTAGGTTATCAGGAAGGAGACCCCTGGTTTCCAGACCAAGTGCCCACATTCCACTGTGTGAGTTGCATTCTGCCCAAGGGCACCCAGTGGAGAGGCCGTAGAGGCTGAAGGCTGGACTATCCAGGCCTGCGTCAGCCCAGAGGAGAGGTGATGGTTTTGAATTTGCTCTAGGACTGCAATGGGCCCGCAGCAGCTCTGTGAGTGATGATGGACATGTGATCGCAGTCCCCATACCACACAATCTCCAGACCAGCTCAACATGTGCCTCCATCCCTTTAATAGCGTCCTTCCTGAGACCCCATCACCACATAAACATTTAAATTCTTTTGTTTAAAAAATGTCACTGTGAGGGACTCCTGGGTGGCTCAGCAGTTGAGCGTCTGCCCTGTGCTCAGGGTGTGATCCCGGAGTCCCTGGATTGAGTCCCACATCAGTCTTCCTGCGAGGAGCCTGCTTCTCCCTCTGCCTGTGTCTCTGCCTCTCTCTTTATGTGTGTCTCATGAATAAATAAATAAATAAATAAATAAATAAATAAATAAATAAAATCTTTAAAAAAAAGAAAAAAACAAAAAAGATGTCACTGTGAGCCACAATTTCCCAAAATACATTCTAGGAATCTTTATGCTATATGGTAACTATCACACTTACACACACAATTAACAACACATGTTAGCATATTAAAGTCTCTGAGAAGTCCTGCGGTAAAGATATCTGGCTGACTCAGAAAACATAGCTTAACTGTTTCCCAAATGGAAAAAAAAAAGCAGTTTCTTTCCTTGTTTCTTTTTGATCATTTTCTGTTGAAGACATGTCCCTGGACATCCCCTTTCTGCCCTCTGCTGAATTTCTGTGGCTTATAACTTAAATTCTGACACAGGGATCACATGTCCAGTTGCCAGTATGTAGCACAAAAAAAAAAAAAATGCCAAGCATAGGTAGTACCTAAACGGTTTTGGAATGAATAAATAGATGAAGAAATGGTATTTTTTTTTCCCAAGAGGACTATTTTTAAGCATTGACATCAAAACTTTGGGGGAAGGGGTTAACATTCCTCTCTGTGTATAGGTTGCACGTACAGACGCAACGTGTTTGTCTGGGTGACTGACCGCCACCTCTTCCTGGATGCCCTCTGCTGCTGTAGCCCCCATGGTCCTCATTAGCAGGAGAGGCTGAAACCTACCGGTTCCCTTTCATCTCAGCTTGTGCCCTGTCAGGACTTATCAAGATCTTCCTTGCTCAATTCACGGGCAATCATTATTTTAGAACCTGAGATCGGAAGGCAGTAGATTTTATGTGATTAGCCGCTGAGATAAACGTTAATTAGTTTTCAATTTCCATAAAGTACCCCACTGACAGAAAGATTTGTTAAGTCAGTTAATGGCTAGAGATGATTGTTCCAAAATTGGGGTGGGGGGGTAGAGAGCGGTGAAGACAAGGACTGGAGTGGAGTGAACATGAGCAGGAGCACATCATATATTATGAAAATAAATGGAAAGTTACCAAATGAATCACTGCACGACCTAACAGTTGATGATCGTTAGAAAAAGATGAATTGGGGACTGGGGAAAGGTAAGGGACATAAAGTGGGTGACAGACTAGGTATTTTTATCGTTTGATCCCAGAAGAAAAAATATATATACATAATTGAACCCAAAATCCAAGACTTGGGAACATGTGTGATGGCGTAACTACAAACCCTAGACCGGGGTGCTGAGTCGGACTTGGACTCCATTTTGCTTTAGTCTCATCCAGAAAGCTGAGAAATGCTCTCATTTCCTCCTGGAGCCAAGAAAATTGCTTTGGATAAAAGCAATAAGGGCAATAAAAGCAAATAAGGGCAGAGGAAATAAGAGAGAGGGGGGTCGTTTAGTGGGTTTATTTCTCCCAGGTAGTAGGGAAACTGATGTCATTGGTGTGGACGTGTAAGTTATACACCAATTACACCTTCCTTCTCCAACACACACACTGCATGGACCAGCCTCTCAGCTCCTTGAGCCTCAGTTTCACCTTTTGCAAAAGAAGGATATTGTTTGTATCCCGCCCCCCCCTTGTCAAGTTGTATCAAAGACTAAAAGAAATAATGTCTAAATTGCCTTTTGCATTGTGCTTGCTGCAGCTTGGCAAGGCCAAGTACTCAAGGACTGCTATTTAGCAGTATGGCTGGGGCATGGCGAGCCAGTTTACCAAAGCAAAGCATCTTGATGCCATTGGTGCTTTCATTCCAAGGAAGGCCAATTGCTGGAGCCCTACGTGCTGGGATGGGCGCTTCTAAACACCAAAGGCAGTGGAGACTCGCGCCAGACCCAAAACTAAACTCTGTAACAAGCAGACTCCAGGTCCCTCATCCCACCAATGACTACAGCGGCCTCCCGGTCAGTTCACTGTGCCCAGTAAGGGAGATATTGCCAGGTCCACTTATCCTGTCTACTTCTTGGTCTAGGGGCTAAGATGTGTCCCTGTAATCCTTCCCCCACCCATCCAATGTAATGAAATAAATGAAAGTTTGCAATAAAAATGCCCCAGTTGCTTCCAATTCTGTGTTCCTTCCAGCACCATCTTCCCTCCTACAGCAGGCTGATGAGATCCAGCCTCACCCAGTGATGTCAAAAGCCAGGCTCAGGAGTTTGAGTCATGGCACTCACCTATCACAGGCAACCTCTTGCCCCAGCAATAAAATTGCTTGCAAAAAGCATTTGCTGTCTTGATGTAGTTTTCCCCAAAGGTCTTCCTGGGAACCCGGGGGATTTGAGGGAGCCAGGACAAACTAGGTTGTGGCTTCTCTGATGCCAAGTGATCCAGGAGAAATACCATATCTTCAGTATTAAGGATTCATTTAAACACGCCCCTTAATCCTGTCTTAGTTAAGCCTGTGTTGTCACGTGCAACCCAGAGCAATTTTTACCAAATATACCTCATATTTCTCCCTATCTACTATCCTAGGACCACATCAGGACTTGGAGGCCATTATTAACCTATTATGGTTTCTTAAGAATATGCTGTTTTCAAAATCTGAGCTAAGCGTACACGTATCAGTGGCCTGAGTGAGAAAGTGTGGGGCCACGGGGAGAAAAGGTAACTTAGAGACCCTGTTTCTGTCTTTGCAAAAATAAAAACAACAGAAATAAAGAAGGGTGGGAGGGAAAACATTTCACTACATCATCAGAAAAATTAGAAGTTGTGACTGGAAATAATAGTATACAAGGGGAGAATTCTTCATGATAATTTTTTTCTTATGTTCTTAAATTTGGGTGTTTGATTTTTTAAATGGTGAAATTTATAAATAAGCAGGAAATAAGAATAAAGCTTGGGGTTAGAACACAGTTCTCTCCTATGGGAACAAGATGGTATCTGGAAATATTTTCTTCTTTATTTCTTTATTTTTAACACAAAGAATAAAAAGCACATGATGTAGTTAGAGGTGGATTGACAGTGACATTTCATTAATGGTTTGAATAAAGCAATTTCTTCCCAGCGCACAGTACCCAAACAGGAAACCACAACAGCAAGGTAGTTTCCCTAATAATTCTGTGTCAGAAACATCCATTAAAGATAAATAACCATACATAATTATATATATTTAATTTGGTAGACATTTCTTGAAGAAAGGGAACTTTATTTTCAAACTCAACCTCTTTTTCCCATTTTTTGTGTACTGTTTTTGAAGAGAGAAGGCAATGTGACTGCATAATGATCTAGCAAGTCAATACTCCTGGGGATATATATCACACAATACAATGCCACCTCATTAGACTATTCTGGCATTAAATGGTGTGCTATACACAGCATTTAAATTCAAAAGTCCATCTCAAATCCCAGGGGTCTGGTCCATGCAGCAAAATTATCTGGAAAATTCATGCTGAATCCTTTCATTATCCTGAATTATCTAGGTATTAGATATGTTGGCATAATTGTGAAAATAAACAGAAAGCACCCATAAAAGAATAAGCAAAGGCTATTTATTCAGAGCTTGGTATAGCAAGGGAGTCAGCCACCATCACATGCGTTTGGCAGAGGCTCAAATGTAGGCAGAAAAGTGGGAATGCTTTTATAGTGGAAAGAAAAGAGAAGGCTTTAAGTGCCCTGACTGGATGGTGCTGGGATGGGGAAGCTGCATGCAAGCTTACTAGAAGAGGGGCATTCTAGGTGATTGGTTTGGGTCATATCTGACATTCTGAGGTTGGTCATCAGTTGGAGATGGAGGCTAAAGCTTGTGAAAGCTCTCCATTTATCAAGTCCCGGCTATTTGTGACCAACTGCTATAGGAGTTATTATGTGGTTTCCTCGACTGGTTGTATACAAAGTGGATTGGCTTCCTGGATTAGTTTCTGCAGATAATAGGTTGCTTTCCTGGACTTATTGCTGCAGATTGAGGGTCATAGTTCTATTTTTATACAGAGTCTGGTCATTTTCCATGTGTATATTCAGTCTCTGATAGGTAAGTAGTTCCCTACACCTCTGCTGTTGGTTTTCTTCTATCATGAATAACCTAAGTATTTCAAAGAAATAAAGTTGGGGCACCTGGGCAGCTCAGTCTGTTAAGCATCTGCCTTCGGCTCAGGTCATGATCTCAGGGTCCTGAGACCGAGTCCCAGGTCTGGCTCCCCACTCAGCAGGGAGTCTGCTTCTCTTTCTCCCTCTGCCCTTCTTCCCCTCTTGTGCTCATTCTCTCACACTCTCTCTTTCTCAAATAAATAAATAAATAAATAAATAAATAAATAAATAAATAAATAAATAAAATCTTTTTAAAAAATCAAGTTCTTTGGACCTAAGATGTCCTTTATTCATGGCATCTACATAGCCATAGTTTAGTTAATGGCTCACATGCTCCATGCCTTTATTTACATGATATCCCATTAGCCAAATTCAATAAACATTTATTCAATTATTACTTACTACTCTGTGCTAGGTTCTAGATGTAGAGATACATCAGTGAACATGCTTATATTCTAAAGGGAGAGGGAGAAGATAAACAGGCAGAAAAACAAAGGAATAATTAACAGAATGTTAGATGCTGAAAATGCAACACAGAGGTCTCTGAAGAGAAGACATTTCAGCTGAAATCCAAATGCCATGGAGCCAGCTTTTCAAAGATCAGAAGGAAAAATAATCCAGGTGGAGGGACCAGCTTGGGCAAAAGTTCAAAGACAGAAGAAGCTGGCATGTTCAAGGAATTAAAAAACCCATGTGGCTAAAACATCATGATCTAGGGAGAATAGGAATAGCAGAAAACAGAGAAATAAGCAAGTACCAGAGCATGCGTGGCTTTTAAGCAAGATAAAATGATTCTTCCTTGTTTCCTTGTTTTAACTGTAGAATGATAGAAACATTGGAGGGTTTTTAAACAGCAGAGGAATACCATTCCACTTTTTTTTTTTTTAAAGGATAACTCAGAGTTCTGGATAGAGAATAAGTCATCAGGAGTGAAAGCAAGAGGACCATTTAGGAAACTGACAAGAGATGGGGTGCCTGAGACTAGAGTTACAGCAATAGGTAGTAGAGTAAATAGATAGGAACATATTTTAGAGATAGGGGGAGTCACAGGACTTGCCAGGAGGAGGAAGAAGAGAAACGCTCAATTTGGGGTTGAGTCACTGGGTGGGTTCCTTTTTTTTTTTTGAAGATTTTATTTATTTATTCGAGAGAGACACAGGTGGAGGGACAAGCAGGCTCCCTGTGGGGAGCCCGATGCAGGACTCGATCCCAGGACCCTAGGATCACAACCAGAGCCGAAGGCAGTCGCTCAACCACTGAGATACTCAGGTGCCCCAACTGGGTGGCTTCTAGTAACATTGAATGAGACAGGGAAGACAGGGGCAGGAGTAGACTTTAGAGAAGGTAATGTAGAATTCTTTTGGCACCTATTTGTGCATATTGCCCTAGAGTCAAATCTAGGAAAAAGCATTTAAAAGCTGTGAATAGGTGGTTGAGAATAGTGTATGTCATGAGGAAGGCCTCCATGACAGCTTTCAAGAGTCCTCCACCTCCAATGGTTGTAAGGCAAATATGGCTGAGGATCAAGCCCTAACTCTGTCTTGTAAAGTTGGAAATGTTATAGCACCAATGAACTGCCTCCATGCTGTGTTAAGAGCCCTGCAGAAAGGAGTGGAACTATGAGATGTGGGATGTGAATATTTGGAAAGACATAGATAGGGCTGAAAGCTTTGGACCGCTAAAATCCTTCAACCTCTCTTGTCAAAGGAAGCCGTCCTTCCTCCCAGCCTCTCCCTCTATTTTCTCTTCCAATTCACCCTTTTCTGGAAAAAAGGCTTTCAGTGACTGCATCTGAGGCACTTGCTCACAAGCTAATTCCAATTCTCCTCAGGCCACCACCACCAGCAGCTTTTATTGCCTCCAGCCCAAAAGTAAGTGTTAGTCCCATTAGAGAAGTAAAAGCCCTTTTCTATGAGGAGGAGTCTATACACAAAAATAATTGTAAGACACTCCCCAAACAGGAGTAGGGGAAGCCCAAGGAAGGACTGTAAGGGTATTAGATTAGGAGGAATAAATATTGGATTCAAACAAGCTGCTTTCACTGACCTAGGTAGACTATCCCAAAATTTAGGGTTTAGTGTTTTGGCTAATCAAAACCCGTCATTAACAATGACCTTGAAAAAAAACAATGACCTTGAATTAAAAAGATCAAAATGCCTGAACGTCACTAAATTCTGCAGAGTTTGAAGGCTCAGTAAATCGGAATTTTGGAATGGATCCATTATGTGCACTCTGCTCAGATATTCCCCAAATGTACTTCTCCCTGTCCTCCCACCCCAAGGAGGAAGGCCCAAAGGACTCTCCCTTCACAAAGGAATTAAGAAATGCATTGGTGAACAGGGCACCAGCGCTGCTACAGGCTCTTGTGATTGTCCTCTATAGGCTGGGGAAACTAGTAGGGGTTAATGCAATAGATTTGGGTTCCCTGATCTAAATGGCACCAATGGGATCCTTGCAGTGGTACAGGCCAGGTGGTATCACTTAATTATCAGAGACAAGGAGGGCAATTACTATCACAGTCCACAATGACAAAATAATAATCAGAGTGTTTTAATGTGCCATGATGATTCATCACAAGGTCCCTAGATGTAATATAGATAAGCTGTCTACTAAGGTTGCTTGACATATATAAGAGAAAATGTTTTAGGTCTGATGTGCAGAAACCTAACCCAAGTTGCTATAATGGGGATTCCCAACCCTTTAACTAGTTCCCAGAATGAAGTCTGTTCCCAGAGCCCCTTGACTGATGAGGAAGCCAGATTCCTTTGAGTTTTGTAATACAGCCATATGGTGTACAATGTAACTTGTAAACCATACAACTCGCACAACAAGCCTTCATCACAGGGGTCTGAGGCCATTTACGGGTATAACTGTACACTGGAGTAGGGGAAATAATCAATTTCCTGAGGTTGTTAGATTCTGGCTCTGAACTAATACTGACCCTCAGAAACTCAAAATACCATCATGGCTTGTGGGAGGATGGGGTCTTGGCCTAAGATCTTTTATTACAGTAGAGATCAGATAATAGATGGAGTCTTAGCCCAGCTCATCTTACAATAGGCCCATGCAGACTCACCTGGAGTTGTTCCACTGGTCCCAGACTGTATAATAGAAATAGACATACTAGGTAAAAAGCAGATCCTGTATATTATTCCTTTCCCTTGAAGTAAGGCTTTTCTGTTAGGAAGGACCAGGAAGAGGCCCTTGCAACTGACCTCTTTCTATATCTACCAAAATAATAAAATCCAAACCATCAACTTAGGGAAAAAGCAGAGAATAGGATCTCTGTCAAAGACTTGGGAGATGCAGAGGTGAAAATTCCTCCCAAATCCTCAATAAACTTTCATCTGTGTCCACTGCAAAACCCAGATAGGTGAGAAAGAGTGGCAATAGATTAATGGAAACTTAATTATGTTGTTATGACAATCGTAGTTGCAACTCTAGAGGAACTATATTTACTAGAGCAAATGAATCACCATCCCTGACATCAGATGCACAGCTATTGACTTGGCAAATGCTTTTTTTTTTTACATTTCAATTGGTAAGGATAAGCAGCCACAGTTTGCATTTACTTGGCAGTGTTAGCAATATACTTCTACAGTGTTTGCTCAGAGTTCCAACTGTCTGGCTCCAACTGTTCTGATATCCTTTAGAGCATCGCAACATGATGGTTCAGAATCGATGTCATTTAATTTATTCATTTATTCAGAATGGGAAGTCATGGAATAATAAACTTCTTAGATGCTTTAGTAAAATGTATACATGTCAAAGGGTGAGAGTTAAACCCTGCAAAAGTTCAAAGTCTTGCTACATTAGGAAGTTTCTCAGGATCCAGTAGTGGTCCAGAGCATGTCAGTATACTCTTTATAAAGTGACAGACCAGTTGTTATACCACCTATGAGGAAGGCAAAGCACAGTGCCTCAGTGGCCTTTTGGTTTTGGGACACAACATATACATATCTTGGCATGCTATTCTGATCCATTTACCAAGTAATCCTTAAGTCCATCAGTTTTGAGTAAATCCCAGAAGAAAGGCTCTGTGACAGATCAAAGCTATGATGCAAACTGCCTTCAGACCCAGAAGATCCATTTATGTGTCTACGTTAGACACAGATGCAGCATGGATCCTCTGAAAGGCCCAATAGGAAAACCACAATGTAGCCCCTGAATAAAGCCACGTTCAGATCTGTCCACAACTATTGTGCATTTGAAAGTAGCTTATGACTTGCCACTGGTATAGACTGAATACCTGACAATGGGTTACCAAATGACTATGTGACCTGAACTTCCCATAATGAACTGGGTGTTATCTACAGAACCACAAAATCACACATACACAGAATCAGTTTGTTGTAAGAAGGAAGTTGGATATGAAATATTGAGCCCAAAGTGGTCAAGAAGGTACAGGTGAATTGCACAAAGAGATAGTCCAGATTACTATGGTACCTGTCCACACTGTGTGTCAATGCCTCTTCCTCAGCCTATTTCTACTCATGTGGTATTCCCCATAACCATTTAACAGGAGAAGAAAAACCACTGGTGTGGCTCATGAATAGATCTACACAGTAAGCAGCCAAAATTCTGCAGATGCCACACTATCTATATTCACATTCAAGGGTGGCCTTGAAAGACAGTAATAAGGGAAATCCCACAACAGGGCAGATATATTCCATCACACACTTTATATGGAAGGAAAGATATCCTGAGTTACATTATCCTATCCGTGGACAGTGGCTAAAGAGTTGGACCGCTGATTAGGAATCTGGAAAGGACAAAATTGGAAAACTGATGACAGGGAGTATTGAAATGGAGCTCTGAGAATAGAGAATCATGACATTACACAGACAAATGCCACTAGAGGGCATCCACAGCTAAGGAGACTCCCAATAAATACATGGGCCTACCAACCTATTTTTTTTAATTTATTAATTTTAATTTTTTATTTTTTCCTACCAACCTATTGAAGATAACAATTGGCCTCTGTCTCCAGCCACCCCAGTGCTCACACAATGGATCCATGTACAAAGTGGCTCTGGAAGCATGGAGGAAGACTCCCTTTGGGCTTAACACCATGGCCTTTCTCCAGCAAAGCAAGTCCAGCTACTATCATGGATGAGTGACCAATATGGCAACAGCAGAAATCCATGCTGAGTCCTTTATGTGGCTCTATTCCCTGAAGCAACCTGTCAGCTTACAGGTTGGTTACACTGGACTCCACTTATTATAAAGTAGGCAGCACCTTGTCTTCACAGGAGTAAACAAACACATATTTGCTTTTCTTACCTGAAGGGTTTTGGTCAGTATCATTATTTGTAAACTTAAAAATGACTCATCCATCATGATGGTATCTCACACATTGGTGTCTAAGAGCAATAGATATATTTTATAAAATGATGACATGTTTTACAATCATAGAATTCAGTGGTTTTTATCAAATTTCTCAACTTGTAGAGGCAGTGGCTTGATAAAGCAGTGACCTGACCTACTGGAGGTCCTGTTATGCTCCCAGCTGAGAGACAACACCCTACTTGATTGGGCTAGTCTTTTTCAGATGTCATGTTGCTTTAAACCAACATCACCTTCCATAGTCAGGATACATGGGTTCAGGAGTCAAGAACTGGAACTGGGGGAGGTCTCTATCACTATTGTATCTAATAATCTACTGAAAGCGTTACCCCTTCTTGTTCCTATGAACCTCAGCCATGTTTTTGGAGATTCTGGTGCCCAGTGGAGAAAAGTTTCCACCAAGGAACCAAATTATCTTTCAGATGAATTAGAAGTTACATCTGCCTGCTGCCTCATTTTGGTGCCCTTTACCTCCAAACCAACAAGCAAAGAAGGGGAGACCATTGCACTGGGTGGGGAAGTTAATTTCAATTATCAAGAGAAATTTGGTTACTGCTGTATGAAAGCAGCAAGAAAGACCAGATCAAGAACAAAAGGAATTTACTGGATTGCTTTTAGAGGCCTTTCCCCAGAACCCTTGTTTAATGGAAATCTGGGGGAACCAAGTAAAGATTTGGCTATCAAGAACTCCATTTCTGGGGCTCCTGAGTGACTCAGCCTCTTAAGCATCTGCTTTCAGCTCAGGTCATGATCTCAGGATCCTGGGATCAAGTCCTATGTGCCCTGCTCAGCAGAAAGTCTCTTCTCCCTCTGCTTCTGACCCTCCCTCCTGCTCATACTCGCTTTCTCTCTCTCAAGTGAATAAATAAAAAATCTTTTTTAAAAAAAGAACTCCATTTCTGAAGAAATTAAGGTTTAATTATCCCTATAAAGTAAAGAACCCTGTCCATCCTAGATGCTCGCAAAGAGCAGGGGGAATAAGAAATTGGTAGTGGAAGAAGGTTGCTCTGAACCCTGAATACCAACTTAGACCTCATGATACTACAGAGGCAGAGATTGTAACAGTTTCTTAAGGGTACTTACCTACTTTCCTTCTCCTCATTTTTATCTTAGAAACTTAAACAAAGAACTCAGTGGTGGCTCATGTTTTAAGTTTCAGGGGGAGTATGATTAATCGGGCATCTCCCCACATTGATGAAGTTGCTGATGGGACTGAGTCCTCTGTTGGAGATGCTAAGGAGGGAAAGGGAAGAGACTGTGCTGAATGTCACCTGTTTACTTACCCAGATCCAGGTGCCAGCTTTCCCTACCCCACCTCCTCCTATAGCAATCTCATCTATAAGTAGCACATCCAACAGGGCTTGTACAGGCCTCTGGCCTCAGCTAATTCAGCATTACCAGCATGAATCTGAAGGGTGGCAGGAGAGTGACATTAGGATGTCTATTCCCCTGACTTCTCCCTGTGAAGTTGTTTCAAGCTGGCTATGTACCTTGAGCACAGATCACTCCTTCTTTCCAGACAGCCTGCTCTCTATGACTTTCTCCTCATGGGTTCTGTTAGACTCCCCATCCTCATCCTTCAGGCCTATGGGGGTAACTGCTTTGCTCTGCCCACGTCAGGTTTCTGCATAACTACACACCTGCCCATACGTTGTAATAAGGCCCTTCTCCACATATCCTAAGCTGAATGTGCTATCTGTTTCTTGTCCAATATGATTGGAAACCAACAACTGAGAAGACGAAGGAGCTGATGATACTTATTTTGACCTAAAATCATCAGTATGGTGGTTTTAAAGCACGTCTACAAATCATTCAATATTCTTCCCTTTAAGAGGTAGAACTTAATTCTCCTCCTTGGGTGTGGGCTGGACTTAGTGACTTGCTTCCAATGAATGTGAACAGTGAAGGTGACGATGTACTGGCTCCGTGAGTAGGTCATAAAATGCACTGTGCTTTCCTCTTTGTTCTCTTGGACCACATGCTCTGGGAGAAACCAGCTGCTATGTCAGAAAGGCATTCAAGAACCCTTGAAGAGACACAATGATGAGGGAACTGAGGCCTCCAGTCAAATGCCATGTGAGCTCGTCACCTAGGAGGTGGATTCTCCAACCTCAGCCGAACTTGCATAGGACCATAGCCCCTATTGCCTTCCTGACCACGTGAGGTGCTCTGAGCCAGACCCACCCCGCTAAAGCCATTAGAAATTCCTGATTCACAGAAACTGTGAGATAATAAATGTTTATTATTTGAAGCCACGAAGTTGGGAGTAATTTATTATGCAGCTATAGATACCTGATATACTTGGCTACAACTAAGATGATATATTAATAATAACAGTGGTTAATATTTATTGGATGCTTATTGTACATCACTTACTGTGCTAAATGTTTCATTTAATTTTCACACGTACCCTATGGGGCAAGTACTATTATTAATCTCATTTATAGATCAGTCGCCTGAGGCATAAGCAAGTTAAATATCCTGCCCAAGGACACAGACGGCATTGTATTTCATAGATTATAATATGCACATTTTTTCATATTTACCATCTCTGAAATCAGGATGGCTTTTAACAATCCATGATGTCTCACAATTGCTGGGAACCAGGCAGTAGTTTAATATAACTGCAATTGTGTGCGCCTGTTGTGACCTTGGCCATAGCTGTTTGTAGTGCTATCTCTTCCATCTAGTTGCATGCACTGTGCCTAACAGCTCCTTAAGATATTTTCAAAAGCGTATTCTATGACTTGGAAATAAAATTAAAAGTTATTGTGTGCACAAAAAGACAATAGAGCAGCAGATCATAAATTTTATATTTGAGATGCAAATATTTATTGCTGAAGGAATGACAACAATTCCATATTTTCTAGCAAAACAACTACCAAGTCCTTTGCGAGACCTAAAAAGGAAGATGCCCATAAATAGCTAAAGCTGTTTCTCTTTATTCCTGAGATATGTGCAAAAGGATTGATTATCACATGCCAAGCAGCACGCTGTAAAGGATGGTCAGATTCCTTGAAAAAGAAAAAAAGAAATTTCAAAACAATAAGACCCTGGTAGGACCATTGTCATGTGTCATGTAGAACCATTATTAAGGCATCGCTTCCTAGTTTGATTAGAGACGTTTCTTCCTTCTTAATATTTAAAATAACAATGATGTGCCTTATGGTTGGTGGTGTCTTAGAGATGACACAGTATGTTAAGTGGTGGGACTTGGGTTTGAAGCTGGGTCATGTAATTTCAAAGTTCATATTCTTGACCACCAAAATATCTCCCTTATGATCTGGCTTATTTGGGCTTTAGAGAATGCCTAATCAACTCAGTAGAGTAATTGAAGTAAAGGTTATTCAAAATTACTTCCCCTCGCTGGAAAGGTTCAGGGGATTGGTTGTACAACAATGGAAATATACTTGATAGTATTGAACTGTGTATTCATGTTATCTCTATAAAGTAAAGAACCCTGTCCATCCTAGATGCTGGCAAAGGGTAAAATTGGTGGTTAAAAAATGGTTAAGATGATCAATGTTATTTTACACCTATTTTAACACAATTAAAAATACAAACAAGCAAACAAATATTTTTCATCTCAAATATCCAGTTTATTTCTATCTCTGGACCATGGTGGAAGGTATTGGCAGGCCCTGAAGGCTGAAGTTAATATTCTGTACCATTATATCAAAAAAGCATTGAAGTTCTGCATTGTGATTGTGGTGCTAGTTACATGGTTGTACACCTTTGTCCAAACTCATCAAACTGTACACATAAATGAGAACAATTACTGCATGTGAGTATGCCTTAGCAATAACAAAATTGAATTGAAAATTTGAGTGGAGCACCGGGCACAGGAAAAAAACAAATATTTAGTAAACAGTATTGATACTAAAGAAATTGAGGACTTGTTGAGGTCTAAGATCTTCAATCTTATTTCCATGATTCATTGTATTTGCTGTTCCATCTGAGCTTGATGCATGTGTGAGAAGAAAGTACGCCCTGTCTATGGCATCCACTTTGTCTGCAATATCGTTTCCCAAAAGGGGCTTGACATGATGCGTCCATGATAATCTCATGGTGGTTCCTAGGAGAAATCATACCTTTATTCAAGTGTTCACACACTTTTGTTGAATAGCCCAATTTGTTCATTTAATTTGCAACAGAATATCTAATAAGTTTAGTTGACAAAATGATTTGCCTCTTCATTCTCCCTTTATGATGTGGAAGGAAGGTATCAGCAAGTTTCTTTTCCCCTAAACACCGAACACTAAGAAGGAACTTCTCAGGTCCTCACTGGGAGCAGGAAAGAAGGAAATTACATGAGTCTTTCCCCAAAATCTTTTCTTTGGTTGCAGATAAAATCTTGTGCCTATACTCTCAAAAGAGTGCAAGTAAGCCTTGGACCGACTGATCTCATGTTCTTGAGGCATTTCTCTTTGTTTAGGAAGATAAACTAATGCTGGGGAAGGGGTAGAGAGTGCTACTCAGTCCCTGCAAGGAAGGCTGAGGAACAGACTCTTACTCTTAGAGAACAAGTGTTGGGCGTGATGTAGGAAAGGGCCAGGAAAATTAGCACAAGTAGATAAAGGTGCAGAGAGTAGACAGGCTTCTCTCTGTCAAAAGCCCAAGCAACACAACTGAAGAGAGGAGACCCATTTTAGCCTTGTGTTACAAGAAATATGCTATGTAGTTCCATTGTGATGGTAGCTGAAGAGAGGCTGCATAAACTGCTCACCACAACAGTCCACAGCAGAAATAGAGGAAAAGGTTTCAGGGTTTCATTCTTGGCACTCGATCACCTGACTACCTAGGGTTCACCTGACTGCCACGATCTGCCACAGACCAAAGACAGGCCAAGCTGCAATAGGCATGCACAGGGGAGCCCATAACATAGTTCCTATTAATTTTAGAGGAACAAGAGATTTCAGGGTGGGGATGGAAACCCCAAAGCCAGAATATGAAAATGCAGTAACTCATATGGACTTTGCCAAGAGGCCTGAATGAAATGGCTTACCAGCTCAGTACCTCTGTTTCTCCTCCTGTAAAATGAAATCAATTCTCAAGTTCTCTCTCTGTCTCTCTCCCTACCCCTACCTCACCTGTCCACCTTTCTTCCTCCTCTCCTTTTATTCATTTGTTTAAGTGCTATTTCTTTAACACCACTATATGATGCTCACTGCTCCGGCCTATAAGGTGATGGGCAAACCAGAGTCCCTGCCTTCACAGAGCTTACAGGCTAGTAAGGAAAACATATTTATTTAGGTGAATACTATTAGTACAAAGAACAGAGGACCCAGTTACTTAGTTACTCCAGTGGAGTAACATGAGGTAATATGCAGAGAAGTGCCCTGTTGGAAAATCCTGACCCGAAACAAGAATGAGAGAGCAACAGTGGGATTATGGAGTATCAGCAACTCAGGTGGGATGTTGTAGGGAGAATGAAAGGCAAAGACAGAGTCAGAGACAGAAAGAAAGAGAAAAGACCTCTCAACTAACTGTCATTCTACCCTCACTTCTCACTGTTTCTCTGTGATGATGGCCTGACTCCAGCTGACTCCACATTTTATCCACAGTCCATATAGCCAACAGCATTCTTTTCTCTCCATGGCCTTTACTTTTTTTTTTCTCCCCTGCTGGAGCAGGGTGGTGACTGGGGAGTGGAAGGGCATGCATGCTGGGTTCTTGTGTCCAGGACATCAAGACGGCAGAGGAGGGCATTGGGGAGGGCTAGGTTTCCAAACCACACTGTCAGGGTGAACTTACGTTGTTGTTAATGACTTTGACGTTATTAGGCTAGACAGAGAAATGTCGATGTGAATCATCTTCAGGGTTATTCCATATTCATAATGGACTAAATATAGTCAGAGGAATGGGACTAGCGGGCACAGGCCCCTGGATGGTCATAGTAGATGATTCCCATGATGAAATTAAGTGCCAGCCCAGCTCCTTTGTTCCCCAAGGGGCAGAGAAACCCATACCCCCACCCTCCAACCCAAAGATGAAACCAAGAAACAGTTGTTAGATTTTACCCTTCTTTTCCAGTAGCCAAATTTAAATACCATTTCTCAAGGCCAGGCATTTTGCTCTGATTTGTGGAGATTTAGAGTACATGGATCCAGCCAGGGGCAGCCAATCCCAAGGCAGTCTGTGCCTCTGCCCAGTGCCAAAGCCTCGAGGCCATGATTTTCATTAAATGAGAAGGTTAATATTTTCACTTATGTAAAGGAGAATATGAAGGGATGAGGGGAGGGGTTGCAACTATGAAAATAAGCTTTTTCTTTGTAGCATAATGAAAGGTGGAGGTAGAGAAGAGGAAGAAGTACAGAAAAAGAGTCATTGATCTACTCACTAAGATTCAAAATTAAGAACTCAACTGGTAATGCCTAGAATGCTAGGAGTTTCAGATCATAGGTTTTGAAGGCTTAAATTTAATGTCAACTGTATGCACACGTGCCATTAAGCATTTAGTTCCAAGTAAAGGTCAAAGAAAGGACTTTTTCAGTTGGTTTTAATTTGTGATTTCTGATTAAAAAATAATACATGTTCAATATAAATACATGAATAAATAGCAAGAAGTAAAATTACACATAATCCATCAATACATTGTGTGTGTATATATGTATACACACACACACACACATATATACACACACACACATATACTTGAGAGTCATCTAGAAGTTTTTGTTTAGCACATTAAAATTCATTACTAAGACCTGCATCACTGGGTTTGATAATCACTCTTATTGGGTTTAGAAATTTTTTGGTTTTAGAAATAATTTTGAGGTGAGAAAATAAATGTGCATTGGGTTGTTCTATCATTAGCCTGGCTAAACCAAGAATTATATCACCCAGAGTCTTCTTCTGCATGATCCCAGACTACAGTTGCTAGGATAAGAACAAGCATGACATTTGGGAGTAGAAAGTGAAGCAGAAGCCATTACTCTCTGATGTCCTTCACAGCTTGATACGATGACAAGCAGAAGAGATGCCTAGCAAGTTCCAGCTTGTCCTCACTCTCCTTCACTCCATGCCCGGCTCTTCTGCCCGACTGTCAGCCCTGAGGACCAACAGCAGCCCAGCCCACCTCCAGCCTCCTAGCCTCAGATCCCCAGAGGTCAGTTTAGAAGCAATGGCTTCCCAGTTTCCCCTCCACAAGTTTCTCTCTACACAGTCCCACTCTGACCATCTATCATGCTTGGTTTCTTAGTTTCCCTTGCAAGTTCTTACTTGTCCACATACATCAGTGTCTCCTCTGGGGACCTCTAACGTCCCATTCCACATCTCCATTTCTTAAACTCCTCCCATAATTGTGTAAGGTGTAATCTCTATGTGAATGCTATATCCCATTACACTTAGAATTGTTCTGCTTCCCTAACTAAACCCTGGCTAACACATGATTATTTATTCCAGATTTATTTCCAAATGAACAGAATTTAAAGGATGGGAATCCCTGATTTGATTGTGTTTAAAGACATTAATGACCTTATTGCTAATAGTGGTAAATGGGACACTGGTAGTCTGTGACATGCAATAGCAGAACAGTTATTTAAGCCATCACCTGGAATCAAGTGCCCATAGAAGACAAGGATTTGAGTGACCAAGTAGCTTACTCCATAGAGCATTTTAGTTTAAATAAAGAGTGTATGGACTATCAGGTTGTTTGGAGAACATGAAGAAAGAAGATGAGGAGCCCAGAACTTCGAATTTCCAGATCAAGATCCAGGTAAGTGACCACAGAACATCTGTGGTTATTTTATGTAAAACAGCAAAAGTAACTCATCTCTTACAGCTTCAGGCTGAGATACCTGAACACTTAACCAAAATATAATCTTGTGCGTAGCCGAATTACAATGCAAGTTGAATTTATAAGCTCATAGAATGTCTTATGTTAAATTTAGGGCATTAATTGGAAAGAATTTGGACACCAAAATTTGGAATGGTGATATATGAATAAATTAAAATGAAGCCACAGACCTTGAAATTCCATATTCTGCAAGATTTTTTGTTTGTTTGTTTTTGTTTTTGTTACTGGTGATATACTGTTCTGCCCTATCTGAGGAGATTTGTCCTTCTTTCCCTGAAGAACTTGTGATGGCATCTCTTGTCTTGCAGGGCAACACTGATCCTCCTAAAGACCTAGCTCTACAACCACGTATAACTTTTGAGCTATATCCAAACTCAAGTCCCATAAGGTCCCCAAGGAGTCATTTCAAAGTGTGACTAAGAGTTAAGACAGAAAAGGAACCCAAGATTTGTGGACTAAATAATAAAAAGTCTGGGGCAATATGTATAAGAAAGGAGCCTAAAAGTTTGGGTCAGAATGGAAGGGATATAATATTAGACCAGGACAGGGCAGCTCAGGTGGCTCAGCAGTTTAGCACCACCTTCAGTGGAGAGCGTGATCCTGGAGACCCAGGATTGAGTCCCATGTCGGGCTCCCTGCATGGAGCCTGCTTCTCTCTCTGCCTGTGTCTCTGTCTCTGTCTCTCTCTCTCTCTCTCTGTCTCTCTCTGTGTCTCTCATGAATAAATAAAATCTTTAAAAAAATATATTAGACCAGGATAAACTTATTGACATGAATACAATAAGCAAAGTCCTGAATTTAATGTTTCAATTTGAGGGCCTTGGAAAGTCTCTAACAGTTTGTATACAAATTAAAAACCAAGTTTATACTATCTAAAGAGATACACTTCAAATATAAATCAAAAAGAAAATTATATTTTTAGGAAAGACACACCAAACAGTAGGCATAAGTATAATATCAGGGAAAGTAAATTTCAGAAGAAAAAGTATTTCCAGAAAAAAAAGAGAAACATTTACTAATGATAAAGACTATTTCATCAGAAGACAAAAGAATTATAATTGTATGTGACTATAATAACAGCGCTTAAAAATACATAAAGCAAGACCTAACAGAATGAAATAAACAAATTAATCTTAGAGATCTTAATACTTCACTATCAATGATGGATAGGACAACTGGATAAAAATGTGTTAGACTATGAAGATACAAATGACACTTTCAACTACCTTCACCTCATAGATATTTATACAGAATTATGCCCAACATAGAATACACATTATTAAAAAGATATAGATCATATTTTCAGCCATAAATGTCTCAATAAATCTCAAAGATTGAAATCTTAGAGTATATTTTTACCACAATGGATTGAATTAGAAATTGGTAACAAAAAAAAATCCCAAAATATTTTAAAATTAAAATACTTCTTAATAACTCATAGGTCAAAAAATAAATCACAAGAAAAGTAGAAAACACATTGAACTAAATAATAATGGAATGATAGTATATGAAATTTGTTAGATATAGTAAAAATAGTACATACAGGGAAATTACAGCTCAATGCTTATATTAGAAAAGAAGAAAGATTTAAAATTGATGATCTAAGTCTTTATCTCAAGATGCTACAGAAGAAGGAGGAAAGCAAACTAAAATCACAGAAAAGGAAAAAATGGGCAAAAATCATTAAATATGAACTGACAAATAATAGAGGAAATTGACAAAAACAAAATCAGTTTTTTGAAAAATTAATGAGATTGATAAACCGATAGCTGATTAATCAAGGAAAAAAAATGAAAACAAATTACCAACATGAAGAATGAAAGTGGGGATTTTGCTAAAGATTCTGAAGATACTAAAGGGATAATAAGACTAAATTTCATTCTAATAAATTCAATATCTTAAATGAAATGGACAATCTTCTAGGAAGACACAACTTATTAAAACTGACATAGAAGAAATAAGAAATGGAAATAGTCCTATTTTAAAAATTGGATCAATAATAAAAAAACTTTGCCACAAAGAAAACTCCATGCTCAGATGCTTTCATCAGTCAATTCCACCAAATATACAAAGGAAGAAGTAATAACAATCTTTAAAAACCTTTTAGAAAATAGAGAGGAAAGGAAAAGCCCACAATTTCTTCATAAGGCCAACATAAACTTAATATCAAAATTCCACAAGATATCATGAGAAAAGAAAAATCATTGCTTAATATCTTTTATTATATGAACGCAAAGCAATCCTTAACAAAATTTAGCAAATCTCTTCATGACTAAGTGGAATTTATTCCTGAAATGCAATGTCACCTCAAAAATTAAAAATCAAAGTAATTAGTCACAACGACAGAATGAAAGAGAAAAACATATGACCACCACAATAAAGATGAGAAAGATTGTCAAAATTCAACACCTACTTATGACTCTAACAATTTTCAGAATAGGAATAGAAGGAAACCTCAACGTGATAAGAGATATCTATGAAAAACCGATGCAATCATTATTGCTAATGGTGATAATGTGATATATTGAATGTTTTCCCCAAATATTGGAAGCAAAACAAGTATGTCTGCTCTTACCACTTCTGGTAATATCCAGGGCGACAGGCAAGGCCGGGTGGGGGAGTATACAGTTTGAAAAAGAAGTAGTAAAATATTCATAGATGAAATAAATGTTTATATGTAAACACATAGAAAATTTTATGAATCTTTAAAAAAGATACTGGACTTCATAGTGGAATTAGAAAGGTCACCAGATACAAGGTCAATTTTTAAAAATAGCAAATAATTGGAAAATAAAACTTAGAAAAATCCATTTACAATAGCATCAGCAAATATAAAAAAAAAAAGTAAGTACAAATTTAACAAGAATCATGTAAGAGTTCTGCCCTGAAAATACAAAATGCCTGATATAATTTAGCATCTAAACAAATAGAGATATCATTCCCATAGACTGGAAGACTCAAAATTGTTAACATCTGGGCTTTCCTTGCCCCTATCTACATATTGAATACAATCCCTCCCATACCTACAGGATTTTTAAAGTAGAAATTCATAAGTTGATTCTAAAATATATGTGGAAATTCAAAGACCCATAATAACCAAAACAATCTAAAAAAAGAGTGACCAGAGTTGAATCCTGAGTCCTGATTTCAAGACGTCCCATAAAGCTAAAGAAATCGAGTATAGTATTGGCATAGTGATAGTCGGATCAATGGAACAGAATGGAGGGCCCAGAAAGAGACCCCCACATAAAAAGTAAATTGATTTTCAACAAAGCTGCCAAGGCAATTCAGTGAGCAGAGGAAATATCTTACAACAAACTGTGCTGAAACAATTGGCTGTTTGTATGGGGGAAAAAATGAATCTTGACCTCTACTCGATATAGTTCTATTGCTATTTCAGTTAAATCAGTAAAGACTGTAAGTACTGTTGATAGTAGAGCCATTTATGGTTTTATGATTACATTTGCTTTCTTGTAAGGTGTGTTTTGTTTTTACTGTTTCCTCTAGTCTTCCTTTTGGGATTGTGCTACTCTTTCCTTTAAGTTTTCCATCATGGCTACACTTCCTTTACCATGAAACAACTCAATGCCACTTGCTTTGTTTCCAGGTTGTGGAACGGTTCCAGTCCCCCATCCTGGGATCCAGATTGAAAGAGCAGCACTGCATGAGAGTGGCTCTTTTTATGATAAAAGTCAGAATAGAAGAGCCAAAGTAAACCTCATGAGCACATTTAAAGCCTCTGATCAATATGGTATATGTCACATATACACACAATCCACCGGGTGAGGTAAGTCACATGGCCAAAGGCTCAAGGGGCTGGGAAGGTACACTTCTCTGTTGCAGAGGGGAAGGAGAAGCGTATGTTCACCAAATAATAATATAATTATGTATCTTCCTCTTTCTGGGTGCATGTTTGAAATCGCATTTATTTTACCCTCTTATGACAAGTAGTTAGTATAGAGGACAATTCTTCATTGACAATAATTCTTCATTAGTATTTTGGGGAAATTGCCCCATCGACTTCTAGCATCCAGTATTGCTGATAAAATATATGGTCTTTCCTCATCTAAGTGACCTATTTTTTTCCTCTCCGGAAACATTCTTTTTTTATCTTCAGTGTTCTGATATTATACAGTGGTGTGTCCATATTTTGACCCTTTTCCAATTATTTAAATTAACAATTCAGAAGGCCTTCCAGGGATGCCTGGGTGGCTCAGTGGTTGAACATCTATCTGCCTTTGGCTCAGGGCATGATCTTGGAGATCGAGTCTCACATCGGACTCCCTGCATGGAGCCTGCTTCTCCCCCAGCCTGTGTCTCTGCCTCTTTCTGTGTCTCTCATGAATAAATAAATGAAATCTTTAGAAAAGAAAGAAGAAAGAAAAGAAAAGGGAAGAAAGAAAAGAAAGAAAAGAAAAAAAAGAAAAGAAAGAAAAGAAAAGAAAAAAAAGAAAAGAAAAAAGAAAAAGAAAAGAAAAGAAAGAAAAAAGAAAAAAGAAAAAAAGAAAAGAAAAGAAAAAAGAAAAGACCTTCCAATCTGGACACTTACAGCCTTCACTCTGGAACATTCTGTTGTACTATTTCTTTGATAATTTCCCCCTTTCTCCATTTCTCTGCTCTTTCTAGAACTCCTTCCTGGGGTGATCTTCTAAGTCCGACCTTTTAACTCGTATATCTCATTCCTGCCCATTTGTGTGTTTGTAGGGACTTTTTTGGTACTATTTTCTAAACTTTTATTTAATATTTTCGTTTCAATATCTCAGTTAAGATGTTTTTTGCCCACAAGTAATGAGGACTCGATTCAAAATGGTTTTATCAAAAAGGGGATTATCTCCACAGCAAAAAATCCAGAGGTGGGTGGCACAAGGGATTAATAAATTTAGCTTCTTAATGACATAGAGGTTCTGGCTGCTTCATTGTGTCATCCTTGTCATTGGACCTGGTGACTTTTGGCATCAAGGTGGCTGCAGCAACTTCAAGCATTGTGTCCTCGTACAACTAGAAAATGTCTACGTTGTGTCCTTTTTTACTAATGAGAAAAATCTTTCCCAGAAACATTACTGCAGACTTTGCTTCAAATCTCATTGACCATTATTGTATCACATTCCTATTCCTCAGCCAATTACGTGACAGAGAGAACAGAATTACCACTATTATCTTAATCAAAATCCACTCCTGGTGCCGGGAAGGTCCAAGTTTCCCCTGAGACATGAGGCATTTGGAGAAGGTGATCGAAATCAGGATTCGGTCAGAAAAGGCGGAGAGAAGACAATGGCTGTTGCACAGGCCACCGATAGCGCCCTTTGGCTGCCAGGGTCCTCATGTCAGACAGCTCTTTTTACTTTGTTTTTTCCATTCTTATAATATGATTTCTTGTTTTTATGAATGCCAATTTTGCGTATTATCTCAGAGGATTCTAACTAGAGTTTTATTTATGTTCTCTTGGATTTTATTTGTTATGGTTTTTCCATGAGGCTATTTTATGCTATCTTATCTCCATCTTCTCTTTCACGGTGCTGGAAATCCTCAACTCTCTATCCATCCTTAGTTGTGTCTGTATCTTAAATGTAACAAGCAAGAACTGACTAGAGGCTTGGTACCTCTAGTCAGGGTGTTCATTTGTCAGCTTATGGCCCAGGACGATCAGGCCAGAAGCACATGATTATTTTGGGGGGAGATCTGTAGAAAAGAAAATGCAGAGTTCTTTTCTCTAAAAGATATCCACTTTTTCAACTTAGGAAGGAATATTCTGGAAGTCAAGATTAATGGCGGGGCTGCCTTCAGCCCAGGGTGTGATCCTGGAGACCCAGGATCAAATCCCATGTCAGGATCCCTGCATGGAGCCTGCTTCTCTCTCTGCCTGTGTCTCTGCCTCTCTCTCTCTCTCTCTCTCTCTCATTAATAAATAAATAAAATCTTAAAAAAAAAGATTAATGGCGGGGCTAAAGAATGCCAACAATTCCATGTGTATGTTTTCAATTAATCTGTCTGTCCATAAACCCATGGTATCTTTCTATTCACTCTTTCAGCCACATGCCTGCAGCCCCTGCTCTGGTTCCTATGCCATAAGTGGCTCCTTCTTCTGGCCTCAAGCCCTTCCGCCCGGGACCCCCCTCACTGCCACCCACCCCACAGCCCCGGGCAAGGAGTTTGAGGAGCCAGAGGAGGATCCATCCAATGTTCACAGTTCTCCTAGACCATGCTCTGAGTAACTGGGACCCCAGAATTCTCTGTTCACTCAGCCCCAACACTCTTCCTCCAGGCACTTGTGTGGTTTCTCTCCAGGTCTTGAATGGTAGTTGTGGGGGGGCATTTGAGGGGGTGTAAATGGAACTACAATATGCCAACTGGGCTGGCAATGTGGGTGCATGGGAGGCCCTGAATGGTACAAAACAGAGGGTGGGGGAAAGAAGGGGTACCAGCTGGGGGCTGAGGGACCCCACGTGTACTGTTGTTCTGGGTCCTGCAAAGGACAGGAGGGAGCTTGTTTTATGTCTTCCTCACACCTGGTATTTGCAAATTCCAATCATCTCTGGGATTAGAAAGATTAACTTCCTCAGCTGTATCACCCAGGCGTTCTCTAGGCTCATGCTTCTCAAACTTGACTGTATATAGGGATGACCTGAGCCTATTAAATGCACATTCCAGGCCCCACTCATGGGAGTCAGATTCAGTAGGTCTGGCATGGGGCCCACAAATTTACTTTCCTAGCAAATTCTGAGGCATTGTTGTTGCTGCCTGTTCATAGACCATAATCTAAGTAGCACTGCTTGGTCCAGGCCTCGTAGGCCCCTCTTCAACAGTTACACATTCCCTATATACTCACTCAGTCTCTCTCAATCCCTCTCTCTCTCTCAAGAATTTATTTAAAATTTTCAACTCTGATGTTCTCTTTGTGGTTATGTTTTATACCTCTAAAATCTTTATTTACTATCATTTTAGTCATTCCTCAAAAGGAAGAAAAGATAAATGTGAATGATCAATCAGTTATATTTTTTGTGAAAGTTCCATGAAAGGTTTTTAAAAATTGGTATTTAAAGGGGTAATTTTTATTTAACTGAAAATTAACTGAAGTGACTGCCTCTTCCTCCCGATGGTGACAGATAAATGGAGTGTTACATATTATCATAAAATAATAGTATTGAGTCTAAGACTGGACTTGACCTCTACTTGACCTAATGCACATGGATCTTACTTTACCCTAGCAGCTTCATCTGTAAAATGTCAATATCATAATTATACTTGATTGTTGTCTAATAGGAGTATTTTGAGGTTAAATGAGAAATTATTTATGAGACACATCCAGGACCCACATCATAGTAATTAAGCTCCATATTTATATAGGGTCCTGGCTCTGAGTTACCTCAGACCCCACACAGACATTGCATAACCTGCTATTTCCCTGGCATGCTGGAAGGAAGTTCCATGTGACTGGGGGAGAATCAGTTGGAGTCAGGCAAGCTTCAGTCTGAATTTGATCTGAGCCTCTAGCCATGTTTCCTCATGTGCCCAAGATGGCATCAGAGCAGGTCTACAGCCATTATCTTAAAGTGTGTGCCGATTGGTAAGAAAACAATAGAACCTTAAAAAGTATGAATATGAAACCAACAACTCATGAGAAGACAAAATACTGCTAATAAATTAACACATAAAAACCATTCAATTCTTGCCTTTTTTTAAAGATGCAGGAATTAAAATGAGACGTTATTTTCATCTATAAATTAGCACATATTTCTTTAAATGACAATACACATTATTACCCAGGAAACATCTACCCTTTACCCTTTACATATTTGTGACACCATATCATGATAAACCCTTCTGTAAGGTACTTCAACAGCATGAATCAAGATCACATACACATACATGTATAAAAGAGGATTTTTTTCTTCCTATAATGTATTTTTCTTCTTATCTATCCATCTATATAATACACATATATCTTCGAATGATGTATATGATATATATCCTATAAAATACTGCATATGAAAAAATAAACATAAAGAGATGGTTCTTCTATCTATAATTTGTTTCAAATACCTCAATAAGAACAGCATAGTAAGTATGTATTCCTTTTTATCTACATCCTCTGGGTAGATATAGATAATATTTAAAATTTCCTAAACAGAAAAATACACTGGATAATGGGTGGGTAATCAGGAATCTATACTCCAGAGGGAACAGATACTTAGAAGGTTTGATAACTATATGAAAGATATTAGAAATGATTTTTTCTGCAATGAATAGCTAATGACAATGGTGGGGGTGTTGTATAAATAGACATTGTGTGTTTGAGGACCAAGGGATTTTCTTAAAAACATCTCAGCATTGTCACCCCTCTAATCTCATCTCAGGCACAGGTTCAGCTTCCCATAAGCTTGAGTCTTATAAAGGTGATCTAGGTGGGAGGGTAGAGGCTATGGATGGTGATGGTGACTAATTAGAGACCATCTAAATCTTGGTCCCCTAAGATTTGATGGACCTCTTTCTGTCCTTAGATTATAAGAAGTTGATGACCCTCTCTGTGAGGGTGAACCTATGGAGTGTTTTGGTACTGTTCCTACAAAGTCAGTACACCTGAGAATGTGGGGGCCCTGGAGTCTGTCTTGAGTTTTACTCTGGTTGCTGAATCAGCATCTCCATATCCTGCTCTGAAATACTGCCTTGTCTGTGATCCCCAGATAGGGAATGGAAGGTGAAGCAGAGGCCTCTGGAACTTACAAGGAACTCAAAGGTGAAATTCAAGGTATAAGTGCTCCAAGGAAACCGCAGATCTCCACTCAGAAAGAGCTGAGAAGCAAGAAGAAACCTGAGCCATAAGTGGTGAAGATCATTAGCTGCTTGTCACAGGCCCAACTATAGGGCCTTGAGGGTGGTATTGTGAATCACCAGACCTCCACTACAAAGCATCTTTGAATTTCTACCTTTGGGGGCCAGAAAGGTGGCTGACATCCCTGAAACTGAGCTAAGTCCAAAAATATTTTAATTTTATTTTTTCAAGTAATCTCTTCACCCAACATGGTACTTGAATTCAGAACCCAGAGATCAAGAGTCACATGCTCTACAACTGAACCAATGAAATACTCTGGTCTTGAAATATTACTACTAGCATTAGCTATGCTTCCGTACGTGGATGATATAATGGGAAACTCACATATATTACCTCATCTAATCCTTACAATAACCCTAATTGTCCGAGAGTATTATATCGCCAAGTCAAAGAGTTAGAAGGATTCTATATTTGCCTAAGATGGTAAAAGTGGCACACGGCAGAGTCAAGAGAAGGCAGGTCTGTAGGGTCCCAGAGCCTAGCACTTAGTTAAGTGGGTGTACACTGGACTTCAGATTGCTGGCCCCACTAGTCACTCAGGGGATGCCACTCATGCCCATTACCCGGCTCCAGACTAGGGAGGGCACAAGGCAAAGTCACTTTACCCTCCTACTGGCCATTGTGTGTGCTTTATGGTGGCAATCACAGAACCCTCAAGGCCAGGAGCTGCCCCCAAGTCAGTTTCTCATACATGGTAGGCTCTTCCACCAAGAGCAGTTCTAGTCGAAAAGCTCATGGGCTCCTTCCCCACACAGCTTCACTGGAAGAGCAGGTTGGCTGCACCAAAGGGGATGTGGCCAGGTCTCAAGACTTGCTTCCAGGGCTTTGTAAAGGTCAGCAATTCCCAAAGGCTGGACCACTAACTCATCTTGGGTACTTCACACTGATCAGGGCCCTGTCTCTAGATCTGGCTCCTAGCAAATGATTTTTCTTACTCAGGGTCTTAGTCTTACAAACCAAGTGAAGCCATGTGGTAAATCAGGCCCAAGGTCCCACCACCCCAGGAACACTGTGTTTTCTAATTTCCTGGTGGTCAGTACTATTTTATATATCCTGGAAGGTGACTCTATTAATTTGCTAGAGCTGCCATAACAAGGTGCCCAACAGTGGGTGGCCCAACCCACATAGATTTATTTACTCACAGTTCTCAAGACCAGAAGCCCAAGATTAAGGTGAATTAAGGGCAGGGTTGGTTTCCTCTGAGACTTCTCTCCTTGGCTTGTAAATGGCCAACTTCTGGCTACGTGTTCATGTGGTCTTCCCTCTGGGTGTGTCTGTGTCCTGATCGCCTCTTCTTACAAGGACATCAGTCATACTGGATTAGGGCCCACCCTAATGACCTCATTTTAACATAATTACCTCTTTAAAGACCTTATCTCCAAGCACCGTCAGGTCCTGAGATAATGGGGGTTAGCAATTTAACATGTAAATTTAGGGGAGGACACAAACCAGCCCATAACAGTGGCTAAGTACGCACTGTAATTCAAAGGAGGATCTTCTCTTAGGTTCTCTGGAGGTTCTCAGACACACAGGATATAGGGAATTACCTTTGCCTGAGTTAAACCATATTAGGAGGAATATATATTCTATTATGCAAACCAAGATGTATTCCAGAGGGAAAGAGGGTGTAATTGACACTGATACCAAGAAAACAGGAATAAACTGGAACCACCCCCAGGTAAACCAGGAAGTATGGTCTCCCTATCCATAAATCAAGAACCAAGGACTCTCATCTGTAGCTACATTTACTGGAAGGAATAGACTCTGCACAATGCCCCCTAAATCTCTCTAGAGGTGAGAGCAATGGGAGCCTGAGCTCTGTTTCAGACAGTGTTATCCGTGAGTCGAGGTCCAACTGCTCCACCCTCCCTTCCGCCGATTGCTGGTGACCACAGCCAGTGGGCTGTGTATTGCCACATTCAGTTCTGTGGTTTGCTTTCCTGCGGCGCAAGGCATGGGGATCTATCATGCTCCAAATATAGAGTTTAGCCCCTCATGCAGATGAACGTACTACACTTCTTAAGAGACATGACATTCAACTGAGGACAGCCCCAGCCTCCAGGAAGCATTTGGAAATGACTGGAATATTTTATTATCATGATGATGAAGGCTGGTACTGCCAATTTATATTTGGTGCAAGGCAGTGATGCCGAACACCCTGTGATCCTGAACAACACAGAGCTGTCCCCTGCCAACTGCCTGTAGCACCCCACCTGAGATCCACCGCCCAGAAATGCAGCTAGTGCTATGGGCTTGCAAACCCTACAGAAAGCTGGTTGGGGACAAGTCTGGGGCAGACCCCAGGGTGGGGACCTTACCATTCTATTTCTTCCATGTCTAATGCAAACTTATCGTCCTACATTCCTCTTCCCACCCCAGGAAAATAGTGCGTGTCTGGGTGAGGATTTTTAAGATCTGGATTTGAATCCAGGCTCCTCTGAATAGTATTTATGCCCCCCTGGGCTATTTAGCTAAGTTTTCTGAGCCTACTTTAAAAAAAAAAAGATTTTATTTATTTATTCATGAGAGACATAGAGAGAGAGAAAGAGAAAGGTAGAGACATAGGCAGAGGGAGAAGCAGGCTCCATGCAGGGAGCCCGATGTGGGACTCGATCCCAGGACCCAGCGTCATGCCCAGGGCCAAAGGCAGGCACTAAACCAGTGGGCCACCCAGGGATCCCGAGCCTCCTTTTCTTCATCTGTAGGGCAAGGGAGATATAATGCTCATAATACTTGCTCCTACCTTTCTCAAAGGATCTTGTCCCCATGTAACCGTGTTTGTGCAAGTGCTTCGCAAACAAAATTCTCTAAGAGGTCGGCGGTGACCAGCATCAGCAAATGCATCTCTGTTCATTTACAGGAGGAGCCATGCCCACCATGATCTGGGTCACCCTTTCCACTGTGTGTGGCCAGGACAAGAGAGGAAGGGGGAAAGAGGTGGCCCCTTGCAGCTGCACTTGGCTCCCCGCAGCCTCCCCACATCTGTTGTGTTGTTCTCACTAGGAACACAGGTCCATGGGGGACACAGGGAAGGCCAGGGCGGGGGGCGGGGGGGGAGTCTAGGCTGTGGCCTAACCACCACCTTGACCAACCACTGCCTGGCCAGAGTCTTTGTAACAAAGGTCCTCTAGGGTTTGCTCCCCACACTTGCCTATCACTTCCCTCCTTTGACTCCAGGGAACAGGGGTTTGGGGCAGCCTTTGATCTTATTCCTAAAGGCCTGGGAAATGTTAGAAATGCACATAAAATTCTAATCTATTTTAGTCCCCATCGCTTTGCCACCCTTTTTCCTTTATAACTTGCTCTCTTTTCTCTGCAATGCTGCCTTTTCCCTGATGGCTTTGTAAATTCCCCTTTTATTCCTTTCTGCATCCTGGCCAGAATTAATTCAATTCTTGAGCTTTTTTGCTTGTTTCCCCTTAAATCTTTGTGGAGCCCCAAGGCTTCTGGAGGGAGGGGTATGAGGGCAGGCCAGGAGCCCGTTGGGCTGCGTGACCTCCGGCTCTGGCCAGCTCTCTGGCCCTGACAATGTCTCACTCCAAGATCCTCCCATGTCGACAAGCTGCTTGTGACTTAATTTTATTGCCAGCAAAATGTGACTCCAGGTACCTGCCCACTGTGCACTTAACAGGCGTGTTGTCTGGAGCAGTTAATTAGAAGGTGGCCTAATCCCTCTCCTCTGACTCTTCAGGATTATGCCCCGCGGCCCCATTCTCCTGTGTGGTAGATATAAATTTGCAACCACTACACTCAGGTGCAAGACATTATTTAACTTCTTGTGTTATTTAACTTCTCTAAATCAAATTAATTATGACCCTGAACCCTCCCTTGTTAGAACACCAGCCTCCCTCTGAAGGACAATGCAGAGGTGCCAGGGATCTTCCCTGGCTACGAGTGGCCCCTAGGCCTTCGCTCACATAAGTCATCGCCTTACCACCTTGTCCAAACCATCATGTCCCTGAGAATGGAAACTCGGATCTTTGCTCTCAGGGTCCACATAGCCAATGCGCTCTGGGGCTTTTTCCCAGGCCTGAGAGTCAGGGAGGCACCCAAAGTAAGATTCCCTCCCGGTGGAGGAGATGCTCTCCCTTCATGAGGGTTGGTTGCTCCACCTCTAACCATTTCTCCAACTGCCTCCCTCTCTTTGCCAACTCCTACCTCCATCTGGCAATTTTACCTAATAATGTTTCAAAAATCATTAGAATCAGGCTGGAGAAGGAATCCCTTTTGCAAGCTTGTAAAAAAAAAAAAAGAAAGAAAAGAAAAAAAGAAAAGAGAAGAAGAGAAGAGAAGAGAAGAAAAAAGAGAAGAAAAGAAAAAAGAAAAAGCAACAGAATAAAGTTTGGGTGTGCCATCTGTTTCAAATGCATTTTCCCTGCACCCCCCCCCACCCCCCAGCTCAGGATGGACTGAGGTGTGGAAGCTGCCCTGGGGAGGTGGCTCTCCCTCATCTTACCACCCCTACGGTCTGCTAGCCTCTCCCAGGCCCTTGCCCCAGGTGGAAGTGGGGATGGTGAGAAGAGGCAGCAACTTGAGTGCCCAGCAGGACAGGGCTGGGCCTTCTGCATGTCTTCGAAGTGCAAACACTGCACTTGCAGTTCCCACCCCAGCATTCTGGGAGCCTCTCACCTCCAGTGTCCTTGATCTGTCCATGTTTATCATCCTCCTCGGCCTTAGCTCAGTCCTTCTGTTGGGGTCACCTTGAGCTCCCAGGGCAGGAATCCATATCCAGCCTGGGAAATAGAGCCACACATCTGTTCCCCACCAAACTCTGGAAGATGAGTCTCCTCCACCGTCCCTGCCCGCCCACCGCCCCCACATCAGCCAACCTCTCTCCTGGAAATTTGGGTTTGTTTGTTTATTTGTTTGTTTTGTTTTTTAACTCTTAGCCAGGCACCTCAGTCCTTGAGGAACCCTCAAACTCCAGGAAATGTGTTAAATTCTCTCCAGTTATTCCCTTGAGATTCTAACCCCCACTCACCCCACCCCCAATCCCAATCCTCCCTCTCTTTAAAGATATCTTTACTCTGAAACTTTTTAAATCCTCCTCCCCAGTTTAACGGTAAGGTCTCCCATCAAAGCTGCAGTTGACATGCCCAGCACGGAGCAGTGAGCAACCCAATTGTTCTCAGTCTTGGGGCCTCAAGGCCAGGAGGGGTCTTATTTTCATATCCAATGTGTACATAGCACTTTGTCAGCCACTGGTAAGTGTAACAACACCTGGTATAAGGGCAGCAAGCGTTTAGAGTAAGGACTCTAGAGCAAAGAGAGGGGCAGTCAGAGGAGTACCCAGGCAGGTGTCTGGGGGAAGAGCATTCCTGGAAGAGAGCACAGCAAGGGTGAACGGGCACATTTCAGGAGGCTGGACTGGCCACTGCAGATAGAACAAGGAAGGTGGGCCAGCCTAGAGGCAGGGATGGCAGCCAGAGATCAGGGCATGGAGGGTGTCACAGGCATGGTGAAGAGTGTGGACTTTCTAATGGATGCAGAAGTTCTAGTGGTTTCAAAGCAGAGGAGAGGCAAGACCTGACAGGTGTTAAAGGATCAGATGGCCTTGGTGGGAAACGGGCCGGTGAGGAGCAAGTGTGGAAGCCCAGTGAGAAGATCCAGGCAAGAACCATTAACAGGAACTCTGATAAGAAGTGGCCACATTCTGGAGAGATGAAACTAAGGCAGCAAGTTGTGCTGATAGAATGCTTCTAGATTGTGAGAGAAAAAGGTTTCTATATTTTTTCAAAGATTTTATATATTTCTTTTAGAGAGAGAGAGAGAGAGAATGAGCAGGGGTAGAGCAGGAGAAGAAGAGAGAATCTCACCCTGAATCTGCACTGAGTGCAGAACCCGACTGGGGGCTCGATGTCACGACCCTGAGGTTACAACCTGAGCCAAAATCAAGAGTTGGACTCTCAACCAACAGAGCCACTCAGGTGCTCCGACAAAGAGGTTTTTAAAAAGAAGATTTTGAATGTCCTAGGTAGCTCTAGCTCCCAGTTGGCTCAAGGGAGACAATGTCCTCAGGGAAAGTGGAACTCCTATTCCAGGACTTGGGAAGTCCCAGTGGTAGTTGACCTGGCATCTCTCCTCAGGACTCATCTCTTTGTCATCTCCTAAGCAGGGTGGATTTGCAAGATAATACCTTTAGGGGGCTTTTTTCCAAAGTATAGTCCAAGGTCCAAAGTATGGTCACTGTCACAGACAAAGAGCCAATTACATAGACAGCCTAGTTTTTATTGATTTATATCCAGATCTTAAACTATAAAGGATAAGAAGCAGTTTGATGGGAACATAGTAAAAAAATAAGGAGAAAAATTAAAAGAAATGTCACATTTAAGTAGTCTCTTTCTCAACTAACCCAATTCAAGCTTAATTTTCAATCATTATCTAGCTCTAACATTTCCTTTCAGGAATACCAAAAAATAATAACTTCCTCTCAAGGAATTGTCTATCCTGTTTTCTAATGGCTTGTGTGTTGTCTGTATGGTTATGGTCTTAACAACAGTTTTGTTGAACTGAAATGTGTGTTTTTTTCACTTTTGTATGGATGTATTAGTTTTTAATCACCACCATAAACTTCCATTTCTCTCTGAAGTTGATCCACTTCAGTGCAAGGATTGCAAAATCGGAGTGGCCTCAGGGGTGAGGCAGTAACAGCTGTAGAGGGGGGCTGGGCGGGAGGCACTAGGGAGAGGTGGGTACTCTGAGGAACGGCCAGACCCATGCCCACAGAAAGTCATTCCAATTAAGAAAAGGAAAGGAACTAAACACTGTGCTGACAAAACAAAACACAGTGTTTATAGGACCCCTCCCACGTTGTCTCTTCTGAATACATAAAACAATATTTTCTCTTAGAACCCAAGCCTGTCTTTCTCCTGATCAGTTAAAAACAGATGCTACATTATGTCCAAACCAGCAAAAACCAAAATCAAACAAGAAGCGTTCCTTGGCTTGCTTAGTAGGGGCTGCGTACATACTGCTACTGTACCTCCTGTAAACACTTCTCTTTCCCAGGGCCACTTCCTTGATTTTCCACTAAAAAGAAGATATTCTATTTTCTAAGATTCAGATCTTTATTTATTTATTTGTTTGTTTATCTATTTACTTGAGAGAGATAACATGAGTGGGTTCAGCGGGCAGAGGAAGAGGGAGAAACAGACTCCCCACTGAGCAGGGAGCTTGCTCCTAGGACCCTGAGATCATGACCTGAGCCAAAAGCAGATGCTTCACCCCGGCGCCACCCTGTTCAACTCTTTAAAAATCTAAATAGAATAAAAATGCTTTCAAAACAAGTGGTTTCTTCATTCTTATACTTGAGAAATCCCTACTACTTCTCAGAGCACCTGCACACACTGTATTAGTTAGGATGCGCTAGGTTATGCTGCAGTAATAAACAACACCAGAATCTCAAAAGCCCAATGTGATCAAAGTTCTTTTTTTATTTTTTAAGTTTTTTTTTTTTCAAAGTACTTTATGTATGTTGCATGTCCAACATGGGGCCATGGGGCTCTGCTCATTATAGTTGCTTAGGCACCCAGCCCACCATGATCAAGATGTCGTCTCAATGTGAGCCTCTATAATCACAACTGCAGTGAGAAGGGCACATGGCAAATCAATCACTGGTTCTTGAAGTTCCTACCTGAGAGTGATACATGTCACTGCTGCTTGCATTTCATTAGCCCAAACACTTCATCTGGCAATAACTACCCTCAAAGTAAGCAGTGCAACCCTACAATGCAGCAGAAGGAGAGCTGGAAATATTTGTTGAACTACGTAATGAGCTACAAATAGGTTACACATTAAAAACTTAACACAGGTAGGGCTACAAATCTTTCTATTTGGCACAAGAAAAGATGAAGATTCAAAGAAAATTAGTGAGTCTTTCAATATAATCTAGTTGGTTACTGGAGAGCAGAACCAAGGGCCTTGTTTTCCTAAGTTTTAATTTAATGTCTTTTCATTACAACATGTTCTCAAACCTCGACTGTGTTAGCATGACATTTTTTTCCCTAATTTTATTTATACTCTCCTGGTTTCAAAGAATACTTGAGTGACATTATGAGATGTTGTGCCATGGCCTTATTTTATTATATACACACAGAACTTCTGGCTGTGATTATACTGCAGAAAACACAGGTTTTATAATCATTAAATTTTTTTTCATTTATTTTAATGACCTGTTAAAATAATGATATGGTTGATTCAATCAACCAAACTGTTTCAGATTGTTGAAAATAATGATTCCCTTGAAGGAAAAAGGAAGTCAATTCAGAGGTCATCTGTGGGTGTTAAAGCAGAAGCTTTCTAGAACAACATGCTATAACCGCATACTCCTCATGCTAAGAACTGACGGGGGGGGGGGGGGGGACACAGCTTCCAAAGAGCCTATGAGCCTTTGAGAATCTGAGCAACAACATTCCAAATTTCCATCAACACTGGCTTGTTAGAACATGAAAGGGAACCCTTTGGCCAATAAAATGAGATGACTCTCTTAACACTTTCTGGGGCAAAATTCATTATTTTGCCCTTGACAAAAATGAAATGCCCATCAGATGACAACAAAGGATCAGTAACCTCAAACACAGGTAGCAGCTTAGATGTTTTTACAGGAATTTAGGCAATGTTTTCTCTCCTTCCCATCAGATATTTTCTTCAGAGTTCACAATTAATACATTCCTTAGACAATTGGCATCCCAGTCTTTAGTTAACACATTCATTTGCATAACAATAACACACCTTTTCCCTGTATCCCTGTGTGTGCGTGTCTGCATACACACATGTGCCTGAAATGGGGGTGCTAGCCAGTGGGCATGCATGTGTCTGCGTTTCTAGGGCCCCTGGGGATGAAATTACAGTGAAAAATCTTGAGGCAGTCTATTTTCTCAACTTGCCTGAAACTGGTTTCACGCTTCTTCATTTTAATAGGAATCAAATGAAGGATGCTGACTCATTAAGAGGCAGGCTTGAGAGGTGTGAATTCCTAGCTGATGGCTATGAACAGCTATGGGATAGTATTTCAAAAAGGTGAGAAGATGATTTTGCCTAATGTTTAAGGAATTACATTTTAAGTTTAGACCTGGAAGATCTGTTTACAAGGGCTTTCGAAACTGAGGAATATTTCAGGTTGTTGTCATAGCACTGCCAAGGCTATATTTTATTCAAAGCACTAGAGGAGACAAAAAGTGTGTGTACATATATATGTACACGTGCACACACATATACCTTTAATTTACTTTTTTTACTACTATAGTGAGATTTTTTTCCCTACATATAGTGAGAATAATGACAATACCTAACTTGTAAGCTGTTGTGTCTGCCACATAAGAGTGGGTTGACAGTCATCATCATCATTATAATAATATATTAATGGTTTTTAATTTTTTAAATTTTTAGCCATAAAATTAATTTATCTAAATATTATCTTACATGGAAGCCCTATGTATAAAACAAGTATGTGAAATAACACTGCTCTGGTTGAAGAGAGTGTTAAGATCCTGAACCCCACCGGTTCTCCCAAGGCCAATGGCTTCTCTTGTCCAGGGCTTCATAGAGTATCTTTGGAAAACCATTGCCTTATGCTACTTTACATTTGTGTCTGATGCAGGTAAAATTTCTAACTATAAAACCCCGCTTAAAACACACACACACACAAACACACACTCATAACTTCAGAACAGGTTATTGGGCAAATACACTGAGTATAATTTCTAAAAATACTAACTCTCTTTACTAAGTATGATCTCTAATAATACTTTCTGTTACCGAAAGTTTACCCACTTGCTCACAACTGTATACATATTACCTCAGTTTCTCATTTTAACTCTGTGTGATTGGTATTGGTATCCTTGTTTTATAAATGAAGAAAAGAGACAAAGAGATCATCTAACCGTCGATCAAATGGAAAAGCTAGGATCTGAAGCTGAGTTTGTCTTTCAGGAAAGCTTAAGCTCTTTCCACTTTACCACATGCTTCTCAAACTGGATACACTTAAAATCCATGGGTTTTCTGTAGTATGTTTTAAATTGAGTTTTCACTTTTAAATAATCCAAAACCTTGCATGTACAAATATTCTGGATCATCTCAATACCCACTTTGCAGCTGGGCTGTGCCACATTTCAGTGTTATTTGCTTTTGTTTGCAATTATGTTATTGCCAAGTGGTGCTACCTTAATGGCTCCAACTAATGAGAAAAGAACAGAGGTGAACTGAATAGTAAATGATGCATTTGTGCCAAATGACATCACAGCAGGCCGTACAAAATAGTTCAGTAGAGGAGAGTGGTGTGCAAATGAGCCAGTACATGAGGTAATAAGCTGGGCACTCGGAACTCTGAGGAGTGAGGGCTGCAGTAGCCAGTACCATACTTGTGCTGCAAACTGTGATTGAGTTTCAGCCAAACGTTGCTCATCACAGAATATTTCTGTGTTCATTTGAATTTTATTATGTTTGTATCTGAGGTTGTGTTTAGTTGGTGAAGTTGTTTTGGGTGTATTAGAGCTCTTAACTTGAACATTATATATCTGGTTTTATGTTAAACATATCAAAATAATGTAAAAATAATTTAACAGGGATCTTTGAGATGTTTTTCCCTACATAATTGCTCAAGATTTGAGGACCACTGCACAGAATGACCCAGCTCTCCATCTACTGGGTTTGCTCTAGGGAAATCTTTGGGATAGGAATCTGAAGACTATAGTCAGTCAGTTCCACCAAAAGTCTACTTAATTCCATCGAACAACTGGTTGACTTGTTGTTGTTTTTTTTCTTTTTCTACAAGTTGGCTGACACTTCAGATAGAATCCTGAATATAAAATCTACTAAATATAAGGATCATTTGTGTATGCATGTGTGTCCTTGAGAATAGTTTCCTGTCCAAGAAAGTTCCAATCAGTTATCTTCTTTGGTGGTAGTAATTAACACTTATTTTATTAAAGTTACCAATCCGAAAACTTAATCATCCCTTAAGCTTTTTAGTTCAACTTAGAAATCCTGTTATTTTACCTTTAAATCTAACAAATCTTAATCATATTTGGGTGGGAGGACGTTATTAATGCTTGGACCCATTTACAAACATGGTTAAGCTCCCTTACAAATTTTAAACTGCACTTATAAATTTAATATATTCAATTTTCTCTTTAAACACTTCAATTATCTGGCTGAAAAACTTTCCCCGTACTTAAGCAATTCTTATAAATCTAATAAATTAGACTTTTAAACACAGTGAAATTTAAGTTCTCTTAAATATTTCAACACTGTCTATAAAATTAGTAAGATTTCAACATAAAATTACAGGACTAAATCAATGACTCAATTGCAATTTTAAATTGAAGTTAAAAAGTTAAATTATTCTTCTGATAGGTCATTATAAGTATCTAAATATTACCAGTAACTAAATTCCAGATTTTTTTCAGATTCCTGACACAAACACATCAGTACTATGGTTCTTGTCTTTTAAGCAAACATTTCAGTACTTAATTCTAAATCTTTTGAGTTTTGAAAGATGAATACTCAGAAGAGAAACAACTACGTTACCCACATAATTTAGGAGGATAATGTCGGAGTCAGTTGAGGTTACACGATGACCTGAGGTTTCAGCTGGGATGGTGACTGGATATTTGTCAGCCACACTGATGGGGCATGCCTAGATCCATTTACTGTGGTTATATCAAAACCCTCCAATGGGGTGGACTCATAGATGGTTTAGTTCATACCAAGTTATATAATAATACATGATTTGTTCCACTTACCCGAAAAAACCTCATTCTCAACCCTGGCTTGTTTGATTGCATTTTGCTTTCCTTTGTATCTTAAAATACATAAATGCATTTTCCAGTTAACTCTAAAGACTTTTGGACCTGTCAGCATCTTGCATTCTTTTCATATGCTTCCTATCTCTTAATATTGGATTCTAGATATCTCTCATGATTCACTGACTATTCAATCATAACTTTTAAGGTCATTCCTCTGACACAACCTATTTCTACGACTCACAGAAATTAGTTTGGAAATCTAGCCCCGTTATTTTCAAATTTTTTTTGTTAGGAGCTCTTTGTTCAGTCATAATGTTATACAGAACTATGAACAAATAAAGCAGACAAAAGCTTCAGATCCTATCATTTTAAATCAGTGTGTACCTCCAGACATGAAATCACAGGGGAAGCTTCTCCAATTCTTATTTTTACGGTCTTGAGCAATCAACCGTGAACTATCACACCATCCTGGATAGCAGTATTGAGGACAGAGCATATTGGCCACGTGGCTTGTAGGCAATGATAGCAGTAAACCAAGGTCCTGATGTCCAGGGTGATTATTGGGCCATGTACAAAATCCAGAGAAGGTCTCCTAATAAGAGGTGGCATGGAGTGGGGTGGAGGACTGTGGAAAATGGCTAGCTATTATCTAAAATCCATGTTTGCCTCTTCTTTGGGGGCATATTGTTAGACTATATTTGCCAAAATGCCTTGCAATTAGATGTGGCCACATGACTGAGTTCTAGTCAATAGAATGTGAATAGATATGCTGTGGTCCATTTCCAGGCATTCCATAAAAATCTCTCCTATCCTGTCCTCCATGTTCCTTTACCCTGTTCTGGTAAGAGTGGTGACAATGGGGACAACCCCAAGATCATGTTGGCAGTCACACAACCTGAAGATGGCACATTTCCATCAACCTGGATCTCTGAATAATTGCATGATTGAGGGCTACCCCATCAAACTGTTCTTCCTCAGCATTGCTACCCAACGACAAGTGAACTTGTACCATGTTTGGCCCATTATATATTGAGGGACCTGTTTGTTATGGCAGTTAGCTCACCTCAACTGATAGAACAATCAATAGAATCAACTTCCATATGACCCTTTACTCTGACTTCCATGAGTAGGGTCTCATTCATTATTGATCTCTCCAGCAGAACGTGCCCATTGACCATATCCACTCAGAATGAGGCAAGCTTGAGGCTTCAACAATGGGGCCTCAACACAAAACAGACTCAACTTTGTGTTATTCTGAGTACATTCTGATTCCCGAGGGTCCACCATCATCAGGCCTGGTGCCCTGACTCTTACTCAGACTGGAAGGGTGTGAAGGAATATAGTTTCTCTATCTTTTTTGTGTTGAGGCTTTTTCTGATGCTGACAAGTGATTCCAGAAGTTTCAGTTTCCTCACAACACAGGTGAGGTTACCCCACTGACGGCACAGTTGTTCAGTAAGTCAGCAAAGAACATTTCCTCCATGGAATAGGTCATGATGAAATAGCCAGTCCATGCTAGGGAATAGGTCTGACTCACTAGGAATTAGAGTCTAATGATTTTTGGCCTCTCAGAGCAGGATCACCATAGTGGGCTGGTCTTTACCACTGGAGGCATCCCATGATGGAAGGGATCTTCAAAACTCTCCCCTTCTTCCCTTCGAAGATACAGGCAACTGCGTTTTTCCATTCACAGAGTATTTGTATATGCTGTTTCTTTCCACTGAGTGCCCCATCCCTGTTTCACAGCTAACTCCTACCATCTTTTCCTATTCAGGTCAGGTTTTATCTACTCTGAGAAGCCTATGATCCTTCAGAATGGGTTAACCTCTCCATTCTCTATTTTTCTGTAGTACCCTGAGCATATTTCTATGTATTAACTAGCTTTACATCTATTTACCGTTACCTCTGTTGCCAGTTGTGACTTGGGGGCAGCGGTCATATTGTTCCTCTTGAAAACTACCTTGCCTTAATCATCATGTATGTGTCACTCAGGAAATATCTGGTAATGAATTAATGAGCATTTATTTGGCATCATAGAGACTGACCCATAGGTTAAATGGCTGGAATTTCATTCTCCAACTATCTTGTCACCACATGGTTTCAGAACCTATATTTTACCAATCACAACTTACCTGAGTGTTTGATTTCTTCCCGTCAGCAACCCAATGATAGTTCTCTAATTTCTGCTTTATTTCCCAGGATAATGACAGAACATAAAAGGCATTAAAGGGTTAAACGTGTAGCAATCTGTTTGACACGAAAAGGAAAAGATACGTAGAAATTTTAATAAAAATACAACCCTACCAGGATTTGGACTCATTACCTCTGCAATATAAGGAAGACACTAGGCAATGTGAATTTACAGGTGTTAATTAGCCAACAGAGGACTCCTCGATTGTTCCCAGAATACCATACAAACATAGAGAAAAAGAAAAATTCAATCAAAGAGCATTCCCTAGCTCATAGGAAGGACTGCATGCATGCACAATGTCATGCAAATCAGGTTTAATTTACTGCGTGTTTTTCTGCTTCCACCAAATTTGTTGAAGAAAATGGATCTTTCTCTGCTTATAGCTGTAAATTCCTACACCATCAAAGCTCACTCTGATAAAGATGGTGCTTCCCAACTGATGCTTGAATAATAACAGAAGAAATTCTCTGTGTGAAAATACCAAATGGGTATTCCCATGGTCAGCATGGTTTTGGAAATATTCCCCACTGCTCTGGGGAGGAGAGTTTATTTGGGTAATGGGAACACGAGTAGTAACTATTTTGAACCCAAGTAGTTACTCTGATAAGGGCTCCTGTTCCCTCAAGAGTACTGGAAATTAGCCATTATAATGGTTTGCATAACAGTGGTTTAAAATACATCCTTGCAGCCACAATTAATTAAACCACATTCACAATTAAATGTAAGTAACACTGGGGGCATATCTACACAGCATCAAACAACCCATCTAATGTTTCCCCAACTACATTGATTTGTCTTCCTGGTGAAATGTGGACACAGGCATAAGTAAGCTCAGTCTATTGGTGCAGTTATAATAATCTAGCCACATTCACGTTCTTATTCAGGTGCTCACTCATGGAGCCCCTGCCATTTTTCAAAATTGTGTTGTCCTGGGCACTCTGAGTGTTCTGGAGATGTAGACACGTTGTCATAATTGTAGCTAACAATTCACATCATGTCATGTAAATGATGTGAATCACTTTTTAAATGTTCAGGTTAACCTATTCAGGTCTCACATCAAACCTACGAGGTAGACACTAATGTTTCCATGTAACACATGAAGAAACTGAGGCACAGAGAGGTTCAGTAACTTTCCTAAGATCCTACAGCTGTAAGTGGCAAAAGTAGGGCTCCTTGCTCTTAACATGACCCTCTGCTGCCTCAATTCCCATTAAATCCTTGTTGAATGACGAATGTGGTTCCATCAGACCAAAAGGGGTGATCTAGCTCATCACAACAGAGATGCAATTACTGACTACCAATCCATGGTTCTTAAAAAGGGATTGGCAAGCTTTCCAAAGCTCATTAAACTTCTTCACATGTCATGTGCCTTGTGACAAGGACATATTATCATTTGTTTCCTGGTTTGTATTAATATTTTATGAAGTCCAGACTTTGCCTCCTGGCACCTTTTCCAAAGGACTGGCATCCTCTCAGGTACCATCTATTCTAAAATGTCAGGGTAGTGTTCTTGTATTGAGGAGTGAGGGTGGAGTCATTGGTTTGCAAGGTCTCTAGAGAAGCACTGCCCAGGGTTGCTCAGTGGTTGGGCATCTGCCTTTGGCTCAGGGCGTGATCCTGCGGTTCCAGCATCGAGTCCCACATTGGGCTCCTTGCATGGAGCCTGCTTCTCCCTCTGCCTATGTCTCTGCCTCTCTTTCTGTGTCTCTCGTGAATAAATAAATAAAATCTTTTTTAAAAAGAAGCATTTTCCTAGTGATTCACAGGCTGAAAACCTTACAGGCCCTTGATCTAGGTGATGACATTTAAGGTTTGAGAAAGGGGCTGTGATCAGAGTTTGCTGTTTCTCTGAGAGGAACAGGATCCTGAGATACATACTCAGGACCCTGATTGTCACCCTGGATCATCTCAGGGCTCAGAACCCTGTAGCTGACTGAGAAGGAAAGTCATTTCTATTGAATGATCCTACTGAATAGATAAGATATAGCTGATTGAGCATTCCAAACATGACACCACATCAGTTGGCTGAGAACTGGCTCACGTAGAGGAAGGAGAAACAGAGCCTGGATTCCTTCACTCATGAGTCCCTTCTGTCTAGTTATTTTTGGTTCCATTCGCAATTGCATCAGATTGACTATGTGTTGAGGTTAAACTATATGAAATTGCTGACATTGGATCAAGTTTTATTCATAAAAAAATGGCAATTTCATGTAGATCAACCTAATAATAGCAGATCTTATATAGTACCCCAAATACTAACCTCATGGTATTTCAACTACAAAAGTAAGGGAGGTAATCTGCCAACCTCCTTCATTAAATCAATAGTGAACCATTTACTGAGTGGCTGGTGTCTGAGAGACACAAGGGGACATGAAGGCTATCCCAACAAATGGCATGGGCAGGAAGAGGAGGGAAACACAATATAGGTAATGTGTGTGCCATGGCCTTCCCTCCACCAGTACAGTCTTTAGAATTAAAAACAAACAAACAAAAACCTTTGAGTTTATATTGCTTGACATCCACAGGTTATTATGAAATGAGTAATAAAAATACAATTAGAGCTTAGTGACAATTTATTGAGCCCTTCCCATGTACATTCTCTTAAGTGTTACAGTAGATATAGGGAGGGAACAGAGATCCTATCCTGAAGGGTGATTTTGGTCATTCAGCAAATATTTGTTCACCACCTACTGTGAGTCAGCATCTGGTCTAAGTGCTTGGGGGCACATCAGTGTTCCAAACAGAACAAAATCCATAGCTTCTTGGAACTTACAGTCTAGCAGAGGAACACAGATGATAAACAACAAACAATAAAGAACCAAATAAGCACCAAAAATGAACAGAGCAATTAAGAAGATCAGGACTGTAGAGGGTTACCATCTTAAAAGGAATGTTAGGGTAGGCCTCATTGAGAGGAACTTAAGGGAGGTCATGGGCTTAACCATGCTGATACCTCGAGGAGGAGTATTCCAGGTGGAGGGAACAACCAGAGCAAAGGCCCCAGTCTGGAAGCCCCCAGGAAGGAGCCCCATGTGACTAGAGCTCATGGTGAATAGCCCTCATTAATAATCATATAATAAGGAAACTGAGACTAGCTGTTAGGTTCAACCACAGAGAAGGGCAACCATGTGGCCAGAGGTTGGAAGCATTGTTAAAAAGTTGACAAGACGGTGGCTTATCCCCAGAGATGTTTAATCACAGGATAGCATTCTATAAATACACCAAAGCCACAAGAACTAGGTGTGTGGAACCAGGTCACATACAGCATCTGGGATGATGCCAAGAGAACGTCATCTGGGAAAGGAGCAGAGTCCTCCTCAGAGACCCAGATATGATACTGAAAACTGAGGTAAAGGAACAGTCAAGGGGGAAGGAAGTTTTGGCAAAGGTATAAAAATCTGAGGTGAAATGTAAAGAAAAAAAAGAAGAGAAGGAGATTTGGACTGGTCCATCGGCTTGAGGACGAGGGATGTTGGTAGAAGATCAGCTTTATTGTTTCCACGGTGAATTGGCCCAAGTGGAGCAGCTGCTGCCTATCAGCAGAGGACAGAAGAGGATGAGCCAGGTGTCTGGCCGAAGGGCTGCCACCAGTTTATGTCTCCCCTCCGACCTGGGCGGGCTTCTCCCAGACTTTCTCCTCTTGAAATGGGCACATGTTGGAAAATCGCTGAATGTCACAAAGTCTTTGTACCCCCACCTCCCCAGTCCCCCAAGGAAGATGTGTGTCTGAAGCAGGCCATGCTCTTCCTCAGAGGAAATTCCAAAGGCTCTTTTAACAACCCAGCCTGAAGGTCCTCTGAGTCATTGTCTCTGTGGAAGAGTGAGTTGACCCCATAAGCTGTGGAAAGCAAATGTCACTGTGGCTGGCAAATCAACCCTCCCCTCCACAGACCTCACCCCCACCCCCAGAAAATGGTGCAGGGGGAGACAGGCCTTGGTGCAGGCATCTAACCCAGCACTCATGGTGTCATTTCACCGTTTCAATGTGTTATGTCATTGAGGGAAGCCACCAGCTAGGGCTCGGGCTGGGGCTCTGCACGGGGGCCTCCTGAGTCTTCTTGGTTGGCCTCCTGGTAAGGCAGGAAGGGGAACGGTTATGAGCTGGACATGACGAAGAAACAAAATATACTGCTCTTCATAATGACGTGAAGTCCTGATTCATGGCCGTTCCAGTGGTAATAGCACTGGGAAAGTGCTTCAAGCAAGGATGGCAGTGTTTTTTCAAAAGACTGCACCAGAATCACCTGTAGTATTTGCTATAATTGACATTCCTAGGCACCGACCAGGCCTTAGGAACCAAAATTCCTTGGGTGAAGGCCTGATGATTTAAATTTTAGCAAGCTTCCCAAGTGCTTCTAGAACATGGGGTATTAGAAAGACTCTGGTGTAAATTTTAGTATGGGGGAAGGGATTAATGTTGGTGTTTAGGAAATACGTGTGTGTGTGTGTGTGTGTGCATATGTGAATATTTGTGTGATCCTATAGTTAACCTCTGTCATGGAAAGAATGCAGAGGCAGGTGGGCAACTCACAGCTCAAAGCGCATGGGATTTAGCTGCCCATATCTCTCCTGATTATTTCTCAGGACATGGAATGTCTAAATTTCTCTGGCTACGCACATGTGTGTGTGCGTGTGTGCATGTGCGCATACACACAGTGCCTAGTGCATTGCTCTTCTTGGTGCGTAGGGCTCACAGGAACAGGAAACTCACTCTGAAAAAGTCCCGCTGCCAGGAAAGATAGAAATTCCAGGCCACAGAGGTGGAATGCCTCTAAGATTGCCTGAGAGGTGGACTGATAATTGGCATAGTGGAAGTTAGAAGAAGGAAGTATTCTTTTTTTTAGTGCTTCTACACACAGTTTCTTTTTTTTTTTATTATTTTTTTCTCAAGATTGTATTTATTTGAGAGAAAGACAGAAATAACAGCAGAGATAGTGAGTATAAGCACAAAGGAGAGGAAGGAGCAGGTTCTCCACTGAGCAGAGAGCCCAATGCAGGGCTCCATCCTGAGTTCACAAGCCAAGGCGAAGGCAGATGCTTAATCAACTGAGTCACCCAGGTGCCCCTCATTTTTTTTTTTTTTAGTTTTAATTTTAATTCCAGTTAGTTAAGACACAGTGTTAGATTAGTTTCAAGCGTACAGGGAGATATTCTTACAGAGAAGAGCATAAGAAATGCAGATGTTGGTGAATGGGCCCCTGCAGACATTTTCACACCTGGAGTGTTTTTGTCATGGACTAAGGGGACAGTCATGTTTAGAGTTTTTCTGCTCCTATGGGAAATTCAACTCAAGTTGGGGATGGTGCACACCCAGCAATGGTTTGGGGAGGAAGGTGGGGCAGCAAAGGAGGCATGGCTGCCCCACGTCCACCCCTTCCTCCCAGGCATCCTGCTGGAGAGCACAGTGTGTTGAGAGAGCCGTGCCTAGGAGTCCTGGGAGGCCGGCAGCACCACAGCAATGTGAGGACACGTTGCCAGGCCAGCACCAGAAAGGATGAAGGCAATCCGTCCTCAGCAGTCACATACACTCAGAGCAATGGTTTTCAAACTTCTACGACCATGGCCACAGAATGAAACATATTTTATATCACACTCTGGTATATATACCGGGACATATATTCAAGTTAAAGTCTCATGAAACTGCGATGTGTGAGTGATCAACACCTGGTAGCTTGCACAGGACTTGATGCTCGAAACAAGGTCTAGCTGCCAGAAAGGATATGAATCCCAAGGCCAGAACTGCCCCCGATACCTATTGTTCTTGATTGTTTTAACTTATTTCATTAAGACAAATGCTGCTCTTGACTCACCTAATTAATTTCTGGAGTATAAAAACACTATACCAGAGGGAGGAGACCCTCAAGGGAGCCGGGAAAAAAAACCACCTCATGGGTTCCATTTCTCACTGTCTGCTGGGTAAATGGAATCATTTAGCTGAGTAATGAAAAGTTGTTAATTGGAATCGAGATGGAGGGATGCTCATCCCTCTGGAAGCAACTCGGAGGACCTTCCTTACAAAGCCAGTCTCCCTGGTCCACCCGACCACGCTCTCCTTCCTGCTTCCTTGCACCTTGGATTCTCCCTCTGGTGGGACTAATGTATTGAACATTTTCAATTCATGTCTTTGTTTCCCTCAGTAAATTGTAAACTCCCAGAATGGGGCTGGTGCTTTATTAACTCCTTTCTACCCAAAGCCTTACAGCGTTCTGGTACAAGACACTTCATGTTTGTTGAGTGTTTGTGGAGTTTGTCTGTAGGAAGCTTTGCTGGTCTGAATTTGTTCTATCTATAATCATATCCTATATGTTATAGCACATAAATATAAGATATATATTCTGCTTCCGAGCCAGCATGAGTACATTACCAAAAGCACTGATACTGCTTGGGAGGTAGAACTGTGATGTGATCAATGTCACCTGCTTGGACTTGTATCCTGTCCCTGCTTTTAGTTACATTCATGTAACTTGGACAACAAGATTAAGCTTTTTGAGTCTCAACCTCCTTATCTGTAAACAGAAGATACTGAGAACATTCATCTCATTGGTTTTTGTGAGGATTAAGTGCAATAATCCACAGTGTCTGGCACAAACTAGGTGCTCAATAAATGTCAGCAATTATTGTATCCTGACTCTGTGTGGCCCCTTGTTAGAAGGGATAGCCATGATGAAAATCAGGGTACAAACAATGTACCAGCGCCCCCCGCTTGCTAGAGGTGCAATGTGTGGACTTTATCAGCCTGAAAAGTTTTGATGTTTAGTATAAGCCAATACCCTGCTGACCAACCACATAAAGCAGCAGTTTGGTGACCTCATTTTTGGTTACTTGGAGATAGTCTAAGGCCCACTATCTGATGCAATTGCCACCAGTCACATGTAGCTCTTGAACACTTGAAATGTGGTTTGTCCAAATTGAAGTGTGTCATCAGTATAAAATACATGGGAATTTGAAGACGGTTTTTAAAAAGGGTATAAAATTTCTCATTCATAATTTTTATATTGCTCACCCATTGAAATGATCATTTGGATAGAAAAGGTTAAATAAAATATGTTATTAAAATTAATTTCACCAGTTTCTTTTTACTTTTTTAATGTAGCTACATCATTACATTATGTATGTAGCTTGTATAATATTTCGTTCAGACAGGTGGGTCTGCAAGTTGAGCAAATACTGCTCTCTTTCAGCATGTTCCAGTCTCCTACTCCTTAAAAAGGAATCATCCTCCAATACCCTTATATACATTTCTCTTCCCACATATCCAATTCCAACCACTTTGTGCATATTATCCCCTAAGTCAATGATCAGCAACTCTAAGAATACCTTTGTCTGAAGGTGTCTTGTTTCCCATGTTTTAGGAATAATGCAGGATCAGATTCCATTTATCCTATCAATGTTTGAGTTAGTTGTGCAGAAATGGGCCAATAGATGGTTGAAAAATATTCAGTATTTTATTCAATAGATAAATGAGTAAATATTTAGCAACGATCTAATTAGACCAAGGCACCATGTTTGATGCTCTCTGAGTAATACAATGATAAATTAGAAGTCTTAAAAAAATAAATAAAATAAAAAATAAAAAAGAAGACATATTGCTTGCAGAGCCTAGCATACTTAATATAAAAATGTATGTTTTCTTCTTTGCTTTGTGGTCCTTGTATAGCAATCAACCCCCATTTCCAACAGTTCCCTGCCTCATACTGACACCAAACTGCCAATGGAATCCTGGCCTTACCATCCTATTTCACTGGAAGCCTTATCATGTTCGTTCCTCTGCCTGGAATGCTCATTCCTCCCCTTCCCGTCACCATATCCTCCAGGTTCAATGGATTTTCAGGGCTAGATTCCATTCCTGTCTTTAAGAAGCCACTTCCAATCCTCCAGCCATAGCAGCGATGGTCCCTCCATTTTTCAACTAGTAGACTTTATATGTAGCTCCATTGTTGACCTCTCACACTGAATTGCAATTGTCTGTTGGCTATTCATCTTACTAGAGGGTAAGCAATTGAAGGATCACATGTATGTCCAGGGAAGTTGGGTGTCAATCGTATGCCTAAAGACCAAACTCCCAGCATCCCCGTCCTACTTCCACAGTCCCTTTATCAACTGACAAGCCAGAGAAAGGCATGAAATCTTGTAATTATTATTTTGGGGTGAGTCAGATATAGAAAGAGGAGGAAATGAATTTTACATGAGTTCATATGACATTTTAATGGTCAGACCAGACTCCTGGCTAGGACATCTCTGGTTTGGAGGAATAGAATGGGACTTATGACATGCATGTTCTTTAAATATATTTAGTGTAACTTTCTGATTTGGGTTTTTGAGGTTAGAAAGTTTGGGTGCTGCTTATCTACAGCTGGAAAAGCCCATGATGGGTTTGGAGTAAACTGCTTACAAGACGTCTCAAAGTTAGAAGGTTCCTGAAACACACTTATTAGAACTTCAAGAGCTTCCCCGAGTGGAGCTGTATTGCCCCACAAAATTGTCCAGCATGAGTAAGGCAGCAATGTCTGTTAACATCAAGTGTCAAATAGCTGGTTCACAGTGGGAACTCCATAAATGTTGAAAGGATAAGTGAATGAATCTATCTGCAGAAGATTTTGACAAACTCTCATAAGATGAGAATCTGCATTTCTCCTGTTGTGGCAGTAGCATCAATGAACTGTCCTAAAAGTGTATTTGCTGGGAGGGTTTCTAGAAGGGCAAAAGGACAGAACTATGGAGGAGTTCCTGTCCCCACAGGCCAAACAAGGTCAAATGGAGACCTGATACTCTCTGAGTCAGCTGGTAGCTCTCCCTCATGCTATTTAAGTAGGGAGATCAGGTAAGAGAATCTTATTCAGCTAATTGTATTTCTTTAAGCTCCCACCCTATATTAATTAGCTGATAGAACACTTATGGTGCAATGTGTGTTTAGGGCCATTGTGATGTGCATTGTCACAAAAATCTCTTTTGTGGGACTTGTTAGCACAGATATTATTTAGCTAAATAGCTCTTAATGATTCCTTCAGAGCCTGCTGCATCTGGTGGGTAATTCACTTTATAGTTGCGGACTTGGAAAATCCTGTTTTTTAACTTCTTCAACCCTACTGACCTAATTCTAGACCAGGGAGGTGAACGGAGTATCTTTGTGTTCAGAAGAGACTTAAAATAATTCCTGACACATCCTAGAGTAAGGAAAAGCCCCAGAGTGCAGTATTATTGTATTCCATTTTGAAGAGGCATTAAAAAATATATGATTTTTTTCAAATAAATTGCTGCAAGGGAAAAGAAATTTGAATCACATAAAAAACCTGGCTCTTTTGAAAATAACCTGTTGAATTCAAACGACTGAATTTATTCTCACAAATCCGTTTGTGCATCTGGGGAACAAATGAACAAGGGTTCTGAAGGGTCTGTGCAGCGAGTTCTATTGCTCTAAAATAGGCTTGACTAACAGATCAAGGGTTTCTGTTTGCTGCAGGCGATGCCGTAATATGTCACTGAAGAACTCCTGGGCATCACAGGGCTGGGGCAGCCTTGGCGCCGCTCTGTGAAGCCAGCAGCAGCATTCTCTTCAGGCCACTGGTTCTGCTAGTGAAATGCAAATACCCACATGATGACAGATGGGGCTGGGAGAGGGTGCTTCTTTAATAATTCTATAATTCAATCTTCTTATAAAAAATAAATAATTCTGTAATTCCATCAAATGTTCTGGTCTCAGGTAACAGAGAGCTTTGAACAGAGCTCATATTGCAACCCCATGGTGGTTGAGAGCTGCTTCTTCATCTCCCTTACCTTCCATGCTTCAAGATGAAATTAAAATCTCTCAAAAATGAAACCCAAGAAGCGTCTCTGAGGCCATTAGCCATCAATGGCTACGGAGCAGGCCTCAGAGCTTCCATTCCAGACACAGAATCTGCTTGGTGGTCTCCAAGGAAAGGAAGTCTATGCACTGGGAAGTACATTTGTCCCGAGAGCTGAGCATTTCAGGCCCTTTCCGGGAAACAACAGGCTACTTTTGGACCCAGCAGCCATTGCACTTTGTCAACTGGCTCTGATGGAAAATATTTGGGGAGTTAATCCACTGCAGTAGAGTGGTTAGTAACCCAGGAAAAAGAAACTGAATCGGATCCTCATTTCTGCCACTGACAAGTTCTGCGAACATGGACACGTTATTTAGCTTCCCCAATCTAAACTTACTCATTTGCAAAATGAGGATCACGATATCTCATTAACGGGGCTGTGGTGAGAAGCGGGGCTTAGAGGATGCATATAAAATGCTTCATGACGTGTAGCTTGTGTTATAAGGGCTGAAAACTGTTACTGTCCTTTCTAGGGTCTTACCTGGGAGTGGTGGGAAAATGCAGGGTTTTTAGGGTGGCCATACAAAGGCAAAGGCTGTGTATGTAGTTACCGCTAACTGGTCCGACATAAAAGGAACATACAAATATCTTCATCTGCTTTCTCTAGAGTAAGTCAGCCAACTTTTTCTGTAAAGGACCAGAGACTAAACATTTCGGGCTTACAGCTGGATGGTCTCTGTCACAACTACTCAACTTTGTCCTTGCGACACAAAAGCAGCCATAGGACAATAAGTAACCAAGTGAGTGTGGCTAGGCTCCCATTAAACTTTAGGCAAAGCCCGACAATCAGCTGGACTTGGTAGTGTGATACCCTCTGCTGGACAACAGACATAATTGTTTCTTGAAGGACAATGGTCAATAAGCCAAAGGAACAATAACCAAAATCACATCCTATTATGCACCCCATCCTTTCTCCACCCTTTAACCTATACAAGAGAATCTTTTATTGACTTTAGTCACATGGAGAATTTGTAGCCTACATTTCCAAAAGTACTACTAATAAATAATGAAGAGGTTATTGACCGTAATAAAATTTAGTAGGCTAGGTATGATCAACTGAATGGATGAGGCAAAAAGAAAATAAAAATTTGGTTAAAAAAAGGAAAAAAACAGCAACACTTTTTGCACAGAAAACCTCGATGGTCTATACCATAGAGAGTTTATACAATGAGCTATTGATTCTACTGACTCTCTGGTGAGCATTTTTTAAAAGTCCTAGAAAACTTAGAAGGCACAGTGAGAACTGGGAATTTTAACAACATCAAAAGCACACACACATAAATATTCAACTGATCTTCAAAAGCAGTATGACCTTAGAAATCACTGTAGGATAAATTCCAGCTGAGCCTATGCACATAAACCTATTTTACGAAAAGAAAATGATCATATGTGAACTCAGACTCTTCACTGACTACGGTGGGAAGGGACACAAAAAGGAACACCATAGTTCAATTAGATTTCTAAAGTGAATCAATAGCTGGTTGTTTTTTAAAAAATAACTAGGTTTTAAAATGAGTTCAACTTTTTTTTTTTCCAATTTTGGAATCTGACAATTTACGATTTTGAAATACAAATCCAATCAACACCCCTCCTTCCCCATGCCCTTCAATGGCTTCTCTTCACTTGGAATGTTCTTGGGATAAAGACCAAACATGTAACCTGTGTCACCAGGTCTTGCTTGACCACCCACCCCCCAACCCATCCCCAACTTCCCACTGCAGCTTTATCTGCAACCACCAACCCCCTCCAGGTTCTTCTGGGCCTCAATCACCAGTGTCTCCATCTCTAACTCACCATCATCACCCTTGTACCTGCCCCAGGGCCACGGCCATGCACACACTTGGTTTAATTAACCCTTAGTCCCCACTTAGGCCTCTATTCAAATCACTTCCTCACAGAGCCTTTCCTGAGCCCCAGTCAACTGTCATAGAACCTGTCTCTAGCCTTCAAGCTCTCACTACAGTTTGTCATTATACATTCATTAGGGTGATGGTTTAATTAATGTCTGTCTTCCTGCTGGGCCAGGGACCCCCACCACCACCACCCCCTAAGAGCAGGAAATGTGCCTGTATTTGAATGGCAGAGGCCTCCACTCAGTGCCTGGTGTGTAAGTAGGGCCTTAATAAAAGAGATGATGGAGCGGCAATCAGAAGGATATAGAATTAAAACACAGCCGTAAAAAGTCAAACAAAGGGGATTTCGAAGGGATATTGCACACGTTACAGATAAAACATTGCTGTCTTTAAGGTAATACAAATTTACTTGTTTGCTTCTTCTTAACTGATGATCTAGATTTGGATTTGGGTTTGCTAACTTTTTCTATACAGGGACACACACTAAGTCTTTTAGACTTTGGGAGCCACATGATTTGTGTCTCAACTACTCAACTCTGCTGGTGGAGCAGCCAAAGAAACCACTGAATATGAGGGGCTACCAAGAAAGCCAGGGATTTTCCACCGCACACTACTGGTTGCTGTGTCGGCCTGCTAATTCTCTGCTGTGGGGCTGTTATGTACACTGCATCCCTGGACTGGACCCACTACATGCCAGGAACCAACTTACCGCTACTTAGGACAACCAAAAATGCTTCCGGACATTACCCAATGCTCCTTAGGGAGCAAACTCATCCCAGCTGAAACCACTGCCATACAACTTGATTTACACAAACCAGTGATAAACTGCCAACAGGCTATAGTTGGGCTAAATCCCAACCTAGAAAAAAGAAACAAAGAAAATTGGGAAATTTCTCAATGGGGTTCTATTATTGACAGGCCTATTAGTTTATTCTCTCACTTATTGGATCCTCTCTGTACAATGGGAATCCTTTGAATATTTTCTTTCTCAGAGGTGGATCTACCCATGGCGTGGGGTCAGTGCAGACCTCAGAGAGAAGCAGGGTCTACTGATCTGATCTGTGTGAAACTCACCTCCTCAAACCAAGGTCACTGTCCTGATGTTCCACATTCCTTCTTTCCCACATTTGGACTGCAATCCCTTTGACTATTTTTATTGGTTGATTTTGTTGGTTTTCAAACTACCTTTCAGCACGATGTGTGTTGCAACTCAAGAGCTGCGGGTAGGGTAAAGAATAGCTGGACATAGGTTTCAGGCTAGAAGTCAAGATCAGAGTCTGGATTCAGGCTTTTGGAGCTGAAGTATGACCCTAGAAATCACCTCTTGCCGCCTTTTGAACCTCAAGAACACAGACTCAGATTTATCATAGTCTTTGGTTCATGATACCCTCTCATCGCTGGTCTGGGCATGGCCTACTTTTGGCTTTGTTTGTTCTGTTTCTATGATAAACACCTGCCTCTCACCCAACACAAGAAGCAGAACATAGTCACCAGTGAGCATGGCCCTAGATGCCCTCCTCCTGTGCTGTCCCCCTGCCTCCCTCACCTGAAGGAACCAGGCTCCAGACTGAATCCGAACTCCGTCATACTGCTTTCCCTCCCAGGATGTGGGCTTCTCATCTTGAAGGTGTAGTGGTCTACGAGAGGGGCCGGAGGAGTTGACCTCTCTCGCCTCTCATCTCCAAAGCTCTGACTCTGTGCACTTGGCGCACTCATCATTTTCTGTGACAATCCTCAGAAATTGTGCCCCACCTATATTTTCTCTAAACATGTCTCTAAATGTCTCTAAACATGTGGACATCTAGGCACACTGGTTTTGTGAGACACAGAGAAAACAGATTTCGATTCACATCAAAGACCTCTTCTTACCAGATGTCTCATGACCAAGGCCTTTGCAGTATGCTCAGGCCCTTAAAGACGTGTTGTATCGAAAAATGTTTTTCCTCTGATAGCCAAATAGGTGTCTAAAAAATATTGAGGATTCCCCCCCCCCCCCTTGGCCATTCCTCTATTTTAACGTGAACAGAGCCCTATCATTTATACAGCTCTGCTGACGGAAGCTCGGTCTATTTGCCCCTGGGGCGGCAATGCAGGCATGGTAAACTCCAACATAGCATGTAACGTATGGTCTAATTTTAAATTCTGCAAAATGCCGATTTATCTGATTTTTACCAGAGCAGAGAGAGAGATAAGGCAGTCATGCCCCTGTGCAGCTCAACATCTCTATAGCCTTGAAATTAAACCTCAGGGAAGGCAGGCATAGGCAGTGCCCAGGGCGTGAAGAAACCTCTGGCTGGTGCTGACACACATGGAAAAGACATGAGAGGAGACACAATCCCGTGTGTGTGGGGGGGGGGCGGGGGGGGAAGCGAGTAACGTTAATAGCCGTTTGCATCACTATTGATTTAACATGGGAGAACCAGAATTCTCCTGCAAGCCTTCCTGACCCATTTGGGTGAGATTGTAGCAACCTCCAGTGGACAATTTGTAGAATTGCTCTCATTGTCTTTGGACACGAGGACCTTACTTTCCCCTTAGGGGATCCCCTTTAGGTAATAAATATTTTGTGGCCTTTACTTTTTGAATTGAATATAGCTTACTTATGCAGATGATTTCAAGATACTCCCTAAGAATCTTAACTGTAATATGAAAGAAAAATCGGAGGGAAGTAATTTTAGATAAATAAAATTAAAATAATGAGTAAATGTGCGTATGTAGAATGAATGAATGAACAAATCTGCATTTAAATATGTAATGTCCAGGTCCGAGGGTTCTAGAAGACACAATTACTCGGAAACGTGCATCTAGTCAGAATCATTGGAAACATGACGGTCGCAAAGGCAATGAGTAGAAGGACTATATGGCCATCTCCAGCCACCAGCGGCTGCCAATTTTTCAAAATAAATAAGAAGAGCTGGTAAAATACTGAGCAAAACAAAGAACACACAAAAAAAATACATAAATAAAATTTTAAAAAAGAAAGAAAAAGAAAACTAAAGAACAGCCTTCCCTGGGATTGATTGATTTTTAAAGATCTTTATTTATTTATTTATTCATGAGAGACACACAGAGAGAGGCAGAGACACTGGCAGAGGGAGAAGCAGGCTCCCTGCAGGGAGCCCGATGCGGGACTTGATCCTGGGACCCTGGGGTCATGCCCTGAGCCAAAGGGAGACGCTCAACCGCTGAGCCACCCAGGCGTCCCTTCCCTGGAATTTAAGAGTAGGTTCATTTCTAGACTACAATTTTGCGAGAAGTCTTTTGTGTTTTCCTGTTAGAGGGAGATGGGGTCCAGGCTCCTTGGGCAGCTACAAATAGGCTTTCCACCTGCCCTGGGAGAGCCTTCCAAAGCTGTAGGAGATGCCATGACTATCTAGTGTCATGCAGAACTGTGCACTGCATTTCGGGATACTTAACAACCCTGTTGCCTAGTCACAAGCATCAATAAAACACACCCATTAATTCAGTAGACAAAAAGGCATCCCCATGTTACCAAATGGGCTGTGGAGAAAGAACTGCTTCTGTGGAGAACCATGGATGAAGACTTTCCTCTGGCACCGAGGACACTCCCGTCACATGGGGCTCTTGCACCTGGGCTGTCACTAGTGTTACTGCTTGGCCATGTGTGGCCTTGACCTTCTCTTCCTACTTTGGGGGACTCCTGAGATGCTGGGCAGGAGATCCCTGTGGCTGCAGGGAAGGGAGAGAGGGAGGAGGAGAGCTGGGGAGCACCGGGCAGGTGGAGAGCCAGGTCTGGACACCAGCTCCCACCTTAAACTCCTCCAGCACACGAGGTGAAATGCCAGGTTCTGAGACCCGGCCTCCTCCTCCTCCTCTTGCACCACGTCTTCAGCTCCACCCTGGAGGGCTTCCTCATGCCTCATCTGTGTCAAGCTCAGCAAAGGGTGGGTGGGCCTCATGCCCAAGACCTCAGAACTTGTCCTTGTCTGCCCCTCAAAGCACAACGCTGATTGCTAATTCCAAACACCTCGTGTCCGACGAAAACAAAAATGCACTTGACAGAGGCAATGCCGTATTGCTAAGAAGCTCAGTGATCCAAGAAGAGATGTTTGTCTGTCTTATAGGAAAGACACAAAGGGTCTACACTTGCAGCCAGCAGTCTCTGAAGTGTATGAAACCCGGACGCTGGTTTGAATGGCGAGTCAGAGATATTTCTCAAACACAGAGAATGTGTTCCTTGTCAAGTAAGATCAGAAATGCTAGCTCACACAAATGGTAGCAAGCATAATTTTCACAAATGCCGGCGTGCAAAAGGGCACCCGTTTTCCAAAGCAGGCCAAAAGCTGACTTTCCAACTGCCATCCTGTTTGCTGCCTTGAGAAAAAAGTGTTGACAATGCAAAGGACGTGCTGTCACAGCAAATGTTCTCCATCCGTTCAGGACTTCGCCCTCGGCTCCTCCACTGTCTGCGAGTGCTAGAAACTCGGGGCGGGCCTTGCTCCTGCAGGCTCAGCTGGGGTCGGGGGTGCAGGTCTTCAGGTGGGCCCCGGGAGACGCCCACTGTGGAGGGGACACGTCTCATCTGTTTTTGGTCTCGATCTTCCATCAGAAGTCTTGGCGTCTGCATCCCCTCACCCCCTACCATCTCTCTTGGGGCGCTTTCGGTCTAACAGCCTCTCTCTACTACTTTTCCAAGGCCTTCTCTGCAGCCCGACACTCAGTTGTTCTCCGTCCACCATGAAGAGGTGTGGACGCCTCTGGGACATTCCTAAGCTGCAAGTCTCCCCAGGCTAGGCCACAGAACTAAGGCCCAGGGGCCTGGCCTCTGGAACCCCCAACCTAACGAGAGCTCTGCTCTTCCCTTCCTCAGACTATTCCCCACGTGGATGTTCACCTAGGGGATAAAGGGCCCGATGGTCCCTCCAGAGAAAGACCCCATTAGTGAGCCGCCTCGAATGTTCTCCCTTCAGACTCAGAAAAACCATCTCCTTCTAGGCTTAAGATGATTTTTATCTCCTCAGCTTGTGGCCTGAAATTGGCTTGGCAAATAGTCTTTAGCCTTCTAAGCCAACCGACTAAAGTGACGGTTCAGATGATTTTGCCCCCTGGGGAACACTGGCAATGTTTGGAGACGATTTTTTGTTGTCTCAATGGGTTGGAGGATGCTCTGCATCATGTGAGGATGCTCAGCATCTAGCAGGTTTGCCCCCACAACAAAGAATTCTCCTGCCTGAGGTACCAGCAGTGCCGAGGTCAGACCGGGAAGCTTGGGCTTGTTATTTTGTTCTTGTATCAGAGAGAAAGGGAATCAGTTCGTGTTCTTTAATTTTTTTGGCCGAATTCTGTGCTCCAGTCACTGACCACACTCCCAGCTGCCAACTATTAGTTAACAACCGTATTAACAACTTCCACTGGATCTTGAAAAACTGCAGACACAGCAGGTTGAGCAAAAAGATTGGGTTTTTCTACTCTGCTTGATAATGTGCACCTGGGCACCGATGGACGCCGTCCCTCTGTGGTCCCTGTAGGTCCCCCCTGTCAGATGGCAGAGGCAGGAAGCGGTGGCCTTTCTTGCTTTTGTAATATTTGGTCACATCTGTGTAACCCAGGCCCTGGGGGTTGGACGGGACCAACCAGGTTCATCTGGCAGGAGAGATAGGACAGGGCTGTGCCCCTGAGGCACAGAGGCCCCGTCCTGGGCCTGCTTGAATTTGGAGCAGCTTCTTTCCTACGGGTGTGACCGAGGACCGACCACCAAGCAATGCACCTTGCACCCAGAAAGGTCAACTGAGGGGTTCAGCTGGCATATGCTGAACCCTAAGGGTTTCCAGAAGCTCTGGGGGCTTCATGCTTCCATCAGAGAAGTGCTGGACTTTGAGATCAAATTGAAAGAAACAGTTTCTGAACACAGAAGACAGAGAGACAGACACCCTAGGAGAAGAGGACTTGGCGTCATGGCCTCGGAAGGCCCTGGGGAGGGCTCCTGTTCCGTGCGGGAGCTCACAGCACGGATCAGATGGGGAAGCAGGAGGGGAGGCATCGAGGAGAGAGCTAGGAAGGCCTCAGGGCGAGGGGGGAGGCACTCAGGCCTCCCCTAGATGGAGGGTGCCCCATTCGGCTTCTGGTGGGCGGAGGAAGGAAGGGAGAGGCTTCTGGCCTTGGGTGTCCTCCTGCCAGCACCTGCCGCCTCAGTGGAGGGAGGCGGGGACCGCGCCGTGTGGCAGCCGGGGCTCTGAATGTGCAGGGCACACTTGTATCCCCAGAAACATCTGTCACAGCCGCAACACAGTTAGGCTGGTGGTTCTGTTTACACAACCCCAAGCAATGAGTTTGACTGAGATCTTTATAAAAAGACTGATGGGGTAGGGCAGCAAGGGGACAGAAAAAGCTGACATCGTTTAAGTAGAGAATTGGATGCCGCCTTAAACAGGTACCTCCAGACTTCCGATCGCTCGAGCCACACAGTTCGTTAATGGGTACCACTGCTGGGGACTTCCTATTATGCCGGGAAACAGTAGAAAAGCAGACAAAAAAAAAATGAGTAGGGCCTATTTAAAAATTTTCCTATTTTTAGGAAAACAAGGTACTTCTTGACGGATGCGGAAAGTACACCGGATTAACAGCGGAAAAAGATGCACACGGTGATGTTCAGTGCCTCTGGCATGAATAAAACCTGCCCCCCTTTTTTAGAGAGAAGGGGAGAGAAAGAGAAAGAGAGGGAGAGATGGCCGGGGAGCAGAAGAGGAGGAGAGAGAACCTCCCGCAGAGCCTGACACTGGGCTCGACCCCACCACCCTGCCCTCATGATCTGAGCCAAAATCACAAATCGGAGGCTTAACCTATACAGCCACCCAGGTACCCTGAAACCTGCCCCCTCTTAGCTACCATGGACTCCTGCTGCCCAGTTATAGCTTTTCATGGGTTTTTGTTCTATCACATCACCGTCATGATCACCCTCATCACCATCACTAATATTTTGCAGTGGTCCTCACCCCTGAGAGCCATAATCATCACTGAAGAGCTTTATTTTTTTAAAAAGATTTTATTTATTTATTCATGAGACAGAGAGAGAAGCAGAGAGAGAAGCAGGCTCCATGCAGGGAGCCCAACGTGGGACTTGATCCCAGGTCTCTAGGATCACGCCCTGGTCCGAAGGCGATGCTAAACCACTGAGCCACCCGAGCTGCCCTGAAAAGCTTTAAAAAAAAAAAAATGGGCAAGAATGGTGCCAAGGCCCGCTGCCCCCCCCCCCCATTACAATTGAATTAAAACCCCAGAGAGCAGAGTCCAGGAATTGGAACTTTTAAAAACTGTCCCCAGAGGTTCTCATGTGCCAGCTAGGTTGAGCACCACTGTTCTGGCGATGCCCAGAAACATGCTAGGTGACAGCACTTTAAGCAGCCTTATTGCCTAGAAAAAAGAAAGAGTCCTTCCTCTCCCCCGTGGTTTGGTGGCTCTAGTGCAGCGCTTCGCAAACCTGGCTGCACATGAGGGCCACCTGGGGAGCCCTAAAGAGCGGTCCCCGCCTGGGCCCCCGCCCCAATCCAATTAAGCCAGAATCTCCAGGGGTAGGAATCAGCGTCAGCATTTTTTTTTTAAAGCCCCCTGGATGATTCTGATATGTGGCTAGGATTTCAAACCACTGCTCCAGTTGCAAAGGTCCTCAACCTTGGCAGCACGTCGAAATCACCTGGGAGCTTATAAAAAAAAAAAAAAAGAAAGAAAGAAGAAGAAAGAAAGAAAGAAAAAAAAATTACTGAGGCCCGGGTCTCCTCTCCAAGGAGGCTGATTTAATTGGCCTGCTGGGAGGTCGGGATATTAGGAATTGTTAGTGCGCTCCAGGTGAGAGGAGCGTGCAGGCCAGGTTGGGGCCGCTGGGTCTTAGGGAGGGGGAACAAACGAGAGAGAGAGTTCCGGCAGCGTAATATGATGAGAAAATGCTGAACTATTTTTAAGCCGAAGCTGTTGCTTCTTTCTGACCCATCGGGGGTGATCTTCTCCCTGGCACTGGAGAAGAAATGTGACATTGCTTTATTAAGCTTGGCTCAAGCCTGGGTTGGTGTCAGGGTGATGTCCATCTGTCCAGGCTCCAACTTCCCACTGCTCTGGAGGACACAGAACACCAAAGACACACCCATTTCAGTATGGTAGCTGGAACATCTTCCCAAATAATATTTCTGCCTACTTAACCCTCGCTCTTCACCTACAGACTTCTAGTTCTACTCGGGATGGCAATGTGGCCCCCAGACGTCATGCCTCCCAGACCTCCCAGAGGTGGCCATGTGACAGCTCTGGTCAGGAGGATGGATGTGAAGGTTTCTAGGACACATTCATTTTCTCATGATGAGCCCTGACCCTTTGTACTTCTCTCTTCCTCACACTCTCTAGAGCACAGACGCAAGGCTCGAGGTGGAGCGGGCTTGAGGCAACAATCCAAAGTGGAGTCACCAGCCCAGGATGGCAAAGCAGAAAGGCTGAAGGAACCAGGGGCATTGATGTCTTCGTGGAGCCGCAGCATCTGCCCTAGGTCACTTACCTTTCACTTGAGCATATGTCTGAGTGAGCCACTGTAATCAAATTTCTCTTCATGCAGCCAGACATCCCCCCCCCCAAAAAAGAGAAAGCCTGGAATGCAGTCTATTCCCAAATTTGTGGTTATTTTGCATTATGGCCTGATGCCACCAGTGAGTGCTGGGTGTCTACTCTCTGTCTAGTTGATAAACTGCTGATGTCCACTCATGGTAGGCAGTTCTATTCTCCAAAGGATGCAAGCTCTTACCATCAATCTAGCCCTCCACATCCAGTATGTCAGGGATATCGGCCCTCGTGATGCAAGATGGCTGCTGAAGCTCCATACAACACACATCCTCACATAACGATGTTCCAATGTGGGAGAGGTTGGGGGCACTCTCGTGATGTATCAGGGTGAAAAATATTTTCTGGAACTCTCCAGCAGACTTCCTCTTAGGCCCTGTTAGCCATATTGGGTTGCTTACACAGCCCTCGAGCAATTGTTGACAAGGAAACATGGGATTGTCACGATAGGCTGAGACCAGGAAGAGGCCACCAACTGAGCACCCTGCTGCTCCAAATGTGAACCAAGTTGGCGTTCTTTTAGCAGAAAAGAAGAAGGAAATGGCTGTTTGGTAAGGCAAGCAACCGGGTCTGCCAAAAGGCGCTAACCTGGTGACAAAGGGGAGGAAGGGTTTTAGAGGCAGAGGGAAAATCATGGACTCAGGTAAGAACACATGAAAAGGTATATTGTATGTAGAGAGCAGTTAACTATTCCCTATGACCTAGATGTGAAGTCATTAAAAGAAAAATCCCCCAAAAAGAGGGTCATAGAAATTTGGCCAAAGATATAATACAGAACTCATCGATTGCAAAATAAGGAATTCTTTGCTGATTATCAAGCATTTCTAGCGTGTTGTCCCTGAGTGGTAAGCAAGGGATTTTTCAGGATATCTGGCATTTTGTGCTTAGGACAGCACCGACACCAAAGGTGAAGTATTCTTGATAAGAAGCAAAGCTTGCCGAAATGTGTATCATCAGCTCAGCAGCTCCTACTGGAGGCATAGCTCACTGATTAGAGCCCCCGACACCACCCTCCCCCCAAACCCCTGAGCCCAAGCCCACACACCTTCTCCTCCTGGCCTTCCCTGTCCTGATGCAGTCTTTCCTCAGCCTTGGACAGATCCTCTTAAAACTTATAAAAATACTTTCTCCTCCCTAATAATCCTTTGATTAGCCACAGTTGCATTACTTCTGGGAACACATTCTAAATAAACAATCCAAAATAATAATTAAAAGAATGCTCGACTCAGGGGTATTTATTGTAAAGTGTTTTTTTTTTTATTTTTTTAAATTTTAATTTATTTTTTTCACTTAAAATTTTTTTGAATATTTTATTTATTTATTATTAAGAGACACACACAGAGAGAGAGGTAGAGACACAGGCAGAAGGAGAAGAAGGTTCCATGAAGGAAGCTGGATGTGGGACTCAATCACAGGACTCCAGGATCACACCCTGGGCCAAAGACAGATGCTCAACCGCTGAGCCGCTGAGGCGTCCTTTTTTTCACATTTTAAAAAATTTAAATTCAATTTGCCAACATATAGTATAACACCCAGCGCTCATCCCATCGAGTGCCCTCCTTAGTGCTCATCACCCAATCACCCCATCCCCCCTCCTGCCTGCCTTTCTGCAACCCTTTGTTCTTTTCCCAGAGTCAGGAGTCTCTCGTGACTTGTCTCCCTCTCTGATTTTTCCCATTCAGTTCCCCTCCTTTCCCTTATAATCCCTTTCACTATTTCTTATATTCCCCATATGAGTGAGACCATATGATGACTGTCAATGTTTTTACGACTGTGAAAAACTACAAAGATGCCCATCTAGGATAATTTCACAGAATCACATATACCTATAGAATGAAGCGTAGCATTAACTATAAGCATTTACCTACTAAGATTTAACCATTAAGAAGCGTGGAAAGATATCTGTAGTATAAGGCAAAGCTAAACAGAACACGATCATGAGAAAGATCAAGATGGCCCATCCTTCTCCATCTGCTTCCCCAGGTAGGAGAGGTGGGAGAGGCCAGTACTCACATGCACATCTCATCTGTAGGGCTGTTATGACAGTGTCCTAGACTGGGTGGCTTTAAATGACAGACACTTATTTCTCGAAGCACTGGAGATGGAAAACCAGGATCGGGGTGCTGGCGTGGTTGGGATCTGGTGAGAGCCCTCCATCAGGCTGCAGATAGTTGCCTCTGCTGTGTCCTCAAGTGGCAGAAAGGGCCTGGGGGCTCCCTGGGGTCCCATTTATAAGGATGCTAATCCCATCCAAGAGGGCTCCACCCTCATGAAGTAATCACTCCCCAGAGGCCCCACCTTCTAGTACCATCAGTTAGGTTTCAACGTATGAATTCTGGGGGAATACAAACTTTCGGCCCATGACAACCCCATTCAAATTCCAGAATCTGACCCACAGGATTAACTCCTTATGACCAGAAAAGAAGGGAAAAGGATAGGGAAGAGATGAGGGAATGAACCAATCTAGAACAAGAAGGTAACTCACTTTCTCAATTCTGATTTTCTTTTGTCTTAAATATCTAATGTTATATAACAACATTAGAATTTCCAAGTTCTTCTGAGAATTCATTTTTGTTGATCTACAAGGAAGGTGTATCAAATTCATACCTAGTATCCTAGAATGGACAGCCTGTGTAAAAGTGGAAAATTCTAGAACGAATAGAAACTACTAACAGAACATGCTTACTTTGGAAAGCCCCATTTCCAGTGATGATGAGGCTCTGCAGCAACATCAATGACTTAGACTCAATGCCCTTGAGCAAGAGAAAGCCATCTGAACTCCAGTCATATGCCATTGAACCTAAAATACCGTATGTCATAACATACATCCCAAGTTCAGAGATGTTACCATGTGAAAAAAAATTAAAAAGCACATCTTTAAGTCAATGAAATGCAGAACAAATGTTAGTTCTTACTGAGAGTTTGTTATATACGAATTTTGTATGCATTATTTCTAATACCACATTCCTATAGGGTGGGTTCTGTTATCTTCATTTTACACATTAGGAAATTAAAGCACATTACAGAACTTACATACGGAGTCAGAGCATGAGTAGGTGCTAGGAGTAGGATTCCAAGAGATGTCAGTCCAACATTTTTCGATCTGCCACACTACTTTCAACAATTTGACAAATACTTTTCCTTAGGGGAAGGAAAAAAAACACAAAGGAGCTGGTGCACAGAGTGGAAAGTATTCTTTCAGATACCTCGCTACATAGCCGGGACCACCATAGGTGGTTCAAGGTCACCATTTTGCAACCCCTGGGAATTAATGGATCTAGGTAAAAATCATCAAAAAGACACATAACCAGACAAATACAGCCTTCCTCCCCCCACAAGGAAACACACAGTATCACTTCTGAAGAGTCTTAACAACAACAACAAAATCACATCCAAATTTGATTCATCTTCTAGATCTAAGCACTAAGCTTAGGAAATGTTAGGAGACAGAGTAGCAGGCTAACCATCACCATGGGAATGAAAACAGAGAAACCCAGACCATGAGAAAGATCTACAAGATAAACAACTTGGTTTCTTAAACTAATTGCAAGGGGGGAAAAAAAGATATAGACGGGCACCTACTGAGACAGAATTAAATGACATCAATCAACCATGGCACATGGACTTTGTATCCTTACGCAAAATAAACTGTAAAAAATATTATAAAGTGATTGGAGAAACACTGACTGAATGTTTGATTATATTAAAAATTATAAATTTTTTTAGGTGTGATAATGATATTATAGTTATTTTTACAAGAATATTTTTAGGGGTAGTTACTAAAGTATTTATATAAAAATATTTGAAAACAGGGGCTCCCGGGTGGTTCAGTTGGTTAAGCATCCGATGCTTGATTTTGGCTCAGGTCATGATCTTGGAGTCCTGAGATCAAGCCCTGCATCAGTCTCCACGATCAGCGGGGAGTCTGCTCGGGATTCTCTCTCTCCCTCTCCCTCTGCCCCTCCCCCACTGCACACACACACGCTTTCTCTAAAATAAATAAATCTTTAAAAAATGTTTCAAAATAATCTCAGCATATGGGGTGGTTCAGGAAGTAGATAAGGTACCAAATGAAATAAGATGTGCTGTGAATTCATGGCCATATGAGGCTTATTACTATTCTCTTTGGTATATTATTATTTAGAACTTTTTTTTTCCTCAAGGCCCCTACTTTAAAATAAGTTGCTTGAATTGGTTTAGCAACTACTTTCCATATTTTCACCCCCCTCCGTAATTGCTACTGATCTTTGACTTCTCTTTCTCACCCCGCCCATGTCACTGTAGATCTCCCATCCTTTGACCCTGGTTACTACCCTGGTTGACATGATTTTCCCTCTTGGATCACAAGGAGCTTTTCACCAAGCCTGTTAAGAGATTTTTAAGAATCCCTCAAAATACCAGGAGAGTTGATTAGCGTGATTGAACAGGAAGCTGCCAATCTTACCATCTGCCACAGGCGTCAAGGGAACAATAGTGTCCATCCTGGGCCACCATGTCCAACCTCTCACCCAGGACCTGAGCTGGAATCAAACTGCGCATATCTAATGAAGGGAGAACCTACATAATCTGATCAACTCATGGTTATTGCAGAAGGGAATCTTGTCCCAGACCGTGGAAATCCCTGGTCCATCAGGGCAAGTCATCCAGACTGGGCACCTGTTTTGTGAAATCCCTGTGCTCTCACAAACATACTGGCAGGGAGGGAAGGAGGCAGATTCCTCCAAACCCAGACAACCGAATCTGTTTAGGGAACTGTTGGTTGACCATGCAGTCTCATGCTTCTTAAGACCCTCCTGCCGAGTTTCACCTGGTCAGGGAAAGACTCACTAGTCCACCAGTAAGAGAGGCTGGCTGATGTAATTCACTCTCAGACTTCACAGCACTTGTGCAGCTGAACCTTGGGATCCAGACTGGGAAGTCCTTCCTTTCCAAGAGGGCCATGATGGTCCCAGGGATTTGGCGGAGTTCAGCCTGCTGGATTCTTGGAAACAGTCACATTCTACCCCCTAATCTGCCCCAGTGTTGGCCTGAGCAATAGATCTGTGGCCCTTCCTGCATTGTCATCCACCCAGGAGACCCAGCCTCTGGCGCACAGGGCACTGGGCTTTTGTGGACAAGAAACCCAAGGCTCAGACTAGTTCAAGAATTAGAGAGCTCGGGAGATAAGCAAGGTGGGCTCAGACCCATCTCGTGACCATGCTTCAGCAGATTGGCTGTTTCTATAAAGCCATCGTGGATATGCTCGTAGGAAGCTCCTTCTGTTAAGACTCAGTTCAGCTGTGAGTGGGGTCTCTTGACGTTGTCACCAGTGACATTTGGGGCCAGACAGGGGGTTAGCAACTCTTCTGGCCTCTACCCACAATATGACAGGAGCCTCTCTCCAGCAGTTATAACCCAAAAAGTCCCCTGACATTGCCACATATTCCCTGAGTTGAAAACCAATGAGCTGGGAATGATAGGAAATCCCAAATAACAGCAGCTAAAATGAGGCAGAAATTTGTTTCACCCTCCTGTAAAGGAAATCCCCAAGTAAGCAGTCTGGTAAAAAGTCCACCAGAAGGAGTGGAGTCTCGGATGATCACATTTCCGTGGTCCAATGTGGCTACTCTGGTTGCACTCACAACATACAGCTTCCAGCCATGGGAAGAGGAGGGACAGTGAAGAGCCAATGTCCTCTACCTTCAAAGATGCGTCCCAGAGGTGACACACAGCACATGCATCCCATGGGCCGGGATCAGTTACTTGACTACAGGAAAGCTAGAAAATGTGGTTTGTACTCTGCATGGCCATGGACCCAGCTAGAGGTCGGGGGTGTAGGAAGGGAAAAGCAGATATTGAGGAGAGCTCAGTCTCTACTGCCCCATGATAAGCACAAGCCATATCTGATCATCGGCCTAAAACCCCAGTGCCACTGGGCTGTGTCCAGCGAGGCATATGGACCCACAGAGCCTCTTCCCCTCCTCACCACCAGCCTCCACCTGGCCTTCAGCCAGCCACCAACCCACCGTCTCCCTCGACCCTCCTGCTTGTCCCACATTCTTTTCAAATGCTTTCTCATCTGTGTTACACATTAATGAAAAGTCACTCTGAAAATACAGATACAACAGAAGAAGAAAAGGCTCCCATGTCTACACGATCTTGAGGTCAGCTCTGTAAAGTCTTCGTATGTCTCTATAATAAGGGCCCACATGTATTGAGGGGCTAAGCGCCACCGTCTGTGTTAGGGGCTCACCTGTCCCACCTGATTTAATACTTACAACCCCGCCAGGTAGGACTGCTACTGATACACATGGAGGTAACCCTAGTCTGTGCTTCCCTGGCAAGGCGAAGAATCAGTTGAGCCAGAGTGTGAACCCAAAAAATGGGTTCCAGACCTCTTGCTCTTAAGCTCTTCATGCCACCGTCATAACCTGCACTCAGCTCTCTAATACACACACATGCACGTGCCCACGCGCCCACATGTGCACACGCACACACATTTTCTTTATACAGAGCACGGCTGTCCTATAACATTATTTCATGCAACTTTCCTTTTCAGATAATGATATCATCGGAACATCTTCCCTTGTCTTTATATTTTCCTTAAAGATAGCTTGGTACACAGGATAAGAGCCTGATTTTTGGACTCAAGCCAACCAGCATTGAAGTCCCAGTTTAGCCAGAGTCTAACCAGGGTGGCTAGGCTCTCAACACTTGAGTTTCCTCATGTGTAAGATAGAGATAATATTAGTTTCTGATTATTGGGTTGTTGGGAAGATGGCCCTGACACCATTAAAAATGACTTCATAATAACCATAACGGCTAATATTTATTAAGGAGCTGCCAAGGACTGTCAAAAGCACTTCAGTGTGTCAGTCTTTATTATTTTTCCGTAAAGTCATTTTAAATGGTGTCAGTATTCTCTTCTACAGAGGGTACAACTCATTCTAGTTTATCCTCCCACAGTTGATGTCTGTGATAAAACCTGAAGACCCTCTTTGTAGGCTTGGGATAGACTAGATTCTAGAGCCTCAAGGCTCCACGGAAGCTGCCAGAGATTTCCCTTAGCCCCAAATCAGAGAGGGAGACAAACCATCAGAGATTCTTAACTCTAGGAAACAAAGTGAAGGTGGCTGGAGGGGAGGTGGTTGGGGGGAGGGGTCACTGGAGGATGGGCATTAAGGACGGCATGGGATGGGATGGGCACTGGGTGCTGTATGCAACTGATGAATCCCTGACCTCTACCTCTGAATCTAATAATACACTACAGGTTAATCAATTAAATTAAAAAATTAAATTAAAAAAAAAAGGAAGGCAATTGCACAAACGTCAGTGGATTAGCAGCAGGCTAAATGTGCCTGCCGGGCATGACTGCACGGGGGTCAGGTTTCCCTCTCCAGGCCGGTGCCCCGGGCCTGTGCCCATCTGCTGCCAAGAACCAACTCTGAAGTGGCATCCAGCCTGGCAAGCAAGCTGATTTGGTGAACTTCCGTCTGAAAGCTGACTGCTCACACTCTCTGCCATCCTTTTACACAAAATGCAACTCCCACTCTTTTGGGAACGGAAGTCCAGAAATCACACATCTGATGGCCTCTGATCTTGGCCTTTGGTTTCCTCTTCTGTAAAGCCCAGGGAAGATGTATGGGGGGGAAAGAGATGCAAAGGATTGATGGATATTGATAGGTGGTGGGAAGGCAGGAGGCCAGAGAGCCTCTGAAAGGGGGAGAGGGAGTTGGCAAAGGGGCTGTAGAGCAAACCCAGGCCCTGGGCTTCTCCTCCACTGTCACACCACTGCCACACTCACAAGTGGATACGGGGCTTTTACCCCACCAAGCAATTCTCAGCCCACTGTCCTAAAATTCAGTGCAATTCGGGCATTATGCTGGGTTAGGGCCGACTCACAGGTCAAGGGCTTAGTCCCGCAAGACTGCCTCTACCTCACACTCCAGGGGCAAATAGTAGGTCCCCAGGTTATCCACAGCCTGGAGAGTGGGGAGGGGCCGAGGCTACAGGCTCCTCACCAGGGCCCCCCAGTCGCCCGCTGGGAGCCCACCCAGAGTCACCTCCTCAGAACGGAAGACACTGCTCTCCCCTAGGAAATTCTAAGTGTCAGGACCTAGGACCGAAGACGGAAGATTAGAATAGAAGATGCTCCCAGAGCTCTTAGCACTTAAGGAGCGGCAAGGGTTTGAGGAGCTCTGTGCAGGAACCGGTGCGAGGCCTCTGTGACGTCGCTGGGGGGTCTGTGGGGGCTGCAGAAAGACGGGGCCTGGGGATGCCCCCCAACGCCCTGTGCTCTCAGCGGGTTGGTAATTTTTGTTTTGGAGGAGCTGCAGTTTTGTGTTTGGCCACAAGATGGAGACCCCACCTTCTAGTCGGGGCCGGTTGCCCATCCCCAGCGGAGCCGGGCCCCAGGTGCCCCCAACCCGCCAGGTGCCTCCAGGAGTCATTTAGGCTCAGTTTCAGTTTTTTTTTTTTAGTTTCAATTTCACCAGAAAGACCCAGCCGAGCAGCTATTTTTTTTTAATCCTTGCTGGTTTCTATTTCTGGAATCTTCTCCCATTCTTTTTCAGACCCTCCCTGTTGTTGTTGTTGTTGTTGTTGTTGTTATTATTATTACGTTTGATCGCGTATTTAAAGGCTAATCAGGGAGGAAAAGATCTGTCCAAAAAGCAGCCAATTGGGTGAACAAGTTTCCTGACTGCTTGTTGACCTCATACTGAGGCTCTCTGGGTTTCTGCTCTCAGGGGCAGACGCCTGGTCTCCGGAGCCAGTGCGAGAGACATCACGGTGCCTTCACAGATGCACACGCGCTTACACACTACCATGCACACGCGTGCACCCGCTCTTGCACTCACACACACTCTATGCACACATTTACAGGTACACTCGCACATATACCCACACATATTCTTTCTCACATGTGCGTTCATTCACACCTACACTCATTGTCACACACGCATATGGGGTGTATGATGTATACACTCTCCTACATACATCCACATGCATGTCCACACATGCCCTAGTGTGTGCATTCCCTAACCCTACACTTGTGTGCAGACTCACGCATGTGCATATGCACACTCACACGCATAGGCACACACACATGTTCACACATCCACCCACAACACTAATAACACACACTTACATGCATACTCCAAGTAAGAAAACGGGAAATGGGGCACCCATTTGGGGCCCACTGGAGATTAAAGATAACTCTGGAACATATTAAAGACTTTGGTTGGTAGAAGTAACTAATAGGGGCCCCCAGGTGGCTCAGCGGTTGAGCATCTGCCTTCTGCTCAGGGCGTGATCCCGGGGTCCTGGGATCAAGTCCCGCATCGGGCTCCCTGCATGGAGTCTGTGTCTCCCTCTGCCTGTGTCTCTGCCTCTCTTTCTGTGTCTTTTATGAATAAATAAATAAAATCGTAGAAAAAAAAAAGAAAACGGGAAATACTAGAACACTTTTCTGCATCCCCAGTCTGAATGTCCACAGAACTGGGCACCAGGTAAAAGGAAATGGAAAAAAAAAAAAAAAAACAAAGAAACACAAAACATTTGAAGCAGGAAGGAAAAAAAAATTAACTGATTGACTTCTTCTTTCTAGATACATTGATTTTTTGAAAGAGCAAACAGCGGTCCATTTATTGCTCACCAAAATTTTGTTATAAATGTCAAAAACTGGAATCTATGGTACAAGGTATTCCCAAAGCAAGTATCAAAAGTCAGAGCGAATGCACACGAGATTGGTTGTTGCTCTAGGTGACCTGTTGGAACAAGGAACGGCATGACCTTGAGACCGGCATTCCCACTCCCATGTTGTGAAGGAAGACAGCCACGCCTGGAGGAAGTCAACGGCACTTGTCACTGGACAGAGAGCTCTTCGGCGGGGAGCATGTGCAGAACATCACTTTAGTTATTTTGGTTTGCCTTTGAAAGTGGGCTCCATGCCCAGTGTGGGGTTTGAACTCACTGCCCTGAGATCCAGCTTTATGCTCTACCAACTGAGCAGCCAGGAGCCCCATCGACCTTCACTTTGTGTCTCTAGTACCAGCAGAGTCCCTGTCTCGTTACTCACTTGGGATGTAAGTGTGAGCGTGTGCGATGAGTGCACGCGTGAGTGAGCACGTGTGTGAGTGTGGGCTCGAAAGCATTAGCCAAATGAAAGAATGTGGCTCAAAGTCACACGAGCTAAGAAGGCACACTGGAACTCAACCCCAGCCTGCCTTTAAAGTACATATTCTCTCTCGTACGACCATTGCCATTTGAGGCTGACGACCAAAGGGACAATCCGGAGAGGTCACAAAGTCAGCGCCCCTGCAGCATGGCCCAGAGCTCTGCTGTTGTCCCCGCAGACACTAGCTCTAAGCCCACACACACAGAGTCCTGGATCTTGGTCACTCCCTGTCGGGGCAACCGACAAGAGCCCACCAACCGATCCCATCCACACCGTTCTGTTTTCCTAATTTAGATACTTTTTTTTTTTAACATATTTTAAGCTACAAGTTCCAGTTTTTGACATTTTAAGGTACCATTTAGTAGACTTATGTTTTAAAAAGATTTATTTATTTATTTATTTATTTATTTATTTATTTATGATAGAGAGCATGTGTGCATGTGAGCACGGGGAGGATGGGGGGGGAGAGAGGGGAAAGATTCTCAAGCAGACTCCCCGCTGAGTGTGAACTGGAAGCAGGGCTCCGTCTCACGACCCGGAGACCAGGGCCTGAGATGAAACCGAGAGTCGGACGCTCAACCGACTGAGCCACCCAGGCGCCCCTCGTGTATTAAACTTTTAGACCATTTTAAGACTCTTTTTACATATTTTACTTAGATTTTTCTTTAGAAACACAGAGACACTTTTGGCAGGGGTTGGGGCGGGTATCCCAAGATCTAAACATTTGGTTAAGGATTTCTTGTAAACATATTCTCTTTCCTAAAACTGTATGTATCATCCCTTCGGAGCCATAGATAACTCCACGTCTTTATCAGAGAATAAATGATTGAGTAAAATCGGTTGCTACTTCCATGGCCATTGAGAGAGATGATGGACTCTCCCTCGCTTGTTTGTTGTCCACTCAGCCCATCGAGAAATTGCAAAGAGTGTTGTCAGACGCTCCCAACGCTGCCCTTAGCTGCTCGCAACAGCTCTTCTCGTAGAACAGGAGGGATCTGTCCTCACGGAATGATTTCTGTGACTCACCCTTCGAGCTTCTCGTTGCTCCTAAGCTGTCTTCTAGAAAGGCAGTCCAAGGAGAGCAGGTTTCAGAGCCTCTAGAAGGGGAGCTGACATTTCCTAAGTAGACTGAGGGCAGAGGGCTTCCTAGGCCAGGGCCTGCTGCACAGCTGCAGTGCTGTGTGCGGGGGGTGGGGGGGGGATGACCCTGAGAGGGTTGTGGAGGCCCAGCACCAAAAGGCTTCTCGCCCAATCCCACCGAGGGAATCAAGAGTCTGCACTTGATCTGATAGGCGTAAATGGCTCCCGGGCCTTAAAATTAAAACTGAACCTATAACGATCTGTATCCAAATGGATGCACGTAACACGTCCCTCCGTTGTGTGTTGTGTCACCTGAAGCAGCCGTGTTTGTTTTCAGTGTGTGAGTGACCAGGGCCCGCATTACCTCAAAGAAGGAGAAGTCTTGCCTGATAAGCCATGCAGTGGTCGCCCTGACTGCTCCGGCCATGATTTTGAGCTTTGATAGAAATGGAGGAGATTGACCCAAGATTTCCACAAAAGCAGCTATCAGCGGACCAAGGTCACGTACGATATGTGCTTTGTGGTTGGATGTGGGGCTGGCATTCCCTTCTCTGCCCTCCCCACTTTCCCTCCCTCCCCCCACACACCCTGCCATGTAACACCACCGGCTTTGCCAGGCTGCGGTGCAGTTACCTGGCGTGAGCCTCTCTCCCCACATGACCCAGAGCTCGTGAAGGTGAGACCATGCCCTATTCGGGAGTCACCCGACAAATGTTGCTAAGTGCAAAGGTGATACCAGACCCCGCGGTGGAGGCTGCACTAGCAGGTGAGCCGCCCAGATGGGTCCCCTTGCGTCACATAGACGATCACAGGGCAGGTTCTTGAGTGCTAGGACTGGAGGGCGCAGGGTGCTCTCCAGAGGGCCACCCTCAGAGTCTCTGCAGGCAGCAACTCTCACTCAAGTCTTAAAAGAAGTGGAGGACCTAGGGCTCCGGGGCAGCTGGCACAGGGCCTGTGCCTCGCCCTGGAAGCCTGAGGAAGGAAGGATAGGATGCAGGGGGTGGGTGGAGAAACCAGTGGAAGAAAGAAAAGGCACAACTGTAAATGGAGGGTCAGCTGGTCCCAGGCCCCCTCCCGGGCACATCCCTGAGCACCCACTCACTCTTCAAAACCGCAGCCCCAGAGAGGGGGCCCAGCTCTGCACCCAGGTTCCTCTCCCTGCTCTCTGTGTAATCACCTACGGCTTTTAGAAGGTGTCCTCGCTCTTTCCCACCCTTCTTTTTAACCCCAACAGCTTCCAGAAGACTTGCCAGGAGTGGGCCTGCGGGGCCAGCTGAGCCGGGGCGGCTGGTGGCCTAGAGCCTGCCCGCGCCCGGCCCCGACCCGCAGGTGCAGCCCTGCCCCCCCCCCCCCCCCCCCCCCCCCCCCCCCGCGTGCGCCCGGCTCCGCGCAGAGCGCTGGCACCACTCGGTGGCCAAGGTGATTAATTAGCGGCGTGGCCGTGCGGGGACGCGTGCTGGCCACCACACCGGCCCGTGACAGCAGGGGTCAGGATGCGGTGTCACTCCTTTTCCTCTCACTCCCTCCGAAGCCTAATTGGCTGTGACACGCGGGCCAGCTGTTCGGAGAGGTGGCACGCGGCGGGCGTCTGGGGCCGGTGGCCGGGGGCAGGTGACGCGCCTGGGCAGAAGGTGTGCGTGCCTGCAGCCGGCAACCCCGGCTCCGTTCCCCGGCAGGGCCACTGGGGGCTTTGGCTGCAGCATCCTGCTTCTTTCTCCTCCCCCTCATCCTGGTTGGAGCCAAGGAGGCAAGAGCAGAGAAGAAGGGGCTGGGGGGACATCGGGAAGCACCCTTGGTTGCGACAACCAGAAGTCTCCCTCCCTGCCTGGACTGAAAGCATTGAGGGAGGAGGAGGAGGGAGGAAGATGTGGTTGGGGGCATTGGGACCCTGGAGATGCTGGGGTGGGGTGGGGGTGTGTACTTCTAGGAACTGGCTTGAGCTCCGGAGAGACAGACAGAGGGACAGAGACAGACAGAGAGAGAGAGAAGAGCCCTGGGAGAGCCAGCCCTGATGGTGGGGAGAGCGAGAGGGCTTTGCCGGGTGTGTGGGACACATACCACTCCAGAAGGAACCCACTGTTCTTTGACGTGGGTCTAAAGCAAGGCTGCTTTAGAGCAGCTTCCTCCCGCGCAGCAGGGGACCCCGAAATCCATTCTGACAGCGACTTTCTAAGGAAAGGATGAGCGCGCCTGTCTGTACCCAGAAGGGAGCAGAGCAGGGAGGCCTCCTAGGTACGAGCCCCATAGGGGACCAGGAGATGGGGTGACCCGTCCATGCCCCTGGGTGCAGGCAGGCTCCTTGGCCTCTCTAGATCCTGCTACTCAGAGCTCAGCCAGCTGGTGAACTCGAATGATTGGTTCATTTGTTCCATTCATTCAACAACCTGTGCAGACCTGTGATGGGCACCACGACGGCCTGACTGTGCTGGGCAGTGTGACGGCCTGACTGTGCTGGGCATGGAGAAGGCCTGACTGTGCTGGGCGTGGCGATGGCCTGACTCTCCTGGGTATGGCCATGGCCTGACTGTACCATGCTTGGCAATGGGCACCAAGAGACGGATGGGCTGGACAAACCACAGCAAGGCTGGGAAACCAGCAAGGGGTCACCGTTACAACCAGGTAGAGAGGTGGTGGGAGAGCCGGGCACGGTTGGCTGCCTGGCTCTCCAGGAGGCAGGAGAAGCCTGGGGAGGCCTCCTGAACTACATGCTGGGGGCCCAAGGGCAATCCCTGGCAGTTCCCGGCAGAGGGAGACCCAAGCTGACACCTGGGCAGGCACAGGCCACCAAGGCTGGGGCACGTCCAGCAATCCTCTGCCCCCCACTTCTCAGCTGGCGCAACCTGGGCGAGGCCACGAGCAGAAAGGCCTGCTGGGCAGATGGAGGCATTTCCCCCTGCAAGTAGATGGGCTGAACCTTCAGACAGCCTCCTTCTCGAGGTCGGGGGCTGCCTCCACCCACAAGTGGGGACCCAGCAGGGGAGAATGCGGCCTGGAGGTCCCCTGGCCTCGTGGCACTAACAGCCTGGTCGGGGAAGGTGGGGGGCGCGTAGCTGATGCCGGTGCCGTCGGGGGTCTCAGCAGCTGTGATGGCCCTGCAGCCCCTGCGTCTCACCCCGCTTCTCGTTAGCCCCCCATCGGGCTGCCACATGGGCAGATGAGGAAGTGCTGCTGCTTCCTCTTCCCCTGGACCACCCCACGGTCGCCGTGTCCCTTCGTCCAGGGTCCTCTGGCCCTCTGAGTAGGATGTAGGGGCGGAGAGGTAGGAGCTCAGCCTGGCACTCCACTCCCCAGTGCCCAGCATTGTGGCATCGCTGCTAAGCACCAAGGCAGGACGCTCCACAGACCCTCCCATGCCCAGCACCTGCCCCTTCGTGCTTGCCTGAGCGTGGTCGTTGCTCCTGTGTGGGTCCCGCAGGGCGAGCAAGTCACCTTGACCCAGAGCCAGGGTGCTTCTCAGATGCTCGCAGCAAGGTGAGGAGGGCTGAGATCCGTGTGGCCGGGAACATCACAGCAAATGTTTGTTCGGCCTATGTGGTGCTATTAACCAGAGCCACTAAGACCACCGGGAGGGGGGTCCCCAGCGCCTGCTGGACAATGACATTGCAGCAGAGTGACGGTGGGAACAGGACAGAGATCTGCAGGACAGGAGCTGGATCGGCATGGGGGGGTGCCCTGTGCCAGGGAGGGCGCCCCGGATTGTGGGGCCACGGGAGTCAGGACAGCCAGATGCTCCAGGAGGGCTTTCCATGACCTGCAGGTGCTCCGCTCATAGGGCTCTTCCTTTCCCAGTAACGGGGGGCAACAGGTGCCACCCGGGGCCGCCCCGGGCTTCGCAGAGCTGGGAATGCCCTCTCTGCTGCCCCACATTCTCCTTCCTCCCTCTCCTGCCTGCCACAGGGGCTTTCCTTCACTCCCTCCGCTGGCTCTCTTAAAGAAGGAGTTTAATTTCCCTACATGGCAGCTGCTCTTTCGTCTAAGGTCTGTGGTCAACCTGTTTGTCTTGGGATCTTCGCGTGCAGACAGCCCAGGAAACTTTTGAAAAACCGCGGGGAAATAATCAACCATGGTCTGCTTTAAACTCTACATTACCAGGAAATAGGCTTTATTGATTTCCCATCACCCCACCCCCAGGATTGACCCCACCTCAGACTGCAGTTTTGCTGTGAGGAGCCAAGCAGTAGCGTTGGCATCTGAAGGGCAGAGGCTTCTCACGTCCGGGGTGGCGTGGGGCAGGGGGCTCAGGATCCTCATAGCTTCCCTCTGTTTTACCGAGTGCAGAGCCCAGCATCTAGCACATGGCTGGAGAACTAGCACAGCTTCCCCTGAACCCTCAAGGTCACCCGATGCAAGTGTGAGGACAGCTCATCAAAGCTGAATCAGGTGCAACTCTGTGAAAGAAGAGGTGATACCTGAGTCTCAGGTGGAGTGGGGATCTGCGGCCACCTGGGCAGCACCTCCCCTTGCCAGGCACAGTGTCGCTGGCTGCTGGAAGCCGCAGGCCAGCCCGCCTCTCCATCCCCACCTGCTTCCCTCCCTGAATCTGGCACGAGGCTGGCTCTTACCGCCCCTCTGAGGCAGCTTTTCCCAGAAAGTGTTCAGTGAAAACCTAGATGCTTAGGACACTTACCTTAAAAAATAATAATAAATAAAATAATAATAATAACATAAATAGCTGGGAGGGTTCTGATTCTGTGGTCACGTGAGTTTGGGAAATGTGACTGCCTCATTCTCCTTGCACGGTGGCCTGTTCAACGTTCTGAGAAGTCCCACGGCTAGGAAAATCTGTTTAGTTCTACCTAATGTAGCCGCCCGAATTTATTTCCTCGCAGAAGTCTCCTTTCAATGATAACACCTATTTGCATCTTATGGAGCTCGGGTTTTCTAGGATGCACGTGACATGAATTGTTGCTGCCCTACAGGATCGTCCATGGTAGTTTGAAGTGTATCTTCATAGCAGGCTGCTCTCGAACCAAAGGAGTAATTCCTTCATGACAACCAGTGGGTAGGCAGATGGTGGCCCCACTGGTACCTCTGAAATCACATCACATGGGTGATCTCCTACCCTGTGCGGCCAACCAACACAGAGAGCTCTGGCAACCAAGGGGTTGTGTCGCACTGGGCATCTCTTCAAAAATCAAAGGCATGCCTCTTTCATGACAGAAGGCAGAAGGTTGAAGCACATCCCTTCAAATAAATTAATACTTATCTCGAGCCATTTATTTAGGGGAAAAGAATCCATGTGCACACAGGAGAAGACAAACAGGGAAGGATGCGAGGGCCACCTTCCTTTTGATACAGATTTGCTCTCCAGCGTGTAACTTTTTAGCCAAGGCAAATGCTGTGTGCGTGAATAGAAGGAGGCAGGAAATAGCTATTAAATAAACAGTGCACATTAGTTCTCGCATAGCACTTGCTTTTCATCCATTCCTTCCTGTAGCCAGGACTTACTGGCTATGTACTATGTGCAAGATACTCGTGCACCAAGAGGAAAGAGGGTTATGTGAAGAAGCTAGCAGTTGGGTTCTTTTTTTTAAGATTTATTTATTTATTTTTGAGGGAGAAGGAGAGAAAGCATGCATGAGAGCAGCAGGGGGGAGGCAGAGGGGGAGGGAGAGAGAGACAGCCCTCAAGCAGACTCCCTGCTGAGCGCAGAACACAACCTCTCAGGCTGCATCCCATGACCTTGAGATCATGACCTGAGTCAAAACCAAGAGTCTGATGCTCAACTGATGGGAGCCACCTACCTGGGCACCCCAAGAAGGTATCAGCTTCACCTTAAAGGAGCTAGTAGGTTGCAGGTTGTAGGCTCTGAAATCGTAATCACTGAATCACTGAGCTTTAAACAGAAGGCCCATTCCAGGCTGTACGATCCCAACCCATCATGTTGACACAGGAGGAAACTGAGGCTCAAAGAAATCGAGGGAAGAAATTAGGGCCACATGCCTTTTTGGGAAGAAAGCTGAAGTAGTGCCTTGTCCTCCTGAGCCCAACAAGGCTCCTCCTGCTGCTCCAGCAAGAGCACAGCAGAGCCCCAAAGAGTAGCAGTGAAGGCGCCGTGGGCTGCAGAGAAAAGGCCCCTGAGAAAGGAACCATTTAGGCTATAATTTTTTAAAAATGTGTAGGATTTTGACAAGTTGGGGAGGGCACTGAGGATGGAAAGAGCATTCCAGGAGGATGGAACAGCAAACAAAGATGTAGAAAAGGAAAAAGCCCAGGATGAGTTTGGACAACAGGCAAATAGTCCAATTCTTGGTCAGATACTCAGTAGAAAGAGAATAGTCATGGAATTGGACCCAAAAAGCAGAAAGAGCTAGACCCTGGATGGCCCAAGGAATCAGACCAAGGGCTAGCTCTGGTCTGTGTGATGCGGTCTGAGCCATGCACAGCAGCTGTGGAGGCTGTTCCAGCATCCAGGCCAGAGCAGGGTGGGCTCAGAAGGGTGAGGGCACCATAGCAGGGACCAGGGGGTGAGAGGCTAGAGATGGAGGACGTGCGTCTATCCGGGGCTAGAGCATCCTGTAAGAAGCACATCCAGACCATGGGGTCGGCACCTGGAGTAGAGGACCCAAGTGATGAAGTCTGCTTTCCACAGGAACTTTTATTAGCAAGTTAGATGTCACCAGTTTGTCCCTCCAGAGTGGCTGTAGTCTTGTGCTTGGTGAGGGAGGATCTTTAGGAACCACATGGAAAGGAAGACTGGCTGCTGACTTGCTCTACCCATGGGAAGCCTCACAGTGAGGATTTCAAATTTTTTTTCCCCCTTTACCACATATTCTTTCTCTTGAAATCAAACAGGTGTCCATTTATAACTACTGAAGCTGCTGAGAAATGTTCCCCTGTGGAATATCTTGGTGCTGACACCACGTCCGATCAATATTTCCATTTTCTAAAACCTTTTTTTTTTTTTTTGGCCTCTTTTACAACATGGTTTTGCCTAGAAGCGGAGAGACTTGCAAACGGGTGTTCCAAAGAGTCTTCCAAACTGAGCATTTGGATCATCTTATGTTTGATTATAAACAAATAATCTGAGCTGAATCGCGACGCTCCCAAATATCCAGACATTTGTCGTGATAAGGCCCAGATGTTTATGTATTTTTACATGGCCAACGAAATAGATATTTGGGGCTATGGTGACAGGCTCGGAACTGGATCACGGTTTAATTCCTGGGCTGGAAGGGAAGTCTGATCTGGATGCTCCCCGCCAAATGCCTCCTTGTGATTCCTGCCTTCCCTGCACAACCCTGCTCCGTACCAGCACACACACTCCCTCCCAGAGAGGTCTTCATCTGAATGCCAGCAAGGCTGTGAAAACACCTTCATTCCGCGGGACCACTCGGTTCCCTGCCACGTCTGGGAGGGGAAGGAGAGCTGAAGGACCCAGCCTTCTGTTCAAGGCGGGAAATCAGTAAGCTCCTCCGCACAAATTAAGGATAAAAGAAAGGAGGGCGAAGACAGAGCAGGGGCAAGAGGGGAGTAAAGACACAAGGAGGAAAGAAGGAGAAGGATTCAGAATCCACCTCTCTGGGCTCGTGCACACGCTGCAAAAGTGACGGGGAAAGACATAGGCGCCCCGGCTGTTTGCGTGAATAAAGAAATCACGTGTGTGTATCACAGTAGTAATTAAAACCTCTCAGTCAGATGCTATAGAGAGATTAGTTGTCACATTGTGTTAAAGGAAGCCTTGCCTTATTCCCTAGAAGGGGACGGACTGCCTGCCGTCCTGTCATCTGTTCCTGTGCTAGAGTAACCCTCGGCCAGAATGCCTCACTGGCAGATTCTGTGCACAGAGCCCTTTGCAGCGGGGAGTGTTCTGACTGCTAAATAAGAGAAGAAATGGACCACATCTACGTGCCCCCCAACCCTGAGCCCCAACAGCCATGCAGTTGACTTGGGCTGAGACCCTAACCACTGCTTAGATGCTTAGAGACCCTCACTTTTCCAGTCTTACTTTTTGGAGGAAGGTGGGTCAGAAAGTCCAAGAGGTGGCCAGGAAGGGCAGAGAAGGGGGCAACGGAGTAGGGGTAGCCGGAGACACTGGGTATGGGACTCAGGGCGCTGAGCTTTCCAGGCCTCCTCTCTGCCAGGCTTCACAAGACCCTTCACTCGCCGGCTACAAATGGGATCTCTTCGTTCCAAGCCAGGTGTGATTCTAATTCTGCTAACTGAGCAGCAGAGACTAAGTGATTACCAGGTTGAGAGAACACAGCAGTGAGGTCCTTGGACAGGTTTGTGTTACCAGATAACCAGTTGGTTCACTCAATGTCCTTTGTGGTCAGCCCGACAAAAAAGAAGACCCAGCCAAACCAGCTCTTGGACTGGACCGATCGCTATTTTGACTGAATTTGGGAGCCAGAGAGTTGGTCACAAAAGAAACACAGGGACAACCTGAGTCATCCTGGGCACCAGCCTCCTGATCATGCCCATCCTCCACCTGGGGGGATTCTTTAAAAGTCATCGTTAGCACATCCTCTGTGTGTTCTATTCACGTAGTGTCTTTATCTGAAAGTGAACTGGAGGCAAGAAACTTGTCTTCCACACCATTAAGAAACTAAAATGCTCACCGAATGGGAGAACATATTTGCAGATCATATCTGATAAGGGGCTTATATCTGAAATATATGTGAGGAACTTTTGCAGCCCAGTAATAAAAAGGCAAATAATCTATTTTTTTAAATGGGCAAAGGATCTAAACAGAGATTACTCCAAAGACATACCCATGTCTGAGCAGCTCATGGAAAGGTGTTAAACATCATGAGCCCCCAGAGAAATGGTCATCAAAACCACAGGAAATACCTTTACACCCATTCAGATGGCTATAATCAAAAAGACAAGACACTTGGGGGCACCTGGGTGGCTCCGTCCATCAAGCAACCGACTCATAGTTTCTGGCTCAGGTCATGATCTCAGGGCCGTGGGATGCAGCCTTGAGTCGGGTTCCCTGCTCAGGCGGACTGTGCTTGGGGTTCTCTCTCTCCGCCTTTTCCCCTACTTGCCTTCCCACTCTCTGTCTCTTAAATAAATAAATAAAATCTTTAAAATAAATAAATACATACATGAATAAATGGGTGGATGGATGTAATCTCTTAATAAAAAAAAAGACAGACACTTGCAAAATTTGATGAGGACATGGGAGAACAAGGATCCAGAAAGACGGGACCCCTCTTATGCTGCTACAGGAGAGTGAAATGGTGCCATTGCTCTGGAAAATCATCGGGCAGTACCCCAAAAGGTTAAATAGAGTTATCATACGACCCAGTGATTCTCCTCTGTGTATTTCCAAGAGAAATGAGAACATATGTCTGCACACAAGCCTGTGCCAGAGGGTCCATAGCATTATTATTTATAATACACAAAAAGTGAAAATGCTCCACATGTCGGCCAATAATGAATGGATCAACAAAAGTGGGTGTTTCCAGACAATGGATATTATTCTGTAATAAAAAGGAACAAAGTGTTGATTCCTGCTCCAGCATAGAGGAGCCTTGAAAGTACCACGAGGGCACATATTATATGATTCCATTTGTATGAAATGTCCAGACTAGGAAAGTCGGTAGAGACAGAGGGTAGATTGGCAGGTGCCCGTGGCTGGGAGGGAGGAAAAGGAGGAATGAGGGATGACTGCTGGTGGGCACGGGTCTTGGAGGACAGGTGATGAAAATGCCTTAAAATGGATTGTAGTGACAGTCGCACAACTCTGCGATTAAAGTAAAAACCATTGGACTGTACATTTTAAATAGGTCAGTTGTGTGATACCTGAATTATATCTCAATAAAGTGGCTTTAAACTCTCCCTCTGAAACTAATAATACATTCTATGTTGACTCATTGAATTAAAATAAAAAGAATACTGAAAAAAAAGAAAAAGAAAAAAATTGTTTTCTTTAGGTTCTCATCCCCCAGGACCTAACCCAGTACCTTGCCCCTCAAAAATGTTAATCTAGGGATGCCTGGGTAGCTCAGCAGTTGAGCCTTCATCCTAGGGCGTGATCCCAGGGTCCCCGCAGGGAGCCTGCTTCTCCCTCTGCCTGTGTCTCTGCCTCTCTCTGTGCATCTCTCATGAATAAATAAATAAAATCTGTTTAAAAAAGTTAATCTAGACACATTGAATTGATGATGGTTATGACAGTAAAAATCCTGCTTCATTTAGGTTCAGACTTTGCTTTCAGGAAGCATTTGGATGTGGCTATACTGTTATAGAAAAACTAAAGTTCAGTCCAACCACTGAGATGTTAGGTCTTCATGACACCAAAAGTCTCCATCTACACAGTTCAATATGAATCCCACAGCCCTATGGTGATACAGCCTTGTTCGGTGTGTGCACTTCATGGTGGGAAGGTTGACTCTGGTGGTTCTCCATGATTGGGGGCTTTATAAACCCTTCACTGTTAACTCGTCACCTGTAAAACTGAGTTCCCCGAAATCCAAGGTTTGATCCTAAGACATGTTCAGAAACTAGGATCCCATCAGGTGTTTAGAGCTATTAGACTCAATAGCAACAAATTATTGGAGGGGGGGGCTGCTAATTGTTCTCAAACATCTGTTTTTCCCTTTCTTCCACAAGAATCAAGTGTCAGAGGGCTGCCTCGCAACTAGGGGTGGCCCTATGATTGATTAACTTCTGGCCAGTGGAATGGAAGTGATATATGCCACACCTGGGGAAGCTTAAAAAGATCAAGCATATGCCATCCTGTCCCCTGATTTTTTAAATTCTTACAACTCTTTGAGAGAGGTGAACGTTGGAACAAACATCTTTGCCCTCAGAGAAATGGCAACTTTTTAAGAGGACAGAGCCATCTATCTCATTTCTATTGAACTGAAGCTGTTGGGTTTTTCGAGTCTCTTTGTTATAGCAACTTTGACTGTACTCTAACTAGTAGAGTTAGAATAACTCTATTCTAATGTGCATGTGCCCGAGGAGTAAACCAGATGCTAGTTTATGCATCTCCCAAAGCGGGAATGTTTAATTCATTCTACAGAGCATCCTCTTCCAAGACAATATCATGGGAAGCTGAATTAAAAGCTCTATTATCAGATATTCTTAGGACTGCTAGTTGGTGGTTAATCTAAATGAGTTAGTTGGTTAAGGGGCACCTGGGTGGCTTAGTCAGTTAAGCTCTGTCTCAAGTTGGGCTCCCTGCTCAGTGGAGAGTCTGTTTCTCCCTCTCCCTACCCTCAATGCCTCATTCATGCTCTCTGTCTCTCAAATAAATAGATAAAATCTTAACTAACTAACTAACTAACTAAATAACTAACTAACTAACCAAATAAATAAATAAATAAATAAATAGGTTAAAGTGGATTAAATGATACAAACATATTTCAAACATTTTATTTTAATGTATATAGAATACTTCCTAGAAGTCTCCTAAAAAGAAAAGAGTGAGCTCTTCATCATGTGGCTGGATGAAGAACCATCTGGGAACCATACTGAACCCTGAGGACAATGGTCACTTTCTAGGGATAGTGGAGCAGAAAACTAGAAGGAACCTGAATCCCCCACAATCTCGAGAAATACCATTTGAGTCTGGACTGCTCGCCTCCGTGAAAGATACTGTGGACATCAGTCTACAAGTTTGGAATGGAGAGTGTTGGTCAGTCTCGCCCATCAGTTAAGGGGTAATCAATTAAAAGCATTTGTAAAGTAATCAGAGTCTGGAATGAGCAGAGGTTTAGAGCAAAGCAAATTAGGTATCTTTACAAGATATGTCATTTGAGTTACAGAAAGGCTTTTGTCCTATGATAAGTACATTCTTTTGTGACTACAATTCTTAGAACCACTGGATAGACCATTCCATAATTCTTTGGGTAGTACTGAAAATTGCTGACAATTTTTAATTTCCAATTCTGGTTTTTTTTTAAGTCACTATAAGCCCAACGTATACTCTGAGGCAAGTTACAATAAAATCGAATTGTTTGCAGTTTAACTGGCTTTCTTTTTTTCCTTTTTCTTTTTTTAACTGGCTTTCTTAGCTTCAAATCATTCTGGGAACACTTCTTATATACTGGCTACCACCATTGCCTTGGCTTCATTGACAGATACCCATAATTAGCTGAAATAGAATTATTGCAAAATAATATGTTCTGCTTTCCTGTGGACATTGTTAAAGTAGAGTTTGTGTAGCTTATAAAGGCCAATTTGGAAGGGATTTGAATTTCATTATCAGACCCCTGCATTATCTTTTTTTTATCTTTTTTTTTCTAAATATTTTATTTATTTATTCCTGAGAGACACAGAGAGAGGCAGAGACACAGGCAGAGGGAGAAGCAGGCTCCATGCAGGGAGCCCAATGCAGTACTGGATCCCAGGATCCCGGGATTGCAGTGTGAGCCAAAGGTAGTGCTCAACCACTGAGCCACGCAGATGCCCCCTGCCCCCACATTACTTTTTAAGGAAAATGCCACCTAAACTACTCTGAAACATGGTATAGAATCATTTAGACCTGCAGGAAAGGTAGGAAAATTATTAAATAGCTAAATGAGTGCTTCAAAATGACTTAAAATAAGAAATGAAACTATATTGTCATAGTAATAATACAATAATTATAAAGTTAAAAAGTCTTTATTATTTAATCATGTATCCCTTTATAAACTCGGGAGATGCTTATCAAGGGCCTATGATTTACGACATTAAGGTCAGGTTGTGGCTGTGACAGCTCCCCGACCATCAAGGATTGGAGTCCCCTTTCCACGGTTTAGTTATTGCTGGGAAGTGGCCCCAGCCGGGACCTCACGCTCCAGCTCTTGTGCATCTGACTGACCAGTTCTGGCCCATACCATGTCAATGATCCATATTACTTCCAAGCCAAGATTGTTGATATCCAGAGTATCTTCCTCATTTCTCTTCCCTTCCATGGTGACTTTGGAGACTCAGTTGAAGATGGTGGCATCGCAAGATGCAAAGAGCCTGAGTCCCCAAGTCACCACTTTTTGGAAAGCCTCCCATAGGAACCAGCCAACTAGGAACACTGAGTTGGATTTTTCATGTTAAGTCACTGAGTTATGGGGGTGTTTTGCCACAGCAATTTAACTGCCTTGACTAATGCTGACTACATAGGATTGGGAATTACGAAATTCTCACTTTTCATGGACAACCAGTCCCCTTATTATGATCTTATTCTATTGTTATGTAACCTGGTTAGAAAATACTGGAGGTTTGGGAGAACTTCTCCCTGGGATCCTAAAAGCCTTCTTTTTACAATAAATTCTCACCAAAGAAGAGAACAACCCCAAATCAAGTGCATTTGGGCAAGCATTTCATACCTATATTTGCAGATGAAAGTCTCTTACAGACAAATGCCTAGTTTACTGAGCAGTGTCTTGGAAAAGTTAGCCAATGAGACCATTGTGTGCATAGACATTTTTACTAAGAATGCTCTTCAAGGTCTGGAAAATTCAATTCCAGTAGTTTGAGAGTCTGCTCCTCACACCCATATCCTCCAGGCCTTTGGATATGTCTGATCCATGAAAATCCATGCCACTGAGCTAGGTGTGACATGGTGCACAGAACCAGAAGCCGTGGAGGTCTGGTGATCAAAGAATGTGGCCTGAGGGTTGGATCCTTGGAAGGCAGTCACCACCTGTCATGCCCACCTCTCTGTGGAATTTCTGATAGGCTTTATCCCGCAGGGATTCATGACCTGGAATCAGAGTTTCGCAGAATACTTACCATGACTCCACACAACACAGTCCAAAATTTTGTTCTATTTCCTTTTATAAAGTGCTGACTGGAAGCCAGCAAACTATTTTCATGACCCACTAAGGAATTGGAACTCTCGGTTTCAAAACTGTCCCATCTCGTCCGTCATCCTTTTGCCTGAAAACACCCTCTCCCATTGTGCTTTCTCCTTAAAGAAAGCCTGTGCTTAAGAAAGTCTCATTCATTTCCTTCCTAGCGAGAATATGAGTCCAATTTCTACTTTCATGGGAACTCCTTGAATTTTTAGCCTTCGAGCTCACAGAAATCCCTGATCTCTTTTTCTTTTAATTGATGAGTTGACAGGGAAATCCAGAAATTAATTAAGTTCTTGGCAGAGCTGGTTGCAGAGAGGTTGCAACCTGCACCCAGGCCCATGATATGGGGTCCTTTTAGTGTTTACACTGCTACTTCTCTAAGTGAATGATTACACCCTCTCAAGATCAACTTCAAGATTAACGAGATGTGAAAGTAGAAATTTATGGAGACAGAGTATTGGATACCTGGAAAATACTCAAACTGTACATATGTATTTTTTTAAAGATTGATTGATTGATTTGAGAGACAGAGAGAGGGAGCATGAGTGGGGGAGGGACACAGGGAAAGAATCTCAAGCAAACTCCCCACTGAGCACAGAGCCTGATGTGGGGCTCGATCTCATGACCCTGAGATCATGACCTGAGCCAAAACCAGGAGTCAGACGCTTAACCCACTGAGCCACCCAGGCGCCTTCTATGTATGTACTTTTGGTGATCAAAGAAGATATTTCATTTACTAAAAATCAATTCCTTACTACAGTTCTATGGAAATTTTTTTGCTGTGGTTGTGGTAAAAAATGCAAACAACATAAAATTTACCACCTTAATCACTGCTGTTGTATGGTTCAGTGGTATTAGATAAATTCATAGTGTTGTGCAACTAGACCCGCCAGCCATCTCCAGAACACTTTATATCTGGTAAACCTGAAACCCTCTACCCAGTGAACCATCACTCCCAGCTCCCAGCTCCCCTCAGTCCCTGGCAACCACCCTCTGTTTTCTGTCTCTGCCTTAAATTGCGTTTGCATGTAGCTTTTTGCCACCAGGCCACCCTGCCACTGACGGGAGCAGACAGTCAGGATAGCCAAGGGCTCCGTGGAGATGCTCACAGCCTTCTGATTCGGCGTCATGCCTGAGCTCAGCAGGTGGCGCAGTCGGACATCGTTTGCCTGGGAGGCCGCCTCTGCACTCCGGAGCCCCCTTAACCTAAGGAGGCCAGAGCTGATGTGGCAGGTAGGGATGCACAGCAAGCCTGCAGACGCCAGGATCGCAGCCCTGCACTCCGACCACAGGAGCTGCAGACGCCGTGATTGACAGCAATAAAGACAGAGCAGCTGGCGTGCCATTAATAATCTGGGGCTCCTGGGAATTTGTCCCCCTAGCAGACGAGGACAAACAGTGCAGGCTGTCGTCTGTGTGTGCTGGCAACACCCTTTAGTCACCCTGGAGGCATGACTTCACGTGCCTCACCTTTTCAACTTGCTTTTCTGGGTGCCCGTGACATTTATTTCTTGACCTCAGGGTGACATCTCATAAAGGCAAAATTATCCCAACCAGCACCTTCTAAGCCATCGGGCTTCATCCATGTAAATCATTACTGTAAATGACAACAGCCATCATGGATCAAGCTGTAGGGGTCCGAGAGTCCCAATCTTATCCCTCTCCTATTTGTCCCAAACAAAATAGATTTCTTTTCTATCACACTCTTAATCCCTTTTGTTAATGGTGGACTCATCTTTTACAGACAACGTAAGCGATTTACAAAAGTCATCCCAGGACCCAGAGAGAGCCATTGCCCATAGTCAGGACAAAGTGCAGAAAGACAGCCATGGTCATGGACCACTGGCATGACCAATAGTGCTCGGAACAGGTGCCACATTTCAGTACTAACAAATGGCTACGTGGATGTCTCCACCCAAGGAACCAACACAAAATATTAAGGAAAAACAACAGGATTTCCTCCTCAGTTTGGACTCCTCATCGAGAAGAAACTCTGAAAATGGCAGATTCACAGAAGCAACAGCCACACTCTTTAGGAGTGTCCAGCGCAGCAAGCTAAGCATCCTCAGAGGTAAATACAAGAGAATCTCAGAACAGGAGGCAAACATTTGGGCTCAAGTTTTAGGCTCCTCTCTCGTTAGCTGTGAACTTGGAAAAGGACATGAACTGTCTGAGCCCTTTGTATTCAATTTGGCAAAATGGGTACAATGCCACCAGCTCCTCCCTTCTTCACAGCATTTGAGGTTGAAATGAAATGACGTAAATAAAATCATCCTAAACATAAATGGCAAAGGCAAAATATATATGCGTGGATACCCATACGTATATCTGGTCCCATATGGCACGTGTGCATGCACGCACACACACACAGAGGCAAAGCATTTTTATTCATTTCGTTATTAAGAATTCTTCAGCACTGCTTGTGGGAACATCAACCCTGCCCTTCTGCCCCAGGGATAGTCATTTATGAAATAAATGGAAGTTGCAGCAATTGCTTTGCTTTTGGAAGGACCTTGATGCCACCAGACTAAAGACGATGCATAAGGAAGGTAACTACTTTGCAAGATGTGAGTTACGGTGGGTATTTCTGAATCACCAGGGTTCTCCAGAAAGCTTGTTCTGATATGTGGAATGTATGCTATGAATTCCCAGAGTCAGGCAGAGGGTCCTGGAGTCACATTTGACAAACTGTGGTGAAAAACACCATGTTCTTGCTTTCACGGCTTGCCTGGGTGGTGGAGGCCGTGCAGTGTCTGAACGTCCTGAGGGACATCAGTATTTGTGTATCTCATGTACTTACTGGCAGCAGCGGTGGTTACACAGTGCTATGGTGTCAATGTTTGTATCCCCCCCTCATCCCCGCCCCCCAAATTCGTATGTTGAAATCCTAACCTTCAAAGGTGCTGTGGGTGGGGCCTTTGGGTAGAGCTTGGACCATGGGAGTGGAGTCTTCGTGAATGGGATTAGTGCTCTTAAGAAAAGAGACCCCACAGGGTGCTTGGGTGGTCTAGTCAGTTAAACGTCTGCCTTCACCTCAGGTCATGATCCCAGGATCCTGGGATGGAGCCCCGCATGCTGGGTTAGAGCCCTGCATGGGACTCCCTGCTCAGCGGGGAATCTGCTTCTCCTCCTCCCTCTGTCCCCACTCCTGTGAGCACACATGCACAGGCAATCTCTCTCTCAAATACATAATTAAAATCTTCAAAAAAAAATTTAAAAAGAGACCCTCACAGAGCTCCCTCACTTCTTCCGCCACGGGAAGGCACAAAGAATCTACAACCCAGAAGAGAGCCCTTACCCAAATATGTGGTCTCTGATTTCGAACTTTCCAACTTCTAAAATCATAAGAAAAAATTTCTGTTGTTTAGAAACCACTTAGTCTGCAGGATTTTGTCGTAGCTGCCCAAACAGAGTAAGACACAGAGTAAGACACACAGGGTACCTGCATATACATACTCACAGATCTAGGTCCAAAGAATAATTTTAAAGGAGGAAAAAGGTAAATCAGCTTTACTCATTCTAGCCTGGAGATTGAGGGTGTAAGCACAAAGGATCTGTGCACACACTTATCCTCACATAAGCAATACACACGGGCGTGTCTGTGATGTGTCCGTCTGGGTCTCCATCTACTAATATTGAAGGTCATCTGTCTATTCTTGGTATTACCTCCCCCTGCTCATTGCCTATTTTTCTGTCCCTCCCCCTGTAGCCAGAGATTTAAGAGAGCAAGGACAGTGTCTTATCTGTCATTGTACCCCCAACAGCCAGCAAATGGTTTAGCTTAACAAGTATTGGCAAGACAAACACATAATGAGCATGGCCATACTCATTTTCCTAAAAGATTGCTTACTAAAGCATTAAAAAAATTAGCTGTTTATATCTATGAGAAAACTGAATGACTTGCAGAAGTGGTTTGAACAATTTCTTTTGGGGATGCCTTTAAAAGTAGGGGAGCTACCTCAGATCCTGCAAGTGCCATGTCGTTAGAAGGAGGTCTCATGGTCTAAATCCTCAGGCCAGCTGTATCAGAGTCCATGATGGGACCTTAGAGAATACAGATTCCTGAGCTCAAGACCTGGAGGTTCCTGACTCAGCAGGTCTGAGCTGTGGCCCTGGAATCTGTAGTGTTTGAGTCCCATTGGTAATTGTAATGCATCTCTAGGCTTAGAAATTATTAGACTAGAAATCAGAAATTATTAGACTAGAAATCAGAAATTATAAGACTAGAAATCAGAAATTATAAGACTGGAAATTAGAAATTATCAGACAACTCCAGGCTGATTTAAAAATAAGCCCTTCTCAATCTAGCTTCAAGTCAGAAAAGCCCACCAGCGTAGAGCTCGAGATGACATCAAGATGTTGAGCAACTGGCTGATTCTTCCAGATTTAAATATTTGAGGTTACAAAGTGTATTGAAGCTTCTGAAGGGATCCTGAGCTTCATCTTTCTCTTAGGCTCTTAACTAAAAAGCCCCCTTTGGGGCCTAGAGCAGGCGCTGGGATGGGAGAAAAGAAGATGGTTTAAAATCTAAGATTGAAAAATAGCAATAAACGAGAAGTAACTGTCATAGAAGGAATTCAGAAAAGTAAGTAGTAGGATCTTCTTACTGTCATAGATGGGAGACAAATAAGGAACTCACCTGTCACTTGAATTGTTCTGCATCCTGTGATTTTTCCACCTCACTCTTCCAGGGAATGGGGTTATTCAACATGTCACGAAGGAAGAAACTCAAGGATGTAGTGGAGGAGGGACTCCTAGTTCTATGCAGAATGGGTAACAAGCTCTTTTTGTTTCCATTAGGCAATGATTTGCAGAGGAGAAATAATCTAGACCAAGCATTAGGCATATCGGTCCTATATTCATGCTATAGACCCACCAAATTCAGAAAAATGGAAGTATCCAATTACTCAGCTGACATTTATTGCGCAATAAACTATGTGACGCTCTCTGCTAGGCAGCCAGGAGACTCAGGTATGAATTTAACACCGTCCCCATGCTCCCGTAACTCACACTCCACAAAATCAATAACAGAATTTTATAGGTCTTTTGATATTACAAGATTGTGTCTTACCTTTGATCCCCAGACTTCTGTATCTAACCACCTATTCTACATCAGCTTTGAGATATATTTTAGGCATCACTCTCTTAACATATCCAAAATTAAACCTCTTTCCCCCAAAACAGGTTCTATGTTCAGTCTCCCATATCTTAGTTAAGGACAACTTTGCCTTTCCAATGGCTCTTGTCCAAACCTTGGAGTCATTCTTGATTTCCTTCTTACTATCAATGTTAGCAATCCCTAAGGGACTTATCCTCAAAATCTGTGCAGAACCTGACCTCCATTGAGACCACATTGGTCCTGACTGCCATCATCTCTCACCCGACAACTACAATAGCCTCCTTGCTTCACTCTTAAGACGGCGTGATGTATTCTCAATAGCTGGCTTGAGAAGTTAGAGTGCTTCCTTTAAAAAGTAAACCAAACCATATCACCCTTCTGCTCATTCCCTTCCAGTGGCTTCCATTTGCTCAGAGTGAAAGCCAAATCCTTTGATTGTCCCCTTATGTCCTTCTTGTATCCTCATTTACCTCCTTTCCTTTGCCTGCAAGACCAGGCAAAGGAAAGGTAAGATACACATAGATGTATCTCTGTTCCAGATACACTGATCTTACTACTCATGGGAAATATTCCTGCCTCAGGGCCTTTGTGCTCCCTGCTCTCTCTGCCTTGAATGTGCTCGCTGATGTATCTGCATGGCTGACTTCCCCCGCAGCCTCCTGTGCTTGTTCAAATCTCACTCTGACTTTTAAAAATTTCAGTCTGCAACTCTCCACACATACCCCACCCCATGCCCCTTGCTTTGCTTTTTTTTTTTCCATAGCTTTTATTCTCTTCCAGCCTATTATGTAATTTGTACATTTGTTAAGTTTGCTATTTGTTATTTTCTGCTGCCTTGTAGAAGTAAGTACCACAAGGCCTGAGATGTTTTGTCTGTTTGGTTCCTTGAGATATCCAGGCACCCAGCGTGGTGGCTGACACGTAGGACAGACTCCATAGATGATCATAGAATTCACCCTGTATGAGTGAACACACTTCACTGAGAGCTTCCTTTTACACGGGCATCTTAGAATCCTCAGCAAGAAAGGTCGTGCTATTACCCATGATTTACAAATAAGAGAATAGATCTTTGAGAGGCTGAGTCCTCAGCTCTGAGCCATTAGACTCCAGGGCCTACCTTCTTCTTTTATTTAAAGATTTTATTTATTTATTTGAGAGAGAGAGTGCGCCCGAGTACAAATCGGGGGTGGGAAGAAGGGCGGGGGAGGGATGGGGGGCAGGGAGCAGCAGAGCCCTACTTGGGGCTCGATCCCAGGACCCTGAGATCATGACCTGAGCTGAAGTCGGATGCTTCACTGACTGAGCCACGCAGGAGCCCCTAGACTCTGGGGCCTATGCTCTCAGCCACGGTGGTAGAACTGGATTGGGATGCATGCACAGCATGGTAAAAAGCACCACAGGATGCATGCACAGCATGGTAAAAAGCACCACAGTCTAATCCTACCTCTATCCTCACAAACCTTTCTTCCCTTTGTGTCACTGTATGTCTTCTCTTCTTTCTATAAGGACACTTGTCACCAAATTTGAGGCCCACCCTAATGCAATATGACCTCATCTTAACTACTCGGATCTGCAAAGACCTTCTTTTCAAAGAAGATCACATTCTGAAGTGGACATGAATTTTGGAGGGATGTTCTTTGACCTGTTACAGAATGGGTGGTCGCAGCCCAAAATCTTACATCTCAGGGTGGGATCACCCTTATACAAACATTTCATCAACTACGCGTCAGCTAATCGAACCTCTGCTGCAGCACTGCCATCAAAACTCGGTCTATTCTCTGTTGGAGTATTTCCAGGAGCGGGGTGTCAAATAGCCCACTCTTGGCTGTACAGCTCTATTAGGGAGCTGTCTGCAAAGTATACCCTCATGCTAAATAGACAGAAGAATGGCCCACCGAATATGTCTGTATCCTAATCTCTGGAAGCCATGAGCATATGGCAAAGAGGACTTGCAGATGTGATTATGTTTAAAATAAGCTTAAGGAATAATCTCCTTTGGCAGATGGAGGTGATTCTTGATTAGCCAGGTAGGGTGCAGCTTGATCACCTAGAGGCTTTCCTATCTGCATCAGAGGGAGTACAGAATGGTCAGGGAGATGCACCATTGTTGGCTTTGCAGATGGAGAAAGGGAGCCACGAGCCAAGAAATGTGGGCGAGGGAACAGATTCTCCCCTAGGGCCTCCAGAAAGAACACGGCCCCGCCAGCACCTTGATTTTAGTCCGGTGGGACCTATAAAGTGCTTCTAACCTATAGAACTATAAGGTAATAAATCTGTATTGTTTAAGCCACTAGGTTCAGGGTAATTTGTTACAGCAGCAATAGGAAACTGTTACAGAGGGGAAGTCAACATTCCTATAACTTCTCCCATTGGCTCTAGATCTGCTATTGGAAGAACGAAAACACCTCTGTTTCTTCCTTCCCCACAGCAAATATTGAGCTATTTGAACACACATCTCAAATCCACCCTAAATCTTTAGTTTGCTGGTTTAATATCATCAGAGTTTCCCCACATGACAATTCTCAGACCCCTCATTATTGTATCTACTTTGTATTTTTGTTCTCACCCTCACCCAAAAAAGTTGGTGCCTTGGACAACGCACAGTGCACTCCAGCATGGAAAAACCTAGAGCACTCGAAAAATGCTCTAGATTACTAATCCCTCTCCTGGAGCACAGCCCTCACCACCTAGACCAGCACCCTGCTGCAGGGCCAACCGTGCCCTACGTGCTTTGGTGGAAGCTTTATTATTGGGAAAGTGGGAGGAACCAGGCTTTGCAACCAAACTGACCTGAGTTTGAACTCTGACATTTCCACTTTCTGGCTACACAATCTTGGAAAAATCAATTAGCTTTTCTGTGTCTCAGTTTGTGTAACTCAGTTATAAAAAATGAGGTTTTATATCCTACTAAAAAATCAATAAAATTAGATAATGTGTTTGAAAATATTTTGCAATAGGAAGGCATTAAAATATGTTGGTTTCTTTCTTTTTCTTTTTTCTTTCTTTCTTTTTTTTTTTTTTTTCCAAGTCCTGAACATTATATTTCCATCTATGTGGATCAAGTTTGAATTAACTTTTGGGCAACAATATCATATTCCAGGCTTATGTTGAGTCTACAATCACCTGAAAGCCATGTTTCTTTTCTCACGATATGCCTGGTGAGCCACCTTTACCCTATTCTGTACTGTAGCTGTGGTCGATATTGTGTTATTTTTATCTTGTGAGGTTTGTTTTTTTTGGCCCAGTCCACCAATAACTTTGGGATTTATTCTCTCACTGGGCATATTAGTTAGCATGCCAGCTTCAAACCATACACACTTGTTAAATGTGTCATTAAGTGCCTATAGCGTAGCCTTAAGAAGAAAGGAGGTGAGCCTATTTTGTCATCACTAGTCCTTAATACTTTTATACCTGACCCAAGGCCTCACTTCTTTTCTTTCTTGTCCAAGTGCTCACAAGCCAGCTTCTCAAAGACCACTGATTTCAGGATTCCTCAAAAATTACTGCAGACGCTTCCAGCTAGCCGGCTTGTGTGAAAGCACTCTGTACTCTGAAAACACACAGTTCCTCCCATGAGGCATGCAGAAAGAGCACTTATTTTCTCCTTTATCACCTCCCGCCTCTCCAGGGTTAAAATCCCCTCCCATCGATGTTGATGTCGATCTTCACCGTTGTACAATCTTTCTCCTTAAAAGAGCATAGAAGCGAAATAGGTGCTGGAGAATTGTTTTCTCTGTGACCTGTGGCCATTTTCAGTATTGACCTTCAGCAGAGCAATGTCACTTTGTTGCTGGTTTTTCTTGCGCAAAATCTGAATTAAAAAAAAAAAACTATCTTTCACCATCTGATGCCTTTTGGTTTACTTGCAAATTGCCCCCAGACGTCAATGGCATGGTGGTTTGTCCACCATTGTTTATAGGAGCTTATCCTTGTGGCTTATTTATGTCTGAACTTACAGATACTTTCCCTGAGGACCACTCAGTGCTTCCTAACATCCTTTTCCTCTTTTCTCCTATTTGAGAATTTTCTGAAAAATTCCATGAGTCTATTGCCTCTGTCTTAGTCTTTGGGACTTTTTCCCTATCTTTTCTCTGAGCTTCTGTTTCTGCGGACTTATTCCAAATCCAATTCCTGAAGTATAAAGTACATCTCTCTGACTCTGCCCTACACTCTCGGGCACTGTGAACAGTCAAGTGCCCACAGTTTGGAGCTTGTAGAGTCAAGATTGGCCTTAGCTTAACATCTCCCCACTCCTAAACACCTAGGTAGCAAAGCAACCTCTTTCCATCCCATAGAAAGGGCTCTCCACAGCTCCAGAGGGAAGACAGATCTTGGGGTGCTGAAAGCCCAAAAGCAATGCTTCCCTCCCCCCTTGCTCTTACAGACTTCTTTCTTTGAAGCTCAGGGCAAAATATTCCCTGGCTAAAAACCATGGTTTTCTTTTTTCTCCTCTGTACTTCCCTTAACTCAGATGCCACCTGCAGCAAGACTGAGGAGCCACAAATTCATAGCTAAGATGCCTAGTCTGGAAGCAGACAGGCATGAGTTTAAATCTCAGCCGTTTGAGCCTTAATTTTCTCACCTGTGAAACGTGGTTAATAACAGAACCTGCCACCAAGGGACATGAGAATTACATGAGATAATGCTTGGAAAGCACTTAGCTCAGTTCTAAGAAATAACCATGTCAATTAATGTGCACTCATCATTCACTGGAAAAATGTCCCTCCCCTGTAAAGACTCAAGCTTGGGTCTAGTACTTTCAACCTACTTAAAAGTCAGGTCAAGCCACCACCATGAGGCACAGGAAGGCCATGACAGAGCATTCAGCCACTAATGTGACAATGGAAGAACACAAAAAAAGGAACAGGCCACAAAGTGGCAGATTCTGTGGTCCATTTATAGATAAGACCTCAAATAAAAGCGGAGTCATAAGACATGAAGGCCAGAATTCAGCTTGGCTCTTTTTGTGGAACTTGCAGTTAATCCATCAGAAAAACTCAGAGATTCAGTTATTGACTCAACTGCCCAGTCATTCCTGGATAATACACCACAGATCCTGGAGGAAAATATCCCAGGGGAGTTGGCACGCACAGAGAGGAGGGAGTGGGGAGGGGTGTTTTCTGCTTTCTAAATCTCAGCACACGATGGACTCGAGAAAAGAGTACAGTTGAGGAGGACAGCAAACACAGCTTCCCTTTGTCCATCTGTCAGAATTGGCACCAAGTTCTTGGCAACCTTTTGGGAGCTTCTGTGCCTGGGCTGGGTTAACTTGGCCCCGTCCATTTAAGAATGTTTGATTTGATTGCACAGCAAAATGCTTTTGAAAAGCTGTGCTATTATCCCTGAAATAGAAAAATTAAAAAAATTTGAAAAGCACCTTTGAAGTCAGCTATCCAAATGAAACCTGTGACATCAGAGCGATGGCAGATAAGTGGGGGGCAGAACAAGGCAGCCATTGACCGAGGGGCAGGCCAGGCCGATGCCACACTTTACACCCCACCAATATAAGTCAAAGATGAAAGATGCTCCGGGCAGCTCGCCTGACCCCTGTGCCTCCGTTATCTCCAGTTGATTGCACAGTGTTTCGCTCCGAACAATCCCTCACTGTCTACCTGGTGCAGGTGAATCTCAGCAGAATGGGGGCTCGGGCGGCTTGGCCAGGTTATGGGAATGCCATGCATAGCACAGGGGGCCAGAGGAGGGCTTGTGTGAATCAAGCACCGTCTGTATTACTCCTCTTATCCTTTGCGTGTGGGGGACGGGGCGGCTAAGTGCAAACCGAGGGCAGCAAAGAAAGCCCAGGGCGTGTGTGGTGACAGACAGGCAGCTCTCTCTCCATCTGATATCAGAGACTGAAAACAAGCTCCAGCTGCCCCACTGCCTAGAAACATACAATGTCCCAGAACCATGTTAGAGCATGATGGGCTTCCACGAATCTCGATCAAGTTCTTGCATCTTTTAATATATAACAACAACTCACTGAAAAAGCTCAACTCCGAAGGAGAGTCCATCAGAATGAGCTGGATGTTTTGTGAAAATGTGTTAAAACACAGATTGCTGGGCAAACCCCCAGAGTGTCAGATTTGGTGCATTTGCATTTCTTTTTCTTTCTTTCTTTCTTTCTTTCTTTCTTCTTTCTTTCTTTCTTTCTTTCTTTCTTTCTTTCTTTCTTTCTTTCTTTCTTTTTCTTTCTTTCTTTCTTTCTTTCTTTTTCTTTCTTCTTTCTTTCTTTCTTTCTTTCTTCTTTCTTTCTTTCTTTCTTTCTTTCTTTCTTTCTTTCTTCTTTTTCTTTCTTTCTCTCTTTCTTTATTTTTTTTTATTTACTTGTTTATTTTAGAGAGAAAGAGTGCACAAAGTAGAGAGGAGCAGAGGGAGAGGAAGAGAGAGAATCCCGAGCAGACACCCCACTGAGCGAGGAGCCCATGCCGGATGCAAACTCATGATCCCGGGATCATGAAACCAAGAGTCACATGCTTAACTAACTGAGCCACCTGGGTGCCCCTGAATTTGCATTTCTAACAAATTCCCAGGTGATGCTGATGCTGCTGGTCCAGGGCCCATACTTTAAGGACCACTGGCTTTTGAGGTAAATATCAGTCTCATGCTCAATACTACCATTATAAATGAGATTCACTTAAGTTTGGTACCCTTCAACAGAAGTCAGGTGCCATTCTAAATGCTGGGGATACCAAGATGAATAACAGATTGTAGCTGAAAAGCTCAGTATATTCTAAGCTCTATCTAGAACAAAATGGGATCAAGTAAAGCCCGCTGTTAAGTAACTCCTGTGTGAGTCTTCTTCCCAATAGAGCATTTGAGGAATAAGCAAAGTGGGTTTGCAATTTTAACAAAAAGAAGTAAAGATACCTCGTGGGTATCATCAAAAAGTGGTGGGCTATGTAGGTAAGGACAAAAAGTTGGCAGAAAAGTGGCTTACTCTTTAAAAAAAAAAAAGTGTTTTGGACAGAGGAAGAACAGCCCTGCATGTCTAGAAGATGCACTGCTGAAAGGAAATCCATGAAACCGAGGGTAAGGAAATGTGGACAAAGCTGGAAGCACACAGCTGTCAACCACACAGGTGGGAGAAGCGAGTCATTCTGAATCCATTTTCCACTGGAGTCTGGCTTAGGCACCCATGGAAGAGAAGAGTCTCCAGGACTCTCGGGCCTTCTTCATTGGCATTGTTTTGCCTTCTCTTACTGTCTCAGATACTTTACACATTCCTGCAGCTTTTCTCTCAGATATCGAGGGCAGTTGAGGCAGGAGAGGAAAATCCACTCTCAAAAAAAACCCAATGACTTTGTTGCTCATAGTCTTCCTTGTCTGTGCCAGACTCCAGTCATTCATTCAGAAACAGCATTGAGCAGCTCCTGTGTCCAGCAATGTGCTGGGCTTGGGGGGTGGCAGAGGTAAGCTCTGCAGTTACAAGTGTGTGGCATCATCTCTGTCTGCAGGGAACTTACAGGAGACAAGAAAGATGCTCTTCGGAAGTTATTTTCCATTAAGTAGCAATTTCAAAACAACTCTAAAAGATGCTGCGAGGTATAAATGATTAAATGTCCTGCGAGTAATTCAGAGTAGGAAAGTACAGCTGCAGAGGACAGGACAGTCTTTACAGAGGAGCAAGATGGAAACTCAGAGTGAGAGATGAGGAGATACCATATCATTGGGGAGGATAAGGTGACAGTGAAGATAGAAGGAGGAAAGGAGGGAGGAGGGAGGGAGAAAAGAGGAAGGAAGGAAGGAAGGAAGGAAGGAAGGAAGGAAGGAAGGAAGGAAGGAAGGAAGGAAGGGGGAGTGTTTGCAGTACGATGATGGGAGTACACAGGTTTTCTTGGCTGGATCGGGGGTCTGAACCACATAGAACATGTTGAGAACAGACTGAGTAAAGCACTGAAGGCTATCCTAAGGAGTTCTGACATGATTTTCCAGACAATAGGAAATCAATCATGCATTTCATTCATTCATTCATCCAGCCTGCACTCATGGTACACATACCATGTATGGGCCAAGAACAGGGTTCAACTGCAGGCTCAAAGACCGGTGACTAATCCTTGCTTTTGGAGCATTCACAGACCATCCAATAGGGAGACTCCATGGAATTGGATAATAACACAAAGGACCCAATGCTACAATGGAAGTTTGAACAAGGACAAAGGAGACTAAACGGGATAGCAGTTGGCTCTCCTTGGGGGCACCTAGGAGAAATGTCATGAAGCTGAGCTCCTTGCACTGGGACTTGAACGTGGGTAGACCACACGAACAAAGGCACAAAAGACCTCCTCGCTGTCTCTGTGGTCACCGCAGGCTGCTTCCCACTTGTCCTCTCTCTCACCAATCATGGGTCATGAGCAAATGTAGGAATAACTAAAGGAGGAAAGGAGGAAGATGAGGAGGGGAAGGACAGCAGAGACCACAGGAGAGAGAATGGCGGGAGGATATTTACAAGGGGTGATAGAGTTTGCAGAACATTGTGGTAGGCATGCGACAGTCCTAGAATGAGTGTGTGTGTGTGTATTGAGGGGAAATGCCTAGCATTGCAGCATCAGGTAACATCAGAAAGACATTCTTCTAGAAGATGGCAAAATATCCTTCTTTCCAAGCACACTGTCTATGGCTCAACATCTGCCTACTTCTCTCTCTACTGGGGGACACGTGCCCCCCAGTCAGAAGAGACAACAGTTGATTGATCTTTGCTCTGGCTTGTGGGGCACCAAAAGTCCCCTCGTCCGTGTTGCCTTCACCCTACCAGCTTGGCTGCTTCCCTCCAGCCTGATTTCACAATCCCAAACAAGAGCCACTCATGGGTTAGGGAAAGATCAGGGCTCATGTTTTCTAGACAGCCATAGGTAAGAAATACATATGTCAGCCCAGAAGCTCTGTCACCCTTCCTTCTGAGCATATTCGCTTGTGTCTACTAGGGAAAGGGAATGAGCTTTAAAAAGTGAGCCCATGAGACCATATGTCGTGCTCTGAAAACTAACCTGGGACCACCCTGCTAGTGAGTAATAAAGACTAATTTTTTCCAAGTAAGTGATGTCTCAATGCCCAGCAAACAATCTAGCTGAATAGATCATTTTTCTGAAAAGAAAACTTTCAACAGCTAGAAGATCAAAGGAGTGTCTTGAGGTCAGAAGCAGATTTCAACTTTCTTTGGTCATTGGTGTATTCCATGAAGTATCACGCTTCCATATCTTACCACCTGCCTTCCCTCCCCCAAATATAATCTCACCTAAGAGATGAGCTGCACTGGCCTGGGACTTTGAATTAAGGTGACTTGGGGGTTATGTGGCCCGAGCACCCTCCACAAGCAATTTTTCCCGTCATTCAGTTTCTTCCTATTAGCAAGAAGGATCCCCAGCATGGCCGCCCCTGTGCTTGGATTCCGGGTCACCGCTGTGCCCTGTGTAACTTAGGAACCTCTTTGATTATGCAGGTGAATAGCTCTACTTGTTTCCCCAGCAGATGTTTGGTTGAAGTTCCTTCCCTGTGATTATGATTTTCTTTGGTCAAAAGAAGAGTAATTTGAGAAAGCTGGTCCAGGAATGAAGAGCATGGAGGCAGCCACGAGATGAATTTTTGAACTCTCCAGACTGCATTTTTGACTATACAATCCCTGCACCTACCTTATTATTAAGTGTAATTACCAGCCCCAGGCATGAGCTACAGGTCCCCCACCGAGGATCTGAGCTTGCTACTGTAGGTGCCACCAAGTTAAACTATTTTTTTTCATGCACCATCATCTTACCAATTGAGGACTATGAACCACTGGGTGATCACTGGATCAAGGAGGCTCCAAATGCTGGAAGACCTTAATATGATCCTAAAGAATGTAAAACATCTATTATTAGAACCATAAAAGCTAAGTATATCCAGGCCCCACTTCAAAACACTGAAGATGTGTTCAGTACATTTTTTCCAATATTAATTATTGAAAAATAATTAAAGGTTCCCACCACCAATAAATAAATAAATAAGACCTGCATCAGTTGCAGACTGGCTAATCCAGTGATACTCTCTGGTGGTGGAAATGGGTTTGGGCCTTATTTCATACAAACCACACTAATCAGACAAATTTGTTGGCAACAGGCTCCTCTGTTTTGCCATGTAATTGTGAAAAGCATGGAAATATCTCACAGCAGCACATTTCATCTCAATAATGCACCTCAGATTATTCCATTAGAGTATTCAAAGAGCAGAGGAGAGTGAGAATCTGTACCTAGTGAGGATTAAAGGAATGAAGGAACCTGGGCATGTAGACTGAACCAGCACTCTACAAGCAAGATGTTTCCTTGAAGATTGATATTTTATCTTAAACATTTATAAGGCTATTTCAAATCCATGCACAGTCTACTTCATATCCATGTTCCATCTCAAACAATGACTTAAATCACCTATATCCCCACAGTTGATGTCCCGCAAGTGTTTGCTTGTATCCTGGAGCTAAACACCTCCCAGAGGACTGGCGTGCCAACTGAAGAAGTATGGTCACACAGACCCAATGCCTTGTCAAGGAGACAGGCCACCAGCTTCATTCTTATTTAGTGAGAAAGACCAGCTCAGAAAACTTTGACCTATGGAGACCATAGTCCCGGAGTAGATATCTTTACTAATCTTCAATGTTTTGAGTGCCGGCTGCGGTCTACAAGGGGCAGATCACCTAGCCCCACTGTCTGGAGGTCCAGATGTAAAAAAAATGATGTTATGTTATATCCTTATCTCGTCATATCAACCAGAGATTCAAGGGTTCTAGAGGGTGCTGAAAATTGAGAAGTGTGCCTGTGTGGGCACACACGCATCCTAAATATGAAATCAGTCTCAGCAGAGATCTGGTGTACCAAGTGGTGAGAAATCAGTGGGGGACTCTGAGGAACTTTGAACCCTGAGCAGAGCAGGGAAGAAATGAGGCTCCGGTGGCTGGGGAGGAATGGAGAGCATCATCTAGAGGCGTGAAATGGCAGGTGGGCCAGGTCAAGCTGGGTGACATGGAAAGAATGGGGGTCAACCATGCCTTCCTTTCCCAGCCTGTTACAGAGATTATGCATGGAGTACAGGCATCTCCTCGGAAGAAAAATTGATGGTAAAAAGAATCTGGGGAAGTTTCTGGAAAATTGTATTTACTGAGTACTTACAAGGTGCCAGATTTGGACTAAGCACACAGAGAGCCACAAGACCCAATGACCCCATGAGGTAGATATGATTCTTAGTGTTCCATTTTTGAATCGAAACAAGCAAGATTTGAGAGATTAGCTTATTGGCCAAGATTATCCTCTTTCCTTCCCTCTCTCCTTCTTCCTTTTTTTTTTTCTTTTTTCTTTTAACATATCAGTCTCTGTTAGAGGCAGAAGACAGAACCAAAGAGACAAAGTCCCAACCCCATTAGAGCTCACACTCTGGCGGGGGATGCCACGGTTTTGTACAGAATAGACTACACATAGGATCATGCCAGATGATGAGGGCTATGGAGAATCCTGGTGCCTGGGATGGGGATGAGCAGAGATGGTGGAAGAGCAGAGATGATGCTTTAGTCCACATGCGCAGGGAAGGCCTCTCCGATAAGTGACACTTGAGCAGAGACCCGAACGAAGGGCAGGGGGGATCCATTCAGATGTCTTTGGAAAGAGGACCCGAGACAGAGAGGACAGGGGCAAAATGTGTTTGTGAGCTCGAGGAAGACCCAGAAGGGCTGCTGTTCCTGGAGCGGAGAACAAGGGGGACACTGATAGGAGATGAGGTGGAGAGCAACCCCGGCACACACACACACGGGGTCTCATAAGCCAGGGTCAGGGCCTTGGAATTTGAGTGCGATGAGACTCTCTCAGGTTTCTGGAGCAGAGAAGACTGAAAATGCACGAGAGTGGAAGGGAATTCAGTGGGGGTGGGGGTGTTGGTGGTTCAGTAGAAAGCTAGATGACACCCAGGGTGCAGGCCTGGGAGGGTAATGATGGAGGCAGTGACTAGCCAGGTGCCGGTCACAGTTGATGGTGGGGGCCGATCGGATTTGGCTTTAGCCACAAGGCAGGCCAGACCCAAACGGAGGCCGGTTAGCCGCAGCCCCAGACCCACCCTCTGGCCGAGACCATAGACCTGGTATTGGGGCTTCATCTCCCCATTCATTCTCCTTGTGCTCCCCGGCCCCCCCGTGCTCTCTGCTGCCACCCAGCACCCATGGGCTGCTGCAGACTTCCAGCCCTTGCCCTGAGCGGGGTGCACACCAAATGCTTATAAAGAAAATGTCACCACCCTGGACCTTAGTTCCTTCATCTATTAAACATCAGGACTGGGATATTGATCCTTGAAGGTCACTTTCAATTCTTATTTTCTATGATCTGTGATCTATTTCCCTATAATGTAGGAAAAGAAAACGGTAGGATTATGGAATATCTATGGCTTTCTTTCCAGCAGAGTATATTTTTAGGATGTTGTCTGGACAACTCTTTTTTTATAGTTTCTTTTTTTTTAAAGGTTTTTTTTTTAAATTTATTAATGAGACACACACACACAGAGAGAGAGAGAGAGAGAGAGAGAGAGGCAGAGACACAGGCAGAGGGAGAAGCAGGCTCCATGCAGGGAGCCCGACATGGGACTCGATCCTGGGTCTCCAGGATCACACCCTGGGCTGAAGGTGGGCTAAGCCGCTGGGCCACCCCGGGCTGCCCTTTCTGGACAATTCTTAAGCTCCCTGTTCTACTGCTCAGAAAGAATCAATATGCCTGGGGCCCCTGGGTAGCTCAGTCTATTGGGTGTCTGCCTTGGGCTGCTCAGGTCATGATCCTGGAGTCCGGGGACTGAGCCCTGCTCCACCTCCCTGCTCAGCAAGGAATCTGCTTCTCCCTCTGCCCCTCATCCCCCTCATGCTCTCTCTTAAATAAATAAATAAAATATTTTAAAAGCAAAAAGAATTAAGATGCTCTAGAATCATCACACCTTGTTGCAGTGTTGGGATTAAAATCATTTACCCATTATTTATCCAATTAAATTGTTCATTACAACTATATAAAATTCAGACCTCAGCATGGTGGTTTCTCGGAGCTACACGCAGAATGACCATGTCCCCCAGAGTTCCTCTCCTAGGTTTATATCCAAAAGAGTTGAAAATAGGTACTTGAATGGATCTTTGTACACAAATCTTCACAGAAGTGCTATTCACAATTGCCAGAAGTTCCAGCAATCCAAATGTCCATCAGTGGATGAAAGGATAAACAAGACGGTGCATATACATTCAGTGGAATATTAGTCATAAAAAGGTATGAGGTACTAACACTCGCTACAACCTGGATGATGCTCAAAAACATTATGTCAGTCACACAAGGTCACATTTAGTATAATTCCACATATGAGGAATATCCAAAGTAGATCATCCGTGGAGACAGAAAGGAGATTGGTGGTTGCCAGGGTCTGAGGGAAGGCTAAAATGGAAAGTCACTGCCTGGGGCACCTGGCTGGCTCAGCCTGCCTTCAGCTTAGGTCGTGATCGTGGGGTCCTGGGATCAAGTCCTGCATCGGGCTCCCCGCAAGGATCCTGCTTCTCCCTCTGCCTATGTCTCTGCCTCTCTCTCTGTGTCTCTCATGAATAAATAAATAAAATAAGAAAGAAAGAAAGAAAGAAAGAAAGAAAGAAAGAAAGAAAGAAAGAAAGAAAGAAAGAAAGAAAGGAAGGAAGAAAGAAAGAAAGAAAGAAAGAAAGGAAGGAAGGAAGAAAGTCACTGCTTATTGGCCCTGGATTTTCTTGTGAGGTGATAACTGTTTCAGAACTACATAGAGATGCTGGTGGCACAGCAATATAAATGCATCAAAGGCTGCTGAACTACATACAATTTAAAAACTATTCATTTTATGTTATGTGAATTTCACCTTGATGAAAAATAAATCAGTTCCTTCATCTCACTGGCCCTGTTTCAAGGGCTTACTAGCCAATGGCTACCATGTTGGGCAACAGAGATGGAGAACATCTCTGTCTCAGTAGGAGGTTCTCCAAGACAGTGCTGATTTAGACGGTGCAAGGTTGCTGACACTCTTGTGGGGAGGTTCCTTCAGTCCTTCTTCTTCTTCTTTTTTAAAGATTTTATTTATTTATTCATGAAAGACACACAGAGAGAGGCAGAGACACAGGCAGAGGGAGAAGCAGGCTCCCTACGGAGAGCCCGATGTGGGACTCGATCCCGACCCTGGGATCAGGCCCTGAGCTGAAGGCAGATGCTCAACCACCGAAGCCACCTAGGCGCCCGGGTCCCTGCTCTTTACAGAAGCTCCATGCACACCATCGAGTGTATGCTCCACACGGCAGGACAAGGGACGTCCTCCGCTCAACACTTCCAGCCATATGCCCACCAGAGGGCACTGGCGTACCCCAGAAAACACTGATGGAAGCCCCAGTGCAAGGATGGAAATCTATTTTTAGCACCTGAAGCTGAACCAGTGGTAACAGAAGTGTATGGAAAGCAAACACTAAGGTGGCAGGTTCCCTGCCATCTCTCCCATTCTCATTTGGCCAATTGTTCATAATTTGGGGAAAATTTCCTTCCTGATCACACTGGGTCTCAGCCCAATGTGAATTTGGTGAGTGCGTACAAAGCTTAAGCTGAAGTGGCACAATGCTTTTAGGTCAGCGAGAGAAAAGGGATGCATCACACATGTGTCCGTGCAGATGTACACAGGCGCACGCAGACAGCCGGTTGATGTGCACATGTCCGGGGATCATGGAAAGCTGACATCCTATGACACGGGCGTTGTCCATCCCTGCAGCCTACCAGGAAATACTCATGACCAAGTTGTCTGCTTCCAGGATAAGCAACTATACGAAAAAAATACAACGAAAACATTTTAAAATCATCCTCCCTTCTGGGCCATTAGCCAGTGTGAGCATTTATATTCTATTGTTTGAGTTTTCGTGTGAATCATCCCACAGAGCTGTTGTAATAAAAAAGTTGACCAGGGTCAGAGTTGAGCTCTGCTTGTTGTCATTCTGCAGATCGAAATGCGGAAAGCCATTTTGGCAACTCTACGCGATGCGTGTTATACACAGAATAACATAGTACAGGGTTCATGGATTGCCTCTACCATTTGGCACTTGGGAAACAAGGGTATTTCTCCTCCTTTCCTGAATTTGGAAATGTGTGGGGTTAACAATGGAAACTGGCTTCTCGATGTAGAAGAGCTGTTCCCATAAACCCCTCAGGTCAGGGGTATAAATGTCACCCGTCCTTAAAGTGGTTGTTTTGTCACATGGACATAAATGGCAGGCTTTTCTCCTTTCCTTTCTCCCACCCTCTCTCCCTACGTCTGAGACTGATTTATCAAAATTGGAACATTCCCTTCTAATTCTCAGCTCTCTTGATAAAGTAGACAAAGCCAGGCTTTGGCCTTGGGTTAGTGGCTGCCAGGGATATTACAGAGAGAAAGAAATGACTAGGCCTATTCAGCTGAATATTTTAAAAATGAGATATCTTTGAATTATCCTTTTATCAAGGACCTTATAATCTGTATAGTTTTGTATGTCTACAATTTTATATTTACAGACTTACGCTGTTGGTAGACACATTTTCAGGTACCTGAAATCCAAGACCCAAATGCCATTTAAATTCCAAAGGACCATCCCCACTGGCTTGCCCCAGATGGCTTTCAATATCTTCCACTCTCAGAAATAGGATGCAAAATTGGCCACATGCCTACCAATCAGTTGGAATGTGTTGCAAATCAGGGAGTTGTTGGCTAACCCGTGCCCATTGACACAGTCGTAATCTATGTCTCCTTAAACCACTTAAAACAACATTTGCAAAAGAGAGCAAAATGTAAGCAGCATTTCCCAAAGAATGTTTCACAGAAAACCAGTGAGGGAACCATTAAGGGGGAAAATGGTCTTGGTCCAAAAAAAGGGACTCCTATCACTGAGTGATTGATTTTCCTCCTAGTGAGTCACAGTTTCTATCAGCATGGTAAAGTGTTTGAGGAGTTCGAGGAGCTGTAGCAGAGATGGTCAATGCCCTCTCCAGCCCTCCAAGATCTCTTTATGGTTCTTTATGCTCATCCCCAGCTTCTGTGTCCCTCACAACTTTCTTCGGAGAACTGGTGGGTGCCCTGAGAGCATGAGTTCACATTCCCCCAGGAGGCTGTGGCCAGTGATGATGAGGGCAGCAATTTGGAAGCCTAGCCCCTTGCCTTGGGTGGGACAAATTCTGACAAGTAAGTTAATCCCTGGAGCTTCTCGGGGGGCGGGGGAGCCGGGGCTGAGTCCTCACCCGTGATGACATGGTAGCTTGGCTTCTTCCTCCCCTGTCTTATTTCCCAACCACCCCCCACCTCCACCCCCCACCTTACTGACTTCCCCAGGGAGCACATCCTTCATAAATCCCTGGCCACAGATCCTCACCTCAGGGTTGGCCTCTGGGGAACTTGACGCACCATAGTACAAAGAACCCCACTGAACTTTGACTCAGTATTTCACTTATTTATGCATTCATTCAACAATACTCTATTATTATGTGCCAGCATCTCCTAAAAGTACTTGACCACGGGTGGCTAGCAGTTGGCTGGTTTGTTCTACCAAGCATGAGTAGATGGATTTTCTCTCTCGTGTAGCATCTGTCAGATTTCCGGGAAACTAGAATGCCAAGGAGCTCATTTCAGGAAATGCTGATACTCACAGTTGGATTTTGCACACACAAATCTTCCTCTCAAACTATACTGTACTTTCCCCATAGCAGAGCTGTAGGGTGCATTTCTTTGTTTCCATATTATTATTGCTCCCAGGGCACTGTCCCCTAAATAGTAGCCCACACCATCATAGTGGGAAATGCTTGGACATGGAGTCAGAGGCTCTGAGTTCTTAGTCATCCTCATGAAGTGAGGAGAAGCAGGAGGGAACAACCGGGTGCTTCAGATGTGACCTTGGTAAATATGGGTTGGGCTAGCCTCAGTTTTGTGGGATGACTACAGTTTTGGCCACCTGACAACTTGGGGAACGATTTTCAAGAGTGTTGGGTAATAAATTCTCCCAAGAAGCTCATAGTTCGTTCCCAGATGTTATCCGCCCCCAAACATCCCTGGAAGTAGAAAGCATTTTAGAAGCTCACAGTGTCATTTTTAAAGGTATGTCTGTCCAGTATCAAACCGTTGGATCAACTCCCATAACTCAACCATCAATCTTGATGGTTGGTACCACCAGGAATATGATCCAGGTGTTTTGAAGCTGGACTGACCGGTAGAAAAGGGACTGGAGGTAGAAGTTCAGAGAGGTGACATGCTTTCTGCCCCACCTTTTATCTACCTGCCATTCCCAAGTGAAGGAATACTTCAGCAGCCTTCATAAAAGCCCAGTGTGATGGGACTGTGCTAAGCCAGGGCCTGTCAAAGACCAAGCGTGGTCAGGGAGGGGCAGAGGCAAGAGGCCTGCTGGCTGCTTCTAGGTGGATGCAATGCCCCCAGCACCTTATGCTGCTTTCTGCTACCAAGTATTTGGATTCTTTGAGCTTCATTAAGTCAGGTGGCAAAATCAAAACCAAAACCAAACACCTGTTTCTAATTCTCCTAATAGAGAGGACTAAGAAGAAGGAGGCGATTGAAATTATAGGTAGAATGGTGTATGTGGGCCCATCTGCATGCTGGTCACATCCTCAAAGGTAAGAAGGCTATTCTAGACAAATGGAGGAGAATAAAGACTGAGGACAGGTCTTTGGACTTGGTGACCAGGCAGCTATTACAGAGCAGCTGTAGCAAAGTCAAAACCTCAATTCTGGGTTTAGGAGTGTCTAGTGCATGTGTGCAAGCCCTCAGATGATTCCAAATAGGGCAATATATGATCAGCGTCAAATGAAGGGCACAGATGATCAGAGTGTTAAGGATTTGGAACAAGAAGAGCACTGTGGAAAGGGCAGGTCCATGGATGTCTACGTGAAAAAAATCAAGGTTTGCAACGGGCCTGGACTTAAATTGGAATTTGGTTACAAGTTTAATAAGTCTGATCACACGACATTCCCTGCCTCATTTGTCCATGAGCTCAAACCCTCTGAAATTCTAGCCTTGACTCTTTTTAGCAAGAGGGCCTGCAACTGTAATGTAAACACTTTTAAGACCTACAAGTAACCAATCACCAGGCCTGTTGCTGACTTTCACATTGCTTCCTCTCCTGTCCATCCCATAATACTTGCCTATGATCCTTCCTCAAAGATAGAGGATTTTTTGGTTTTGTTTTACTTGCCTATGATCCTTCCTCAAAGATAGAGGATTTTTTGGTTTTGTTTTGCTTTTTTTTTTTTTTAAGAAGGCTCCACACCTAGCATGGAGCCCAACATGGGGCTCGAATTTAAGACCCTGAGATCAGGACTCAAGCTGAGATTGAGAGTCAGATGCTCAACTGACTGAGCCACCCATATGCCCTAAAGGTAGACTTTTATTACTTGGGTTTGAACTCGAAAGAAAGGAGCTGTAGAATTTAAGATGCTGGATATATTTTTTACTTCATAAACAGCCTAAAGTTTTGGGCATATATGAGGGGAAAGGGCTGGAATCTGTGTACATAGTAATGTCTAGCTGCTGACACTGGCATGACCATCTACCACAAAACAATGAGGTATTAGTACAGCACATATGACACTTGGCTGGACAAGCAGTACATCGTGGGAAGCCTTATCCAAGGCAGGTGAAGAGACATAGGACAGGCACCGAGTAGCCAAACCTCATCACAGTCTAATCAATGTCCTCCATAGCTGATGAGGAGGGAGCACCCATACTGCAAAGGTCAAAGGTGTGACCATAGTGCAGTGAGGAAAGTTGGTACCAAAGCTGGAATGCCCGGGGTCCAAGCCCTGACCTTTAGCCACATCTGTAACTTCGAAAAACGCAAGGTGTCTGATCTTGGGTTTCCTGGAAGATTTGGACAATAAAATATCTGCCTTGTTCACTACAAAAGTCTGTTTTGAGGATCAAATGAGATAAAAATGTGAAAGAGTGTTGGTCTAAACCAGCATACAAATGGAAGGTCTTTAAAAATTAAATTGATATTTAATTCTCCCCAAAACAACGCAAAATGAGGCAGGAATAATCCTCATCAACATAGTTCAAATTTGCCTCTTTTATCTTGTAAATTTTTTATTTGATATAATTTCAAACTACAGAGAGATTATAGGAAAACCCATATCTTATTAACCTAAATACATCAGAGGTAGCATTTGGTAATAATTTGCCCCATTTGCTTTATCATTCTCTCTGTCTCTTTCCTTCATCCCAGACATATTTCTTTAATCCTAAATACCTTAGTGCGTATATCCCAAGAAGAAGATTCTCTTATATTACCCCAGTACAATCACCAGAATCAGTAAATTCAACACTGATATAATGCTATAATTTAGTGTACAGTCCATATTTGGATTTTGTCAATGGTTTATTTTTAATATTTTATTTATTTATTCATGAGAGACACAGAGAGAGAGAGGCAGAGACACAGGCAGAGGGAGAAGCAGGCTCCATGCAGGGAGCCCAATGTGGGACTCGATTCTGGGATTCCAGGATCACGCCCTGGACTGACGGTTTCCCCCTAAACCGCTGAGCCACCTGGGCTGCCCTGTCAATGGTTTCAATACTATCCTTTCAGCTATTTTTCCTCGTTCCACGATCTGACCCAGGATGAAGTGTTGCATTTATTGTCATGATATCTGAGCCTCCTTTAATCTAAAATAGCTTTTCAGCTCTCCTTTTCCTTCATGATTTCGATATTTCCAAGGAGTACGGGTCAGTTTTGCAGAAGGTTCCTCATTTTGAGTCTATCTGATGTCTCCTTGGGATTACATTCAGGTTATGCAGTTTTGAAAGAAATACCATAGAAGAATTGTCATATCCTTCTCATACCAGGAGACCCATGATGTCCGTCTGTCTCAATGTTGGACATGAAATATTATTCAGCCGTGAGAAAGAAGAAATCCTGCATTTGCAGCAATAGGGATGGGCCATGAGGGCATTATGCTAAGGGAAATAAACTAGACAATGACAATTACTGCATAGTATCACTTATATGTGGAATCTTGAAGAAGGAGGAAGAGATACAAACTTTCAGCTATATATAAAAAAAAGAAGGAAAAAAAAAACCTTTCAGCTATAAGAGGAATAAGATTGGGATGTGTGGGTAGCTCAGTGGGTTAAGCGTCTGACACTTGTTCTCATCTCAGGTCATGATCTCAAGGTGGTGAGTGTGGAGGCCACTTTAGAGTCTCTCTCTCCATCCAGAAGTGGACCCTCAACTTTATGGTCAACTAATATTCGATAAAGGAGGAAAGACTATCCACTGGAAGAAAGACTGTCTCTTCAATAAATGGTGCTGGGAAAATTGGACATCCACATGCAGAAGAATGAAACTAGACCATTCTCTTACACCATACACAAAGATAAACTCAAAATGGATGAAAGATATTAATGTGAGACAAGATTCCATCAAAATCCTAGAGAAGAACACAGGCAACACCCTTTTTGAACTCGGCCACAGTAAATTCTTGCAAGATACATCCACGAAGGCAAGAGAAACAAAAGCAAAAATGAACTATTGGGACTTCATCAAGATAAGAAGATTTTGCACAGCAAAGGATACAGTCAACAAAACTCAAAGACAACCTACAGAATGGGAGAAGACATTTGCAAATGACGTATCAGATGAAGGGCTAGTTTCCAAGATCTATAAAGAACTTATTAAACTCAACAGCAAAGAAACAAACCATCCAATCATGAAATGGGCAAAAGACATGAAGAGAAATCTCACAGAGGAAGACATAGACATGGCCAACACGCACATGAGAAAATGCTCTGCATCACTTGCCATCAGGGAAATACAAATCAAAACCACAATGAGATACCACCTCACACCAGTGAGAATGGGGAAAATTAACAAGGCAGGAAACCACAAATGTTGGAGAGGATGCGGAGAAAAGGGAACCCTCTTGCACTGTTGGTGGGAATGTGAACTGGTGCAGCCACTCTGGAAAACTGTGTGGAGGTTCCTCAAAGAGTTAAAAATAGACCTGCCCTACGACCCAGCAATTGCACTGCTGGGGATTTACCCCAAAGATACAGATGCAGTGAAATGCCAGGACACCTGCACCCCGATGTTTACAGCAGCAATGTCCACAATAGCCAAACTGTGGAAGGAGCCTCGGTGTCCATCGAAAGATGAATGGATAAAGGAGATGTGGTCTATGTATACAATGGAATATTCCTCAGCCATTAGAAACGACAAATACCCACCATTTGCTTTGACGTGGATGGAACTGGAGGGTATTATGCTGAGTGAAATAAGTCAATCGGAGAAGAACAAACATTATATGGTCTCATTCATTTGGGGAATATAAAATATAGTGAAAGGGAATAAAGGGGAAAGGAGAAAATATGAGTGGGAAATATCAGAAAGGGAGACAGAACATGAGAGACTCCTAAGCTGGGAAATGAACTAGGGGTGGTGGAAGGGGCTGGGGGGCTGGGGATGGGGGTGACTGGGTGACGGGCACTGAGGGGGGCACTTGATAGGATGAGCACTGGGTGTTATTCTATATGTTGGCAAATTGAACACCAATAAAAAATAAATTTATAAATTAAAAAAAATAGAAAGTGATCCAAGAGAAAAAAAAAAAAACAGCTCTCTCTCCCTCTCCTTCTGCCCCAACACCCACCCATGTGCTTTCTCTCTCTCTCTCTCAAAAAAAAAAAAAAGTTGGATAAGGTCTGGGGATCAAAGGTATAACATGGTGACTATAGTTGATCACACTGCAATGTATAATTGAAACTTGCTAAGAGAGTGGAACTCAAATGTTCACTCCCCGCCCCCCAAAAAATTTAAAGGCAAACAAATAAAAAAGTGAGGTGCTGGGTTTGTTAATTAACTAGATGGGGTAATCCTTTCACAATAGAAAAATAAAAGATTTTGCAATAATGGTTGATAGATATCTAGATAAGTTCATTGTCCTGATACAGTTCATATGTAGTTAAGCATAATACACACACATCCTGTTATATACATATGTATTGCACAAAATATACATAAAGAAAATGAGTTCCATTCACACCAGTCCCAGTCAGTCCCATTCAGACCAGTGTTACCAGTTCATTCCAAACCCTCCCCCTTCCCATGTTTGCATCTCCTTTCTCTGACATGATAGCAGGCTTCCATGTATAGAATGATCACAAATTTGCTCAGGACACTCAGACACTAGTTTCAAAATTGCCAATTCATGCCACCATGAACAACAAACCTACGAAGCGAACTTCAATATTTGTTGACAGGCCTTTTTGACTTTAGATTGAAGGTATATAGTGAAAATCCTGAGGCCCAAAGTTCCTTGGGTTCGTTTTATTTCCCCCTTTAGTGTGATTATGTTTTTCATAAGAAATGTAAATAGATCCATTTGTCTGTTTGTGTCCCATTTTTTGTTTTTTCCCCTATCCTTACCGATTTGACCTTTCTGAGCAGCAAAACATGAACATGCTTTCAAAAGTGAAGATTGTTCAAAAAAGGTATTTTTTAAAAAGTGTCATATCCTCAAATCCCTGCACCCCGCCCCCACCAGCCTGGGTCAATAACCAGCCTCGCTGGTTTTGGGTCTATCCTTCCTGTGTTTCTTTTGGCAAAAATGCAGACGTGTGTTTATTTCCTTATAATAGTTAATATTAGAATTATTGCTGGCTTAGAGAAAAGGCACAATCTGTACACACCGTAGAGTCCCTCCTATCGGGTTGCATTTCCTACTGACTCCGAGGAGCCTGTAGGGGTCAGCAGGGGACACAAAGTCAGCTCTCCTGAACTGCGTGGATGTTGCAAGTTCACTGCAGTCTGAACCCACATCCATCAACCGGCTGCTAATCCTTCTTGACAGACATCCCAGAAGAAACTTGACGTGTTAACTAGTTCCAGAGTTTAACGAGTATGAAAGCCAAGGTTTGAATTTTGGAGGCCAGAGGGAAGGTGATTTATTTCTACATTTGACTGACCATGAGAAGTCACCAAGGAAGCGGCTAGACTCAGTTGTCTAAACATTCTTCCCCACCGGTTCTCAGAAGGAAAGCCCGTATTTGTGAGATTTCTTCCTTTCCTCCCTGTAAGTGTGTATTTTGGAGACCCAGGAGCCTCAAGCCCCAAGCCCTTCTTAAGATGCATTTGATATACCACCCCGTGCAGGTGACAATGGCAGGTCTGTGTGTTCACCTGTCACTGGGGCCTCTCAGCCCTGCAGGTGGAGAAAAAGGCTGGTGGCTCCACCTGAGTGCACCTGTGCTCACCTGAGCAGAGTCAAGAATGCGAACAATTCAAGTATTCTCCAGCCGAGAGAAGCTGGGTGCACTTTGCTCTTCGGGTGTTTCTCCTTTGTCTCCTCTGCTTTTCTTGGCAGAAGAGCGAGTCGGCGCTGGACGGCAGGCGGAGAGCCTCAGATGGCTGTCTTGGCTCGGGCAAGCAGGGCCGCAGCAGAGGAGGCTGCTTCAGCTGCTCTGTGCAGTCAGGAGCGACAGGAGCCCACCCGGGCAGAAGGGAAACCCTCTGACTCTGCCAAGTGTGCAGAGTTGAGCAAAGCTCTCTCCTCCATCCCCAAATCTCTGTGTTTTCTCATTAATTCCATCTTACCCTCCAATTTTAGTACACTCAGTCGAGACGTGTAAAGAGATATGCACCCTTAGGGCAAAGAAAAGATAAATTCCTCCCTTTCCTGATCCCAACTTAAACCCTCTTCGGGTTGACAGCGGCTCTCCTCCAGCCCCATGAGGCGGAGCGTTGGACATAACGTGTTGATGGATGGTAACATATACGCCAGGATGATAATGTCCCTCGACTGGGGCTCTTTTACAAAATCTTGGGTTTGGAAGGACCTTTGAGGTCACCCAGGCCAGTCTCCCACCTTCCCAGCAATCCCTCTGACAGGTGGCCATTCAATCTCTGTCTGAACACTTCTAGTGATAAGGCACTCCACATGGCTGAATAGCAGACTCCTACACATCCTTCAAGACCCTGATCAAATGTCATCTGCTCAGTAAGGCTCCCCCGAAGCAACCCAGGCAGATTAGTTACTCCTTAATTTGTGATCCCTCAGCACCTTTCCCCAACACCACCAGCACATATTGTGCTGGAATGTATCTGTTTACATCCGAATCTGTCTCTTGTAATGGCCTCTCCAAGAGAACAAACCCTACATTGTTCATCTTTGTATCCCTAACTCGTCCAACACCTAATGCTCAGAGAGTATCCCAATAATGATTGAACATTTAGATGAGCGCAGCCTCCTAAGACAGCTCCTACCATAGTTGAACAGCTATAATTATTTAAGAGCATGCCCTTGTGTTGAGTTCATGTCTCCCAGAACCCTCTTCTGTCCAGGCCAACCCTCCGGGTCCCTTCCATACTTCCTCAGCAGATCCAACTGTGGGACCTCAGCTCTCTTTTTGCCCTACTCTGGATGAGTTTCCCTTGAAGAAGCCAAAGGAAGGCAGAACCATGCATTTAGTTCCGTAACTGGCCCTGGGATTTGGTGTCTCACAAGCTAGTATGTGACAGCTGCTCAGGAAAGAGCAGACCAGAAGCCTTAGGAAACAAGGTGAGCACTTCCTGAATACCGGCCACAACCCTTGCAAAGGATGTCTCCTGATTTTCCTTCAAGTCGATCTCAAGGGAAGATCCTGGTCAGCGTCCCCACTAGTGAAATATGAAATGCAGTAGCAAAGGGCATACAGCCCACCCTCAGGAGACTACTGTCATTACTGCCAAACCCTCAGGCCCGGGTTTTGATCTGTAGGTCAAGGAACAGTACTTATTTCTCGTCCTGCCTGGATCTATGACTCATTATGGTTTTAGTTATTTTCAAGCAGGAAATTTCTCGGCAAAATGCTCCTAGCACATGAATCTGTGTATTTAGCATATCAGTTCTCTTTCTTCTGGAGGATGCCAAGAGAACATGGGGGGAGGTGGATGACAGGAAGAACAGATAGAGAGCAAAGGCTTGGGTACCCGAGTCAACTGGGGTTGTCGGGATGCACCTGCCTCTGGCTCCTCCAAAATGCACCCAGATAGCCGAGCACCTCCCTTCCTTCCTACCTCCAAAGACTAATCTCTGAAGAGGATATATTTGATTTTAGTCACTGCCTCCTCACAGCTGAAAATATACCACCCAGCCACTGCTTCATCGTATAACCTCCTTTTCACCAAATCCACCCCGTGATTCCCTCATGGTCGGGTTCTGATGACTGACATTGGCTTTCAAAACATACCTTTCACTTCAGTTTAAATAGCCCCCATGCCCTTCAGTACCCCCAAGTGACCACTTCCATGTTGGGACCTCCACCGCATCTTGTAGAAGCCTCCATCCCAACACTTGATTAAAATTAGTCTTTTATACAAATGTGTCCCACAATCATCCTCTCTGAGGATCTCGGGCCAGGAACTCTGTCTGTCTTTGTATTTCCAGGATCCAGCATAACATTTGACACATAGAAAACACTCAATCATCACTAGTGAGCTTCTTTTGTAACAACCCCAAAACTGCTGAGTTAATGTTTGCAATCCTATGCACCCTCCTCACCCTGGCTTCCATATATGGAAGAATCACTGGGGACGTTATTAAAAATACAAACCACAGATCTATTGACCTTATTGGAGTTGTATGGCCTAGCCACTTGCATTTTTACACAAGCACCCCAGATGGTTTTGAGGCTGGTGTTCTTCATACCAGTTTGATAAGCAGTGACCTACCTACAGCCTTCGTTCCCACCATGCTCTGGGTTTAGAGCAACTTGCCATTTGTGCACTTAGAAAATTATTAATTTGGTAGATTAGTAACAAATTGTAAATATATCTGATATCCAGCAAGGTAAGTGTCTTTTTAAAATATTTATTTATTTATTTGAAAGGAGAGAGAAAGAGCAGAGAGGCAGAGGGAGAGGAAGAGGGAGAGAAGCAGATTCCCCACTGAGCATGGAGCTGGACATGGGGCTCGATCCCAGGACCCTGAGATCCTGACCTGAGCCGAAACCAAGAAATGGTTGCTTAACCAACTGAGCCACCTAGGCGCCCCAAAAAGGCAAATGTCTTTTTCTGAGATAAACACAATTAAGTAAATTAATAGCTGATTAGATACTAGTGGTCAGTAGAGGGTAGGCTGCAGTGACAACCACAAAATCCCTGTGACTTAATGATACAAGTGTACTTTTCACTCAACGGATTTGTCAGGGGACTTGGTTCATTTGCAGAACAAGCAGATAGAAGTGCCATATCAACATGTGCTTCCAGGTACCACAGCAGGAAAAAAGAAGGTGGCAAGTCTTGCACTGGTCCCAAGGCTTCCGCCTGGAAGCAACACACAATCACATTTTATCAGCCAGAACAAGTCCTGTAATGCCACCCAAACCCCACAGAAAGCAAACTCCACTGTGATCCCACCATGTGTCTGGAAGGAAAGGAGAATCAGTACATCAATGAATGGTGACAGTGACTATTCAAATATTCGCACCTGGAGCCAAGGTGTCAGAGAGGCTGACACAAGGTAGGTGTATAATGAATATTTATCAGATCAATAAAGTGTGGCACTTATGTGTGGAAACTATTATTATTATTATTATTGTTGTTGTTGTTGTTAAATGAAAAAGCAAATTCTATGACGAGAAAAGAATATACAGATTCTCCTTATAGGGAAAGGAGGCAGGCAATACCAAGAAACACTTGCATGGGGTGGGCGGAGTCAAAGAAAATAGTCTCAATACATCCTGAAATAAGGGCAAGTTTCAAAAGTGACCTAAGAGGATAGAAAGACGTCTGTCCATGGATGTTCAGTGGAGTGCTTACAATAGTGAAAACTGAAACATCCATCGGAAGATAAGTAAGTGCACCAAGAGTGATATGGGCTTGGGCAAAGGACACAGGGGCCAACTAGAGGACAATACGAACATGAAAACGAACAATGACACCAATGGGTTATAACCCAATGAGTAAAACTGTCAGAGAATCCTATTGGAGGCTCCTCCCCCCTCTGGAGTTGTACTCAGGTGGTTGCTGTTCCTGTGATCACATATTAACACACCCAGTCCCCACCCCCTCCTTTAAATATATTCTTTTTCTGACCTTCCAGAACACAACGCTCTGCTGGCACTTCTCCTACTTCCCTGGTTCCTCCTCCTCAGTCTTTACTTCATTTTCCTCCTCTTGTCAAGCTCTGCACAATAGAGTCCCCGAGGGTTCAGATCTTTGTCCCCTACCCTGTTCACATGCTCTGTTCTGGGCAGATCTCAGAAAGCCTCATGCTTTAAACTGCATCTGTGTTACTAACTCCCAAATCCATGTCATCTGAGCCTCACTCTCACTCCTGGACTCCAACATCTTCAGCAACTCAAATCCAGCATGTTCCAAACTCACCTCTGATCTTTGCCCCAAAACTCATTCCACCCCTGATCTTCCCCTGTGTCCGTTACGTCTCTTACCAGTTGCTCGCACCAATCCCCTGGAGTTCTCTGTGACTCCTCTTTTCCTCCCAGGCCTCCCCCTCCTGTCTGTCAGAAAATCCCTTTGGTACTGCTCTCAAACACAGACAGACACCAACCGCTTTCTCTTTCTTCATGCTGCCACGGGCTGTTTCCTCTGCCCAGGACACTCAGTCTGCAGAGCGAAGTCCTTCACCTTCATATCCTTGCTCAAATGCCCTCTTCTCAGTGGGCTCATTGGCTAAAAATGCGACCCAATCCTTATGCTGCTTTATTCTTTGATGGCACATATCCCCTTCTTAGGTACTATGTGATTTTTCATTGTGCTTTTCGTTATGCTTATTGCACGTTATCTGGCACAGAGCAGTGTACACTCCATCAGAAATGGGATTTTAATTTTTTCAGTTCCCTGATTTATTACAAGTGTCACAAAGAAGACATTCAATCAAATTTGTTGAATGAAAAATTGACATGGGAAGTTATCTATGATACATCATTTTGGAGGAAAGCCAGCTACAAAACCATAAAAGCAAAACGATGCTATTTTTGGCAAAAAAAAAATAGCATGTATATGTCATAGAATATATGTGACTGTATGGAAAACCATATAGCAAAATGTTTACAATGGCTTTTCTGGGTGATGGAATTCTAAGCAATTTCTAGTTTATTCTTTTGGACTTTTAGGTTTGTCTTTTGAAAATGTATGCTCATAGCAATGTCCATAGCCAGACTATGGAAAGAGCCCAGATGTCCATCAACAGATGATTGGATAAAGAAAATGTGGTGTATATCTACACAGTGGAGTATTACTCACTAAAAAAAAAAAAAAAAGAAATCCTACCATTTGCAATGACGTATATGGAACTAGAGGGTATTATGCATGAAATAAGTCAGTCAGAGAAAGACTATTTTCATATGATCTCACTCATATGTGGAATCAAAGAAACAAAACAGAGGATCGTAGGGGAAGGAAGGGAAAAACAAAATAAGATGAAATCAGAGAGAAAGACAAACCATAAGAGACTCTTAACTCTAGGAAACAAACTGAGGGCTGCTGGAGGGGAGATGGGTAGGGGTATGGGGTCACTGGGTGATGGGCATTAAGGAGGGCACGTGATGGGATGAGCCCTGGGTGTTACATGCAATTGATGAGTCCTTAAACTCAACTTCTGAAACTAAAAAATTCACTAATTAATTTAAAAAATAAAAATGTATGCTTATGATAAATTTCTAATGGAAGGAGGTTAGTCGGGGTGCAGTACAATCATGGCTATGAATTTGGGGTTTTGATCCAAACAGACCTAGGCATACCTTCTGGTCCTACCAGTTACTCTACCTTGAATGGGCCCCTCCTCCATGAACTCCTCACAGGCTTCACAGGGTAGATGAGAAACTTATGAAGAGCATTTAGCCCAGCACCTCAATACCAGCTATTATTACACATCATATTTAATCCTCCCAACAAGCTCAGTGAGAAGGCAGCATCATTCCCATTTTCCAGATGCAGAAGGCAAGTCTATGAGGAGTTAGGGTCTTGTTTCCAGGAATGAGAAAATGCCATAGACTTTCACACAAGCCTGCCTGATATGAGAGCCCAGGCTCAAGACACCGCACCCCGCGTCACCTCAAGTCTCTACAAACCTTGCCACTGTCACCATTTGCTTTTTTGGGCCCAGAAGAGTCAATAGAAATAAGAACACTTCTTTTCAGCTTTTATCTCTAAGAGTAATGAAGGGGCTGTCTTGATTCAGAGCTGCCTGGAGACCTCAAAAGCAAGGGAACTAGGGTCTGGGGATGGGGATGGGGATGGGGATGGGGATAGACATTGCTGGTGTTGCTGGCTGGAATCAGGGCTGACAGGCCCCCAGCAGCCTCACCACCTCACCCAGCTGGGGAAGGGATGTGGCCACTTCTCCACTGACATCCTCTGGCTCCTCTGTCCCTAGGCCTAAGAGCATCACTCTTTTAGTATCTAAAAGTTTCTCCTTGGACACTTATCTAAGTCTTTCGTCATGTCCACAGGCCTCCTTTTTTATTTTTTTATTTTTTAAAGGTTTTCTTTATTTATTCATGAGAGACACACAGAGACAGGTAGAGACACAGGCAGAGAGAAGCAGTCCCCGAAGTGGGACTCGATCCCAGGACCACAGGGTCACGCCCTGGGCTGAAGGCAAACACCAAACCACTGAGCCACCCAGGGGACCCTCATTTTTTTTTTAATTTGCAGTTCCTTAAGCCCCACTAAGGAGCAGAGTCATTCTGGAACAAGGAAAGAGAGCAAAGAGCCTCTGCCCGCGGGCAGCTGTGCTGGGATGCGAGGGAGATGCCTCAGAGCCGCCTCCCCGTGGGGGTCAGTGGGCACCAGCCGGCCAGCCAGGGGGAGTGCAAGAAAAAAATGAAATCTTAATTTCCAAAGAGCCTGGGGAATAAAGCTGCTTGGAAAAATGCGATCCTTGCAAAGATAAGACAGAGAGAAAAGATGCAATAAAACTACTAACTTATGGTGAAAACATTTGACTATGGGCTCTGCCTTCCACATGGTCTCCCCCCAACACACACTCATGCTCATTCTCCCTCTTTCTCTTCTCTCTGTCTCTCTCTTGCTCTCTGACTCAGTCTCTCCTTCTCTCAGTATCACTGTCTCTCTCTCTCTCTCTCTCTCACACACACACACACACACACACACACACACACACACAATCAGCTCCCATTAACATCATCATAGCAACATGTTCCAGCTCAAGGTATTGGAGAGTTGCCCTCGGTGCCCTGGCTGTAGCTGGGCGTCCTCATGCCTGAGGAACTCCTCGCCCACATTTCCTGCTACCAGTCTTCCTGCTCTCATCCCCAGTGGAAAACTACTTGATCATGAAGGCAGACCACTGGGTTACAACCAAATGGAGGTTTGATGTAACAGTTCGATAGTGAGCACAAAGCTCCCTGGACTGGAAATCACAGATTCCAGCTTTATTTCCCCATCCATCTCCCACAATGTTGTGACCTCAAGCAGTTGTCCGCCCTCTCCAGGCCTCAAGGGTCTCTATCATAAAATAAGGATGATAACAGAGCTTTGCCACCCTGAAGGCAGGTGGCTACACCAAGCTGGTGGTTTCATGAACCCTTCCTGGTTTTACGACTCACTTAGTTAGTCAAAAATCTTTACCAAACACATCTCTTGTCCTCAAGAGAGATGGGAAGTTCTGGAAGGAAAAAAATTGGGCCAAAAAAGAGGATATAGAGGGTATGAGGGAATGCTCTTCTAGACAGGGTGGTCAGGGAAGTCCACCCTGATTTAAGGTAGATACTGGAGGTGAGAGGGATGCTCCAGGAAGCAGAAGAACAAACACAATCTCAGAGTTTACAAACTCCCTTCTGCACACATTTCCAAAAGGATCAGAGGTCCTCCCAAAGTTGGCTTCCCTTAGAAACCCTAGAAGTATGAAGTCCTGGCCAGCTCTGTCATGGAAAGGCCAAGCATTGAGAATCAGAGAAACAGAACCCATCCTGTTCTTCCTCGATCCTTCCAGAACCAGCTGGAAGGTAACCACCTGTCTGGGGCAGGGATTTTCCCGGAATCCCAGCTTCAAAGGGTCCCTGTTGTTTCAGCAGCTGTCTCCTGCAGAGAGCCCTGGGAACCGCCCCACCGCCCCCTTCCAGCTCCACAGGGGATGGCAAGACTTCTTCCAAAGCAACTCAGGAAAGAAGACTCTGCCCTGGTTGGTGATCTCCACATCATCTCAATCTCAGGAACCACGAGGCTGGTCTCCCTTAGTGACCCTTAGAAGATAGAGTGCTTGGTGTGATCAGAAGGAAATAAACAAGCCAAAAATCCTGCTCCAAAGTGCTGCACAGGGCCTGCCTACAAGCCTGCCCACAATCTCCACTAGGGATTGTTCTTTTGAATGAAGACAGTGAAGTCCCATGTTTAAGAATGCAAATATGGCACAGTGTTGATAACACACCCAAGTGTTATTTGCTTTTACCCCCCTGTAGTGGGTGGAACCAGGGCCCCCCAAACTACATGTCCATATCCTGACTTCAGAATCAGTGAATGGAACAAGTGACCTAGTGTGGCCACAACTCAATGAATGCCAGGAACAGCAGAAGCTGGGATAGAAGTGTCCTCCCCTAGCACCCACAGAACGTCAGCCTCTGCCAGCAGCTGGATTTGGGGCGTGTGCCCTCCAGAACTCCGAGAGAATAGATATTGTTTTAAACGCCAGACTCACGGTGCTTTGTTTGGGTAGTCCTGGGAAGCTAATCTCAGACCTTGGAATTACTTTATTATGTTAGTTTGCTGTTTCTCAGAGCTCAAAGCTCGAGGACTTGGGACACCTACAGGCTTCATCAGGAAGGGAAAGGAACAGCAGGAAGTGTTGGTGAAGGGGTGTGACAAGCAGACCCAGGCAGGGCCCTTGGTGTGGCAGAGAGGTCACAGCAGAACATACGGGGAACAGGTCAATGTGCGCACCCAGGGCGAGGGAGGCTAGGACGAACTAGGGGAGACCACCAAGAGGGCACTTGAGGTGTCAGCGACCAACCCCACTGCCTACACTTGATGTTTTAAGTCACTTGCTTCCGGCTCAAGGCTCAGAGGATCAGACTCATTCCCAGAGAGGAACTTGACTCCCCCGCCCCCAAGGGAGCAGCTCATCCAACCCAGCTTCTTTGGAACAGGCTCTGGGCCGAACAGAGTGATTTATGAAAAGCTTTTTTTCAGGCTGCCTTTCTCTGAAGTGAAGGCTTCACGAACCATCTGACTTGCGCTTGAAGGCAAATCAGGGCTGTTGGCCCCAGATGAAGAAGTCGCGGGCAACCCAACCCTGGTTCAGAAGACGGTTCGCCTGTGATTCGTCACACCACGAAGGCTCCAGGGACTCAGGAGAAGTGTCCGTACTCGCAAGCTGGCCCGCTTCCAGCCGTGAGTAGGAACACACACGAACCCAAGGCAGCTGATGGTTGAAACGTCTTGCCCAAATTCCTCTTCTTTGCTGAATTTGATGGCAGTGATCAAGCAGCCTCCTTGGGAAGGACCTTGAGGATGCAGGGGGGAGAAGAGAGCTTCCTCTGGGGTTTTCAAAACACTCCCCTTTCATGCTTGTTTTTACTTAGTCATTGCCTCCCTCCTGGCCTCCGGCCCCGGAGCCCGCATCCTGCCTGCCCCAGGTAACCAGAGCCCTGAACCTACACAATGCGCCACTGTGCCCCAGTGATGTTATCAGGCGCGCCTGGCCTGCTCCACGCGGTGAGACAGCGGCCGAGCCAGGGTGGCCGGACTCGCAGCTGAAACAGGACTCCCAGGCTGTCGACTGAGGACAGAGTGGCCTTTGTGAGGAACAAATCATATTTGGGCTTGCTCCTTATTAACATTGCAGTCATCAGAGCATTTTCTTTCCCGACTCCCGTGCCAAAAGCCTCTCTAGGCTTCTGTAGGATGTGGATCGACCCTGGAATTGATGTTGGCTGGAAAGGAGGCTGGCGCTGTAGTTGGCTTCAGCCTTGATGCCATCGGCACGCTGAGCACACATCACGCACGCTGCACAGTGAAGCTGGTGGCCCCACCATAACACTTGATTGGCAGCCTGGGAGAGCAGGCCTAGACCCAAAAAGAACCAGTCATCATAGAGGGAAATAGGGCCTTTTACAGGAGACACTGTAGATTTGGAATGCTATAGCCTTGGGTATGTATTTGCACCTTAACAAAGTCAACTGTGTGACTCCAGACAACTGTCTTGACCTACTTGAGCCTCAGTTTCCTCATCTATAAAGTGGAGATCACTGCGCCTATTTGGTAGAGATCCTGTGAAGATTGCGGACAGCCAAACCAGACACATTGGTACATGGTAGATGCTTAAAAAATGATAGTGTTAGTAATAAAGGATTCTCACCCTCAACGCCAGAACCCTTAGAGTAGGTCTCAACAGACCTACCACATCTTAAGTTCCTAACAACGTACAGTGTCGAGTTTGACACAAATGAGGAGGAAACTAGCAAATAACCAACAAGGATATTAAAGCCAGACATTTGAATACCATCACTTTAAAAAAAAAAAAAGATTATTGATTGATTGGAGAGAGAGAGAGAGAGAGTGCAGAGGAGAGGGGCAGAGGGAGAGAGAGAAATCTCAAGCAAACTCCCCGCTGAGTGCCTAGCCCAGTGCAGAACTTGATTCCAGGACCCTGAGATCATGACCTGAGCCGAAGGCAGACACTTAACCTACTGAGCCCCCCAGACCCCCTGAATACTTTCACCTTTTTAGTTACACTAAACCACCCTCTGTGGCTCGTGAGCAGGTCCAAGCCTGGGACAACGCTGCCATGTAAAAGCAAGAGGACTGGTCTCTCAGGTTTCTAGGCTCCGTCCTCCAGCTCAGTCGACGAGCCACACTGGCTGCACACCTCCTCGGCCAGGCCCTCCTGGGAAGGATACAAAGATACACGTGCTACCTGCCGTGCAGCCACCAGAGATCTCTGTTTGACCTGGAGTAAGGACAAGGCAGGACAGCACTGTGCGGAAGCGCTCAGCCTGGGAACACGGGCAGCCTTGTTTCAGCCCTGGCTGTGACACTTTCACCCGCTGTGTGCCTTGGAGCAAGTCAGGCCATCTCTCAACTGAGGCCCTCATCAGTAAAATGACAGTAGCAGAGGTACCACCTCATGAGCAGTTGTGACAATGAAAAGAGCCTGGTACCTAGACTTCAACAAATATTTGCTAAACAAATGACGTTAGAAGTGGGATTTTAGGGATCCCTGGGTGGCTCAGTGTTTTAGCGCCTGCTTTCAGCTTGGGGCGTGACCCCTGAGTCCCGGGATCGAGACCCACATCGGCCTCCCTGCATGGAGCCTGCTTCTCCCTCTGCCTGTGTCTCTGCCTCTCTCTGTATGTCTCTCATTAATAAATAAATAAAATCTTAAAAAAAAAAAAAAAGAAGTGGGATTTTAGGCTAGGAGGAAGAGAAAGGCCTGAGAAGGACATCATGAAGGGGCAAGAGATGTTTTGCGGCCAAGCACTCCCCTAAACAACCCTCTGTATGTTTCAGGGGGGAAATGAGGCCGGCGAAAAGTTTGACTTAAGTAATTAAAGACTTATTATGTTGGAGAAGGAGAAATGGAAATAACATTTACTTATTGCTGTTGTATACAGGCAAGTGCTAGGGGCTTTACCTGGACTTTGGTGCTTAATGTTCACAGTGACCCCATTAAATCCTTTTGACAGATGGGAAAACCGAGTTGCAAAGATATTAAGTAATATTAACAAATAATCACTGAGCATATATTGCATGCCAAGCAGGAATGGCTTCACAAAACAGGACTTTTTGAGATGGCTTCTCGGAGAGCTTGTGATCAGGGAAAATGAAGCCCAGTGGTGGTTTGGGTTTGGCTTTCAATTCAGATGAGTCTTGGGCCACCTTCCCCCCTTAAGTCAGAACTGACCCTCCTACCGACCTCAGCATCAATTCTGTTTGTGAGAAAGTGTGCACGTTCACTTCACACGTGGACAGAAAACCCAGCATCTACCTACCACTGTGTTGGAGCCTTACGGCTGGGTAGGATCCCTTTCTTGCGGTAGGATCCACTTATGACTCTATGAAATGCTCCCCTGGCTAAAACTCACTGGAGGATAACTGGCTGAGACTCTTAATAGAAAATTTCACCCGTCATCAAAGCCCAACACAAACAGCACCTCCTCCGCCAAACCTTCAATTCCCCCAGACCGTAATAGCCCAGGGTTTATATAATCCCTGTGGCCAGAGCGGATCAGGGAATCTGAGAGGAAGCGGGTGCCACTGAGGAGACATAGAGAAGAGGGAAGGGCTTTTAAAAAGAAGGAACATATAGTATAACACTTCAGTAAAAAAAAAATAATAAAAAGTAAAATAAAATAATGAAAAGAAGGAACAAAACTTATCATTCAGGTTTGACTGGAAGGTAAATACTTATTTGGGATGAAATAAGAAGCAAATTATAAATTTATTTTAAATCATTTTTTTAATTGTTAGTTTTTTATTTTTTTTTAAGATTTATTTATTTATTTATGATAGGCATAGAGAGAGAGAGAGAGGCAGAGACACAGTAGGAGGGAGAAGCAGGCTCCATGCCGGGAGCCTGACACGTGACTCGATCCTGGGACTCCAGGATCGCATCCCGGGCCAAAGGCAGGCGCTAAACCACTGAGCCACCCAGGGATCCCCTATAAAATTCTTTTTAAGGACACATGTACAAATATGTTTATTGCAGCAGGGTTCAGAGTGGCAAAAAAGTGGAAGCTAAGCTAATGCCCATTACAGGGGAAGAGTTAAGGAGATAAGGGCTCAGCCACACTGTGGAGTGTTAAACCACCAAATTATAAAGATTTTAAAAGCTGGCAAATATAACAAACATCACAAAGTTTAGGGGGAAAATCACATTTTTTATGAGTTAACTGCCAGATATATTTTTATATTGTTCCTCTACATTTTTAGCTGCATACTATTTTGCATACATCCATATGTTGTATACGTCTGTACGTACCTACTATTTTATATGCTTATGTACATTTGTACCACTTTCTACCAAAGAGAATGAAAAGATAATTGAGGCTTTCTTTTAGCATGGTTAATTCAAATTTGTTTGTTGCTATTGATAGTTGGGATGCATAAAACATATAAACACACACAGATGTAGTCAGTTGTGCAGTACAGCCAAGGGTTTGTCCCAGCCAACACAGGAATTGGGAATTCTGATAAATTCTGTCTCATGTCATTTCCATTACATGCACCCCTACATTCTGCATATAGTGGGTGTGTGCGTGTGTTTATGATTGTACACATTCCATTATTAAGTATATTTCTGACCTAAGAAAAGTTCAGATTAGTCATTCCGATTAGTCATCCACCAAAAGCAAATCTTCCACTTACAATATAATATCTGGAAGAATTTTCCAAGACTAGCTTCTGGCTCCCTACATTTCAAGTCTTCTTTCTCTCCCATGATCCACACACTTCTGCTGCCAGATGTCATGTGACCCTTGGCCCCACATCTTTGTTTCATCAATGGATTGGGAACAGGGGCCACAGGTATATTCCCGGGGGCCATTTCTGTACCAATTTGGCTAGCAATAGATCAACTCTGCACAAAAATGACTATGAAAACAATTAATCTCTCCCCAAATTTTAGCTCCAACTCAGCAGCCCTTTAACCAAATCTCAAAATTGCACACAGCCCCCGCAGCCTCACCCCAACCCTGGGGAGATAGAGATGGAGATAAAGGCAGAGTTGAAGAGAAGGTCATGACTGAGTGCTTCTGGAATATCTCAATGATGTGACTTTCAGAAAAGCCCATGACCACACGTACACCTTGCGTGACTCCTCAGGTCTTTGAAGGCGCCCATGGAAACAGGTGGTCCTCAGAGCTAAGACTAGTTTCACGGTAACTCTGCTTCTGTCTAGGACCTTTGCTGATTCACCAGTTGTGTTGGCACTTACCATTACCCCGTGTCTATGTCTGATCTTTACCGTGGACTCCCTATGTGATTTCAGTGAAGTCTATCACCTTTGCTGAGCTTCGGTTTGGAAATCTGTAAACTAGGGGTAAAATGGAGAATGCCCTATCTGTTCTTGGGGCTCTTGGGAGGCTTGTGTGAGGCAATGCATGGGAAGGTTCTCAAAAGTCAGCCAATAGTTCTTGGTGATGGAGGCATCCTTTAAACTCATTGGTTATAAGGTAGTGGACATACAATCAAGAGAGTCCCTGAACTGACCTCGGATTGCCTTCAGAATAATCCATCTTTATTGATCCAGAGTTTGTATGTCCTGGCTCTGCTCATGTCTCACCTTGCCTTATCTCGAACATCCCCTCTCCCACACACCTCTCCATTCTTGCTCCTGAACTGCTAGGCTGTTCCCATGCAACCATTATCTGGCTTCTGGGTCTCTTTTCATGCTGTTCCTCTGTCTGGAAGACTCATCCTCACACTTCTACCCTTCATTCCCTACCTACTGATAGTCCTGCCAGGTATAGCTTAGCTAACACTTCCTCCAGGACATTGTCTCTGAAGCCCTAATCTGGATAAGGTACAATCTTACTCCTACCTGTCTCCACAGTATCCCACCTTGCTTCTGTCTTCATACTTCCCCTGGATTTTAGTACCCCTGTCTCCCTCACTAGCCTATGAGCTCCTGAGGACTCACAGTACTTAGCACACTGACTGGCAAACATAGACATTTGATAACTATTTCTTTTCAAGATTTTATCTATTCATTTATTTGAGATAGAGAGAGTACAAACAGGGGGAAGGGCAGAGGAAGAGCAAGTAGCAGGCTCCCCACTGAGCATGGAACCCCATGTGGGACTTGATTCCGGTGGGATCATGACCTGAGCCAAAGGCAGAACCCTAACTGACTGAGCCACCCAATGGCCCCGTTCAGTAACTATTTGTCAATGAATATGTAAGTGAATATGGGGAAAGGAGCTGACCCCTCAATCCCTTAGTGGCTTCCAGAAGAGGCAGCACAAGATTCCAAAGAGGATAGGAAGTTTCTGGGATTGATCTTTGGGCAGTTGGCTGGCTCAAGAGCAAAGCAAACTTTCTCCTATCTGATGACAGAGGATGAAAGCCTCACTCCCAAAAGGCACCTCTTCAAGAAGCATGGGCAGCATTTGCTAGAGTCAATGACCCCAGACCCCAAAGGGTTTGCAGAGGTTGTTGGACAAACAAAGGAATCTTGTACAGGTCAGGGACAGCTGCTCTGATAACACAAGACTCCCAAATGCTGGGTGGCCGCACATAAAGGAGCTGCAGGTGCCTATAGAGGTGTACTGTTCACTCAAAGGCCAGCCCTGAGGCTACTCTGAACAGGAAGAAGGACTCTGTCTGCTGTGAGAGGACAGGAATGGAAGTGGAGGAAAGAAATGGGTCATTAGTCAGAAGACAATGGCTTGAGGTTAGCCTTCTTTCAGCCTCAAAATACGTCTCTAAGACTCAGGATGTAGCACACAAGTCAACATTTTTTCTGGAAATCTAACCTGTGCTTGAATAATGTCGCACTCTCCTCTGTAGTGCCCAGAAGCAGAACAGGAAGTCTCTTCTCTTATGGTTTTTGTTTTTGTTTTTTAGATGCAATAGGGAGGCCACTTGACTCACTACTAATTGTCAATTGTGGTCTGAAATTTCACAATTAGCCATGCGTTTCCTTAACTTAATTTTCCTTCATTAAAATACCGACATCCCTGGCAATCTGTGCTTTAAACCATATAAGTCATTTATACTTTATATCAATTGATATAACCCATTCCTGACCTTAGGATTTGCTCCCTGAGTCAGAAGAGTTGGGAGGACTCTAAAGAGGATTTCAAGCTTCAAAGTCATTGTCAGTTCCATCTCAACTTCTCCAACTGTTTTTGCCCCTGTCCCAAGTAGAATCCATGTTAAATTTATTCATCCTGTGATACTCTTCACCATGGGTACTATTTTTTTCTCTGCATCTTATACCTCCTTATTTCTCTTTTTTCATTCAATGTCTTCTCTATTTTTCTCTCTACTCCATCTACCCAAAGCCTGAAGAGACATGCATATATATGTTAATAGGTATCTTTTAACACAGGGGCAGTGTGTTATATGGTAAATAGCATAAATCTTTGAAGCTAGAAGGTCTGGCTCAAAATCTAACCTCTATTGCTTAGTAGTTGTGTGACTTTGGACAAGTCACTAGTCTTATTTTCCTCCTTTGGAAAATGATAAGTTATATCAATCCAGAAGGGAGTTGTGAAAATTAAGCATAGTCTCACCAATATGCTTAGGTTTTTACCAAAACCTTTCTCCTTTCTCTCCTCTCTCCATCTGGGCCTTAAAAAAGCACCCAGTGAACCCATAGGCATTGATGAACTATGCAGACTGGAGACTATTAACCTGTCTTATGAGCCAATCTTATTTTTTTCATTTTCATTTTCCTTCACTTTAATCTTCCTCTACTAATGGTGTTCTCAATAAAGTTGTAATAAGACTGCAACATGGCATCTGGGTCTTGAACATATAGATGCTTTTTCTGATCTATTTGCCAAAGTTAAATGGCAATCCCATACTTTAGAACAATGCTTCCAAGAACATGGTGTTCAGTCTGGCTGCACGCATCAGAATCTCCAGGAGTGTATGCTAAAACTGCAGATTCTTGGGCCCTGTCCCAGACTCCTAAGTGGGGATCTCTGGGAGTGTGGCCTGGAATCCAATGTACTCCAGGTGCTTCTCATGTCCTCCAAAATTGGAGAGCAATTGTCCTATGGGTTAAGCTTAGTTCATAGACTGACTATTGCAACAAAAAGTAGGAAGGTACTCATCAGCCTTTATTAACTATTCATAGCAGTGTAACAACCTTTTGCCACTGATCATTGAAACCTAAGGAAATGATTTGCCTTGGTTCTCACAGGTGGTTAGTGATGGAGACAAAAGGAAACCCAAGTTCAATGCTTTCAGATTCCGCTCTCTTTCCACTACACCAAGCTGTCTGACCCTCCAACTGCCTTCAATCCTTCCCAAAAGTTCTCACCACCTAACAAAGGACCTACAAGAGTCCCAGAATCTGTGGGCAAAAAGAGTAAAACAAGGGTGTGTCTGAGTATGTGTATGAGAGAAAAAGAGTCAGAGACAGACAGAGACACAAAAGGAGAGGAAGAGGGGGAACTCTCTCTCTTTTCCTTCCTATACCCATTACATTTTCTCTTCTTTTCAAAATCATCAGAGAAGTTAGATGCCTGATATGTTCTTTTCAAGTTCCTAAAAACTCAACTAAAAGAGACGATAATCATAATTAAATTCCATTATGGGGAAGGAATTTAGATGACTAATGGCCTTTTTTTTTAACACTGAGATTTGATCTATACATCCATTTAAGTATCTTATGTGCTTTCTTATATTTGGGAACTGTTCTATCAAGTTTCATGCTTCTACCTGATAAAAGATTGTTGGACCAGGGTAATCATTTAAAACTTTAGCTATTATGTAGCAGAGAAATGAATTTAATGATGCCTCAGGAAGCGTGCAGTTGAAAGAGCAGTGGTCTGAATGTCAGCAAGATTTGAGGGTCCAGCCCAAATATTGAGCTGTGTAACCCTCCTGGGCCTCAGGCTCTGCACTGAAAAAATAAGATAGAAAATTTGAGTGCCTCATGAACTGTGCCCTGCAGAGCAGTGTTCCTCGGTATGTTCGTCGTTATTCATGGGAAATGCTATAGGACAGCACATCTCATCTTGGAGAATCTTGACACACATTCTTATAATAAAGGTCAGGAGAGGTTCTAAAGGGAAGAATCCAGTTTAAAGCTCTTGACCCAGCTTTCCCCAAACCCATTTCATTCTCCATTCAAAAAAACTATTTACTGAGCACCCAATTTTGTCCCAGGCACTGTTCCAGCTGCTGGGGATTCAACAGGGAACATGATGCAGAGGAATGCCTTCCCACAGAGAGCTGACCTCATAATGGGGGAGATTACTGCAAGCAAAATAAAAAATTAAAATATATAGCTTATGAGATGATGAAAAGAATTATGGAAAATAACAAATTAGAAAAGAGAGTTTGGGTAGAAGGGAGATGCGAGTGACCAATATTCTTTAAGAAAAATTCTTAGTAATATCTCTGGACCTGACATTGCACAAAAAAAATAATCCATGCAACTCTGTTCTGGAAGATGTGTAAGGGCCTATATACTCTTAAAACCATCTGCTTCCCTATGAATGATAGGGAAGTGAACAACTTGATTATAAGGAGAGGGAGAGACAGCCTATGGCACTGTAATTTGTTAGGTAGTCAGATTACTCGCATGATATCACAAAGGGTATAATTTAATCCACCCACCCTGTTTGCCAAGCACCACTCTGAGAGCCATTAGGAGACACTAAATAGGAACTCTCGCCCTTGTCCTAAGGCAGATGGACAAAATAGCTGAGAACGCGGGTCCAGGTCCCTGTCTGAAGCACAGTGGAATGCAGTGAGATATTAGACAATTTGGAGGTTTGTCATCTGGTGACCGGTCTGTCCCTAGTTGATGATCATTGTGATCATCCCACCAATCTGGGCCATAAAATTGTTAAAAATGTCAATGTGGGACTAGATGACCTGACCTCCAAAGTTGCTTATTTTGGTAAAATGTTATTTTATATATCTGCATGAGATAGATTTATGCATTCACTTAACAAACAACTATTGAGTTCCCAGTGATACTTGGCTCTGGAGCCAAGGCAAATAATCCAAGAAATCTTTTTTGAAAAAAACCTTCATTTAGTAATGTTTTTGGCTAATGTTTACTGAGCACTTACTATGTGCCAAGAACTGTTCTGAATGCTTTTCATATATAACTTACAACCCTTTGAGGTAAATATTATTATTAGTTCCTTTGTGGGAAACAGAATTCTAAGGCAACCCCCAGTGACTCTTGCCTTATGTGCTGCCCTAGGGTTGAATGTAGGTGGAACCTGTGAATTTGATGAGTGTCACTTCCGTGATTATGTTGTATGATAAAAGGGATTTTGCCAAGGAGGTCAAAGTCCCTAATCGGGAGGAGTGAAGTCAGCCAGATGGAGATATAAGAATTTCAGTTCTTGTCTCCTCACAGAAACATCAATTTGAACACTATCCATACAGGAAAATACCTTCACAAGAGCTAAGTATTCCAGGTGAGAGATTACAGCGCCCAGGTGGAGCACATCTGTAAGAAAGACACATTCAAGAAGTTAGGAAGACAATATCATATTACCTCCATTACTCCTCCCCCAAGCCCTGGCAGCTCATAGAGAGATACCCTCCTTGTGGGGGAAGGAGAGCAAAATGAGCACCCAACTTCACTGTGGTCTGTGGGGCCAACTAGGCACCAGTAATCACTGGGTGGGCCTCGTGACTGGATCATGGAGGCTCTAGGTTGGCCTAATACCAGACTGGCTTCACAGCCCCAGGCTCCTGACCCATCTCAGCACCAGATCTGTCCCTGTAGCCACAGGTTCTAGGTCTACACTATTGGAGACTGGGATCCAGGACTGCCCAAGCAGACTTGAGACCAGGTTGGACCCCATGGACCACTCTAGCACCAGGCCTTTTGTGAACCCCAGCTGCAGGCCACCCCTGCAGACCCAGGCTTCAGGGGAAAATACTGCAGTCCCAGAAGCAGGCCTGCCTCCATAGACCCAGGCACCAGGCATGGCTTCAGTGGACCCTAGTGTCAAGCCAGCCCCCACAGACTCAGGACCGGGCCTTTCTCCTTGGACCCAGGTGCCAATCCTACCTAGCACCAGGCCAGCACTTGTGAACTCAGGTTTCCCTCCAGCTCCAGATTGGCTCCTGTGGTTTCAGGCTTCAGGCCAACCCACATCAGCTTAGGATCCAGCCTCCAGATCTGCCTCCATGACCCAATCACCAGGATCCCAGTGATCACTGGTGCCAGGATCCAGGATTGTCCTGCTGGACCCAGGCCCCAAAACAGCCCATTTGAGAACTCCATCAGGAAGCCTGCCTATATGTGAAAGTAACATTCACTGTAAAGGTAAGAATATATCCAAATTCAGGATACTCTAATACTGAATTGATGGTACACAAAAATTAAAGACAAAAATATTTTAAAAACTCTAGCTCCAATAACTTGTAAATGGATGCACCATATATAAAACATTTAAATTATATAGGATTTTTCACAGAACTAGAAAAATAATCCAAACATTGTATGGAATCACAAAACAACCCTAATAGCCAAATAAATCTTGAAAAAGAAAAACAAAACTGGTAGTATCATAATTCCAAAGTTATATTACAAAGGGGCAGTAATTAAAACAGTATGGGACTGGCACAAAAACAGACACACAGATCAATGAAACAAAACAGAAAACCCAGAAATAAACCCACAACTACATTATCAATTAGTCTTTGACAAAGCAGGAAAGAATATGCAATAGGAAAAAGTCTCTTCAACAAATGGTGTTGGGAAAACTGGACAGCATCATGCAAAAGAATGAAACTGGACCACTTTCTTACAACATATACAAATATAAATTCAAAATGGATTAAAGACCTAAATGTGGGACCTGAAACCATAAAATTGCTAGAAGGATAGGCAGTAATTTCTCTAACATCAGTGTCACAGCATTTTTCTATGTCTCCTGAGGCTAGGGAAATAAAAGCCAAAAAAAAAAAAAATGATCAGGACTACATCAAAATAAAAAGTTTGGGATATGAAAGGCAACAATCAACAAAACTAAAAGACAACCTACTGAATGGGAGAAGATATTCACAAATGACATGTCTGATCAAGAGTTAGTATCCAAAATATATAAAGAATTTAAACAATTTAAAACACAAAAAACAAATAATCCAATTTAAAAGTGGCCAGAAGACATGAACAGACATTGCTCCAAAGAAGACACACAGATGGCCAATAGACACATGAAAAGATGCTCAACATCACTCATCATCAGGAAAATACAAATCAAAACCACAATGAGATACCACCTCACTTCTGTCCAAGTGACTAAAATCAAAACTACAAGAAACTATAAGTGTTGGCAAGGATGTGGAAATAAAGAACACCCGTGGATTGTTGGTGGGAATTCAAACTGATGCAATCACTGTGGAAAACAGTATGAACTTTCTTCAAAAATTAAAAAATATAATTATCATACAATTCAATAATTCTACTCTTTGGTATTTACCCAAAGAATATGAAAATATTAGCTCAAAAAGATATATGTAACTCTGTTTATTGCAGGGTTATTTACTATAGCCAATTTATGGAAGCAGCCCAAATGTCCATCAATAAATGAATGGATAAAGAAGAAGCAGTATATATATATACAATGAAATGCCACTCAACTGTAAAAAAGAATGCAACTGTCTTGCTTGCAACAACATGGGTGGGTGGACCTAGAAAGTGCAATGCTAAGTGAAATAAATCAGAGAAAAATAAATACCACGTGATTTCGCTCATGTGTAGAATATATGAAACAAAACAAATAAGCAAAGGTAAAAAGAGAGAGAGACAAATCAAGAAACAGACTTCTAATAATCGAAAACAGACTGATGGTTACTAAAGGAGAGGGGGGTGAAGGGATGGGGGAAATAGGTGATGAGGACTGAGGAGGGCACTTACTGTGATGAGCACCAGGTGTATGGAAGTGTTGAATCACTATACTGTATACCTTAAACTAATATTACACTATATGTTAACTAACTGGAATTAAAATAATTTTTAAGTATGGTTATGCTGAGCACTGAATGGTATGCAGACTTTTGAATCACTAATATAACACTGTACATTAATTATACTGGAATTTAGAAAAATCAAAAACTAAACATGTGAATTGTGACATTAATAACAAAATGTAGGCGGAGTAGAAATTAAAGTGTAGAGCTTTTGTATGCAGTTGAAGTGAAGTCCTTATCAGCTTAAAATTAACAATTATAAGATATTTTGTGTAAAACTCATGGTAGCTAAAACAAAATGCCTATAGAATATGCACAAAAGATAGAGAAAGGAATCAAAGGAAGACAACCAAAGATGAGGAAAAGAACAAAGGAACTACAAAACAATCAGAAAAAAAATTCAACAAAACGGCAATAGTAAATCCTTACCCATTGATAATGACCTTAAATGTAAATGGATTAATTCTACAATCAAAGGACCAGAGTGGCTGAATGTATTAAAAAATAAAACCAAGGTCAGCCTGGGTGGCTCAGCAGTTTAGCACTGCCTTCAGCCCAGGGCGTGATCCTGAAGACCCTGGATCAAGTCCCATGTCGGGCTCCCTGCATGGAGCCTGCTTCTCCCTCTGCCTGTGTCTCTGCCTCTCTCTCTTTCTCTCTCTCTCTCTCTCTCTCTCTCTGTATTTCATGAATAAATAAATAAAATCTTTGAAAAAAAATAAATAAAATAAAACCAAGACCCAGCCATATGCTACCTTCAAGAGACTCACTTCAGCAGCCAAAACACTCACAGGCTGAAAGTGAAGGAAAGCAAAAGGATATTCCATGCAAATAGCAGTTAAAAGAGAACAATGGAAATATAACAAGGCAAAATAGACGTGAAGTCAAAAGCTGTAACAAGAGACAGAGAAAGTCACACATAATGGTAAAGAGATCAACTCATCAAGAGAACATATATGCACCCAACATCAAAGTATCTAAGTATATAAAGGAGATATTAACAGAACTGAAGGAAGAAATAGCAGGACAGGATTTCAATCCTCCACTTGGAACAATGGATAGACCATCCAGATAGAAAATCAATAGGAAAACAGTATAGTTGAACAACACTAGAGACCAAATGGGCCTAACAGACACATACATGAGATCTTTAAAGAAGAAAAGAAAACTCAAAAGCAGAGAGTAAAACAGGAGTTACCAGGGACACGGAGGTGGATACGTCCACAGTTTAATGTACAGTATGATGACCATAAGTTAATGGCTGTGGAATACCAGAAAAATGCTAAAAGAGTAGATTTCAGGTGCTCTCATCACACACACAATAAAATGGTAACTATCTGAGGAGATGATGTACTAATTAGCTCGACTGAAGTAATCATTTATATTCATATTATGTACTTATATATATGACATAATCATGTATATGTATATCAAGTCACTGGGCTATATACCTCAAGCAAAGGCATTTTTTTAATTTAAAGATATTTAATTCAGAAAAAAAATGCCCTGGAAAGTGTACAATAGACCAGTGCCAACATAAATGTTTGCTGGGGTTAGGAGACAGTAAGGATGTGGTGCCAGCAATCTCCTACCACGTGAAATTTAGCTCTTGGTTAGCTTGGCCATTGCCATTTTTGCATGACCAAACAGGCATCTGAAACCACAGAATAAAACTGTTTTTTTTTTTTTCTGCCTAGCTAAATTGCATTGAGTGAAATTTTATAAGCCAAAAAAAAAAAATTGTTCTCAGACCAAAATAAACGTATGTCAAATATTAAACAAAACGAAATGAAACAAGGTCCCTGATCAGCTGATCTTAAAAAGAAAGAGAGAGAGAGATTATACTGGATGAATTGACCTAGTCAGGTGAGACCTAAAAAGAGATGGGGCACTTCCTGAGGAGATTCAAAGCATCGATAGGAATGTAAATGGATTGAAGGCTTGATGACAAGGAGATTCTCCATTTCTGCCATTAAGAGTGGAGAAGACCACTTGATGAGGGATGGTGAAGAGCATCTAGAAGCTGAGAGTGACTTCTGATCAACAGCCAGGAGAAAGGCAAGGACTTGAGCTCCACAGCCTCAAGGATTTGGATTCTGCCCACAACCGGAGTGAATCTGGAAGCAGATTCTTCCTTAGGCAACCCTCCAGATGAGAACGCAGCCCAGCCAACTCCTTGATTTCAGCCTGATGAGGCCACAAGCAGAGAAGACAGTCATGTTGGGCTCAGACTTCTGACCTATAAAACTATGAGCTAATAAACTGGTGTTGGCTAAGCTGCTAAGTTTGTGGTGATTCATTGTACAGCAACAGAAAATGAATATACCCATTTATAGATTGGGAAAAGGAGACAGACAAAGGTACGTAACTTGAGCACGATCACACAGCCAGCAAGTGCCAGGGCCAGGATGATGAACCTGGTTCCAGAACCTTCATTCTCCCTTCATGCTCTGATGTTCAGCAGGGAATGATACCAGTTGATCAGATGCCTACTGCACAGTTAACTAAGTACCATAATGAGAATTAATGGTCAAAAAAAATAGCGTTCGGCTCTAACAGGGGAATAAATCAGTGCTGTCCTCTGTGGAGAGCTCGTGAAATAGTCACAAACTTTGCTAGCTGGTTGTTAAACTGTTAGCAGCTTGAAATAGGCTGTGAGGGGAGTAATTTACCTCGTGGAAATTGGCAAACATTACAAATCAGGTTATTGTATTTGAATGGGTCAGCATTTACCCAGCACACCACTGGATTGGTGATTCCTCAGCTGTGGTATAAACCAAGACTTAGCATATATCAAGGACCCCTAGAATTCAGAGAGCAGGGGTGGGGATCGTTGTGTGATGGGTCGGTGTAGGACAGCAGCATGACAAGTAAGAGTGTGTAGCTGGTTCATGAAGTGCAGCAGAGACTATGGGAAGTGTTTCAAGTGGAGGGCAGCACATTTGTAGGGTGGCACAGCGGTGAGGAGGGATGTCATGTGTGTGAGCGCCTGGAGCAGAGGGCCATGCTGGGCACATCATTCTCCATCATGAGAGGCTGGCACAGCATAGCATCATGAGAGCAGAGTGTGCTCTGCGTGGGAGGGGTCTGGATGGATCCCAGCAACCCACCAGATGGGGTGGAGGGAGCGCACTCACAGCTGTCCATCAAGCACGACCCAGAGGCCCAGGACGCAGGATACTGGAATGGGAAGGTAGAGATCAGGGCCCCATCAAAAAAAGGAGTGCTAATATGAACCCAGCTGGAAACAAAGCTGAAGTCAGCTGGCACTGGACTGGGTGTAGCTACTAAATATAAGAGGCATATTAAGAGGACAATGGAGGCGAGAACCACTCTTAGCAGTTTGGTTTAATTTCAGCACCAAGTCCACAAGTAAAAAAAAAAAAATTATCAACCTTTACTTGCAACCTTTTCTCAGAATCCTATTATGTGGCATCATAATAACTGGTTGAAAAGAAAACATTTTGGTCTTTTAACCCAGGCGTAGCATGTCCTAGGGACAATAGAAACGTTTATTGGCATGTGGTTTAATGCCCTCTCCTGACCCTACTTTTGTGTCTCCTTCGATCCTCCTGGCCTAACCACTGCAACCGGTTTCTTGTAGGTAGGACTGGACAGTCTCTGGCCTCAGACCTTCACCCCTCACCTCCCACCTCTGACCTTCTCTGTCCACACTGTGCCTTGGGACACCTCAGAAACCCACCTGGAGCCCTGACCTGCACAAGCCAGAGAAACACGAGAGAGTTAATACACCTGGGCAAAGCTGTGGTCCATAGCAGAAAGAAGAGAGTGGGACATGTTTCCCCTTCACTCTCCGCGTCCCGCATGGATGGTCTTGAGAAGCGCCTCATAGAATTCCTTAGATGGCCTTGGGGAGAGGTCAAGCAAGTCATCACTGCAGTGATGACTGTCTCACCCTCCCACACCTTGCTCTCCCTGTGCTCCACCCCTGCTCCCAGGGTCCTTCTCCTCCGTTAAATCTTTGACTCAGCTCTGCTTTCTGAGAAACCTAAATTGAGCTATGTATTCACTGGATGTGCTATCATCTTGTGGTTGTGGATGAGAACAACAACCAGCCTACCGACCAGGAATGGATTGCTAAAATGAGAAGATTAGAAAAACTTATTCATGAAAAATTTTTCTCTGATGCTCAGATTTCTCTGTTCTCCTAACCCCACATATTTGCTAAAGCTTAACAGTACACTCAGCGTAGTTTGGAAGAGGTAACATTTCAAAGTTTGTTCAATAAATTAATCTAGATTTACCTCTTGCTTTAGTGGGTATAAGACATAGCTTGTATGGGGTATACTGGTATGTGCTCAGAGCTGAGGCACAGATACTAATGGGAAAACAGTTACATCACCGATAATAATGACTAGAAATGTAACCAGTCTAAGTATGCCTAAGAATGACCTGCTGACTTTCTATTGATTGGGATGAGTAACTCATTTTTCTCAGTGCTTCAGATGTATACATATGTTAATGACTAACTTTCTTGTAGGGTGTTTTTTCTTTAGGTTTCCTGCATTATTTGAAGTGCGTTATATGGATTATAACTTTTAACGTTCATGAAAACTCTGAAGTGGGCACAATACTATTGTTATTACCCATTTTACAGAAAAGAAAACTGAGATCCCGGGGCATCTGAGTGGCTCAGTCAGTTAAGCATTCAACTCTTGGTTTCAGCTCAGGTCATGATCTCAGGGTGGTGAGATCAAGCCCCTGAGTGGGGCTTTATGCTCAACGGGAAGTCTGCTTGAGATTCTTTTTATCCCTCTCCCTTTGCCCCTCTCCTCCTCTAAAATAAATAAAATAAATCTTCAAACAAAACAAAACTGAGACTCAGAGACATAAAGTAACTCCCTAAAGGCCACACAGTCTAGTAACGCTGTAGAACAGAGGTGGGGCTAGGCCCAGCAGAGACTGACTACAAAGCCTATACTCTTAACCCAGCCAATGCTGCGCCCCACACTGATGCCCTGTCATGTTCAGATGGAAAAGCAAAAGACGGTGTGAATATTTGGTGAATTGGGAATGTGATAAAATACCAATGAATAGCTCAGAGCTTTGCTACAGTTGAGCCAACGTGACACCAAATTAATGGATGAAAGTGAGAAATAAAATCAGAGCAGTGCCCTGCTTGGTACCCAGATGTTTGATGGGCTCCCTACTGAGTTCATGTAAATCAGTTTGACTTCATTTTGTTTCTTATTGACTGAAACAATCAACCAGTTGTCTGTGGCAGTATCAGTACTAATCAACTCAATTTAAAAATGCACCAGCTGATATGGTAAACTCATTTAAGAATGTTCCTAACCAACCTTTCAGCATTTTAGCCAAGTACTTAGCTCAAATAGGATGCAGACATAGACCAATTACTACATACAATCTACTCCAGTTTCTGGTCTAGCCTGCTCTCAATTACTGGGTGGTATAAGCTGCAAAGAACTGAGAAAGGAGTCCATCATCTTATGCTAATCACGTTAATCTGAGCATACTTACTTTGGGAAATTGTTTTTTATTTTCTGAGAAACAATAACCTTTAGAAAATTGATATTCTCAGCAAATCATTTTCCACTTGTACAACTAAACTCCTTGACCTAGGACCATGTACATGTGCGAAGGTCAAGGATCAGATCTTGAGAACATTAGGAAATTCAACCTTCCTCCTATAGACAAGAGCAAGAGAACTGAGAAATCTCATAATCACTTCTCCTTAATCTTTCCAAAGATCGAGATCCAAGAACCTGGAATTCTTCTTCATTCTGAGAATCCCCAATATCTGATCACTGAGCCCATCCTGCCACAGCTCTAGTGTGAGAGGGCCATGGCTATAAACCTACTTACTCACTAAAATTTAAAGGAAAGAGCCTAGATTCAGCTACAGGATTCCCAGCTTAGTGATATGACATGTATGAGCCAGCTTCTCTTCATGTATGAAGTGACCAGGGACTGCAAGGAGATAGTGCATGTGAACACTGTGCCCAGGAGGAGATGACACACGCAGGTAAAAGGGACTTTGGGGTGTATGGTAGGCTAAATAATGGCCTCCAAAAATATCCTTGTCCCAATCCTTGGAACCTGTGAATATTACTATACATGGCTGAAGGGATATTGATTAAGCTCAGGATATTAAGCTGGGGATATTTTCCTGTACAACCAGGTAGGTCCTAAATGTAATTACAAGTGTCCTTATAGGAAGGACCAGAGAAGAACGATTTTTTTTTTAGGATTTTATTTATTTATTCATGAGAGATACACAGAAAGAGAGGCAGAGACATAGGCAGAGGGAGAAGCAGTCTCCCTGTGGGAACCCCGATGCAGGATTTTATCTCAGGACACCTGGATCCCAACCTGAGCCAAAGCCTGACAGTCAACCACTGAGCCACCCACACATCCCAAAGATCAATTTTCAAAGTAGACGTGATGACCAAAGCCAGGGGCTGCAGTGAAGTGATGAGGCAAGAAAAGCCAAGGAATGCTGGCAACTGCCAGAAGATAGATAAGGCAAGGATCAATTCCCTCTTGGACACCCCAGAAGAAACCATCCCTACTGACGTCTTGATTTTAGCCCCAGAAGACTCATTTCAGACTTCTGGCATCCAGAACTGTTGCAGAATAAACTTGTGTTGTTTGAAGCCACTACATTTGTGGAAATTTGTTACAGCAGCAAAAAGGAAACTAATACAATGTGCTTGTGATCTGGTTCTATGTTTAAATGCTTTAAAGATTTATTTATTTATTATTCTTAGAGAGAGAAAAAGAGAGTGAACAGGAGGAGGGGCAGAGCGAGAAGGAGAGAGAGATTCTCCAACAGACTCCCTACTGAGCATGGAGCCTGCCGCAGGGCTCAATCTCACAACCCCAAGATCATCTCCTGAGCTGAAATCAAGAGTCAGATGCTTAACTGACTGAGCCATCCAGGCGCCCTCTGTTCAAATTCTTGAGAGGAATTCACAACAGGAATAAAGAGGAGAGACAGTTAAGAAAAACCCTAAATGCTGCCTGTAATACAGTCAGCCAAGCCAAACAACCAACCAGTTATTCATCTGTTGGTCAACATATTTGAGCCATTGTATGTGTAAATAGTTACTGTGTGAGTCAACAGAAGGAAATACAGCTATTCTGTACAAGGAAGTGGTGTGGGTGTGTGTGAGTCAACAGTAACAATATAGTGAAATGAAATCGTGCCTCTGACCGATCACATGGCGTTGGGCAAGTCACAACCTCTCTGGATCTTGGTTTCATCCTATTTTATTTTTTTTAAGATTTATTTATTTATTTTGAGGTGGGGAGGGGCAGAGGACAGAATCTCCAGCAGACTCCCTGCTGAGCCACAGAGCCCAGTGTGGGGCTGGATCTCATGGTCCAAGAGATGATGACCTAAGCTGAAATCAAGGGTTGGGCACTCAACCAAGGAGCCACCCAGCTGCCCCTCATTTTCTTTTAAAAGTAAGGGCTACACTGTAGATGGTGTTTGTATTTGTAAGTGTCTTGCTTGCTACAGGAACTTCCCAGAATACTCATAGTAACCCTATGCATATTGTGATCTCCACTTCAGAAGTGAGGAGCCAAGCCCTAAGTCCACCACACTCATCAACATAGGTATGGGTCTAACTGCAGCTGCCACGCTCTTGCTGCTGCATTCAGCACAGCTCATACTCGGTGTCCACGCTCCCCTAGCCTTGAATATCTCTAGCTCACCCTGCTTTTGCCCAAACTGTATGTTCCTCTGGCTCAAATGTGCTTCTCCAACTTTTGCTTGCTGAAGTCCACCATTTATTTTTTTTTAAGATTTTTATTTATTTGCCAGAGAGAGAGAGAGCTCAAGCAAGATGAGTGGTAGAGTGAGAGGGAGATGGAGAAGCAGGGTCCCCATGACCTGAGCCAAAGGCAGACGCTTCACTGACTGAGCCATCCAAGTACCCCAAAGTCCCTCATTTAAAACCTAGTTGAAAAAAAATAAAAATAATAAAAAAAATAAAACCTAGTTGAGATGCCATGCTCTCAATTGGAATGAATTCTCCCCCCATCACATCTCATGAAAACTTACTTGAATCTCTTTTATAGAACTTATTTAAGTCTATTTAGTGGAGAAGTGTCTGTAGGCATTTAACTTCCCAATCCTACTATGAGGTTGGAGAGTGATTCCCCCTGTAGCCTCCCAGCACCACAAAGTAGCCCACGCCAACCACCACAGTACATGTTCATTGTCTCTTGAATTACATGCACAGCCATTAGGACCGGGAATCAGAAGGCCTAACATCTGGACCACCAAATCCCACGACTTCTTCTTTGGGTATCTGCTCAATGTATTCATGGTCTTTGCCAATCACTCTCCAATCCCAAGGCCCATGTGTGTGATGAATAGGTCAGGAGAGAGTCAAGGGCAGCATACAGCAAATGGGACTAAAATATATTTATGGATATGTAAGAGGGGATATCAAATTAAATACTTGTTTTTGTGCCACTCCAGTTGTGAAACTAAGAACTGATTCTTTTTCTCTAAATGAGTGTTTTTTTATGGAAAGAATATGGACCACTGGAAATGAGTAAAATAAGAACAAGTGTTACAACTTCTCACCACTCCAGTCAGAGTATGGTGCACATTGGCAAGAGGTGGAGAGGGAGGTGTGTGTTCTTCCAGCCGCCAGAGTGTCCCAAGCAACTATCTCTTCTAGTTAGACAAATAATTAAATCCCACAGAGGATTCTGGGTGGTAAAATCATAAGGATTGAGCACAGAAGTCCTGGGGAAACCATGTAGCTCATTCTTTTACAGGGCTCACTATGACTCTTACTAAGCATGTATAGGGAATTTCCATCTCTGACAGCCTAGTATACTAAATAACTTGGGCCAGCCTTCTCATGGAAAATAACAAAGTGGTGGGTTATTTTTCTAAACATCCTGAGATGCATTCCAGAGCATACAGTAAAATAAAGATGCCTTAGAGGTTGAAATCCAAGGGGAAAATGCGAAGGAAAACAAGCAGAGCCCTGAAGCCAATGTTCTCTCTATAACATTTCCCTAACCTCCCATAACCACGAGTTTTAGATTACATACTGCACAAGATGTGGAGAACAGTAGACAACCTACAGTACATAGGTTGGGAAGACTAACAGAAGACTATGTCAATCTGGAAACCCAAAGGGTTATAGCCTCAGTGAAGAGTAAATTAGAAATCCCCACACCTGAGAAGAGGAAGAGAAATTAATACTCTCAAACCTGGGATGTGGAAAAAGGAAAAATTCTACTCCAATTTTGTAACTATTAGTCAACCCTCATGAGTGTTTGAAGTCCAGATTCGTATTACCAGAATTGTCTGAAAAGTCTTAAGGCAAAAATTGAATGAGAAAATAAGCCCAGGTCGGTAGTGTACCCTATCATAACCTGACAAAATATTTATATCCTCTCTGAAGGCACCCATCTTCAACCCAGGCCTCAAATAATCCCCACAGATATGCTCTAAAAAATATAAGCTCAGAGTTAACACACACACACACAAACAAAAACCACAAGTAAACAGTAAGAACCCATAAGAACAATAATAGGTCAATCAGACCTGTCAAAATTTCAGCTGCTGGAATTCTTAGGCACAAATTATAAAATGAGTATGTTAAGTATGTTTAAAGAAATAAAGTAAAAAAAAAAAAAAGAAATAAAGTAAGAACTGTACATGTGAGCAAAAAGTAATGAAATTAAAATTACCAAGCAGACCTGAAAAGGAATTAAATTGAATTTCTAGACATAGATTATAATTGAACATTTTAAATGGTTTTCATTTCCAGCAGCATAAAGGATTTCATACCTGAAACAATGCTTCCATTAAATACAACCAATAATGCTAGATTAATTGTTTGATCTTCTTAAATTTGTCCATGAATTGGTAAAAATGTTGGGAATAGTCAAGTTAATATCTAAATGAAGCAGTGAACCCAGAGTGGTTGAATGGAGGCCAAGCCAGCCTCAGGAATTTGAACAAAGGACTAAAAAAAGCTAAAGTTCAAGGCCTTCCTAAGTCAGGTAATCTAACAGAAGACATCTGCATAAAGCTGAGACCCCGGAGAGCCATAAATCAATTGAAAATGAACAAAAAGACAGAGAAAAAGAAAGAAAGAAAGAAAGAGAGAGAGAGAGAGAAAGAAAGAAAGAAAGAAAGAAAGAAAGAAAGAAAGAAAGAAAGAAAGAAAATGAACTCAATAGTCTCAGACTCTGGATTTGAATAAAGGTGGAAGGGATTATCACCTCGAACCATCAAAGCTCAAGTTGACCCTCCTACTACCTGGATAGTTTTAAAAACTTCAAGCTCAAAACTCAAAATGGTCTCAGACTGACAGAAGCAAATGCAGATCCATTTCAAAGAGACCCACCTCTATCTCAGGCATCAAATTTTCAAAGATAAAGAACTTTTATTTTAAAATTATTGAATTAACATGGAAACATGCAACCATGGGCTAAATCCTGCAAGAACAACAGGTAGCAGGGTCAAACTTGCAAATACATTACAAATTCAAATTATCAGATGAGAATATAAAATATGAGTAATAAGACTGAAGAAATCAAATCAGAAACCTAAGACTCTAAGAACAGATTTTAAAAAGGGATAAAACAAAATACATAAGCAAAAATCCCAAATAGATGAATTAAATGTGAAAGGAAAAACTCCTTCATAACCCCAGAGAAGGAGAGAATTACACATACAAGTTACCTAAAGTGTCAACCATAAAAAAAAAAAGATAAATAGGTTTAATTATATTAAAATTAAGAATTTCAGGCAGCCCGGGTGGCTCAGCAATTTAGCGCTGACTTCAGCCCAGGGTGTGGTCCTGGAGACCCGGGATCGAGTCCCACGTCAGGCTCCCTGCATGGTGCCTGCTTCTCCCTCTGCCTGTGTCTGTGCCTCTCTCTTTCTCTCTCTCTCTCATGAATAAATAAATTAAATCTTTTAAAAAATTAAGAATTTCTGCAGATTAAAACCACCATGAGATCTCAACTCATACTCATACCAATTACACACACGCACACACACACATACACATAGAGCAGATAGCAACCCCATTCCTGGATATATATCCAAAAGAATTGAAATCAGGATTTTGAAGAGATATCTGCACACCCATGTTTGCTGCACCATTATTCATGAGCACCAAGATACAGAAACAACTCAGATGTTCATTGGTAGATGAATGGATAAAGAAAATGTACTAAGGACACACAATGGAATACTATTTATCCTCCAAAAAAGAAGGAAATTCTACTACGTATGACAACATGGATGAACATGGGAAACATTCTGCTAACCGAAACAAGCCAGTCACAGAAGGACAAATACTGCATGATTCCACTTCTATGAAATGTCTAGAATAGTCAAACATATAGAAACAGAACATAGGATGGTGGTTATCAGGGAATGAAGGGAAGGAGAAGTGAGGAGTTGTTGTTCAATGGGCATGAAACTATAGTTCCATGAAATGAGCAAGTTCTAGAGATCAGCTGTACAACATAGTTCCCAGAGTTAACAATCAGTGGTGTGCACCTAAAAATTTGTTAAAAGGACAAATCTCATGTTAAAGGTTCTTACCACACACACGTGTGTACACATACATACACATATACAAGAAAACTCTCGAAGGTGATAGATATGCTTATCACCTTGATTGCGGTAATGGTATGATGGCATTCACATACATCCAAAGTCCTCAAACTCATATGTGTTAAATATGTGCAGTTTCTTGGATTTCAATTATACCTCAACAAGGCTGTAAAAAAATTAAGAATTTCTGTTCACTGACAGAATTAAGAAAGTGAAAACAGAATCACAAACTGAGAGAAGATATTTGAAACATACATAAATAAGTGATTGCATCCAGATCAGTACCATGTGAAAATGATGTTTATTATATCAGCAGTCAGAGAAATGCCAATTAAAATCATAAGAAACCTTTTTAGTAGGAGCCAATTAAAAAAATAGTAGCACTCTGAATAAGATAAATGTAATTATAAAATGTAAATAGCATGTGTAACCATGTTGGAATATAATTTTACATTAGGAAAGCTGATGCTGGGGATCCCTGGGTGGCTCAGCGGTTTAGTGCCTGCCTTCAGCCCAGGGCGTGATCCTGGAGTCCCGGGATCGAGTCCCACATTGGGCTCCCTGCATGGAGCCTGCTTCTCCCTCTGCCTATGTCTCTGCCTCTCTCTCTCTCTCTCTCTCTCTCTCTCTCTGTGTCTCATGAGTAAATAAATAAAAATAATAATAATTAAAAAATAAAATAAAAGGAAAACTGATGCTACATATTCCCATGACCTTAAGGCTTTAAAGATCTTTGAGTTTGAGGCGCCCATATGGCTCAGTTGGTTGGGTGTCTAACTCTTGATCTCTGTTCGAGTCATGGTCTCAGGTTCATGGGATCAAGCCCTGCGTCAGGCTCCATGTTGGGCATGCAGCCTGCCTGGGATTCTCTCTCTCCCTCTGTCCCTGCCCACTTTCTCTCTCTCTCTCCCTAAAAAAAAAAAAAAAAGAAAGAAAGAAAGAAAGAAAAAGAAAAGAAAAGAAAAAAGATCTTTGAGTTTCAACCATAGTAAAAAAATACACTGAACATTGGGGCCCAGCAAGTGTACACATCCACACACACTCACACACACACTCATTTGAAACCTGTTACCATGTCATGCAGTTCAAAGAGGTGTTGCTCATATCACAGCAACAGCCCTGAGACAAAAGTAATGTGTGGAGTGTTGTGTGTGCGTGCACAGGTGTGTATACAGAGAGCTCTGTGGATATGTCAAATGAGTGTTTTAGTAAGTAATGCCTCCACTTTAAAAAAACATAAGCAAATAGGGATCCCTGGGTGGCGCAGCGGTTTAGCGCCTGCCTTTGGCCCAGGGCGCGATCCTGGAGACCCCGGGATCAAATCCCACGTCGGGCTCCCGGGGCATGGAGCCTGCTTCTCCCTCTGCCTGTGTCTCTGCCTCTCTCTCTCTCTCTCTCTCTCTCTCTCTCTCTCTCTCTCTGTGTGTGACTATCATAAATAAATAAAAAAAAAAATTAAAAAAAAAGATTTAAAAAAAAAAAACATAAGCAAATAATACTTATCTTTCATATGCGGGGTATGTTCTAGTATGGTCAACTCTATTTTATGCCAAATGTTGATCGTGAAGCGAGTTACCATCCAGTTTGCAAAACACATGTGCCCCGAAACAACGTGCAAAAACATTCACGGTTGTGTTGCTTTATAATGGCCTCCAGACAGACACCAGCTAAATGTGCATCAACAGGATGGATAAAAATATCGTGCTCTGCTTTACTACTGCAAGATGGCACCTCTTCAATGGACATGTTGAAGCTACAGCTACATGTGACAACAGGGATGACTCCCAGGAAGATTGATGTTGAGGGACAAAGTCTTGGAAGAACGTATGCCGACAGTGTCATATCACACTCTCTATGCTGAACTATTTCAAAGTAAGTTGTAAATGTCATCGTACAGTCTGTGCTTAATTTAAAGCTTAGTGGCCTCAACAAATTTCGAGCACAAGGAAGTGACTAAAAGGAGACAGTTCTATTCACAAAGTTGCAGATACACGAGAGACTAAGTCCCCAGATGGAGTTCTCAAGGGGCTCCTTGCCAACACGGAGAACTTTCACTGCTCAAGTCCTGGAGAGCTTGGTTCTTTCTCCCATTATATCCTCAGCACCCACAATGCCTGGCACTTTGCATACATCCATTAAATATTTGGCAGAAGATGGAAAGAAATGGATGAGAGGAAGGGAGGCAAGACAGCACAGGTTGTGTCCTGGGCGTTTGCATATGCCTGGGATGCCTTAAGTCTCTACCCAAAGTCTATGGAGGTGCAACTGAGTCCAGGCTGCAAGCTCCAGAATCATGGGCAGATCAATCCAGCGCTGGGAATCTGCTTTCTCCTTTAAGGGAAAGCAGGCCCGGTTAGGGGGTGGTGGTGAGGAACGGGTGTAGCAGTGCTAGGCAAGTGGACAGTCACCTACCAAAGCTTCACATAAATCCTAGTTGGTCCCCCATGAAGGGGCCCTGAGGTCTTAGACCTCCCTGTAAACATGTTTCTGGATCATTTGCCTCCCGAGGCCTCCAGGGCCATGAACCTCTCCTGCTTCTACTGGCTGCTGACTGAACCCCTTGAATGGCAGACAAGTCTTTCTCCTGCAATCAGAGATAAGGATCCAGAAAGGGTGTTGACAATAAGCCTCACCTGCCTCACGGGGAGCCTGCAGAGCCTAAATTGCTGGATGAGTGTGAATGAAGACGGTGATGAGGTGAAGAGACTTGCTTACCCAGGGGGCAGAGCCGGGTCACCAGGAGGCCCAGGTCAAGAAACCGAGAGGGCCCTGGGGGCTGGGGGCTGGGCTGGAATCCAAACCCATTCTTTTCTTTAGGAGAAAGGGCTTCACCTGGGCTACTCACTGATGCTTTCCTCTCCCTCCCTGTCCCCTAGTCTAAACATTTGGAGGGTGAGGAATGTCATCCAACCTGAGCCCAGCTGCAGTCAGCAGGCAGGTGGGCCACCGGAGCTCCCGTCGTCTCCAGACTTTCCAACCATGGAGCAAAGCTCATGTCAGAAGAATCGGGGCGGCCCTCCCAGTGACACACCTGCAGAAGCCCACATGCCCCCAGGCTGGCTGCCTGAGACAGAGACGCTGTTGGGACACTAGTCCTGTCCACCGCCCCACCCCCGCCCTCCATCAGCCAGCCCGGGTCCCAGGTTGGCACCTGTGCTGCTGACCTAACGGGTCAGGAGTTGCGACACAGGTGAGAGGCTCCTAGGACCAAGGGGACCAAGGCTGCAGGGTGGCAGACAGCAACACCAATAGCCAGAGCCCAAAGCCCCCAGGACTGGGGGATGGAGGCACTAGGCAGGTGCAGTCAGCATCAACCACACTGAAGGGTCCAAGAGGACGCCGAGGGAACAGAAGACAGAAGTTAAAAAGATCAAATGCTAAAAGCCGCATGTTCTCGGCTGATCATGATGTGCCTGGGGCTTTATATGCACGGCTTCCTTGAATTCTTGCAACCTTGTTGGTGCAGGTACCAGGATTATCCCCATCCTACTGAGGCAGGGAACGCTTTACAAGGTCACACGATAGGCGTACGGAGCTGCTCTCGTGACCCCAGGGTGCGGGACTCCAGGACCCACTCTCCTTACCACGTCCCCCTTCTGCCCATTGAGAATGACCGTCTGTTTCTGCCAGTTGGTTTTCTGACCTGAGAATCCAGGGGATCCGGCCCTGAGCTTTATGGAGCCAAGGACAGGGCAGCGCCAGAACACAGACAGGCCTCTCCTACTGACAGATGGCAACACTTTAAGCGCCTGGCACTGGCTAGGAGCCGGGATACCTCAGGAACAAGACAGACAGGGCACAGTCTCTGCTGGCTGGTGATGCAGCCCAAGGGGAGCTCCGAGGGCCCAACAGGAGGGCAGCGGCCTCGGGCACAGAAGGAGGGGTCAGCAGACCTCCTGAAGGAGCTGGTATCTGATCTAAAACCTGAAGGATGAGTAAATTAACCCAGTGCATGCGTGTTCATGTGTGTTCATGTGTGTGTGTGTGTGTGTGTGTGTGTGTGTGGTACGGGGTGTTGTAAGATAAATAACCTGTGCCACGACCTGCAGGTAGAGAGAGTGTGGCAGGCTGGAGGAAGTCTGGGGGGACCTGGGGACTATAGCCTGAGTACAGGGGAAGGAGGGGGGAAGCAAGGCTATAGATCCTCCAAGCCAGCAGCAGTGGTATCAGATTTTACCTTCAGAAACATCACTCTGGCATCAGGATACACACTGGAGAAGAGCAGACCTCTCCTCTCGTGGGCCCTGGGGAAACCATTATTGGGGATGCAGGGGTGGGGCTTCAGAGCTGTACCTGGAGGGGTTCAGAGAAGGCTAGCAGAGCCTCCTTCTCCTGCACTAACACCCGGAGGCCCTAGAAGCAAGTCATCTGTGGGGAGATGGACCAGGCCCTTGGGCCAGACACTCATGGGGCAAGAACCCACAAGTTGCCCTATGCTGACCCATGTGGCCCTTGACAGAGGTACCCACAGTGGCACACAGGCAGGTGCCACCCCGGGGCTGGCAGGTGCATCTTGAGCAGAGAGCACACCTGGAGCAGGGAGGAGCAGAGAACGCCAGTCACTGCAGACAACCCATCCCTCTATCTCATGTGTCATCCCCTCCAACCCGTCCTTCCCACTGCTGCCAGAAGGATCTGGTGTACAGCATATCACGTCTCTGCTCTGCTTAATACTCTTCAAAGTGGTGGTTGGTAAACTATCGGAACCTTGGTTCTTGGAAACTTTGCTTCTTCTTCTTCAAAAAGAAAAAGCCACTTTCACTCAAGAATGTAATAGATGAACCAGTAAAAATGGTGAATTTTATTAAATTTCAACCTTGAGTACACATCTTTTTGATATTTAGTGTGATGCTCTGGGACGTATGCACATGGCACTTCTGCTGACACCTGGAGTATGGGTAGGTCCCGGGCAGCCCTTGTGTGACGGTCAAGTTGTGAGCTGAGCAACTACTGTTTTTGCAGAATACCAGTTTTCCTTGAAGAAATGGCCAACCGTGGTTACGCAGACTTAAAATTTGTTACACGTTTTCTCGGGAGTGAGCAAATTGGAGCTATCGCTTTAAGGGGAGACACCGACAGTTTTTGTTGCCAATGACCAAATCCCAAAGTTTACAAGAAAATTAGAATTTTGAAAACTCGCATGGACTTGTGAGCTTGACAGCTCCCCAATCCGCCAAAACTGTTCTGATGAGATCGATGGTGACACTCGAAAATACGACGTATTTGATGTGGTGCCTTGAAATGTGTCAACGTTAGGAAGATCTGCCCAACTCGGAGCATTACTATTTCCCCAAAGACCAACGAATGATATCACAAAATGAAGCATGGGTTAAAAGACAAAAGTGCAGGACTGACCACTGGACCTTTTAAAAATAAACTTTAGTTTTGCCAACAGTTCTAGATTTAGAGAAAAATTATGTCGTTCGGGGAATTCCCATAGAACCTGAGCCTCGTTCCCCCGTCATTAACCCTGACATCAGCATGGCTCATCTATTATGATGAGTGAACCAGTGTTGACACGTTACTGTCAACCAAAGCCCCTACTTTATTGGGGTTCCTTGGTTTTTACCTAACGTCCTTTTTCCCGTCCAGGAAACCCCATGGTGTTTCATGCCCTGTCTCTTCAGGCTTCTCTCCCTCTGACAATTTCTCAGACTTCCTTCTGTTTTTGATGACCTTTGCCAGATATTTTGCAGAATGTTCCTCAACTGGAATTTGCATGATTTTTTTTCTCCTGATTAGACTGGGGTTATGGTTTGGGGGGACAAGGCCACAGAGGTGAAGCGCTGTTTTCATCACATCACATCAAAGCTACATACTGTCGACCTGATGTATGACCACTGGTTTCACTTCAGTCACCTGGCTGAGGGAGTGTTCGCGAGGTTTCTCTGCTATTAAGTTACTTTTCCCTCCCTTCTCGGGCCGGGGGGTCCTCTTGGGAGTAGATCACTATCTGCAGCCCACACTTCAGGAGTGGGGAGCTGAGTTCCTCTCCTTGAGGGCACAGTATAAATGAGTTGGAATTCTTCACATGGGAGATTTATCTTTTCATTCTTTCTTTATTCAACCATTCATCTATTTCAATGCGGACTCATGATATTTATTTCTAAACTTCGGTTTAGAATCCAATACTTTTTATTAATTTTTTTTTGCTTAAATTTTTCTAGCTTTGGCCAGCCTTTTGGGTGGACTCCTGAGCCCCTTTGACATGCCCCCACCATCGTGTGTATGTGTGTGTGCGTGCGAGCGTGTTGAGGCTCATCATGTGTACTTCCTGCCCCAGCCCTGCTAGAATCATTTATCCCAGGAGACTTTTGATGAAACGATAATATTAGCAACCACAATCTAGGTGCCAGGCACGGATGGATTTTAACATAATAGAGAACATGAGTTTAGACTTGAGCAACCTTTAAGAAACTATAGCTTGTCAAGTTTGGATGTAATATGAAAGAAAATAATCACATAATTTAAGAAAAAACTATTAAAATACTCCTCCCCCATATACTTATTGCTGTATCTGCACGCAGCTGGATTTTACATACTGCCACAGACAAGGACGCCAAAGCAGATGTGAGAACCCAACCGTCCTCTACAAAGTGAGACATGAAAGAGATGTGCGAGAATGTAAAACAAATGCAATGCTACATTATTTTTCTTTTGGAAAATAGAGCTATGTCTTTTAAAATGTATCATTTATGTTAACATGTAATGAGTCTACTATTGCTATTTTAAATGGGCTAATAAGAAAAAAAAATTAAATTTTCTTAAATTTCTAATAGGGTAAATCCCAACAGAAAGAGCCCCTATAAACCAAAGTTTTTTTTTTTAAAAAAAAAAAAAAAGATTTTATATACCTATTCACGAGAGACACAGAGAGAGAGAGAGAGAGGCAGAGACACAGGCAGAGGGAGAAGCAGGCTCCATGCAAGGAGCCCGACGTAGGCAGAGGGAGAAGCAGGCTCCATGCAAGGAGCCCGACGTGGGACTTGATCCTGGGTCTCCAGGATCAAGCCCTGGGCTGAAGGCAGGCGCTAAACCGCTGAGCCACCCGGGCTGCCCTAAGCCAAAGTTCTTTGAGGTCCTATTAAGGTCTTGAGAGGAAAAGGTTGTCAAGCCGCTGGCTGAGCCACAGCGCACTAGTGGCATCTCCCTGCAACCCCTTCCCTCCCGCATCCTTGCCCACCTCCATACCGCCCGGCTCATGGTTAAGTCCATAGCTCCCACCCTATCCTTGTCTCCAAGCCAACTCCCTCTCACCTCTCAAGACACAACCCCAATGTCTTCCACTAGACATTCCCTGATTTCCCAAGTGGATTTAAATTTGCCCTCTCCTGGATTCCCATGCCAGAATCCCCACAGATTTCTAGTTTGACACATGTGTCAATTCCCACGTAGGGATTGTCATTACTTGTGTCTGCTTCTCTCTTGATTGAGGGTGGGGGCTTACCTGATTCGTCATTCTAACCAGGTGCAGAATATAATGCCAGGCACGGATTTGGTGCTCAGGGTATGTTTGTTGGAAGAAGAAATGAACAACTGGTCACCCATCTCTTCCAGTGACAGACCAGGCCACCCTGCCGGCCTTATATCAGAATGAAATCCATTTGCTTCTCCATTTTTACAGAGGCAAAGGCCAGGGATTTACCTCTTGGATATTTCATTTAATTCAGCAAATTTTCCCCCCAATGTCTGTTATAAGCCAGGCACAGTAGGAGCTGATGGTAAGATATGCAGGTGTGGAGATCACGTCTAGCAGGAAAGAATAACTAGTCACCTTTATGTCTGCCCTTCATCTGCCGCCACATTCAAGGGCAATCCAGGGTCAGTTCACACAGAGTGGTCGGTCGCATCCAAATGTAGCCCTAACCCTGGAGCATGGATAGGCCAAAGAGCAAGGAAATCCCCAGTAAATTCGAAAGTTGCAGACAGCAACCCTAGGTCATAAAGTGTAGAAAATCTTTTGTGCAGGCTGCAGGGCAGATTTACTTAGATTCAACCATTTGCCACAATTCCTCTTGGATACTGATGTACAAACTTGACGAAGTCTTTGTTTTCTCATTCCTTTGGTATTTTCTTTCTAGCAGGTTTGGGGATAAAAGGAAGCAGAAAGAAGAAAAGAAAGAGGGTGTAGGAAATTTAGAGAATTTGGCTTCTGGTGGTGTTGGCTGGTATAATGCAGGGAAATGCTATTAAACTTCTGCTGCAATGGAGCCACTTGTTCAGATATTTCCAGCTAGAACTACAAATTCCTCCTTGCCCCTCATTCGGTATTTGAAATTCTCTTCTGACCCAAATTGTGTAGATGTGTGCTGTCCAATGCAGTAGCTATTCCCCACACATGGCTATTAAGCACTTGAAACATGGCTAGTGGGCCATGTTGAAAAATAACATTTGGAATAAATTGGGTTTAATAAAATATATTTTTAAAATTACTGTCACTCCTTGTTTCTCGCTATTTTTCTTTTGCACATGACTAAAGGGAAATTTAAAATTCCACAGGTGGCTCCCATTCTATTCCTAGTGGACAGCGTGGATCTACTGGGCAGCCTCAGTTCACCATCTGACATTCGGATTAGCAGGGGACCGGGTTCAAGTCATTCCTCTGCCCCACGCTGACGGCTCTCTAGGCCAGAAACCCCTCCACTTAATGCCAAGCTACTGTTTTTGCAAGGTCAGGTGATTAGCATAAGATCACATCTCTGGTAAGCTCTTGCCCTCCTGATAAGATCACGGGGACCTCCCCACCTGAAAGGTGATCTCCCCACAAATCTCGGGCTGGCTATCAGGCAAGATCTGAGGACAAAGGAGGGGCTGTTGAAGGAATGTCCCGATCCCCACAGGAAGGTCAACCCTGAATCCCTCCTTTCTCCTCTCCTCGGGCTCCTGCACCTGAGGGGACCTCTACTTTCTGGGCCTAGTGCTCACCAGTGACCCCTCATCTCTGAGCCCCCACCACACCCAGCTTCCTGCTGTGCCAGCATTCTCATTTGCAGCCCTGCAGTAAACACAGGCACCGAGCAGCCTCCCTGGAAAAACCCTCTCTGAGTTGCTCTGACACAGCCCCGACATCCCATGACCCACTACCCACCATATACTGCATTTGTGTTTGTCCAAGGTGATCTCCCTGGACAGAGGAGGATGGACCAGGCAGGATTTTCTCTGCGTTGCTACTTTTAAAGGCATTGTCCTGTTTCCAGTTAGGGGGGTTCAAAATGTGTTTAATGCCTCTGTCTCTCTGTGGTCAGGTCCTGTTACTTTTGCCACCAAGTGATTCTCCACATTCTTGCCTCCCTGCGCCAGGCTGTTACTGCGGGTCCAGAGTGACTGCAATAATTGCCACTGCGTTCCATGCAGCTACCCATCTTGCACTTGTCCTCCTCATACCAGTCTGGCGAACAGGCATCTCTATCCCCATTTGCTGGCAAGGAAATAAGAGATTTGGGGGATGGGAATGAGTGGCAGTAAGTGGCACAAGGATAACCCAAGCACGTCTGAGGCCAAAGCTTGTGCTCTGTTCATGCTGGTCTCCCCGTCTTGGTGTCACACAGTAAGAAAGAACCAAAGCCATTTCTGCCTCAGCTACATCAGTTTCTCCATAGGTTAATATCTAAATGAAGAGTTAAATACTTAATTCATAACCCGAGGTGTTTCAAACATCTGACAGGTGGGGGCTGTAGGACCCAGTCTGCTGACCTGTCGGAGTCCTGACTTGTTGGGATCGATACTTAGGTCCCTGTTATATTGCTGCCCTTTGTATATTTATTTGTCTTATACAGATTGTTCAATGACTGCCACATTATTTTCTTACATATACTTAAAAAATATCTAATACTATGCCTTATCACTTTGCTAAGCTTTAAGCTTTATAAGGATAGATGCTGTATCTTCATCGTTATGGGATCCCATAGCAGTAGCCCTTTCAAGTGGATGCTCAGAAAATGTTTGTGGAGTAATAATTCCTGGTGCCTAGTGGAGAAAGTCCAGCCTGTTAAGGATGCATCTGAGGTTGGCTCAGTCAATTGGGCCCTAAGTTGGTGTCACAGCCACTCCCCATCCCACTTCCCCATGCCTCTGCTGTTCTAGCCATGAGGGCCGTCTTCCCCTAAACAGAGTGCACCCCTCATGCTCAAAATTTCCCCTTTCTGGATTGCCCTTCCCCACCCCATGCTCCTAGCATTCTCCTCATCTTTCAAGGCCTGGATCAGATACCAGCCGCTCCATGACATCATTCCTAACCCACGCTCTCTACTTTGCCTCTATGGAACTCTGTGTCTACACCTTTGTTAAAAACCCAATTACAACGTAACAATCTATTTACAAACTTTTTCTCATCAGCTAGAATTAGACTTTGTGGGGAAATATTATTTCCAGAACCTTAGTGTGGCAGAAAAATACAGACCTTTATTTTTTTTTTAATTTTTATTTATTTATGATAGTCAGAAAGAGAGAGAGAGAGAGAAAGAGAGGCAGAGGGAGAAGCAGGCTCCATGCACCGGGAGCCCGATGTGGGATTCAATCCCGGGTCTCCAGGATCGCGCCCTGGGCCAAAGGCAGGCGCTAAACCACTGTGCCACCCAGGGATCCCAAAATACAGACCTTTAAAATATTATTTTATCACTAGAGAATTAAAGGCAGAAGCATAAAGATTTGGGATGTAGACTAAGGGTCTTGACTAGAAACCTAAGAAAGAAAAGCTTTCCCCATACTCTAAGGGGGGTTCCTGGCTGGATTAGGAGAAAGAGAAAGGACAGGAGACTGCAGGCTTCCAAGTAACGCTGTCAGAAGACCTGAGAGAAGGTACTGGAAGGTGTGTCAGGGCCATGATGGCTCTGAGGAAAGACAGCAATGGTGTTGACTATGGTGGTGGGCACATTGGGTGGATGGCAGAGGCCAACATCTGATGGGCCCCTTCCTCTGACTCCTCTGCCACTTTGGTCCTGCCCAAGACCCAAGACTATCACATGGTCATGTGGTTGGAGAGGAAACCCAGCTCGGAAGGAAAGGGACCAAAATTAGACATTAGTTTTCATATAGAATGCAAGGAGACATACGTTTCTTACAAAGGTTTGCTTTCAAACCGAAATCTAGACTCACCATCCTCTCTCACTGGTGCACAGATAGTTCTTAAAAAGTTTGTCTTAAATGTCGAGTGGATAAACAAATGATTTATTTAGATTCACCACACAATTGCTGGATTTTTTTTTTTGTGATATGCCTCATGGGTATTAATTTTGGACTTTTAGGGGAACAATGAATAACATCACTGTCATTGTTTCCTAGGTTTGTGACAAACTGGCAGATACTACAAATGAACCAGGGAAAGGGAGATTTTTTTAAAAATCAGCTTTACTGGTAAATCTAATTAAAGGATGAAGCTTAGATCTGTAGCCACAATCAGAGGATTCCCCTAATTACCATCTTCTTGAATGGAAGTGTCCCCCAAACTCCATTTCTGTCCCAGTTACTGTCCATGGAGATACACCTAGAACACCTAATGCTGCGTCCAGACCACCTAGAGACTCGAGAGACCCAGCAGAGCTGAGCCAAGCGTTCTCAGCTCTTTCCTGAACCATCACTCAGGTACCTTCTCCTCTTCCTTTGAGGAGAAGCAAGTTAGGGCTGAGGGGAGAGGCCAGGAGCATTTCTCCAGTGGAAATCTCACAGAAATAGGGGACCAGGGAATGAAGGTTCCTCTCTAAAATCAGTGAGTAGCTTATTATTGGCGTGGCATGTGATTTGTGATGAACCACCTCTGCTTGGCTCCCACGTGCCTCACTCTTCTTCTCATACCCAGGAACTGGTCCTCCGCTCAGGCCTATCTGCACAAGGTGGAGGGCGTATGCCTGGTGCCTTTGGTGTCTTTATGCCCTTTCTCCTCTACTTCAGAGTGGAGCAAGCTTCCTCAGAGTACTGCTTCAACTTCCCATCTCCTACTTGTCTCCCCCTCCCAAAGCAGCAGATGGTTGGAAGAAGCATTCTTCGTATCACTAGGAGATGAAAAGAGCACCTTGATTCTCTTTGCCTCCCACCTCTGCGGCATCCCCAGCACATGCATAGAACCATTTTCAGTCTTTGTTCCAAACTATAGCTTTGAGCTCAAATTAACAGACAACACCTGGCCAGCTATGGCACTGTGACTTCTGGCCTAACCTCATAAGTGTGTGTGTGTGTGCACGTTTATGGGCGTGTGCACGTACTAGGTACATATGTGTATGTGAATATGTGTGTACATACTACATACTCAGTATGTGTGTACTGCAGTGTGCATATACTACATATGGGGTACGCAGGAAAGGCCACAGGGTACTTCCAGAGGCTGGGCGAGCTAGTCAAATTCCGTGTTGCTTAAAGACGCCTAAAGATATATAGGGATATTTAGAGAAGAGTGTTGAGATGAGGTGGGGAAACAAACCACCTTTACTTCCTTTTCTTTAGGGGATAAAAGGACCCAGCTCTAAAGTAAGTGTTTTCCAGATGACCTATCCATAAATTCTAAATTCTCAGGACTATCGTGCCACCCACCTTCCACCTTACTCCAGTTGACTCCCATTACCTAAGAATCGTCTGGCCCTTTCCCTCTTTATCTTAGCAGCATGAGGGGAACAATATGGACTTAGACTTCTCCCTAACTGGGATTGGCTTTGTGTTTCAGTGAGGATCAGATTTGGCTGTGAGTCAAAGAAACCCAAAACAACAGCAACTTAAAGAAAGAAGTTTATTTCTTTATATATGTATATATAAAAGTCCCCAGGAATCCAGACTCCTTCTACCATGTTGCCGCATCAAGGTTCACCTCCCCTCACTGGCTCATCTCAGGACCTAAGATAGATGCTCCAGCTCCAGCCATCACATCTGCATTACAACCAGGAAGAATAAAGTGGCAGAAGACAGAAAAGGCACATGCCAGTCATCTTTGAAGGAAGGCACCTCAAAGATGCCATAATATACTTTTATTTATCCCCCTGGGCAGAAGAAACTTGGTCAAATGAACGAACTCAGTTGCACTAGAGTTTGAGAGGTATGGGCTTTATTCCAAGTAACCTTGTAAGAACGGGAGGGTCATTTTAGGAGAGAATACATTATGGGAACAACTAGTGGCCGCAGGTACGCCTTGAAATAGGGAGCCTCGGATCTGTCTTCGGGAATTGGTGGCAACACGCTTCGGTCACCTTCACCAGCAGTCTTATTCAATTCCTCAAGTTCCACCATTAATCAACCTGCTACCAATCAGAATGGTCTTTAGGCATTTACACTTGAAGGGCCTTGCATCCTTTCTTCTGTACTTTGAACCACCTTGGTCCTTTTGTTGAGAATACCCTCCCTCTTCCTCTCAGCACATATATCACATCATTGACATTTAAAATATAAGTCTACATTTATGGTCTCAAGGACCATCTTCAAAGGTTCAGTTCAAGCCCTACCCTCTGGGTAAAGCTCCTTCTTCCCTTCCTTTGTCCCACTAACCTCTCTCTTCCGAAGGCCTCAGCACATTCACCCACGCCAGCGCTCTGGCATGTGGCATCTGCAGCCACACATGTGGCGCTCGTGAGCATGTCCTTCACTTGCAACTAGACTGTAAGCTCCTCCCAGGCAGGAAAACATATTGTGATTTCTTGGTACCTCTCCCAATCCCTAGCCATGCATATGTCCCCGACTTCCACGTACCTTGCCACTTAGAAGTCAGGGCTGGGGGAAAAAGCCTAGAGTCAGAGCCAAGAGAAATGAATCGGAAACTCAACTCTGGCCCTACCTAGCTCTGCAACCTTGGGCTTAATTTCTGAGCTACAGGTTTCTCATCTATAAAATGAAGCAAGTACCAGCTATCCAATCAAATTCAGAGGACCACGTGCGCACGCATGCATGCGCACACACACATACACACACACATACACCCTTCCTACACAGTGAACCACAAAATTTGTAGGTATTAGCTCCTGTCAGGACTTTTTGGCTACAAGCAACTGAGACCAATTCAGGCTAACTTGAGTGGAAAAAAAAAAAAAAAAAAAAAAAAAAAAAAAGAGCCTTTGCTGGATAAGCAGAGCAGATGGTTCACAGAGCCAGAGGGCATGTGGAGACCCATCTCGGCAGACGGAGAGAGGGCGGCTCTGAGGCCAGGCGGCAGGCAATGTGGCCGTCCTGGCAGGTCCCCCTGCAAAATTGGACTAGCTCTAAACAAGTTTCCAGCTTCGTGCTGGAATTCAAGTCCCGGAAAGGGATGTCAGCCTAGCTTTGGTTATGGGTCCCTGCTCCTTGGTCACAGCAGCCCTAGTCACCTGGCTTTGCAGCCCCCATAAAGTCCACACGTGAGGGATCCCTGGGTGGCGCAGCGGTTTGGCGCCTGCCTTTGGCCCAGGGCGCGATCCTGGAGACCCGGGATCGAATCCCACGTCGGGCTCCCGGTGCATGGAGCCTGCTTCTCCCTCTGCCTGTGTCTCAGCCTCTCTCCTCTCTCTGTGTGACTATCATAAATAAATAAAAATTTAAAAAAAAAAAAAGTCCACACGTGATGAAGGAAGATCAAGTGCTCAAAGGAAATCAGGGTGATGTCATGAGCATCATGAATAGATGCTGGGTGGCCAGCAAACAGCAAGTGTCCACCACCGTGCTTAATAAATGTGTGCCACCGGAGGGACAGTGGCCCTCCTTTGATTCTGAAGACGTGTTGACTCTCTTTGCACTCTAGGCAATGTCTCTAGACCTTACCGGTGGGCGCCTTGGGGAGACATTGGTTTGGCACATTCTTTCCTCCAGGGCGGTTGGAAGAAAACCTTACAGAAAGGAGGAATCGATTGCTACTTGACAGGGCAGGGCAGTAGGAGAGATGGACACAGTCAGCTGTGTCATCACTTGCTCAGAGAAACCCTCTCTGCCCTTCCACACGGGGTCGCACTGGCCCACATTCTCCTGCTACAGCCCTACATCTCCTTTGCGGCTCTTCATTCGACGCAGGTTCAGTTCATGCATGTTTTCTCCCCGCTGGTTGGAATCTCCGCAAGAGGGGGGCCAACAGCTCTTCCTGCTTGCCTCTGGGACCCACAGCGTGGCATATTCTTGGCGCTCAGCAAATACCTGTTGGATGAACTCAATGAACGAACAAGGTGCTAAACGAGGCAAATTGGTCAGCTGCCCACCTACTGAGGGCAGGCTCCACCTTCTCCTGGGCACACGGGGTGCCAGGCTGGGGTCTACAGGTGGAGACTACAGGTAGAGACAGGTGAGTGAAGGCTCTTGCGCTAGGGGTTGAGCCACCCTAGGCTTTTATTTTATTTTTTTCCCCAGAATCAGGCTGTGGCAGCAGTAATCCACAGCTGCTGGAGGAGGAAAGGAATGCTCTCTCAGATCTGCGGTGTCCCTTCCTTGCTGTGGGCGTCCACCCACGCAGGAGCATTGCCCATCTGCCTGTGTCTCCTGGGACAAGATACTAAGACGCCCTGCTATTTGTACAGAGGTTTGCCGCCTACAAAGATCTTTCCTCATTATTTCCACTGAGGTTCATACCAGCCAACCTGGTGTCATTGGCCCCACTTTATAAATGAAGAAACGGCAGCCCAGAGCTTTCCTCAAGGTTGCACATCTAGGGAACTTCAGGACACACACTTTAGGGCCTGGGACCCCCAATCCTCCGTGTCAGCCATGTGCACAGGGGCTGTGTTCTCCAGGAGACCTCCTTTTGAGACTCTCCACTTTCTGTCATTGTGCTAAACAAAGGGACTCGAGGAAATAATGTATTACTGGGTTTTATTCTAGTGGAACTGTGTCAGTTTGTATCCAATTTGGACTGAATGGATTTGCTCTGGAAGGTTCAGGAAGGGAGAGAGATGGGGAGACACTTGGACTTCACTTGCAGTACAGTTAAAAATTTGTCTTTGGGTTTGGAATTGACAAACTCTAATTTCTTCCCATCTTTGATTCATGTCTGGTCAGCTCAAAAGTCTGTCATTCAGAAAAGGCTCAGACTACGGATCCGGGGCATCCCTCTCATCTGAGGCCTGAGGTGACAACAGATGGCTGGAGAAATCGCCCACGACCTGACTGCTTCTCCTTAGGGGACACAGTTCATACTGCGTCTTTGCAATTGGAGTTTTATCTGCAGGCCTTTAAAAAACAAACCAAAAAAAAAAAACAACCAAAAAACCATCCTGACTCTCCCACAATTGTGAGTCAGGCTATATTTAGACCCAGGCTGAGGTTTAAAGAAGTTACGTAAGAAGTGATTATGTCGACCCCAGGGGTGAACCGGGTGAACCAGAGTGTTTTCTCCCTTTTTCTCAAATATGGTGTGAGACTCCCTTGGCCCTGCATCAACCACTCAACCCCAAGGGCAGGCCTGGTGCAGCAGCTGCCACAAGGTGGGCACTCGCTGTGTGCCCAGGACAGGGCTCTGGGCTTTGCCTGTGTCACCTCACTTGACCTCAGCACCTCTGCTGGGGACAAGCACCGCACCTGTGCTGTGGACGAGGCAGCAGAGGCTCAGCAGGGTGAAGTAACCTGCCCAGGGAGGCCACGCTCTTAGCAGGTGGACCACCTGGGATTCAGACCAGTATGTGCCCACTTAGGAGGCTGAAGCTGAAAGAAGAAAGAAAGAAGAAAGAAAGAAAGTAGTAAAGACAAGAAAGGAAATCACTCGGCAGTGACATCTTGGAAGCCACGAGCACAGCCTTCCTTGTGCATGGAAGACAGGCGCCCTCCGAACCCAAACTCCCTCCCAGGTCCTTCACGTGAGCAAAAATATCAATTTCTACTGTGTCTGAATGATCAGAAAATTAGGTGGGGGGTGCTCGTTGTAGCAGGTGGCACTCCTGGGGTCCTCACATCCAGCTTTGCAGCCTTCCTGAGAGGGCCAGGTGCAGGCTGATGCCGAAGGGCAAGTCGCCGTCAGGCAAACAAACCATGGCAGGGAACGGTCTCGGGCTGGGATCTCTGGAAGCTGGAGAGGGAAGCAGGGCCAGCCCGGGCAGGGCTCCCCGGTGGGCTCCTTCCTCCCGCCAGCCTGGCTCCAAAGCCCACCTTTCTCTCCTTCCAGGGCCTCAGCAGGAGGCAGGGCCAGCTTCTAACAGGGTGAGTGAGCCGGGGTGAGGGTAATTGGGTCTTGCAGGTGGAGGAGAGAACACGCACAAGTGAAGCCACACTTTGAGGGTGTCTGTGTGGCCTTGCACTCATATGGTTTCCTTACTTCTTTTCTTCCTAGTGGTAAAAGTCGCCCCTGTGCCACATTTAAGACCACGGAGAGCTTTGGGAGAAGCTTCCGCTCAGCCCCCTCGTGCCAGCTGGGCACCTCCTTTATCCGAGTGACAGCTCTGTCTCCGGCCCCACGATTCTGCTGTGATTTTCAAGCAAATGTTCTTGCAGTGCACACTGCAAACCACTCCGCCTCGGGGGAACTGGACGGTGCTGATGGAATGTTCCCCGGGCCTCCTTCCGCAGCAGTTCATCCTGGCGGGAAGGTGAGGACGCCTCTCTCCTCCGGTTCTGCTGGAGTCACCTCCCCTTCACGCTAAGCTTCGCCATATGCTCACCTCCAGGCCCCTGTTGACAAAATACCCGCATCCCACCACCACCCTCCTGCCCCCAGGTCCCGGCCCCCCACCCCTGGCCCCAAATCAATGACAGCTCATTTGTAAGAGGTTTTTAATTTCATCTTGGTATGCCATTACGAGCGGAGTAAGGATCTCTATTTGTTTTCACTCACATAGTATCTGCTACATTCTCCGACGCATCTCTACCACAGAAGTCTGCAGACTCATACGGCATCTGCATGATTTTCCCTCGCCAGACTGGTTCGGGTTTCTCGGTGGTTTGCATAAATTATAAACATGAGCACAAAAATCACACAACATAGACTCTACCATAAGGGAGCACATTCCCTCTGGCTTTGCAGAGAGTGAAGGGGACCCGGCTCTGCACGCAAGGCCCGAGAGACCCAGGACGTCCTCAGGAGTGAGGCCAAGCCTGCACCGGCCACTCTCGGAGGACTCCAAGCTGACCCCCACCCCTGGCTTCCCCCCCGTCCCCGTCCACTCGTCTGCTTTCCCAGGAGGCATCCTAGCACAGAAGTAGCTGGTCCTAGCACCACGACTGGAGATCAGGGCACAGAAGTGTCCCTGTGTACAATGGCAGCTGGGGCTTCTGCGCTCAAAGTCCGAGAAGCGAGACAGAAGGAAGAACCCTGGGTGTCCACCCCCCCACCCCACCCCCGCCTCGCCGGTCCCTGCTGCCTCTATGAGCTCCAGGAGGCTGTTGAGGGATAGACTTTCTAGAACAGGGGCCAGCAAACATTTTATGAAAAGAGCCAGACGGCATAGGTAGTTAATATTTCAGGCTGTCTGGGCCACAGACACTCTGTCACATATTCCTTTTCTTTCTTTCTTTCTTTCTTTCTTTCTTTCTTTCTTTCTTTCTTTCTTTCTTTCTTTCTTCTTTCTTTCTTTCACAACCCTTTAAAAATATAAAAACCATTCATAGCTGGCCGGCCCTATGACACAGCCCGCAGGCAGCAGTTTGCCAACCCCTGGTCTAGAACAGCACGACGCCCTCCTCCATCCCTGCAGCACCAGCCACCTCCCCATCGCAGGACTCTGGCCCCTGAGCTGCCCTAAGCGGGCACCGCCGGCTGAGGCTTTGCAGGAGGGACCACAGCGGGCAGAGCAAGGCCCTCTGGGCTCACAGTACGGGCAGCCCCCGGTAGCCCCTTTCGCCAAGTGACTGGTCGGGTATTTTAAACAAATATGGGATTTTCGTTTCAGCCCTGCTCATGTGTCCTGGGGGCGAATTAAGCCTCAGCGTCCCCCAGTGAGGTAGGTACATACTATCAGCCTCATCCCACACCTGCAGATGCTGAGTTTAAGAGCAGAACTGGCCGTCCTACTGCTGCCCACAACTACGTGTCAGAGTTTAAAAGGAAGCTGAAGAGTCTAGGCTTTACCTTTTCTAAGAACACGATCAAGGATTTTTTTGTTTTGTTTTGTTTTTTCTGTCCCACCCAAGCCCTGTGATTCAACCCCAAAGAGAGCAAGAATCCACGAAAGAGTACGGTCAGCCACACAGAGCTGCTTTCCAGGCCTCGGTGACACACTCTCGAAAACAGAATTAGCTCAAGCACTCAAAGCTACCGGCCTAGGTGGAGCAGCCCTCTCTGCCCTGCCGACAAGTCTCTCCGAACTAAAAATAAAGTTTATAAAAGTAAATTATCTCATCTTATAACTTAAGTGCATCAAGCATTTCCTTAAATATAGTTCACACTGAAAATAAAGTTACTTTTGCTGTACAGTTGGTGTCTGTTATAATTAGGAATAAACTTTGATGATAAAGCATGGAAGGTTACACACTCACACACACATCTGTCCGTCTGTCTGTCTATGGGTATATGGACGGGTAGACATATGCACCTCTTGACGGGAGCTTCCCCAAAATGGTGGGAAGTTGTTAGGAGTCTCTAGGTACCTAGTTCGCATGAGAATGTCTATATTAAAAGTCCCTGTCCTTAATGATAAACACATCTTCATACCTAAAGCTAAGACTTATCAGAAACATGAAACTATGCGATCCATTATGTATTCAGTCTTTGGAAATGCCGAGCTACACCAGGGCGTTATACAACAGCATCCCCGACCAAACTCCCTCCCCAGCCCACCTCCTCCATGGTCTCCCCATCCTAACGCCGGCCCCGCACGGAATACGGTTGTTCCAAGTGGGAGCCCCGCCACAGAACTCCAGGGAAAGACTCAAGAGGTAAAGTAAGAATTCTGCATGGAGTACAGGTGGTCGATGGGGTTTCCCACTCTGGACTGCAGGGGCCCAGCTTCCGAGGTTGCTAGGAAACAGTCACCCAGGTTACTGAGGGAGGTGTCGTCACTATCCAGGTCATGGAAGAGGGGCTCGGCACCTGTAACAGAGATGAAACGGGTCGTGAGGGTCCCGAAGATGAGACTCCCGTGGGCGCCAGGAAATGCAGCAGGATGCAGCCCCCAGAGGATGTCTCCCAGCGGGCGCTGGGGAGCGGGTGGAGGGAGCCACTGGGGAATGGGAGGGAGGTGGGCCCTATCCACAGAAGGCCTCTCAGGTGCCTGGAGGGCTCGGGTGCAAAGTGCAACCGCTGGAGCCCGTATAAATTAGGACGGGACAAAGGGCCAAATGGTGCCCAGCAGAAGTAAACATCCCAACGTCTAGATGGCGAGTTTGTGGAGTGGGGAGGACGCGGCCCCACTGGCTGGAGAGGCAGGTCCAGGGCTCCTAAGGACTTGGCCCCCTCAAGGGAAGCTCTTGACGGAGGACTAGTAAGAAGGCTAACATCGGTGCTTGGTGCCACCTCCATGGTAACAGGGGTCCCTTCAAACAGCAAGATCAGGGACGCCTGGGTGGCCCAATGGTTGAGCATCTGCCTTCGGCTCAGGGCATGATCCTGGAGTCCCGGGATCGAGTCCCACATCGGGCTCCCTGCAGGGAGCCTGCTTCTCCCTCTGCCTGTGTCTCTGCCTCTCTCTCTGTGTCTCTCATGAATAAATAAATAACATCTTTAAAAAAAAAAAAACAGCAAGATCACACTGAGTGTCTGCTGCCCGCCCCCCAAATGCGTCCTGCAAGGGAAAGATGGTGAGGTGCCCACCCTCGACTAAGTTACACCCTTGTCAGAGAAGACAGACTGTGGAGCAGCCCAGGCACCACGTGACAAGAACCCAGAGCTGCCCTCGTTGTGCCCTGCACACCTTCCACCTGGCCAGACGATTCTACGGATGAATGAGCAAGTGCTCAATGAAGTCCCCGCAGAGGGACTTTGCATCACGCGGAAAGATGGGTCACTTCAACTTTTTTTTTTTTTTTTTAATGAAGGGGAAGAAAAAGCATTTGCTTGACAATACCAGCGAGCTGGGGCATGTGTCTCCGATACCGTTTTGAAGGTTTGCTGAATAAAATAGCTTTATTTTTAGCGATCAGCGTCATCTCGCACAGGTTACACAGAACAGATGCATCGCGGAGGCCACTGACCTCCTGTGTATAGAAATCTAGTGACCTCTCTCTGGCCCTGGACTGAACTTCAGCCCTCCGATCCCGAGCTCGCCCACCCCGTCAGGGTGCCCAGCTGAAGCAGCAGCAGGGCAGGGAGAGGCGGCTAAGCCCTCCCGATGCCCAGCACTTAAGGCAACCCCAGTGTGGGGGTGATGGGAGTGGGCGGGGGGTACTATCCACTTCACAAGTCAGGTCATGTTTCAGGAGTTAATTTAGAATGCCTAAAAAGCATCAGTTCAACTAGAAACTTCGCTTTCTATACTTTTATGTAATTTCTTTCTTCGTGTAACAGTTTGCTTAGTTAAGGCCTTTTGCCCACATCACTGCTGGTACCGCTTACAAGCACGTGGTACCTGGTATGAAATGAAAGGAGGGAAATTTGATCCCAGCAAACAGGTCAACAATGAAAATACAACCTCTTACGTAAAACTAACAAGAATCCTTGACAAGGAGAATAAAAGGAAGTATCACTAATGACCATGCGTGTTGGTCTTTCTTCTGTAGCCGCTTGTTAGATGATTCTAGCAAAATCTTCTGGGCACGTGTTCTACTTGTGGCTTCGGGGGAGCATATGGGAACCACGTGGATGTGTTTGGAAGGGAAGGGGGAACCATGCAAGCAGGTCGTGAGAGGTGCCCGTGGGCCCTGAGTCCATCTTACCATATGGGTGCATGTGGTCTCCCGGCATCTGGGGCGGGGTGAGGCCCTGTCGGAAGGGGTCTGAGCTGTAGACACTCTGCTCGATGGCCAGGAGCTGCTGTGGGGTGGGCAGTGCCGTGTAGGGGTTCATGATCCCTTCCATCCCAGCATTCCCACTGCCATTTGTCTGAGCTATGGGACAAAGTAGACAGATCATTCTTCGTGTGCAGCCCAGGACTCCACGCTGGGACAGAAGGCAACAGCATCTTCTGAACTTCATACCCCCCATGGCCCGGTGTCCCTGTCTAGCACCAGCCTTTGCTATGGCTTCATAAGGAGGAGTGACAGGGGCTGATGCCCATGATACTGTGAGCCCCACTGGAGTGGGACATGCTGAGTCCGCCATCCCACTGTCGCCCCACCATGCACTTCTCCATAGGCCTGCTTGAGCAGCCTGGCAACACCGCAGCCAGCTTCCCTGGAGCCAGCCAGCCAGCAGAGCACAAAGTAGAAACTGCCACACTTTTTGTGACCCCGCCTCAGAAGTCACTCCGTAGGTCATCCCAAGTCAGTGTCCAAAGGGACAACACAAAGGTGTGAACACCAGGTGGTGAGAGGCATGGAGGGCCATCTTGGCCGTGGGACCATGGTGAGATTATTTTCCTTCCTGGCTCTTGGTTTCCTCATTTACGAAATGGTCTGGAACGAGGTGACATCAGTGGCTCCCAGCCTGTGCCCTGCCAAGGGCCATCACGGTCAACCTCAGAGAATAGGGATGAGGGAAGTGCGGTTGAATTTGGAGAGTTTCCTTGAAATATATCATTAAAAGCAAGGCGTTTGATGCTACCCACGGGTTTGGCAGCCACTGGAGGTGATGCATCTAAAGATCCTTCCAGTCTCACCCCTCTGGGAGCCCGTCAATCAAGCTGGGTTTATGACACCGGCCCCACTGACCCTATGGAGCTGATAGAAAGACTCAGTGAGATGGTGTGAATGTGCTTTGGAAGAACTTGCTACAGTTGTGTACAGAATTTTTGAAGAACAGAGGACTCACTGCCTGCCTCCTTATCTTGTGTGGTTCTCCGTTAACTCTCAGAGACTCTACTTTCCACCAGCTTCTGCTTTCTTAAGTCTGCCCTTTCTTAAGTTGCCATTCGAATTCTTCCAAGCCTCAAGCACTCTGAGCTGGTGTTCTCATACTGCCTTGAAGCATTCTTCCCCCTTTGACCATGTGGACCTATGTGGAGTCAACGTGCATGGGTCTTCCTAAAGCCCTCTCTTGTCCGTGACACCCCTCTGAACTTACCAGGGCCATAGGGCTGGTAGGTGTGATTATCCCATCACCAGGGATAGCCTGAGGCACCAGGAGACAGAAAGGCTGGCCCCAGATCAGACAGGTCTGCTGGTGGAGCTGTGGTAGCTTTCAGGTCTCCTGAGCAACTTGCCCCTCCAGCCTTCCCTGGTCCCCATGTCTTTGTTTGACTTCTCTGAGCATCTATCTTGCCACTAAGATACTGTCTGGCTTAGAAGATAAGAAGCCAAGAGAACTCCGGGCTGCAAGAGTCAGATTCTAGAGTGAGCCTAGCCTAGGTATCAAGCACAAGGCAAGGTCCACGTAAGGACAAGGAGTCCTGTCTAGGGGCTGAGAACCAATGTCATGGCCCATGACCTTCAATGTGTGGTCCACAGGCTGGCAGCGGTGGGAGTTTGTTCAAAATGCAGGATCTCACGGTCTACCCAGACTAGAGGAATCAGAATCTGTACTTTACCAAATGTCAAGTCATTTATGTGCATATTGAAGGCTGATAATTCCTGCTTGAGGTACACAGACCCTAGGTCTCAGGGAATCCCACTGGATGGCTTTTGGGGGCACATCCCTTTAAGAATAACACGGTCATAATATAGTTATATATTTGATTTTTTTTTCTTTTTAACGCCCTTGAGCAGCCTCCTGCCCACAACCTATCCCTTCTCACCCTCTTTCCAGTCCTCACACCATCCCTATGAACCACAGCAGCAAATGAAGGTGCATGCAGGAGGGAAGAGTTAGGGCAGCACAGCCTAGCAGAACCCAGATTCAGAGGCATATGCTCTGGTCCTGACTCACCCGCTACTCAGCCTTGCAGAGCCCTCGTCTGCTCATCAGTGAGATGGGGACAAAGTACTGCTCTGCTCCCCTGGTTCAGGAGGGAGGTGTTGTCAGACTTGGGTCAGGTGAGAACACCCTGAACTATAAACATGCCCGACAAGGGAGGGGGATACAGTTTCACTAGCAGTATTTTTACTATTTTATGTTGTTCGGGAAAGGGGTAAGTCACAGTGGTGTCCTGTCAACCAATTTGCCAGGAAGGAGGAGGATCCAGGTGTGTGCTCTTTGGGGCGTCCTGCCAAGTGGGAGCTCTGGAGAAGGTTTGAACCACCTCAGTCAGATCCCTGCTGGAAAAGCCCACCCCCCGCCCCCCGCCTTGGTGCAAATGGGGCTTCACTGATGTGGCCGTTTCCAGAGCCGGGGGAGGGGGGGCGGGGGGGGGGCTAGGCCTGGAGGCTTGCAAGCCTGGCTGCAGGGGCCCCGCTTACCGGAGCTCAGCCTCTGAGTGTTCTGCTGGTCCTGTTGCTGCTGCTGCTGCCGCCGGGCCAGCTTCTTCATCTGACAAGGAGAGGGTTAGAGTCAGGTGACTGGCAGCAGGCTCCTGCCGGGGGTGCAGGACAGGCCTTGTGCGTAAAGCAGGGGGACACTCTCGAGTTCCGACTCAGTGAAGGAACCATGCTGGGGGAGCCAGCCACATGTCCCAAGGCTGGTTCAGGCTCTTCACCTGCAGCCATGGGAAGCCAGCTGGCTGGGAAGCATGAGGCTGCGGGTCTTCACAGGCACAGGAACTTCCTCTCAGCAGCTAAACATCATCGCTTACGTTGTGACAGTTTTAGGTGAAGTGTAAGTGTGGGTGTGGGGACCACAGCCCGGCTTGGATGACAGCAAGGGGTTGCTGACCGGGTGTGACCTGGGATGTGGCAGGAGGCTGCTCCCTGCCCACACCCCCATCTGCTGGCCCTGGGGTCTGAGACGCCTGCCAGGAGACCTGTACCTCTGGGTAGGGAGCTGATCCCCCAGAGCACCCTGTTAACACCAAAACTTCCTGGCAGGAACATTTTAACCCGAGCTTCTCATGCTGTGTTCTGTGGAAGGTCAGGGCTCCGCGAGACCCTAACCAAAACCAGCAAACATTGCTCAGAGCTTCAACCTCCTCTGATTTATGAATCCATTAGGTTACGGGGCCTCATTCAAACCTATGGAAACATGGAGTCTTCTCAGGATGGAGTATGTGTCGTTGGCCCTGCGCTGAAGGATTTGGTTAGGGTGGCGCCGGGCTATCTTAACAATCATGATCAGATAATGAGATGTGAATTTGTCACCCAGTATAGAGCAGGACCCCAGACACATGGGCCATGGGCCACATGCATTTTTAGGGGCAGGAAACCACATGAGTGAAAGACTATGGTGGAGCAACACAGACCTCAGTAGGATCCAGAGAGCAATATGACAATTGGGGTGTACATGGCGGGCACTGAGTCAAGGCATCCATGCCACCCAACATCATAGGATATCACCTCAGTCACATGTGTGCTATGCAGGTTTCTCTTCACAATTTTAAGAGAACGTTGGTAGCTGGGTTTAAAAAGATGAATTAAAGAATCCGCTTTTACCAAAAGACATAGAAAGACATTTATTCTGGCAGATGGCTGGCCAGAGTCATAGTCACGGCCACTAGGAAAATCAAAGCCATCTCACTAGAACAAATGCCCCATCTCTCCCCTTCTGCAGGGCTGACATGACTGTTAATAACAGAATTTTTGAATCATGAGAACTACTCCATCCAACGGGTTCTGGTTAGAGAGCCCATCTGCGAATACTAAGTCCTACTGCTATTATCAGGAAACCAGCCACACAGAGATAGATGACAGTATGAAGTGGATTACCTTAGCTCTCTGGTTCTGGAACCACACCTGGACGACACGGACGCTCAGCCCTGTCTCTGCGGCCAGGGTCTCCCTCACCTTGACAAAACGGAACATTAAAAATAGAGAAACATTGGCATCTCGGGGGGGGGTGGGCAGGACGTTCCCTATGCGGCGCACAGGCAGGCTGTGTCTTATATAGGAGCTGGCTAATGTTTAAGGGCAATGTGATCCCAAACACAAGACCACTGCTTCCCTTCGGGTGGAGAGAGGTCCTTCATCAGGTAAACGAAGAAAGGAATGATTACTTTAGATGTGCATTCCAAGAGGTGTTCCTCAGCTTCTCTGACTCTGGAAACTGGGCCTTCAAATGGTCTTTGAACATCAGCAAAATCTATTACTGTGCTTTAGGAGTCACATCCATGCCTATGGAATAACCTACTTAGGGAGAATGGAGGGGGACAATGACTTTGCAAGACAAATGGCCCTCTCTTGTCCTCTTCTGTCTAAATTCCTTGACCTAAATTTTTGGTTCTGTCCCTCACAGAGCTCTAGGTGACTTTGGGTGTTCCATGAATATTCATCTTCACTGTTACCCTGAGTGAGCCCTACTCAAGGAGAATAAGACCAGAGTGATCTGGAACCTGGCAGAGCAAAGCGGTCAGCTCTGATCAGCACGTGCTCTGTGGCCTTGCAGAGACGGGACGGTCAGGAGCCCCGTGATGAAGAGACGGTTTAAACATCCGCCCTCCACGCGGACACACAGTGAGGGACTGGCAAGGTGGCAGGAAGGGAAGAGGCGAGAAGCACAGCCTTTCTGAGAGCAAGGCTGAGAGGCACTGCCCTCCTGGCTTAGACTCTGGGCTGGACATGAGGTTGAATGCAAAACACGGGAGCAGAGAGCTCACAGGAGGCCTTGGGAAGTGCTCTACCTTTACCACACCACAGGGGCTGAGGACAAGTGAGATGATTAGACGGGATCTCTAAAGCACATCCTTCTGCTAAGCCACTCAAATAGCAGTGTGCCCCGGCCCCACCTCCACCTGCTGAAACCCTATCCATTTTTCAGAGGCCCAGCTCAGAAGCCACCTGTTCCACAAAGCCTTGCCTGACTCCCCAGACAGAAATGACCTTGCCCTTCCCGGCTGTCCCTCTGTTAGGTCCTCAGGGCCTTCTTTCCCTTGTTAGTTATGTGCATATGCATCTCTTCCCCACTAGGCCTGCAGGCTGCCTGGCCAGCAGCACCAGGCACAGGGCCATTCAGAGGCTGGGAGCCTAGTACATGTAGAAAAAGTAATAAATGAAGGATGTGGTCATTTGTCCTTGCATAAGCCTACTTTGGGGCTACTTTACTTCCTCCCAGCACCTCCCCTGGAGCCTAAGGGTGCAAGGGCAGGGAGAGAAGGAGGTCTGCAGGAGGTCACATGTGGTGATGGACTGTACTGCTGGTCAGGTCAGCAAACATCTCCCCCTCTCTCCCTCCCCGGCTCCAACGGGCAGGCCTCCCCCCATGCCTCACACCCAGTGAGCCACATGACTTGCTTTGGCTCGTGGGATATGTGTGGATACGGTATGTGTGATCCAAGGAGAGCCTTTCAGTGGGTTTGCCCAGTATGACTTGGCCCCTTGCCTTCTGCCATCCTCGTGACAACAGCGCGCTCCTTCAGCCCGGAGCCCCGGAGAGGCAGGTGGAACAGGCCTGAACCTGAACCCAGCTGGGCCACAGCCAAGCCACCGCCCAGGAGCAGGAAAGCAATGTTTGCTGGAAGCCACTAAGATTTTATTTGTTATGACAGCAAAAGCTGACTAATACAGATAGAGACATGGGAAAAACAATGCCAACTTAAAAAAATATGTATGTCCCCATGAGTTTCTATTAAAAAAAGTTTTCTTGCTTGTATCGTCTAAGTAACAAGACTGAGCACATGGCAGGTAGTCAATAAATGGCAGGTGCTGCGTAATGGGCACAGCTCTCTGTGGCAGAGACCGCTGACTGTCCCCAATATCCATTTTCTCATTTCTCCTATTGATGATTAAATCCCCAAGCATTAGCAGGGCATGTGGTCACCCAGGATAGACTCGTTTCCCAGCCCCCTTACAGGAAATGCAGTCATGGGATTAAATTCAGGCCACCACGTATGAGTGAAAGTGATACAAAGACGCTTGGGGCATGGCTTGTCCTCTTTCTCCACCATGGCAGCTGGAAAAGATGGTGACACCTTGGTGCCTTAGAACCCTATGACTGATAACAGAGCTCCCTGCTGGTCTTGGATTGCTCATCTCCAGACTGTGACATGAGATGGAAATAAATCCATACCTCATCAGGTTCGCAGCAGCCCCATCTGTAACAGCCCCAAACTGGGAACACCCTGAACACCCATCCACAGGTGACAAATGGACAAATTGTGGCACATCCATACAGCGGGATTCCATTCAGCCACGAAAATGAATGAACCAAGACATCAGCGAGTCCCCAAATCACTACTCCAGGTGGAATAAGCTAGACCCAAAGTAAATAAATATATTTCTACAAACCACTATATTTTTTACTATTCTTGTTATAGCATCTGAGTCTAGACCCTAACTGGCACCTGCTGCTGCTGTTCCTGCTGTTGCTCTCCACGAATTGAGCAAGCAGCCACGTGAAATGGCTATGCAAGCACAAAAGCATAGGGAGATCCTATTATTTCCCTGGCCATGGCGCCAGTGCTCCGGAGTCTCCAAGAAGGCTCGGGGCCACCTGCACAGACTATCTGAACAGCTCCCTCACTGCCCTGACCCCCGGGTGCATCCATCAACACTCCGGAGGAGCACAGAGTACACGCAAACAAGGGGGGGCCCATCCCCTTTCCTCCCTTCCTCCCCCCTGTACCTTTCTGCACGGCTTAGAGGACACTTCAAATGAGGCCTTGAACGCTCTCCTCTGTTGGGTTGTCAAGATGGTTCTGGGACGTTTGGGGCGCTTATGGTCCTTGCCATCTTCAGCAGCTCCTTTCCCTGCCCCATGCGCTGACTTACAAAGACTTTCTTCATCATCACTTTTGCCTAAAGGAAGCAGAAAACAGTATGTTACATTCTTTAAAGCCACTTCCTAGAGCTACAGGTTATTCTAGAACAAGGCACTGGGGTCCGTGTCCTCAGGATGGCTTCACATGTGAGTGCAGGAACCTGTGTGGGATTGACTTGAAAGCCTCCATCCAGGAAGGTGCAAAGGAAAATATTTCTAAAATCCAGGGACAGCAACCAGAAAGTCTACCATTACGGCTCAGAATTTTCTCCCAGGATGGTGTCCTTGATGCAAAGTTACTAACTGCATGGCCTGGGGCAAGTTACTTACCTCTCTCTGACTCAGTGTCTTTCCCTGGGACATTAGGGATCCCACTTCATCAGGACTGTTGCAAGGATTAAGCAAATTTACCAATAATGTGCTCAAAACGCTACTTGGCATATAATAAATGCCCAAGAAGCACTGGTTATTAATGTTATTTTTTAAAGATTTTATTTATTTATTTGTATTTTTTTAATCAGAGGTCGATTTTATTTATTTATTCATGAAGAGACACAGGCAGAAGGAGAAGCAGGCTCCTGCGGGCGGTGCAATGTGGGACTCGATCCCAGAACCCCAGGATCACGACCTGGACCGAAGGCAGACGCTCAACCATTGAGCCACCCAGGTGCCCCAGTGTTATTTCTTAGAGGTCACTTTTTTCAAGTCTAGGCCTGGAGAAGTTTTCCATAACTACCTAGACACTGTGCCCGAAATTCTAGTCACTGCCAGGGGCTAGAAAATATTACTGTTTAAAAGGCCATAACGATCCAGCATTAGATTACCTGTAGGGACCAGTAACTGAGAATGGACAAAATACAGGGAGTTTGCCAAAGTTGCTTGTCTAGAAAATAAATAACTATTAGAATAATTGTATTTATATTTAGGTGGGTTATGTGAAGGAAGCAAGGCTTTTAGTATCAGTCGCATTCTCTCCCAGACCACCTCTTGCATCCCACGGACCTCACACTCCTGAGAAGATGCTTCCAGGGTCTGGGAAATAGCATGTGAGGGAGACGTTTTGCTCCTTTCAGCACCAAAAGCCCTTGGCAGTTATGTGCCCAAACAACCTGAATGAGAACCTGGTTTCTGTCTGGGTCCTACAGAGCCCAGCTGTCCTCTTGCCTCCAGTGGAAGGCCCGATCCCCAGCTCCGGTGTCCTGACGTTGGCTCCCCCTCCGGCCACCTCAAGAAACCCAGGAGATGGGGACCTCCACAGTGAGCTACACACACTTGTTCATCCCACCTTCCCCTGTAAAGGATGCTCATCTGCACGTGCTGGTTTAGCGTAGACTATTCATCTGAAAGGACGATGGCCTCTTTTCTCTAGGAACACTCAGACATACGCTTGGAACATGAAGGGACACTAACCTGTGAGGCCCTTGAGGGCCTGACCCTTTCAATGTCACTGAGCAGGTCTGACACCGGCACACCTGAGTCTCCACCAGCTCACCACCCTCCATTATAGGTGCGGTGCTATGGGAGTGCGGTCATGCACTGGGCCTCAGTTTCCCCACCTGCACCACCGCAACAATGACACCCCCCCCCCACCGCAGGCAGCTCAGGGGTAGTGCTATTGTGGGTTCCAGCACAGAGGAGGCTCCAAATCGATGGGGAAAGAATGTCTTTTCCTTTCTGCCTCCTTCCCCTTGAGAGAGAGCACAGGGGAAAACCCAGAATGATCAAAGAAGAGATCAAAGAAGAATCCTCGAGACAAGGAGTGGCTACTCTGGCATCTTCGCCTCAGAGGCAGCTCTTCCATGGGGCAAACCCAGTAAGCCGACCTCAGCCATCCCTCCCCAGAAAGAGGTTTGAAGATCTTTCTAGAAGGATGTTTTCAGAATGGTAAGGAAAAAAGAAGCATATAAGAGTGAAAAGCCACAGGGAAAGAAGACAACCCCACAAGAAGAGAGACAGTGGGGAAAAGAGCCACAGACTCCTCTCATTCACCTTCGCAAGGCCCTACACCCCACTGCTCAGAGACGACCCCCTGCCCTTCAAAGCCTGGTCCTTCACTGAGGCCAAGAATTCGTGTGCTGGTGAACTCCCAGGGTCAAAAGGATGCTCCTCTGGTACCTGTGAGGCCTTCAGTGAGTTTTCTTTGGAAACGGGCTCACCCCACACCCCACACCCCAGACCTCCCACAAGGCCAGCGACTGAAGTCTGGAACACAGGACCAAGGGGGCCACTGCAGACGACATTTAAAAATGCAGCCGTAGGGGATCCCTGGGTGGCGCAGCGGTTTAGCGCCTGCCTTTGGCCCAGGGCGCGATCCTAGAGACCCGGGATCGAATCCCACGTCGGGCTCCCAATGCATGGAGCCTGCTTCTCCCTCTGCCTATGTCTCTGCCTCTCTCTCTCTCACTGTGTGCTTATCATAAATAAATAAAATAAAATAAAATAAAAATTAAAAAAAAATGCAGCCGTAGGATTTGCTGCATTGCACACTTGAAATACCCAGGACACTGTACGTGAACTATGCTGGACTTTAAACCAAAAGCTTAATTTAAAGAAGTTGGAAAGTATGCAATGTTTTATCAGATAAAAACAATAAAATAAGATGTAACCATATATTTTAAGAACTGCAGGTCTTATAATCAGTTTTGTCCATAAAATGGTATCTGCAAAAGTCTCCGGGGGCCCAGCCTGGTGCTCCTGCAGTCACTCCCCACACAGTCTGGGGCGAAGGCTTACTGACAATGAGGAAAACAAAACCAATGAAAACGTAAAGTCTAAAATCACACTAGATTCACTGACAACGGCTCATACACGCTGCCACCGTCCGGGAAAGCGACGTGGGCTCGAGTCACCCAAACTCAGGTCTCAATTCTGGTTCTGCCAACTATGAGGTGTGATCTTGGACCAATTCTCAAGACTCAGTTGTCTCATCGGGGACAGTGACAGGGCTGCTGGCATTAAATGACATGATATGCGTAGAGGGATCGACGCTGTCTAGAACCTAACAGGTGCTTAGTAAATCACTGTCGTCGTCGTCGTCATTATTACAGTGACATGAAAGAAGTATTCTTAATCCGAGACACATGTTTTCTGTTAATAATAGCTGCCTGACGGGAGTCTGAGTTAGGGTCTCACAAAGCCGGTGTTCATGTCTCTCTCTGCAGACACAACCCCAGCCAGCACGGAGAGTCGGTTCTGTCGCCTGTGAGCCTGTGAGTGTCGTCCACGATGAAGGTGAAGGGAGGGAGAGGGGGTTGGGCCGGTTCCAGATTGTTTGGAGGCCAGGAGGCCAGCTAGCTGAAGCCCCAGGGCCCTACGCTCCCCCTCACCCCCCGCCCACCCCACCCCATCTGGGCTGCCTGCATGTTCCCCAGGACCTACTATTCCATCGTGGAAGGACGGGCAGGAGGGAAGAGAACGACCCCTAGGCTCACCCCTGGCGCCCACCGTCAGAGCACGTGGACAGCACTACGCGTGGCCCTTCATCCTCTCTATGCCCCATAGGAGGAGAGGTGAGAACATGTTTACATGTTTTCAGAAGAGGAAGGAGAAGGGGGCCGGGGCTGGGGGAGGACAGAATGAACTAGATTAAGATTGGTCTCAAGGGGCACCTGGGTGGCTCAGTGGTTGAGCGTCTGCCTTCAGCTCAGGGCATGATCCTGGGCTCCCTGCATGGAGCCTGCTTCTGCCTCTGCCTGTGTCTCTGCCCCTCTCTCTGTGTCTCTCATGAATAAATAAAGTCTTTTAAAAAAAAAAAAAAGAAGATTGTTCTGAAGTGTTCCTACTGCTTTTGTGGTACCTTTCCTCTCTTGGATTCTGATTTTCTGCTCCTTCTCTCTCTCTCTCCCCCCGCCCCCTGTCTCCTTGGGTCCCACATTTTGCCTTCCAAGAAGCCTTTCATGATCTAGACCAGGAGCCTGCCTACATGCTTTTTTTTTTTGTAAAAGGCCACAGAGGAGATATTTTCCTCTTTGCAGACCTGACAGTCTGGTGCAGCGATGCTTTGACTTTGCCATGGGTGCGCAAAAGCGCAAAAACCACAGACCAGACCATATGAGCCTGGTCTGGGGGTGGGGGTGCTGCGATCCCCCCACGAGAGTCAGCCAAAAGCGGCACCAGGCCAGATGAGGCCTGCAGACCACTGTGGGCCGATCCCTTCTCTGGACTGCTCCCGATCTCCGGTGTTCCAGCAAAACCTACATGTCCCGCTTCCCAGTCCTTTCAGGTCCCGACTATGGGGGCAGGAAGCCCTGCTGATGGGCACCCCGGGAGTTTGATGTGCTCTCTCCCACCATCAAAAACATCTATGTATCGTGCAGAAAAGGCCTCCAGCCACCTGGTCACCGCTGTGGAGTTCCAGGTGTCCTTGCAGAGCAGGGGGAGATTCTGAAGACGGAGCACGCGGGGGCCTCCTGGCATCTCACAAAGCGCCGGCAGATGCCACAACCCAGCTGCCAGGGAGAATGTGGACCATCGCTAAGCATCGCCCTACTTTTATCTGCCGGGCTGTAAACATTCCGGGCCTACCTGTGCCCTCTGACTCTCATGGGGAATTTCCAGGCTGCTCCTGGGATGTTCAGGGGCTCCCCCGCCTTCTCTTGCTGCAGGGCCAGGCCTGTCCCACTCGGACCCCAACTTCTCCATAAAACACATGCAGTGGCTAGAACACTAGTGATTTGCCCAAGAGAAAGAAACATTCTAGAAGAGCTAGGAAATTTCTCCCAGCACCGGCAGGAACACCGGGGAGCAGAAGATAAAGACAGGCTTTCAAATAGCAGAGACGTGGGAGTAGAAGGAGGAGCGGCCCCGCTCTGTTGCCAGCGGCTCCCACACCCAGATGCAGGCCAGAGCGATCCCTCATAATTTAACCTGACACCCCTCAGTGGAGATGAAAGGAACACCACTCGCTGTCTCCGACAACAAATGTCAGCATCCCTGGAGGCCATTTAGACACAAACACAGCATAAATCTGACTCCTAGCGGGGAAGTCCAGAGACGAAGTCTGCACACACAGCCTACCATAGTGAAATGAATTTGCTTGGCATAAAGTTTGAACATGTTTCTCAGGGTCTCTTTTTCCCCCTTTCTCATAAAAAAAAAAATCTGGAATGGTTCAGGGCTGTTGCTTCCCCCTTGCCTGGCCCTCCCACTCGTTTATGACATAAGCAATCACAGATGAAAGACCCAGCCATGGTTTATGGCCCTGAGACGGGCTGTACTACCTGTGGGGCCTCGTAGATTCATTTCGGGTTGTTGGAAAAATCCCAACGGCCCATAAACAGGGAAAGAGATATCTGAGGTTGGCCCAGGAGGTGAGGGCGAGGGAGGAGGGACAGAGACCTGCATGCTAGGGAAGGGAGAGGCAGGAACAGACCTCAGATGCTTCCCCAGTGATGAGCCTCATAAATGTCCTTCAGACCGGGGGAGTGGAGGAAGGGTCTGAGACTCGCCGTGGGTGGAGGGGGAGGGAAGGAGGGAAGGGTGGAAGTTATGAAGACAGGGTATATGAAGGCAGGAAGCTATTTCAGTTGCTGCCCTGCACTGCAGGATCGAAATTCCTTTCTACCTGAGCAGATAGCAGTGGTCAACTCCGAATGCACGGCACCATCTCAAATCCAAGGGACAAGCAGCAAAGTCCCCTGGAAAAGGCGAGTCCCTGCAGATACTGTTTGAAACTGCCTTCCACGTGGCTCTCAACTCAGACCAAACCCAGGTTCCCATGAAAGATCGGACCTGGAACTGGTTCACTGCATCACTCGCTCATTAAGCATCCCCTGTGGGGCTCACGTTAGGCGCCGTAGCAGGACAACTCTGGGCGACGCAGATGAAGAAGACTCAGCCTCTGCTGTCACAGAGATCTCAGATGAGGGAAGGGGGAAAGATTCACCACCCAAATAATGACAACTCTGCTCAGAGGAGCTAGGGGAGGGGACCAAAGGAGGCAACATCGTGCAGGTGTCACTTGAACTAAAAATGAGTGACACACACAGGGAGCAGTTCCAGATACAGGAGATGGGGCACTGTATGTCAAAAGAGCAGAACTTTCCAATGGCATGGACACAAGGCAGGCCACCATATCCACTGTGAAGACTGGGCTGAGGACATCCCTTAGGTCCCAGGCTGCACAGGGACCCTGCAACAGAAGAAAATGCCCACATTCCAAGTACCAATTCAGTGTCAGGCTTTGTGTCCAGGATGCACGAGTCCTCTCATCTCCATGGCAACAAGCATAGCCAGGAGTATCATTAACTCTGCTCCACCTAAGGAATAAACAGAGCCTCGGAGAGGCTCAGAACTCTCCCCTCCAACACACAGGGCCTAGGTGGCAAAACCGAGTTGCATCCAAGGCTTGTCTACTTCCAAGCCCAGGCCTGAGGTGTTCCCGCAGGGAGGAGAGAAGCAGACTTTTTTTAGAGAGAGGGAAAGGGAGGAGGATGGAGGGGGTAGAGGGAGGAGGGAGGAGAGAATCTTAAGCAGCTCCACACCCACTGTGGAGCCCAACGTGGGGTCTCGATCTCATGACACTGAGATCATGACCTGAGTTGAAACCAAGAGTCAGACGCTTAACTGACTTGAGCCACCCAGGCGCCCCAGACACAGACTGTTTAACCAGCAAACCAGACGTAAGTAAAGGACAGTTACCCGTGTCTATCCCAGCCTAAGAGCGGGGACAATTGGATGCTCTGTCCCCCACAGTCACTGCAAGAGCACTCTTCATATCAGGTGACGTCTAGAATGGTCGAAAGTAACTCCGGCCATGAAATAGGAGAGCGGGGTTCTTAGCCCTAATTCTGCTACTCACCTGTATGCCCTTGGATGAAATTCCCCACATCTCTGAGACTCAATTTCTTCATCTACAAGATAATGTAAAAATCCCTTATGCTTACCTAATACTTGGCAAGGAGTCATTTTACAATTGCATTGTTTCATCATTTCTATCACAACCCTAGGAGGCAGGAAATGTATATATATATATATATATATATATATATATATATATATATATATGTATATATGCAAACTGAGGCCCAGGGAGGCTGTTGTGTTGCCCAAAGGCACACAGTTGGGATGCTCTGTGTTGTGCCTCCATGTCCCCTCTCCCTGCCTGAGCTGCCTCATGGGATTGTTACGAAGATCCCAGGGGACCTGGTATTTGCAAAATATCAGGTGCTGGCCAACTGTGGGCAGCGTCACCATTATTAAAGAGCGAGGAAAGAAAGGCTCACGAGGAAGGCTTTCCCGGGGGTGGGTCATCCACCTGAGCTCCTGCTGGAAAGCCATTCTTTTCAGCCCAAAAGGGAAGTTGCCTCACCTTCCTCCCCTCAGACTTCTTCTCACTGCAATCCCAGCAGAGATCTCCAATCTCAGGGCACGAAGCCTTCCCAGAGCACAGCAGACAGAAGCCGAGCGCAATCCTGAGTCAGGCTGGAGGTCAAATGTCCCAGAAAGGCACCTTTGTTCGGCAGTGCCCACAAGGGATGCGGGTTCCTGTGTCAGGCAGAGGGAGGGGCCAGCAGGCCAGCCAGGACCCCAAAGGGAGCTGCATTTCCGCTCTGGGAATGCTGGCAGCCACCACAGCCTGACACCCGACTGGCTTGCCTCAGTGGCTGGTGCTCTAGGACAGGGAAGCCTTGCCAGGTGGGGGGTTTGTAGGGAAACTTGACAGTATTGGTGCAGATTGCTGGGATTATCGTGAATTTGCATCACTTTGGGTCCTTTTCACATTTGAATAGGCTTCATGCTAACACCTACCCTGCCTCTGTCCCTCTCTGGCCATGAGCATGCACACATACACATACGTTGTGTACCCTGCATCTTTTCTGCTGCATTCTTCTGCTTTCCCTGTTTTTTTTTTAATTTTTAAAAAATATTTTATTTATTTATTCATGAGAGACACAGAGAGAGAGGCAGAGGCACAGGCAGAGGGAGAAGTAGGCCCCCCTGAGGGAGCCCAATGTGGGACTCGATCCCTGAACTCCAGGATCAGACCCTGAGCCCAAAGCAGAGTCAGACCCTGAGCCCAAAGCAGAGTCCAACCACTGAGCCATCCAGGAGTCCCTGCTTTCCCGGTTTTAATAAAAACACGTGGGCAGCTCGGGTGGCCCAGCGGTTTAGCGCTGCCTTCAGTCCAGGGCGTGATCCTGAAGACCCGGGATCGAGTCCCGCATCGGGCTCCCTGCTTCTCCCTCTGCCTGTGTGTCTCTGCGTCTCTCTCTCTGTGTCTCTCATGAGTAAATAAATAAAAAATCTTGGGATGAGCACTGGGTGTTATTCTGTATGTTGGCAAATTGAACACCAATAAAAAAAGAAATTTATTAAAAAAAATAATAAATAAATAAATAAATAATCTTTAAAAAATAATAATAAATAAAATAAATAAATAAAAACACGTTTACATGCAATCCAAACTAATAAGCACAGGTGCAAATGCTGACTGCCCCTCTGTACAGACTCATCATATATGGAAATACTAATAATTGGGACATCACAAGATTCCTCTACACCAACATCACTATATGCAAATCAAGAACAGACAGAAAAACACTACACAAAGGCCAGAACTGTGTTGTTTTGATTTAGCTAACATTGGAGACGGACACTGGAAGCTTGTAACAAGCCCAAATCAGGTATTTGGGGCTCAGTGCTCAGGCCTCAGTAAAACTCATCAATCCAGCTGCATGATGGTTCACGAGGTGTGGGGTGTGATACGCATAACATTGTCCTAGGTTAGTATTAACAAGGTCTGAGTGCATTTCCTCCGGTTTAGAAACAGAGTTAGGTGGATCGAATACTCTCTCTCTTTGGAGTTGTCCAATTTTGCTGCATTAATTACTAGTCTTCAGGAGGATAAAATAATCTGGGAAAATGAAATTGCTTCAAGTCAGTGTTGGGAAACAAGGGGTTAGTTCTGTCTCTAAATTAAAAAAGACCCAGACAGCAATCCTCTAGGTGGCTGGGGAGTTGAGTGAGTCGGCTAACACTATAAATGTTCTCACCGCGGAAGTGAGTCCTCCCTGGACAGGTCCACTGTGGGCTTAACCGTACAGAGAAGTCGTTCAGATGACCACAGCTCATCCAACTGCCTGTGCCCTTGGCAGGGACGCCCTGGTTGTGATTCGGCCCTCTGCTGGCTTGAAGGAGCAAGGCCCTTCAAGACCCGGGCCAGGTCTGGGTCTCCAGACCCTAGTTCACCCCACAAACCACAGAGAGACTCAGAAGAGCAAGGAAATGTGGGGTCAGGCACACAGGGTCTGTGCTTACCCTCCGCCACTCTCCGGCTATGTGACCTAAGGCCAATGACCTAAGCTCTCTGACCCCTACCTTCCTGAATTGTAAAATCAGGAGAATAAAGACCTGCCAAGCCACCCTGGTAGGGCTGTGAGAACTTGAAACCAGGAGTAGGTAAAAGCACATTTTTTAAAAACTGCAAAATACTATAAAATGTAAGATGTTTTCAATGTTCTCATTTTTACTATGTCTTCTGGATGGCTTATGAACCTACTGCATGTCCCCACTGCCTATGAAGCTCACACCGCTCATCCGGAATGTCCCGTCACTGCACAGCTACACCTGGGTGTGTGCCTACCACGTACAGGCTCTCTTCCAGACACGGGGTGAAGCGGCCTGGACAAGAGCGATGAAGGCTCTGCCCTCCTATCTCTGGTGGGAGAAGACAGGCAATGCATAAATGAAGGAGATCATAATTCAGTCTGTGACAATGTTAAACGCCGGGAATAAAATAAAATAGACCAATAGGCTACAGAAGGACCAAGGATAGTAGAGAACACTTTGTTCAGTTGTGTAATTCTGTACCCAAAAGATCTAAATCTTCTGGGGCCACCCTCAACTCCCTTCTGCGCCAGTTCCTTCCCTTTCCCAAAACCCAGAGCCCATGTCTGTCTGCCTCAAATGTTTTAGTTACACAAGAATATTTGAATCAGAAGGCAGCTTTATATGTTGCCTTACATTCTCTAACCACTGGAGGTAAAAATATCATAAATTCTAAGCATGGATTTTTTTTAAACTCAATTAATTACCACGTAGTGTATGATTAGTTTCAGACGTAGAGGTGATTCACCAGTTGCATAGAACACCCAGTGCTCACTCCTTCACATGCCCTCTTTCATGCCCATCACCAGGTACCCCATCCCCCCACCTCCCCTCCAACAACCTTCACTTTGTTCCCTGTAGTTAAGAGTCTCTTATGGTTGGTGTCCCTCTCTGATTTCATCTTACTTCATTTTCCCCTCCCTTCCGCTATGATCCTCTGTTTTGTCTTTTAAATTTCCACATATGAGTGAAATCACATAATTGTCTTTCTCAGATTGACCTGTTCTGCTTAGCATAATACCCTCTAGTTCCATCCACATCATTGCAAATGGCAAGATTTCATTTATCTGATGGCGGAGAAATATGCCATTGTGTGTATATATATCTTCCTTATCTGTTCATCTCTCAATGAACATCTGGGCTCTTTCCATAGTTTGGCTATTGTGAGTATTGCTGCTATAAACACTGGGGTGGATTTTTTTGAAAAAGTACTGCACTGGACTAAGCTAAGAATCCTGTTAGGACATAGTTCTATGGGTCGTGTAGCAGAGTGGTTAAAAGCAGTGCTTTGGACTCAAATAGTCTGCTCCATCATTTTATCATTTAGCTGGTGATCTTGGTCAAGCGACCTGGCATTAAGTTGGTCTTCCCATCTGTAAATGGGTTAAAAGCATCTACCCAATAGGCTAGTTATAATAGTTAAACTAAACAATTTATGTATAGTATTATGGTTGGAACTTAACAAATGCTCACTAAATAATTATAATTCTGTATACTTCCATATAACTAGAATAAGCTTCTAGAAAACAGAGATACATCTAAATTATCTTTGTATTCTCCACAACCCAGTGCCGTGCTGAGCACTCAGGAGAATAATAGTTAGTTGTTAGATAGTTCATGTCCCAATCAATACAGAATGAATCCAAAAGTCACACTGGCAATGCGTGGCACAAACAGGCACCCTGCACAGCTCTGTCTCCCCATTCTTCACAAATTCATTCACCAATGCCAACCAACTTCCTGTGGTTATAGAAATTATTGGAGAATTACTAGTTACCTCTATACTTGGGGGCTCAGCTGGGATGAGATGTGCACCCCTTAAACAATGATCTGAATTTCCCTTTCCCATTGCTATTGATCCCACAGAGGGCCCTCTGTTTCCTCAGTACCCATCCAGTTATGTTTTCAAGAGGAGAAGACAGCAGGTCATAAAAAAAGAGAAACTCCAAATTATGATTATTAGGGATAAAGGGAGGAAGAAAAGGAAAAAAAATGGAGACATGGACAGAGAGAGGCCAACACTGTGGAGCAAGGACCATGGCGCAACTTGTCCATCAGCCAGTCATCCATCCGGTGACTGGAATGCACAGTCCCCAAGGACAGCTGTGGGAAGGAGCAGGCCCTTGGCCAGGAGGCACTCATCCCTCTCAGGCTGGGCTGTCCTTCCTGAGAGATCGTCAACAGACATTCACATGGCCACAGTTCTTCACAGGTGAGAACACATGATTGGGCTTGGAAACCAAGTATTCTTGCAGAAAGAGCTTTCTCTAAATTAACTATAAACCGAATATAATTGTGTGCCATGATTCTACACCATTTGCAGAGTATTTATGGTTACTACCCTCAAGTGAAATTGGGTATTTTGAGATGCTCTTGACATTGAAGAAATCATTGCTGATAGCACCATCACAGACACTTCATGTAATTAGCTAGCTCTGAATTTCTAACACTAAAAACTCCTTTTCTCAACACTGTCATTACTTATGAAAGTATAGAGTTTGTTGTTGAAATAAGGGTAAGAGGAAGCATGCTGTTGCCCTGAACCTAAGACCACTGTTATTATAGTCTAGACTCTGGAGCAGTGGTTCTCAGATTTGAGCATGTCTCAGAACACCTGGAGAACAGGTTAAAAAGTTTTCTGGACCTCCCTCCCCTCCCCAGAGTCTCTGGGATGCTGGGCCTTGTCCCCAATAGGTCTGAGAGGGTCTGACTTTCCATTTCTAATATTTCTCAGGTGATGCTGATGCTGCTGGTACAGAAACCACACTTTGAGAATCACTGACCTAGAATATTCCTCCCTCTCTTTGCCTACTCCTACCCCTGCATGTATACACAGGGAGGTCTAGCAACCAGAATAGAGTCATTTTTCCAGTTTTATCAGCAAAAAATTGACATCCATTGCTGTATACACTTAAGGCACACAGCATGATGATTTCATTTGTATATAGTGAAATTATTACCGGTAGCTTCTGCTAACATTGCTCTATAAGTTTAAGGCACTTAAACTAACATCCATCTTCTCCTATAGATACAACGAAAAGAAAGAAAAAATTTTCTCCTCGTGATGAGAACTCTTAGGATTTATTCTCTTAACAACTTTGCATGCACCATACAGCAGTGTTAGCTGTTATCAGCAAGTTGTATATTCCATCCCTAGTGCTTATTTATCTTGTAACTGGAAATTTGTACCTTTTGATCACCTTCTTCCAATTCTCCCTCCCTCCACACTCCCCTCTGGTAACAAGTCTGATCTGTTCTATGAGTTTTTTGGTTTTGTTTGTGTTTGCTTATTTTTCTTTAGATTCACATAGAAGATTATAGTATTTGCCTTTGTTTGACTTAACATCAGGACCTTAAGGTCCAACCATGTCACAATTGATAGGACTGCCTCATTTTTAATGGCTAAATAATATTTGATTGTGTATAAATACCTCAACTTCCTCATCCATTCATCACTGATGGACACTTAGGTTTCCATGTCTTGGCAACTGCAAATAATGCTGCTATGAACATGGAAGTCCAGATTTCTTTTCGAGATCCTGATTTCAATTCTTTTGGATATGTGGCCAGAAGTAGAATTGCTAGATCATATTGGTAGTTCCATTTTTAAGTTTTTGAGGACCCTCCATACTGTTCTCCCTAGTGGCTGCACCAATTTACATTCCGACCAACAGGGCACAAGCGTTCTCTTTTCTCCATATCTTTGTCAGCATTTGTTATCTTTTGTCCCTTTGATGATGGCCACTTTAACAGAGGTGAGGTGATATCTCATCGTAGTGTTAATTAGCATTTCCTTAATGATGAGTGATGTTGAGCAACATTTCATGTGCCTGTTGGCTTCCCATATCTCTTCCTTGGTGAATGTCTATTCAGGTCATTTGCTCATTTTTTACTTGTTATTTGGGAATTTTTGCTATTGAGTTGTATGAGTTCTTTATATATTTTGAATATGAACCCTTATCAGATATATGGTTTGCACATATTTTCTCCCATTCCATAGCTTGCCTTTTCATGTTGATGGTTTCTTTTGTGGTGCAGAAGTTTTTTTAGTTTGATGTAGTTCCACTTGTCTATTTTTTATTTTATTGCTTGAACTTTGAAGTCCTATCCAAAAAATCATTACCAAGATCTATGTCAAGAACCTCTGTTCCTGTTTTCTATTAGGAGTTTCATGATTTTGGGTCTTGCATTTAAGTCTTCAACCCATTTAACTTAATTTTTGTTAGTGGTGTAAAATATGGGTCCAGTTTCATTCTTTTCCATGTCAATATCCAGTGATCCCAGCACCACTTATTGAAGAGATTGTCTTTTCTCCATTAAGTACCCTTAACTTCCTTGTCAAATACTAGCTGACCATATACACTTGGGTTTATTTCTGGGTTCTTGATTCTCTTCCATTGGTCTATTGGCTGTTTTTATGCCAGTATAATACTGTTTTAATGACCATACCTTTATAGTATAGCTTGAAATCAGGAAGTGTGATGCCTCCTCCTTTCTTCTTTCTCAGGATCTCTTTGGCTATTTGGGATTGTTTGTGTTCTATCTAAATTTTAGGACTTTTTTCTACTTCTGTAAAAATGCTTTTGGAATCTTGATAGGGACTGCACTGAACCTACAGATGACTTTCAATAATATAGGTATTATTTCAACAATATTAATTCTTCCAATCCATGAACATAGGATATCTTTCCATTTATTTGTCTCTCCTTCAATTTGTTTTCTTTTTAAAGATGTTATTTATTTATTTGGGGGGGAGCACAAGTGCGGGGAGGGGCAGACAGAGAGAGAGAAGAAGACTCCCCCACTGAGTGCAGAGCCTGATGTGGGGCTCAATCCCGGGACCCTGGGATTATGACCTGAGCCGAAGGTAGGTGCTTAACTGACTGAGCTGCCCAGGCACCCCTCTTCTTCAATTTCTTTCCTCAGTGTCTTATCATTTTCAAAGTGAAGATCTTTCACCTTAAACTTATTCCGAAGTATCTTATTATATTTAATGCTATTGCAAATGGGATCAATTTATTTCTTTTTCAGAGATTTTGTTGTTAGTGTATAGAAACACTATGAATTTTGTATGTTAATTTTGTGTCTTGTAACTTTACTGAATTTATTAAGTCTAACAGTTTTCTGGTTCAGTACTTAAGATTTTTCTCTATATAAAATCATGTCTTCTGCAAATAGCGACAATTTCACTTCTTAAGGAAGAAGTAAATTGATATATTTTATTTCTTTTTCTTGCCTGATTCTTCCAGCTAGGACTTCCAGCACTATATTGAATAAGAATGGTGAGAGTGAGCTTTTATCTTCTTCCTTATCCTAGAATAAAATCCTTAGTCTTTCACCACCGAGTATGACGCTGGCTGTAGGCTTATCATATATTGCCTTTATAATGTTGAGGTATGTTTTTATGATTGATTTGTTAAAGGTTTTTATCATGAAAGTTTTTATGATGGTGAATGCTTTTTAAGCATCTACTGAGATTATATCACTTTTTTCATTATATTAATGTGGTGTATCACACTGACTGATTTGTGTATGTTTAATCATCCTTTCATTCCAGGGATAAATCCCATGTGATCATAGTGAATCATCCTTTTAATGTGCTACTGAATTTAGTTTGCTAGAATTTTACTAAGAATTTTTGTATCTATCTTCATTAGGGATATCGACCTATGGTTTTCTTTATGTAGTTCCTTTTCTGGTTTTTGGCATAAAGCTAATAATGCTGGCATTGTAAAACAGGTTTGGGAGTGTTCCCTTCTCTTCAAATTTTGGAGGAATCTGAGAAGAGCTGATGTTAATTCTTCTTCATATGTTTGGCAAAATTCACTAGTAAAGCCATTTGGCCCTGAATTTTTCTTTATTGGGAGATTTTTATTGAATCAATCTCCTTACTGGTAATTGGTCTAGTTAGATTTTCTATTTCTTCCTGATTCAGTCTCAAAAAGTGACACATTTCTAAGAATTTTTCCATTTCTTCTAAATTGTCCAGAATGTTGGTATAGAGTTGTTCACAGTGGTCTCATAATCCTTTGAATTCCTGTGCTATCAGATGCAATGCCTCCTTTTTCATTTACAATTTTGTTGATTTGGAGTATTTTTCTTTCCTGGTTAGTCTAGCTAAAGGTTTATAAATTTTGTTTATCTTCTCACAGAACTGTTGGTTTAACTTTTCTACTGTTTTTTGGTTCTGTTTCATTTATTTCTGTTTTAATCTTTATTATTTCCTTTCTTCTGAAAGCTTTGGGCTCAGTTTGTTATTTTTCTAGTTCCTTAAAGCATTGAGTTAGGTTGTTTATTTAGGATCTTTCTTGCTTCTTAATGGAAGGGCTTGTTGCTATGAACTTTTCTCTCAGAGCTGCTTCTGCTACGCTCCGTAAGTTCTGATGTGCTGTTTCCATTTTCATTTGTCTTTTTTAAAAAAATATTTCCCCTTTAATTCTTCTTTGAGTCATTGGCTATGGATGTACATTGCTCAGGTTTGGAAAATTTTTAGCCATTACTGCTTTAAAAATACTTTCTGTCCCTTTCTCTTCTCCTTCTAGAATTTCCATAATGCAAACACTGTTTCTTTTCATTTTGTTCTATAATTCCCAGGGTTTCTTCCTTTTTTTCATTTTTTTTCTTTTTTGCTCCTCTGACTGGGTCATTCCAATGTCCTATCTTCCAGATTATTAATTGTTTCTTCTGCATGATGAGTCTACTTTTGAAATTCTCTATTGAATTCTTCAGTTATTTTATTTTTCAACACTAGAATTACTGCTTGTGTTTTTTGATGGCTGCTATTTCCTTGTCAAACTCCTGGTTCTGTTCATGCACAGTTCTCCTAATTTTGTTCAGTTGGCTGTGTTTTCTTATAGTTCAATAAACTTCCCTCAGAGGTTTATTCTGAATTCTTAGTCTGACAAGTCATAGATCTCGATTTCCTTAGGGTATTTGGAGCCTTACTATTTTTTGTTCGGTGGTGTCATATTTATCTGATTTTTTGTGTGCATAATCTGTTATTCTTTTCATCAGTACCCTATGCATTTGAGTAACGAGGCTCGTCTTCAAGACTTTACAAGTTTGTTTTGGCAGAGTCAGTTCTTCACCAGCTAGCTCATTTTGGGTTTCTGTATGTGTCTGATGGTAATGTCTCTAGGCAAGTAGGACCTGCTGCTATGGTCTATTTTGAGGTAAGGCAACTGTTTGATCTCCAAAGATGGGTATGGGAAGGAGTGTCACCAGCTGAGAATAGTTGGATAGGACTGCTGGCTTGTTTCTCTACCCACATGAGGCTCTAAGCTGGACTCTGAAGTTACACAAATTCTCTGGTGAGGCTTACTAGAGTGTTGGGACTGGGTACTATCTACTATAAATGGGACTGTGAATTAGTTTCCTTGCTCTGGCAGGGCAGCAGACAGCTCACTGTTCTGGGGCTCAAACCAGTCCTGAGTGTGCAATGAATTCCCTGGTCAGGTGAGGCCACTGGTTTTGCTCTGAAGATGAGGGAAGCCACAGACTATGCTCTCTGTTCAAATTCCACTGTATGTCATGCTGTTGGATGATCTGTACAGTCTCCTGTGTGTTCTGGTTAGATTTTCTGGTTGGACATGCTGAAGACTAAACTCAGCAATGAGTGGGACTATGAATTAGATTCCCTGCTTGTGTGCAATAAGAAAAGCAGTTTCCACTTGATGTTCACAGAAGTTTTATCACCTGTTACTCTGCAACTTCTCTTTGTTGAAAATTTGTAGATTATCCACCCATTCTGATCTGTCTATATCTCAACAATCTCCTTATCATGTAACCAATGCTCTGTATTAAACTCTGACAGTTGTTTAAACATTGACAGTTGTTTCTACCATCCTGGATGGCCTCTGGCTGATATAGTTCCCAGACTGACAAGGGGGATTTTACAGTTTTGGCAACTGTCTCTTCATTTTCCAAGTAAGCATCTCCAGACACTCCATCATATCACTAGACATACTGAAAACAAAATTAGCTCAAATCACCTTCTCACTTTGTTATTTTTCTTGGACTCATTTTGAAAGCTTATGCCAGAATAGCAGTTAGATAATGAGACATGGCAATTATTACTCCAGGACTTAGACTTTGGGTACAAGATTTGCTGGAAATCAGTACTAAAGTCCTATGAGCAGTCAGCACCATGGCCAGATCCAAAATGCCACAGACAAAATGGGAAGCCAGAAAAGACTTTAGTGGAGATGTATTCCAGGGACAGGAGAGAGAACTTGGACATTTTGCTTGTAGTGCCTCTCTTCAATGTGTCTCCAGTATCTGTACTCCTTTGTCATATACAGACCAACCTAGAAGACAGGTATTGCCACATGCTGCAAGCCTCTGGGACTTGTTAAAATTGAAATGATCTCTACAACCTGTCCTGGAAATTAGTTACCAACATCATCAAATATAAGGTGCTTTTAATTATAAAATGTGCCATTATTTTATGCATCACCAAAGAAAGAAAAAAGAATGACCCACTGATTAAACTTTGATACAATACTTTCTCACTACATCTCAATTTTATGATTCACACTCCAATTTTGGATATGTTAAGATGCAACCAATAAAAATGCTGTAGAATATTAAATATAGAATTGGCTCTGCTTCAGGCACCTAAGTCTTCTTGAACCAGATAAACTGTTTAAGAGTCTTGTCATTCTAGAATAGCCCAAAGCTCAGGACATTAGAGAGAGCATCCATTAATGTAAGTTATAGACAGCCCTCTCTGGTCATTTCCATGATCAGTCCCAACATCTCTTTGGCCATGGCAGTGGATGAGCCCTAATGTGAGTGGAAGAGAACCTGATACTAAACATGCCTTCCATACTAAGTATAATGTGGATGATACCTCAGTTTCCTCAACTATGATGTAAGGAAGTTGTGATAAATGAGGTCTTACATTGGTCTTCTACAAGAAAGGGGGAATACCAGCAAATATGCTGTCTGGTTATGATCACAAAATCAACCAATGGCTCTGGATAAGGAATTTTTCTGTCCCTAGAGTCATCTGCAAATGTATGAAGGCTCTTTGTCTGGTTGGTACAATGTATACGGAGACCATAGTGCACAAAAGCAAACTTTCTCACCCAAAATGCCAGTAGTGCTCGTGCTGAAGTATCCTGACTGAGACTTTTTGAGAAGATATTTATGATGGCAAACAGAAATCTCTGAGTGTATGTTCTGTTTCCATAATGATTTTCTTTCTAACTTTATTATAATGGTTTAATGTCGATAGCACAGAAGGGAGATAGCCTGACTGTCATTTAGGCAATGCCTGAAGAACTCACCCCAAGCCCTAGCATTTGCTATTACAATCTGAATCTTAACATTCTCTCATGACTTTCTCAAGTTTCACTTTTTCTGGTGCTGGGACCAGTCCCACATATAAGGAAGTAACTCCCTACATGGGCTGGCATAAGAGGAGCCAATAGGCTTCCTACTGCCATGTTACATTACTCACAAATCAACACATAGAATTATGTCTTACCTTCCAGGTGCCTCTTGGTGGAACATGCTGAGAGAAAGGACAGCATCAAACAAAGAAACCTGGCCAGCACTTAGATCAATGACTTCACATTACAGGGGAGGAAACAGAGTTCCAGATAGGTGAAGGAGCTTGTCAGAGATCATACACCTACTATTAGCAGCTCTCAGTCCAGGATGCCTGTTCGCTCACAGTTCAAGGCCACACAGAGTGTCTGTCATAGGCAGTGAAAAGACAAAGTCTTCGACAATACTGATTAGACAGGTGAACACCACCGCAGTGTGAAACTTTAATCACCCATTGCCCAGAGAATGAGCTATTCTTTTTTCCACCTTCTAAATATTTCAGTATTTCCTACAAATAATAATGTTCTTGCATAATAATAAAATTGTCAACATTAAAAAGTGACATGAATACATTATAAATTTGAATCTTTATTTTGTTAATTGTCCCTATGATATCCTTCTTCTGGTCCAACATCCAATCCAGGAACCAACACTATAATTAGTTGTTGGATCTCCTTAATCCTCTCTGATCTGGGACAGCTCCTCAACCTTTTACTTTCATAAGCTTTCATGTTTGAAAAATACAGGTCAGTTGTTTTGTACAACACCTACCAATTTGAGTTGTCTGATGTTTCATTATTAGTTTTGAGTTATGTGTTTTGGGCAGGAACCACAGGAGTGATGTCATGGAAAGAGGCAATTCTTGTTAATCGCATACCCTCAATCTATAGGGTTTAACACTATGCCCCAACATTTGTTAGTGAAACATTTTTCTGAAGTGAATTATTCCATCTTTCTGGCTCACTAAGTAGAGTTTGTAGACATAGTCTTGGTTTGTTCATTTGTTTTTTGGTATGGCTCTTCATCTTTTAGTAAGTCCTGAAGTGTACTGTTTTAAACGTAGTTGCTTTATACAACTGCATGGGTAGAAAGTAAGGGAAATTGGGTTGAGTAGGGAAAAGTTCTGGAAAACACTTTCTCAAGGATAGTGTAGGAAATAAATCTTTAATAACAGCTTCTTTGCTGATTACTTCCTTCTTCATGATAAAGGAGGACTTCAAATGACATACTCTACTTCACTGAGAGTTCTGGGTCATTGGGTTCTGTGAACCTACATTTGATGCAAAATTAGAGTCATTATTAGATCTGAATAATCCCTCTTCTATTTAAACTAATGTAATAGACATTTTTGACCTGTTCTGAAAATTATAAATTCTAAAGATTAAACTTGAGAACTCTAGCCTTCAGGATACTCTGATACAAGTTGCTCTCACTACTGGAAATCTGCCTACACAGACCCTCCAATGGATTGAAGGCATCACGGGACTCAAACCAGTACGTCATATGCCTCTGGCAACCACTCTCAGGAGGGACTTCTCAGAAAAGGAGAAAGAGAAACCTCCTTCTGCTGTCTGTCCTCCTGACCCTTGGGCACACCCAAGGTCAAAGCAGGTGAAGAGGGTAGGGGAAGGTTCTATAATGTCTGCCTCCCTGGACCATGGCAGAGGGGGATCTGGGGTTATAATCCTATGTTGGAGCAAAAGGTCTCAGCTGAGGGTATGGAGAGGCCCACAGGAATCTTGACATTCTGGCAAGATGTGCTGCCCTGTTCTGAGATCTCCAGCCTAGGAGTTACTGTATCCCAGCTCAAAGACCCAGAGTTTACCCAAGAGAGGGAGGTATTTCCATTCCTTTTTTCAACCTGGAAAGGGCATCAGAAAATGCCAGTGCATGGTTCTACCAGCCTCATGAAGGGAAAACCGGGTCTCTCTTACATATAACATGGAGTAGGCTTAGAGCTTCCCACAGACCCATGAGACACTAACAAAGGAAGGAGTGGTGGAGGGTGAACACGCCTTTGTACTTTTTTTCTGGGGAGGAGGCGTCAGGTGTCACTGCCTCATCTCCTCCTGAGAAAACACTACTTCTGCCAAGGTGAGGCGCTTCCTAGGTATAGCTTGTTGTTTATGAAGAAAATAAACACAATTCAAATAAACTGACCGCCCAGAAACATAATTCTCAATGAATTCTTGGAGAAAGTGCTAGAACCAATGTCACATTCCCTTTGGCACATTCCACTTTGCAGAGATTGTGTCTGGTGTCCTCTGTCCCTCCTCCAAGAACCTGAATTCCCTCTCGTCACACCCCAGCTGTTAGATGAGGTAATGCCAGCTGTGGTTCCTTGCGTCACTGTCAAGAAGCCTAACACATAGTTTCTCATCCATATGAAAAGGGCACTGTGGTGAATCAGGAAGATGTCCTTGGAGTGTCACAATGTCTTGGATTTCATCACTCTCCTTTACCAGTGCATGAACAGGCTGTCAAAAGGACCAGCAGAAGCCTCTGGTGCTCGTGTATGATGACAAGCTCTCTTTATTGAGCACTTACTTTGTGATAAATATTTTATGTATATTAAGCTATTACAAGTATCACAACTGGCCATTTTGCAAGTGAGGGAAGGAAAGTCAAAGCGCTTTCCAAGGTCACCAGCTATCAAGGAAGAAGAACTAGAAATTAAATCCAGTGTCCATAACCCCCAACACCTTTGTTTTAAAACACTGTCTTAGCTGAATCACTGACTACCCCCGTCCTCATCAATTTCTCTCTTCTCTAAAATCATTTAAACACTTAAAATGTACATTAAATCACTGTCAATTTATTCAGACAATAATGTATTGCCTTCTGATATAGTCAAAAGTGTGTTACTAAAGTCTATCTGACTATAGAGGCAGTATCTTTTGTATCATTATGTTCCCTGGGTGAACAGTCTGAGGCTGGTCACAGAGGATGGGCCTGAATGAATGACATCAGAAGTGATGAAAATAAAGAGGGACTTGTAGAATGTATAGGTGTGTGTATGTGTATGTCATTTGTTCCACAGGATCAAAAGGAATTTCAGAAACTGTTTTGTGCATAATGCATCTGATGCCCAGGTTCTTTCATCTCCATCCATTCACAGTGTGGTTAGGAATATAGCAAAAATATGGACAGACATAAGACCGTATTGGTCAGAATCTGAGGTGGATGGGACAAGGTAAAAGCCCCCACGATGTCATAGGATTATTCTAGAAGGAAAAAAAGGAAGTTGGGAATCACTACATAACACTTCAGGGCTTGATTAGGGTCTGGGTTCACACATTCCCTACTAAAATCAGAATAATCGACCGCTGTCCCTAGAGGAGATTGAGATCCATTTTTGCAGACAATGGTCATTTTGTTAATGTTAATGTTAATGTTAATGTTAATGTTAATGTTAATGTTAATGTTAATACAGATGCCCACTGCTCATGCTAAGGCTATAATCATGATGACTTGTATCTGATAAGCTCTATGGGCTATTCTTCAGTACTTCTCAAGCTTTACAGGGCGACAGACTCCGATTTCTGCCTCCTACCCCCAGAATGTCTGATTCAATAGGTCTGAGTAGTGCCTAAGTATTCGCATTTCTAGGGGCACCTGGGCAACTCAAGGCTCAGGTGGTTAAGGGTCTGACTCTTGGTTTCAGCTCAGGTCATGATCTCAGGGTCCTGAGATCAGGCTCCACGCTCAGGGGACAGTCTGCTTGGCCCTCCCTCTCTGCTCCTCATCCCCTACCGTGTTCTCTTTCTCAAATACGTAAATAAAATCTTCAAAAAAAATTTCACATTTCTAACACATTCCCAGCAGACAATGATGCTGCTAGTCCTGGCACACTCTTTGAGAACCACTGCCCTTACTTGATGTTTGTTGTTGCTGGTTTCATTTATTTGCTTTCCCATAGCCATGTGAACTCTGACAACTACATCAGTGAAGAGACTGCCTAGTATTAAACCTTCATTTTTTTTTCTGTGATTCTCAAATCAAATTTCTGACCTCCCGCTTGCACCCAAGACAGATGCATCCAACTGCCCACCAGATGTCCTTATCTACATCACCTACAAAAAACTTCAAACTCAACATACCCCACCTGAATCCATTATCTAGAGATTTCTTTACTGAACTTCTATCTCTGCTTGTGCTACCACCATTCATACAGGTTAAAAACCTCAAAGTCACCCTCGACTTCTACTTTTCTTCCTATATGTAACATCACTTAATTCTAGAATTTAAGCTCCCCAGTGGCAGATGCTTGCCTATTTTGTCCACTACCATATCCCCAGCACTTAGGACAATGCCTGGAATGATGTAGGGATTCACTAGGTGTTGAATGAATAAATAAAAGAATGAATTCTCTGAGACCCCTCCCTAATCTGTGCCTGAGTTCAGGCTTCATGTCTCATGGGAACACTTCAGTAGCCTCCTGCCCAGTTCCCCACTTCTGCAATGTTACCCCAACTCTGCTCCACCCTCTATAATCCTCTGTTGGAGGCACAAATTAAGAAGCTTCACAACTGTGTTTGCAAACTTCTAATCAGATTCCCTTTAAACATCAGAATATATCCAAGATGCACAAAAGCCTTCACATTTTGGCATCCATCTTGCCACTCACCCCAGCACCACAGGGTCTCAGTCCCCCAGAGGAACCCTACATCCCAGCCCTCCCTCCCCCATAGCAGGACACAACCCTACTTCTGCAACAGAGCACACGAAGCTACACCACTGTTTCTTTTTTCTTTTTTTTTTTTTTAAGATTTTTTATTTATTTATTCATGAGAGGGGGAGGGGGAGAGAGAGAGAGAGAGGCAGAGACATGGGCAGAGGGAGAAGCAGGCTCCAGGCAGGGAGCCTGATGTGGGACTCGATCCTGGGTCTCCAGGATCATGCCCTGGGCCGAAGGCAGCGCCAAACCACTGAACCACCCAGGCTGCCCTACACCACTGTTTCTAACGACTTACTCATCTACCTCTCATCATCTGAAAATGACCTATTCCACCAAGACCCAGCTGCAATGCCACATTCATTGTGAAGCACTTTCCAAAGAGTACCCTGATCCCTCTGCCCTAATATATAGACACATGCTCCAAGGGAGGATTACTGATCCCATTTCTGTGATCCTAACCCTTTGTGTCTACTGAAACATGTAGATTATATTTTACTGTAATTATTCTTTTTTAAAAGGTTTTATTTATTTATTCATGACAGACACAGAGAGGCAGAGACACGGGCAGAGGGAGAAGCAGGCTTCCTGTGGGGAGCCCCATGCAGGACTTGATCCCAGGACCCTGGGGATCAGGCCCCACGCCAAAGGCAGATGCTCAACCACTGAGCCACTCAGGTGCCCCTACTATAATTATTCTGTTACAGGAGTTTCTTCTCCACTGAAGAACCTTCGTGTAGGTTCTGTAACCCAGAGGTCTTTCCCCTTTCTCTTATACTCACCAGTATCTAGCCCAGTGTCTGACAGGCCCTCAAATGTTTGTTGAACTTGCCTCAATTTAATTTAGTGAGCATCAATCAGACAGTACGGAATAAACCAACAGCCCTGGACTTAGTGAGACTAATTCTCTGAGGTCTTCACCAGCAAGGCCTAACTAAAAACTAAAATAATTACTCTGGCAGATAATTCATGAAAGAAGGAAAAAGCATTTGCATTTGAATGATCTAGCCAGGATTTTCTGCTTGTTGATGTTTCTGGAATTTTTCAGATAATGCCTTCAATTCTTTCATTCTTTCACTGGTGTGGAGAGTAGGCCAGAAAGTTAATCTATCCATCACTCTCCCATCCGAAACCAGGCACCTTTCAACCTGTTCTGCTGAAAACAGAGAAATTCAACGGAAACCAAGTTTTAGAGGGCCTGCGTGTTCAGATTCAGCACTCTGAAGAGCTCCTGAGGACCGCCAGGAGCCACACACACCCCTCCCCCCCCACCCCCGCAGGTGCTCTCCAGTCATTTACAGAACCTTACATCTGGCTACCATTTATTCATGCTCTCAGGATTCTCAGGGTTGGGGCAGGTCAGAGAGAGGAGGTGGGGTGGGCAGCAGGGTCGGGGGCAAATGCAGTGATCCCCAGAGCACAGCACACACAGAGCCCCGCAGGGCCAAACCCGAACCGAGCCAGAAGGAAAGCCGGGTGACAGGTGGCACATACCTCTGAGCTGTGCAGAGTGGGGGAGGCCTGGGGGGGGGAGGTGAAGGTCATCTCCATCCCCCCAAAACCATGCGCATGACCCTCCCTTTTGCAACACACACGAGCCTGCATGCATGCATGCATGCACACACACACACACACAAGCACACAAATCCCCAGCACCTGCTTCCGAAGCCCTCTCTGCGCGCCTGGCCCGGAGGCCCGGCTCCACCAGAAGCGACGGGCGGATTTACCGTGGCATTACTTTTAATTAAGTCCCCGGCTTGGGCGGGGGGGTGCGGGGAGGGCCCTAATCCCGGGCCCGCCTGACGTCACCTGGGAACGGGCAGCGGGGACCGGGCCGACCTCGCCACGACCCGGGCGCGCCTCCGCCCCGCGCGGGGCTTTGCTCCGCGGGAATTAAGGGAAGGAGAAATGTTAGTACACTTTTAATTGGAAACCGAGTTCTTCTTTCAGGGCGGCTTGTTTACTCAGGATCGGGCATTAGAACTCAGGGGAGGCTCTAATTGAAGTGACGGCTTTGGAGATTATGGGGAACATATGGCCCCACCGCCAGGCTCTTTATCTGCATTTTCTCATCAAACTGCTGGCTGGCCGGGTGTGCTTCTGCACCCGCCCTCATCCAGCTCCAAAGGGCCTTTGAAGCCCGGAGGGCGGCGCGGAGGTGGTGGCCAGGCCCAGGCTGCGCCCTGGGCTGGTGGCACCGACTGTTCGGCCATGCACAAAGGGAACAGGTGCACCCCAGGGAATAGCAACCCGACGGCCCATCACCTAGCTGGGCTGTCCTGGGCTCTGTGAGCCAGCAGCAAGAGGGAGTTGCCAGGGTAACGGGTCATTCCCAGTCCCTACCTCCCTGACCTTGGTGCCCCCCCCCGCCCCCCGCAAATTGCCAAGCCCAAGCCTGCGCCCAGAAGGGAAATGCGAGGGAACCAGGACCCTGGGCCAGAATTAGGCTTCTCCCCATCTACCTCCCATCTACCAACCAACCTTCTGTACACCCTTGCAGCCTCCAGCACCAACCACCAGCTGTTCATTTCCACCCACCAACCAGACTATCTCTCTGTATCTAAGAGCTGCCAGTTAACTAAAGAGGAGACATAAAAAAAAAAAAAAAAAGAAATTCAAACTTAAGATTTTACTTATTTATTCATGAGAGAGAGAGAGAGAGAGGCAGAGACATGGGCAGAGGGAGAAGCAGGCTCCATGCAGGGAGCCCGACACGGGACTCGATCCTGGGACCCTAGGATTACACCCTAGACCAAAGGCAGATGCTCAACTGCTGAGCCACCCCGGGATCCCAAGTTTGATTTTCTGATAAGCAGTAATTTTGTATTTCAGGAGACATCCTTTAAAAAAAAAAAAAAAAAAAAAAAAAAAAAAAAAAAAACATTGTTTACCTAAAATTCAAATTTAACTAGAGTTTTGTTTGCTAAATCTCACAGCCCTGCTCACTCTAAGGAAAACAGCGTCCTTCTGGTTTAATTCCTGAATCTCCCTGGTTTGGCCCCAAAGCTCTGCCATTGGGTTCAGACACTGATTGGGGTGCCCCAACCCTGACCCCCTGAGCTTCACCTTCTGCTAGGGCAGTGGGTCTCAACCTCAGCTAAACATTAGACTCACATAGGGAGCTTTAAAAAAAAAAAAAAAAAAGCAAAAAATCTCAGAAGCCCAGGCAAACCCTAGCCCATCTAAATACTCCAGACCCATTCCATAGAAGCCCAAAGTATTTTTTAAAAATATGTAAGTAGAATAGGTCTTACAGGGTGACTACTTTGAAGAGTAATTCTCATTTGAGAGCATCACATTGCTTATTTGATTATTGACTGTCCCCCTCCACTGGGATATAAGCTGTACCTATAGCAGGCCTGCTACATAGTCCGTGCTCAAAATATTTGTGCATTAGTCAGATCTCATATATTTCTATACGTTCCCCTCCTTTCCCAAACCCACTGCCTGATGCAGGTGTTCTGCAAATTCCCACACATGGAACTGATGCTGAGTTGGTTCAAGCCACTACCTTACCACCCATACAGATTCCTAAGAAATTCCTGACACTTACCTTGAGTATCAACTTGGACCACTGATCCCACTTCCTATATGCATGCACATGCAATTCAAATCCCTGCTCAGCATCACCAAGAAAAAAGAAGCATGTCCCTGGGTCCCAGTGTGCAAACCTGGATTTGGACCAGTAAGAATCCAAATGGTTCTTAAATTGCCTCATTTTCAATATACTTTTACAGCACCAAATACCAAAGTGCTGAGAGAAAGCTAGAGCCTGATATGCCACCAAACCTTAGTAAAGTAGACTCTAGGGTTTCTCTTACGTCACTGATGCCATGGTACAGAGAAACATTGGAGGTGGTTCCTCCTTTTGCTCAGAATATGGTCTAAAGCATCTTCGGATCCATCGTGATACCTCTGGGTTGGAAATCTAAAGGTTGATTGGCATGGCTGGAATGCCGGTGCAAGAAAAAAAAAAATCAGCATCTTCCCTGCACTTACTCCCCAACCTTTCCTGTATGATAATAAAGGAAAAGGAGTCTCTGGTCATTTCACTCAGGTAATGAAAAGTCAAAGTCATGGGTTGGGTCTCCATGGCCAGAGACTTCACTCCTAATCTTTACTAGTCACACTGCAAAGTCCTGGCTTTGTACTCAAAAGGGGTCTAATATAAAGATGGATAGAGGGACCCTTGCGTGGCTCAGTCGGTTAGGTGTCTGACTCTTGGTCCTGGCTCAGGTCATGATCTCAGAGTCCTGGGATCAAGCCTCATGTCAGGCTCTGCACTCAGCATGGAGTCTGCTTATCCCTCTCCTTCTGCTTCTCTCCCTGCATTCTCTATCTCTCTCTCTCTCTCATAAATAAAAACTTAAAAAAAAAAAAAGAATGGGTCGATAGAGGCACAATGTCAACACTGCTACTTGAAAAACGTATCTGAGTGTATCTCTCCTGAAAGTGGGGTCATAACAGATGGTAGGACATAGCAGATCAGAGAAGCGTATTAGAAGTTTTGATATTTACTGATTTACTCCACTGTTGTACTCTTATTCATTTAATTAATGAGGGCTGTGGGTTACACAGCTGATACCTCTCATCTGGACAAAAATGTCAATTGGTTTTTCCTACAACCATCAGATGGCCACAGGAGCTGAAATTTGATGAATAATTATAAAAACAGAACAAACCAAAACCAGCAATTTTTTTTGTGTGCACTTTTAAAGTACTTCCATATTTATACACCACGTTGTCTTTGGATCCTTCAAAGCCTCCTACCTCCTAGGAGATGCCCATGAGAAGTATAGCGATAGTGATTAATTATGGAGGAGGATCTGGAGTTAGAACAGAAGGTGAACTTTTGTCTGATTTGAAAGGGAGTGTAACTTAGTTCAAATCACCTTATTTTCATTGCTTTAATTGTATGTGAAAAGGTTCTTCTGTTGGAGTCTCACAGGTAGTTCTACCAAGTAACTGAAGCACTGCCATAGGCAGCCAGGAAGGACTGTCGGTGAAACATATGAGACCATTATGAATATTTTGAGATCTATATTAAAATAGACGTCACATTTTAATCAAGTGGGCTGCACAGCATAGTGCTTAATGATGCAGGCTCTGGAGCTGGGCTGCCCTAGTTTCAATCTGGGCTCTTTCAATTACTTAAACAAATTACTAATTTTTCCATGGTCACCTTTTCTCATCCATAGGATGGGAAAAATCGTAACATTGTCTTCCACATCAGCTTGATATGAGGTTAAGTTAGTTAATTTGCATAAAGTGCCAAAGGCGATGCTTTGTGCAGAGTAAGGGCTCAATACCTATTAACAACATCACGTGAACGTCACAATGATCAGTTGTTCGTCTGACCAATTTTTTTTCTTATAGGGATTGTGCAAGAGGAATGAATGCACACAGCACACCATGACAGATTAAATATTCTCTGAAGCAAATGCACTGATTTTAAATCATGATTTCTCCTAAAGTGATTGTGAGCACAAATCCCAAATTAAATTACAGTTGATGGAAGAGAGATAATGCATTGTCTGAGTTTGTACATCGCCCGTAACTTTTCAAGCACGAAAGATAAACTCTACTCAACTCACAATTATAGCAGAGGCTGAGTATCAAGTGTCCTGACTTGGTAATTGGTAGAATTAAGTTCTTACTGTGGCTTATCCCTGACTCAAGTATCCTGTGTCCTTATTTCTCCATCTATACTATGAAGACAAAACAAATACAGGGGAAGACAAAGGTTCAGAACAGAAAAGCAGCACTGAGCCCCAGATTGAAGGCAACAAATAATTCTGCAGTCAGTTTCATGACTGTGTTACTAACAAGAGACAAGACTTGATTTTGAAAACAAGGCAAAGAGCTGCGGCAATTATAGCTTTCTCTTCCTTGCTATCAGAAGATGCCAGATGAATAAATCAGAAAATGTCCACAAAGATCTTTGTGTTAGTCATGATATAAATATGTGTGCTTTTCAAGTCCCCTTGATAATGCTAACAACAAGGAAAGCAGGTAATAGTTATTGCGTGTTTACTCTGTGCGGGGCACTGTGCCAAGTCTTTGGGGCCAGATGATCTCTTCTGTGTCTTTGGTCTTACTCTCAGCACCTGACAGAGATGGATATATAGAGAAGATTAAAACATAGTTATTGCCTTGAAATTTGAAGAATCCATACCAATTCCAAAACCTGGGGATAGGTTCGTAAATAACTGCCCTTAGAAGCCGGTGTTGTTCGAACTTTAGGCCTGATCCATCGGTGGGTTATGACATTAATAGAGATAAGAGGACGATTAAAAAATAAATAGAATAGAAAATAGCAGCATGTAGGGTAATTAGTAAATCAATCTAAGTGTTGAAACTTTATTTCATACACACGAATGTGCATAACAGGTTATGACAAAAAAATATATATATATATATATTTGCCAATCTGTAGCAAAAATTTTCTGGAAAACACTGTGGGGAGTCTTCTGAAAACACTGCGTTAGAGGAAAATATAAAATATGATTGAAATATGTCTTTTAACAACTACACTATTTATCAGAGTATCAGAGTATTTTAATACCTGCGTAAGATTTTTATTATTGTTGTTTTCTTAATGACTCACCCTTTTGTTTCTTTCTTTTTTTTTTTTTTCACCCTTTTGTTTCTTAAAGGAAAGAATGACAAAACTGATTTCCAGGCTGTCCCTTTTTCCTAGCTCTCAGCCTCCTTATATTACTTTCTATCAGGGCCCCACTGTTCCCCTGACATTACGAGGTTGGCTTTGAGAGGTTTCTCTGAATTGCATTGTTCAGTATTCTTGAACTCCTCTGCCCTTCTTTCCCTGCAACTAAAACACAGCATTTAGCACAGAGCCTGAGACAGTGTAGGCATCTATAAGAAATATGTATTGAATTAAAGGTTGATAAGGTGGCTGCCCAGAAGGATATAAACAGATTATGGTGTGTAACAGAGCAATCCTAACAGGCCTATTCAGGAATACAGCGCGTTCACTAACAGGTAGCTGTCAGGTTCAGTGTCCTTCCTTGACTCAAAGACTAGGGCTGCAGAACAGAAGCAAATCCACTCCAAAAGCAATTCATTTGAAGATGGGAGACTTACCGCCATCCTCAGAGCAAGAGGCACAGAGATCCACCCCCAAGATAACCAAATCCCAGAAAATGTTACGTTCAGGAATAAGAAGATACTTGGGCACTCAAAAGAGCTAAAATCAGAATCTCCCTAAACTTCAGATCCCCAGTATATAAAAGAAGGATAACTCAGTTCAATGCATGCTTCCTGTTCTTGCTTGAACTTCCTATTAAGTCTCAGAAAACTGTTTCCTCCTGGCCTTCTGCATGGACTTTCCTGGATGCAGCACCAGCTACAATGTTCAGAGACTGGGAAGCATCTCTGAGACGTGTGAGCCCATGGGTGACTCAGTCCATCTGCAGTTCACACATCCTAGCCACTCAAAAATCACAGGCCCTCTCTGTGTACTACCCCGAGATGGCCCCAGGTCAGCTATCCAGGAGCATCTGAAACAGAAGAGCAAAAACAGAAGACAAGACGTCTGTGAAATGATGGGTCATTGGTGAAATTAGTGTATGAGCCATGAGCTCCCCAGCCCCTGCACCAGAAGATAAGATTGATGCCTGCCACTTACTGGACATGGACCAAGTTTCAGGCCCTAGGTCACTTCTCACTGATTCAGAAAGAGTCCCCAGAAGGGGAAGTAACTTTCCCAAGGCTGCACTGATGGGAGTGCAGGGTAAGACTCAAATGCAGACCTAACTTTAGACCCCACGCCCTTTGCACTACCATTCAGAAAATGACTTCCTCATACCTCCTGCTGACTTTTCCTTTCAAATCTTGCATTCTGAAATTCATGACTATGAACTGACAAGGATAATCCTCTAAGATGGTCAGGCATTTTCCAAAACTTATGAGGTAACCACTACCTCTCTGCTCTAATTTATTGGAGAACAAGAGTTCCAAGTTAGGTTGAAAGAAATACTTCTGTAATGGATTTTTTTTTTAAATCAGTTCCAAGGCTGTGGAAGGAAATTAAAACAAATGTCTAAACCTGACTCAGAAAAGAAGGGAAAAGAGATGTATTGCACAATTAGAGAGGCATCGGGATCTCCCAAAGCAGCAATAGCCCATATCCTAAGGAAAATTAAGAAGGAAGAAGGATCCCCAAACTCCGGGACGTGTCAGAAATCTTCACTTCAGCTCCAGTAAGCAGCAGCCATACTGGAGATTGGTGCTTCTCCGCCAAGGACCTCAGAGGCTAATACGAACAGGACAAAGTTAATTTATTCACACACCAAGGAAACATGCACTGAGCTCCTGTTGCATGCTAGGCACTGTGCTAGGGCCAGGTGAGTGTAGACCACAAGGCGAGAAGGAGTAGAAGCCTTCCCAAGCCAGTCTGGACTACTGGATAAACAGAGGCCATGGAACTGCTGTATTTATCTGAAATATAAAACCTCCTTTGCAGAAAGGCATCCTCATGATAGGGACTTCATGGCTCAGGGCTTCCTCTGGGAAAATCCTTCCACAAAAACAGCACTGAAGAGAGCCCTGCCTTACCCTGCTACTAGTTTCCATTCTCAGAAAAAAAGAGGGAGGAATGCAGGGCCAGCTACTCTAGTCTTTGGTTATGACCAAGGAGAATTGGTAAAGGCAAGAGGAATTGATGGTTTGAAACTTGCAAGAAAATAATGGCCAAGGGATCAATGTTGGGCACAATCTAAAATGGTGGTCTTCAAGAAAGAAAACCTTAAAATGATAAACAAACCAACCCCAGAACGAACAAGCCAAAAAACACATTATGAGTCCATGGTAAGGGACTATAAAAGGAAATAAAATATAAAAGATATTGTTAGAGGGAGGGGCAAAAAATGCAATTCTGACTCGACATTCCTCGGTGGTCCCAAAAATGAAGAAAAAAGAAATGTTAACATAAAAATAACATAAAAAACTAAACACAACTTGGTGTCCTGGATTGAATCCTAGGACGGATGCAAGACATTGGTGGAAAATCTCATGAGACCAAATAATAATTTCAGTTTATATAGTTGAGTGAACAGTACTGGATCGATGTTAATTTCTTAGTTCACATGATATACTTATCAAAATGTACACATGAATATGAAGTGTTAACATTAGGGGAAGCCAGTTGAAGGTTATATGGCAATGTGCCTTACTTTGCAATTGCTGTGTAAATCTACAATTTTATTTCAAAATAAAGTTTTTAAAAACTGTTGCACAGGGGATCCCTGGGTGGCTCAGCAGTTTCGCGCCTGCCTTTGGCCCAGGGCGCGATCCTGGAGTCCCAGGATCGAGTCCCACGTTGGGCTCCTGGCATGGAGCCTGCTTCTCCCTCTGCCCGTCTCTCTCTCTCTCTCTCTCTCTCTATCATAAATAAATAAAAATAAATCTTTAAAAAAAAACTGTTGCACAAGACACTGTCAGATGACCTCTGATGTCGAAATAGGAAGAGGGATAGATTACTGAGACATACAACATGGACCAGCCAACAGGCGCTACAGTTGCCTACCATCAGTCCCCAAGCCCTTGTCCCCACCCCAGGTCAGAAAAGCCAATGAAATCATGGGCCACATCAATAGAATGTGACGTCCATGACAAGTAGTAGTAGTAATAACACCGTGCTAGTTCAGACCACACGTCAGAAGATTTCATTCCCTTCTGGATGGTACATTCTAGAGAGACGGCAGTATGTTTACAGACAGATCAGCCTCTTCTATGGGATGGCTGGAGGAATGGAGAAGAATAAGACAGGACAAAAGAGGACCCAAGGACTATGAGGGTCTCCGTTTGCAATGCAAAGGGCTGGCACGTATCAGGGAGATGGGCTGATTTCATGAGTTCCTGAAAGCAGAACCAAGGCCGAAGTTGAGGTTGCATGTGGAGACAGACACTGGGGCTCCGTGCAACAGTTCTGATAATCCCCACTCAGAACGTGAGACCAAGAGCTCCCCGTGGTTGGAGACAGGCCAGAGGCTGGATGAGCATCTGGTGGGAATGTGAACTGGGGAGCCTTTCATGTGCCTTTGAACTGCGAGCACCTGTGATTCTCTGGTCAAGGAGGAGAGCACAGGGGTGAATGTCACTGGGCCATCCAAGCTGCCCAATAAGCCCGAAGAAGATTGTCAGACTCAAGCTACAAATTCCATTCTTCTCCTTGAGAAGGCCACTGGCAAAACAGGGATCAGGATAAAAGAAACTTCTCTGGCTACACCAGAAAAGAGATCCAGCAGCAAAATATCCCTGAATTTGGTGTCTCTTAGGCCTATAAGTGTGTCCTCTGCTTCTGTGTCAGAATGGTCAGCACCTTAAGACCACAGATTCTAGAATCCTAGATTTAAGTGGCCCTAGGGATCACTGGCCTTGTCTTCCACCCACTATAATTAAAATGTTGAGACAAGCCTTTTCACCTGTCATAAAGGGTCCAGTCTGCACCCACACTGGACAACAAAACCTGTCATTTCATCTACATTACATGGGTCTGCACCCTTGGGTATGACTCTATTTCCCTCAGCCTATTTGTCACAGGACTAAATACACCGAGTTTATTTATTTATTGTCCAAGAAGGTAATCACTCTTCTCTAGACCCTCTCCAGTTTGTCAGTGATGTCCTAAAATGCATCACTTAAATTAGGCCAAATAGTGTACATGTGCTCTAAGCAATGCAAAACTGCAACAATCGCATATTAGGGACATTATAGCTCTATTAACACGGCATTCCTCGAGGCTCCCACTGGCTTTGTGGCCAACTAAGCCCCGTGTGGAATTCCACCAAAACAGGCCCCGTTCCACATAACTACTATTGAATTTTGGAACCCAGTGGTTAAATTTCGTCTTGCTGACTTTGTGCTATTCTGTGAGCTCATCAAGATCTTTCTGAACATTGAGAGTAACAGCTGCCACAACAGCGTTCGCTGCCAGGTTTGTGTCATCTGCAAATCGAATAAACCTGCCTTCTGTGTCTTCATCCAAATCATTGATAAAAACGTTAAAGATGACAGCGCATTCCATCATTCACTCAACAAATATTTGTCAAGTACCTATAATATGTAGAGAACTCAGGACAGATATGAGAGGAGAAATCGTGTTTGTACTGGGACACGTCCTAAATTGTTTGCTTTCTGTAAACCCCCCAATATGAGATGGACTTCTTTCCTTGAAGATTTAATTCAGCTCATTAGATACTTATTGATCATTTAGTGATCCCTCAGCATCATGCTAAGCTTTGTTGAGGGAACAGAGGAATTAAAACCCATAACCCTGTTCCTTAGACACTTACCCTCTCGTTAGTGAGGCAGGATTTGGCACACAAAACATTTTATGATGTAAGACAAGCAATATTTATATAATTGACAAAAAGAGGGAAAATATATTGGGTTCTGGCTGAGACTTTATCACTTTGGTTAAAGCTGCAAAACAATGATAGATTTTTCAAGTTGAGAGGGACAACAGAAGTCCTCTAGAAGCACTCTCCTCCTCTCCCAACACCCAAAATTAGTTTCAACAAGTGAGGGTCTACCTCTTGAGTCATTTTGCTCTTTGTTTGCTCTAATAATTAGGATGACCTCCTCACACACCCAACGTTGAGTCCAAATTGCTTGCCTTTACCTTTCTATCTATAATGAAGCACTCCGTGATTTTGCTAAATAATTGCACAACTTCAAATTCTGCTCTCTGAAGGTAGAAATAGGTCTCATCCAACCTTGTGAAGGCAATGATTATGCCCTCACGTTGTCTCTACTTCTTTGGCCTGAACATCTGTAATTCCTTCATCTGACATGATTTGGGGATCTCCCCACCCCCCCACATCATTCTGGCCAGTCACACTAGGACTCCATCGCCGCACAAAGCAAGCACTCAAGGTACATCTACCGAATGAATATGTACGTAAAGGAGCCAGAAAGCTCTACTTTGTTTACATCAGTCTCAAAAGAAAATGCTCAGAACTGAACATACTGCTGAAAATGGAGCCAGAAAAGTGGGCTCCTAGCAGTCCCCATGCTCTGAACATTGTATTTCTATTAATGCTGCTCAGATCTAGCCTTTTCTCTGTCTTTGCACAGGGGCGGCATGGGGGAGGGACAGTACGTTAATACTTCATGCTAATTCTGTAGTCAGTTAAATCTGTGAATCTTTACCACAGGGGGAACTAGATAACTTTGCAGTCAAGCCCCACACAATCCTGTACCAAGAAGGGCCACTGCACTTCCTTCGATGTGAGAAAGAATGGTGCGTCCCTCTGGGTATGCGTATCTTTAAGGTCATGCTGGCATTCTGATCCCCATAGCACCTAAGCCCTTTGGGAATCTGAAGATTTTGCAGTATTTCTGGGAAGGAGGCCCAAGTGGGTGGGCACAGCAAGACACCCACAGGGAAATCCAGGGTGAGGTGACCTTCCTAAAGCAAGTGGGGGCCATGAAGTCGGGTTTAGAACAGGCTCAACTACCCCAGCAGGAGACACTCAGTGTGTCAGTGACAGTGTTCCTCAAAAGGAGAAACTGCCTCCAAATCAAAACAAACCAGGGAAAGCTAAAGATGGGCAAACCCAGCAGGAGTTGGGATTGTCCTGGTGTCCGCTTACTTAAGGCTGCAAGAAGAGTCAGGCAAGAAGAACCAACAGGGGGTAAAGGAAGCAAAGCAGCCTCCCATGAAGACCCACCTCGAGCAGACACAGCCAGCCTATAGTGCATGCCAGGCTTTTTGGTTTGCATTCTCTCTTTGGTTCCCCCAAATAAAACTATGAGGTTGGCATGACTATCACGACTTCACAGTTGTGGAAACTGAGGCTTAGGGAGGTTCAGAAAGTTGCCCACAGTCACATCACTGTAAGGGGTGCAGCCAGGCTGAGACCTGCACCCCTCCTCACCCCCATCCCCACCTGTCCCCAAAGCCCTTGGACTCGAGCATCTTGCCACAGTGCTTTTGTTTCAAGAGTTTACTCATTCCTTAAAGATTTAATCCAGCACCCCTAATGTTCCAGGCCTGTGCTAAGCCCTGGGGACACAGCGGTAGAAGAGACACATGCCGTCCCTCATGGGGCTTAGCATTTGGCAAGAACAACAAACAGCCAGACAAGCAACTGCATTAAAGCAGGATCCGCGGGAGGGGGAGTGAAGGGCAAACTCATCCACACCAGGGATTAAGAGCCTTCCCTGGGGAAAAGAGCCCGGAGAGAGAAGCTGAAAGAATATGCTAGCAAGACCCCAAACTGTGGGAGAGGGGCAGAGAGAGAACGAAAGCTGAAGGCAGGGAGGTGAGCGGGAACCACTGATGAGCTGAGTCCAAGGAGGCCGAGTGAAGAGCCAGAGGTCTAAGAGGCCCCCCACTCCCGCTGCCGAGGGGCTGAGAGGTGGACAGAGGGAGGTTAGAGCCCGTTCAGGAGACCTGCATGCACTGGGATCGTCAGGGAGAGAATCAGTAAGGCCAGGGGCTCTCACCAATTTGCAGAAGGGAGGCACAAAGCCAGCCAAACTCTGCCCACCTGGTGGAGACAGACACACACTCAACCTAGACACTTAATTCACTTTCTCTGGCCTTCTGAAACCCACTGTATATGATCTTGGAGCTCTCTTAGCCCCTAACAGAGGCTCAGAGCAGCTCAGGGATTATGAAACCGAATTATTGGTTCCAGGGCATCATTGCCTGTAATGGTACCATGTATCTATACCCTCGTGGTGCTTGCAGTGTACGTCCCCTCCCCCTGGATTTTGGGGTTCAGCTTTGAGTTGGCTTTAGCTAGTGGGCCATTAGCTGACCTGATGGAAGCCGAGGCTGGAAACACGCTTGCAAGGTTGGGCAGGCCTTCTTGCACTTTTGTCACGGCCAAGAGGAGATCATGCCGCTGCCTCTCAAGCCTGGACCCCGGAGTGAGACCCTGGTATGCAGCCTAGAGCCCAGCTCAGCCGATTCCAGGTGACCTGCAGACCCTCGGGCTGACGCAGAGTCACCCCCGTTAACCCAGAGACTTGTGAACCTGTGGATTAAGCGTTCACAGTCACACACCATGGAATCTGGGGGCAATTCCTGGCCAGTGAGAGATCCTGCCAACCTTACAAAGACACGGCTGCTGTGCCACGGAGTGGGGCTGCCCCAGGGGCTGGGCGTCTAGGGGGACAGTAATGCAGACCATCAGCTCAGCCCCCACCCCATCCCACCCCCCACGCCCCTGCCGCACTCACCTGAGTCTGAGGCTGCCGGGCTCACCAGGCTGAGTAGCTCCCGCTCCTTCTCATAATCCCCTTTGCAGAGCAGCTGCCCCTCCTTCAGGACAAACTCGTCGCCCTTCTGGAGCTGCCGCTCACAGACGCAGCAGCAGAAGCAGCTCAAGTGGTACACGCTCTTCTGGGCCCGCATGACGAACTCATTGGGTGCAATGGCCTCGAAGCAGCCCCCACATTTGACCGCAAACAGCCTGGCAGCAGGGGAGAGAGGGAAGCAAGGTCTTTGAGAAAGGTCTGATTGGGCCCAGCTGGCCTCGGGTCAAGAAGAGCAAAAGAGACTCCAAGAGCTGGGGTGAGGGCGGTCGGAATGGAGTACACCCGAAATCCAGATGACGTGCTCCCCGGCAGGGCTGAACCAGAGGATTCAGTTGAATTCCTCACCAAGGCTGAAGAAGAGCAGGGGCAGAGGCGCTGGAAGCATCCTGAGCCCAGCCCACAACCGGCGTGGTCTAGGACACAGTGTTCCCAAAGGGTGGTCTACACCCCGTTGGGATCCCTGGGGAAGCTTATTGTTCAAACCAAAGATCTCTAACACAGACGTCCAGGCCCACTCCCATCAGCCTGTAAGAGGGGGGACCCCAGGATGTGAATCTGTATGGCAAGCTTGGCAGGGCATTCTGAGGCCTAACGTGGTTGGTGAGACGGAAACTGTATCCCAGCTTCCCAGGGTGGCTTTCGATGGATTCAACCTCTCTCCCAGGACTTCTTATTTCACTTATTTTCAACAGACCATGTAGAGGGTGGCCATCTATGCCAAGCCAAAGCAGTAGGCACTAGCGATGTTAAGGTGAATAAAAGAAAACCCCCTTCAGATATGAGCTCAGGCGACTGACATGTCTGTGCTGGTCATTAGGTAGCTTCCTGCTAAGGTTTCAAGATGCCAAATGCAGGGCACCTGGGGTGGCTCAGTCACTTACATGCCCGACTCTCAGTTTTGGCTCAGGTCATGTCTAAGGGTCATGAGATCCAGCCCTGCGTCGGGCTCCATGCTCATCACAGAGCCTGCTTGAGATTCTTTCTTCCTCCTCCCCTTCCCCTGCTCATGCTTACTCTCACACTCTCTCTAAAATAAATAAAATCTTTAAAAACTAAAATCAATAAAATCTTTTTTAAAAAGACACAAAAAAGCAGCGAGATCCAGAGGCCTGTGCCCTGCTACCAGCTACACCAACAACTGCCTGCAAAACCACGGGCACGATTCCTTCCCTTTGCACTTCTTTTCTCCGGATGCTGCTAAGATGTGAGGCCAGACAATCTCTCCCAGCTTCATAAGCCTTACGGTGATCGCTTCCTACTGCTGACTTCAAACATCTTAATCTTGCCTCATCATTTAGTTTTTCTCACGCCTGCAGTTGAAGAACAAGACCTATGGAATAGTTGTATAACCCACACCCTCTTGCACCTGGTGGACACTCAGTAAACGTTGATTTGCTTTGACCCACCAATCTAACTCGTTCTCCTAAAATAACATGTGTAAAGAGCCATGCATTGGGGCTACCACACAGTAGGTCCCAATAAAAGTAACCCTTCTCCTTGCGACCCCCAGACCAGTAACAGTTCAGGGTAGTCTGGGGACAGATGAAAATTTAAAGCAGATCTATGTCTTTGTAAAATTGCCTCATGATAACATAATTGCCTTTGGCAACCCCTTTGGCATAAGCACAGAGATAATACACCCTAAAAATATCTCTGGGATTCATGCATTATAGCACTCATTTTTCTATCTCCAAAATAAACAGGCGTTTGGTTTTTTTGTGGATTTTTTTTTTTGCTTTTTTTTTTTTAAAGATTTTATTTATTTATTCACTCATGACAGACAGACAGAGAGAGAGGCAGAGACACAGGCAGAGGGAGAAGGAGGCTCCATGCAGGGAGCCTGACGTGGGACTCAATCCCAGGTCTCCAGGATCAAGCCCTGGGCTGAAGGTGGTGCTAAACCGCTGAGCCACCTGGGCTGCCCTTTGCTTTTTTATGTAGTAGCACAACAGGGGGAAAAGAATCTCTCCGAAAACCTCCTCCCCCGCCCCCCCCCCCCCTCGTCCTCACATACCAGAGGGTCAACAAACATGGACAGTTCAGATGGTGTAGGGCGAGGATGGCAGCAAGGGGCGACCAATGGCCAGAGTCCATTGAACTCCACGCCCTCCTCTCTTTGCAGAGACATACACACCAGCCAACTGAGACCACTCAGAGCTGATGCCACCTTGCTCTGCTAACAAGTCCCATGTTGGTGGGAGCTGAGGATGCAGAATAACTGAAGAGCCTTTTCTTATACACAGGCCAACCACCATCATGGCCTAAGTGTGGCCAACCCCATCTCCATTCACACATTCAATTACCTGTCTACTCTTCTCTTCACCCATTCATTCATTCGGAAGCACCCACCTCGCACTAACACCGCACACTGTCTGTCCTAACTGGGAGAGGAAGAAGAGAAACCACCGCCCAGCAGCATTCACATCTGCAAACCATTGTACATGGAGTGTCCATTAGGTGTCGGGCACTGTTGTAGGCACAAAATCATCCAAAACCAAGTCTTCAACCCCGCAGAGCTCACACACTAGCGAGAGAAACAGCAAACAAACAAAACAACAACAACAAAAATACCAAATAACCTCTGCCCATAGAGATTTACCTGTGGGAGGGAATACAAGAACAATACAAAATGTCCAGTGAATACACAACAGAAAGGCGTCAAGCCATACTTTGTTGATAAAACAATCCCTTCCCAGCTCTGGAGCTGTACGAGTTCATGACTCCAAGTCTACTTGGAAGCTTCCTGAAGAAGGGAAGAGTTTTGAGGGTGAGGAAGAAGCGAAAGAGGGGTTCCCAAGGAGGCGCTGCACACAGATTGGCCAAAGAAAAATGGAAGCCATTCAAATTCTTTGGGTAAAGGAAGCCAAGGCCTGGGGGAAGAGAATGAAGCGGCCTCCCATGACTCCATGACGGAACAGCCTCCCAGGACAGAGGCCAGCCAGCAGGTGATGCCAGCACAGCTCAGGATCAGGAATGCATGAGCCCCCGCTCCCTCTCAACCCAGTCCTTGGGCCACCACACCAGCCCCTCACCCCCGGCCATCAGGAGCACCTTAGAGCCCCCCATTCTGATATGCCCGCCCTCTGCCTCTCGACGTCCAAGGGGCTAGGGTGGCTCTTCCACCACAGACAAGGTATACGACAGCCCCAAACCACAACTCCAGAAACCAGCAGCCCTGCCTTCTCCTACCCCCTCTCTCCAGCTCCATATCCAACCTCCTCTGCAGGGCACACCAGTCCCCTGAACATGTGCCTTTACTTCCTGTCCCCTCGCTGGATGCTGGATGCATGGGGCAGAATAATCACCCGGTTCCTCCCTGGCCCCTCATCCCTAGTCACTGTTTGCCAACCTGAGCAAACTAATCAATGCCTTTCCAGGGGCTGGTCAAAGGCCCTTTGTCCCCAGAGCCCTCCTTCTCCTCCCCTTCCCCGAAGGGAGCTGTTAAACAGACTCCCAGCGAGTCAACAAGCACTTGAGGCAGCCGCAGGTGGTTGCATCTGTGCTGGCCCGGCTTCCACCCTGTTAATCTCCTCCCCTTTCTCCGCCCTTCTTCATTTCATCCCTCTCTCTTAAAACTTTCACCAACTTGGAGAAGGGAGGGTCGGGGTGAGCTCCGCAAAGAAAGGCCACCGTGTTGACTCAGGAGAGGCCGGAGAAAGTGGCGGGAGTTGTCGGGGCTCCAGTCCTGAGATGGTCACGGTCAGTGGGGATTACAGGCCAGGAAGGGGGGGTGGAGAGGGGAAAAAGGTGGGGGACAGCCCCATCTCTCTCCATTCTCTCCACCGGCTCGCCCCTTCTGGGTGAAGACCAGGTCAACCTCACCCCACTACCGTGACTCTCGTCACCCTCCCTAACCCCGGCGCAGTGCAAGAAGAGGCGCACGCAGTCCACCACCTGTGTGCCAGATGTGTACACAGCTGTACGGGTGCCCCTGTGGCCCCAGCCGCCGGCTGCACACCTCCCACAAGTTGTTTTCTCTAAGGCTCAGACAAGCAGAGAAAAGGATTTGTTCAAAAGTCCAGGTCGTAATTAAAACACAGCCTGTCTCTTCCCAATGCCCTGGATGGCGTCCCCCACGGTTCCTTCCCCCTCTGAATGCTAATGAGACCGTACTCTGGGTTCACAGCCTGGCAGACTGGCTGTGCCCTTGAAAGGCTACACAAGGTTTCTAGAAATGTCCGGCTCCTCCAGGCATGCGTAACAACTCCCAACTCCTCCTCCTGTTGGAAATTCTCCTAGCCCTGCAAACTCTTCCAGTGATTCCTTATCTCCTCTTTGCATCGAATTCTATAATTCACCTATAAAATGGGAACAAGGGGACACCTGGATGGCTCAGTGGTTGTGCATCTGCCTTTGGCTCAGGACGTGATCCCGGGATCCTGGGATCGAGTCCCGCATCGGGCTCCCCGCACGGAGCCTGCTTCTCCCTCTGCCTGTGTCTCTCATGAATAAATAAATAATCTTTAAAAAAAATAATAAAATAAAATGGGAACAATACCCTGTGGCTCACCAAAGAGCCCCGGGGCGGTGCCCGTTCCAGAGCCAAAGCCCGCAGTTAGCGCTCTCCTTGCTCCAGTGAACGCCCTCTGCAGGGGGCCCCGGGGTGTCCCGGCCTCCGGGAGCTCCCAGGCTGCAGATGCAGCCCATAGCAGCTCTCAACACAGACCACAACACCATGTGTCCGGAGTATGCAGGAGGGAGGAAGCCAGAGTGGCACAAAGGAGAGCCCCAGCCACTTGGTTTAGGGGTCCTGGAATCTCTGGTCTTGCCCTCCCCCTCACTCTCTTCCCTGTCCCCCTCCCCCTGGTGCTTTCCCACACCATCCACCAGGCTGGGATGTAGCCTGGCTGCAATTCCATTCAGTGTCCTGCTGCCACCCCTCCCTGTCGAGCGCCCCACTCTCCCACAGCCATGAGACGGGCCACTTGCAGTCTTGGCGACAGAGCCTGAGCCGGCAGGTGCTGTTGCTGCCCGCTATCCCTAGTAGGACTGGGAGCAGAGCACGTAATCTTCTGCAGCCTCGGTCTGCTCAGATATAAAAGGCAGTAATGTTGTCTCGCTGCTGGGTCAGCGAGGACTAGACGAGAACATGGGTGCGGAGTACTTTATCATCCATCAGGGGCCGCATATGCTGTAGTCATTCTTATTTGCCCAGACTCTGGATTTTGATCTTTTGGATTTTTTTTTAATTTTTATTTATTTTATTTTATTTTATTGGCCCCAAAGGTAGCAAGTTAGGCTTAGGAGTCTCCCGAGGCTTATCCTGGGAGAGTTCTTCTTCCTCGGTGGCCTGAGCCCAGTCTGCCCACATTTCCCAGCTTTGATGTGAGTGTGACTTCATCTCGAAGGACTGGGGAACTGCCCTGGGGGGGCAAACCCAAGGGGTTTGGGGTGGGAGAGTGAAGCCCAACCCAGCTTCAGCCTCCTGGCTCCATGCTGGCAGCCCTGGGAGGACAGGTATGGGACTGGAGCTGGGAACCCAGGGCTCAAGGGCTCCTCCTTTACCAACCAGCCTCCCAAAAGCCACCTGTCCTTTCCCTTTCTAGTCTTGAATGGCTAAGTACTGCCTAGATCGGTGTTAGATCAAGGATGGAGAGGCTGCAGAGGGGACATGTCTCTATTCCTCAGGTGTCCTCACTCCACACCTGGCAGCCAAGCAGCTCACCTTGCCGGTACCCAAATCCAGGTCCCCAGAAGGTGCTTTGGCAGGACACGGCCATGCCATGGCAATTCTCCCAACAAAATATTTTCCAGAACCGTATCGTTCACAGTCACAGATTTATATATGTAATACATACATGTATGTGTATATACCTATATGTATATAAACTAAGGCCAAGAGAGATCATGTATGGACCCACAAACCCACAAACCCACAAAACACACATACGCACACTCCAGCTAAAACCTACAACTCACTCACGTACTTGCCTTCTCTCTCCCTGTCTTTCTACATCTCTGTATGTATCATTTTTTTTTCTTTTTGTGATCACACATGTAATTTTATTTTGTTTTATTTCGTTGTTGGCATATTGAATTTAAATTTTAAAAATGTATGGATTATTTCTAAAAAGGATCTCCCTAGATACATTTCTAGAAAAAACTCTGTATGAAGAAAGCAATCTGCCCCTAGGGCATGTTCGAAACCCACTAGGGCTGGGTAATTTCTTAATTCGTTCCCATTTTTGTAATTCAGGATTTTATTGCAGGGTTGGGAACCCAACCCTGTAGCTAAGGAGACAAGAGCATTCCAAAAAAAGCAGACCTGAAGGCGTGACAGCTGAGAACGACCTCAAGAACAAGTCAAAGGCTGGCAGGAGAGAAGCAGAGCAGCCCGGTAGGCACCAGCACATCCCTCCAATGCAGGAATCCCAGCAGAAAGACAGGAATCTGCTGAGGGACTGGACACACCCCCAGACCTGGTGCCAGTTGTGTTATGGTAGGAAAACCACCCCACCATTCTGAATGCTGGGGTCCTCGTACTTTGATCATGTCTCAACACCCCCCGCCCCAGGTTATTGTACTTCAAAGGAAGAGAAGCTTATGGCAGAGAGAAAAAAGGGGGATGGATCTTTATTAAGTACCACTCGAAGCCAGCAACTGTGGTATTTCCTTTATCTAGCACCTCACTGAACCAGTGAGGGAAGAGTACGTAGAACCATGTCGTGAACTCAGAGAGTATCTCACCATGTTTCAGCTCAGCTTCATTCATGAGGCTTCTCTTCCCCAGGAGAGAACCAAGGTGTCTGATTCTTAGGTTCCTTCTTCCATTTCTCTCTTATAGCCTCTCTAGCACTGCTTCCACGGGAGAAATAAGTAGAAAGACCCAGCAGCTGGGATGGCTATGTTGTGGGACCATGGCTGGGTCCTGAGACTCTGCCGTCCACAGGTAGGAGAAAGGCAGGGTTAGGAACCAAGTTAATCCTTCGACTACTCAGCTCTTGGGCCCCCCAGAACACCTGAAGGGATCCCTGAAAGGCGTCTCCCCTCCATGAATTTAGGTTAGGAACAAACAGTGTGTGGGAGACTCTCTAGGACCCAACACCAGCATGCAAGAGTCTACGCTGACTCCAAATAACTGCAAAATGAGATAATTCTGGCTGGAACCCCATTCCCAGACAGGGGAACCTGGTAGGTCACTATTTCAAGGTACAGACAAAAGTGTAGGCCAGTGGGGGTGGACCCAGGGAGACCCAAGGAAGCCCAGTCAGAGACAGATTATTATTATAATAATATAATATAATAGACAGATTAATAATATAATAGATTATCCACAATAGAACAAGGAGGCAAGATGATATAATTAAATAAACTTAGGTGCAAGTCCCTACTTCACCATTTATTAGCCAGGTGATCTCAGTCAGGCTGTGGTGGCATCAGTTTACCTATCTCATAGAGTGGGAGTAAGAAAAGGACCTCTCTCTCATAGAATCCCAAGAAGAATTAATGGAACTAATGCACTGACTCTGCTTAGCATAGTGCCTGGTACATGGTAAATCCTCAATGAAATGGTAACCATTACAATGGTGGTGATGATGATGATGGAGAGAAAGAGCTGAATATGAATATGAGAGAGAAATTAGTAAAGAAAAAAAAATCTGAGGAATTGTAATGTCAGACTCGGAGAATCAGGATTTGACAAAGGAGTGTGGAGAAAGTAGTTCAGGACCAAGGCCATGAACAACGCAAGATGTCAGAGGTCAGCTTTCCAGTGGTGCTGGCTATGAACTTGGGGTTCAGCCCTGACCATACAATGGAGCGAGGGACTGAGTTCGCACTGGCTGAAATGGCCTCGGTCTAGGGTTTGCATGCAGCCTGACCCCACAGGATTTGTCTGGATTTACCTAATAGCCCTGGCACGGCAAGGTGACATGCCTTCTTGCTCTTTCTATTAAAGTAAAACCAAGACGTTGACAGGCTTCATTTTCTTTTCAAAACACCTGACTTTTCCACCCATAAATTCCCATGGCTACTTTCAAGCTCTCCCACCTCTGCCCCCCATCAACCCTCTAGACACCAGACATTAGTTGCTGCGTCAGTCCCCACATCTACCCTGAGGTTGATGACGCAATTTCCCATGGACAGGAATAGTGCAAAATATGGCAGCCTCATGCAAACCCAGAGCTATCCCAAGGCAAGAGCCCTGAGATTCATGAGGACCGAGCAGGAATATGAGCAGGAATGAGCCCCCATTATGACACTGCAGAATGTTCCAGAACAAAGGGCGTGTTTGGAAAAGATTGAGCTCTTCATTAACCTTGACCCAGAATCCTGCAGATCTCAAAGGCAGCTACTCAAGGCCTCCATACCGTAGACAATTCAATGGAAGGGTGGAAGACAAAATAAGTATGTGGGGAAAAAAAAACCCTAATTTTTACTTGAAGCCAACTGGTTGTATACTTCTTTTTGCCCCGACATAAAAAAAATAGATTTTAGCCTTGGACAGCTGGCAACCACACAGCATGCCGTCTTGCTGCTGGAGCCTACCAAAACTAGGCTCGGTCAGATATGTGAACTTCTGGTTGGGAAACCAGGGGAGGGTCTTCACGGAGCTGGACAGCCAGCAGGCAGCGATCTGTGCTTCGCTCGGTTTCCACCCTCTCCACCAGGGGGCAGCACAGCAGCACTCATTAAGTGCCACGTTGACTTGGTAACTGAGGTCACCCAGGCACAGAGACAGGGGTTGGCCATACGCCAAAACTGTCTGTCGGGGAAATCTGCTGCTGGGAGTCTGGGAGACCATGGGGCTAAACTGAAGGAGAAGCGGTGAGAGAAGCGTATTCAAAAGTATTGGGAAGCAAAAGCATGGCTTGTGGCCTTAGAAGTAGTGACACAAGCAACCTTGTCAGCTGGCTCAAGGTCTCTGTCCTTGAGGCTGAGCCAACACGACCACAATAAGAAACCGAGCCTGTGGTCCTGGGGCGGTGGGAAAGTCTGCAAGGACAATAGAAGTGGCAGGATCTTCTATAGGAGACAGTCTCAAGACTCTGCAGTGGGGAGAAAATGGAAAACAATAAGTGGCAGGCAGAGCCAATCAGAGTCTCTGTCTCGTTGGGGCTCCTGGGGAGCAGCGAGGAGGACCATACAATGGGATGAGAACCGCTAAGTATGATGTCTGCACGTCCCGGAGGCTCCGAGGAGCTCGGGGTAACACATGGCTCATCGCCTATCGAAAACCCTGCTGGCAATGGGCAGCTTTTACCTCAAAATGGTGCACTCAGTACTTTCCTTGTTCTTACGGTGCATCTGTTCCAGAGTCAGCGAGACAGAATGGTAAGAGCATGGCCTTGGAATTCCAAAAGAACCTGGATTCAAATCCCGATTCTGCCTTTGAGAGTCTGGGTGGCTGATAGACTCTTGGGGCCTTGGCCTCTTTATCCAGAAACGAGATGGTAACTATCTTACAAGATGTTCTGGAGATTAAAGAAGACAAATGTATTTGCAGTCGCTGACAATACTAGCTGGTCTCAGGAAGTAGCGACTATTAACTCTTCTTATTGAAATCAATTTACCATATCTGCCCACATAAATAACTGTAGATCATTTATTTTAAGACAGATGACTGAGGCCAAAAATAGAACTTCACGTGTATCTCAAGGCTTTCTTCTTCAGTGTTCTGACAAACTAAATCAAAATTCAACAAGCCTTTCATACGCTATTGGAGAACAGACCAACAGACAAATTTGAAAGGACAAATACTTGAAAGGAAATAGTGCATTTCATGCGGGCAACTATGGCTATGGTCCACCCGAACCCAAGGTAAATATTGACATCAGCCAACTCATGTTGACCAACACCCACTTTCATTGCCTAACACCCAGCATATGTTCAGGAAGTCGGCAGCTCCATGTTTAGCCAACCACAGCCAACAGTTGCTATTTGGTTAACACTGACATTATCTGGCAAATATTTGGGACAGACCCTTGCCCCGTTATCATTTCAGTTCTCAGATGACTGCTTCATACTGAGGCTGCTGACCACTGCGTGGACCTGCATTGAGACACCCTTCTTCTTGCCTTGCTCCCCTAACTGTTAGACCCCCCACCAAGAGATTAGTCAACTTCTCTCCTCATTTTATAAAAGGAAAGCAACCAAGGCCGGAGAAGGATTGATGGCTTACCCCAAATCACAGACAAAGCTGACATTACTGAGAAAGCCAGCCAGAGCCTGAGGATCGGTCAGTGATCAAAAAATGAAAGACGTTACATATGGCCCAACCAAGGATGGAAACATGTCCCCCAGCTCTTAAGCAGTGCCTGGACCAGGTGAAGGAGTACAAAGCATGTATGAGACAGGGAGTCTCCTGTTTAGGAGCTCTTTCTTCTCCTTCCCCCTCTTCTTTTCCAAAACCTAGAAAGCTGACTACCAGTCAGACCATAGAGCAAAACACTGTGGTAAAAGCATGGATTCCAATAATCCAAGCCAAGGTGGCACAAATTATATTATAGACTCCCCATGTTGTCACACAGACATGCAAAGATGGCAAGAAACATAAAACAGACGTACAGAAACTGTATGTTTCTTTTTTAGGGAGTTAAAGGGTTGTTTTCCTTTGAAACTGTCAGGTTTCTTTCCCCTTCATCCTCATTAGCCTCCTGGGACACTCTTAAACATACCCAGAAAACAAGAGAGCAGAGGGAATGAGGTATTTTTAGCTGATATTCCGGGCACACATTCCTATTGTTCCACAATTTTTGGCTTGGCTGGATGGCACGTGGCCAATACAATGTATACTCTGACAAAGACTGTATGCTTCCTGGGTTCTATGAGTGGGAGAGAGAGAGAGACAGAGACATAGAAAGAGTGTGTGTGTGTGTGTGTGTGTGCGCGCGCACGCGCGCGCGGGAGTGATAAAAGTAAGAAGGACAAGGACATTATTGATGATGTTTTGATGGGAAAGATTCTGAGATCCCAGCAGGGGGCAACACTGAGCTCTCTATGAATTCTGTTTGCTTTTGTCACCTTCACTTTTCATGACTACCACTGTGCCATACATCCAGGAAAAAAAAAAAAAAGAAACAGACATACTGTCACAGCCCAAGAGCTCCTTACTGAATCAGCAGAGACCATTAGCACTGTATTAGGAACTAGATGTATTTGGAAGACCGATTATGTTCCTAAATCATCTGGTGCAGCAACTAGCACAAGACAGTGTTCAAAACATTGACAGTTGTTACTGTTCTCCTCCTCGTGTGTACGACACCTGTTCTCAAGGATCATCCAGTCTTCCAGGGGAGACCAGAAAAGACAAACATTGACTAACAATCTGAGTAAAAATCTCTCACCATCGCATAAAAGCCACAAAGAGCTGCCATGTGGGACTTTCCCTTTCCACGTGAGGGATGGAAAATATCTCTGGATCATCTGAAGTTCCAGAATGCCTTTAGTTCACAGATTTCAAACATGTGTGATCTTGTGTAACATCTCAGCTCTGATGTAAGTGAGAAAGAGGGGGGGCAGGTTAAGATTCTATTATGCTCATCACACAGAAGGTAAAATAGGTAAACAGTACTCTACAGACACCCCCCCCCAAATCCAACAGTGGTGGAGTCTTGAGTAAAAAAAGCCAGGCCCCTGAACCTCCAAAGATCTCTTTCCCACGAGATTATGTTGCCTTCCTTTCTGGTTGGACTTGGTGTGTCTGGAGAGTCCCAGAAAGGTTTTATTGATGTCTGACCCAGTGGAAGTGAGACAGTTCTTTTCTTTTCTTTACTTTTATTTATGAGAGACACAGAGAGAGAGGCAGAGACATAGGCAGAGGGAGAAGCAGAGAGAGAAACAGGCTTCCCACAGGGAGCCTGATGCAGGACTTGATCCCAGAACCCCAGGATCGCAACCGAAGCCAAACTAGACACTCAACCACTGAGCCACCTAGGTGCCCTGAGACAGTTCTTATTTCTTGTTTTTAATTATTTTTATCTCTCAACTCTCTCCTCATCCATTGAAAACCAGAAGATACCACTCGCATTAGGACAGCTATGATCGAATAAAAACAAAACAAAAAAATAAATAAATAACAAGTTTGACAAGAATGTAGAGAACCTGGAACCCTTGTGCACTGCTGGCTGCCCAACGGTGCAGCTGCTATAGAAAATAGTGTGGCCGTGCCTCAACAAATTAAACGTAGAATTACCATAGTATCCAGTAATTCCACTTCTAGGTATATATAAATTTAAAGGACTCAAAGAGATATTTGTACACTCATGTTAATAACAGCATTACCGACAACAGCCAAAGGATAAAGGAAACCCAAGTGCCCCTCAGCAGACGACTGGATAAACAAACTGTACTATCTACATTGGAATATATTAGAATGGAATATTATTTAGCCTCAGAAAGGAAGGAAATTCTGGCCAAAACATAATGAGGATATGATGCTAAATGAAATGTCTGTCACAAAAGGACAAATAGCAGATGATTCTACTTATAAGAGGTAACTTGAAGAGTCAAGCTCCTAGAGACATAAAGTAGAATGGTGGTTGCCAGGGGCTGGAGAAAGAAGGAAACAGAGAGCTGTGGGAGGGGGGGTATGGAGTTTTGGTTTTGCAACATAAAGAGAGTTCAATGGATAGATGGTGATAGATGGTAGCACAATAATGTGAATGTACTTTTTGCCACTTAAATGTGCACTTAAAAATGGTTGAGATGGCAAATTTCATGTTATGTTATGTGTTTTTCACAATGCAAAAAAAAATTAAAAATATTTTTGAAACAAACAATAATCTTTCATATTCTGCATCCTACAGCCAAAATTTAGATGGCTGGTTTCTCTGGTGAAAATCGCACCTGCCAGATTCCCTTGCAGCTAGGAGTGGCCATAGGAGGCAGTACGTGGGATCCCGCTAGGAGTAGGGACAGGAGCAGGAAGTTCGGAAATGCTATTATTCTTTTGATAAAATGAGGCTCCGCTAGTACATACCTCTCACTCTTTACCTATTCCCTTATTTCTGCCTAGAATTAAATATAACACCTGGCTGGAAACAGCCATCTTGGTACCAAGAGAGCGAAAGCCACCTGTTCAGGATGCAACATAAAAGGAGAAAAGCATAGATCCTTGAAAACATTCTTGAGTAGTTTTACCATCCTTGGACTTCCCCTTTTGGCTTCTTCTGTGTGGGAAAAATTAAACTTTAATTAACCCACCACGGTCAGGATACAGTTATATGAAGGACTTACCCTTGCCATTCAAGGTAGTATACCCTGCACTCCTATCTAGGGCAACTTCTCCACCCAGGCACTAGACGTCAGCACCTCACGCTTACTCAAAAGCAACATCACACATTCTCCCTCTTTGTAAATATTTTCACACTTATTTTTCCTTATTTCTCCCATAGTGAGAATAAAAATACCCTTCTTTTAATCCTTTCTCTACCAACGACTTCCCCATTTGATAACCTTTGTAAAAAATTCAAAAAGAAATCATCTCTGTTTTCTATCTCTATCCCAGATCTACCTCCCAAATCTAACTTGTATATACAACTACCGACTCAGTATCTCCACTTGGATCTCTAATCAAAATCTCAAACTTAATAAAACCAAAAGAGAATTCTTGATCTTCATTTGTCCACACCTCATGCTGGCTCAAATCTGCTCCAAGCAATCACAGTCTCTCCTTTTCCATGGATGGATGGCACCTCCATCTTTGTTTTTGCTCAAGACAAACATCTCAGAATCGTTCTTGACTCCTCTCCCCCACACACTTCATATCCAAACCATCAACAAGCCGTTTTGCTTCACCATCAAGATATAACCAGAACCTGACCATGTCTCATCATGCCCACTACCCCCACTGTAGGCCATACTCCCACCACATCTTCCCTGGATCACTGCAACAGTCTCCCAAATGGACCACCTGTTTCCTCCTGCCGCCCCCAATGCTGTTTCTCCATACAGCTTCGATTCAAGGTGATCTCACTAGGAACTAGATTAGATCATGTCACTCATCTGTCAAAACTTACTCCCATTTTAGAGATGATAAAATAGAGGCTTATGAAGGTCTAAGTAGTTTGCTCAACTTTACACAGCTACGAGTTGGGAATGCCAAAATTCAAGTCAAGTCTGTCGGTGCCAAAACCCACCAAAGATCCACTATATATTACTTCCTAACTTAGCCCTGAGGGCTGTCCTAATCAAATGGCAGGATGGTACTGTATTTTGTAAATTAAAAGTTCTATGTGACCGCAAGGCAATACTACCATCATTGTGAACCCAAGCTCCTCATAAGTTAGAACTGGACGAATGAAGTTATTAACTATATTGAAATATTTTACTCAGGAAGGAAAGGTCAGAGATTGGCCACCACTTCTTTAAAGGGAGCCCAGTCTCTATGATCAGTGATCCAGGCTGGTTCTAACCCAGGAGAGTATCAACCTTGGAATCTGTGTGGAAACAAGCAAATGGGAACTGGGTGGAAATGCAAAATCCAGGAGGAATGGTGGCAAGTGTGTAGCGCCAGCCAGCATACACCCCCACCTCCAACCACAACATTCATGTGCAAGTCTAGGATATAATTTTCATCTTGGATGCCTTTCATATGGCTCTGCTCCCCATATCCAGCTCCATTCAGGGGATTAGAGAGCAGGGACAGACATGAGGAGCTGGAGAACCACAAAAATCTCTGTGAAACAGGATTCCTGGTTGGAATCACAGTGCCGAGTTCTGTGTACAGATGTGAGTGTGTGTCCCCTCCCCCCAGTACACGCACACTCACAAACACAACCCCTTAAGATTGGGGATGCAGTTTGGTTTCATAGCATACTATAGACAGAAGTTTTTTTAAAAAAATAGTTCACAACAACTTCTCCCTACCATGGGAATAAACAATGACAAGCTAGGGTGTCTCCAAACCAGACAGTGTCTTGAAGAGAGCACAAGCTGCCAGGAATGTCTCTTCTGCTCAGGGCAGGGTGGGGGGCTCGGATCTCCATAAGGCGAGCCCAGGGGGAAGGTGCTGATGAAGTAGCTCACCACTTCCCCACCTCTCAGAGACCTCCAGGTTCCCAGTTACAATTTTGGGAATAGTCAGGAACTTAAAGGCGTGCTCCTCCCAGCGAAAACATAAGGCGAGGGGTTCCTCTTGCCAGATAGAAGAGAAATGCCTGCTTTCATCACTGGATGTCAGGCAGATTACCTACAACTGACACAAAGGCAGGGGCTTGTTTTATCTTTTGGCAAAGGCGCTGTTGTGAAGTTACTTCTCAAAAGGCCTGTAGGCACCACCACCACCACCCCGTCTGCCAGGAAGAAGGGACTTCTCTGGCAAAGGCAAGACATACCTTGCATTCAAACAGAAGCACCTCCTGAAGCTATGCACATTTCTGCTCTGTGAAGGATAAGCTGTGTGCACCAGAATCAACCTCTAACCCAATCGTACCAAGAGAACCATGCTGAGGGACATGGCTGTCACCATCACTGAAATACATTACTATCTAGACTACATTCATGGGCTGAATGCCTCTAAAAATAGGCCAGTATGTCCACGAAGATAAATACTCTGCCCCCCAAACTGCATTCATGAGAGGTGCAGAGGTGATGAGGCTAGACACACACCACAGCACATTTCCAACAACCTGAAAGCAACTTAAAGGTCATGGCCAACTAATTTCCCCCGGAACGTTTTGGGGAAAAAGGTTATGAGTTTCATGGCATCTCTAGCAAAGGGACATAAGGTCCTTCTAACTAGCAAATATTGAAGAGAAAGCTGGGAGAGTGGAATTCTAGATCATTTGAGGAAAGAGTTTTATTCATACAGTACCTGCAACAAGTATTTATTAAGTGACTACTATTCTAACTGCTAATACCAAGGCACGGTTCCAGGTGCTAGCAAAAGACCCGTGAACAAACCAGGCAAAAATCCCAGCCCTTGGAGTTTACCTTTGATGGAAAACAAATGGCACCAAATAAAATGTCAGATGAGTGCAATGAATAAAAATGCAGGCATAAAAGAGGACAGGACGTGCCAGGGGTGGGGAGTTGTAATTTTCACTGTGTGGCTGATGCTTGAGCAAAGATGTGAAGTCGCTGGTCAGGAGGGAGCCTTACCGCTGTCTGTTGGAAGAGCGTGGCAGGCAGGAGGACGAGCAAGTGCAGGGGCCCCGGGGTAGGAGCACAGCTAGCCGGGAAACAGCACAGAGGCCAGTGTGGCTGGGCAGTGGGCAAAGGCAAAGGTGGTAAGAGCTGCAACTGGAGAAGTCCTGGGGAGGGACTGGGCAGCCAGTGAGGCTGTGGCAGGTGATGGCGGGGACTTTGACTTTTCTTCTCCCAGCGTGGGGGGAGTGTTGGCAGAGGAGTGCCATGCTCAATGAACTTCCTTTATATGGAGGTAAGAGACACGTTATATATTTCAAAGGGAACAATTCTGGGGTTTTCAATACATTCCCAATGCTGTACAAGCCCATCATCACCTCCTTTCTGGTTCCGAAACCTATGCATCCCTCCAAAATAAAAGCCCTTACACATTAAGCAGTTTCTCCTCCCTTCTCCACCCGAGAGATCTGTGTTCTGTCTCTGTCAATATACTTATTCCAGATTTTGCTCATAAATGGAATCATGCAGTATGTGACCTTTTGTGTCTGGCTCCTTTTTACTTAGCATGTTTTCTAGATCGTCTGCATTGTGGCATATATCAGTACCTCATCCCTTTTTATGGCTAAATAATATTCCATTGCATGGATATATCACATTTTACTTATCCATTCATCTGCTGATGGATGTTTTGGCTCTCTCTGCCTTTTGGCTATCGGGAATGGTGCTGCGATGACCATGTGTATCCATGAACTTATCACTGGAGCACCTGTTTCCAATTCCTTTGGGTATATCCCTAGGCTGAATTTCTAATGGGATCACTATCACTGGTGGGTTGAGAGTTGTCTGGGGGAAGAGGAAGGGCAGGAGGAAAGCCAGTTCAGAGGTTACCAAAGGGATCCCTGGGTGGCACAGCGGTTTAGCGCCTGTCTTTGGCCCAGGGCGCGATCCTGGAGACCCGGGATCGAATCCCATGTCGGGCTCCCCATGCATGGAGCCTGCTTCTCCCTCTGCCTGTTTCTCTGCCTTTCTCTCTCTCTGTGTGTGACTATCATGAATAAATAAAAATTTAAAAAAAAAAGAGGTTACCAAAGTACTCCAGGTAAGAAAAGACAGATCCTGCGAAGAAGTGACCCAGGAGAAAGGAGAACAAACAGGAAGTGGAGGGAAAGCCAAGGGAAGGGAGTGTCTCATGGAAACAAGAATGATGAAGCCCATCAAGCAAGATCCAGCAAGATGGGGACTGATCACTGCCTACTGGGCTTGGCCACGCAGAGGTGAGCAGATGGCCGGGGAAAGCCTCAATGGAGTGGAAGGACTTGGAGACACAAGAGGCAACAGCTCTTTCAAAGAATTTCATGAAAAGCGCAGAGAAATGGAATGACAGGTGGAAGGGGCTATCAGGTCAAAGGTCTGTTTTAATGGGAGTCATCATGGAACGGTGGCTGGTACGAATGATGCGGTAGGAGCCCAATGCTGTACAAGCCCATCACCTCCTTTCTGGTTCCAAAACATTTCCATTCCTCCAAAATAAAACCCCTTACACATTAAGCAGTTTCTCCTCCCTCTCCACCAGAGAGATCTCATCAAGATGCAGGTGAGAGGTGTGGAGTAGTGCTGGGGCTGGAGTGACCCCACAAGAACATGAGCGGGGATCCCATGGCATGTAGGGCACACGTGGAGTGGTCATAGGCCTTAACCAAGAGCAGGGTAAGCCTCCTCCATGCTGTAGGGAAAATTCTCAGGAAGTCATACTGGAAGGAGCCTAAGTTTGGACCACTGTGGATTATCTCACCTAATGACAAGAGAAGCCAAGCTGAAGTCAAAACGTCACAAAACCACAGCACTCATATTTGGCCCTCTAATATTCCAAGTAATCTTCCTTTGCCTTAGCTTTACCCTTCTCATGATGTCCTTGGGCTAACATTAAAGCTACCATCATGGGGACGCCTCTTTGGCTCAGTGGCTGAGCATCTGCCTTCAACTCAGATGTGATCCTGGGGTCCTGGGATCAAGTCCTACATCCGGCTCCCCACAGGGAGCCTGCTTCTCCCTCTACCTATGTCTCTGCCTCTCTCTCTCTCTGTCTCTCATGAATGAATAAATAAAATCTTTAAAAAATAAATAAAAATAACGCTACCACCATGAACAGTAGAGCAGCTGGTTCAGGAGTGAGCAGAGTGACTGGTTATGCTAAGCTCTGCACCTCATACAACATGCAAAATATTGAGGCCTTAGGTACAGTGCTGAGAGAGACTGCGTCTTGGTAGGAAGGCTAGTAAATGTTCCCGCATGTGCCTATATGGACACATAGGAAGCAAGGTGAAAGGTATGTCACAATTTCTTTTTATAATATCATTTAAGGGGCAATGAAACTATAGTGGAAAGAGCATGGAAAGGCCTGAATTTGAGACCCCCCTCTACAACATATTAGGTGCGGAGCCTTAGTCAAGCTAATTAACCTCTCTGAGCCTGAGAAATGGGGTCAGGAATACCCACATCATCAGTCTTCAGCAACAAATGAGAGAATAGTTCTAAAAACAGATTGTAGAACACTACGTGGTTATCCACGTAACCTGGCTTTACTTGTCTCGATGTGTTTCACATGTTTACGAATTTCTGAAAGTTAATGCAAAAGACTGTATGACAGGCAACAAGAATCCCCAGAGGAGGAGTTGTGCTTTCTACGTACTAGACCCAAAGTCCAAGAACAGGACAGAGAGGAATCCCAACAGCTCGAGCATGTGGCCTCTTCAGGGGTCTGGGCTCGTTACCTCACCCCTGGCTAAGCCATCAAAGGCTCGCCAAAAGCTGCCCGGAGGTCACAATATCCTGTTTCATCATTGACTCCCATCATCTTGCTTAGCACACTTCAGTCCTTTGGAGTGTTCAAGACAAAAGAGGGTGAGAGATGAGGTCTAGACTCCCTATTTGGGGATTGCCTCCAGAGGGTTTCATCTATCCCAGCACTGAGAGCGGGCCTGCTTGGAAGCATCCTGCTGAGCATCAGTTCCTCAAAGGTCTGTTTATACAGCTCAGCATTTCCAACCCCACACTAGAAACTACCAGCTCAGAGTTCAGCAAACTAATGGGGTAGATGTGAGAACTGCCCCTGTGCCAAAGGACATCAGGGTTTCAGCCCCACTAAAGACCTCCCCTGATCTACATCAGTACGGTGCAGTAGAACCTTCTGCAAGTGCCCTTTATCCGAGCTGTCCATTATGGTAACCACACACCAATTTTACTTGCTCCTGGAGAAAGAGTGTTAAGATGTTGGAAAGCGAGACAAAAGCAGGAATGTGAAGACCCTGGTGCACGCTTAATAGATGGTCATCTTGCACCCCAACAATCTGGCATGGCTTCTGTCCTCTTAGCTAACCCAAATCTTCCCCAGCCTTCAAGGGTCAGCGCAAACCTTGTGCCCTGCTCTAAGGTCATCTATGCCCATCCAGTGCTCTCCGTGGCTCTTAGGGGTAGACCAGTAATAGGGGCTACAGAAATTCATAGGAGACTCAGGACACCTCCAGCTTGAGCCATCAAGGAGGTGTGCTCCAAAGAAATGAGGACTTAAGTGAAAACCTCAAACAAAAAGTAGAATCAGAACAGGCTGAGTTATGGAGTCAGACATGCCAAATAGAGGGACAAGCTCGTAGAGACAAAAAACCCAAGGTGGGTTATGCAGGCAGAGAGCAGACCGATTTGCCGTCTGCTCAGCCCAAAGAATTATCAAGAGATAAAACAGGAAATGATGTTTTCTGCTAGATGTGAGGTTATTTTGAGCCAGAGGGAGAGGGCCTTGAATGCTGGGTTTGACTACTCTTTCACAGGAAATGGGAAGTCTTGGCACATCATTGAGCAGTCATAACTTGGGGCAAACAGCACTATGGGAGGATCGCAAGCAGGGGCAGCACACAGGATAGATATGCAAGGACCTGAAGAGGCTGCTGCAATCTCGCATCCCATGGCCTTGTGTCCCCAGGAGTGATCACTCCCCTCCCAGCACTTTCAAGCATCCCCTCGGCCATCACCATTTCTGACAGTGGAGGAATCAATACACCATACACTGTTGGTTGCCCTCCCGAACACCACCCCTACCTTGCTAAGAGGATCTCGACTTCATTGGGCAGCAATGCGCTCCCCATTCCAGGGATGAGTCATGACTTACCTAAGCCAGGCAGACTGATCTCTTTCCCATTTGCCAGTGACTAGCCTGGGGGTGGGCATGTGGCCCAGTTATAGTCAAAGACATACATACAAGGGGCGGTCTGCTAGGGACCCCTGACAAAGACTTTCCTCCACATGAGAAGCAAACAATGAAGCAAGCACTGGTCCCAGCCCTTCCTTCTCACTTTGGACCTGTCATACGAGGATGAGAAGCTGCAGGCCCTGGGGGACAAGCTGGTCCAAGAAGCCAGCACCCTGAAGACAGACGATGGGAATCTGGAGAGAGACTGGATCCCTGATGACCCCAAACTGCCAGACCAACCCAGTCACTCATACCCCCAGTTTCCCGTTAGGCAAAGATCACTCTCCTATTGGCCTCAGCCCCCTGTTAATTCAGTTTCATGTTACTTGTAGCCCAACATGAACCCAAACACAGGACTTACCCGGGACTTGGTCCCAGAGCTGTTCTATGATTCTTACTGCTGTTACCGACCAGAGCATGCGGATCTTGCAGGACACCCCTGGGGTAGAAGGTATATATACCAAGGGAACAAGAGCTGGGCAGGGGCCATAACTGAGAAGCAAGGACAGTCAGGGCCAGAGGCTGCGGAGCCCCATCATTAAAGGAAAGGGACCACACCTTACCGCGTTGCCGGACAGGTAGAAACATCTGGCAGGAAGAGGATGTGGCAAGCCATAGAGAGGGCTCAGGGCCCCAGCTGACCCATCAATGACCGCTTAGTTCACCGAGTGTCTCGTGCTCCAAACCGAGTGGAAAGATCCCGCCCACTAGCTGGGCCCAGGGCGTGACGAGCTTGGTGCATTCCCTGCCAGATCCTCACTGCCTATCATGCTTTACGGACACAAAAACAAATTCCACCATATGTTAAAGTTAATTGCAAACATTTGCTGCTGAAGAGAGCTCCATTTTTCAAGAGCCCACAGAGATCTGGTTACACTGGTGGCTGAAGCATCAACCAGCCTCATGCACTCATTGAAAGCACCGGGGCCAACCTGAGGGTGGCAATCAAACCGTGGATGGACCCCTACTCACTGCCCCCTCCCCTCCCATCCCGCCGGTCCCCACCTCCACCAGGCTCAAGCAAGTGCACACGCCAGGTCCAAGAGTGCACAACCCCTCTGTCGACACAAGCTGAAGGCCACTGGAGGGAGACTGGAAGGACCAGGGTGGTGGGGGCAGGGCAAGATGATGGCAGGAAGGGGTGGAAGGATGGGGACGGACTGGGAAGTCAGCTGGCTGTGTTCCACTGTCCAGTGAGTGCTGAAATAAGAGGGAGAGAGAAACCCAGGAGGCCCAGAGCAGTCAGGCTGGTTTGCTAGGGGTCTGCATGGGGCCTGCAAGCCATAGTTATTGATGGTGTGGTTTAGGAAGAGGCCAGTGAGGGTGAACCTGGGGCCCACCGGCCTTCAGCCTAGAATGCAGCCGGGGAAGTCCCTGAACAGCATGGCTGGCGGGGAAGAAGGCAAGACTCAGATCTTCCTTGAACACTCTTCCATGGGCCATGGAGAGGCATTCGTAAGCACCTCCCTGGCAGTGTGGAGAGGAAACAGGAAGACTTTGTATGGCTCAGCCTGTGCATTGCACCCACATTCCCACCTGTCCCGAGAGAAGCAGTTCGTGCTTTGGATTTGCACCAACACAGCTGGAGAAACAGGCTGGGAGGAGTCACAGCACTAAGTGCTCTGGCTCAGGTAGGAGCACCACGGAGGGTGTCTATGGAGCACTGGCCATTGCGGCAAGTCCAAATGTGTTATGTCTGGTGGATGGAGAAAAATTTCTGAGCAAGCTCTTAAAGGGATGGTGAAATCATCATGACCACTGAGTGGCCTGTCGTGCCTACAGACTCATTCCCAGGCCTTTCTAGAGGATACATAGGAGGAGTTATCTACAGAGGGGAGCCCACCTGGTCAGCTCCAACCCCATGGGAACCTCCTAATGGCAAAGTCCCAAGACATTCATTCTGCGTCCACATGTTCACACCCAGCAGATGCAAAGATAGAAGCAACTCAACGGGGAGAAATTGGTCAAGAAAGTCAAGTCAACTGGGGATGCCTGGGTGGCTCAGTTGGCTGAGCATCTGACTCCTGGTTTCACCTCAGGTCATGACCCCGGGGTCATGAGATTGAGCCCCACGTGGGGCTCCATGCTCAGTGGAGTGTCTGCTTCAGATTCTCTCTCTCCATTTCCCCCTTTTCTCTCTCCCTCTCTCTCAAAATAAATAAATAAATTTTAATTTATTTTGAGAGAGAGAAAGCACACAAACAGAAGGAAAGGGAAGGGGCAGAAGGAAAGGCAGAGAGAGAGGGAGAAGCTCCCTGCTGAGCAGGGAGCCCAATGCAGGGCTCGATCCCAGGACCCTGGAATCATGACCCAAGCTGAAAGCAGATGCTTAACCTACTGAGCCACCCAGGTGCCCCAAGAATAAACAAATAAATCTTAGAAAAAAGAAGTCAAGTCAACCAATCTGGGGTCCTGTGGAGCCCATCCACTGAGGCAGGCCTCACCTTCCTGTCTAGGCTCCCATACAATGAGTACTTAGCTAAGCTACCTAAATCTTTGTTTTGTCTCTTTTCATATGCATGTTGCCCCACGGAACACACTGCAGCAGTTACATACTATTTTATTCGTAAATAATTAAGTATGCCCATTGCACTGAGCTACCCCATGCTACGAGTATCACAAAAATAGCAACTGTCCCTTACCAAGAGAAGTCTAACATCTGTTAGAGATTCAGAGCATATACAGGAGGAAAGCTAAGTGACAATACAAGAGTTAAGTGTTCCAGATGAGGGTGCAACAGGACATGCAGTAGAGTGCCAACCATAAACCTGGCACCACTGGGAGCGCACGCAGGGTCACAGAGAGGCACCCCAAGGTAGCACCAAATGAAGACAAAAGACAACAAACACTAGCATCGTCATGCTCACTTACCTGTCTCACCTGCCCAAGGCACTCCTCAGGTGCTAAGACTGTCATTTATCCCTCAAAACCACCCAAGTCAGACACAATTATAATCTCCATTTTTACAGATTACGAAAGTGGGACCAGAGAGGTTAAATGACCATACACCCTCATCCAAGCTTGACAGCAGATCTGCCTTGGGTCCTGGGCAGTGAACACCTGCCTGGGTTCCGAGAGTGACTTCTCTCTTCTAAATTTCCAGTCCAGTTATGGCCTCCACTGGCCATCCTCCATCCTTGTCCCCAGCACCCCTACACACACACATACACACACACACACACATTTGCACTTCCAACTTTCTGTGCTAAGAACAGTTTCATACATCTACTGTGGTTTATGTCACTGTATTCATAAGTACTGGTTTATATTTGACTCCTTCACTCTATCGTGTCCCTAGAGGAACAACATTCATTTTGTATCCCTAGCCCACAGCATCATACCTAGCATACCATATATCCATAGTAACTCTTGGTCAGATTGGGTTAAATGGAAGTGAATTGAACCAATTTGGGAGTTAGGTTCTTGGGCATAGAAGTCAGGGTTTATTGCTGATTCTAAGAAGTGAGGAATGACCAAACTGCCCTTAGCTAATCTACCTTCCCAGTGCTGGACTCCAGGGGTGAGTATTTACTACGGAAATCAGAAGTGGCAGCGGCCCTGATGGATGGCCACCACCCTCATAAAGAGCTGTGGGATGCAGTCTCCAGCCACAGCCTCAGGGCTTCTAAGTCCCTTGAAACTTTATGGCACTGTTACCATGGCGGTCACGGATGTAACGCGCCATGGAGGCAAAAAAATGAAATTCCCCTAGAGGTGAAACATTGGTGGGAACTTCTTCACGGGCAGGAGTGAGTGACTTAACCTCTCTGAGCCTTGGTTTCCCCATCTGTAACGTGGAGATGACAACATCTCCTTAAGGTCGTTGGAAGGATTAAATCTAGTCATCTAGGGAAAACATTGGGGCTGGAGCAGAGTAGGCCCCTCGGTCATCAATAGCATTTCCTGTGTCCTTACTACTGTTGGGAATACAAGCCCTAGCATTCTTGCATCACCAGAGTGATGGGTTTTGTCACCTTGTTTTGATTTTTCATTTAAATATACAAGAACGGGATTCACAGGAACTCTGGCAATAATAGTGGAAGGAACCCTATGGTTTCCAATAAACGAGGTTGCTCATTGATCAAACGCGGCCAGGCTGACATCTGAAATTGCCACCAAAGGGCTACAGAGCTCACTCCTCCCAACCTCACAACACCAGACAGCCCTGAGTCCTAGGCTGGGCCTCTACCAGGCAAGTTATTTGCCCCTGGGTCCCTGCACTCACTGGTTTGGCTTTGTTGGCTAGTACACTAATGGCAGTTATTCATTAGCGAGTGTGAAGAAAACCCCCAACAAGCAGGCGTCTGGGCTTTGCAGGAGAGCCCAATGCAACCGCTCATTAGCATTTGTGAGGGACACCCCAATAAAAACACCCAACGATGTCCCACTAAACCTGACCAGAGTGACAGAGGTCGACTCAGTTCCACGTGACTTCCAGTCACCTCACAAACACCCCTGCTGGCCCCCCTTCCCCACACTCTGTGTCTTCCCCCTGCCTCAGCAAAACCCCCTCCTTTCCCCTCTATAACAAATCCAGATGCGGACCCCAACGCGTCCTCCCCACGGAAAGAAGGTGGTCCCCGCTGCAGATGAGTCAAATGCCCTGAGGATGAGGAGCAGGGTGGGGGCAGGTCAAAGGGAGGGAAAAGACTAGAGATGAGAAAAGGCAGCATCCAGGAAAGACAATCGGCAGAACTGTGCTCCCCTCCCTCTGGTTTCTAGAACATTCGCAGCGCGAGACTGTGTGTCTTCCTCCCTATGAGTCTGAATGCCAGCCAACTCAGAGAATGAGAGCAGACTGGGGCTAGGCAGGAGATAACCACAACTGTGTTGGGAATGTCCCTGAGGCTTCGCAAAGGGGAGCCCGGCGGGAGTGGGGGGATGCCCTCAGAGAGGCTGGAGGTGGGGGTGAGCGTGGGGGAAGGGCACATGAGATGCGGTGGGCGGAGGAAAAGCCAAAAAGGGGCTCCTTCAGAGGAGTCATCCCCACTACAGTCCCGAGAATGCATTTTCTGATTCTCCCTGGCAAACGTAAACTCCCCGGTCACAACATATTCTGGAAAACCCTCTGCCTTTCCTGCCCATCAAGAGGCCTTTAACACTGAAACCCAGGCCCGCCTTTTCTGATAATGAGTCTGCTGAGATTTTAAAATCAAATCCCTGCCTGTGAAAAGGTTTTCAAACATAAAAAGGATTCCAGCCAGACAGACAGACAGCCCTGCCCCTCCAGCCTCACCCTTGCAAGCTTTGGCAAAGTGCAGCTCCAAACCCCCTTCCTGCAGGTGCCAGGACGGATCAGCCCAAGTCACTGGAGGGATGACATAGGAGGCCGAAAGGCCAGCCACCCTACAACCTCATGCTCCAGCCCAGGGTGAACACAGGACCCAAAGCGTGAGGTTAGAATCACTCTGCCCCGAGCTGGCAACGGAAATGGCCTCAGACCGTGCGTTCGCCATCACACGGTGTCTGTAAAGAAAAGCAAAACAAATTTTTTGAGTGTGATCCACGGCCACCGTCATCAATTGCAATAAATCCCTTGGCGCTTCAGGGAACCGTCAGAAGAGAATACACTCTCAGAGAGGGGGAATATTCAGGAGATAAGGCTCGTGAGCAAACCTCCTAAAGGATGCAAAAACTCCTCATGTGGGATTTGATATTATCATATCTTGGATCAGAAACGGGGCACTGAGCAATACAGAGATGCAGAGAAGGATCATTCCGCGCCTTGGCCGAGCTCAAGATCTGGGCTCTGAAATCCATAATCAATCAAATCCGAGGCGCGCCACCACCGTGGAAAGGAGTAGCAATGCACTGGGAGGAGGAGCCCTGGGAGCTTCAAGCAGGGGTGCAAATGCCCTGGGGACCCACATGTGCCTGGCTGGGCTCCCTTGAGAAAGCTGCACATGGTGGGGAAGGTGTGGCGAGTCTGCTGGCCCCGAGGAATCTCCAATGCAGGGCAGGCCCGAGCCGAGCAAAACACCGCCCACAGCAGGAGGTAGGGGGCAGAAAGGCTCTGTGGGTGGCACATCGTGGCGATGAAGTTGTCTTGGCACCTGCTCACCTCGCTACTTGCCACCAGGGGCTCGCGAGCAGGAGTGCCAGCCTCCAGAGGGCATCCCTGCCAAATCCCCCACTCGGGCAGGGGCATTCCAGGGCTGTGCCAGGGCCCGGGCAGCAGCTCAGGGGCCGCAGGTGGGGGCCGCAGCCCTGGGATGGAAGGTCCCTCCCTGAGTCTTCCCCCTTTGCACATTCCCTCTCCCTGCGGGCACATGTCCCTTGGTGTCAGAGACAGATTATCCCATGTTGTCACTGCTCCCTGTGACTCCTGCAGAGCACCCGGCTGCAGGAAAACCAAGTCCTCCTTTGCTCTTACAGGCCCTCCCTGGGCCGCGGATTCCTTGTAGCCCCTGTTCCTCCCACGGTGGCCACAGGGAGGTCAGCTCCCCAGATGACTGCACCCCGTCTCCACTCCCACGTGCACGCGCACGCCCCGCAGAGCCGGAGCAGCTTCCCGCTGGAACGGCACAGAGAGGCGGGAGGAGGATCTGTCCTCTTACGGGGCAAGAATCCAGCTTCTTCCAATTGGCTGGATGACCTAAAAAAGGAAAGTCGGATTCCCATCCAGGGGTCTAGGATTGGGCATCAGGTCATCCATCAGCCCCCAGAAACCTTTTGGCTTTGTGTGTAAGTGCTTATGTGAATTCCTGGGAGCAGCAACAATAGCCGATAGGGTCAGTCACCCTGTGCCAGGCCCCAGTCTAAGGGTTGACCACGTGTCAGCTAATTTAATCCTTAAATAGGAGATAGGAACTGTTTTAACCTGCCATGTAAAGATGGAGAAATAGGGGCGTCTGGGTGGCTCAGCGGTTGGGTATCTGCCTTCGGCTCAGGTCGTGATGCCGGGGTCCTGGGATCAAGTCCTGCATCGGGCTCCCCACGTGGAGGCTGCGTCTCCCTCTGCCTGTGTCTCTGCCTCTCTTGTGAATAAATAAATAAAATCTTAAAAAAAAAAAAAAAAAGGCCAGAAGAAATTCAGCACACAGGTCATCCTCTGGCGGGAGGAGTACTTGAACCAGAGTAACAAAAGCCAGGTTCTCCCCACAAAGAGCCACCTGCCGGGCAGCAGCAGAGAGGCCCGAACGATGGCGCTGGCGCATGAGCCCTGCACCTCTTCCCACCGACTGCAGGCTGCACCTCGTTACCTGGCACCATGGGGACCCCCGGCCTCGGAGGGCCCCAAGCGGGCATTACCCTGCGTCAAAGCAGGCGGGCCCTGAGCTCGTGGGTGCTTTCTCCTGCAGCATCAGCCGGAGCAACTCCCAAGGGAACCCCCCACCCCACCGGCTGTGTGTCCCGAGGGCCTCCCATTCACGTTCATTTGTTCACGAGTTCCGGAGCCCACGGGCTGAGGAACTTGCACGGTCACCACGCTTGTCTGAGGGACGCTGGATGCAGCGACCCCCCGACGAGTGACCCGGGTCCCTGAGAAGCAAGGGGATGGAGCCCGCAGCCAGTGGGAAGAGGCCTTGGCCCTGGAAGCTGCCCCGCCGGCAGCGGGCATGGGCCGACTGCGTCTCCTGCCCCAGGCGCCCCCAAAGCCGCACCAGCATGCCCAGCTCCATGCCCGGCTCCATGCCTGGGTCACAACAACGGTCACGGCTAAGTACTTGCAGAAACCGAAGCGCACGTTACTTCCCATGCACGCAGGCTCTTTTCCTACTAGGGGACGTGAGAGAAGAGCTAAGAGAGACGCTGGGCTGTCCTCCCTTGAGAGAGTAGGGGGGCAGGGATGCTTGGTTCATCTGTCCTCTCAGAGCCAGCAGCTCTGTATGCCTCAGTTTCCACTGTGGTTCAATGGGGGCCTGAGCCACCTGTCCAGAATGTTCGCCAAAGACCTAACGCCTTCCCTCCCAGGGCCAGGGCGGGAGGCGGGGGGTACATGAGGCCAACTTATCATCCCCTTAGCATCTCTATGATGATGAAAATAATTTGTATTATTTGCTGCAATGAGTGGTCAATGGTCGGGGCCTATACATCAATAAACATATCAACTGCCCCAAAGACGCTCAAGTGGAGATTTGTGGGGAGGGCTTGAGCCGTCATTTACATGACCCCTTTCCAGCTCCCGGTCCCCCTCTCCCCGGGGCGGGCAAGTGCTCGTTTTACTGCCTGGCAACCAGACTGGGACTAAGCTTGCTAAAATATGAGTGTTTTTTTGGCTGGAGTACCAGAGAGCCTGCAGCCCTACGGAGAGAGAAAAATTGAACACACCAGGCCGTGGCTCCAGAAAGGGGAAGAATTAGGCTTCACACCGAGCAGGCTGAACCATGGCATTCTTTAGATAATGCTTAACAAACCCCCAAACAAAGGCAGCCAACTTCGCTGCATGTTCGTAAAATGTATTCTCAGCAGATTCGGGCTTATTGAAGCCCCAAGTCGCTCTGCAGCCAGGGTCCCCGTCCTAAGCCTCCCGTTTTTCCGTGCCGCTCCCCGCGTCTGAGTCCCTGCAGACTCTGCCAATCAGAATTCCTCACCTCGGGCTCAGGGGGGCTTAGCAACCAAGGTGAATGGTGGTGCTTTTAAATTTGATCCTCACCTTTAAAAACCACCACCCCCCTTCTTCCAAAGTCTCCCCCCCACCCCCACCCCGCCCTGATGAGCCATCACCCAGGGGCCAGTCCTCGGTGCTTTGAGGGCTGACTTCTTAAAGAGGAAGGTGTGGGGATTTGTGGGGCTCACCTCCACATCTCCCCGTTCTACCCTGAATGACGCCGCTCCCGTTCAGTCGCCTCTATACACCAGACCATTTACTACCATGGTCCCAAAACTTCAACCTTAAGGTCGTTGTTTTTTTGTTTTTTGTTGTTGTTGTTGGCTATGTCACTGTCACCGGTTATGGTTAGCATTATTTTTTTAAAGATTTTATTTATTTATTCATGAGAGACACACAGAGAAAGGCAGAGACACAGGCAGAGGTTAAAAGCAGACTCCCTGCGGGGAGCCTGATGTGGGACTCGATCCGATCCCGGCACCCCGGGATCAGGCCCTGAGCCAAAGGGAGATAGATGCTCAACCGCTGAGCCACCCAGGCGCCCCTATCGTTAACATTAGTAAGTATTTGCACACCACACAGAAAGCCAGCTTGGTAAACTGGCAGGCATGGTTTTGTAGTCCAATCTGTTTTTCTACTGAGGAATTTCGAGGGCTAGGTCGAAATGGCAAAGGTACGGGAGTAGGCTTATCTGAGATTAAACACAAACATTATCGAACTTCATTAAAACTAAATGCAGCTTTCAATTCTTTTCACACACACATCAACATCCCCGCCCCCCCAGCCCCGCACCATGGTGTCCTATTGACCCTTTACCCAATTCCCCAGGATCTGTGCATTGGATGGGCCCTTTGTGACACTTAATAGAGGACAGGCATCAGAGGACTGGAGACGAGATGGGGTCCTAAAGTGTGTACCATCTGCAAATCTGAGATCAACACCTCTGCTGCAGAAGTTACCTCTGCACTCCAGGATATAGGGAACCAGACCTGGGGCCTTGAGGCCCACAACACCCCTGGCTAACTCTCTGACCTCAGGCAGGATTCTGTTAGGAGCCTTCTCTTCCAAAAATGAGAGTAACAATTGCTACCCCTCACTGAACTCCCAGGGCTTTGGGGGGTGAATGGGATAGGGAGCAGAAAACACTTTAAGTGCTTCTGAGAAAGAAAACACAGAAATGCAAGATACTAAGCTTTTTGGAAAAAAAAAATAAGGAAGACTCTCCAGGATTCTCTAGTTCTTGTTTGTTTGGGTTTTTTTAAGATTTTATTTATTTATTTATGAGAGACACACAGAGGGAGAGAGACAGAGACACAGGCAGAGGGAGAAGCAGGCTTCAAGTAGAGAGCCCAACGTGGGACTTGATCCCAGGACCCCAGGACCACACACCCTGGGCCAAAGGCGGCACTAAACCACTGAGCCACCCGGGTTGCCCTAGTTCTTGAATATTTTTGCACCCAGCTGCCCTGAACCCTCATCTTCACTTGAAAAGCAGCAGCAAAGAAGGAACACCCAACCCCAAAGCACAGACCCAGGCCTCTGACAGCAGGTGGCTTGGACGTGGGGCCTCAACGTTCACAGATTCAGATGTGACAGATTTAAGTGATGGCCACAGCAAACACGAAAACCAGAAACCATGCCAAACACAGAGCTGGACAACCCAGTCCAGGTCCATCCCCCCGGAAGACTCCAGGATTCCTGGAGGTGAGGATGGGGCAACATGCATACAGGGAAAAGGTTTCAGGCTGACCGCAGGCAGAGTGGAAAGTAGGCTTGATGATGCTGGGCCACAGCTGTACCCGAAGGACGTGCATGGCAAAGGACGACGGCTCAGCAAACTGTACCCGCTGTCAATCGGGTCCACCTACATCTGTGTACATATGTGTGCACGCACATGTGAAGCCACAATGCACTGTCCTCTGAAAACAAGGCTGCAGTGCCCAGAACGGTGCCTGACCGACAGCAGACATGGAGTACGTGACCTGTTCACTGATCAGAGTCCTACTGACTTTTAGATCATCCACGTAAGGGGATTTTTTTTCTCCAGTAACAGCAATGAATCTTCACCGATCAATCAACCTCCCACTCAGCCCCCTTGTGCTCAGTGGCCCCCCGGGTGTGAGACAGCTGACTGGGGTAAGGGGCATCGGACAGAAGGAAACACATGGCATGCCCGGCCCCCAGCCTCGACGCCTCTGCTTTCTGCTGGAACCCCAAATCCTGGGCACCAGCCTCTGCTTCTTCCTTCTACCACACTCTGTCCAGGCCATCTATCCAACCTCACGCTTTCCCAGACCATCCACAGCTGATGAACCCCAACCCTGAGCTCTGCCCTCACTCCAAACTCACATCAGGTTGCCTACTGATGCCTCCTCTTGGATATACAACCCATTTCCAACCTAACATGGCCAAACAGGACTCTGCAATGCCCCCTTCCACTTGCCAAATGGTCCACATGGCAGCCTAGGTAGGGCCGCCATCTACCCAGGAGTCATCTTGGGTTCCTTCTGTCCCTCAGCCACAATCTAAGTCCACCGGTCCTTCGAATCACGTCCAGAGTTGTTCATTCCTCACTGTCTCCACTGCTTTCTCCATCTCCTGCCTCCCTACCCTCAGCCACTGCAGCAGCCAGTGACCTTTTGAAAATGTAAATCAGATCTCACTCCCCGGTGTAAAGCCCTCCGGGCGGGGGGGGGAGGGGGGAGGACTTCTCTAATGGATCTAGAATAAATCCAAAATCCCTACTCAGCTTGACTAAACTTCCAGTCTGATCCTTGCCACCTTTTCCAACTCATGGAAGCAGCCACGCTGCTCCCCTCCTTCATTCAACGGCAGCTGCGCAGACTTCCTTCTCTGCCTCCAATAGGTCTTCCCCACGCTCTTCCCCAACATCAGGCATTTCCACAGGCCTCTCTTCTGCCTGGAACAATGTCCTTCTCCCCATTCTTTACATAAATGGTTCCTTCTGGCAGTCAGATCTCAGCTCAAATAGCCTCCAGGTCATCCAGCCTAAGTGCCCATCTGGTCACTTTATTCACCACCCAGCAAAGCACTGTTCTTCCTCCCGGCATCTTTATTCTGGACTTGTCTCCTTGGGTCCTAATTTATCTCCATGGGCAGAGAGAATGTGGTTGAGTGGTCAGAACAGAGCCCAGCATGCAGCATGTTCTAAAAACTATTTTTCAGGACGCCTGCGTGGTTCAGTGGTTAAGTGTCTGCCTTTGGCTCAGGGCGTGATCCTGGGATCCTGGAATCGAGTCTCATGTTGGGCTCCCTGCATACAGCCTGCTTCTCCCTCTGCCTGTGTCTCTGCCTCTCTCTGTGTCTCTCATGAATAAATAAATAAAATCTTAAAAAATAATTATAATTAAATAAAATAAAAACTATTTTTCAAATGTATGGCTCTTCTAACAGGGTACACACAAACTCTCATCGTAGTCACATGCAGGTGGGCTGTTCCTTGTCACTGCCCACAAGACATCATGAACGACGAGGCTATGCTTACTTTACATCTAATATCCCTTTGTTGCCAGGAGACAGAAGAAAGAAATTGCTGAAAAATCATCACCTCCTTTGGCAGGAAGTAAAAGAAAAGAGCCAAATTCACTCTCTCACCCCAACTTCCATCTTTGCAAACCATCTCTGGTCCATAAGAACACCGGCGTTTGAGAAACAGCGTCGAGATCCAAGGACCCAGGTCTGAATCCACGCTGGCGACACAGGCCATGTCACACAAGCGACTGCCTCTCCCAGCTTGTTGTTTGTTTGTTTGTTTTTGCCTCGCGTCTGTTAGCTGAATATCACACCAGCCCTGCCACCTGCCAGGGTTGTAACGGGCCACGAGCGTGTATGCAAAAGAACTTTGCAGCGAGCAAAGCGTGACCATAAGCACAGGGATCGCGAGCATTCCCGAGCTAAAGGGACTCAGTAGGGACCACAAAAATCTACCCGGCTGCTGAGTTCACTTGATACCAGCGGATCACCCCGGCTCGGTGTGGGCGTCTGATGTTGGAACAGGAGCTACGGGAGGCTCACGCTGGGGGTCCCAGCTCATATCGAGCAAGCGCGGGCAGCGAGGGCAGAGTTAATTACAGCCGGCGGCGGCCTTGCACGCGGGCCTACCCTGCCCTCCGCTGGGAGCACCGCGCTCTAAACCCGAGCTGGCCCATATTAGCGAGCAGTGATTAGAATATGCCCACAGGGCCTTTTAAACTTTCCTTCTCTAGTTAAAGCATTTGTTTTCAGCAAGATTTATGGACATGTCTGCTGAGCCCGAGCAGGTTTGCCAACACGGGAGTCCTTCCGTTTACAAAGCCCCGGCCGCCTCGCGCCCGTCTGCACCCACGTGGAAAGAAAGGCGGCCTCCCCCCGGGTGTTCTTGTTCCCCACAGGGAAGAGCGTGCGGAGAGGCGGCAGGAAGTTTCTGGATTTCTGAGCAGGCTTCGAGGGCCACCACCAGAACCATGACTGTTGGCTTCGGGACAGCCAGAGTGCCTCAGTCTCTCCATCCACAGGACGGGTGACTGGAGAAAAGAGAAGGTGACCTTGCCAAGCCCGGACAGAGTGCAAGTGCTTGACTGGAAGCAAACCAGTCATACCTGGAAGAAAACCATTCATACCTTAGCCACACATCCACGGTGCTATTCTTAAAAAGAAGAAGTGTGTTTCCTTTAACTTAAGTGTTCATATGAAAACAGGCTGCAGGGTGTCTGGCCCGGAGGCAGGAATTCATTAGGGGAATAAACGAATGCTGGCCTCCGCTTTGCAGGTATGGCCCATCATGGACTTGGAGGAGAAAGTTCTGCAGGAACTCTAAATCCTCCTTACTGGGTGGTGGAAAGGGAGGTGGGTGGGGGGTTGGGGTGACTGGGTGACAGGCACTGAGGGGGGCACTTGATGGGATGAGCACTGGGTGTTAGGCTATATGTTGGCAAATTGAATTCCAATAAAAAGAAATTTAAATAAATAATTAATTAATTTTAAAAAATAGATAAAATAAAATAACAAAATAAAATAAAATAAAATAAATAAAATAAAATAAAATAAAATAAAATAAAATAAATCCTCTTTACTACCCGTGCTGGGCAAGTCTGGACACTGTAGGACCAGTCTACAACAGGACATGGTTGGATGAAACTGGGTTTTCATATTCCTTCCACTTCCAGATTCCGTGATTCTATAATTCTGCTCATCCCTTGCCACAACAGCTCAGAAACGCTATAGACCTTCTTCTGGTCTAAGAGCTGCTCTGTGTCGCAGGGTGGTATGGGCTCATGGCCCTCTTGTCCAGAGGAGGAGGAAAGGCCTACACGTCTGAGGCAGATGCATGCGCCAGGGCTTCCTCATGACAGATGAGGACAGATGCTGTAAGACCAGCTGTTTGCCATCCTACTGAGGACCAAACTAAAAGGAACGGGTTCTGTCTAATGGACCGGGGCTTAGGCCAGACGTCGGCAAGCATTCCTAGCCAGGACGGGTTGTGAAATGCAGCGACGTAGAGAAGCTGTGTGAGCTTCTTTTCCAAATGCCCTCATTGGCCTGATGGGCCCTGGTCTCCCTGAAGTGGCTCAGTGGTCTGGGAAATGGAAGTGGGGTGGAAGGCAGGGGTGATGAGACACCCCAACTTCACCAGCCAGGTGACCCAGCTCCGTGGTGTCAGTCAGAGTGTGGACTAGCTAATTAGAAAAAGTACAGCCCCTCTCCTAGGCTAGTAGAGGAACCCCAGCCCAGGACTGGTCCCGACTCAAAGAGGATGTAGGACCCCGAGTGGTCACCGTACGGGCGGACATGGGCGAGGCAGAAGGGCCGGCAGCTGGAGGCCCGCTGACCCCTACCATCACTGTCTCTGTGACGGTGGACAAACTACTTAAAATGCCTGAAGCTTAATTTTCTCATCTGTAACAGAGGTTCAGTAATTCTAACCCTGAACAGCTCTTGCATCAGATGAGTTAACTTATGCAAAAGCACCCACTAAATCTTCGTGTCCTTCTTTTCCTGCTGGCAGGCCCAGGATGTGTGCAGGAAGTGCCCTGATAGACTGTGCAAATCCCACCTGGAAGACAAGAGCCAGGGAAGAGCCAGGATGGGCCCGTCCTGCCAGGTCCTGGCCCCTTGACTGGTCTAAGCTTCCTAACTCTGTACACAAGGACAATGAAAGCACACAGCTTCAAAAACCAGAATCTGAGGATTCCCCATTGATTTCTGCCTTGATCACGTGACTTTAACCTCTCTGTGTGTGCCTCAGTTTCCCCTTATTCATTAAAGACAGACTAAGAACATCCAGGGTGGCGGAGAGGGTGCCCACCGTGGGCCAGGCACCAAACTTTTCACTGTCTATACGGTCTCTCCTTTGATCACCCCGAGAGTTCTGCAGGGTTAGTACCACTGAGTCACTTTGCGGATGTGGACAGTCAATTGCCTAAAATCAACCACACAGATCACCTGTGGCCCCAGGATTCAAATTCAGCCTGCTCAGTTCTAAAGACAAGCCTGTTTCCAATCTCTGAACACCTCTCCAAGGTGTTCTGGGCACTTGCAAGATTGTGTCTAGAAATAATTAGAGAAGAGTAAAATAATTAGCACCATACTATAAAGAATGTTTGGTGCCAGGAGGGAGCTGACAATTCTTCAGGGTCCGAGGTGCTCTCTGAGGTCTCATCTCTCCGTCCCGCCTATCACCCAACTAGGTTGAAATCTGGGAGGCAATTACAGTGGGAATTACTCTTAAGATTAGGCTAATTAGGAAAAATAAATCAAGGCATTCCGTTGTATTTGTCTTGATAATAGGGAGCATATGAGCTTTAAAAATGCAAACTGTTAATTGTCTGAATGACCTCCTAGTCCACTGCCTACCCAGCTGCCTCAGGGTGGGGTGGGCTTCTTCCCAAGGAATCCACTGACCCAGTCCAATTCGTTATGCCCGAAAGATGGTTCGGTGGGCAGAACATAATCAAGGATTTTAAAAATCCTCTTTGCACACGAGAGTCCATTTCTCTAAGGAGCTCAGGGTGGGATGCCTGGGTGGCTCAGTGGTTGAGCATCTGCCTTTGGCTCAGGGCGTGACCCCAGGGTCCTGAGATCGAGTCCCACATCAGGCTCCCTGCAAGAAGCCTGCTTCTCCCTCTGCCTGTGTCTCTGCCTCTCTCTGTGTGCCTCTCATAAATTAATAAAATCTTAAAAAAATAAATAAATAAAGGACCTCAAGGCACTTTTCTTTCCCAGTCCCCTCCTAATAGATAATTGAAGCACAGATGACACCTCTCTTTAATGAAGGAAGCCCAGATTCAGAAAGTGATTTGCCAAAAAAGGAGACAGTGTCAAGATGTGGTTGGAATTGGGCCCTGAAAGAGGTTACATCTGTGAATTGTTTTCTTCTTTTGCGTTCCAGAACACTGGTGCACTTCATCCAGGAAGGGCGAAGATGGGTCCCTCTGCTCAAATGGTCTAGCATCGATTCATTCAACTCCCTGGCAAGACCTCCTAAAAGGGTCACACCTGCCCCCTGAGCCACGATCCCCAAGCTTAAAACAAAGTCCTGTTGAGGAATCCTCTATTCCCAACAAATCCATAAAAAGTCAATTAGGGGAAAGTCATCCATGTTCCAAAATGCATCTTGGCTTTCCTTAAAAACAGAAAGGAAAAAAAAAAAACAAAACCTCAAAAACAACAATAAACCCACTGACTGCTATATTCCTCATTCCTCTAAAGGCTCTTATTTCAAAAATCTGATGGAGAGACAATTTCCCAAGACTTCTGCTATTGTGTAAATCGAGGTACGCCTGTCCTGAGAATGAACTCCCAGCCAGGGTCCCTTGTTTGGTTGTATAGCTATAGAGCCGGACTGAGTTATTCATTAACTTCCTGTATGAAAACCGAATAATAAAACTGAAGTGTGTTAAACAAATCCAGATGAGGGGGTTTAAATCACCTCCAAGTCACTAGGCTTAAAACCGCTGTCATTTCCCCTGGAACAAATATACGCTCTACCTTGCTCCAGCGCCACGTTATTAAATGGAGATAACAATATTTATGCCCATCCCAGGGGGTGACTGGATGGACAGCTCTCCTGGGCCGGGCCAGCACGCAAGAACTGACAGGCAGTGTAGGGGGGGGATGAGGGGTGTGGGTAGGTGGCCCCCCGATCCCCCTTCCAGCCTTGTGATTCCAGAACATGCACAGAGATTAGGGGCAGAAAGGTGTCTGGGGAGGAGAAGCATCGTGGGGAAGAGCAGAGCCGTTTCTGTGACTAGCCGCCACCGTGAGAGCCAAACCCTTCACCCCTTTGTAACAACCACTTAGCTCTTATTTCTCCCCAGGGATTTATGTGCGAGCGAACAGCAGGCAGCTGTCTCCTCTGCCGCCGGGAACTACAAGGCGACGTGAAGTCCGCACCAGGAAAGGCCCTCCCGGGCCGGGCCTGCAAGCAGCCAACATGTGGTTAAAGATTCCAATTCTGGGGGGACCCCATGTCTCCTAGGTTACCACCGAGGACTGTGTTTTCCTTTATTACAACAGAAAATGTGTGTTCTCCAGGGATTGCTCAAACATCTGTATGGGGTCCACCGCGAGTGTGTGTCTGTGCTCGCGCACACTCAGCCGGCAGTGGCAGTCCTGACCTGGCTCTTCAAATAACCCTCTCCGGATAGTTGCCATCCACAGCGCCTGACCACGGTCACGGCAGCCCGCCTGCTGCAGATGTGCGGTGGTGCAGTTGCGTTGGAGGCAAACAGTCTCAGAACTCTAATTAAAATAGAGGAAGTGATCTCGTCCTCAAATTTCCTCTAGGTTTGACTCCATAAAAATCACTAGGTAATATCCGATTGGCAGAGCGAGGCGCCAGCGCGAGCAGCTGGGCCGAGTGGACACAGCAAACAGACCCGCGGGGCCCCGCTGGGGCGTCCCCGTGCACCAGGCCAGAGACTGTGGCCCGCGGGCCCTGTGCCCTCACATTGTGAAGTGACGGCGAGGTGTGCAACTGCGCTTGCGAGGGGGAGGGGTACTGCTGATGCGACTTAAAACCCCTGACCCAAAAGTCACCCAAACGTGTGCTCAGCTACCCTTCTCCGACTGTCCCTGGGAGAAACAGGAGCCAAGAGGCCCCCAGCACTCACATAAGCAAATCGGTGCTGTGGAAACTCGTTTCCTCCAGAAGGGTCCCTGTGCTCGCGAGTGAGCGAGGGCTCTCAGGGGCCACTGGGCTCCCAAGCCTGGCTCAAGAGTCAGATGCAGTGTCCCAGCAACAGGCGTGGGGAGGGACGTGAAGTTCTTCGGGAGAAATGTCGCTAAGGCTCCCCAGCCTTGAATCGCACTGACCTCTCCTCTCATCCCACATCTCAGGTGATGCAATCTATACAAGTGTTCATGCTTCCAGTGTCCAAAATCTCCGGACTGCCAGCCCATGTTGAGTGTCATCAGGTGCACACCATCACAAGCAACACTGTCCTGGGGCGCAGGACGCACCGAGTGTGGGTCAGGGGCTGAGGCTGGTCCCGCTTCTAGGCCTCATCACACATCCAGAGAAAGAAGACAGCATCCACCCTGCCTGCCTGCCTCAGGGGGCCACTGCGGGGTTCAATTTGACAGGAGTGCTTTGCAAACACTCAAGTCCCTCACGTATTTATGGTCTTAGTTGCCACCACAGGGTGGGCCAGCTTCCATGAAGAACGTGGCCTAGGTGGTGTCCAGCCCTGGCTACACACCCCAAGCACCTGAGAAACTTTTCAAAGAATAACACAGCTTAGGCCCTACAGCTGGGGATTTCAGTTCAATCCTCCTAACATGCAGTTGGGGAGGGGTGGGGCGGGGGACACCGGGCTAGAAGATGGGAAACAAGGCAGGCACAGACCTGGGCATCCTTTTGAGTAAACGTATGCATGGACCAGATCCAGGGAGCCCTCGGTTTATGTACCAATTAAATGGACATCCTAATATCCGCATCTAAGCTCCGGTACTCCTCTCATTGATGTTTGCCAAATACCTACCATACTCCTTTCTTCTGGCCACTGTGAAAAATTATCACAAACTTGGGGGCTTAAAGCAACAGGTATTTATTCTTCACCATTCTGTGGGTCACAACTGTGTCATGAGGTTGGTATGAAGGTATCAGCAGGGTCATAATGCCCTCCGGAGGCTTCTGGGGGAAATCTGTCCCTCGCCTATTCCAGTTTCTTTTTTTCTTTTTTTTTTTTTTTTTTTTTTTTTTGCCTCTTCCAGTTTCTGGTGGCTACTAACATTCCTTGGCTTGTGAATGCACCACTCCAATCTCTACCTGTATCTTCACATCACCTCTGTGAGTGTGTGTGTTCACGTGCACGTGTGCATGTGTATACATGTGTGTACGCGTGTGCCTGCGTGCGTGTGCCTGTGTGTGTATGTGTGAGATCTCCCCCTGTGGCTCTTTAGGACTCACCTGCCTAATCCAGGATAATCTCATCACAAAATCCTCCACTTAATCACATCTGCAAAGGTCCTTGTTCCAAATAAGGGGTTAGGAACCAGGATCTCTGTGGGGACATTTTTAGGCCACTACACCTATCATGAGTCAGACACTGTGCTAAGTGCTGAGAACTCAGCAGATGGTAAGACGCTAATGACTCTCAAGGAGGGTTAAGAATGATAGCCTTTCAGACTTGAAAGACTGGAGAGCTGTGGTTCTCCAAGTTTGGTCCCTGGACCAGCAGCGTTGCCAGAAAGCTTGTTAAGAAAGCCAAATTCCCGGCCCTCCTCCCCACCTTCTGAATCAGAAACTCGGGGGTGAAACCCAGCCATCTGTATTTATCGAGCCTGTTCTAACAAGGTGATTCTTTTTTTTTTTAATTCAATTTGCCAACGTATAGTATCACACCCAGTGCTCATCCCATCACATGCCCTCCTCAGTGCCCGTCTCCCTAACAAGGTGATTCTGATGCATGTTTACGTTGAGGACCACTGGACTGGAGGCAATCGAGTTCCTTTACTCTAGCCTTCTTTCCCCAGCATCTCTGCTAAATTTACACCCAACTCCTGCTTAAATATCACCACTTCAGACACCTGCCCGTTCCGCTGCTCACCTGTTAGTATGGACGTAAATGGCTCCTAGTCACCAATATAAGATCTAAAGACTGTTCCGACAGTTGCCCTGCAAACTCCAGCCATTGCCAATGCTCTCCACCTTCGCAGCGGTTCCGCTCAGCAGCCGACGACTGGGTTTCCAGGCCCTTCGCTCCAAAGGGGATACGGAGGGATGAGACGCACAGGGGCTGGCTGGAAGGATGGGGCCACCAGAACGGACATACCACTCCAAGGCGCGTGAAACACCCATGTGAGCAGCAGCAAGTAATCTGCCCCTGGCTCAGAGGCGAAAAGAGAGTGGTTCGAGGTCTGGTCTGCCTGTTTCCATCCATGTGACATGCCAGCTGAGTCAATCTGGGTCCCTCACTTTACCTCTCTGGGCCTCAGTTCCCTCATCTAGAGAAGGAGGTAAGTGAACTGGACCACGCCTAATCACCCGTGACTCTTCCTTAGGCCGAAATCACTAGCAAAATTCAAAATAAAAGAGATGCCCAATCTTGAATGCTTGCTTGTAGTAGCACGTGCTGTTTTACACACGTTGATACATTTGGTCCCCATTTCAACCCCACGAGGTAGGTTCTGTTATCATCTCCACTTCAGGCATCAGAAACCGGTCAGGGAGGTTAAATCACTCTCCTGATATCACACAACCAGTCAGCGGCGGGGCTGGGATTTAGACCTGTCCTCCGAACCACCACATACTACCCGGCTGCTCACAGTGGACGAAGACAGGCAGGGATGGCTGGCAAAGGCAGGCACACTTACTTTTGGGCTTTGAAAGACAGCCAACACAAACCAGCTATAAAAAGCACAATCTGGCATCGTGTTTCTACAGGATTCTGGGTTTTTCTTTTTCTTTAGCAAGTAGGGGGAAATGAGCACAGCTACTGGGAATCTCCTTTTTTATAGCAGACTCAGCGTTGCCCATTCTGGAAACATCGTTTTCGTCTTAAAAGCCCTGAGAACCACACAGAGAGGAAGCAAGGTTCAGAAGGTGAGTCTGCCGTAGGAGTGGTTGTTGTGCAGTGAAAGGCAGAGGGGAAAGGACGGGTTAGACACTCGAGATGGTTCTGAGGTTCATTCACAGCAGAGAGGCCCGGCATCACACCTGGAGTCCACCTGTGCAGCAGGATACTCAGCCCACGGCATCCACCTGCGAACCCCCCAGCTAAGAGATTTAGACTTGAAAACGCCCAGGGATGAAAATTATTCCCCTTCATTTCTTCTAGGGAGGCATCATTCATTCGCTCATTCTTTCACAGTGCGGGCAAGGTGGTGGGCCTCAGAGACGAACAAGACCCAGGGATCCGGGATAGACAAACATAACCAGGGCTGCTGACGATCCTCCACCCCAACCTGGAGCACTTGTCACACTCCCTGTGAACATTGGAAACAGGTACTAGGGCAGAGCTCTCTGCAGGACGCTGGGCTAGGTGGCTTCAAGGAAAGAAAGGGCTTAGGAAGATTCCAGTTAACCCCAGGTTCCAGGTAGCCGATTTCCATTTGGGTTTGATTTGTATTGAGCCATGCAGACAGTGCACAACTAACTGACACAGGATCAGTGTGTGCAGGTTTAAAAGAACTTTACAGACGATGTCTGGTCCTCAAAAACAGCCTCTGAACCGGGAGGGACCACTCTCCCTGTTTCAGTGGGGGCCAGTACGTCTCGTCGGTTGTCTCATCTGCAGAATTAAAGACCTGAGTTGAAAGAAACATCAGTAAGACTTTTCCCAGCCCTAAAAGCTGCAACATGGAGAACCATGGCCTAAGACTTGGAGGGAGGGAGCCACCCGCAGAATGGTGCGCTCATAAGAGTGACAGCCGATGACGGCTCAGCACATGCCGTGGACACTAAGCTAAGTGCCACGCAAGGGCATTCTCACTGGGCTTCGCTGGAGCCCTAACGGGTGGGATGGGCATGAATGCTAGATCCCTACCTAGTCTATGCAGGAGGGAACGGAGACGTGGAGTGCTCACACACCTGTGCCAGGTAACACAGCTAGAGGGCAAGCACGGGGACCAACGTGAAAACACAATCAAGTCTGAGCCTGGCGACCCAGCTGCTGACCACCACCCTGCCTGGCGAGCACAGCAAGGGAGGTGGCTGTGCTGACTTGGTTGCCAACCAGATCTTCCAGTTAGAAACCCTTTCAGCCAGACCTCCGCCACCCTTGCAGCATTTGGGGTGCCCCTGTCTCTAACAGGAGCACTCACTCTGCAACGCTTAAAGTGAACTTAGAAGCCAAGGGCCAGAACAGCCAGTAGTAACTTGATGACAAGTCTCTAAAGGTGTGATGCCTCGGGTTGGTCATGGTTGGCCAGGGTACAGGGACACAGGCGCTCCTGGCTGCTGCTGGTGGCAAAGTAAACTGCCACAGCTCCCCTGGGAGGACAAGCTGGCAAGGTCATCGAAAGCCTTAAAAATGTACAGACCATTCAGACTCAGCAATTCCTCTTCTGGGGATTTAACTTAAGTATATTTATCCATTTCTGACCCTCCAGCAGTTAAACCTCTGAGTATCTAATAAAAGCAGTGGTACTTTTTCCCCATGAAGATTAAATGCACATGCATGTTTGCACGCAGTTACAGACGATGCATGGATGCCAATCTGAAGCCTATCTGAGTTTCAGCTTTGACTCCCTACAGAAAAAAAAAAAATCAAGGATGTCCAACAGCTGGATCCTATGGTACATAAATCCAATTTAACATTATGCAGCCATTGAAACTGACACTGGAAATGTGAAAGAACTTTTAATGCGACGGGAAAGTGTTCATGATAAGTTGTTCAATGCAGAAGCTGTTTGTAAGATAATATGTATTATAATATGATCCTTATAAATATAGAGAAGCAGAGATGGAGGAAAAAAAAAAACATGAAGCCAGGTAACAAAACATTAGATCGTGTGATGATGGAGTATTTTCATTTCTTTTTTATGTATTCCAAATTCTCTGTAACAAATAGGAGGTTCCCTTCAAAATCAGATATAATTATTTTTTTAAGAGACATAACCTAATGACATTGCCTCGAAAAAACTGAGGCTTCTTTTTTTTTTTTTTCCTGCTCCAACAGAAGCCCCCAGCCCTCCTAAGAACAGGGGCACCTGGGTCAACACTGCAATCAGAAAGTGTGTGATCAGTGGAGAAATTCCACCTACTTGTATGGAAAAGTGAAGATACTTTCTCCTGCAGAGAGAGAAGGACACAGGAGTATCAAAGCCATGAATGGAAAGGTAAGGGCTGGCTCTTTAAGAAGAGTCCCCTCCCTAGTGCTGGTCCTCAGCCCCAGGCCCTGGAGAAAACTAGCTCCCAGGAGGCAAACGGGAAAAGACCGCAATCAACATAAAGTTCACGTGGCTGGTAGCAGCAAATCGAACAGATGGGCCCGGAATCTGCGCACGGGTCTCGGGCACCATCCTGGGCCCCAGGAGACCAACACTGCACATTTTTTACTCTTCTCTCGTCCTAAATATTTCTTTGGCCAGAAAAGGTTGGTTGGAAACAGTTGTAACCTTTCGAGAACTGATTAAAGATCCAGACTTAAAATCCCACTCCAATTACATACATAAATAGAAGCCGATGAGCCTGACTTGCTTGTGAGTTCTTTTAAATTGTGTAAATACACAGACAGCCACGTGTGTAGAAGGGACATATATCTGAAAAGCAGAATTGTAGGCCAACCCCCAAATTTCTTTCCACTCTACACAGATCTGTGGAAGCAAGCAGATGCTCCGCGTTGTCACCAGGAGTGCGTGTGTTTCCTTCTAGAACAGATTTGATCACATCGCAGTGCCGTTGCACACCCCACGCCAGAGCCCCGCGTCCAAACTTAGCCTACTAAACCCATCCCGGCCTCAGATGCCACCCCGCGCACGGAGGCCTGCCAGGGCTTGCCAGGCCTCAAGAACACTCTGTCCTGTGTTGCTCATCCTCCTCCCTTTGCAGAAGGCTACTTCCTAACCTCCCTCACCCCACTCTGCTAAATCCCAGCCATCCTTAGACACTTTCCTCTTCAAAAGATAGGGAGAAACAGGGAGCGTCAAACTTATACAGGATGTTCCCCAGCGATCCCAAAATCCTCCTGCGAAAGGAGTCTGGCTTGGGTTTGAACAACAAATGGGAACCGACCGGTCGAAGGAAAGCGGGAAGGGCATTGCAGATGGGGAAGGGCATCTGCAAGGTGCAGAGATGCATGCCAGGGCATGAAGAGCCAGCCAGGGAATGGCAAGAGGGGCCAGGACTTTCCTGCTGGGTGCTTGGAGCTCACCATCCCAGAGGAGAAGTACCAGCATACCCGACAAAATGCAGATGTGGTTTCAGAGGGCCGTAAAGGTGTGCAGCCCCACGCAGAAGGGCCAGTTCCAAACATCACCTCCACGGTGAAGCCTTCTTCACAGTCTCCGTTCAGAATGATCTGCTTTTTCCCTGATTCATTAGAGCGACCCCTCCATACCCCATGGGTAGCACAAACAGCAGATGCCTGGGCCCCACCACAGCCACCAAGTCAGATCTGGTACCTGAAGGTCCCGGCCTCAAGGGACCTCAAGGTCACTCTTCCCTCTCACACAGGCTTTTCCCAGTATGAACCAGTAGACGTTACAAAGAACAGGGCTTCCTGGACTGGCTGGTGCTGCGAGCAATGTCACTTTATGTTTTTACTCTGTTTCCAGAGAATGTGCATTTCCTCTCCATTACTGTGTGGGTTACAAGAAAGGCTGTGGGGCTTGAATATGCTTGGTTTAGCAGGAGAGTAAGCCCACATTTAGCAAGTGTGTTAGCTCCTGCATTTGTAACAAGCTCCTTGGGTGCGGAGGTGTGCAAACCACAACATGTGCCTGGTCTGAGCTCAGTTAATTGTGTGTTTCTTCCCCATCAGACTAGGAAGAGGGCGTCTTAGATGCCTCTAGAGCCCCAAGCACAATACTTAGAACATTAGGTCCTGAATGAACGGACAGGTAAACTCTGCTGTCCTTTCCCTTCTGCCCACCCAAGTACTGCAAATCTCTTTCCTTCAGAGGTTAAAATAAAGGCTCTCTTTCCCAGCTGCACACTAGAATTACCAGGGCGGTGACGACGGGTGGTGCAGAGACACCTCCGATGCTCACACCACACCCCCACCGGTCCTGGCATCACTGGTCTGGGCAGGACCTAGGGATCAGTATTTCCTAGGGCTTGTTGTGTCCTTTATCTCACCAGAAAAACACAAGGCTGAAAGCAACCCTGGACGTCTCAACTCCCAGTGAGGCTGAAATGGTCTAATGTTAGTTTTCTGCATGTCCCCAACTCGCACTCAAGGAGCAAAACACTCAACACTGAAAAGCAAAACGGTGGGCGATGGTCTTAAGGCCTCTACATTCTGGGTGAAGACAGTGGTGGCCAGGGAGGGCTAGGGGGTGGACATTAGTAGACACAAAAATGGATTCCCAGAAGACTCTAGAGCAACTTTAGGCACCTCCTGTGACCTCCAGGGCTAAGATCCTAAATGACCCTAAGACCTTGCAGCCCACATAGCCAGGAAGAAGGCTCACCCCTGCTCCACTGCCCCCACACCAAGCCTTAGGGTTCAGTAGAACTGAGTCCATTATCAGCACCCATGCTATATCGGTTTGGGAACTCAGGCACACCATTCAGCCTCTCAAAGTCTGATGCCTCTGGGACGCCTGGGTGGCTCAGAGGTTGAGCATCTGCCTTTGGCTCAGGGCATGATCTTGGAGTCCCGGGATCAAGTGCCACATCAGGCTCCCTGCACGGAGCCTGCTTCTCCCTCTGCCTGCGTCTCTGCCTCTCTGTGACTCTCATGAATAAATAAAAAAATCTTAAAAAAAAAAAAAAAAAGCCTGATGCCTCATCTGTAAAATGCCTCCATCTATAAAATAGGGATAATAAAATCCAGCCCACTGCACCAAACTGTGAGAAGCTTCAATGTGACAATGCGTGTCAAGCATCCAGCCCATTAAAAGCCTATTCCCATTTCCTAAACCAGGAAAGCAAGGTCGTAGGACAGAAAGACAATTCGAGGTGCTCCTTGAAGAAGGAGCCTCACACCACTTGCAAGAGTGAAACGTGAGCTAAGAGGCTGAAACCTAAAATGTCCCAGAGAGGCATCCTCTTAGGTGCAGGTACTAAAGCCCCTTGGCTGACCATCTTTCCCTTCATCGGGCATGCACGTGCCCCAGCGCCGGTGTGCTTTTCTCTGGCAGGGCTGGGTTCTACACAGCCAGCTGGGGAGAACGAGAGCTCATGTATTGCCAGCGAGGACCTCTGTCACTTAGAGACTGAAAGACTCCGGAGGCTCAAGTGCAAGTTTCAGCTGGAAGGCATGTGGCCCAGGCAGCGGGGAAAGCAGGGCCAGTGAGGCCTCTGTCAGCAGGGGTTCAAGGGAGGAAACGCCTACAATTGGCCAAAGGGTTCTAAAGAGAGAGGGAGCAGCACATCCGTGGTGCTGCAGGCCAGGCCTCAGATGCACACAGTGGGGACACCCCGCTGCAAGAACAGACCAATTAATGTGGGGCCCAAAGGGCTGAGAATGACATTCAAAGTGCCATCCTGGACTTTGGCAGCTGAGCGCTGGCCAGGGCCGAGGTGGCTGGTCCGTGTGAAATGCTCCCATGCCATCTGAGATCATCTCTCATCTCCGTGTTCCAGAGGGAACAGAGGCAGCATGTTCCTTAGACAGGAGTCTCTAAGGCCCATAGAAGGGGACTGAAGTTGGGAAACAACCAAAATACTCCACAGTAAGCGTGGCAAATGACCACATGTGATACGGGGCAGCCTCTAACAACGATGGAGAGAGAGAGAGCCCATAGGATCAAAGGAAGTACTTACATTGTGAGGATAATGGCTAAAAATGGTGCCAACACCACGACTCAGCTGCATGAAGCGTGTCTGCATGTGGAAAGGAAATTCTGAGCATCTATCATATGCTGAGCTCATTACGAGAATCATTTTCTTTAATCCTCACAACACCAAGAGTGTTTTTATTTTTCCTACTTTGCAGATGAACAAGGGAGACTCGCAGAGGCTGAATCACTTGTCTGAGGGGGAAGCAGGGTTCAGACCCACGGTTTTAACAGAGCCAGTGAGTGTCCTTCTAGTAGATCTTGGTCCCTTCCTCTTCCCTTCAATATCTGCTCCCTGACAAGAATGCGATGATGGACATCTACGCGTCACATGAATTTAAGTGATTCATTCTCTCTGGGTGTTTGAAGACTAAAACGAAAAGGCAAGTTCCCTTGTTAATGGACCCAAGGTTTCCAAGAGCAGCTGGAGGAGGCATCTGCCAACCAGGGAGCCCAGGGCCTACTCCTTCTCGCAGAGAGTCCCAGCTATATGGCCACCTGGGGATGAGGCCAGGCCACCACAGTCCTCTGAGTTCCTGCCTCGCTGCTGGCCATGGGGCCATGCTCTCTATCATGGAAAGCCCTTAATACCACAGGATGGAAGGTATTCTCTGCCTGAAAGATATCATTATTGAATGAAAGGGGAGGGAAAACAGAAAAAGGGCATCAAAGCCTAAACAAATAACATCAGCATGAAATCTTTAATGAATGGCTCATCCAATGCGATCCACCGAAATCCAGAAGGTTTAGCGAAAGATGCCTTAAACCCAGTTTATACTGCAAATCAGCCATGAAGAAAAGTCAACACCAAGTTAATCCCCATTTAATAATTCAGTTTCAGGATGTTAAAACATATTTCTCTTGGAGCTCCTGCATGTATGACTGATAACAGGGCAACCAAGAAAAACGCTACAAAAAAAAGGGGGGGGGGAGAAGAAAGAAAAGAGACCAGTACTCTTTCAGCAACTCTACTATTAAAGGTGGCAGTTGGCTCTTCTTGACACCTGACTTCATCTCCCAAATCCTTTCTTTTCCCCTCTCAGACTGTCTCTCAGGCAGGAGATACGAAGGCCTGATTTGGGGCCCATCCTTGGCCTTGACCCAGCAGGACTGTCGGGTCACTGGTTCAGATACCTACAACTGGCTGCCCAAGAACTTCTGTGGGACAAGAGACACTGGATCAGAAAACTCTTCCCTAAGGACCCTTTGGGAAGAGTTAGTTACATGGTGATGGATTCATCAGAAGCCCTGCTGAGCATGACACCAACAGGTGGCAGCAGGCCCACCCCTGACCCATCCGTTCTTCAGAGCCCACACCATCCTCAGCTTCAGCTGATGTCCAGAGTTCTCGCCAATTCGTTCTGAGCTCAGGGCTGGCCAGAACCTGCCATCAGCTACAACGTGCTCACAACTTTAGACCTCTGTACTTCATTCTCCCCTTGACTTTCTGGAAAGGGCTTCCTCATCACTTAGGGACTGGGGAAGCTTCCTCAGCAGAGTTCCCCAGACATACCGGAAAGTGCTCCACGCAACCTTCTTCCCCATCAGAACCTTGACCTGACCCCAGCCAAGCCCTCTTCTCCCTTCTCCCAAGCATCCCTCATTTCTAAGTGCAGAGATAGTGGTTCTCCTCAGCTGTCCTCCGAGGAGCTGCTGTCTATTGGCACGTCAAACAGCAAGAGCCAGAGTCAAGTCCACCACTGACCACCGAGCGCCCAGCTCTGTCTCCCCACGGCGGCCCGCTCCTCCCAGCGGCTCCCTGGATGCCTCCGCAGTGCCTACAACTGCAGGGAAATTAAAAGCAAATTTGCATCACCTTTGCTCAGCGCTTGAGCCCTCCGTGTTCATTTGCATTTTATTTGCACAGCACTTGCATATGATATTGTAGAAATGCCCAGACCTCTCCCTACCCCCTTCCCACCCCCACCCCTCTCTGCTTCTCCTTAGCCATGGATCCTGGGATGCCTGTGAACCCAGGAAAAATTATAGACAGAGGTGGCACCAGCCAGAGAAGCTCCTGGGTGGCATCTGGGGGGGGGTGGCTCTCAGGACAGGCGTTTGATGGCAGTGTTCTGGCGTAGAGCAAATCCGACCCCAGATACCTGCTTTCCATATATACGACATCACAGTAAAATTCTCCTCTGTCCACTGTGCAAATATGCACAATGAGGACTCAAAACCACGAACTCTCAGGACAAGCTTAACACAATTCTGAACCTGGTGAGAAGCTGCAGGACTGCGACCTTGTGCCATCTGCAGAAACCCCGATGCAAGTGAACTCCCTACAGCCCCAGTTCCATGGGGTGTTACAGCCACCTGCCTATCACCCCACCTGGCACCTGCGCGGTTGGGCACCACAACCCTAGAGCCCCCCACCCTGACACACACAGAGCATCTGGCTCACCCCAAGCTAGCATGAGTCTAAGACACGCTCTTCCCGAACACGCTCGTCTGTCAGCACAATACTAGAACACGCCAGGATTTCCCTAAGATCTGAAATTTAAGACCTAAAATTTACTTAAAACGTGCACGCACAGAGAATGAGGGGGAGCTAGCAAATGCAGCGCATCACACCACACGAACCATTCTCGGTCACTCGACACCCATCCGAACAGGCGCCCTTCCTCCCTGTGTATACACACAAGCAGCTTCCAACCTGCTGGAATTCAGTGCCAAAAGAAAAAAAAAAGTCGAGAACACTCTGCTAAATATGTTCCCCCAGTGTTAAAAATGACAGCCAGGTTCCAAGATGTACCTTAAGGAGAAAACAAAATCAGGTGCAAAGCAACAGGCGGGTGAAGACAGAAAGGACAAACAAAATGAACACAGATGAAACGGCTTCTTTGCTTTTTCCTTTGTTTTCAACTGTTGCCAAGTTATGTATCCCTAGAAAGCAGCTTACTTTTTTGAGATGAAGTAATTCTTTGTGAGATGACTTATTTCATTTGGTTTTACTTCTGTACATGGCTGTTGGGGACGGGCCCGGGGAAGGGGGAGAGGAGGCAGGGAGGGATTACCAAATCACAGGAGAGATCTTCAAAACATCGTCCACCTTCTGCTTCCGCAGTAGAGGATGCTGCGAAGCTCACAGGTCACTCACCTGCAGTTAGGTGACTTTCCCAAAGTCATGCCGACAGATGCTCACGCAGCAGAGCCAACAGGATACCCCCGCTTCCCTCTTCCCCTTGCTCACACTTTTCTAAAGAAGAGGATGTTCTCAGACATTGGTGACGCTGGTCAAAGCTCTCCCCCTCACTCCCTAAGTACTCCTGACAATGGTGGTCCAAGCCCTCCCCTCAGTTTCTCCAACCGTCCACTGAAAATACCCGTCCCTGATCACTTTTTACCTCACCCAGAGGCCATGAAGATGAAAGACCAGTATTACTGAGCGCCTGGCAGTCATTTTTACAAAAATCACTGCCCACAAAGTTGTCCGGTGACCCTAAGATAATCGTTCCTAGGATCCCTCATCTTTAGAGAACAGTATCAAAGGCAAAGTTTCTCTCTCCTGGTGCATGGGGAGGCTGCCAGTTGCTAGCAGTGGAGGCCCCCAACCCACCAATAACTCAGGATCGTTGCTTTTCCCTCCTGGCTCCTTGGAAACTCAGAACAAAGTGTCATGTGTTCGCCTGAAGGATCCTCTAAGCCTATGTGTTTGGAACGCCTCTTGCTCCCCTTCATTACTCTGCTCCTTCTCTGGCATTCTTGTTCCAATTATTTTATTGCACCTTTGCTGTCTTAGCTCAGGCTGCTACAACGCACACCATAGCCTGAGGGACTTAAACAAGCAGCATTTATTTCTTAGAGTTCTTAGGGCTGAGAAGTTCAAAACCAAGGTGCCAAGGTGCTGGCAGATTTGGATCCCAGCAAGGGCCTGTTTCCTGGTCTGTAGATGGTGTCTCCTTGCTGTGTCCTCACATGACAGAGAGAGCTCCGTTCTCCCCCTCTTCTCATAAGGGCACTAATCCCATCATGAGGTCCCTCCCTTCGTGACCTATTCTGACCCTAACTACCTCCCAAAGGCCCCATCTCCAAACCCCATCACACTGGAGATTAGAATTCAACATGTGGATGGGGGGAGGGTGGGGGGCGGGACACAGATGTTCTGTCCGTAGCTTTGTCGTGACTGTAAATCGCCTTAAATCAAGGGTGTAGTATAAATAATAATGATGAAATTCTCGAGCTTTGAAAAGATAACGTATAATTTTTACACATCTTGGGCCAAAACCAGGAATGTAGAGCTAGCGAGAACACAGTTTTTGTGCCAAGATTACAGCACCAAGCAGAAGACTCCAAGATGCTCCCAAATGCGCAGGTAAATTCTGGGACGGGCCGCCTTCGCCTCTGCCTTTCCGCAGCCCACGGGGTCCCAGCTGCATTTATCCATGAAGTGATCATCTCCTTTATGGCTCACAAGTGGCATCTGACTTAGTCCGAATGTGCTGGGGGCCGGGAATGCTTTGTGGTTGGCTGACCTTGTACCCACTCTGGTGCTTTGGGTTGTTCATGGATCCTCGTCAAAATTTACAAAAGCACAAGACATATGAGAAGGGGGAAGCACATTCCTCAGCTGGAAGAGTGGCCAAGTAACCACAAACTGCTGGCCCTCCTGGGATCATGCTGGTCACGGACTTGGCTTCGGCAGCCCAATGACTCGTTTCTCCAGACAGCGCCTACGCCCACGCCTTCTTCACTCCGACCACCAGCCCTCTAGGTCCCAGGGAGGCAAAGCATGATGGGGAGTAGGTGGGTACCCATGGGGCTAAGGACGGACTGAGAAGGAAGCCACTCCTCCATCCTCAGTGGTCCGCCAGACGCTATGACCCCTCTGCCCCAACAGTCATCTTGGTGCAAGCTATGGCGCTCAGGGTGGATTTCAAGGCAATGGCAACAGAGCAGAAAACTTTCCATGTTTTCTCCACAGGATGTCCTGTCTGGTGTGTGCGAGTTATCCCAGACCAGACGCTGTTGTTTACTTAAAAGGAAGAGCTTATCACTCCCTTGATCCAAGACGTTCAGATTCTGGGCCTGGAGGAAGGAGGGAGTCAGGGAGACACTGTGCCACGCGCGCTGCTTTAAAGTTTAGTTCTGGAGATGTTCAGAAGTGAGGCGGGCCAGCCAGGCTCCGCTCTACTAACCAGGTCCCTCTGGGAAAGTTACTTACTCTCTCTGGCCCTCAGTATCCTCATCTAAAATTAATTAATTAATTAATTAATTAATTAATTAAAATAATAATGGAGCCCATCTCATGGGATTGGGAGGATCATGGTATGCCATATAAATTTTGCTTCTCCTTCCAAAAATAAGTTTCATCCTTCAAGACCACAGCCTGGTCTCAGAAAGAAAAAGGAACCCAGTGGCCATGACTGTAATTCAGTCTTTTCTCAATTATTTGCAAAAAATATTTTGCGTTTGGGACCATCTTGCCTGGAATATGCCCCCTCTAAACCTGGTCATCAGGGACAGGAAGGACTGGTTTGCCCAAACAGTGAAAAAGTGGAAATCATCCACTATGAGTCCGAGGGTTTTTTTCCTACTCCCTCAACCCCAATAATTAAGAAAGAACTCCACACAGTGAGTGCTTTTATATAAACACAGTGCAAATCCTGTCATGTCACCTGCCTGCTCCAAAGGGCACTTTCAATGGGTCCCCAAATTCAAGCTCCTTACATGACATCCGAAGGTGTCCATTATTAGACCCTGGTCCACCCTCCCTGCCTCCTCATCGGCCAGGCCCCATCTTGTTATCTATAATCCCGCCATGTTGAATTGCTTCTTTCTCCCTGGAGTACCTTGCCTGGTGGCTTTACTGACACTGTCCTACCAGCCTGCAAAGCTTCTCCTCTCCATATCTGCCAATTCTTGTCAGGTATCACCTCTTCCAGGACACCTTCCATGCACCACTACTGCCTCTGACTCCATCAGTGGGGTAGGAAGCCTCTACTTCAAGTCCTAGTTGAAGGACGATGTCCTGGCACATCGTTTCACCACTAAACTTACCTCTTTGCATTATATTGATCTCTATTCCTTATCTCTTAGGCACTCTGGAGTGTGGGCCTCCTGAGAGCTAAGAACGAGTCTCTGTTTCTTTTATATGTGTGTGTGTGTGTGTGTGTGTGTGTGTCTCATGAATAAATAAGGTGCCGAGCAGCACATAGTAGGTGTGGAAGGAAGGAAGGAAGGAAGGAAGGAAGGAAGGAAGGAAGGAAGGAAGAAATATGCAGGTGGATTGGTCTACAGGTAGGGGTGACTTCGTTAAATAGCACTCTGCCCAAGTAAAGGGGTCTCAGAGACACATATTGCCACCCAGCAGTGACAGGGCCCTGGAAAAAGGGTCCTTCCTCCAGAAATATGTGAGCAAGGGGGAGATGAGGAGGAAAGAAGAGAGAACACTTCTGACATAGGACATTATCTGCACGGAGTGTTCTCAAAACTTGCACACGGGGGAAAAGAGACATCAAGAAGAAAACCTTAAAGCTTAAGTTTGAATGACTTAGTAGGCCAAATGTTGCACCTAAAAAAAATTAATACAAATAAATAAAAATTTTTAAAAAATCAACCTCTGCATTCAGGGCTGTGGCAAGAACAGGGAGCTGTGCAAGTGTCCGGAAACCAAGAAGTCCCAATAACCACTGTTCTTCCTGCCATGGCTCCTGGGTGGAGCTGGCCAACTGCACATTCTACAGCAGAAGAGTCAGACTGGGTATTCACTGGTTGCTCATAAGAAATACAGGGATACAGGGGATCCCTGGGTGGCTCAGCGGTTTAACGCCTGCCTTTGCCCTAGGGTGTGATCCTGGAGACCCGGGATCGAGTCCCACATTGGGTTCCCTGCATGGAGCCTGCTTCTCCCTCTGCCTGTGTCTCTGCCTCTCTTCTCTCTCTCTCTCTCTCTCTCTCTCTCTGTGTGTGTGTGTGTGTGTGTCTCATGAATAAATAAATAAAATCTTAAAAAAAAAAGAAATACAGGGATACAGAAATCTAACTCAAGTATTGGCCACATCCAACTCGAACCTGGTTCTTCTCTATTACTGGTCTCAGTGACAAGCATAAAAGCTCACGTTCACAGCTCCTTGAAAACTACAGAAGGATAGGCAGATTCCAGAACCCATAGGGCCTAAGAGATAAGGCGTCATGGGCAGGACAAGGCCTGACCAAGCAAGAGCCATGGCACACGGGAACCAGCACAGCCCTGTCACCCAGATGTTCAAACAGAGAAGCCCACCTTCTCACTGCCCCACTTCTGGGGACTACCACCCCAGTTAAGTACCCACCAACCCATCAGATACCCTTCACCTGCTGCCTCCACCTCCTCCTCCTCTTCTCCATCTTCAGAACTTGAGTTGATGGAATTTCTAGAAGCATAACTTTGTGTGATACCTTAACTTAAAATGTCATAAATATTCACTCCCCTCCTGCCATGTCCATTGGAGATGGAGGGACTTTCCCTCCCCCATTGATTTGGGCTGCACCATAGGACTTGTTCAGTTAATGGAATGTGGGTTGATGTGTATGTGTAGCCTGGCTTCCATCATCCTCCACGAGAACATGACTCCGTGGCTACTGATCCAAAGCAAATACAGATAAGACCTGAACCCAACCTGAAGCCTGGAGCCAAGTCCGAGTGACCCACAGCTTAAAAGGCAGTTGCCCCGACCAACACAGAGACCATCAGTAAGACAGATGTTTGGTTTTTTAAGTCCTGAGTCTCAAGATGCAGCATCCCTGTGGCAACAGCTAACCAATATACACCGTACGAGCTAAACTTGATGGCCAGCTTGTGCTTTCTCCATTTATCTGCATCACGTGGTGACGGCTCCTTCACAAGATGCAGTCAGTGGAGAAGGTCTCTGCATCTCGCCATTAGCCTGGTGGTGGCTTTCACGCCATCACACATCCAGGATATGGTTCTTCGTACTTCCTGGAGATAAGATGGCTGGTGGTTGAGCTGCCTCTGCCTGACTTCCCACCATCAGCAGGATTTTCACTCCAGCCCTTATGGTCTGGAGCCCAAACTGTGTGTGCCATACCACCCTCCTCCTCCTCCTCCTCCTCCTCCTCCTCCTCCTCCTCCTCCTCTTCCCTGTCCAGGCAGCAGACACAGTGAATCGGTCAGCAGGAGACAGGGGTCAGCCCAAAGCCGCTGGCAGTAACTCTCCCGGTGTTCTCCTGGGCAGGAGACAGATGCTGTGTCTGTGCATATGGGCAGTGGTAATGAGAACTCCCTGTGGCTTCATGCAAGGGAATCAGGCGGTGCAGGCAAGGCAGGCCAAACTTTCCTTCTTGTTCCAGAAATGACAGTGAAACAAATGGCAGGAAATTCATTCTGCTGACCAACACAGGAAGCAATGCCAGGGCACAGCTTTGGAAGTGGAGGGAAGGCAAGAGGAAAGATAATAGGCAGCAAGAGACAAAGAGAGAGGATCTCCAACTTGCGTGTGAAAAACATCGTGTATATCACATTACAGGCCTTCACAAGGTCCCTCCAAACCTTACCAAATTAGTTCCAAAAAGGTTTAAATCTTATAGATACTGCTCTCCGGAAAATGCAATTGCTCTTCCACAAGAATTCAGGATAGCCAAGGGCCCACATAGAGAGAAGACCAGTTGGGAGTGAAGGCTGGTTTGAGCAAGCCCAAAACCAAAGTACAATTTGAGATAATTATTATACCATAAATGTGCCCATGTGGTGGAGAAAATAAAGAAGACCGTCAGGACCTCCCTCCCTGGGACCATGCTGTGCCCCGGAGTTCTGGGAGGTGTGCCGTATGTCCATACTCAATAAAGATGCTGTTAGGTGCTAGTGGATTCACCTGTAACCTCCAGACCTCAGCAATACGCTTACGACAGACCTGTCTGAGTCTGCAACCAAGCAGCCATGCTGACCTAGGTCAGCCGGTCCTGCACACACGTGAAGGAATTTCCGTCCATAGGAGCCTGGCCCACGGGTGGGAGGAGTATGGTGAGTTCTTAGTGCGAACCTCATTCAGCCATCAGTATTTGAACTGACTGTTGGACCGAGATCTTAAATGAAAATCATCCCTGAGCACTGGCATATTTTACATTTTAACTTAAAAAAAAAAAAAAAAAAGACCAGGAAAGCCACTACCCCTCCCTCCTTCCTCCTGCATGTTCCTGATGAGACACAAAACCGTTTCTGGTGGTTGGGCACCCAGAGAAGGGCTTCCGGAGCCTGCTTGCCAATATAAGGAAAAAGGAAAGAAAAGAATCACCTATGGAAGAAATAGTCTTGAGGAAAAGCCGGTCAGCATATTCATAAGGAAATGATTAGGCCACGTCTAAAATGGATGCATCAATGCTACGGGGTTCAACGCATCCCACGCAGGAAGGCAGTCCAGTGGCCGCTGGTGGGTTCCCCCTGGACTCCACAGGGCTTGTGCTCAGCCCAGGACGAGAGCCTAGAGCGGCCAGGACACCCTACAGACGGGCCACGTGGCCAAGTCGCTTCAGCCCCGGTCTCAGATCCCTCCACTGCAAGTGGGCGCAGTAAGAGCTGCAGTAAGAGCTGCAGCAAGAAACAGATGAAATAAAAAAAAAAAAAGAAAGAAAGAAAGAAAGAAAGAAAGAAAGAAAGAAAGAAAGAAAGAAAGAAAGAAAGAAAGAAAAAGAAAAAAAAAGGAAGAAAGAAAAAAAGAAAGAAACAGATGAAATCATTGTGCATGCAACAGACCTGTCCACAGTCTGGGTATGATGTTCCTGTGTATCGCTGCCAGGTGCCCAGCAGGAACCCGGCAAGCAAGACCTCCGAGGTAAAACACTCAGAAAGACGCTGCATCTCTTCAATACACTTTTTTAAAAAGATTTTATTTTATTTATTTATTCATGAGAGACACACAGAGAGAGAGAGAGAGAGAGAGAGAGAGAGAGAGGCAGAGACGCAGGCAGAGGGAGAAGCAGGCTCCATGCAGGAAGCCCGACGCAGGACTCGATCCCGGGTCTCCAGGATCACACCCCGGGCTGAAGGCACGCGCTAAACTGCTGAGCCATCCGGGCTTCCCTCTTCAATACAATTTTAATGTGATTTTACTGAGCACCTATGAGGCCATTCACATTTTCTCAAAAGCGGGATCACTCAGTCCTCACGATTCTATAAAACGGGCATTATAATCCCCATTGTACAGGTAAGAAAAATCAAGGCTCGGAAAGGTGACTTAATGGAAATCTCATAGCTAGTAAGTGACCGTGTGACGTGTGGTTTGGATGCCCTTGCACTGGACCCTGCAGCGTGGATCTGCGTGTGTAACGAGGGACTTTCACCATGCCAGTCTATCCATTTAGGGACAGAAGGGGTGCCCGTGCACACTCTTACGCTTGCTCCTCAGAAGACAACCGGAGAGGTCATGCATCATTTTCGGAGGGAGGAGCCGCTCATCCTAAAAGCACCTCCCAGGTCCTTTGACAGGACGTGTCACCATCCTTGACTATTGTTCCCTCCCCCTCTCTGTTGGGTTGACACGGCTATGATTATGGATGATGCTAAGAGCGGCTCGCGGGCGTCTCATATTCTATGGTTGGTCCCCTTTGGAAAGAGGAGCTGCTCATGGAAAACCTCCTTTTCCGTCCTGAGTCAAGACATTCCTTGGGCGATTGGGGGGGACCCCCCTCCCCACCCCACCGCCATTTGGAAGTGATTACCACCGCGGTACCCTGACAGGGTGAGTGATGCGGAGGGCTTGCTCCTGGATGCGGAGCGGAGAGCACGCCGCACCCCCCCCCCTTGGCACACGCTGCTACGGGGAGCCTCGAGTCCCACTTGGATGCGGATTTCCAAGGCTTGCTTTCTACTCTCTGATACATGGGATCAACGTTAATAGCAAAAACCTGGCAGGGAAGGCACCTCTGCCTAGCAAGAGCCCCCGGTGGCAAAACTGAGGAAGTCCTGGCGGCGGGGGGGCTGGAGGGCAGACTGTCAACTCATTTGTTACCTCTCGCCCCAGATGCAAGGGGACCCCGTGACCTGCTCACAGACCTCTGCCTTTGCTCTAACAGCAGCGGCGACGGTCGGCTGTCGCGGTGGCTTCGTGCTCCCCTCCTTTAGGGAAACCTCCCTCACCACCTCTGCTTCCAATCCCTCCCCTGGATTCAGCTCCTGCTGAACCTGCATCCCTGCGTGGTTCTCAGCAGATCCCCCCACTCCCGGGGAAGGATCCAAACCCCCAGGCACCCAGCATCGCCGGGTGCTCCAGACGTGAACCATCCACCTTCCCGATGATCCACGATACCCATTCACCTCCTCGTACCTGGAGGAATGAGAAAAAAGAAAAATGCCACCTACCCCTGATGGTCCCTTCCTCAAACTGTGCCATTAGAGATTCACAATAAGACCTCATGGAATAAATATCCTCATCGATTTACAGATGAACAAATGCCTCGGGGACACAAAACCATTGCCCAGCGCTCTACTGGCAGTGAGTGGCAGTCATCATTTGAACCCAGGTCTGACGACAAGAGGCTACTGTCCTCTGCTTTGTTCCAGAGTTTCAGGCTGATAGTGGCCTGATAGGATAGTTCCCTGAAGGCAGAGACCCTGGACACCCCCACCCACCCACCCACCCATCAATTCATCCTCGCTTCACGCAGCATGAACCTGAAATCCTCCTCCGGGATGGGTGAATACAATCCTTGCTCTCCGACCCAGACTTGGTCTCCTGCCACCCCCCCCCCCAGCCTCCTGCTCCCCTCCACCCAAGCTCACTCGCCGAATGAGTAGATTTGGCCTGCTTCAAATTATAGAGCAAATGAGTCGGGTGAAGGGATAAGAAACACCTCCTTTGCCAGCTCCTTTGTTTCTTCCTCAATAGCAAGTCAGCAGATGGAGCATTATGACCTCAAAGCTGCCGCTTTCAAAATCCACAGGACACCCGAGGCGGAGCCGGAAGTAAAAGGGAGCTATTGGGTATGGCTGGACATCACCAGTCGTCCCGAGGGGCCCGGGGACAAAGCAGATCGGACTCGGCGCAGAACAGGCAAGTGACACCAGGGGTCCTGCACCCAACCCACGGGGGCAGTGGTGTCGTCATGTCCCAGGCGCCTTGCCTCTCCCCCTCGCCTCCACGCTGCTCCTGTGTTTCTGGACTGGTCTTATGTTAGCGGATGATCTGGGGAGGTGGGCCGGTGCTCGTGTCAGAAGTGCTCGGGATGGGGACGCCCAGGTGGCTCAGCGGTTGAGCATCTGCCTTCGGCCCAGAGTGTGATCCCGGGGGTCCCGGGATCGAGTCCTGCATCGGGCTCCCTGCATGGGGCCTGCCTCTCCCTCTGCCTGTGTCTCTCCTCCTCTTTCTCTGTCTCTCATGATTAAATAAATAAAGTCTTAAAAAAAAAATAAAGAAGGAGAAGTCCTCGGGCTGTGTGGGGCGGGTGTCACAGAGATCCACCGGGAAGTAATCACACCTGAAGGGCAGAAGCACCTGCACACACTCAGGAGCCTGCAATTCAGAGGTGAGCCGCATGGACAGGACGTGGGAAGGACACTGTTTGATGAGGAGTTCTAGAATATTCTTGGGCAAATCTGATCATCCACAGGACAATGAAAGAAGTGTTTAATACAAAAGCTGCCAATATGGCCAGGATGTGCTGTAACGTCCGCAAATCTGAACGTCTACCCCTCGTCTGACTTTACCACTTCTTTCCCACATTCAAGGAGTTTCAGACTTATCTGGAATCTCATCCGCCGATGTAATGGAATCCCAAGAACTAAGCATCTCAGTCAACAGGATTCACATTTGTTCTTCCCCTGGGGCCTCTCACTCTTCCCCAGGAATGCCTGACTGGAACCAGAGTAGGCGGGATAAACTGCATCCACTCATCGGAGTTTCTCAAGACGACAGGCACACAGGCCTGAAGTGATACGGGGTTTATCGGAGGTTCATAATCACACGGAAAATAATCTCCCAGGTGTAAAAACGGGTCTCAGACCCGGCTGTCCTTGGACCACATTCCCAGGTCCGTAGAGGTGTACGTGGCAAGAAGTCTCCGCTCAACTGGGTTCTGAAACCACTGGAAGCCCCTAAGCCCATTCGGCTTCCTACCTAAGCGACCACGTGCCAGGAGTGGTGACCTGGCGACCCCAGGACAGCACCTGACAGGTGTGGAGGACCGCTAGCTAGCTCATGTCCTTCCAGAGACGTGCCTGAAGATAGAAATGGGTTCCAAGTGCCACATCAGAGACCCACACAGGACCAACTCTGGAGACCATCGCCTTCTTTCCCAGAACAGTCAGAGGTTAAGGCCTGTCACCCTGGGTTGAGCAAGTTCTAATCTGAAGACTCTGTACTCCGGGGAAGAGAAGGGTTTGCTTACCCCAAAGGCTCCGGGGACAGTGACTCTTCATCTTCCAGCTCCCTCGGCACATGGGCATTTGAGCTCTTTGCAAGAGGTCGGGGATGGTCGTTGCTAGAGGGCCCTACTGACTTACGTGCTTCTCAGGGGAACCTGGTGTGTGGCATCCCCATTCATGAGGGCTGAGAGCTACCCCCAAAACCTCAGTCTTAACCTCAGAGTGACCCAGAGGAGGCCCCCCAACACCATCACGGCCTTTCACGCAGGGGTCCTGAACTTCCCACTCTGCCTCTAGAACAAGAAGCTACCATGTACTGTACTAACCCCATGCCCCCTAATCACCTGAGAATGAGAATTGCTTCTGTTTTTAGGGTTTTGATGCTAATCTTTGTGTTCTAAATGAACAGACTCTGTTTCAGCAGTTAAAAAAAAAAAAATACTAGATAGCTCCCTTATTACTATTCCAGTGTGCTCTGAGGTTGAAAACCAGGGCCATGAGGACAGAGAAGAGTTACCGCTGTTTATTAGATTATGCAAAACAGCAGTATGGTATGCTAGACGAGCAGAGTCTGGGAAATCAGGAGCTCTTAGACACTGAGTCCCGCTCTGCCCTGCATTTGCTGTTGCTCAGAGATTTCGTTCCATCATTACCTTTAATATTTTTTCATATGAGAAAGGTATGCTTATGTGGCAGATTAGGTATCTGATCATAAATTCTTTGCCCTCCCATCCATTTGGAGATTGTGTCCCCTCACCCTGAATCTGAGTGGGTGCTGTGACAGTGGAAGGACAAAAGAAGCCGTGCGATGCCAGTCTCTGGGCCCAGATTTTAGGACCGGCAGCTTCCATTTCCTGCCTCTCCAATCATCCGCTCTTGGAAACCAGCCACCATGCTGCAAGGAAGCCCAAGCAACCCTGTGTAGCCGCCTACGTGGACAGGAACCAGGACCCCCAGCCCCAGCCGAGCTCCCAGGCCAAGAGCCAGGACCAACCTGCCAGCCACAGGTACGAGCCATCTTGGAGACAGACCCTCTGTCCCCGGCTGAGCCACCCCAGCTGACAGCCTCATCCAACAGCAACAAGCCACCTCAGCTGAGTCCTCCCCAAACTGCAGATCCAGTAACAAAATAGACGGCTGCTGCTGTTGCAAGCCACTAGCTTTTGGGTTGTCTTGTCATGTGCCAGCAAATGATGGGAACTTGCATTCAGACTTTTGGGTAGAGAAGGTGGAAATGAACAAAATACAGAGGCATTATCTTTCCACTGTTGCTCTCTAGCTCCTACAAGGAGGCTGCACACCAGAAGAAAAAAAAAAAGTCCCCTGAAGAAGTGGCACTCTAATCAACGGCCTTCTCGTGGGCAGAGGGTTAGTCGTAGTCATGCTCAGCTCACATCAGTTGGAAACAAAACAGAGTCCACATACAAGTTCACCCCAGCAGGACCAGCATAATTTACAGGGTCCAGTGGCAAGGTGAAAATACAGGGCCCTTCATTGAAAAATTAAGAATAACAATTTTATAACATATGTATTACATATATTCTTAGGTATGTTAGTACCTTATGGATAGATATGTTATAGTCTAACAAGAATTAAGAATTTTAATTTTTAAGTTATTAAGAATTATTAAGATGGGGGGCACCTGGGTGGCTCAGTGGTTGAGTGTCTGTCTTGGACTCAGGGCGTGACCCTGGGGTCCCGGGATTGAGTCCCTCGTTGGGCTCCCTGCATGGAGTCTGCTTCTCCCTCTGCCTGTGTCTCTGCTTCTCTCTATGTGCGTTTCTCATGAATAAACAAAATCTTAAAAAAAAAAAAAAGAATTCTTAAGATAGGACAGCAGAGAATTAATCTCTGGGTCCCTCTTGAGGGCAGGGCTCCAGGTGCCCCCCATCTTAATAATTCTTAATAATTTAAAAATTAAAATTCTTAACTCTTGTTAGACTATAACATATCTTATCTATCCATAAGGTACTAATATACCTAAGAATATAAACAATATATATATACATTATAAAATTGTTATTCTTAATTTTTTAAAGGGCCCAGTATTTTCACCTTGCCACTGGGCCCTGTAAATTATGCAGATCCTGCTGTGTGACCACACAGATCAAACCCCCACAAAGCCACCCCGCATCCCAGCTTAATGGCCCTGATGATTCACATCGTAGGCACATGGATCCTGAACCCCAAAAAACACATCTCCTCAGCTCCTTACCCCAAACCATTCTGTAACTTCACTTAGAGCAACCCAGAACAAGCTGCCTCGTGTCATGAGCCATTTCAGAAAGGACCGCCCAACCTCATCCTCGGTCCCACACCTCATACACTCCCCTTGTCAATGTTGCCATCACTGGTGGGTCAGGTAACAGTAGTTTTTAAAAGATACCATTGACCTTTAAAATTCAAAGGACTTGGGTGCCTGGGTGGCTCAGTTGATTAAGCGTCTGCCTTCAGCTCAGATCATGATCCTGGAGCCCTGGGACCAAGCCCCAAATCAGGCTCCTTCCTCGGCGGGGAGTCTGCTTTTCCCTCTGCCCCTCACCCTGCTTCATGCTCACACTCTTTCTCTCTCTCTCAAATAAATTTTTAAAAATATTTTTAAAAATAAAATAAAATAAAATTCAAAGAGGGAAAGAGACTAAGGATGGCACAGTACCCCAGGCTGGGAGCCGCAGGGAACCGCACCATCCCTACACCTGCAGGGCCAGGTGGGGAACAGCTTCTGACTCAAGAGAGCTGCTGCAGGAAGAGTCACCTGAAATAACTATGGCTTTTGGCGAAAGGATAACACCCACATGGCAGGGCGGCAAGGGAAGGAGCCAGAGGAGCAGACACCTGGCCTCAGTTCTCCCACCAGCTCCTACTGGTCAAACCCAAGAGAAGCCAGAAGCCAAGTGGGTCCACTGAGACAGGGCCTCCAAGTCAGTCTCAACGGGAGCACACATGAAAGCTCAGCTTATGCTTAAGGAAACTGGAAAAATCCTCTTCAGGAAATCTCCACATTTTCCCATTTGTTCATCTGAAGACACCAGCCCAGCGTCACAGGAGGGATCCCTCGGAGGCATTTCCCCAGCTGCCCTCAGAAACCAGGGCTGGACTGGGGGGCCGCGGGGGTGAAGGCAGCCGGAGGCTATGCCAGAGAACTGGCTGGAGCCAGCCCTCACCCTACAGTCACCAGCAGGAGGGGTCGCAGCAAACAGAGCCCCCAAAGCCAGCTCCCTACGTGAGGCAGCAGACATCTCTCAAGCAGGTGCCTCCTTGAGAAACAGCGGCTGCCTCAGCCATCTGTGTGGAAGATGCCCGGGGGACAGTCACATGGGAGCTCCCGGAGCTGCAGGACACACTGCCAGCCTGGCCCCTGGAGGCCGAGGCAGTGATGGTGGCAAAGCAAGACGGCTTCACCGCATCGGCCCCTAAGACTCAGACATCCCAGGACGCTTCCAAATGCACCCCAGCAACTCTGGTTCCCTGCTTGCATCCTTTTTTTTTTTCGGTTTCAGTGGTAGAATTGAGTGATTCATCAGTTGCATATAACACCCAGTGCTCATGCCATCGTGTGCCCTCCTTAATGCCCATCCCCCCGTGACCACCCCCCCCCACCCCCTTCCAGCCACCCTCTGTTCCCCAGAGTTCAGCATCTCTGCCTGCATTCTAAGTGCGGGGTGTCCCCAGGTCTCCCCTGAGTCTATCCTCCTGACTTTTTTTTTTTAAGATTTCATTTATTTATTCATGAGAGACACAGAGAGAGGCAGAGACACAGGCAGAGGGAGAAGCAGGCTCCATGCAGGGAGCCCAATATGGGACTCAATCCCAGGACTCCAGGGTCACGCCCTGAGCCCAAGGCAGATGCTCAGCCCCTGAGCCCCCCAGGCGTCCCTACTCTCCTAACTTTAAGCTGACGAAAGACAGGGTGTAGGAACCCAAATGCTAACCCCAGCCCCCTTTCTAGCTGGTCCTGCACTTGTTTTCCTTCCTCGTTGCTTGGCTTCTCTTTTCTCTTCCTTTTATTTCTTCTAGCCTCTCCTCTACATTTTTAAAACGTTTTATTCCAGTATCTTTCTCAGCTCTCATTCCAAACATCCCCGCCCCATTCTCTTTCGTCTCTCAGGGCTTGAACAGACAGCACGGATGTCCCTGGTCTCCAGACCCACAACGAGCCTTCTAGCACCTTCTCCCTGGATGCAAAATGGGCAGCTTCTGTTTCCTGTAGCAGCCGGGCATGTTGCCTTTCCCCATCAAGAAGCCCCAGTATTTATGGGACTACCTGGAGTGACACACAGTCAGTAGGTGACACTCGTGGGGTCCTCTTCACACTGAGTAGGAGCGTGGTGGCCACAGGCAGTCCCGCTCCCTCCCAGGCCACAGCACCAGAGGGGCGGCGTCCCAGCGGCTCCTGGTGGGCTGGCTACTGGGCTCCTTCTTCTGTCATCCGCCCTGCAGGTTAGATCAGAGGCCCACACAAGAAAGGACAGCCTCGAGTGCCACCGTCTGTCCCTTTGGACATGTTCAACAAGACAGGTCATTTGCCTCTGTCTCTTGTTAGGCCTGTTCTCTCCCTCTCCCCGTTCACTGGGAATCGGCTTCTAGGACACCAGAGCCCCAGGTTTACCATGTGGATGTTGTCCCAGGCCACATCCGCAGCTCCTGACTGGTCTTCCCTGTGGCCAAGCCTCTCTGGGGGCCGGCTCCACCTGCCTCCTCCGAGACCCCCCTCCCCAGCATCCACACTAACCCAAGAGCACTCGGGGGAAAAAACCCACGGCCTTTCATCTCCACCAACTCCAACCTTGGTTTAAAGCCTCTGGGACACCAGCACAGGAAATCCCAACCATGGCTTTGTACTTTGGATCCTGGCTTTGAAGTACGTGCTAACAGCTGTAATTGGCATTATGGAAGCAGGTTAGAAGAAATTACTCGTAGCTAAGGAGCCGGCAAAGAGAAAATTATCCAAGTCATCTTGCATTTGGTCCTTAATCCAACACTGTAAAACTAAATCCTTGTCACCCTGACTCCACGGGCGTCTGCGGCACAGCGTAGGGACTTCACTACCCTTCAGTGGGTCTGACAACCTTGAGACGTGGCCCCTCCACCCGGCAGGGCCCCCGGAACAATCTCAAAAGCATCCAACAGGCGCTCGAGGCTCTGGAGAGTCCCCATCCAACCCGGATGCATGTGTAGACGTGTGTGACTCCCCCTCCCCCCACAAGCACCTCTGCCCCTCTCCTGGAAAGCCCTGCCTCCAGCGGCTAGGAGCTCATCCTTTCCAAGCTGTGGCCTAAAAACACCCCTGAGGTGTGCCCCTCTCGGCAGCACCGGTGTGAATCAGGGTCCTGACGCAGACCAGAGTTGTTCAGGCAAGGAGGCCCTAGCAGGTGCCCAAATCAGAGTGGGGCGGCTGGTGAACAGTACCTCCTCACCTAGTCTGTCTGTGGGACATGCCGGCAGGGGGCTTTCCATTTTTTGATAGAAGGAGGAAGGTTTTTCTCTTTTGGTTGAGTGGCTTAATGAATCCCAGGGCTTTCTGTCTTGGTTATGAACACAAGCATGCGTGTGTGTGTGTGTGTGTGTGTGTGTGTGAGAGAGAGAGAGAGAGAGAGAGAGAGAGAGACGGGGGGGCAGGTAATCACTAGGCACTGGAGGAGGGGTGAGATAGAGAGAGAGGGGCAGGTAATCACTGGGCACTAGGGGGGTCGCACAGTGCCTGCCCCCCACCCCAGCCCCAGCTCCACGACTGATTCCACCAGCTGACAGGAAGACAGGCGAGGGCCCGGGAGCACAGGACCCAGCCTCCATGTGGACCTCGGGTCACCTCGAGGCCTGGCTGCCCTGGGAACCCTGGCATCGCCCCCGTGGGAGCCACACCACCAGCCTTGGGGGGGTCCCTCCCTCCCTGGTCCCCAGAGGTAGGGCCGGTGGCTCACCCTCAGGCTGCTTCCTGCCTTGAGAGCCCTGCAGGGAGAAGCTGGAACAGGAGAGAAAGGTCAGTGGAACTCTGAAGATCAGGGCTGACAGGCGGCTGTAGGACCACATACAGAAATAGATGCAAGGGGCAGGGAGCAGGAGTGGGGGGAAGGATGGTGGTATCCGCAGAGTCCTAAAGGGCCTGGGGCAGACAGGGGAGTCTCTAATGCTAACATGTCCTCACTGGCCCATATGTGCAGGGGGCGGCCAGGGACCACACCTGCGTTACACACGTGAAGCTGGCCATGGGGCCTCGTGTATTTGCCCCTTTACATCACACCAGAGGATGGGCCAGAAGACAGGGAGCCTGAGGGGAGCCCCGAGCCAGTGGGAACCAGCACCTTGCAGTCTGCATCCCCAGGAGGCGCACCCGGGCCAGGCAGGAGCCGAGCAGGGGCAAGGCTTCCTTTCCCATTTCTTTCTTTTTTTTTTTAATTTAAAGATTTTATTTATTTATTCATGAGAGTCACCGAGAGAGAGGCAGAGACACAGGCAGAGGGAGAAGCAGGCTCCCTGCAGGGGCCCGATGCAGGACTCAATCCTGGGACCCCGGGGTCATGCCCTGGGCTGAAGGCAGATGCACAACTGCTGAGCCACCCGGGCGCCCCATTCCCTTCCCATTTCTGATCAGGATCTGGTTCAGTGACAGCCAGTTTGAGAAGGATGAGGGAACACAACAAACCCCTACCCCGACAGGTCACTCATGGAACCAGTATTTCTAGACGCCCAAGAGGACAGTGGGCTCTCTGGTCATTCGGAACCTGCCCGCCCCGGGACCCAGCGCACATCCTACATAGCCCGCACCAACACCCATCACTCTGGGCTTCCAGAGCTGCTCTGGTTTTGTGGAACCCGCTCCCAGGGAGAAGAGTCTAGAGACGGGACTCCCGGATACCTCCGATC